>NW_027507718.1:450708000-452195500 GCF_037356315.1 Lithobates pipiens | reverse complement strand
TGCAGGCCCCCAGGTCGCCCTCCAGGAGCGGCGAGCAGCCCAGGACTTTATAGCATACCCGCCCCAGAGAGTGTGTTCTTGACATTGGATGATGAAAGTCAGTAGCCAAGTGAAAATTCCCCTGCAAAGTGAGCAGCTTATTTGCTTTTAGTAAATCAAACCTCATATATTTTTGAAGAGAGAGAATGAAGTCTATCTCTCCATCTTATTCATGTGTATAACCTGATATCCTGCTATTCAGGACACAACACAGGCTATTCACAACATAGTTGTAAAAATAGCTTGTAACTTAGCCGTCTTTGTTGCCTCACACTTGCCACCTGCTGGCTACAAAAAATAAGGATTAAATATTAATTTGCCACATTTCATATTTATCTGACCAAAATGGCATTAAAAAATAAATAAATAAAAAACTAAGGAAAAAAAAAAAGTGCATTTTATTTCCGAGTCCTGATTATATTAAATTGACAAAAATATGTAAAGTACTATACATTCCCTTTAAAGTTGAATTTTTGGAGGTCTAATTGCGATCTGTACTTTTTTTTTTTGTTTTGCTTAGGCAGGATTACCAAAGGGCTTTTTATTTTTTCTTTAATAATATTTGTCTTTTTATAAAATGATATGTATTCCCACAGCATCGGATTAGGAGTGCAGAGTTATGAGTCTCTAAGCTTAAATCTGCCTTGTCCGCGGTTTTAATTAAACCACAAATCAGATCACAAACGGTTACATTTGCTCATATAATATCAAATTTGCAGGATTAAAATTGTTGGAAACTATAGTTATCATCCATTAGAGGATCGTAAAACTACCAGAGTCTTTGACTATGATTAACAGTGGGTAAAAGGGCATAACTTCCACTTCTCCATCAATGACAAACAGAGCATGACTAAGTTGGAATTTTATGGTTTTTACAACTGTATATTTAGTCCCAAGCTATACATAGTGGCGTATTTATCAAAGCTTGAAATGGACATTTCGATGGCTTTTTCACGGCATATATTTATTCTGACAATTCTGACTACTCACAAAATAGTTTATAGCTAATTTTCAACACATTTCTGCAAAAGTTGAAAATAATCTAAAATGGTATTTATATATCAATTCTACAAAATTATAAAGTCTTTCCACCTGTTTTTTTTTCAGAAATTCCTCCATTACATTCGGAAAAATAATTATTTGATCCCCTGCAGATTTTGTATGTTTTCCCACTTATAAAGAAATAAAGGGTCTATATATGTTTTATCACAGGTGTATTTTAAATGATAGAGACAAAATATCAAACAAAAATCCAGAAAAAACACATGATATAAAATAGGTTATGAATTGGAGTTGCAGTTCATTGGATAAAATATGTATTTGATCCCAACAAATCAACAATAATTTGGCTCCCGCAGACTGGCTACAGTACAGTGCCTCAAAAAAGTATTCATACCCCTTGAAATTTCTCCCATTTTGTCATCTTACATCCAATAACGTAAATGTATTTTACGTAATAGACCGACACAAAGTGGCACATAATTGTGAACTGGAAAGAAAATGATAAATGTTTTTCAAATTTTTTAACAATAAATTATGTGAAAATTGTGGGGTGCATTTGTATTCAGCCCCCCTGAGTCAATACTTTGTAGACCCACCTTTCACCGCAATTACAGCTGCAAGTCTTTTGGGGATGTCTCTACCAGCTTTGCACATCTAGTAACATTTTTGCCCGTTCTTCTTTGCAAAATAGCTCAAGCTATCAGATTGGAAAGTGTCTGAACAGCAATTTTCAAGTCTTGCCACAGATTCTCAATTGGATTTAGGTCTGGCTGGACTTTGACTGGGTCATTCTAACACATGAATATGCTTTGATCTAAACCGTTCCATTGTAGCTCTGGTTGTATGTTTAGGGTTGTTGTCCTGCTGAAAGGTGAACCTCCGCCCCAGTCTCAAGTCTTTTGCAGACTTAGCCCTTGTACACACGGACAGAGAATCCGTCGGAATGTGTCCTATCGGACCGTGTCGTCGGATAATCCAACTGTGTGTGGTATGCATTGGACTGATTCTGTCCGAATATCCGTCGGACCCAATTTTTCAACATGTTGGAAATATTTCCCGACCAACTGGTTCGATCGGACATACTCCGATCATGTGTAGCGAATTTTGATCGGACCAAGTGCCACGCATGCTCAGATCAAATTCCTACATCAAAGCTATTGGCTACTAGCCTGAATTTAGTCCCATCATAACAAAATTACGTCATCGCGTTCTGAAAGATCGGATTTTTCGACAACTTAGTCCGACCGTGTGTATGCAACAGTTTCGGACACAATCCGTCGGACTAAATCCGACGGACAAAATCCGACGGATTTGGTTGGCAGAATCTCCGACCGTGTGTACATGGGCTTACAGGTTTTCTTCTAAGATTGCGCTGTATTTGGCTCCATCCATCTTCCCATCAACCCTGACCAGTTGTGATTTGATCATAAAGTTTTAATGAATTTTATATGTAACAACCTAGGTAACAAGAGGTGCTTAGTGTATTATCTATTAAGTGAATTTTATTGGTTTGAATAAGAAACACTGTATTGCATGAATATAAATCATGTATAATGATTTATTTGAAGTGTATTGTTTTAAGTATTGGCGTTGTCAAAAGATATTTGTAAAAAAAAAATTGAGATCCATTTATCATTTTCCTTCACAATTATGTGCCACTTTGTGTTGGTCTATCACATAAAATCCCAATAAAATACATTTGTAACATGACAAAATGTGGAAAATTTCAAGGGGTGTGAATACTTTTTCAAGGCACTGTATGTGCTCATGTAGTACACAGAGAAGTCCTCTCAATTTAAGAAGGTGCTTCTAACGACAACTCGTTATGTGTATAAAGACACCTGTCCACAGAATCTCATTCTTCCAGTAAAACCTCCCCACCATGGGAAAGACCAAAGAGCTGACAAAGGATGTCAGGAAAAAGATTGTAGACCAGCACAAGGCTGGAATGGGCTACAAGACCATCAGCAAGAAGCTTGATGAGAAAGACACCTGTTGGAGCGATTATTTGCGAATAGAAGAAATACAAAATAACCATTTCAAGTGAAGCACTCTACAAGTACACTAATGACATCATAAAGTAAAGCCACTCCGTATGCATCTCCCCCAGGTTAGCTCGCAATGTGTGAAAAACCAACAGGAGGCCGCCAGCATGGACGGGTCAAGACTTCCTGGTTGTGCATCGGCCTTCTACCTACATGTTATGTCACTTGAACTTTGTCAGAGGCTCAGGGACTGATGCAGCACAACCAGTATATCAACTCTTATGAACACGCTCCCACTTCCAATTACCCAACTACTTCCTACAGCTGCAAGATATGGTGAATTCCAACAACAGCCATATTTTTTCCACCCTGAAGCGGTGAATGCCGCCCACAATCTAACATGGGAATACTCGCTACATTCAGTTTAGCCTCGCTATAATTATCATTAGGAGCCCAAAAGGTATCTGACAAGTCCATACACTAGCCCCTTCTTACAATAAATTCTGCCGTTATTTACATACTGTATGTTACTTCTCCCCAATACACCCGTAAATAGATATGGGACTATAAGTTACCCCATATACAAGTAGCAGTAGTAAATTACATATGCAAAGAGGGAAAATCAATGAGAATCAATAATAAAAACTAAAACAAAACGAGCCCAAATATTGATATGGTGTGCATACATCTATGGCACCTACCTATAAAAGTTAGGAGTCAGTTAGTAGTTACTAAGGTTTGGGGACATTGTGGTTTATGGACATTACCACTACTCCCCCAGCAGTAATTTAAGTTGATCATACATGGACTAAAAATTGGCAGGTTCAGCAGGGGCCAATGGACTGACTTGTGTACTACCAGCCTTTTGGGTTTTCCCCAAAATGATCAATGCCACAAGCTATAGAATGCAATAGCACAGCTGGAGTGATTCCCCCATCCACTGCCAAATGGCTGCCGTTTGTAGAGATTCCCCCATCCACATCGACTGTGTACATGGAGGAATCTGTTCATTTTTTCCATTCGACCCATTGGTTGAACAAAAAAAAAAAAAAAAAGAAGTAAAAAATGTATTATGTGCGAACAGCTTTCTAACCACTTATGTAAACACAGAGCAGGTGGTCTGTAAAGGGGGAGCAAGATGACCTGAGCTGTTAAAAAGCTCATATGAACTTTGAGAAGGAATAGTTATATGGTGGCAGCAGCTACAGAGGCCTATGGAGGCTTGTTTTAAAGCTCATTCACAATTGGTTAAGAATGTGTAAGCAGTTGAATATCCATAACCTGGCAACTGGTTTATTTTAAAGTGGTTCTAGACCAAAAAAATATAAAATAAAAAAAGAAGAGAGAGCCTGTCCCCTTAATGCAGGTTAAACAGCACAGTTCCTGTGTCCCCTCTGAGCCCCGATTACTATGGTCAGTTTATATGCCTTCGTCATCTGCTGCTCTGCTTCCCCCCCCCCCCCCGCCTGTCAGCTCCTGTGTCTGTGTGAGCCATCTCCACCCTCCCGCCCCCATTAGTAGAAAAGTTTCTCGACCCCTCCCACTGTAGCCCTGGATCAGAGGAGGAGAGCAGTTGGGAGTCATGTGACCTGGCCTGAAGATATCTGAAAAAAAAGGTATTTGGAGACATCGTTTTAAAAAAAAAACACTTACACTGTGTGTTATGGCTGCATACAAGAGGGGCTGGCAGTGAATTACTTCTTTAAGGTTACAACCACTTTAACTTCTATGTATAACAAGTGTCAGAAAAAGATTTAGACTAAGTTTTTTTTTGTAATTTTGGAAAAACCCCTACCAATTAGTAAAAAAATTAAAAAAAAGTCCACCTGTGTGTAATTTCATTTCAGTATAAATACAGCTGTCCTGTGAAGCCCTCAGAGGTTTGGTAGAGAACCTTAGTAAACAACCAGCATTGTGAAGGCCAAGGAACACACCACACAGGTCAGGACTCAGGAATCAAGTTGTGGAGAAATCTACAGCAGGGTTAGGTTATAAAAAAAAAAAATATCTCAAGCTTTGAACATCTCACAGAGCACTGTTCAATCCATCATCCAAACAATAGGATTTTTGTACTCACTGTAAAATCCTTTTCTCTGAAGTTCATTGATGGACACAGCTCCAGTAATCTTGACCGTAGGTTATAATGCCACCTTCAGGAGAGGACTAGACAGAACATGAAATACATGTGAAAAACAGAACATAACCCCTCAGCCTGCTTCCTGCAGCTCAGTATGTCAACAAGCAGTATAACGTAAACCAATAGGAGGGGAGGGTGCTGTGTCCATCAATGAACTTTAGAGAAAAGGATTTTACGGCGAGTATAAAAATCCTATTTTCGCTCTTGTTCATTGACGGACACAGCTCCAGTAATCTCTACCGTAGGGACATCCCCAAGCAGTGCCATAATGAGGAGCTGGAACAGCAACATAACTTCACCCACAACCAGCGGTGCTCCCTAACAGGGGAGTCACCATCAGAACTTGCAGTCAACAAATGCAGCAGAGTGCATAAACCTTCAAAAAAGGTAACTTTTTCTTAACAGAAGAAAGAGTGTAAAATTGCAACATTACACGGCCGCTTGCAAAACTTTGCAGCCAAAGCAGGCATCAGAAGATGCGCTTACATCCACTTTGTAGAACTCTGTAAAGGTGTGAACGGACGACCAAGTCGCCGCCTTACACACTTGAGCGACTGACGTTTGATGTCGGAAAGCCCAAGAGGTCCCAATTGCCCTGGTGGAGTAGGCCGTGACAGGAAAGGGGGGCACCTGTCCCTTCAAGGCGTAAGCTTGGACCACGATCTGTCTGATCCACCTGAAAATGGTGGACGACGAGATCACCATCCCTTTTTTGGGACCAGCTACCAAAACAAACTGTCTGACTTCCGGAAGGGAGCTGTGGCAGACAAATATACCCAGAGAGCCCGGACCACGTCCAGGGAATGAAGAGCCACCTCCTTAGGAAGTGTCAGTTTAGGAAACAGAGATGGTAACACAATGGGGGTTATTTACTAAAGGCAAATCCACTTTGCACTGCAAGTGCACTTGGAAGTGCAGTCGCTGTAGATCCAAGGGGGACATGCAGGGAAACTAAAAAACAGCATTTTAGCTTGTACATGATTGGATGATAAAATCAGCAGAGCTTCCCCTCATTTCAGATCTACCCCTTAGATTCACAGCGACTGCACTTCCAAGTCCACTTGCAGTGCAAAGTGGATTTGCCTTTTGTAAATATCCCCCAATGTCTTCATTGAGGCGAAAAGCTGAAATCACATTTGGTAAGAAAGAAGGTTGCGGATGCAACACCACCATATCCCTGTGGATAACAAGACAGGGCGACTTGAAAGAAAAAGCCACCAGTTCGGAAACCCTCCTGGCCAATGTGATAACCACTAGGAAGACCACTTTCTGGGAAAGAGTCAACAAGGGAATTTCCCTGATGTTCTCAAATGGTGGTTTCTGAAGTGCTGAAAGCACCAGGTTCAGATCCCACGGGGGCAAGGGTGGACGCACCGGAGGGACTACCTGCCAGACCCCTTGTACAAAAGGTGCTCGCCAGAGAGCGAGGCGCCAGGGTTTATTGGAAAAAAGACAGCCAAGGCTGATATCTATCCCTTGATGGTGCTTAAAGCCAGTTTCTGGTCTACTCCTCGCTATAGGAACAGCAGGATCCTGGAAACTGAATAGGTGCACGGACGCCACCCCATCTCCTCACGCATGGAGGTATAAGCCTTCCATGTACGATGGTATCAGTACTGAGCCCATGGAGCCACCAACGCGTCTGATGTGTCCGCCTAAGGTTCTCTTTGTCCTGGATATGAACCTCAGCACCTTCCGTTTGAGCTGAGAGGCCAGGATATCCACGTCTGGTGTGCCCCACTGCAGGCACAGAAGCCTGAATACCTCCGGATGAAACGACCACTCTCTTGGGTCCAGCATCTGGCGACTTAGATAGTCCATCTGCCAGTTTTCTACTCCCGGGATGTATATGGCCGACAGGGCCGGTACATGCCGCTCTGCCCACCGAAGGATGTGAGCGACATCCCGTGCTGTAGCCAAGCTTCTTGTTCCTCCTTGATAGTTGACATATACCACCGCCGTGGCGTTATCTGCCTGGATCCTGGAGTCCAGCAGTAAGCCTAGGTACTCCAGGCACTGAGTCGGTATAAGCACTGACTTTTAGAGGTTTAACAGCCACCCAAATTCCTGCAGGGTTTGCATGGTGATCGCCACATCCTCCTTTAATTCTAAGGCAGAAGCTGTTCTCAGGAGGAGATTGTCTAGGTAACCCACGATTGCGATCCTGCATTGTTGTAACAACGCCAAAATTGGAGCCAACACCTTGGTAAAGACTCGGGGTGCTGAAGCCAAGCCAAAGGGGAGAGCCACAAACTGGTAGTGGGTTTCCCGTACTGCAAAAGTCGCAGAAATCTCTGATGCCTGAGGCATATGGGTATATGCAAGTATGCGTCCTGGATGTCCAAAGACGCCAGGGAGTCCCCCTGACGGAGAGCAGCGACTACAGAGCAAACTGATTCCATTCTGAACTTGAACAAAGCAATTGAGGGCTTTCAGGTCCAAGATTGTAGTCCCCAAAAAGGAAGGGGTACATCCAAACAGACTGGCGTAGAACCCCCGAAACCTTTCCGACTCTGGAACAGGCACTAACACCCCGCGGCTCAGCAGGTCCCTTACTGCCCCCAACAGGGCCTCCCGGCGGGCCGGGAGTAAGGGTATACTGGAAGGGAAAAATCTGTTTGGTGGCCAAGATCTTATAGCCAGATGAAATCAGTTCTCAGACCCATTGGTCGGACAGCCGAGAGGCCCACCGGGCTGCAAACTCCCGAAGGCAAACCCCACAAAGCCTTTTTGCGGAAGCATTTTTGCTCGCTGCCTTGTTAGGCTTGTGAGTCCAGGGATGCTTCTGTCCCTCAATAGTTGCCCTGTCAGACTTGGAGCGTTTAGGCGACGTCCCGGACGGACGTAAAAGTCCCTTTTGTGCAGAAAATGAGGGCCCTTGCCTGCGGCGTGGCTCCTTACTCTTCCTGGACTGTGGGAGCAAGGTGCTCTTCCCAACTGTGATATTCTTAATAATGTCATCCAATGATGCTCCAAATAGCCGCTCACCAAGGAAGGGTAGATCCGTCAAGGCCGTTTTAGATACCTGGTCCGCAAACCAGCATTTTAGCCAAATCATGCTCCGCAGCACCACTGCTGCAACTGAAGCCCTACAGAGCAAAGGAAGCGTATACAGGGTCGCGTAAAACGTACTTAAGGCCATGCACTAACTGGTCTGTCAGTTCCATGCAGACAGGAGAGGCTTGCCGCTTCTCCAGTTTGCGGTGCAAAAGTTTTGCCCATTCAGTAAGTGTCTGTGACACTAGTGCTGTGGCCAGTACTGGTCGTATTGCTGACCCCACAACCGTAAACAAGGAACGGGCCACTGCCCCGGCCTTCCTGTCGGTAGGGTCCTTAAATGTAGGAGTCCCCTCTACCGGGATCGTGGTTACTTTATTTAACCTGGATACTGGGGGGGTCCACAACCGGAGGAGCCGACCATTTTTTAAAAAGGCTATCCTCAAAGGGGTAGCGCACCGCCATTCTTTTAGGGACCGAGAAGGTCCGTTGTGTGCTTCCCCATTTCTTGTATGTGAACTTATCGAAATAAGTCAGATACGGAAACACCTTTAAGTGCACGGGTTGGCTTACGGAACCCAAAAGGGACCACTACTTCAGCAGACGATCCTGCTGTATCCTGCATTTTCAGGGTATCACACACAGCTGTGATAAGTGCTCCAACTAGCGATTTGTCTTGCACGGACCTGGACGGGGAAATCGCCTTCACTGTCCAATCGGTCCTGGTCAGCGTCATCTGACACATCAGAGCGGGGACCGCCAGTCACTGTGGGGCCTGAGTCAGAGCTCTCCCCAGAGGATGGGGGGAGGGGGCGGGCAGGGGCCGCTTTTTATCACCTTTGCGCCTGCACACCGCCTCCACCCTGGCAACGAACATTTCAAGGACCGCCGACAAAGCGTCCAAAGGCACTGCACTGTTTGCAGATGAGCCGGTTGCAATTGCAGGGAGTTCTGGGGAAGAAACACCAGTTTCTGAAGCCATGCTGACCCACCCTGTCTGCCACCCTTGGGGACTTAGGACAGGTGCACAATCCCAACCTCCCTCCTAGCTGCTGCAGACAGAGGGGCCCCCACCGCAGGACTCACCACCTTGACCGAGAGCTGTGCTGTTTGGTTATAGGTGCCTGTGTCCAGTGTCAGCTCCCAGGTGTCCCGAGCAAAAAAAATGTGCTGTTCTGAGCTACAGGGACCAGCGCTGAGGATAAAAAACTAAATTTCCACCGGCCGCCCTGTATAGTGGACAATCATAGGGAAAATGCCCACCGACCATGCTTTCAACAGAGACACACAGAAAATGGCCGACACAATGAATGAACCAAGATAATGGCGGCAGAACAGCGCTATGGCGACAGCACATGCATGGAGTCCCCAGACACCAGCGGAGAGACCACAGACACCCAGGGACACAGCCCCCCAATCCAGGGTGAGAGACCCCCGGAGGACCCCTGGCTCAGGTACACACACCGCTCAGCAGTCCAGGAATGCAGCATCCCCCACGGGGGGGGGGGGGGGGGCGGGCGGAGGAAGATAGGGACAGGGAGAGAAGAGAGGGAGGAGAGGGACCCCCTAATCGACCTCCCAGGGAATGCCCAGCTGCTCAATCCCACCAAGGCAGGAAGAGCTGTACTTACCATCTGGACGAGCTGGGGACATCCTATCACAGACCCACTCCCGAGCAGTACAGCGTGGCTGCTGGCCACGGCACACTGTGACAAAGACATCGGTAGCCCGGTCATATGTGTGCCCCGGAGAGTTGCGCTCACCGTCTGCCCCTGGAGCCTAAGGGGCATGTCATGGTCGACCCAGCGCATAGCTAGGGTCTGCACACCCTCAATGGCCAGGCTGGGGAGACTACAAGGATCTAATTTATCCAGCTTGTCACCCAGCCGGCTGTTGATAGCAGGTCACAGGATCTTAAAATCTTGCACAAAAGGCAAAAATCCAGAAAAATTCCCAGGACCGATGGTCCTGCAGGGAGCCTATGTCCTTCTCTTTCACTAGGCAGAAAAAAACTGTGCTGCAGGAAGTAGGCTGAGGGGTTATTACCAGAGAGACCACCCCCTGGGATGAACTGTAAAGTTATGTTGCTTTTCACATGTATTACATGTTCTGCCTAGTCCTCTTGAAGGTGGCGTAATAACCTACGGTCAAGATTACTGGAGCCGTGTCCATCAATGAACAAAAGAGAAATGGAAAGAGTATGGCACAACTGCAAACCTACCAAGACATGGTTGTCCAACTAAACTGACAGGCTGGGCAAGGAGAGCATTAATCAGAGAAGCAGCCAAGAGGCCCATGGTAACTCTGGAGGAGCTGCAGAGATCCACAGCTCAGGTGTGAAAATCTGTCCACAAGACATCTATTAGTCATGCACTCCACAAATCTGGCCTTTATGGAAGAGTGGCAAGAAGAAAGCCATTGTTGAAAGAAATCCATAAGTCCTGTTTGTGAGAAGCAATGTGGGGGACACAGCAAACATGTGGAAGAAGGTGCTCTGGTCAGATAAGACCAAAACCGAACTTTCTGGCCTAAAAGAAAACCACTACTTGTGGCGGAAAACGAACACTGCACATCACCCTGAACACACCATCCCCACTGTGAAACATGGTGGTGGCAGCATCATGTTGTGGGGATGCTTTACTTCAGCAGGGACAGGGAAGCTGGACAAAGATGATGGGAGGATGGATGGAGCAAAATACAGGGCAATCTCTGAAGAAAACCTGTTTAGAGTCTGCAAAACACTTGAGACTGGGGTGGAGGTTCACCTTCCAGCAGGACAACGACCCTAAACATACAGCCAGAGCTACAATGGAATGATTTAGATCAAAGCATATTCACGTGTTAGAATGGCCCAGTCAAAGTCCAGACCTAAATCCAATTGAGAATCTCTGTCAAGACCGAAATTTGCTGTTCACAGATGCTCTCTATCCAATCTGACAGAGCTTCAGCTATTTTACAAAGAAGAATGGGCAGAATTGTCACTCTAGATGTGCAAAGCTGGTAAAGACATCCCCAAAAAGAATTGCAGCTGTTATTTCAGCCAAAGTTGGTTATACAAAGTATTAACTCAGGGGGGGCTGAATACAAAATGCATGGCACACTTTTCACATATTTATCTTTAATAAAAAAGTTGAAAACCATTTACCGTATCCGTTTCCTTCTGCTTCACAATTATGTGCCACTTTGTGTTGGTCCATCACATAAAATCCCAATAAAATATATTTATGTTTTTGGTTGTAACATGACAAAAATTGTGGAAAATTTAAAAGGAGTATGAATAATAAAGACACTGTAGCTCTCGAGACAACTAAAATGGATGGGATAAAAAAAAAAAAAAAAAAAATTATATAATATATATATAATAATATTTTATATATATATATATATATATATATATATATATATATATATATATATATATATATATATATATATATATATATATATATATATAATAAAAAAAATAAGTAGAATAGTTGGATTTCCACTAGTTTTATGTCACAGCAACAGTGGTCCCCAGTAAAAATAGAGAGGTGAAGCCCCACAGCAGGAACATAGAGAGCAATAAATCTTGACAAAATGAGCTTAAAGTGGTGGTAAAATATTCTACATGTAGCAGCCCCCCTAATACTTACCTTCCTCCAGTGATAAGCATGGGAACCTCAGTTCACCCGGGTCTCTCCCTCCAGCAGCGGGACCTAGTGGCTCTCGCTACTTTCAATCACAAGCAGTGAGCCAATGAGGAGAAAGCTTGGTGTGCGAAGAAGCGTCGTCAGGGGGACACAAGAAGGGGAGGACTGGGGCTGCTCTGTGCAGTGGTTTTGCACAGAGCAGGTAAGTATAACATGTTTGTTATTTAAAAAAAAAAAAAAAAAAAAAAAAACGCCTTTAATATTACTTTAACCCATCCCCATTCTAAGCGAAACGAAACAAAACAAATCTTGCATTCAGATTTAACAGATCAGCGTGTGCAACATACTTTTTGAAACCCCAAAAGGTAAAAAGCACACTTTACTAAATCTGATGGAATAGACTAGCACATATCATCACCATGATGCCATTAACAATTCAAGAAATATTTTATCAAAGCAATAATTTAGTGAGAAATAACCTCTTGACATTTCTAAGAGTTGTTTTTTTTTTTTTTTTGTTTTATATATATTTTATTTAACTCCCCCATGGTGAAGTCTGCCAAATTCTTAAAAGGCATCATCATGGAAAAAGGCTTAATTGCCATCAGCTCTTATGAAATCACCAGATCTGAGAATAAGCTGCCATGTTGTCGATGGAAAATGGACATTCTGCTGGGTGTGAAATCAAACACTCACAGCCAAAATGATTACACTTGCTTTTCCGCGGCCAGAAATGTTGCTGTGTTTAGATAGATTATTTTATAAAGTTCACAGTGATTTCTCCATCCCGACTGACTATTGGCTGTCATGACGAGTACAAAATACATTTCAAGAACATAGCCCAGAACATCAGACCTTCCATCCAGGCAACCCAGACTTCCGAATGAGCCATTAATGAGCTAAATGTGCATAAGGAAATAATAAAACCAAGTCCTTAATACAAGTGTCAAAAACATGGAAAGCTAAATCATATATGCCAAATTTGAATGAGAACTCGGCACACTCTAAAAAGGAGGAGGATACTACATTTTTCCTAAAGCTTAGAAAAGGAAAAGGACAGAACCTCTGTAGTGTTTTTATTTCTGTGTTTCCATTGCAGTGCTTTCTTCTCACTTCCTGTCTCGGCTGCCACCAATCACCAAGTAATAAGGGGAAATCTCCACAGTGGGGGCACATTAGGAAATAAAAAGTGAAGAAGGATCTAACTTTTTTCCCCCACTCATCTAAATAAAATTGTTGTATTGACTTTTGGAGAGATTTAGGGATGAGCTTTGGGTCAAATGTGAGATCAATCAGATTTGGCAAGCAACTGGGCAAGCTGCCCATTTTAGGCCAGTTCACCTGCCTGAACCCCTGTAAATCATCATATTCCCAGCTGGATGGTAGAAGTTATGTCAATGATGTCACAGAGGATCCCTGCCACCCGACGATGCTTTCCCACGGCTACTCCTGTCACAAATGACAGATTCATGACCAGCCGCTGGTTGTAAACAAACAAGCCAAGGATCCTGGGTGACCCCATTGACAGATTTACAACCAGCTGCTGATTGTAAACAAACTGGTCAGGGATCCTGAGTGATGTCACTGACCAAACGTGATCAATTGCTCAATCTCTCAAGGCTAGAATTATACAGATATCTTAAAGTGGTTGTAAAGGCTCATGGTCTTTTACCCGAAGGTAAAAAAGCTTCTGGGTGCAGCCCCCATTATATTTTCCAGAACCCCATCTCAATCCATTGATGTGCATGAGAGCAACCGGTAGCAGGAGCCATTGGCTCCCACTGCTCTCAATCACAGTCAGTGAGTCAATGAGAGCGGGTTTGCGGGGCCAAGTCGCACTCTGTGTGTGAATGGAAAAACAAAGTTTTTTTTTAAATCTTTGCAAATTTATTAAAAATAAAAATCAGGTGTACAGTACATAAGTATTCACAGCCTTTGTTCAATACTTGGTTGAAGCACCTTTGGCACCACTTATGCCTTGTACACACGCTCGGACATTCCGACCGCAAAATCCATCAGATTCTTTCAGGCGGATTTTGTCCAAAACTGGTGTTGCATGCACAAAATCCGATCATTCGGAACGAGGTGACGTTCGTTGCGTACGACGGGACTACGTTCAGGCTAGTAGCCAATAGCTTTGGTCTCGTAATTTGATCTGAGCATGCGTGGCACTTTGTCCGTTGGAATTCTCTACAAACGATCGAAAAAAGTCCAATCGGATTTTTTTGGTCGGAAAATTTTAGATCCTGCTCTCCAATTTTTTCCGTGGGAAATTCAGACGGAAAAAGTCAGATAGAGCCCACACACGATTGGAATTTCCGACAATATAATCCGATCGGACCTTTTCCATCGAAATTTCCAACGGTTCGTGTGTACAGGGCATTACAGCCTCAAGTCTTTTTGAGTATGATGCTACAAGCTTGGCACACCTATTTTTGGGCAGTTTCTCAAATTCTTCTTTGCAGGACCTCTCAAGCTCCATCAGGTTGGATGGGGAGCGTCGGTGCCCCGCCATTTTCAAATCTCTCCAGAGATGTTCAATGGGGTTCAAGTCTGGGCTCTGGCTGGGCCACTCAAGGACAATCAAAGAGTTGTCCGGTAGCCACTCCTTTGTTATCTTGGCTGTGTGCTTAGGGTTGTTGTCCTGTTGAAAGATGAACCTTCACCCCAGTCTGAGGTCCACAGTGCTCTGAAGCAGGTTTCATCAAGGATGTCTCTGTACATTGCTGCATTCATCTTTCCCTCGATCCTGACTAGTCTCCCAGTTTCTGCTGCTAAAAACATCCCCACAGCATGATGAGCGCTTTTTCTGTACCTTGCCCCAGATCTGTGCCCCGATACAATCCTGTCTCAGAGGTCTACAGACAATTCCTTGGACTTCATGGCTTGGTTTGTGCTCCGACATGCACTGTTAACTGTGGGACCTTTTATATAGACAGGTGTTTGCCTTTCCAAATCAGGTCCAATCAACTGAATTTACCACAGGTGGACTCCAATCAATTTGTAGAAACATCTCAAGGATCATCAGCGGAAACAGGATGCACCTGAGCTCAATTTTCAGTGTCACGGCAAAGAGTGAGAATACTTCTGTACATGTGATTTTTTTAAATAAATTTGCAAAGATTTCAAACTTCTTTCACGTTGTCATTATGGGGGATTGTTTGTAGAATGATGAGGAAAATAATGAATTTAATCCATTTTGGAATAAAGCTGTAACATAACAAAATGTGGAAAAAGTGAATTGCTGTGAATACTTTCCGGATGCACTGTATTTGCTTTAGAATCACTTTATATGCATTTAGGATGACAACAGATCGAATCTGTTCCTAAAGTGCACAAAACAATTTGATAGGTTTTAATTATTTCATTTTTATTTTTTTCCCATTTTGTTTATTTTGTTTTTCGCACCAGCCTAAAAACTGTTACATGGAGGCTGATGGTAGTATGTGATGCATACTAGCACATTATAATTTAAACTGCCCCACTGCCTATTTATTCTTTCTAATGACTTCAGCCCCAGAAGGATTTAACCACTTCCTGACCAGACCATTTTTTTTGCGATACAGCGCTGCGTCAATTTAACTGACAACTGCACGGTCGTGCGACGCTGTACCCAAACAAAATTGATCTCTTTTTGTTTCCCACAAATTAAGGCTTTCTTTTGGTGGTATTTGATCACCTCTGCTATTTTTATTTTTCGCGCTATAAACAAAAAGAGAGACAATTTAAAAATATATATACATTATTTTTTTTTTACTTTTTTTCTATAATAAATATCCCCCAAAAAATAAAAAATAAATTTTCTCAGTTTAGGCCAATGTGTATTCTTCTACATATTTTTGGTAAACAAAAAAAAATCCCAATTGGCGTATATTGATTAGTTTGTGCAAAAGTTATCGCGTCTACAAAATATGGGATAGATTTATGGCATTTTTTTTTTCTTTTTTTACTAATAATGGTGGTAAGCTGCGATTTTTTAGCGACATTGCGGCTGAAAGATTGGACACTTTTGACAGACACTTTTTTTTCTTTTTTAGGAACCAGCGACATTTATACAGCAATCACTACTATAAAAATGCACCGATTGCTGTATAAATGTCACTGGCAGAGAAGTTGGTAACACCAGGGGCGATCGAGGGGTTAAGTGTTCCATAAAGTGGTGCCTTCTAACTGGGGGGGGGGGGGGGGGGGGACTGACGGAGTAGAGAGAGAGATCGCTGTTCCTATTCACTAGGAACAGACAGACAATCTCACTCTACTCCCCTGACAGAACGTGGTTCTGCTTTGTTTACACTGGCCGATCCCCGTTCTGCCTCTCTGTGGAGCAATGGTGGGTGGCTGGTGGACATCAAGTCCGTCGCACCCACTGATTGGCTCCCCCGCTAGCAAAACGGCATACGCCCACAGATCGCCATGTACACGCCAGACATACAATGACGGAAATTCACGCAGCCGAGCCAAATACTGCGGCAGCTGGCCAGCAAGTGGTTAATGCAGCTTGCTACCGCTTTAATTGAAGCTGAAGAAGTTAGAAGCTGATCGACTACCATGCACAGCTGCACCAGATTTTGCACTCTGCAGCATTAGTAAATCTACCACTTTATGTCCAGGTCCAATTTTACTGACCTCACCTGATGTAAGAGGATATAGGTAGGTGCATGTCCTTTTACATTCACCCCCCCCCCCCCCCCCCCCCAAAGGGATTACAAGGGTCTCGTATTTCCTCCATCACAACATGGGTTTGATGTGAAAATGTATCTATGACATTCACCAGGGTGCCAGGAAGTCTGGGAGCTAACAAAGACTTATGCCTCGGACTTTCTGACGGAAAATGTGCAATTGCATTGTGTTGTCGGAAATTCCGATCGTGTGTGGGCTCCATCGGAATTTTTGCGTTGGAATTTGAGAGTTGGGTCTAAAATTTTCCAACAACAAAATTGTTTTGTTTAAATTCCGATCGTGTGTAGACAAATCTGATGCACAAAGTGCCACGCATGCTCAGAATAAATTACGAGATGGAAGCTATTGGTTACTGGTCCCCTGTCGTACGTGGTTTACGTCGCCTAGTTCTGAACGATCAGATTTTCCGACAACTTTGTGCGACCGTGTGTATGCAAGTCAAGTTTGGGACAAAATCCGTCTGAAAAAATCCAACAGATTTTGTCGTCGAAATGTCCAACCGTGTGTACATGGCATCAGATTAACGCGGCTATAAATGTTGGGGTATGATTCTGACACTCACTAGAACATATTCAATATTACAAAACAAGTGCAATTCATTGTGACCAACTGTTACTAGCTATCCCAATAGGTTGATTTACTAAAGGCAAATAGGTTGTTTACTTTGCAAAAGAATTTTCCCTTAGCTTAGTAAACAAGATGAAGCTTTGCTGACTTTCATCATCCCACCATGTGCAAGCAAAAATATATATATTTTTTTTTTATTTGCACATGATTGGCTGTTCTTTGCAAAGTGAATTTTCACCACATTTACCAAATTTAAGGGAAAGTTCCATTAAAAACACATATTTTTTACTGAAGCGAGAAGGGAAATCTCCTAAAATTCTCTATCTATATGCACAGTGTAGGAGCAATGAAAGGCATCTGAGCCAACCCACCTCGATCAATCTCCCTTCCACCAAATCTATTAGAGGACACTGCCCTTTAAATCCTACAAATGTTCTTGCCAGACAAATGCCCTTCTATAGATTATTCCACCCGTGCCGTATCCTGTATATTATTCCACCCGTGCCGTATCCTGCATATTATTCCACCCGTGCCGTATCCTGCATATTATTCCACCCGTGCCGTATCCTGCATATTATTCCACCCGTGCCGTATCCTGCATATTATTCCACCCGTGCCGTATCCTGCATATTATTCCACCCGTGCCGTATCCTGTATATTATTCCACCCGTGCCGTATTCTGTATATTATTCCACCCGTGCCGTATCCTGTATATTATTCCACCCGTGCCGTATTCTGTATATTATTCCACCTGTGCCGTATTCTGTATACTGGAGGTTTGTCTGGTAACATCCTATACAGAAAAGCTGTCTGTCATCAGATACTAATTGCTTTTTCATCTTACTTTCCAGATTAGGTGACTATGCCAGTGTAAGGAAAGTGGCATGAAATATTAATTAGGATTTCTTCAAAATACAAAGAAATGTATCCAAGGCCAACACACCAAGAATACAATTCTGTATATTTAGAACACTCAATGATCTATTTATGAATGTTTTCACAGAACTTTTACCCAAGAATAAAGTTTTTCCAATTAAATTAAATTGGAAAAAAAAAAAAGACCCCTGACCCTAGGTTCACGCCTCTGCTTTTTGAGCGGGCGGCATCTGGGCGGGCGTGGTAGCCTATTCAATTAATGAGCTGCTGTGTCTGGGTTTCCACAAAAAATAAAAAGGGGATGTATGCAAGTTTTCAAAAACACAGCCGCAGGGAAATCGTATGGTCTTTTTGACCATACGATTTCCCTCGCAGTTCCCGCACCCGCTCTGGGTGCTGAGATGCGCAGGGGTGCCATTCAGAATGAATGTCAGTCCCGTGCGTCTCCAAAGAGCAGCGCATTTTGGGTTGTGGTTGTGGGTGCGGGAACAGATGTGATTCTCGCACCTGCAGCCACACACACACACACACACACACACACACACACACACACACGTGTGAACCTAGCCTTAGGGTGGGTTCACACCAGAACTCCGTGTGGGAAAGGCACATTCCCCACACCACACTGTGTGTGCAATATGCTGTAGGTGCCAATGTAATGTTAATGGCTCCCCAAATGCAGATACTATGCGATTTGGTGTGGTGCGTGTTTAAATGTAGTGAATGCACTGCATGCATCAAATGAATAGGCTGCAAAAAAAAAAAAAAAAAACAGTGCAAACCATCATCCATCCCTACGCCTGCTGGCCTACCTGAGAATAAAAAATAAATAAATAAATAAAAACTCCGGTTCCAACGAAGACTCCTGCCATCTGCCAGTTCCACCATCTGCCACCTCTTATATAGCTACCTGTTTTGTGTTTTTACTATCTACTATGTACCTCTACTCATTCACATGGGGGGTGCCAGGATCTGGTGGGCCCTTGTTAAAGGGGGCTTCCATATTCTGATAAACCCCCCACTCACAGACCCTGACAACCACCAGCCATGGTTGTGGGGGGGGGGGGGGGGAGCTCTTGTCCTCATCAACATGGGGATAAGGTGCTTTGGGGGGAGGGGGCAGAGAACCCCCCCCCCCCATGTTGAAGGCATGTGGCCTGGCATGATTTGGGTCCCCCCCCCCCATTCCTGATCTGCATGGTCGGATAAGGGTCTGGTATGGATTTGGAGGTGACCCCACGCCATTTATTTTTTTGGCATGGGGTTCCCCTTAAAATCTATACCAAAGGGCCTGGCAATCTTTTATTTAAATTCAGCTGTCAGTGAGGAAAGCTGCTGACAACCAGCTGTTTTTCACACAGAAATCTAATCGGTCAATTATTTTTTTAAACCGATCCAAATTTTAATTGTTCTGCAAGTTTGAAATTTTCAATTTTTCTATTCTGCACTCTTGCAACTTTGTGGAGCACAAACAAAAACAATCACAAACAAAAAAATCACATTGGCCAAAGTTGTAACAAAGCCGCACTCATGCAAAGTCACATCAAGTCGCACTGTAACATTGCAATGAAAATTGCACCCTTTTTAAAGTCACACAAGTGTGAATGGAGCCTTAGACATTTCAGGGCCTGTGAGATCATGGGATGTAGGGAAGTTTAGGCTTGCCCCAAATATCTGGTGTTTCTGGAAGGTGACTTATAGGTTGAAGCAGTTAGATAGAAGATTCTGTAATATAGGTGAAGGTGTAATATAGGTGAAGGCTTTATGGATAATGGCTCCCATGCAGGGGTAGACTGAAAACTCATGGGGCCCCGGGCAATGAGATTATGGGGCCCCCAGGCAATCCAAGATTATGGAGCCACAGAGTATACACAAACACAGTATACAATCACACAGTATACACAGACATGTTTCTATTGGCTGAGAAGGTACTGGAGAGGTGGGGCAGCTATAACCTCAGGATTTTTATACCAAAACGATGTCGGTAAGGGATGTTTCAGAGACAGATGTAAAAAAAAAAAAAAAAAAAAAAAAAAAAAGATTTTTACATTCTGTCCCTGGTTTTACTGAGGCTGGCAACCCTGATGGGGTCCCCTTGTGGCATGGGGCCTTCGGGCAGTGCCGAGTGGCCCAATGGTCAGTCCGCCCCTGCTCCCATGTAATGTTCATATACCTGGGTGGGCAGAGAAATTATGGCTGGTTGTTAGGCGGTACTGCCAAGACCCTGGAAGTTGGCTGAATGGAGGCTACGGGGGTACATGTCCCCTAAGATGGTGATGGGGTACAAATGTCTGGCAGTGGGGATGGGATTTGGTACATGCCACTGACAGCAGGAGCTGGGTGATGAGATCCAGGCATGGGAAGATGATGGGGTATATGTCCATGGAAGTAGGTAGAATGGGAAAACAATGGTGATCCATCAAAGTAGGTAGTGTGGGGTATGGCGGGGTACACAGTACTGTGCAAAGGTTTTAGGCAGGTGTGAAAAGATACTGTAAATGAAGAATTCTTTCAGAAATAGAAGTGTTGATAGTTTACATTTATCAATTAACATAATAGAAAGTAAATGAAAAACGGCCTCCTGCTACAGCCAAATGTTTCAACTTTTTGACTCAACAGTTCCTAGGTTTTTGAGTCGCTTGGCCTTGTTTCCACATCGGAGGTAGGGCTTCTTGGCCACAATTCTTCCATGAAGACCTCTTCTAGTCTGACTTCTCCAGACAGATGAACGCAATTGGGTCCCACTGGTTTCCATCAGTTGTGGGCTGATGGCACCGCTGGACATCTTCTGATGTCGAAGGGAAGTAAGCATGATGTGTTTTTCATCTGCTCTATTAACAGCTTCAGCCCCGGAAGATTTTATCCCTTTCCTGACCAGAGCACTTTTTGCGATTTGGCACTGCGTCGCTTTAACTGAAAATTGCGCGGTCGTGTGACGTTGTACCCAAACAAAATTTACGTCCTTTTTCCCCCCACAAATAGAGATTTATTTGGTGATATTTGATCACCTCTGCGGTTTTTATTTTTTGCACTATAAGCAAAAAAAAAAAGCACCAATTTTGAAAAAAAAGCAATATTTTTTACTTTTTGCTATAGTAAATATCCCAAAAAAATATATCTAAAAAAAAAAATGTTTTCCTCAGTTTAGGCTGATACGTATTCTTCTACATATTTAAAAAAAAAAAATATTAAAATCACAAAAAGCGTATATTGATTGGCTATAATGTTATAGCGGCTACAAAATAGGGGATAGATTTTTATTAGTAATGGCGAACTGCGATTTTTATCGCGACTGTGACATTATGGACACTTTTGACAATATTTTGGGACCATTGTCATTTATACAGCGATCAGTGCTATAAAAATGCACTGATTACTGTATAAATTACACTGGCAGGGAAGGGGTTAAGCACTAGGAGGCAATCAAGGGGTTAAGTGTGTCCTAGGGAGTGATTCTAACTGTGGGGGGGATGGGCTACCACTGACATGACAGCGATCACTGCTCCCGATGACAGGGAGCAGAGTAGATCCCTGTCATGTCACTAGGCAGAGCGGGGAAAAGGTCTTGTTTACATAGGCATCTCCCCGTTCTGAGGCTCTGTGACACAATCGCGGGACACCGGCGGACATAGAATCTGCGGGACACGTGGGTACGGTCACGCTGTACGCGGCCGGGGTGCGCACGTGCCCACTAGCTCCATCAATTAAAGGGGACATACAGTTACGCCCATTTGCCCACCGCTGCCATTGTGCCTGTGCATATCAGCGTGCGGTGGTCGGCAAGTGGTTTAAGTAGAAGTTCAGCCAACACCTGACTCTAAACCTGCTCACAGCCACATTCTAAGCCTAATCTATCTAGCCCTGTAAAGAGGAAATCGCTGTACTTACCTATTCTGTAGCTGTTCCGGTCCCACACTGAGTTGTTAGCAGCGGCTTCTCTGTGTAGCCAGGTGCAGAGGAGGCAGCCGACAACTGAAGCCCCATAGTAACTCAATGGGTGATGTCACTTCCCAGCTGTTGTTGGTTTTCTCCTGTACACAGAGGGTGCTGCTGAAGATCAGCCTGGATTGGCCTCAGAAAAGGCCTGTATAGCAATTTCTTCTTTACAGGGGGCAAGATAGATTTGTTTTAGAATGTGGCTCCAAGTAGGTTTAGCATTAGTTACGTTTTGGTTGAACTTCCACTTTAAGTTTCCGACCACTGTGTCAACGGTCCTCAATGTTGCCCGATCAATGGTGTCCTCAATGCTGAGAAATACAGGCAGATACTTACCTATCGTGCCTTACCATCAGGGGGGTGTGTGATATGCCCCAAATTTATTCTGCAGCATGGCAATCACCCCAAACATACAGCCAATGTCATTAAAAACTACTTTCGGGGTAAAGAAGAGTCCTGGAAGTGATGGTTTGGCCCTCACAGAGCCCTGATCTCAACATCATCCAGTCTGTCTGGGATTACATGAAGAGACAGAAGGATTTAAGGCAACCTACATCCACAGACGATCTGTACTTAGTTCTCCTACAGATGTTTGAACAACCTACCTGCAGAGTTCCTTCAAACATTGTGTGTAAGTGTACCTAGAAGAACTGATGCTGGTTTGAAGGCAAGGGTTTGATTTGGATTTATCTTGTGTTCGTTTACTTTTAATTTTATACTCATTTTGATAAGTTGATAAAAAATAAACTATTAACACTTCTATTTTTAAAAGCATTCTTTATTTACAGCATTTTGCACCCCTGGAGGTAGAGTGAGAAGATGATGGGGTATGTATCCTTGGATGTAGACAATGGGGATGTGATGGGGCACAGGCCCCTGACACCAGGAGCCCAATGACACCGGGGGCACAGGCCCCTGACACCAGGAGCCCGATGACACCGGGGGCACAGGCCCCTGACACCAGGAGCCCGATGACACCGGGGGTACAGGCCCCTGACACCAGGAGCTGGGTGATGGGGTAAAAACATAGGAAGATGATGGGGTATATATACCTGGAAGTATGTAGAGCAGGAGAAGACAGAGTACAAGTCTCTGGTATTGGACAGAAATAAAGGTATTGATAGTGGGCACAGCGGGGGTAATGGGGTACATATACCCTGGGAGTGAATACAGTGATGGGGTCCCTGGCAGTAGGTAGGGTGAGAATGATGGAGTCTCTAGCAGTGGGTAGTAATGGGGTCTGTGGCACTGGGTCAAGTGATGGTGATGAATGGGGCCACTAGCAGTGGGTACAGCACACTCAGTAATGGGGCCCCTGGCACTGCGTTCAGTGCATACAGTGCTAGGGCCCCTTAAAGTTGGTCCACTGGTGGGGCTCCTGGCAGTAGGCAATGATAGGGCCCTGGCAATGGGTAGAGTGAATACAGTGGATGGACCCATGGCAGTATGGAATAGTGGGGCCCTTGGCAGGAGGCAGTTATTGGGTCCCTAGCAGTGTGTATGGTGTATAGAGTGATGTGGCCCCTGGCAGTGTGTGTATAGAGTGATGTGGCCCCTAGCAGTGTGTATAGAGTGATATGGACCCTGGCAGTAGTCATTATTGGGGCCCCTGGCAGTGTGTGTATAGAGCGATGTGGCCCCTGGCAGTGTGTGTATATAGAGCGATGTGGCCCCTGGCAGTGTGTGTGTGTATATAGAGCGATGTGGCCCCTGGCAGTGTGTGTGTGTATATAGAGCGATGTGGCCCCTGGCAGTGTGTGTGTGTATATAGAGCGATGTGGCCCCTGGCAGTGTGTGTGTGTATATAGAGCGATGTGGCCCCTGGCAGTGTGTGTGTATATAGAGCGATGTGGCCCCTGGCAGTGTGTGTATATAGAGCGATGTGGCCCCTGGCAGTGTGTGTATATAGAGCGATGTGGCCCCTGGCAGTGTGTGTATATAGAGCGATGTGGCCCCTGGCAGTGTGTGTATATAGAGCGATGTGGCCCCTGGCAGTGTGTGTATATAGAGCGATGTGGCCCCTGGCAGTGTGTGTATATAGAGCGATGTGGCCCCTGGCAGTGTGTTATATAGAGCGATGTGGCCCCTGGCAGTGTGTTATATAGAGCGATGTGGCCCCTGGCAGTGTGTTATATAGAGCGATGTGGCCCCTAGCAGTGTGTTATATAGAGCGATGTGGCCCCTAGCAGTGTGTTATATAGAGCGATGTGGCCCCTAGCAGTGTGTTATATAGAGCGATGTGGCGCCTAGCAGTGTGTTATATAGAGCGATGTGGCCCCTAGCAGTGTGTATATAGAGCGATGTGGCCCCTAGCAGTGTGTATATAGAGCGATGTGGCCCCTAGCAGTGTGTATATAGAGCGATGTGGCCCCTAGCAGTGTGTATATAGAGCGATGTGGCCCCTAGCAGTGTGTATATAGAGCGATGTGGCCCCTGGCAGTGTGTTATATAGAGCGATGTGGCCCCTAGCAGTGTGTATATAGAGCGATGTGGCCCCTAGCAGTGTGTATATAGAGCGATGTGGCCCCTAGCAGTGTGTATATAGAGCGATGTGGCCCCTAGCAGTGTGTATATAGAGCGATGTGGCCCCTAGCAGTGTGTATATAGAGCGATGTGGCCCCTAGCAGTGTGTATATAGAGCGATGTGGCCCCTAGCAGTATGTATAGAGCGATGTGGCCCCTAGCAGTGTGTATAGAGCGATGTGGCCCCTAGCAGTGTGTATAGAGTGATGTGGCCCCTAGCAGTGTGTATAGAGTGATGTGGCCCCTAGAAGTGTGTATAGAGTGATGTGGCCCCTAGCAGTGTGTATAGAGTGATGTGGCCCCTTGCAGTGTGCGTATAGAGTGATGTGGCCCCTGGCAGTAGTCATTATTGGGGCCCCTGGCAGTGTGGGGTGCACTGACCTTCCCGCAGGCCCCATCCCCCAGGATGACAATCTTCAGCTGGCGGTCCTGGCTCTCCTCCTCCGAGTCAGACATGTCGGCCGGGCTCCGCTCTCGGCGATTATGATGACACCACTACACCGGATTTACAGCCTCACTGCTAAGCAACCAGACGCCATCTTCCGGCCTGTCAGTGTCCTGGGGCATACCACCATACCACCGTCACCCAGAACACAGGGAACGAAGTGCGGGCCGGGGAAACGTACGGGCCGGGGGTCCGGAGTGATCGGACGGCTCTCAGTACATTGTCCACACGTCTATCACCTCCTATTGCTGAAGATTACACGATTCTTTTCTTGTTTCCTCTCCCTATCCTAGAGAAATGTGGAACATTCCGATGTAATATAAACCGACAACAGCGCCCCGGCCACCCTGTAGACGGGCAGAGGGCTGTGTGAGGGGAGCAACTGCCATGTTTGTTGTACTGCGCACTCTCCATAATAAAGAACTCACCTCACCTGTATCATTCCTCTACACCAAGTTCTCACTATTAACAAGTTCTGGAAGATTTACCCCCCTTCATTACCAGGCCATTTTTAGTGACATGACACTGCGTTACTTTAAGACCCCTTTCCCACTGAGGCGTTTTAGCGATAAAGAAAGCGCCTCTTCTGCAGCCCCAGTGTGAAATCCCGAGTACTTTCACATGGGGCGGTTTGTTAGCGGGACGGGGAAAAAAGGCCTACAAGACGCATCTTTGGGGCGGTGCGGAGTGCTGTACACACACCCCTGTCCATTGAAATGAATGGGCAGCGCTTCCAAAGTCTGCAAAGCGCTGACGGGCGCTATTAACCCTTTCTTCAGCTGCTAGCGGCCGAAAAAGCACCACCATAAAGCTAGCAGTGCTTTACCGCTAACACACCCCGCCCCAGTGTGAAAGGGGTCCAACTGACTATTGTGCGTTCATGTGACGCTGTACCCAAATAAAATTGACGTCCTTTTTTCCCTACCAATAGAGCTCCCCTTTACATCAGAGTCCACAGAGTTCCCCTTTACATCAGAGTCCACAGAGTTCCCCTTTTACATCAGAGTCCACAGAGTTCCCCTTTTACATCAGAGTCCACAGAGTTCCCCTTTTACATCAGAGTCCACAGAGTTCCCCTTTTACATCAGAGTCCACAGAGTTCCCCTTTTACATCAGAGTCCACAGAGTTCCCCTTTTACATCAGAGTCCACAGAGTTCCCCTTTTACATCAGAGTCCACAGAGTTCCCCTTTTACATCAGAGTCCACAGAGTTCCCCTTTACATCAGAGTCCACAGAGTTCCCCTTTACATCAGAGTCCACAGAGTTCCCCTTTACATCAGAGTCCACAGAGTTCCCCTTTCACACCTGAACTCACAGAGTTCCTTTTCACTGTAAGGAGGGACTCTGCAGGCTCTGATGTAAAGGAGAACTCTGGGGACTCTGACATAAGGGATGCTCTGGTGTACAAAGAGGAGCTCTGATGTAATGAGTGCTCTGAGAACCCCGATTTACCTTAGTGTACTAACTTAGAGGCTGGAGAGAGAAGGGGGAGACTTAGTTCGATCTGAATAATGTGTCCGGGTCTCAGACAGTCTGAAATCCAGACGCATGATTCCAAACCAAAACTGTCCGGGTGAATCCTGGACAGGTGGCAACCCTAGGTCATCCCCAAACTGTTCCCACAAAGTTAGGAGCATGAAATTGTCCAAAATATCTTGGAATGCTGATGCCTTAAGGGTTCCCTTCAATGGAACTAAGGGGCCAAGTCCAACCCCTGAAAAACAACCCCACACCACAATCCCCCCTCCACCAAATGATTTGGACCAGTGTACAAAGCAAGGTCCATAAAGACATGGATGAGCCTGTTTGGGGTGGAGGAACGTGACTGACCTGCACAGAATCCTGACCTTGACCCAATAGAACACCTTTGGGATGAATTAGAGTGCAGACTGCGAGCCAGGCCTTCTCACCCAACATCAGTGCCTGACCTCACAAATGCTCTTCTGGAAGAATGGTCAAACATTCACATAGAGACTCTGCTAAACCTTGTGGACAGCCTTCCCAGAACAGTTGAAGCTGCTATAGCTGCATAGGGTCGGCCAACTCAATATTGAACCCTACGGACTAAGACTGGGATGTCATTAAAGTTCATGTGTGGGTTAAGGCAGGCGTCCCAATACTTTTGGTAATATAATGTAGTATGGCATGCATTACGCATATGCACATGTGATTTGTAATATATAGTGGTGAGGAATTTCCATTTCTGTTCTTTGCGCTTGATGATAAATTTGATTGTAAGTAAGGCATACCTCGCAACATTGTGAGATGGGAATGAAGCACACCTCAAATACCGCAAACGTATGTAGGCTAAGGACACGCCCCCTGCCACACCCCCTTAAAGGAGAATTAACAAAAAAAGGTTAATTAAATCCACATGGACTTTTTCTTACCGCTATTATTCCTTTATATTGGCTTTTAAAATGTACAAATTCAGCAATTTAGGAATTGGATGAAAGGTTTAGCACTGGGAAACACGTTTTGAAAGATAAAAAGTGCATTTTATATACATCTATATGGATCAGAACAAAATGAGGGACAAATGAGGAGGAATGAGGGACAGAGGGACATTTCTCCAAATCAGGGACAGTCCCTCGAAATCAGGGACAGTCCATCCAAATCAGGGACAGTTGGGAGCTATGAGTTAAGTTACTATTTTTTGAGTTAGCGTTATTAGATGAAAGGTTTTGTGCCTGGAATTTAATGTTGAACACTTGCAGATCGCCTCACGCCAATATACATCGGCAGAAGGGCTAATACATGCAAACTAACGTACCTGTACATTTCCCTTTAAGAGGCGGCCAGCGGGCGCACGCCCGCGGAAAGCTCCGTGAGTCGAGTCGTGGGTCCCACGGACGCCACATCAGCGACATGTCACACGTAGCCACACCCCCCCCCCCCCCCACAGTTAGAATCACTCCCCAGGACATACTAAACCCCTACACTGCCCCCTAGTGGTTAAACCCTTCACTGCCAGTGTCATTTACACAGGAATCAGTGCATTTGTATAGCACTGATTGCTGTATAAATGACAATGATCCCAAAAATGTGTCAAAAATGTCCGATGTGTCTGTCATAATGTTGCAGTCACGATAAAAATAATTTAAAATCATTCAATTATTAGTAAAAATGCCATAAAACTATCCCCTATTTTGTAAAACACTATAACTTTTGCGCAAATCAATCAATAAACGCTTATTGTGATTTTTTTTTTAACCAAAAATATGTCGGAGAATACAAATCGGCCTAAAGTGAGGAAAAAATAAATTTTTATATATTTTTGGGGGATATTTATTATAGTAAAAAATAATGCGTTTTTTTCAAAATTGTCGCTATTTTTTGTTAATAGCGCAAAAAATAAAAACCGCAGGGGTGATCAAATACCATTAAAAGAAAGCTCTATTTGTGGGGGAAAAAAAGAACGTCAAGTTTGTTTGGGAGTCATGTCACACGACCGCGCAATTGGCAGTTAGTGCGTCGCAGTGCAGAATCGCAAAAAGCGCTCTGGTCAGGAAGGGGGTAAATTCTTCCGGGGCTGAACCTGTGACATAATGCATGTGCATTATCAAACTGATCCAATGGAAACGGTCCCTTCTATAGGTAGACACTGAAGGAGGACACTGTGGGGTGGTCGGGAAGGTTCTACAATGAAGCAGAAGAAGAGAAGTCTGCAGAGGAATGCACGTCTAAAGGGATGCCGGGGATTGGATCACATCCCAGTCCTCCCATACTACAGATACAATGGTTTGTCCACACTGTGACCTGCTGGTTACTAAGTGGAAGGAGTGAGGTCAGAGGAGAGCTGCAGGCACATATACCCCAGACACAGGGAGATGGTGGGGAAGAGCAGGGGGAGCTATATTCCAACCACGCTGGCCTGATCTGAAAACCTACTATCCCTTTTATTTTATTATAATGTACGTCAGGGCAGAATAAAAACAAAAAAAAAAAACACACACAATACATCTCTGCAATACACGCACATCTCCCGTGTGTTTAACCACTTCAATACCGGACACTTTCACCCCCTTCCTGCCCACAGCAGCTTTCAGCACTCTCAATCTTTTTGAATGACAATTGCACGGTCATGGGATATTTATAAATTTTTTAAATAGAGCTTACTTTCGGTGGTATTTAATTACCACTGGGGTTTTTATTTTTTTTGCCAAATTTTTTTTTTTAAAAACAAAAATTTTGAAAAACTTTTTCCTCTTTTCTGCTAATAATTTTGCAAAAAAATCATCTTTCTTCATAAATTTAGGGCAAAATGCATTTCTTTAGTATAAAAAAAAAACAAAAAACAAATCGGTGTTTATTACCGTATTTATCGGCGTATAACACGCACTTTTCCCCCCCCTAAAATCAGGGGGAAATCGGGGGTTCGTGTTATACGCCGATCCCCCGCTGTTTCTATACCCTTCTGCCGCTCTCTGCGGCTTCCGGGTATTTTTGGCTATCTTCAGCCGTTCTCGGCTATTTTCAGCCATTCTCTGCTATTTTCGGCCATTCTCGGAAAGCCGAAAGCTGCCGAAAATAGCAGAGAATGGCCAATTGCGGCCAAAAATACCCGAAGGCAAACACGCTGAGGCTGCGAATGACTGGGAAGGCTGCAAATGACTGACAAGGCTGCACTGACAAGGCTGCAATTGACACTGATAAGGCTGCATTGATGGGCATTTAAATGTAAGTTTTTTTTCCTTAAACTTCCCTCCTAAAAGTTTTTTTCTTTTAAATTCCCTCCTAAACTTGGGGTGCGTATTATACGCCGGCGCGTGTTATACACCGGTGCGTGTTATACGCTGATAAATACGGTATTTAGTCTGTAGGAAAGTTATAGAGTCTACAAAAAATGGGATCTACACTATATATACCCTGTTTCCCCTAAAATAAGACCTAGCATGAGTGTCGGTGATGGCTGCAATATAAGCCCTACCCCCCAAATAAACCCCATCCTCTTTCCCCAAAAAAATAAGCCCTACCCTGAGGATAAGACATAGAAGGACTTTAACTAGGGCTTATTTGGGGGGTAGGGCTTATATTGCAGCCATCGTCGACAATCACGCTAGGTCTTATTTTAGGGGAAACAGGGTATCTGAAAATTGATCGATTCTGATGTACCCCATCTCATTTCTTGAGGCCCAAAAACAGCCCAGGACAGTACAAATATCCCACAAATTACCTCTTATTGGAAAGTATTTAGTAAGAGGAATGGCAAGTTTTTTGAAGTTGTAATTTTTTTTTGGCACAGTTTTTTGGAAAATAGAGAAATTAAATAATACTAATATTTTTTTTTCAATTTAAAGTAAAAAAAATTTTTTTGTCTAAGCTTAACCGCTTCCCGACCACCTCACGCAGATATACTGTGGCAGAAGGGTATGTACAGGTAGAATCACATACCTCTACGTTGCCCTTTAAGAGGCAGCTTGCGGGAGTGCGCACCCGCCAGGAGCTTCGTGAGCATGATCGCGGGTCCCGCGGACTTGATGTCCGTGGGGATACCCGCGATCATCCCACGGAGAGGAAGAACGGGGAGATGCTAATGTAAACAAGCATTTCCCCGTTCTGCCTAGTGCCACTGTCACTGATTAGTGCTCCCTGTAATCGGGAGCAGTGATCAGTGTCGTGTCACACATAGCCCCCCCACAGTAACACACATAACCCCTACAGCGCCACCTAGTGGTTAACCCATTCACTGCCAGTCACATTTACACAGTAATCAATACATTTTTAATTGCACCGATCGCTGTATAAATGTGAATGGTCCCAAAATCGCACCAAAAGTGTCCACTCTGTCCACCATAATGTCGCAGTCATGATAAAAATCACTGATCGCCGCCATTACTAATAAAAAAATATATTAATTAAAATGCCATAAAACTATCCCCTGTTTTGTCAACGCTATAGCGTTTTGCACAAACCAATCGAAAAAAGGCTTATTGCTATTTTTTTTTTACAAATAATATGTAGAAGAATACGAATCGACCTAAAGTGAGGAAGAAAATGTTTTTTTATATATTTTTTGGGGATATTTATTATAGCAAAAAGTAAAAAATAATGCATTTTTTTTTCAAAATTGTTGCTATTTTTTTGTTAATATTGCAAAAAATAAAAACCACAGAGGTGATCATATACCACCAAAAGAAAGCTCTATTTGTGGAAAAAAAGGACGTCAATTTTTTTTGGGAGCCACGTCGCACAACAGCGTAATTGTCAGTTAAAGTGACGCAGTGCTGAATCACAAAAAGTGCCCTGGTATTTGGCCTACCAAATGGTCCAGGGCTGAAGTGGTTAATGAACAAGCTGAAGTTAGACGCTGATTGGCTACAGCTGCATCAAGTTTTGCACTTTAGTTTTAGTAAATCAACCCCAGTGTTACCATAGTAACACTGTACTACTCTGGGGAAGTGATCAGGGTTATTTTTATTTTTTATATACTATGATTGTTTATAACTGTAAATTTTACTGTTATAAACAACCATTTTTACTGTATGAAATTGATTCATTCAGTGTTTACAATTGCGATTAGCTGTGATTTGCCACAGCCAATCACATGTCACAGCTAACAAGCCATCTATTTATACGGAAGCCATCCATTGTATATAATAGTAATGTGATCTGCTGTGGTTGGTCACAGCAATCACATGGTACCAACAGCAGGCCAGTACACTCATCTGTCATCTGCTGTGTCCAGTGGACACAGCGGGTGACAGATTGCACTGCAGCATGGCCCGTCATATGACATCCACCCAGAACAAGAGAGCTCCCACCAGGCCAAAGTGAATGAACCAGTACAGGGAAATCTGCTGATCTACCAGCAGTGGAGTGGAGTGCTGCCTCAACTAAACCCCCCCCCCCCCAATTGATTTTTTAAGTGATTTATTTGTGCAGTACTTCCACAATCTCTCATCACGCCCTGAGCATGCACAGATATACTACAGGGCCTGGGTCCTGAGAGAGCCCTCCAGCACGTCTTTGCATGCGCTTGTTTCCCAGGCCATCTGCACATGCATGGGGTTAGCAAAAGACTGCTACTAGTGAAGTGTGAAACCTTCCCTTTCCTTGTGTGTGTACAAAAAAATCAACTGCGGTGCGCAGATGTGCCGATAAGCTTTGCCGGGACCCAAAGGCAGGGCAGAGCCCATTGACACATCTGTACATATGCCAATTTGGTAGGGGCCAAGGGAGGGGCAGAGCCACCTGGTAGGAGGACTGGAGTTCTGCTTTATACAGATATAACAAAACAATTCCAATGATGGGATAAATATCAGACCAAAAGGAGCAAATATGAGAAGTTCATTGATAGGATTAACATATAGAACCATTAGATGGTCTCTCTGCAGTTAAAGTGATTGTAAGGGATGACAAACATGTCATGCTTACCTGCTCTGTGCAATGGTATGGGTATCCTCATAGCAAGCTGCTTGCTATAGGGGCACTTCTGCGGGGTCGATCCCAAACAGCGCTCTGTGCATCCGTAGTCGCACACAGTGCAACTCTGCTCCCTCCTTGCAGGCTGTAATTGACAGCCATTGGCTCCCACTGCTGTTTCTAGTCCAGTGAGAAGCGAGAGAGCCTCTGCCCTTAAGCAGAGCACTGGATTGAGATCCAGCTCAGGTAAGTATGAGGGGGCCGGGAGGGGGGGGGGGGGGGGTAGCAGCACATTGAACCTTCTTCCTTTAAAGCCACTTTAGGACCCTTTCACACTGAAGGCGTCTTTTAGACGTTTTAGCTCTAGAACTAGCGCTTGAAAACCGCCTCCCATGCACTTGCAGGACGTTACAAAAAGTCCTCCAAGCAGCATCTTTGGGGCGGTTTGAGCACTCCTAAACCTAAACCACCCCTGCCTATTGGAATGCAACATGGGCGGTTTTAACTCTTTCTTCGACCTCTAGCGGGGGGTTAAAAGTGCCCCACTAGCAGCCAAAAAGCGCCACTAAAACGACGGTAAAGCGCCGCTAAACACTAAAGCGGTCCCAGTGTGAAAGTACCCTAAGTGTTTAGCATAATGGTGGCCATACACAGCAATTTTATATACATTTTTATTGTCAATTGATTTACTGCCTAGAAAATCGATCAGGGCACTAATTCAAATTGCTTAAAGTGGTTGTAAACCCTTACAAACCACTTTGACCTATACGGTTTAGGAGATATTTGCCCGAAGACAGGCACCGCTGTCTACGGCGCATGCGCCATAGACAGCAGCGCGCAGGCGCACTGAGCGTGGCATTTCCAACAGCGGAGCTGCCGCGCGTGTCGGCTCCCATGCGCATGCGCGGGAGTGACGTCATCGCGGCTCCGCCGAATGACAGCGGCGGAGCTGCGAGACCCCACCGAAAAGATGGATGCGCCGGACTACAGGGGACAGCGGTGACATCGCTGGCTCCTGTGTCAGGTAAGTGACACATAATGGGCTACTATGCGATGCATAGTAGTCCATTATGCTTTACCTTTGCAGGGAATGAAAGAGGAAGTAAACTCATCAGGGTTTACTTCCTCTTTAATACAATCAGACAATATAAGCAAAAAACAAGTTAAGAATCAATTGATCTATTTTGATCCCATGTGATGCACTTCTTTGTGACTAATTGTAATCTACAAAAAAAAACTTTATTTAAAAAAGAGCTTTATTTTTGGTACAGATTGAGCAATACACATGTTAACTGTCATTCTTTATTATTATTATTTTTTTTTTTTACAAAAGATATTTCTATGTACAGATTCATATTTTACAGCATTCACAACATTAACCACTTCAGGACCGCCGTATTGCCATTGTACGTCAGCACAATGGCACAGGCAGGCACAATCACGTACATCTACGTGATTGCCTTCCAGCGGGTGGGGGGTCCGATCGGACCCCCTCCCGCTGTTTACGGCGGTCCGATTCGGTCCAGGAGCGCTCCGTGATGAGGGGATGGCCGTTGGTTTTCGGCCACCCCCTCTGGATCGCTCCTGGCCAATGAGAAGCTTCCTCCCCTGTGTATTGTTTACACAGGAAGGAGGAAGTGATGTCATTCTCCTCGGGGCGGTCTTTTTGACCGGACTACGAGGAGAAGACTAAAAGTAAGTGTGCACCAACACTACACTGACATGTAGGTACACACAGGCACACAAACCCCCCCCCCCGATCCCCCCCCGATCGCCCCCCTCCCCCCCCCAGTCACAGTGTCACTGATTGCATTGATCATTTCTTTACTGATCAATGCATTCAGTGTCAGTTGTGACAGTAAAAACTGTCAGGACAGTTAGTGTTAGGTCCAGGGTAGCCCCCTATCACCCCCCAATAAAGATTTAACCCCCTGATTGCCCCTAGAGTTAACCCTTTCACCCCCTTTTGCCAGTGTCACTAAGCGATCATTTTTCTGATCGCTGCATGTGTCGCTAGGTAGCTAGTTATTTTTTTAGATTCACCGCCAGGTTTTTATATCGCTGGGTACCCCGATATACTACCCAATAATGGTTTTAACCCCCTGATTGCCGCTAGTTAACCCTTTCACCCCCTTTTGCCAGTGTCACTAAGCGATCGTTTTTCTGATCGCTGCATTAGTGTCGCTACAGTCGCTAGGTAGCTAGTTATTTTTTTAGGTTCACCGCCAGGTTTTTATAGCGCTAGGTACCCCGATATACTACCCAATAATGGTTTTAACCCCCTGATTGCCGCTAGTTAACCCTTTCACCCCCTTTTGCCAGTGTCACTAAGCGATCATTTTTCTGATCGCTGCATGTGTCGCTAGGTAGCTAGTTATTTTTTTAGGTTCACCGCCAGGTTTTTATATCGCTAGGTACCCCGATATACTACCCAATAATGGTTTTAACCCCCTGATTGCCGCTAGTTAACCCTTTCACCCCCTTTTGCCAGTGTCACTAAGCGATCGTTTTTCTGATCGCTGCATTAGTGTCGCTACAGTCGCTAGGTAGCTAGTTATTTTTTTAGGTTCACCGCCAGGTTTTTATAGCGCTAGGTACCCCGATATACTACCCAATAATGGTTTTAACCCCCTGATTTCCGCTAGTTAACCCTTTCACCCCCTTTTGCCAGTGTCACTAAGCGATAATTTTTCTGAACGCTGCATCAGTGTCGCTAGTGTCGCTAGGTAGCTAGTTATTATTTTTTTTTTTTTTTTTTAAATTCTTTATTTATATCCAATTTTTTTCATAACAAAATAAATACATGTAAGAAAAGGAGAGGGAACATATTCATACAAATACAATATATACAACACCAAAAGAAAAAAAGATTATTAGTTTAAACCTACTCCATTGTAAACTTAAAATACCTCTCTACTCTCCCCCTCACACCCCCCCCCTGCCCACCCCGCCCTTACCTTGTAGAATCGCTAGTGGGTTACCTCTTAGTGACCGTTATTTCTAACCGGGTAGTATTTTCTTCTGAAATTTATTGTGTAATTTCCTCCACATATCTCCAAGACAATTTAAATTCTTCCCACGATGCCCATTTGTTTGAGCCTCCCTCTTCTGCTGATAAGTCAACGTCCCCTTCGTTATAATTTTCTATTTTTTGTATTTCATTTATACGAAAAATCCAATCAGATATTTTAGGGCTCTCTTTTTCTCTCCATTTTTTTGGGATTAAATTTTTGGCGGTGTCTAACAGGATTGGAATTAATGAGGTTTTATATTGCTTTATGGGTTCGTCTGTCCCATGAAATAGGACAATCCACGGATCTTCTCTTATTTCCTTTTTTTGTTACAACTTTAATTATCTCTAAGATTTTTCTCCAGTAAGTTTTAATAATGGGGCAGTCCCACCAAATGTGGGCCATAGTCCCAGTTTTTTTACACCCACGCCAGCAATCCGCAGATTGCTCTAGTCCCATTTTGGCCATTTTATTGGGTGTCGCATACCACCTTGCAAGGCACTTGTAGTTCGTTTCTATCAATTTATTATCTACTATCCCCGAGTGAATTAGTTTAAAAATCTTATTACGAGTTTGTGTGCTACATTGTGACCCCAGCTCTAATTCCCACTTTTGGAAGTATGGTGGGTCCTCCAATTCGTCCCCCTCAGAAAGAATCTTATATAAAAGCGTAATATTTTTTTTTGATTTTTCTCTCAAACATAGACGCTCCAGGGGTCTCAGTTCCTCTTCACTACGAATTGGCTGAGGTAAATTTGAAATGAAATGGCTAAGTTGGAGGAACCGCCACCCGTCCATTTTCATGAGATCTGTGTCCAAACTAAGTGCTTGAAATTAGGCTATTTTACCATTGACTAATATATCTTTTAATTGTGCGGTGTCTTTCCTAATCCAATTACCCCCCACCTCCTGTTTGCCTGGAGTGAAAAAATCATTATCTTTAAGAAAAATCAAAGGTGAATTGTACCCCCACTTGTTTTGTGAATGTGTTCGGTCCCAAATCTTTAAAGCTAAACGTGTTATCTCGTGAGCGTGAGGTCCAATGGACCTGAACTGTGGAGGGTTCCATATCGTGCGACCTAAAAGTGCTTGACTCATTGTGTTCTCTACACTCACCCACCTCTTTTTATTGGCCTCTTTCGCCCATTCAACTACTCGAGACAGAACCACTGCATTGTAGTATCTTTTTAGATCCGGGACAGACAGTCCCCCTTGCCTTTTTCCCCTGCATAACACCCCCATGGCAATTCTCGGTTTTTTATGTTGCCAAATATACTTCGAAATTAAATTTTTCATTAATCTAAAATAAGCCGAAGAGAGCGGAATGGGAAGCATTTGAAACTTGTATATAATCTTCGGGATTAGTATCATTTTAACTGCATTGATACGCCCTAACCAAGAGAGGGAGCATGTTGAAATTTTTTTTATTTCTCTTTTGATTTCATCGAGTAAGGGGATATAATTTTTCGTGAATATTTTCCTAATGGTGTTCGACAGATAAATTCCCAAGTATTTGATCTCCTTACGCCATGGGAAACGGAATTCTGTCCGAAGGTTCTCCTCTTCCTGGGTACTGATGTTAACATTCATAACTTCAGACTTGCTGAGGTTTATTTTCAAATTCGATATTTTGCCGAAATTTTCCAACACCCTCAGCAAGTTCGGAATCGTGATCCTAGGTTTAGTAATGAAGAATAACACGTCGTCCGCATAAGCGGCTAATTTATGTTCATCCCCTCCCAACTTGATCCCCGTTATATCCTGATTTTTTCGGATATAGGTCAATAACGGCTCCAGAGATAATGCAAATAGGAGTGGAGACAGTGGGCACCCCTGTCTGGTGCCGTTACTCATTTGAAATTGAGAGGAGGATTCTCCATTAATTTTGACAGAGGCCTGCGGGTGATTATAGAGGACCTGGATCCATTGGATCATTCTCGGGCCTATACCCATAACTTCCAACGTTTCTATCATAAGTCCCCAGTCTACCCTGTCAAAGGCTTTTTCTGCATCTATAGACAGGAATAGAGCTGGGGACCCACTATTTTTTAGGGCCTGGAGGAGGAGTAAAGCCCTCACCCCATTGTCCCTTCCTTCTCTTTCGGGAATAAATCCGACCTGATCTGGGTGCACTAGATCACTCATCTTGTTCTTCAGCCTGGCTGCCAGTATTTTGGCGAATAATTTTGTGTCCGCATTCAATAATGCTATTGGCCTATAGCTTGAGCAAAGTAAGTGATCCTTCCCTTCCTTCGGAATTACCGTAATTGAGGCCCGTAAAGCTTCAGTGTTCATGTCGTATTGGGTACCGAGCCCGTTCATATAATGACATAATCTTGGGACTAAGATTTCCTTAAATTTTTTGTAGTAAATAATCGTGAGCCCGTCAGGCCCGGGACTTTTGCCCAATTCCGTCTCCTTTAATGCTCTAAAGATTTCCTCCTCAGTGATAGGTCTGTCTATACTGTTTCTTTCGCTCTCATGTAATTGGGGTAAGTTAGTATCATGCAAGAATTCTTTAGTGATTTCCTTATCCCCTTTACCACACCTCCCTTTTTGGCCAACATTATATAGGGCGCTGTAGTATTGTCTAAATACCTCCGCGATTTCCTTAGTGGTATGAACCATCTTCCCGTTCTTGTCCTGGATTTTATCGATAAAATTGGTCTCCCTCCTCCCTTTTAGTTGTCTCGCTAAGTATTTGCCAGTTTTATTTTTCCCATAGTGTCTCTCTCTAATTCTCCCTTCAAGTGACCTCCTTGCTTCCTGATCCAAAAGGTCTTTAAGTTCCTCCCTTTTATTAATCAAAAGGTGAAGAAGTTCCGGCTGTTGGACCTTTTGTTTTTTGTGCTCTTCTTCTAATCTATGGACGTCTTTAATCAGGTACTCCCTTCTCTGAATTTTAGCTTTTTTTTTATTTGTGGCAATGGAGATGAGGATGCCCCTGATATGTGCTTTATGTCCTTCCCATAGGGAGGCCCCCGAGATATCCCCTGTATCATTCGTCGAGAAGTAGAATTCTAATTCTTTCCGGATTATCTCGATGGTATCATTGTCCTGAACAAGATTTTCATTTAATCGCCAAGTAAAGGGTTGTCTATATAACCCTGGTATCCTCAACTTCATTGTCACAGGAGAGTGATCAGAGAGGGAGGCTATTCCTATCCCTGTCTCTACGACGTCCTCTAACAGCCTGTGGTCCACCAATATGTAATCCAATCTGGAATACGTCCCGTGCACTGGGGAATAGAAAGAGAAGTCCTTCGTTTTCTCATGTTGTGTCCGCCACGCGTCCACCATTTGATGTTGTTTCAAGCAATGTTTCAATATTTTCAGGGTCCTCTCATTCGTCCCCCTTGCGCGGGATGTACTGTCCATGGCGGAATCCATACAAAAATTAAAATCCCCTGCTAGGATTACATCACCAGATTTAAATTCTGCTAATCTTCGCAGGATCCGTTTCATATATCCTAAGGGATTATTATTTGGACAATATACGTTAGCAAGAGTAAACACCCTGTTTCCTAGCTCACCCTTAAGGAACAGGTATCGGCCCTCAGGGTCAGTCAATCTATCGATCAGAGTAAATCGTGTATGTTTCTCGAATCCAATTGCCACCCCCTTAGCCCTCCTAATTGGGGAATCACCGTAGAACCAGGTCGGGAAGCTGTCTGAATATAACTTAACATTCGAATCCAGGGAGAGATGGGTCTCCTGCAAGAATACTACTTCAGCTCTACATTGATGTAATTCCATTAAGAGTTTGTACCTTTTGTTTAGGTCGTTTAATCCTCTTACATTATAGGATATAAAATTTACCTCAGTCATCCTGTACTGACTACTGGCATACTTAATCTATATTTATTTATCCAACCCAAGATTTTCATGGCTCTTTCGGTCCCCCACACTACAAGGCGATTCTCCTCCCACTCCTCCCCCCGCCCCCCCCCATCCCTTCCCCACCCCCTCCCCCGCCCCTGTCCCCCCCCCCATCCCTTCACCCCCCCCCCTCCCCCGCCCCTGGCCCTGTCCTGGCCTATACTTGACAATGGGAAGCTCTGCCCCCCTCTGCAAGTAATACCTTCCAGGGTGTGACTCCAACTGCGGGCTTCCACTTCAACACCCCCTGTCCCCCCACCCCTAGGGGGAGAGATACTCCATCTCCAGACAGGGAGTGGTGGAGCCCGGATCCGCCTCACCTATCCATCTTCCCTTCCAACCCAACCCCGCACCCCTCCCCCGGGTCCCCCCCCCCCCCACCCCCACCCCAAGAAAACCCACTCAGAATAAGAAAAGAAAACAAAAACGGCCTGAAACAGACAGAGAAACCAAAGGGTCCGCGCGATAAGCGCAAAAAACCCCCTCTTCCCCTCCTAATGAGCCCATTAATTTTCACGAGAGTCTCGGGGGAGCTTAGGGGGTGGAATTCCCAAGTTATTACAGAAGACCTCGATTTCTTCTAGGAACTTTAACTTGAAAGTCCTTCCCTCTCTCTGAACAATCAGAGCTGTCGGAAAACCCCAGCTGTATCTTATATTGGCACTTCTCAGTTGTTCCAGTAAGGGTTTGAGTTGTCTTCTCCGAGCTAAGGTCCCTGCGGAAAGATCTGAAAAACTTTGTAGGGTTGCCCCTTCATATTGTAATGAGGGCAATCCTCTTAATTTACTCCAAATCTTGGTTTTATCCTCGTAGAGATGAAATTTTACGATCACGTCTCGGGGTACCTCTACCCTCAGTCCTGGAGGTTTCCTTACTCTATGGACACGATCTATTTTTAAATCTTCACCTTCCACTCTTCCTAGTAAAGGGTTAAATAGCTTCGTCATCTTTGCACCGAGGTCTTCTCCTTGTTGTTCAGGTAAGGCTCTAATCCTCAGGTTCTGTCGTCTGCTCTGGTTTTCCTGTTCCTCCAGTCTGTATAAAATGTCCCTGTGAGCCTCTTGCATTTTTCTAGACTGCGCTTTTAAGTCTAGTAATTCCTGAGCCTGTTTGCCCATTAGATCCTCCGTTTCTTCTATTCTCCTTAACAGGTGACCCATATCCGCCCTAACGGTTAAGATCTCTGACTTAATTAAATTTTCCAGTTTCAAAAACATTTCTTGTATTTCACCTTTGGTAGGTATTTGGGAGATATCTGTCTGTTCTCTATTTTTACCATCCAGGTCTGACTCTGTTTCTTCACCAGAGGAGTCGCCTTGGATCCCAGTTGCTTTTCCAACCTCCTTCCTCCTCTCTCGCTTGCCCACTTGTTTTTTATCCAGGCCTGGACTTTTTTGGCTTGTCTCTTTAAGATATTTCTGGATCGAGCTTGTATTTAGGCTCTCTTTAGGGGCTTTAGAGTCATTGACTTTTGGGTTTCTACCCTTCATGTTGTCCCTCTTTGGCTTTCTCCTCCCCAGGGTTCCCTTTCGCTTGGAGACACCTTTAGAAAAAGGCTGTGGGATTGCAAATAGCAAGCAAAAGACAAGGGTGCAGGTAATAGTAAAACTAAAATAGTCAAGTCCTTTCCTCTGAGCTAGCTATTGGCCTGTCTATGAGACAGCGAGCTCTTCCCAGGAAATCAGTCCATGAAGCTCTCGGGTCACGGTAAGCAAAGGGGAGATCTACTGCGCCCCTACTTAGGCAAGAGTATAGGCCAGGGTATCTCCTTTAACTGTCCATATCTTTGGGCGGTAGAGGCCAAGAGGAGAACCAGAGAGGAAGATAATGCCGAAACGGGCCACAAGGGGTCCCCTATTCTCCCTTTACACACAGGTGTATTCTCCCCCAAAAAAAAAAAAAATAGGATTGAAAGTGTAATTTTCTAGTTCTGGGGGATTACCAGATGCTATATTTGGGGTCTTTGGTCCCTCCTGCGATAGGGGAATCCTCTTGCGACTCTCAGACTTAGTCGTCCCCGGTTTCTCCACTCATTCAAAGCGGGGGCATGTGGTCTTGCCCGTGACTGCCAAACAAACAGACGTGGGTCCTTGAACTGGGCTACCTTTAATTTAAATCAACTCGAGCCGGAGCAGCAAAAAAGAAAAAAAAAAAAAAAAAGTGCCCCGCCACTCAAAATTGTATCAGAGATCAATACTGAACTTTTCAAAGATTAAATAACATGTAGAAATTGCTATAAATCATCAGTGTCCTGGACATTACTTGTCAGAGCATAGAGTAGCATGTGAATCTTAATATGTGTGTTCAAAGTGCTGCTATTCACTGAGTTGCATTTGAATCCATCAGCTTGCTCCTTAGTTGCTCCTACTCAGTGCTTAACTGGAAGATATGTAACAGTCCAGGAAAAAAAAGCAAAGCAATTTGGAAGGGTCTGACCTGTTAGTAGTCTTCTACGTGTATTAGATCTTCAGCTCACAGGGACTGTTCTCCCTCAGCAGCATCTGGTGGAGGAGTATGGGGGGGGGGGGTGTAGAGCCGAGGACTCCGCCGCTCGCTCCAGCGCGGTCCTCCGTGCCGTCTACCGGTGTACCTCCGGATCACGCTGTGAGTGCTCTCTGGTCCGGGCAAGCAGGCGTTCGAGTGCGGGTGCTGGGGCCGGAGCGGGAATCATTTAGGAGCGCCACGCTCTCTCCCTGCGCTTAGCTCCGGATGGTGCGGCGAATCCTCCTCCATCCCGTCGCGTGGAAGCCGCCGCTAGGCCCCTCCCCTCTCACGTACGCCGCATGACGTGAGCTCCCAGCTAGTTATTTTTTTAGGTTCACCGCCAGGTTTTTATAGTGCTAGGTACCCCGATATACTACCCAATAATGGTTTTAACCCCCTGATTGCTGCTAGTTAACCCTTTCACCCCCTTTCACCAGCGATCACAGTATAAGTGTCACTGGTGACGCTGGTTAGCCAGTTAGTTATTTAGGTTCCCCTGTCAGGTTTTTATATAGCGCCAGGGACCCCCATATACTACCTAATAAAAATTTGAACCCCTGATTGCCCATAGTTAACCCTTTCACCACTGATCACCGTATAAGTGTTACGGGTGACTCTGGTTAGTTTGTTTTTTATAGCATTTTATATTCAAATCCGGAAGGCAGTGCTTGGTTTTCGGGGTCCCGTACGTGGCTAGGCTCCCAAAAAGTCCCCCACATGTGGTATCCCCGTACTCGGGAGAAGCAGCAGAATTTATTTTGGGGTGTAATTTGACTTCTGCCCATAGCATGTGTGAGCAATATATCATTTAGTGACAACTTTGTGCAAAAAAAAAAAAAGTTTGTAATATTCCCGCAACTTTTGGCAAAATATAAAATATTCCATGGACTCAACATGCCTCTCAGTAAATAGCTTGGGGTGTCTACTTTCCAAAATGGGGTCATTTGGGGGGGTTTTGTGCTATTTTGGCATTTTATGGCCTTCGAAACTGTGCTAGGTAGTGAGGAGTTAAATCAAAAATTTGCACCCTTAGAAATCCTGAAGGTGGTGATTGGTTTTCGGGGTGCCGTGCGCGACTAGACTCCCAAAAAGTCCCACACATGTGGTATCCCCGTACTCGGGAGAAGCAGCAGAATGTATTTTGGGGTGTCATTTCACATATGCCCATAGCATGTGTGAGCAATATATCATTTAGTGACAACTTGGTGCAAAAAAAAAAAAGTTTGTAATATTCCCGCAACTTGTGGCAAAATATAAAATATTCCATGGACTCAACATGCCTCTCAGTAAATAGCTTGGGGTGTCTACTTTCCAAAATGGGGTCATTTTGGGGGGTTTTGTGCTATTTTGGCATTTTATGGCCTTCGAAACTGTGATAGGTAGTGAGGAGTTAAATCAAAAATTTGCACCCTTAGAAATCCTGAAGGTGGTGATTGGTTTTCGGGGTGCCGTGCGCGACTAGACTCCCAAAAAGTCCCACACATGTGGTATCCCCATACTCGGGAGAAGTAGCGGAATATATTTTGGGGTGCAATTCCACATATAACCATGGCATGTGTGAGCAATATATCATTTAGTGACAACTTTTTGTAAAAAAAATTTTTATTTTTTTTTTTGTCATTATTCAATCCCTTAGGACAAAAAAAATAAATATTCAATGGGCTCAACATACCCATCAGCAATTTCCTTGGGGTGTCTACTTTCCAAAATGGGGTCATTTGGGGGGGATTTGTACTGCCCTGCCATTTTAGCACCTCAAGAAATGAGATCGGCAGTCATAAATTAAAAGCTGTGTAAATTCCAGAAAATGTACTCTAGTTTGTAGACGCTATAACTTTTGCGCAAACCAAAAAATATACGCTTATTGACATTTTTTTTACTAAAGACATGTGGCTGAATAAATTTTGCCCTCAATGTATGACTAAAATTTAGTTTATTCGATTTTTCTTATAACAAAAAGAAGAAAATATCTTTTTTTTTCAAAATTTTCGCTCTTTTTCCATTTATATCGCAAAAAATAAAAATCGCAGAGGCAATCAAATACCATCAAAAGAAAGCTCTATTTGTGGGAAGAAAAGGACGCAAATTTCGTTGGGTGCAATATTGCATGACCGCGCAATTACCAGTTAAAGCAGCGCAGTGCGAAATTGCAAAAAGACCTCTGGTCCTTAAGGTGTTTATTGGTCCGGAGCTGAAGTGGTTAATATGTTACCTAAAATTAAAAAGGAAAATATTGCTAAAATGTGTTAAATGCTGTTTGTGTTTACTAAACTTTGCTTTAAAATTTGTCTTCATAAAAAGAAAGAAAAATGATATATCACTTATCTCCACTACATTAATAAAAGGATGTTTAAATAACCAGAAGAGCAGGAAAAGATTGTTTGATGTGTCATGCACCTAATGATCATATCAATCTACTTTCTACTTTATGATGGGATTGTTTGCTCAGACCGATCAAAATAATTTCAACAAATGTGCCTACACAGGTTTCCTTCTGATACTCCGGTTTCCTCCCGGTGAAATGCTCGTAGGTTAATTGGCCCCTGTGTACATCGGCTCTAGTATGTGTATGTATGAATGTGAGTTTGGGACCTTAGAGGGTAAGATCCTTTAGGGCAGGGACTGATCTGAATGTACAATATTTATAAGTACCTGTAATAAATAAATACAATTAAAGCGGAGGTCCACCCTAAAATGGACCTTTCGCTCATCGGAATCCTCCCCCCCTCCGGCGCCACAATTGGCACCTTTCAGGGGGGAGGGGGGTGCAGTTACCTGGATAATCCAGGTAACTGTACCCACTTCCGGGATAGCACTCTGCGGAAAGTGGCGTAGATTACGCCCCTTTCCGCAAGTGCCCGCCCCCTTCCGCAAGTGCCCCGCTGCCTGCTGGGAAACACACAGATCCCAGAGGCAGCGGGACCGTCCTTATTGCGCAGAGCAACTCGCGCATGTGCAGTAGGGAAACAAGAAATGAAGCCGAAAGGCTCCATTTCCTGATTCCCATACCCAAGATGGCGGCGGCAGCACCCGAGTGACGATCTACAGATCGGCTTCGGGTGCCGACATCGCGGGCGCGCTGGACAGGTAAGTGTCACTATTTTAAAAGTCAGCAGCTGCAGTATTTGTAGCTGCTGGCTTTTAAAAAAAAAAAAAAACGCGGAGTCCCAGTGGACTCCCGCTTTACATAATTAAATGATTGCTCAGTATTGCTCAATGATCCCGGTCGTGTTTTTTCAATAATTCATATATAGGGTAATATTTTCCGACTGTCAGATTGTTGCACGTATGGCCACTATAAATCCAACACACACAGCAAAAAGTTGGCTTTGGACAACAATAAAAGGACATCTTATTAAGCATCTGAACTGTACTGCTCGGATCTTGAAGAAGGGGACATACCCCAAAAGCTTGTCCTGAAAAATTGTATGTTAATGCAAATTAAAAAAAGTATAACAGGCAGTATTGTTTCTGTCGCAAATGCACTAATACAGGTACAATCACCTTTTTTAAAGTGTAAGTTCACATCCACAATTTAAAGCTTCATACACACGATCGGATTGTCCACAGACAAAAGTTCAGACTTTTGTCCGAAGGGCGTTGGCCGGGAACTTGTCTTGCATGCAAATGGCAAGGAATTGTCAGCCAACAAACACTAACGTACTGATGTACTACGTGGTTTTTCAGCTCCTTAGTGCCACCCTTTGGGCTCCTTCTGCTTATATCGTGTTAGTAGAAGTTTGGTGAGTGTTGAATGGCACTTTTGATTTCACACTTTTCATTTCGCAATTTTCAGTTCGTTTCTGAATGACCGTTCGTCAACCAGACATGTTGCGGAATCGGAGGAGATAACGTGTTATTTTTTTATTGGGCTTGGAGTTATTGCTTTGACCCAAGTCCAGTACAGGAACAGGAGGAGGAGGAGTTCTTGGACCAAAAATTGGTTTCTTTATTAATCATATCCATTATGTCATATGCCTTTGCTGAGGGAGCTCCAAGAGAATAATCCATATGATTTTCGGAATTATCTCTGGACGACAGACCCCTGCTTTCACCAACTTGGCATTGTTGACCCCCTATATTAAAAAACAGGATACATACATGAGGCTTTTATTTTATTTTATTTTATGGTTGAATAATGATTTGATTTGGTATATTTTATATATTTTTGGATGCATAGAATGCACTTTTTGGTTAAGGTCTATTGGCAGATAGCATGTCTAATTTTATTTGTTTTCTTTTTTTATGCACAATAAAAAAAATGTGGAGAATAATACTATGTGTTCTACTTCAAATGACGGTTTGGGAGTAGACAGTTACATTTAAAAAAAATACAATGTAAAATTAACAAGGGACGCCAACATAGTTGTATCTTTGATCTTAAAAACTACAGGATAATGGTGGTGTGGTAACTTGCAACAAAAAACTAAATAACAAGCATAATAATATTATTCCCTATATCATTAGAAAAAAAAAGCCTTTGAAAATTAATTTGCAATAGTACCATCAGTATCACCAGTAAAGCAGCTTCATTATTATCCCATTAAAGAAGAAGAGAATTGTGCGCTGCATTTCGAGATTTCATCATTTTCCACGTCACGAATTTTAAATTTTCCATTACGAACGCTAGTTTACATGACCGACCGCTTCTGGCTCATCCTTGCTTCCGAGCATGCGTTTTTGTACTTCGAACTTTTGTCAGACGGACTTGTGTACACACGCATGGAAAATCTGACAACAGGCATTTTTCCACAGAAAATTTTAAAGCCTGCCATCCAACATTTGTCTGTGGAAAATCCGACAACAATTGTCTGATGGAGCATACAAACGGTTGGATTTTCCACCAACAGCCTGTCATCACACAATTTCCGTTGGAAAATCCGATCATGTGTATGAGGCTTTAGACTAATCTATCTAGCCCTGTAAAGCATAAATCGCTATACATACCTTTTCTAAAGCCGATCCGGTCCCCAATGGCGGAAGCTCTGCAGAAAGGAGAGCCAACAACGGCTAGAAAATGAATGAGAAGTGATGTCACCCATAGCCCCTGTACACGCGGTCGGAAATTCCGACGGAAAAGGTCCGATAGGACCATGTTGTCGGATAATCCGACCATGTGTGGGCTACATCGGACTTTTTCCGTCGGAATGTCCGACCAACAAAATTTGAGAGCTGGATATAAAATTTTCCGACAACATGATCCGATCGGACTTTGTCTGATCGTTTGTAGAGAATTCCGATTGGACAAAGTGCCATGCATGCTCAGATCAAATTACGAGACCAAAGCTATTGGCTACTAGCCGCAACGTAGTCCTGTAGTAACGAAAGAACGTCATCACATTCCGAACCATCGGATTTTCCAACAACTTTGTCCGGCCGTGTGTATGCAACACCAGTTTTGGACAAAATCCGTCAGAAAAAATCAGACGGATTTTGTTGTCGAAATTTCCGACCGTGTATACAAGGGCATAGACTTACTTTGCGGCTTCTGTTGTCGGCCGCCTCTTCTGTATCCGCCTACACAGAGAAGTTGCCGCTGACAGCTCAGGGTGGGACCCAAGCGGCTTCAGAAAAGGTATGTAGAGTGATTTCTTCTATACAGGGCTAGATAGGTTAGTCTTAGATTGTGGATGCCAGTAGATTCAGAGATTTTAGTATTAGGGTGAACTTCTACTTTAAGCATCTGTTCATCCTCAGAGCACTAATTTTCACGCTGGCTCCTACTGACATTTTTTTTCTCAATCTATTTACTGATGAAACCAGAAGATCATTTTAGTGCAGATCATTTAACAATCAACTGTCAGTGACAAGTGGATTTATACATTTAAAGTTTTCATGCAATAGTCATCCCTTCTATTAGAAGCATTCATAAGTGAACTTTTTTTTGTTTCATCACGTCTCGCACAAGAAAAAAGAATTGGTCTGTGTAAACCATCATTGTAATGCTGGAAAAAAAGAAGAGTCGGGCTTGTGTGGACAAGAATTAGTAGCCCTATTTTCTTAGCTTTAGTCTGATAAGTTTTGAATAATATTGTACGACAGAAGTTTATTTTTGAAAAAATAAATAAAAAATTTCATGTTTATTTTTTTTTTATTTTTTTTTTGTTATGGTGAAATAAATTAGGACATGAGTTTGGCCAACACAAAGGCAGGAGAGGTGCCTGTTTCAGGTGTTGCAATTGGGGCTAGCTATGGCCGTGGTCACACTTTGCCTGCTTTCCTAGTATGTTCACTGACAACAGCTTCTGCATTAATAAAAACTGCAATCAACATATTAATAAATGCATCATAACAATATTGTGTCAAATAAATATTTGTTCCTTTATATTTTCAATTTATACAATAACAAGTTTGTAAACATAACAATATTGTATCATTGTATTTGGTTGCATTCTTTACAAATGATTTGTATGAATGGTGCTTGCAAGCGTCATTCATAAATAAATGTTAACAATATTAATAGGATTTATTTGGTTAATGCATGTCTCCAAATAATTAAAAAAAAAACCTAGTTATTGATCTGCTTACGATGTCAATTCCAGGAGCCCCGAAAGTCAATATCAGTTCCTAGTAACCTTACTTACTTTTAACTCCAGCGTTGCTTTTCTTTTTTCTTGTTTTCTTGTTTTTTTGTTTTTTTTTTGTTTTTTGTTTTTTTAACCTGTTTTTAGTTTTTATCAATTTTGGTAGAAAAAATAAAATATTGTTTTTTTTTTTTTAAAAAGCACCATTTTCATTTGTGCCAGAAACAGTGTAGTTTTGAAAGGACAATATAGCATTTTCTCTTTGAAAGAGTAGTCATAACCTATCAAATTACCCAGGCTGAAAAAAAAATAATCATTGTGGTTATCACAAAATCACACTCAGGTGAAACACAACTTTAGTAAAGTTGTCCCTTTAAAGCATACATTGCAGTAACAATTCCGGGTCCACTTAATATATTTCAATTTAATAAATAGAATTTTTTTACTTTTTTAGTATCTTTAGAAAAAAAAATTGTAATTTTTAAAAAACAATATACCTGTGTGGACCAAAAAAATTATAAATACCATATGCTTACCCTAGCCTCTGGTCATGGCTGCTAAGCGAGGATGAAGCCACCATTCTTCCGGCGAGATTCGGGGAAGGCTAAGTAGCTGTAATGGCACTTCTACGCTCTGCTGCATTGCCTTCCCGCAAGATTTTGGATTTTTCGGCATTCTCGGGGTTGTCCTTGAAAGGAGCACAATGTCACCACCTGCAGTACAGAATCCGGGGGTAAGGTGCTGTACATATTTGTAATTACAAATTTTCCCCTATATATTTTTTTTTTAACTACTGTTTATCATGGGGTAGAGGCCTTGATATATTAAATGGACCTTGCATTTTATTGCAAGGTCCATTTTAAGTACCCCCCGTTTCCCTGAGTCAGCCCACCTGGGCTATTTTTCTTCCCATTCCAGCGTGTATGGCTTGTTGCTTTCAGTACTCTTAAGTCTCTTAAAGATTAAATAGTGTTTTTTTCGGTAGGGGGGGATACATTCCAACCCACGACACCCCCTACAAACACTAATTCTGGTGTGCCGAGATGTTCTGCACGTGCAGTTTTCTCACCCAGTGACATACTGTATATCAGTTTACATCTATATTCATTTATCATCTCTACAATCCAAGAATTTTTTTTTTCTTTACAGAAATAGAGCTGAATTTGTCAGTTAGTATGTATTTATATTCTATTCTTAATCCATTTCTTCAATATACAAACACACTTTATTTTTAAGACCCATGTACTTACTTTTTTTTTTTTTGAAATTTTTTTCCTTTCGATGTTTCAGCCGTTCAATGAACGGGCACACTTTTGCTAGTAATTTTATATGCCTGCTGGTTATCGAGGCTGCACTTCTCACTTCGAACTTATGTAGTGCTTTGGGCAGACCTTTTCAGCATGTACATGAGGCCCCAGGGTGTAGTCTGCTCAGCCTCTTTTCCCACTTCATAAAACAAAATTGAAAGAAGAATTAGCTACACAGGACCATCGCCACTAGGAATATATTTTGTGCAAAATTGGGAGTTTACATGAAACAAGCCTCACAGTAAGAGCTCCGAATTGCATTCCAGGTAATATTGCTGTGTTAACATTATACATGCAGCCGAATGAAATTCTAGTAATTCGGTTCTCATAAAACCCAGCAGTACATATTAATAATTTCAAGCATTTTTCCTGCTCTTTTCTGCTTCCAGGTACTTAGGGGGAGGTGGACTGTAGAGCCGACACTTCTGGATACTTGTACCATATTCTACCCTTTTCACCGGCCAAAATATTAAATATAAACTCTCTTTTGTAATTCACAAAATGAAAAAAAAAAATCTTGACGTAGTAGATAAATGCTGGTTAGGCTTTGCCAGCATTTTAGCAAAATATTACTTTTTTTTGGGCAAATCTTATCTATTAGTGAATTCTACTGGAGAAAATAGTGAGGGTGAAATTAAGTTGGTTTTATGTGTTTTTTGAAAGCTTGCATGGGCTTTCAAAAGCTTTTGATTGCATTTTTTTTGTGGGGTTTTTTTTTTTCCACTTTTTTTTTTTTTTTTACATATTTTGTCTTCTTGTTGGTTTTAGACAAGGAATCATTTAAAGGAGTGCACTTTTTTGGGGAGTTTTATAAATTATAAAAATAAAATATAACAAAGAAACCTGGGTTTTTCTATGTAGTATTTGTTCTGTTTTATGGGATGTTATTTGTATGATCTATTTGTGCTGTTATAAATGTATTAAGTAAATAAAAATAAAAAGAATTTAATTCAAAAAAATAAATCAAATAAACGTTTTACATTTTTCAAGCTGTTATTCAGACTAGTTTTTTTCTCCCATTGTCTACAAATATATCTATATATAGATATATATATCTATATATCTATAGAATATATCTATATAGATATACCTAGAGAGAGAGATATATCTATATATATCTACATAGCTATATTCTACATATATATATATATATATATATATATATATATATATATATATATATATATATGTAGAATATAGCTATATAGATATATATATATATATATATATATAGATCTCTCTCTCTCTCTCTCTCTCTCTCTCTCTATATATATATATCTATATATATATATATATATATATATATATATATATATATATATAAACAATATACCAAAAAAGCAGGAAAACACACAAGAAAATTGTTCCAAATTAAACTTTTTTTTGGGGGGGGGGGGGTATTTTTATATATTTTTTTCAAATCACTGCATGCTTGGTAAGTATCAATCATTATAAAAATGCATGCTGTTGTTAAAAATAAAATAATCTAAAAAAAATATACCCCCAAAATATAGATTAATTCTTATTTCTTATCCTACATACACTTTTTTTTTTATTCTATGGCTACACCATTTAGGATCTTTTCATTGTGGCTGCAATATATGTAAATATTTTTATGTTCATAGTCAGTAATACAGTTACTTCACTTGTTACAGGTCAACAATTCCCTATTAAGCCATATATTAACTAAAATAAAATATGTGTACTAAATATGTAATACAATGTACAACTTGTAGCATGCAATATGTGAGCTGTATCACCCGCCGGCTTCATGCAAGGATAGGGGAGAATTATTATGAAGTGGTTATTATAAATTTTTAAAATGTTTCCAATGTGTCCAGACATTTTAGAATTATACATAGTGGGAACGTGTCCTTTTTTTGCGGCATAGAAAAATTAGGTTTGAGAGAGGAGGTGAAAGGTATTGCAGGATTCTCAAAAGAGAGGTCTGGAAGATATACTATATAAATCACAAACTCGTGTACCACAAGTTCTGAACTCTTATCCTATACATATGTACTTTGTATCCCAGCATAATATTATAACCATCATTAAGGCCCAATATCCTAAAAGCGTTGGCCTTTTTGTCTGGATTTTATGCGATGTTCTTCTAAAATAAAGGCTATTTATTTGCTTGTGGATTTTACCGAAGTTCTGGCACTTTTTCAAGATTATTCTGCCTTTATTGTCATGTTTTGGTATATCTCATTGCTATTTAGGGGACAACTTTACCTTTAGTCAAGCCCTACCAATGGAAGTTTTCAGCTGTCTCTGGAAGCACAGTTTACCCACAGGAGTGAATGAATAGCATGAAGGGGAAACAGCCAGGACATTGTCAGAGAAAAGAATACTGGATTGGTGAGTAAGGTGAGTATTATCCCATCTGGGCTGTACTCTTGAGGGTGGGGGGATTTATTAAATGACAGCTTCACTGAAGGGGAAAGATCTGTATACAGTGCCTTGAAAAAGTATTCACACCCCTTGAAATTGTCCACATTTTGTCATGTTATGGCCAAAAACGTAAATGTATTTTATTGGGATTTTATGTGACAGATCAACACAAAGTGACACATAATTGTGAAGTGGAAGGAAAATGATAAATAGCTTTCAAATTTTTTTACAAATAAATATGTGAAGTGTGGTCAATACTTTGTAGAATCAACTTTCGCTGCAGTTACAGCTGCAAGTCTTTTTGGAAATGTCTCTACCAGCTTTGCAATTCTAGAGAGTGAAATGTTTGCCCATTCCTCTTTGAAAAAATAGCTCAAGCTCTGTCAAGATATGATGGAGAGCGTCTGTGAACAGCAATTTTCAAGTCTTGCCACAGATTCTCAATTGGATTTAGGTTCCGCACTTTGACTATTCCATCTGGCTGTATTTTTAGGGCCGTTTTCCTGCTAAAAGGTTAACCTCTACCCCAGTCTCAAGTCTGTAACAGACTCTAACAGGTTTTCTAAGATTGCCCTGTATTTGGCTCCATCCATCTTCCCATCAACTTGAACCAGCTTACCTGTCCCTGCTGAAGAAAAGCATCCACACAACATTATGCTCCCACCACCATGTTTCACAGTGGGGATGGTGTGTTCAGGGTGATGTGCAGTGTTAGTTTTCCACCACACATAGGGGTGGATTTACTAAAACTGGAGCAGTCAGAATCTGGTGCAGTTGTGCTTGGTAATCAATCAGCTTCATACTTCAGCTTGTTCAATTAAGCTTTGGCAATAAAACTTGCAAGCTGGTTGGTTTCTAGGCCGAGTTGCACCAGATATTGCACTCTCCAGTTTTGGTAAATAACCCCCATAGAGTTTTGCTTTTAGGCCAAATAGTTACATTTTGGTCTCATCTGACCAGAGCACCTTCTTCCACATGTTTGCTTCAGATGGCTTCTCTCAAACTGCAAATGTGACTTCCCATGGCTTTCTTTCAACAATGGCTTTCTTCTTGCCACTTTTCCATAAAGGCCAGATTTGTGGAGTGCATGACTTAGCCCCTGTACACACGGTCGGAGAATCTGTCGCAATGCGTCTTATCGGACCGTGTCCTCAGATAATCCGACTGTGTGTGGTATGCATCGGACTGATTCCTTCCGAATCTCCGTCCGACCCAATTTTCCAACATGTTGGAAATATTTCCCGACCAACTGGGCCGGTCGGACCTAATCCGATCATGTGTATAGCATTTTAATCGGACCAAGTGCCACGCATGCTCAGATCAAATTCCTGTATCAAAGCTATTGGCTACTAGCCTGAATGTAGTCCCATCGTAACGAAATTATGTCATCACGTTCTGAAAGATCGGATTTTTCGCCAACTTGGCCCGACCGTGTGTATGCAACAGTTTCTGACACAATCCATCGGACTAAATCCGACGGACAAAATCCGACGGATTTGGTTGGCAAAATCTCCGACCGTGTGTACAGGGGCTTATAGTTGTTCTGTGGACAGATTCTCCCCCCTGAGCTGTAGATCTCTGCAGCTCCTCCAGAGTTACCATGGGCCTTTTGGCTGCGTCTCTGATTGATGCTCTCTTTGCCCGGCCTATCAGTTTAGGTGGACAGCCAAGTCTTGGTAGGTTTGCAGTTGTGCCATACTCTTTCCATTTTCCGATGATGGATTGAACAGTGCTCCGTGAGATGTTCAAAGCTTGGGATATTTTTTTATAACCTAGCCCTGCTTTAAACATCTCCACAGCTTTATCCCTTGACCCCCATAATGCTGTTTTTTCACTAAGGTTCTCTAACAAACCTCTGAGGGCTTTTCAGAACAGCGGTATTTATACTGAGATTAAATTACACACAGGTGGACTCTATTTAATAATTATTGGTTCCACTTGATTTTAGTTAGGAGTATCAGAGTAAAGGGGGCTGAATACAAATGCACGCCACACTTTTGAGATATTTATTTATATATCAATTATGTGCCACTTTGTGTTGGTCTATCACATAAAATCCCAATAAAATACATTTACATCTTTGCTTATAACATGACAAAATGTGGAAAATTTCAAGGGGTATGAATACTTTTTCAAGGCACTGTAAAATAGAAAAAATAGGTAAAAACCAGCAACCTTTGCATTTTTTAACAATAGATGCATGCTTGAGAGCCTATTTAAATCTGTGTGCTGCTTTAAATGCACTTGTGTTATGTTACCTTTTAAGGTGTGCTAGGTTAAGGCAGCCCATTCATTTGAATAGGATACATAACAAAGCAAAATACAACAAAAAGGTGTATGCACTGTTTTTGGAAATACAGCAGACCAAAGCATAATGCAGTGTATTACCGTGCATTGTGGTGCATGGTATGCAAGCAATGACAGTATTTGAATCAGCTGCTCAAAATATACGTGACAGTTAAGATGAGCCGTGTAGAAGGGATGCTGGGGATGCAGCAGTCATCAGCAATGAAGAATTAGCGCAGAGTTTTTTTATTTTAGAATCATACTTACCTAGGTGGATGCAGCATCAGTCCCCCGCCAGCTCTAACACTGAGAATCGAGCAATCTAACCAGTGGCGGACGTTCATACGGGGAACAGGGGCACCGCCCCCCTAATCCATGCACCCTGTCACCAGCTGCCACTGGATCTAACACTGCTGATCGCTCGGTTCTCAGGGCTCCCCGAGCAGAGAGCTGGTGAGTAGTGGGCTGGTCTCTACTTTTCCCCCTCCTTGCTCACTGGATTACTGGGCTGTGGAGGGGGTGGGAGCAGCCAGCCGTAATATGACGTCCTCCTAGAATTCCGCTCTTGCGCGCCCCCTGGGGTTCGCACTCGAGAGCATCCGTGACCGCCGGGTCGGGGTCATCACGGCCATTTACCACGTGATCGCACTTGTAAACAAACCGGCGTCATGTTATGATGCCGGTTCCTCCCTCCCCTCTGTACCGATCGGTACAGTGAGAGGGGAGAGATCGGTGTCAATAGTGCTGTGGGCTGGATCTGAAGTGCCCACAGCGCTGCTCACCGACAATAAACCCCACAATGCCCTGCCAATACTCTGCAATAGCCAGCAATGCCCTGCCAATACTCTGCAGTACCCTGCCAATACTCTGCAATACCCTGCAATACCCTGCCAATACTCTGCAATACCCAGCAATGCCCTGCCAATACTCTGCAATACCCCGCCAATACTCTGCAATACTCAGCAATGCCCTGCCAATACTCTGCAATACCCAGCAATGCCCTGCCAATACTCTGCAATACCCATTAATGTCCTGCCAATACTCTGCAATACCCTGCCAATATTCTGCAATGCCCTGCCAATACTCTGCAATACCCAGCGCGGCCCTGCCAATACTCTGAAATACCCTGACAATACTCTGCAATGCCCTGCCAATACCCTGCAATGACCTGCCAATACTCTGCAATACCCAGCAATGCCCTGACAATACTCTGCAATACCCAGCAATAATCTGCAATACCCAGCAATACTCTGCAATAGCCTGCAATACCCTGCCAATACTCTGCCATAAATTGCCATACCCAGCCATACTCTGCAATAACCAGCCATAGTTGGTAATACCCTGCAATACCCAGCCAAGCCATAGTCAGTGATACCCTACAATACCCAGCCATACCCGGTGATACTCTGCAATACCCAGCCATACCCGGTGATACTCTGCAATACCCAGCCATACTCGGCCATGCTCAGCCTTACTCTGATACCCTGCAATACCCAGCCATACTCTGATACCCTGCAATACCCAGCCATACTCGGCCATGCTCAGCCAAACTCTGTGATACCCTGCAATACCCAGCCATACTCAGCCATGCTCAGCCATAATCTGATACCCTGCAATACCCAGCCATACTCGGTGATACCCTGCAATACTCTGTGATACCCAGCCAAGCTCAGCCATGCTTGGCTGTACTCAGCATCTGTATGTGGCCAGGCTGTGGAAGTCTCACACATGTGGTTTCGCGGTACTCAGGTGGAGTAGGAAAATCTATTTTGGGGTGTCATTTTTGGTATGTACATGCTATGTGTTAGAAATATTGTATAAATGGACAACTTAGTGTTAAAAAAAAGCGCATTTTAACCCCTTCCAGCTCGCCGGCCGGAGGATGACTTCCGTGACTTTGTGCGGGGATATCTGAATGATGCCTGTAGCTACAGGCATCATTCAGATATCAGCTTTTTCAGCCAGCGATTCCCTACACCATAAGGATGATCATAGCGGCTGTTCCGCTGCTTGATCATTCTTATAGGAGGCGAAAGGATACGCCCCCCTTCCTTCTGATGCCCTCCGGTGCTTCTATCGACTCACCAATACAATCAAAGCCAGAATAGTTTTTTTTTATTTTTTTTATTTCAGGCTTCCCAAACTAGAGGTGAGATGTGGGGTCTTATTGACCCCATATCTCACTGTAAAGAGGACCTGTCATGCCATATTCCTATTACAAGGGATGTTTACATTCCTTGAAATAGGAATAAAAGTGATCAAAAAATTTTTTTGGGGGGAAAAAAATGTCAAATAAAATAAATAACGTAAAATGAACAATAATAAAAAAAAAAATTAAAGCTCCCCTGTCCCCGCGTGCTCGCATGCAGAAGTGAACAAATGTGTAAGTCCCGCCCACATATGAAAACGGTGTTCAAACCACACATGTGAAGTATCACTGCGAACGTTAGAGCGAGAGCAATAATTTTGGCCCTAGATCTCCTCTGTAACTCAAAACACGTAACCAGTAAAAAAAAATGTAAGCGTCGCCTATGGGGATTTTTAAGTAGCGACGCTTGGCGCCATTCCACAAGTGTGTGCAATTTTGAAGGGTGACATGTTAGATATCTATTTACTCTGTGTAACTTCATCTTTCACATTATGCCAAAACATTGGGCTAACTTTTTTGTTTTTTTAAAGCACAAAACTGTTTTTTTTCCCAAAAAAAAGTGTTCGAAAAATTGCTGCACAGATACCGTGCAAGATAAAAAGTTGCAACGACCACCATTGTATTGTCTAGGGTCTGTGCTAAAAAAAATATATAATTTTTTGGGGTTCTATGTAATTTTCTAGCAAATAAATGATGATTTTTACATGTAGGAGAGAAATGTCAGAATTGGCCTGGGTGCTCCAGAACGCCTGATGGTGCTCCCTGCATGTTGGGCCTCTGCATGTGGCCACACTGTGTAAAAGTCTCACACATGTGGTATCGCCATACTCAGGAGCAATAGCAGAATGTGTTTTGGGGTGTAATATGTGGTATGCATATGCTGTGTGTGAGAAATAACCTGATAATATGACAATTTTGTGGGGGGAAAAAAGGAAAAAAAAATCTTGATTTTGCAAAGAATTGTGGGAAAAAATGAGAACTTCAAAAAACTTATCATGCCTCTTACTAAATACCTTGGAATGTCTTCTCTCCAAAAAGGTGTCATTTGGGGGGTATTTGTACTTTTGTACTTTTCTGGCATGTTAGGGTCTCAAGAAATGACATAGGCCGTCAGTACTTCAGGTGTGATCAATTTTCAGATATTGGCACCATAGCTTGTGGACTCTATAACTTTCACAAAGACCAAATAATATCCACCAATTTGTACTTTTTTTTTACCAAAGATATGTAGTAGTATAAATTTTGGGCAACATTTATGAAGACAAATTGCTAATCTGCAAATTTTTATAACAGAAACAAAGAAAAATTAATTGTTTTACAGAATTTTCTGTATTTTTTCTTTTATAGCACACAAAATAAAAAACCCAGCGGTGATTAAATACCACCAAAAGAAAGCTCTATTTGTGTGAAAAATGGCCAAAAATGTCATATGGGTCCAGTGTTGCATGACTGAGTCATTGTCATTCAACATGTGAGAGCACTGAAAGCTGAAAATTGGTCTGGTTATTAAGGGTGTTTAAGTGCCCAATGGCCAAGTGGTTAAAGCACTTCTTTAGGGTAGGCTCAGGAAAAGCATTAACTTTCTGTCTATATTTTGTATGCAGAAAAGCATATGCAATGGGTGTAGTTGCAGTTTATGTTTGTAAAAATGGTTGTCCTGAGGTTTATGTGTGTCTGTTTTTAAATGTGTCCATAAAAATGTGATGGTGATACAGTAATTAAAAATATATTTTCTGGCATATGTTCTACATAATCCAAGGTTCTAGTAAAGTATTCCTTTCTACTGACAGCACAGTGTTCATCTTGGTGTGCCCAGGGGTCCCATTTAAAGTGAAACTTTAATCAGAAAATTAAGTCGCTTGATCATCTCATGCTTACCCCTTCTGCCAAGTTTGTAGAGGCCGATCTGCTGACAACCAAAAGAGTTACTTTTGCTGAGGGGCTCTGGGCTTCAGCAAAATGGCAGCCACCAGAAAGAAGAAACAGGAACACTGCTGGAGAAAATTTACAGCACACACTCATTTTGTTAGCATTATTATTAATGTGGAATGTATTCTCCTTGCTAACAAACATAGGGGTTGGTTTACTAAAGGCAGACAGACTGCGTACTTTGTAAAGTGCAGTTGCTCCAGAGCTTAGTAAATGAGGTAAAGATTCACTTTGCAAGCAATACCCAATCATGTGCATGGAAAATGCTGGCACATGATTGGATGATGGAAGTCAGCAGAGCTTCTGCTCATTTACTAAGACCTGGAGCAACTACACTTGCAGAGTGCACAGTATATTATTTTTCATTATTTTTATCATGCTGTTATAGGTAAAGTTCCACTTTAAGATGAGTATTTACATTGCAATAATTCTCAGGAATAAATTATCTGGTTTTATTAAGAATATGTTAGCTTTTGACTTCACTTCTGTACAGCGCTGAAATAGGTACAAACAAATACTTTTACTGTTTGTGTTTGTTAGCATTCAGACATTCTTATTTGCCTTTGTGTGAGTTTTTTGTAATATTTTTCTTCTTGTATCATAGTATAGTGACGATTTTCAATAGTGGACCCTTTGATTAGGGAGGTGAGGAACCCCTAATTTGACTGGATTAGCAAACTTCGTTGTACATCAACAAACCCATTAATGCCCTGTACACATGGTCGGACTTTCCGTCGGAAAATGTGCGATCGGATCGTGTTGTTGGAAAATTCCATCGTGTGTGGGCTCCATCTAACTTTTTCCGTCAGAATTTCCAACACACAAAGTTTGAGAGCAGGATCTAAAATTTTCCGACAACAAAATCCGATCGTTTAAATTCCGTTCGTGTGTAGACAATTCCGACGGACATGCTCAGAATAAATTACGCGATGAAAACTATTTGCTACTGCCCTCTTTATGGTCCCGTCATACGTGGTTTATGTCACCTCATTCTGAACGATCAGATTTTCTGACAACTTTGTGCGGCCATGTGTATGCAAGACAAGTTTGGGCCAAACTCGGTCGGAAAAAATCAGACGGACTTTGTCGTCGGAATGTCCAACCGTGTGTACAGGGCATAATTGTAGCATCCCCTCACCCGTTATGCCCATGGAGTGTAATCCATTGGATGTCTTAACATTCCAGGCTATTGGTAAAGAAGTTTTATTGATTAAAATCATTTTATGAATATTTTCTTTATTAATGAGCAAATGTACACCCAAGCCATTGATAGTCCTCTGAGAAGGTAAAACAATAATTTTACACAGAGTACAATGAGTATGTTTACTGATATACTACAGTACCCATTAATTGCAGAAAAGGCTTCTCGCAGAGAGATGTTGGGGCAGTTACTGGTATGAGCAACATTACATAGTTAAAGGTACATAATTACATAGTAGGTGAGGTTTAAAGTGGTTGTAAACCCTTACAAACCACTTTGACCTACAGGTAAGCCTAGATTAGCCTGTAGGTCCAAGAAATATCTCCTAAACCTATACGGTTTAGGAGATATTTACAAAAAGACAGCCATCGCTGTCTACGGCGCATGCGCCGTAGACAGTGGCGCGCAGGCGCACTGGGCAGGCCGAAGATCGCGGCGATATGCCGCGAGTGTCGGCTCCCGTGTGCATGCATGGGAGTGACTTTATCGCTGCTCCGGCGAATCGCCAGAGCAGCGAGACCCGGAAGTCACTCTGGGATCCATGGCAGCGGTGGACATGAAGACGGAGGACCGCTTTGGGGGCTTCTTTCTCAGGTAAGTTATTCATTATGAGCTAGTATGCTATGCATACTAGCTCTTTATGCCTTTGCCTTACAGGTTGCTTTTTTTTTTTCCCATGGGTTTACAACCACTTTAAGAAAAGATATAAGTTCATCAAGTCCAACCTATGTGTGTGATTATATGTCTGTATTACATTGTATATCCCTGTATGTTGCGGTCGTTCAGGTGCTTATCTAATAGTTTTTTTAAACTGTCGATGCTCCCCACTGAGCCCACAGCTTTTGGAAGGGAATTCCACATCCTTGCCGCTCTTACAGTCAAGAACCCTCTGCACAGTCTAAGGTTAAACCTTTTTGTGAACATTAAGAGCCAATTCACACTATGTGCGGTGACAGACGTTTGGTACCATATGGTAAAATGTCTGACACCGCAGGGACACACAGGAAACAATTGTTTACCTATATGTCCCATTCCCACTGCAATGCAGCGCTACTCTGCAGCATAATGTGAAAAAAACTGGGTGTGTTCTGCGACCTCACTGAGTGTGTCAGACATGAGTAGGGTTGCCACCTGTATGGGTTTCTCCTGGACAGTCTGGTTTTTGAATGATGTGTACGGGTTTACATCTGCTATAGACCCAGACACATCATTCACACCGGACTGCACCGAGAGTGACGAGACTGCTCAGTGGATGATGTGTTTCCCCTCCCCCGCCGTCTCACTAGCTGCACAGTGTCAGTCCACCCTGCACTAATGCTGAGTGCAGGGGGGATCTGAACTTCAGCCATGGATTCAGGGAGCCCACACTGCCTGCCGCTGATTGCATGCAGGAGCGAGGCAGTGGGTGGGCATGGATAAGTGGGAGGCAGCTGAAGAATCCAAAAGCAGGGACGTGGATGTGCCAATATTTATTGCCAGCTTCCTTTCTATGGCAGCAGCACACCCCCTTTCCATACAGAAGAAACTCCCTTTCTAATAGGCACAGGCTCCTCTAAGGCTGGGCTGCTTGAGCAGGGGTGTAACAGAGCTCCTCTACAGGTGGGCGGAGCAAGTGGGACAACCCTACACTACAGCTCCATCACTGCTTCCTGCCCAGCAGACATCCGGACTCACCCAGAATGAAGATAACAGAGGATGGATGCCACCCTGCATATTCTCCTCCCGTGAGTTCCGGCCTGTTCTGCCTTCAAACTGTATAATTCTGTGCTGTAATCCTGTCCTACACCTTGCAGTGCAGGTTTACTGAAAGAGAATGTAAAAATCTTGACTATGCCAGGAATATACCGGGACTTTTCAGGCTCCACATGGATGTATTCCACACATTATATCTTATTAACCTCCCTGGCGGTACGATTATTTCTGATTTTAGGTGCTGAAAGCGGTACAATTATTTTGCATGGAAATTTGGTGTTTTATATTGTAGGCCTGTAATTCTTAGGAATAACTCTCTTAAATCTGTTCAAACCAGAGTCTAGAAGACATCCCAGGTATGATAAAGTTTATAATATAATAAATAACTATAAATATTTATAACAAATAATAATAAAAATTATTCAATAATGTAATCAAATCCAAAAACACTGAAATTTGCTCAGTTGCAGAATTGTCGCTGTCGTTAGATTTAGTGTTTGATGACGAATTTCCCCACAAATCGCTTTCGCTCAATTCTGCAAGTGATTATAATTTATTATCGCTGTTTTCTAGCTGGTCTAAAATCACTTTTGACATAAAGGGACACTTTCTGGTTGCTATGGACAATCTCCAAATTCCAGGCAGAAAAAACAGTATTTATAATATAAAAGTGCATGCAGGGCACTGGACAGACCACTAGGGACAAAGGGGGTGTGTATTTTTTTATACAGTACTGTAATCTGTAAGATTATAGTATACTGTATGTGTTTTGTGTTTTTACTTTTTTGAATTTGCACCGATCTCCGCTCCCGTGCGTCGTAACTTCGCAGGGAAGGGAGCTCAGCGGCACTCGGGCACTGTGTGAATCGAGCGAGGAGACAGCTCACACACACAGCGGGGAGGACATCGCTGGATCCAGGGGACAAGGTAAGTATATTCTCCCTGTATCCTGCGATGCGATCCTAAGTCTGGCTCGGGGTTACCGCTAGTGGTACTGAAATTCCACCCCGAGTCAGACTCGGGAGAACCGCCAGGGGGGTTAAAGATCTGTTTGATAATGTGGAATACTTCTATGTAGAACCTGAAAAGTCCCTGTATATTCCTGACATTGAGCATAAACAGCAAGGGACATGGTGCCAGAATACAGCCCAACTCCAGGAAAGGGAAAAGTCCACTCTGGCACTGCTGGGGGGAAATTGCCACTTTTACTTCTATGTTTTCATGTTCTAGCCAAGTGCAGTGCTCTGCTCTCCTCCTCCACCCAAAGTCTCAGCATAATTGCATACCATACAGGAACATTAACCCTGCATGGTACAATGAGGATGATGGAGGGCTACCACAGCCAGCCTTTCACAGAAGCTGCAGGGAACCGTCACAGAGATTGAGGGAATCAGGTAAAGTTGGGTACACATGCACAGTAAATTTGTTTCAATTTACTATGTTTAATATGCTTCAGAGAAAGGAACTGGAGAATCCACCCTCAGTCCCTTTCTCTGTTTCAAAAGTGAGCTATCAGGGGTCTGTTTAGTCCCCTGATATTTTGCCAAAGCCCCTCTACAAGACTGTTAAAAAAATGTAAAAATAAATGCATTTGTGAAAAAAAAAAAGCTACTGGCACCATGCTCTGCTCTACTGACACCGTGTTCTGCTCTACTGACAACATTCTCTGCCCTACTGACACCGTCCACTGCCCCACTGACACCACCCACTGCTCTACTAACACCATCTACTGCCCCACTGACACACTCCTCTGTCCCACTGACAGCACCCACTGCCCTACTGATACCATCCACTGCTGTACTGACACAATTCTCTACCCCACTGACACTGTCCACTGCTCTACTGAAACCGTCCACTGCTCTACTGACACCGTCCACTGCTCTACTAACACCATCTACTGCCCCACTAACACCCTCCTCGGCCCCACTGACAGCACCCACTGCCCTACTGATACCGTCCACTGCTGTACTGACACAATTCTCTGCCCCACTGACACTGTCCACTGCTCTACTGATACCGTCCACTGCTCTACTGACACCGCCCACTGCTCTTCTGACACTGTCCACTGCTCTACTGACACCATCCGCTGCTCTAATGATACCGTCCACTGCTCTACTGACATGTCCACTGCCCTAATGACACTGTCCACTGCTCTACTGACACCGTCCACTGCTCTACTGACACCGTCCACTGTCCTACTGACACTGGCCACTGACCCACTGACACCGTCCACTGACCCACTGACACCGTACATTGTCCTACTGACACCGTCCACTACTCTACTGACACTGTCCACTGCCCTACTGACACGTCCACTGCTCTACTGACACCGTCCACTGCTCTACTGACACTGTCCACTGCCCTACTGACACCATCCACTGCTTTACTGACACCGTTCACTGATCCACTGACACCGTCCACTGATCCACTGACACCGTCCACTGTCCTACTGACACCGTCCACTGTTCTACTGACACCGTCTACTGCCCTACTGACATGTCCACTGCTCTACTGACACCGTCCATTGTCCTACTGACACTGGCCACTGACCCACTGACACCGTCCACTGACCCACTGACACCGTACATTGTCCTACTGACACCGTCCACTACTCTACTGACACTGTCCACTGCCCTACTGACACGTCCACTGCTCTACTGACACCGTCCACTGCTCTACTGACACCGTCCACTGCTCTACTGACACTGTCCACTGCCCTACTGACACCATTCACTGCTTTACTGACACCGTCCACTGATCCACTGACACCGTCCACTGATCCACTGACACCGTCCACTGTCCTACTGACACCGTTCCACTGTTCTACTGACACCGTCCACTGCCCTACTGACATGTCCACTGCTCTACTGACACTGTCCACTGCCCTACTGACACCATACACTGCCCTACTGACACCATCCACTGCTTTACTGCCACCATCCACTGACACCATCCACTGTCCTACTGACACCGTCCACTGCTCTACTGACACCATCCACTGCTCTACTGACACCATCCACTGCCCTACTGACATGTCCACTGCTCTACTGACACTGTCCACTGCCCCACTGACACATCCACTGCCCTACTGACACCATCCACTGCCCTACTGACACGTACACTGCTCTACTGATACCGTCCACTGCCCTATTGACACCATCCACTGCCCTACTGACACCATCCACTGCTCTACTGACTGACACTGTCCGTTATTAAGGTAGACTAGTTCATATTTTTGCAGTGACATTTGTTTTAGTAATTTAATTTATATTTTATGGGTACAATAATGCTTTTGTTCTTTTTAACAATGTCCCTTTCAGCCCCTCCCAATGCATTTTGGCAAACACTCACAGTTCACTGTGGTGCACCTAGTGCACTGCATTTCTATTCTCCTTGAGGCACTCAAAGGGGTCCTAGGTCTTTTACAGTTCTATAGTGTATACTCCACTAAAAAAAATATTGTGCCGCTAAAGTGTTCGGGTTTGGCTTGAAGAAAAGCTGGCAACTCTAGGCATGATGCATTTTATCGCAGTACGCTGGGTGTTTCAGACAGGATGCATTTTATTGTAGCACACTGGGTGTGCTGCATTGTCACTAAGGATGAGCCTTCAAACGGACCAAAAATTCGTACAAACTTTAGAACCCTATTAAACCCATCCATCCATGTATCAGCGCTTTATTGTGTTAAGAAATCACTTCAAAAATACACTCCCCTAGCATTTGTGGTCATAGCCATCTTGAGTAAGGGCAGATGATTAGTGTAGCATGTACTTCCTGGAGTCCATCTGCTCTTAGCTCAGGCATGCAAGCTGTTGGGGGGGGGGGGGGTGTGGTTACCTGAGAAAGCTCCTCCTCCCTTCTTCCGGATGAAAGGAAAGAAATGACTTGAAGACTCCTGTGGTGTATGACTTTATTTTGGCCTAGGACAGAAACCAGGAAACAACTGAAGAAATGTAAAAAAAAAGTTTAAAACAAGTAAGTATACTATATCTTTGTATCCATATACAGTGGAACCTTGGATTACGGGCATAATCCATTTCAGGAGAATGCTTGTAATCCAAAGCACTCACATATCAAAGCGAGTTTCCCCATAGAAGTCAATGGAAGCAAAGACAATTCGTTCCGCATTGACTTCTATTGTATGCAATTACGCATGTGGCAGAGGTGGGGGAACACCGGAGAGCCTCGGAAATAATCGGAGACCGCTCGGCTGAACTCGGAAACAGTCAGGAATGTAGTATTCCCAAGCATTTCCAAGTGATTCTGAGTATTCCCGAACGGCTCCGAACCGTTCCATGTGTCACCGGCGCCCCCGCACCTCTGGCCAAATGTGGTACTGCACACCCCGTTAGCTTGAATTCTGCTCATTTTGAGAGACAACATTCGCAAACCGAGTCAGGATTTAAAAAAATAAGTTGCTCGTCTTTCAAAACGCTTGTTAACCGCGTTACTCGTTAACCAAGGTTCCACTGTACTAGCAACAAAGTTCATGGTAATTGGAAGAGTTTAGTTCCGCTATAAGCCAACTGTTTTCTAACATTGTGCCTGATGGGGAACATCTTGGTCGTGTTTTTAGATTGTAGAATCTTGGCTTGGCTTTTAGTAAATACGGGAAATAATGATTTAATATTTTACAAGTATAGAAAAAAATTATTTTGTGATATAAAAAAAACAAACGAAAAAAATCCACTTTTGCAATGACTGTATTTTTATACTGAAAAAAGAGGGGTTACTTTTGCCTGGAGTTGTTTCCTAACCTATAGAATATATAGAATATGAGTTATTGCCATCAATGACAGAACGCAGCCATGACTTTTACCTAATTGCTCCATAACTACTGGCTTCCAGCAGGCCTTGTTTAACAAGTAAGCTTTTAAAAGTATCTTACAACCTCCTAAGTGACTCAAGTACACAAATGTTTATCATAGTAATGTCTACAATCCTGGAATGTAACAACAGACAGGCCCAGCTGCTGAACGTGACATACAGAAAAAAAATAAAGACTCGACAGACAGGGCCTTGTGAATCGCTGAGATTTATATGTATTTATGTTTTCTGAAGTGGTATCTAATCAGTTATGTTTTTAGAGCTGTGAGTGTTAAAGTAATGCCTATTATGTACACATTTTAAACCATGTTTAAATAAAATTGCCACCTCCAAGACAATCACACTGAGGTTTCCTGAGAATCATGCGATGCCACAGAAAGATTGGATTTTAAACTAACGCCACCGCGAGACAACAGAGAGGAGAAAGACCTAAAACAAGAGTACTGTCCTCCATACTACTATAAACCACGCAATTTTAACCTTTTCATGACTAAGCCTATTTTTGACATTTGGTGTTTACAAGTTAAAATCCATATTTTTTGCTAGAAAATTTCTTGGAACCCAATATTTTATGTCACACGGTATTTGTGCAGCGGTGTTTTAAACGCAACTTTTTGGGAAAAAGGACACTTTCATGAATTAAAAAAAAACAAAACAGTAAAATTAGCCCAATTTTTTATTTACACCGAGTAAATAGATACCAAACATGTCACGCTTTATAATCGCACGCACTCGTGGAATGACGACAAACTACGGTACCTAGAAATCTCAATAGGCGAAGCTTTAAAAAAAATTCCGGTTACCAGGTTAGAGTTACAGAGGAGATCTAGTGCTAGCATTATTGCTCTTACTCTGGCGATCGCGGCGATACCTCACATGTGTGATTTGAATACCGTTTACATATGCGGGTGTGACTTCCATATGCGTTTTCTTTGGTGCACGAGCTCGCGGCGACGGGGGCGCTTTAAAATTATTATTTTTTTTCTTATTTATTTTAAAATTAATAAATAGTTTTTTAAAAGATATTTTTTTTTTATCACTTTTATTGCTGTCACAAGGAATGTAAACATCCCTTGTGACAGTAATAGGTGGTGGCAGGTACTCTTTATAGAGGGATCGAGGGTCCCTCCTTTACACTTCAAAGTATTCAGATCGGCATTTTTGGCGATTCTGAATACTGTATTTTTTTTTTTTAAACCATCGCCATTGGCAGCCGAGTAAACAGGAAGTGACGTCATGACGTCGCTTCCATGTTTACGATTAGGAGACTGGAATGAAGCCGCTTACGGCTTCATTCTAGGCTGTCCCTAGCCACCAGAAGCAGCGGATGTTCAATTGGGGCTCACGATTGAACGGGAGCCCCAGTAAGAGGGACGGGAGGCGGTGGGAGGGGGGTTATCCCCTTCCGCTTCTCTGGCATAACAGCCGAGCAGCTTTTAGCCGCATCGGTTGTTATGGCTCTGAAAAACAGTACCGGGATGATGCCTACAGGTGCGGGCATCATCCTGGTATAACCCCCGAAAGCCGAGTACGCACATCTGCGTACGCTCGGCGGGAAGGGGTTAAAGCGCCATTAACCCCTTCACATCTACTGGTAAAACAAATCGAAACGCCTAAACTCAGTTTTGCAATTTTGACATGTATTAGTAAAACTGTATATAACCGTACATACCATCACAACTACTTTGCGCATCCAGGTGGATCATTCCATGTTCTTTTCAGGACAAATTGGGCTTTCATTTGGTGGTAAATAGTTATGGATATCTCCTGTTTTTTTTTTATTATTATCAAAGAAAAACTGGCCCAAAATAGTAAAAAAAATATTTTTTAATTTAATTTAGCTGTTACATAGTTACATAATTAGTAAGGTTGAATAAAGACACCAGTCCATCCAGTTCAATCTGAGTGAGTGCGGATGCGTGTCTACAATTGTCCCTATACCTATACATTGTATCTCATTAACTGCTTGCCGACCACTTCACGCACATATGCTGCGGCAGAAAGGCTCGAACAGGCAGAATCACGTACCTGTACACTGCCCTTTAAGAAGCGGCTTACACCCGCCGCAATCTCCATGAGTGTAATAGCGAGTCCTGCGGACTCTATTTAAACGATCGGATTTTGTTGTGGGAAAATTTTAGATCCTGCTGTCAAACTTTGTGTGTCGGAAATTCCGACGGAAAAAATTCCAGTGGAGCCCACACACAATCGGATTTTCTGACAAGATCCGATCGCACATTTTCTGTCAGAAAGTCCGACCGTGTGTACAGGGCATTAGGCTTACCTGTAGGTGCAAGAAATATCTCCTAAACCTACACAGTTTAGGAGATATTTGCAAAAGACAGACACCGCTGTCTACGGCGCATGCGCCGTAGACTGTGGCGCGCAGGCGCACTGAGCATGCCACTGCTAATGCATATGCGCGGGAGTGACATCATCGCGGCTCAGGCCAGTCACAGCACCAGAGCCGCGATACCCGGAAGTCATTCCATAATAGATGGCGGCGTCGGAGGAGGACAACGAGGGTCGCTTCATGGGCTTCCATCTCAGGTAAATTATTCATAATGGGCTAGTATGCATACTAGCTCATTATGCCTTTGCTTTGCAGGGTCTATTTTTTTTTTATTTGGCTTTACTTCCTCTTTAATATTAATTAATCTTCAATACATGAACATAACAGGTCCTCTTAGTATGTCATATACCTTCCATGTCCCGATGAAGGCCTGCCCATCCTGGGGTGTAAAGAAATAACTTTTATCCCGCGTACACATTGTTGGATTTTCCGGGAAATGTTGGATGTGAGCCTGTTGTCGCAAAGTCCGACCATGTGTATGTTCCATCAAACATTTGCTGTCGGACTTTCCACCAACAAATGTTTGCTAGCAGGTTCTCAAATTTTCTGCCAACAAAACTTTGTTGTCGGAAAGTCCGATCATGTGTACAAAAGCACACGCATGCTCGGAACTAAGTATGAGCCGGAAGTGCTCAGTCTTGTAAAACTAGCGTTCGTAATGGAGATATCACATGACTATTGAACTTCCTTTTTATCTGCTCATCATACATCTTGTACGTCACCACGTTACCAAGGTCGTAATTGTTGGCCAACATTTTTGTGATCGTGCGTATGCAAGACAAGTTTGAACCAACATCCTTCGAACAAAAATCCACGGTTTTGTTGGCGGAAAGTCCGATCGTGTGTACGCGGCATAAGTCCTTATCTCATCTCCCTTACCGGGCTCTCCTATTCCCATCAGCCTACTGGACATTGCGAAGCTCCACCCAGAGTTTATATAAGATTCTTTTAGGAAGGATGTGAATTGACCCCTACAACTACTTGCTGCCTGGAGTTTCTTCTGTGAAAGCAGAAAGTGAGGGGGCGGTGCTGGAGCTGGAAACGACACTGGACCGTGATATGAAGCCAGGTAGGTGTTTGGGGACAGAGGGAGGAAGAACATGTACTGGGGCATTGTTTACCTTAATGCGGAAAATGCTTTGAGGTAAAATTCATTTAGTATTACTTTAATTCTGAAGTTTAGACTTTTCTGGCACTTTTTGTTTACAATTTTAGATCAGTATTTTTTGCTAGAAAATTACTTTAATTAATTTAAAAAAAGCAATTTTTTTGTAAAATGTAATATGATGTTATGCCGAGTAAATAGATACCTAACATGTCACACTGTAAAATTGTACACACTCGATGAAATGGCAACAAACTACGGTACTTAAAAATCTCCATAGGCAACGATTTAAACGCCTTTACATGTTACCTGTTTAGAGATACAGAGGAGGTCTAGCACTGGAATTATTGCTCTCGCTCCAAAGTTCTTGGCTATACCTCACATGTGTGGTGCGTACACCATTTACATATGAATGTGACTTATGCATGCGCTCACTTCTGCGCGCAAGCACGGAGGGATGGGGGCGCTTCAATTTTTTTTCTTATTTATTTTTATTTTTATTTTTTTACAGTGTCCCTTTAATTTTTTTATCACTTTTATTTATTTATTTTGTTATAGAAATAAGCATGACAGGTCCTCTTTATGGTGATATCTGGGGTCAAAAAGACCCCAAATCTTTTCTTTACCTTTAAAAGCAAAATATCAAAAAAACATATTTTGGATATTTGTTTAAAAAAAAAAAAAGTTTACTTTCACCCCGGAACGGAAGTGACATCATGGCGTTACTCCTGACGTTCCAGGCTATAGAGACGATCAAAGACGATCTAGCGCATGCAAAAGTACTCCCCAGCACAAATATGAACCATACACCAGAAATCTCAAAACTCAACCAAAATGTGTACAAATATGACCAGAAATAAGGGAAATTATAAGCGTGACATACAGTAATTTTATACAAGTCCATAATCCAAAAGTCCATATTTCTACATATACACGTCCAGTCGCTAACATCTGGTGACATCACTTCCTGGTGGTGGAATGCACGCCGGTTCAGGTTGGGTGGAATGGCAGTGGCCATTACTCTGCTCTAGTTGCGCTGGATATAATGTTTTCTGGTTAGAACACCAGAAATGTTCTTTATATTCTATTCTTTATTTTTATTTTTTTATTCTCTATAAATAAAACATTCTTTTGCACAATGAGCTCTCTTTTGTGGTTCTGTTTCCCCTAATTTGAACATTCTGACAAAGAGATCGTTGGAGGGGTGGGACCCTTCCTCTTTGGAATAAGGGGTCAGCTTGCTTTGCTGAGTGCATATCAGTGTGGGGGCCTTATCACAGCACTGCAGAGGAAAGGGTCACATACATTATATTACCAAATGTATTGGGACACCTGCCTTTACGCGCACATGAACTTTAATGGAATCCCAGTCTTTGTCCGTAGGGTTCAATATTGCGTTGGCCCACCCTTTGCAGCTATAACAGCTTTAATAACTCTTCGGGGAAGGTTGTCCACAAGGTTTAGGAGTCTACGAGAATGTTTGACCATTCTTCCAAGTGCATTTGTGAGGTCAGGTATTGATGTGGATGTGAAGGCCTGGTTTGCAATCTCTGCTCAAAATTAATCCAAAAGGTGTTCTATTGGGGTGAGGTCAGGACTATATGCAGGTCAGTCAATTTCCTCCACCTCGAACTCGCTCATCCATGTCTTTATGAACCTCGCTTTGTGCACTGGTGCACGGTCATGTTGGAACAGGAAGGGGCCATCCTTAAACTGTTCCCACAAAGTTGGGAGCATGAAATTGTCCAAAATGTCTTGGAATGCTGATGCCTTAAGAGTTCCCTTCACTGGAACTAAGGGGCCAAGTCCAACCCCTGAAAAACAACCCCACACCATAATCCCCCCCTCCACCAAATGATTTGGACCAGTGTACAAAACAAGGTCCATAAAGACATGGATTAGTGAGTTTGGGATGGAGGAACTTGACAGACCTGCACACAGTCCTGACCTCAACCTAATAGAACTTCTTTAGGTTGAATTAGAGCGCAGACTGCGAGCCAGGCCTTCTCGTCCACATCAGTGCCTGACTTCACAAATGTGTTACTGGAAGAATGGTCAAACATTCCCATAGACCACTCCTAAACCTTGTGGACAGCCTTCCCAGAAGAGTTTAAGCTGGTATAGCTGCAAAGGGTGGGCCAACTTGCATAGCTACATAGTAGATAAGGCTGAAAAAAGACAATAGTCCATCTAGTTCAACCTGTGTGGGTGCATGTGTATCAGTGTCTATAATGCTTTCCCATATCCATGTATGTTATGTCCTTTAACCACTTGCTTCCTCGCCTATAGCCAAATGACATCCGCAGGAGGGATCTCCCATCCTGGGCGGCCGTCATGACGTCCTCGGCTTCCCGGCCGCCTAGGGTGTGCACGTGCCTGCCGCGTCACTCGGGAGCCGATGCGGGTGCCTGGTGGCCGATGTAACAGATGTAGCAGAGCAGGGATGTGGATCTGTGTGTGTAAACACACAGATCCATGGTCTATCAAAGGAGAGGAGACCGATCGTGTGTTCCCAGTACAGAGGAACACTGATTGGTCTCCTCTCCTTGTGAGTACCCTCCCCCTATAGTTAGACTCCCTAGGTAACACATTTAACCCCTAGATCGACCCCTAGTATTAACCCAGTGACATTTATCCCTGCCAGTGACATTTTTATAGCACTGATCGTTGTATAAATGGGAATGGTCCCAAAATAGTGTCAAAAGTGTCCGATATGTCCACCGCAATGTCACAGTCACGATAAAAATTGCAGATCGCTGCCATTACTAGTAAAAAAATAAAAATGCCATAAATCTATACCCTATTTTGTAGACGCTATAACTTGCGCAAACCAATTAATATACGCTTATTTTTTTTACCATTTCACCAATTGGAATATAATAATATTTATTAGAGCAAAAAGTAAAAAAATTTAAAAATTGCATTTTTTTTTCAAACTTGTCACTCTTGTTTTGTTTATAGCGCAAGAAATAAAAACCGCAAAGGTGAACAAATACCACCAAAAAAATCTTTGTTTGTTGGGAAAAAAATGGTAAAAATTTTATTTGGGTACAGTGTAGCATTACTGAGCAATTGTTATTCAAAGTGCGACACCTCTGAAAACTGAAAATTGGCCAGGGTAGGAAGGGGGTGAAAATGCCCTGTATTGAAGTGGTTAAGATGTACATCTAAAAGTCTTTTAAAGATATCCAGACTCTCCGTAGCCACCACCAATTTTGGGAGAGAGTTCCATATCCTTATTGCCCTAACAGTGAAGAACACCCTACGCAGTTCAAGGTTAAACCACTTTTTCTCCAGTCTCATTGTGTCGCCCCGTGTCCTTTTATACTCCTTATGACTGACTTGTTTATTTCCTATACTGGGATCCCCATTGAGATACTGTATTTGTAGATCGCTATCAAATCTCCTCTCAAGCGTCTTTTCTCCAGCGAGAATAAATTTAGTGTTTGCAGCTGTTCCTCGTAATTGAGGTCCTCCAGTCCCCTTATTAGCTTTGTTGCCCTTCTTTGGACTCTCTCCAGCTCCAGCACATCCCTTCAGAGGACTGGTGACCAGAACTGAACTGAAAAGTCCAGATGAGGCCTAACCGGAGTTTTATAAAGTGGCAGAATTATGATTTTGTCCCTGGAGTATATCCCCTTTTTTATGCATGCTAATATTCTGCTGGCTTTGGCAGCTGCAGCGTGGCACTGCATGCTGTTGCACAACCTGTCATCTACTAACACCCCTAGATCCTTCTCCATCCTTGACTCCCCCAGCTGTACTCCACCTAGAGAATATATTGCATTCATTTACATTTCTCCACATTAAACCTCATTTGAAATTTGTCTACCCACTCCTTTATTTTATTCAGGTCATTCTGCAAAATTTCCATGTCCCCATGAGAGTTTATTATGTGCCATCTGCAAAAACTGTTTTTTTTTTTTTTTTTTTACCCAAGCACAAACCCTATGGTCTAAGCCTGCAGACGTTAGCATGTAAATTAAGTGTTTATGACTGTATCAAATGCTTTTGCAAAGTCCAGATACACCACATCCACCTCCTTCCCATATCTAATCTTCCACTCCAACAATTTACCCACTACTAAGGTTAGGCTGACTGGCCTATAATTCCCAGGAATATTTCTTTGTCCTTTTTTGAATATTGTTACCACATTGGCTTTTCTCCAATCAGCTGGTACTAATCCTGTCATTATGCTGTCCACAAAGATCAGGAACAATGGTCTGGCTATAACTTGACTGAGTTCTCTGAGGACTCGTGGGTGAAAGCCACCTGGTCCCTGTGATTTATTTGTGTTGAACTTACTAAGTCTATCTTTGACTCTGGCCTTGGTTAGCCACATGGGTATGACAGTTGGTAAGCCCTTCTTTTTAAAAACTGTGGAGAAAAAGGCATTTAGTACAGTTCCCTTCTTTGTGTCATCTGTAACCATCCTCCCATCCTCATCTTTTAAGTGTGCAATGTGCTCCGTTTTTGTCTTTTAACTGTTAATATATCTAAAAAAACATTTTCGGGTTATTTTTACTTTCTTCCGCTATGTGTTTCTCGTAATCTTTTTACATTTCTTGTTGCATTCCTTGTAGTGCGGGAATGCTGGTGTTGACCCATTCCCTTTATATTTTTTAAAGGCCATACTTTTCTCGTTGATGAGGCTACTCACAATACAATTTAACCACCCAGGTTACATTTTTACTCTTCTATATTTATTGCCCATTGGAATGCCCTGCTTGATACCTTTATTTAATATGCTCCTAAAGCATTTCCATTTATTTTCTGTGTTCACTAACCCCAGAATTTGGTCCCAATTGTAGCAATGACCATAGTTCAGAAAAATTTTCTTGTTTGAAATTTTGTGTTTTTGTACCACCCATATGCCTCCTATGTTTTCCTGTGATTTATGGTAAATGAGATCATCCTATGATCGCTAGATCCCAGGCTGTCGTGTATCTCCACATCTGAGATGAGACTTGGATCGTTCATAATTAATAGATCTATAGATCAGGGCATTCTTTCTAGTTGGTGAAACCACCACTTGGGACATGAAGTTGTCCTGTACAACATTAATTAAATGACAGGCCTTTAGTGACTTAATATTGAACCCTACGAACTAAGACTGGGATGTCATTAAAGTTTATGTGCATGTAAAGGCAGGCCTCCCAATACTTTTGACAATATGTATGTCTTATGTTTGCTGAGCACCAGTCTTGTCAATATAAGAGAGCATGGATTTAGCCTGTTTCATGAGAAGAACACCTATTTTCCTTTTTTTTTAGTTTTTTTTTTTTTTATTCAACTAACATTTGGTTGTAACTGTGTTTAAGCACATGATTTGGCAAAAGTGTACGTTTGATGTTCTATTCAGTTGGTGTGAGTTATGGCACATATTAAAATGTTAATGAGCAGAATAATTGTGTTTTAAATATAGAAACATTTCTGATCCAGTAATGCCTGCAAGAACTTGCTTGTTTCCTTGGAATATTAGGAGAGATACTGGGCAGGTGCTGGTATATTATATAAAAACAGAAAAAGTACATATATCAGTATTTCCTGTAATATAAATATATATATATATATATATATATATATATATATATATATATATATATAGTATAACAGTAGTTATTACAACATTACACATCCAGGAAAAGTACATGTAAACATAAACTATACAAACATAGACATGACAATGTATATGCTTGCCTGGTAAGCCTGTGGCGCAGGGTATAGGTACACCTTACAAGACTAGAAAAACATCCAAAAAGACGAAGTTTCAAAAGTATGTATGCAGTGACAACAGGCACACATATCATGTGGTCTATAGTAGATACCACTAAATAAAAATATTCATTATAGTACATTATGGGATATGATGCACCCATACATTTAATTAAAGTCAATAGATATGGATATAAATGCTGTCTAAGAGGATTAAGGTTTTATATGAGGGGATAGAGTCCGCATTAAAACTGTACTGGAATAGCTCTCATCTGATGTATAACAATCATATAAATTAGGAGTATCAAGGTATGGATCACACACAGAGGTAAGCTGTAAGGGGGTCTCACTAGCAACATTTCCGGCAGAGAATCTGAAAGAACATATATAGATAGTATCTACAATTAGGCATTATCCCTCTAAACCGGGTATAAATGAGTGAAAATCAAGGATGGTGCTTACCAGGAGTACCAGGAGCCAGACTGACAAAGTAATTTTTTTGATGCAGCTAATGAAGATACCACCTAGAGAGGAACTTGGCAATGTGGTTCATGCATTTTTTGCCCATGGATATATGAAACTTTGTCTTTTTGCATGTTTGTCTAGTCTTGTGAGGTGTCCATATACCCTGCGCCACAGGCTTACTAGGCAAGCATATATGTTGTCATGTCTATGTTTGTTTATGTTTACATGTGCTTTTCCTGGATAAATGTTGGAATAACTACTGTTATACTTATATAGATATGTTCTACATGAAATACTGATATATACACTTTTTCTGCTTTTAAATATACCAGCACCTGCCCAGTATCTATCCTGAGTAAGCTAAAATTCAAGCGAAACGCGTCGACAAGCAAGTTCTTGGAGGCATTATTGGATCAATTATTTTTTGCTTTGATACATTACCAAGGCAATCTTTGTATTTTTGATTCAGCCCCCTGTAACTGCATTATTGGGTAACTGGTAACTGTGTCCATACAGGGTGTTGTTTTGTATGTTGTTTATATGTTTTTTTTAACTATGCTGTAATACAATTTATACTTTTTTTTAATGATTCCTTCTCTCATTATGTGCTTATAAAGTCCACCAATTCTTTGAGTCTTTCAATCCTTGCATATATTTTGCTATAATAAATATAAAATAAAAATAAAAACATTTCTTCATCAGTTTAGGGCACTATAGGGTTGATTTACTAAAGGAAAATCCACTTTCCACTACAAATGCACTTGGCTTTAGATCTGAGGGGAAAATCTGAAAAGAGGGGAAGCTCTGCTAATTTTATCATCCAATCATGTAGAAGCATAAATACAGTTTTTTATTTTCCTTGCATGTCCCCTCAGATACACAGTGACTGCACTTCCAAGTGCACTTGCAGTACAAAGTCGATTTGCCTTTAGTAAATCAACCCCACTGTATTCTTCTACATATTTTTGGTAAAAAAAAAATCGCAATAAACATATATTAATTGGTATGTGTAAAAGTTATAGCGTCTACAAAATAGGGGATAGATTTATGGCATTTTTATTATTTATTTATTTTTTACTAGTAATGGCAGTGAACTGTGATTTGTAGAGGGTCTTTGACATTGCGGCGGGCAGATTGGACACTTTTGACACTTTTTTTGGACCAGTGACATTTATACAGCAATCAGAGATAAAAATAGCCACTAATTACTGTATAAATATCACTGGCAGGGAAGGGGTTAACACTATGAGGCAATCAAGGGGTTATGTGTTCCCTAGGGAGGTGTTTCTAACTGTGGGGTGGGGGGGGGGGTGTACTGACTGGAGGAAGAGAGAGATTGCTGTTCCTGATCACTAGGAACAGCAGGTCTCTCTCCACTTCCCTTTCAGAACGGTGATCTGTTTGTTTACATACAAAGATCCCTGTTTTTGCTCTGTGCAGCGATCGCTGGTGGCCGGTGGACATCGACTCTGGCTTCTGGCCGTGGGCGTGCAAGCATCCCCTATCGCTTTTAGGCCGGGTTCACACCGCTGCGATGCGGGAATTCCGCGAATCCGCGGCTTTTTCCCGCATCGCATTACTCCCGCCGGCAGTTCACACTGCCCTATGCGGACGGCTGGGAGTGTCAATGATATGTTAATGACACCCCCAGATCCGTCCGCATATCGCAGTGCGATCTGCCGACTCGCACAGGAATCGGATCGCATGGTGTGAACCCCCATGCGATCCGATTCTGTTGCGGACCAAAAAAAGGGTCCCGTGCGAGTTTGCTGCGGGAGCGATGCGAATTCAGCCATACTATCTGTATGGCTGTACTCGCATCGCTACGGAGATCGGATGTGATTTGCGGTGCGAATCACATCCGGATCTCCCCCCGCAGCAGTGTGAACCCAGCCTAAAAGGGGCTGACGTACCTACAGCAATTCACGCAGCTGTCCCAACCTGCCATAGTATAAGGACGGCGGCTGGTCAGCAAGAGGTTAAACACAAATGCCAGCACACCTGGCTTCATTTAAACTTTCCCCGAGCAGGGATGAAGGTAAGCTGTAAACTGTCCCTTCTTAATGCTATCTAGATATTGCACCTTGTTGCTTTCTCCCTTTGTTCGCGTTGGGGGGTGAATATGTAGAGGTTACTCACTCCCTGTAAATCCTGCAGCATAGTATTGACTTCTGTCCAGGCCTCTTGCTGTACAGGTCCCACTTGCTTAGCATGGTGTCTTCTGGATGAGACTGAAGGAGGAGAGGGTCCCTCTCTGGTTCCTTCCCCTCTCTCTCTCTCTGAACACCATCTACTGCCACTTCACACCATCTGCCTGGAGGCAGAGCCCCCCCAGGATAGGGGTCCCCTCCATGCCTCCGAATCCTGGATTCTGCTCTCAAACTGGCCAGGCTCCAGAATACTTATGGGGCTCTCTCCACCTACTCGGCTGTCCTTCGCCCAGGGATTGGTAGAGTCCCCACAAATATTCGGGCTGAGTTCTCCACTTCTCCACCCACTATGTTCTGGAACCTTCTAGTAGCTTCCAGAAACCATGGGGAGGTGACTGAGAACCAGCCCTCACTGAGCTTGCCAGTTAAACTTTTCATGACCCTGGATAACCTGGCTCCACAGGTTATAGTGAAGCCCAACTAAATTTGCCTACGCTAACCAACTATGTACACAAGGGTGTACTACACATAAATAGTAGTTTTTTCACTAATTGATTTTTATAATATGTGTTGTGAGCCTTATTTTGTTATTGTTCAAAACATTTTTTTGTTTAAATAATGAATGTAGGATGATTTCCAGAGATGTATGGTGCTGTGATTTTTTAAAGAAATGGGAGAAAGATCCCCTATGAGTATAACAAAAATATACTTAAACTACAGTGTGGAAGGTCCTCTAGGGAAAAGAGGGTGCGGTTGGAGCAGGAAGGAAAAAACACTAGACGTTTTCAATACCAACTTCTCATTCTGAAAATGCTAGCTGCATGGCTGTCATGCTGATCTTCATCCATCAGGACTGCAATTAAACTAGAACTATAGGCAAAACATTTTTTTACATTTTGAATAGAGTAAGGGAGGGTTATAACTCTTGTCAGTTTATATTGCCATCTGTGTCTCATTGGGGAGATTTTCCTTCACTTCCTGTCACATAGCCAAAACAAGGAGAGAGATGAAATCCCTCCAAAGTCAGGAAATCCCCATCGTCTGCAGAACTAGTGTAGAAGATTTGCGCTCTATTAAAACTCAAAATTTGGGATTTTCTTTTGCTTTTTTAGCACACCCCTGTAGGAACTTCTGAGGAATCCCCCACTTCTGCACAGCCAGGCACACCAAATTTTCACAAGAGTCCATGACTTTGTTTTTGTTATTTATTGAGGGTTGATAACTTGGATAGGGATGGTAGATTAAGGCATGTCCACTTGACTTCTGCAAAACTTTGGCAACAACTTCAGGGACATCTTCTTATATACAGTCTATTGGTATTTTAGTCAGATTTGGCAATAGCCCTTTACTGGCAGGGATTTGCTGACCCTTGTGTAATCCTCCTCTGTGGCTACTGATCCCAGCACCACCTTTTCAGGCACTGCCAACCCACCTGGCTGCATCTGCCCCTTTCACTCGCCCTCCAGGCTAACTCTCTGTCAGGGCTGGCTTAGCCCTTCCTTCTCTGGGCTGGCTGCTCAGCTGTCGGCTAATTACCAGCTCTCATCACTCTCCACAGTTACCAGCTGTTCCTGATCATGCTCGTCTGACCTGCCTACTTAAAGCCATCCAGCTCACTTCACCTCTGCCTTCGCCTTTGTCACATCACAAAAAAACATCTCCTGGGGTTCTGTTTAAAGACTGGCTTGCTGGCATCCCTTCTGGCTCCTTATCCTGCTTGCTGTTGCTCTACTTGGATCCCTGACTTCTGGCCTGTCTGACTACCCGATCTGGTTATTGAACTCTGGCCTGGCTGACTACATAGCCAAGTATTATTCTCCACAATTTTTTTTTATTGTGCATTAAAAAAAGAAAACAAATAAAATTAGACATGCTATCTGCCAATAGAACTTAACCAAAAAGTTCATTCTATGCATCCAAAAATATAGAAAATATACCAAATCAAATCATTATTCAACCAAAAAAATAATTTAAGTAAATCAATAAATCCGAGGCCAATAATAAATAACATGTTATCTCTTCCAATTCCACAAAATGTCTCGTTGACGAACAGCCGTTCAGAAATGAACTGAAAAGAGCGAAATGAAAAGTGCAAAATAAAAAGCGTACATCGACACTCACTAAACTTCTATTAACACGAAATTAGCAGGAGCCCAAAGGTTGGTGCTAAAGAGCTGAAAAACAACGTAGTATGTCACTACGTTCGTAATTGTTAGCCAACAATTGTGTGGGCGTGTGTATGCAAGACAAGTTTGGGCCAATGACCTTCCGACAAAAATCCATGGTTTTGTTGGCCAACAATCCGATCGTGTCTACAAGGCTTTAGACTACTTCTAGCACACACTAGATAAGTGGTTCTCAACTCCTGTGCTCAGGACCTACTAACAGGCCAGGTTTGCAAAATAACAGAAATACATCACAGATGAGACCATTTGCTACTCTGTGATTGCAGTATTCTAGTCTGCATCTCCCCAAGGTAATACTTAAAGTGGAAGTAAACCCATAGATTTAAACAGTTTAAAAAAACAGTTAAATTCCCGGCATGCCAGGAATGCTAACTGCACATTGGCTGTGCTCTCAACCAAACTGTCAAACCATCCAATGGCTGGTGTCATAACAGATCACATGTGCAGCACCTTGGCAGTTGAAGATTAAACAGAGGCAAAGATGGCAGCTTCCTTGGCTGAAAATGATAGGGGAGTTTACTTCCACTTTAAAATCTGGCCTATTAGTGGGTCCTGAGGACATAAGTTGAGAACCACTGCCCTAGAGAGTGCCCTGCTGTTCTCTGTGATAAATCACCAAAACAAATAAGAGGAAGGATCTTCCTAATGTGAGCACAGACAGCAAAAGAAATCTGAAGGGTGTTCTAATCCCTCAACACTCTATCCAAAACAAAAGATTTGCTAATAGTTATACTTTAAGGGGGTTGTAACGGTTCATTTTTTATAAATAGGTTCCTTTAAAGAGGAAGTAAACCCTGATGGGTTTACTTCCTCTTTTTTTCCCTGCAAAGGTAAAGCATAATGGACTACTATGCATCGCATAGTAGCTCATTATGTGTCACTTACCTGACACAGGAGCCAGCGAAGTCGCCGCTGTCCCCTGTAGTCCGCCGCATCCATGTTGCTTGTGGCGTCTCGCAGCTCCGACGAATCACAGCGGCGCAACCGCGATGACGTCACTCCCGCGCATGCGCACGGGAGTCGCGCCTCGCAGCTCCGCCGCTGTCATACGGCGAAGCCGCGATGACGTCACTCCCGCGCATGCGCACGGGAGTCGACAAATTTGGCAAATCCATTCTTGGATTTGACGCATTTAGTGCGCATGCGCGCCGCTGTCTACGGCGCATGCGCCGTAGACAGCGGTGCCCATTTTCGGGCAAATATCTCCTAAACCATATAGGTTTAGGAGATATTGCTTGGACCTACAGGTAAGCCTTAATCTAGGCTTACCTATAGGTCCAAGTTGTTTGGAAGGGTTTACTTCCTCTTTAAGCTAGTGCATTTTTGGTTTACTTACCTTTTCCTTCGATTTCCCTTCTAAATGTTTATTTTCTTTGTTTTCTTTGAATTTCTCACTTCCTGTTCCTCCTCAGTAAGCTGTTCAGTAAGCTGTTCTGGCTGACTAAACACCACTCTGATGATGGTGTGAAGTTTAATGAGGAGAAACAGGAAGTGAGAAATTCAGACAAAGAAAAAAAAACATTTTGAAGGGAAATCTAAGGAAAAGGTAAGTGAACCAACAATGCACTAGCTTAAAGGAACCTATTTAGAAAATAAAAACTGAAGCTTTACAACCCCTTTAAGGACTTTGGCTTTCTATAATTATTTAAAGTCAGTGACTCAGAAAGTATTAAAGCCAGAGGGTCCAAAAACAGCCATTTCTGGAAGTCAGAAGTGGCAGCATCCATATTTCTTTTAGGAAAAACTTACTTTAGACAGTCATACTGATCCAGTCATTTCAGTTATTGTTCAGTTTACAAATCAGAAGTTTAATATTTCTCTGACTCTGATAAATGCTTGCTCCAGGTCAGCATCTCAGAAAGTACTGAAGCCAGCAGCAGACATGCAACTAGCATATTTATCAAGAGATCAGTAATGGCATCCTCTAGGTTTTCTTTAAAGACAAGACTGAAAATAGAACTGGGTATTCTCACTCATATTTTAACGTTTACATAGTGGAGAAATTAAATCATAATAATCAAACTAAAACTGTGGAATCTTTACTTGTTTTTGTTTGAGTCAGTTTGGTCTGTCTTTAATAACTAGCGATTGTCAATGTCAAGTCCGGAATCAGTTTTAGGGGGAATGGAGTATGTTTAACTTATATTTGGCATTGATTTACTTAGTACTAATACCCTGAGTCCATTTAAACGCATTAAAGCAAATGCAATTGCAAATGCTCAGCCCCATTCCCGGGCTTCTATCTGCCTTTCTGTCAATCACATAGTTTGCTGCCCACACTCGCCTTGCTAGGATCATCTTCCTTATTTTCTTTTTCTGTGAGTGTGAATCTCAGCAATAATTCACAGAATATTTGAGGAAAGAATGAGTCAGGTTGTGTAATTTGTTTAAAGGGTGCTTACAGCCTGTAAACGGAAACATGCGAAAAGTGCATTTCTGAAGAAGGTCATCTTCAATGTGAATTAATATTTTTGACCAGTGCCCCACCCTTTGCCTCATATATTAGAGAATCTATATTATTCTAAAGTCATGAGATGTCAAATAAACCATTTAAAACTGTATCTAATTTTTTTTTTTTTTAACCACTTTCAGACCGGACCATTTTGCTGGTAAATGACCAGAGGTCTTTTTACAATTTGGCACTGCGCTGCTTTAACTGGTAATTGCGCAGTCATGCAATGTTGTACCCAAACAAAATTTGCGTCCTTTTCTTCCCACAAATAGAGCTTTCTTTTGATGGTATTTGATTGCCTCTGCGATTTTTATTTTTTGCAATATAAATGGAAAAAGACCGCAAATTTTGAAAAAAAATGATATTTTCTACTTTTTGTTATTAGAAAAATCCAATAAATTCAATTTTAGTCATACATTTAGGCCAAAATGTATTCAGCCACATGTCTTTGGTAAAAAAAAAGTCAATAACTGTATATTTATTGGTTTGCGCAAAAGTTGTCACATCTACAAACTAAGGTACGTTTTCTGGAATTTACGCAGCTTTTAGTTTACGACTGCCTATCTCAGTTCTTGAGGTGCTAAAATGGCAGGGCAGTACAAAACCCCCCCAAATGACCCCATTTTGGAAAGTAGACCCCCTAAGGAAATTGATAAGTGGCATGTTGAGCCCATCGAATATTTTATTTTTTTGCCTCAAGCGATTGAATAATGACAAAAAAATAATTTTTTTTTTTTTTACACAAAGTTGTCACTAAATGATATATTGCTCACACATGCTATGGGCATATGTGAAATGACACCCCAAAATAAATTCTGCTGCTTCTCCTGAGTACGGGGATACCACACGTGTGGGATTTTTTGGGAGCCTAGCCGCGTACGGGGCCCCGAAAGCCAAGAACCGCCTTCAGGTTTTCTAAGGGCGTAAATATTTGACTTCACTCCTCACTACCTATTACAGTTTTGAAGGCCATAAAATGCCAAGATGGCACAAAACCCCCACAAATGACCCCATTTTAGAAAGTAGACACCCCAAGCTATTTGTTGAGAGGCATTTTGAGTCCATGGAATATTTTATATTTTGCCACAAGTTGCGGGAAAATTACAAACTTTAATTTTTTTTAATTTTTTTTTCACAAAGTTGTCACTAAATGATATATTGCTCACACATGCTATGGGCATATGTGAAATGACACCCCAAAATAAATTCTGCTGCTTCTCCTGAGTACGGAGATACCACATATGTGGGACTTTTTGGGAGCCTAGCCACGTACGGGGCCCCGAAAACCAAGAACCGCCTTCAGGTTTTCTAAGGGCGTAAATATTTGACTTCACTCCTCACTACCTATTAGGCCGCGTACACACGGCCGGACTGTTCGCCCAACCTTGTCCGCTGAACAGTGTTTGGGCGGACAGTCCGCTCGTGTGTGGGCTTTCAGCGGACAGTTTCAGCGGACAGTTGGACGGAAATTCCGAAAAACTGTCCGCTGAAACTGTGTTTGAGCGAACAGTCCGCCCGTGTGTGGGGCTGTCCGCTGTACTTTCGAAATGAGCGGACTGTTCCCGCTCGGAAAGTCCGCCCATTTCGAGCGCGTGTACAGGTAGGCGGGGCCCGCGAAGGAGACGTCGCGGGCTCCGCCGCCTGAAATGGGCTTAAAGGGGAACCCCAACGCCGAAAAAAATCGGCGTGGGGGTTCCCCCAAAGTCCACACCAGACCCTTGTCCGAGCACGCTACCCGGCCGGCCAGGAAAGGGGGGCGAGCGAGCGCGCCCCCCCTCCTGAGCCGTACCAGGCCGCGTGCCCTCAACATGGGGGGTGCCTTGGGGAAGGGGGGGCCGCGCGGCCCCCCCACCCCAAAGCACCTTGTCCCTATGTTGATGAGGACAAGGGCCTCTTCCCGACAACCCTGGCCGTTGGTTGTCGGGGTCTGCGGGCGGGGGGCTTATCGGAATCCGGGAGCCCCCTTTAAGAAGGGGGCCCCCGGATACCGGCCCCCCACCCTATGTGAATGAGTATGGGGTACAATGTACCCCTACCCATTCACCTGTGAAATAAAGTACAAAAAAAAACACAACACAGGGAAAAAATATTTTATTGCACAGCTCCGGGGGTCTTCCGTCTTCGGGGGTCTTCTCGCCGGACTCCTCCGCTATGTGTGTGTAGCTCTTTTACTAGCGGAGGAGTCCGGCTTTCTTCCTCCCCGCCGCCGGCCTCTTCTCCCGACTTCGGGGGTCTTGTCCCCCTCTTCGGTTCTTCTGCCGGGCCACCGCGCCTTCTTGTAGCTCTTTTACAGGCGGTGGCCCGGTCTTCTGTCGCCGCTGCCTTCCGTTCTTCTGTCGCCGCCTTCGGTTCTTCTGCCGGGCCACCGCGCCTTCTTGTAGCTCTTTTACAGGCGGTGGCCCGGTCTTCTGTCGCCGCTGTCGCTGTCGCCGCCTTCCGTTCTTGTTCTTCTTCTTGTTCTTCTTCTTCTCCAGGCGATGTTGACACGTCGCTCCCTCCGGCCGGAATGCCAGGGACACGCTCCGCTGCCACTTATATAGTGACAATGGGGCGGTGTCACATGGTATATGTCACATGGGTTGGTCACATGGTGACCCCGCCCCCTTACGATGTCATAGTCCCCATGTGACATCAACCCATGTGACCAACCCATGTGACATATACCATGTGACCCCGCCCCATTGTCACTATATAAGTGACCGCACAGCGCGGCTCTGGCATTCCGGCCGGAGGGAGCGACGTGTCAACATCTCCTGGAGAAGAAGAAGAAGAACAAGAAGAACAAGAACGGAAGGCGGCGACAGCGGCGACAGAAGACCGGGCCACCGCCTGTAAAAGAGCTACAAGAAGGCGCGGTGGCCCGGCAGAAGAACCGAAGAGGGGGACAAGACCCCCGAAGTCGGGAGAAGAGGCCGGCGGCGGGGAGGAAGAAAACCGGACTCCTCCGCTAGTAAAAGAGCTACACACACATAGCGGAGGAGTCCCGCGAGAAGACCCCCGAAGACGGAAGACCCCCGGAGCTGTGCAATAAAATATTTTTTCCCTGTGTTGTGTTTTTTTTTGTACTTTATTTCACAGGTGAATGGGTAGGGGTACATTGTACCCCATACTCATTCACATAGGGTGGGGGGCCGGTATCCGGGGGCCCCCTTCTTAAAGGGGGCTCCCGGATTCCGATAAGCCCCCCGCCCGCAGACCCCGACAACCAACGGCCAGGGTTGTCGGGAAGAGGCCCTTGTCCTCATCAACATGGGGACAAGGTGCTTTGGGGTGGGGGGGCCGCGCGGCCCCCCCTTCCCCAAGGCACCCCCCATGTTGAGGGCACGCGGCCTGGTACGGCTCAGGAGGGGGGGCGCGCTCGCTCGCCCCCCTTTCCTGGCCGGCCGGGTAGCGTGCTCGGACAAGGGTCTGGTGTGGACTTTGGGGGAACCCCCACGCCGATTTTTTTCGGCGTTGGGGTTCCCCTTTAAGCCCATTCCAAGCGGCGGAGCCCGCGACGTCTCCTTCGCGGGCCCCGCCTACCTGTACACGCGCTCGAAATGGGCGGATTTGCCTCCGCCTTACGTGGGCGAGTCCGTTCATTTCAAAAGTTGAGCGGACTGTTTGGCAAACAGTTCGTTGAAACAGTCCGCTCGTGTGTGGGCAAGTCCGCTCATGCAAATTTTGAGCGGACTGTTTGCCGAAACTGTTTGACGAACAAGGTTGGGCAAACAGTCCGCGCGTGTGTACGCGGCCTTACAGTTTTGAAGGCCATAAAATGCCAAGATGGCACAAAACCCCCACAAATGACCCCATTTTAGAAAGTAGACACCCCAAGCTATTTGCTGAGAGGCATGTTGAGTCCATGGAATATTTTATATTTTGCCACAAGTTGCGGGAAAATTACAAACTTTTTTTTTTTTTTTTTTTTCACAAAGTTGTCACTAAATGATATATTGCTCACGCATGCCATGGGCATATGTGAAATGACACCCCAAAATAAATTCTGCTGCTTCTCCTGAGTATGGGGATACCACATATGTGGGACTTTTTGGGAGCCTAGCCGCGTACGGGGCCCCGAAAACCAAGCACCGCCTTCAGGCTTTCTAAGGGCGTTACAGTTTTGAAGGCCATAAAATGCCAAGATGGCACAAACCCCCCCCAAATGACCCCATTTTGGAAAGTAGACACCCCTAAATTTAGGGGTACACTAGTGAGACTAGGTAATAAATGGCGGGTGCCCTGAAACTATAAAAAAAATAACTAACCAACCAGCGTCACCTGTAACAGTTATATGGTGATCACTGGTGAAAGGGTTAACTAGGGGGCAATCAGGGGGCTTTATGCGGTAGTATATGGGGGTCCCTGGCACTATAAAAAGCTGCGGCGAACCTAAATACCTACCTGCCTAACTAGCGTCACCTGTGACACTAATACAGTGATCAGAAAAACGATCGCTTATTAGGCTGGGTTCACACTGGAGCGATGTGGGAACGCCACGAATGCGCGGCGGGTTCCCGCATCACATGCCTCCCGGCGGCAGTTCACACTGCCCTATGCGAACTGCTGGGAGTGTCAGTGAAATGTTAATGACACCCCCAGATCAGTTCGCATATCGCAGTGCGATCTGCAAACTCGGATCGCATGGTGTGAACACCCATGCGATCCGATTCTGCTGCGGACCAAAAAAAGGGTCCCGTGCGAGTTTGCGGCGGGTGCGGCGGGTGCGACACGAATTCAGCCATACTATCTGTATGGCTGAACTCGAATCGCACAGAGATTGGATGTGATTTGCACTGCAGTGCGGTGCGAATCACATCCGTTCTCATAAACCGCTGCAATGTGAACCCAGCCTTAGTGACACTGGCGACGGGGGGTGATCACGGGGTTAAACCTTTATTGGGGGGGTTAGGGGGGTACATTAGAACTAAAGGGGGCTAACCCTAACTGCCCTAACAGTTATTACAGTCACAAATGACACCAATGCAAAAAAAAAAAAAAAAAAGCAATTGGTGTCACTGTGACTGGGGGGGGCAGGGGTAATTGGGGGGGTAAAGGGGGTAAAGGGGGGTGTGAGTGTGCCTGGCATGTTCTACTGTATGTGTGGTGTGTTGGTGCAACTCACCGAACCTCTCTCCTCGGTGCCGGAACGAAAAATACCGACACGGAGGAGAGAATACATCACTTCCTCTCCTGTGTTTACATTACAGGAGAGGAAGTGATGTCACGGAGGATTTCCATTCGTCGAGAGCGATCGCGAGGGGGTGGCCATGAATGAATGGCCGCCCCCTCATCCCGGATCGCTCTCGAAGGAATGCCGACCGCCGCAGGCACCGGGGGGGGGCCCGATCGGGCCCCCCACCCGCGGGCAGGCAGGGACTTATATATACGCCCATATGCCTGCCCGTGCCATTCTGCCGACGTATATCGTCGTGCGGCGGTCGGCAAGTGGTTAATTGAGTAGAAAAATTTGAAAATCTGAGAAAATTCTACATTTTGAGTTGTTACCAGAAAAAGAAGAAAGATGTATTCATCAAATGATGCCATTGTTTGGGTGACAACTAGAGATGAGATTGGTTTGGTCTGAACCTGGGTTCAAACCAAGGAAGCTGCCATCCAATGTTGTCCAATCAACTTCAGCCAGGGAGTTCCTTGCCTGACATGTGGCCATACTAGGTTAATGATATCATGAGCATCCCCACCTCTTTGTATCTGTGCAGCTGCGGGGTGGTGGATGCTCTGGCCACGGTTGATTGGGCAGCAGTGAGTGGGAGTGACAATCTCTAAAATGATTCCTAATGGCAGGAATATGTATTAGAAGGGGTACAGTATTGTACTCACCCTTCCAGTGCACTTTGTCCCCTAACTTTAGTGGACTCTGTCCCCTACCTTTCCTCCATTCGAATGTTGCAGCCTCCATAAGACTTCTTCGTATTCAATACTACTAGGAGTGTAGACTGCCTGTGTCTCTCCGATGCATGTTGTAGTCCTTTCCTTCAATCTCTATGTCACTACAGGACTGAGCTGTGGCAGGGCAGGGAAAAAAAAGCATCTGACACACCAAGAAGAGCTGAATACCAAAGAGTCTTTAATGCCCCATACACACTATCAGTTTTTCTGCTGAGTTTTTGCATCAGATTTACCAAAACCATGTAGCACAAGGGCCTGCCTGATTGCATACAATTGGAAACTCCTAAGGTTTGACCTCATATTATATGGTTTTGGTAAATCTGAAGGAAAAACTCAGCAGAAAAACTGATAGTGTGTATGGGGCTTTAGGAGGCTTTAGTGCTGGAAATGAGGAGAGTATATTAACTCTTCTAAAACAGGGATGTTCCATTGAGAATATTTTGCTTTAAAGAAGCTGTTCATTTACAAAAACATTGAAAAATCTATTTGCCCAAAGACCTAAACATTAGGGGTCACCCTGCAAGCCCTTATTACTCTCAGTATTATAAAGAAGCCATTTCAAATACTGTGTAAGTGCCTGATAGAAAGTCAGGAGGAGAGCCAAAGTTCAGTCACCGGTAAAGAATGCTCCTTCAGATCTTTTCCCAGGGGCCTACTTACGATTGCTCTACCTCTTCATGTGGTGGAAACCATCTTTGCTTACTCTTGTCAGAGTTCTGTCTGCTCTCCTGATCACTGGTGATCTAATGAACTGACCAGCAAAGAATTGTTAATTAGTGCAATGATCAGCAGGTGGCAGGAGAGGTGGACAAAACACAAATTCACAACATAAATTGAATGGGATCAAGGAGGTCCTTGCACTGCAAATCCCCAGGTACAGCTTCCTCTCCGGCAGGTCCCCAGAAGGACTTTGGTCAGCACAGTAGTGACATCACCAAATATAATCAAGTGCTCAAAAAGACATTCTAAATTGTGCAGGAATAGCATTCAACAGAGGCAGGAGATGACCTCACAAATGGATATGAGGCTAAAGGGTCCTAAGTACCTAGGCAATTTCATATGTCAAGAAAGCACTTTAAAGTGATACTATACACACACTGTTTAATTTACATTGCCCATTCTCTTTCTGTATGTGGATGATGGCACTGTAATTATTTTAATTTAAAAAAACACATCTACAATGAATATTGACCTAACAGGTGTAAAATATAGGAGTTTGTTGTCTTAAAAGTTTCGTATTGTACTTCATGTTTATATAAACAATACCTTTTCTTATACTTAGTCGTATGACATTTCTCCTTTTCTTAACCACTTAAGCCTTGCAAGGATTTCCCCCCCTTCCTGACTTTTTGCGATTCGGCACTGCGAAAATTTAAATGCCAATTGCGTGGTCGTGCAACATGGCTCCCAAACAAAATGGATGTCTTTTTTTTCCCCAGAAATAGAGCAAGTTTGACAATTTTGAAAAAAATGCATTATTTTTTACTTTTTGCTATAAACAATATCCCCCAAAAATATATAAAAAAAACATTTTTTTCCCTCAGTTTAGGCTGATACGTATTCTTCTACATATTTTATAAATTTTATAAATAACATCAATAAACTGTTTTAAATTGGCAAACACATATATATTTAAAATCAAATCTTTATTATTTTGTGGAAATAACATGTTGTGTCACGCTTCTCCAGCCTGGGCTTAGAATAAGAGGAAGGTGGAGCCACCATTATCTACATGTAATATCCCACCCCCATTGTATTTAGCTGGTTAGTGGGCATGGATGGAGGAAGAGGGCGGGAGTTGGCTGTCATTTACCACTGTGTATAAACCCACTTGTATGACTCTATAGTCACATGGGCTGCTCAGATGTGATAGGGAGGAAATGTTCAACATAGAAACAGAAACTGAAAACTGAGCATGTGCAGAGTTGCCACCATAGCTGTAAAATCCCTTGCTGAATTGGGGACATGAACAGAGAGCAGCAGGATCAGCCATTTTTTTTGCAGTATACAGAGAACAAATCTCATAGTGACTGAGTGAGTATAAACAGCATGTAATACAGCATTTATTCATAGTTTTTTATGATGCAGGTTTAGTAGAACTTTAACTTCTCAGGAGGCATTTAACCACTTCACAGGATGGCTCTCCTACACGAATCACTGTATATGTACGGCGGCTCCTCTAAGAGCCATAGCAGGTGTGCAGGTGCTGCACGGCGGGGGACCCTTGATCATGGCCACAAGAGTCAGAACAAGGAGTTGTGTGTGTAAACACACAAATCACTGTTCTGACAGGCGGGAGAAACAGATTGTCTGTTCCTACTAAGTAGGAACAATGATCTGACTCCTCCTCTAGTCAGTCCCATCCCCTCACAGTTAGAAACACACCTAGGGAGCACACTTAAAGCGGCGTTCCACCCAAAAATGTAACTTCTGCTTTAAGTGATGGTGACCCCCTGACATGCTGCATTTGGCAAGTCATTTTTTTAGAGGCATCCAACTCCCACTTCCTCCCGGGGCCCCGTGGCACCGGAAGGAAGGTCACCTCTCCCCCCTCCCTCCCTGCAATCTTCTGGGACATGTCACAGGTCCCAGAAGATTGCCCAGCCATTCACAGAGCACAGAGCAGTTTGCGCATTGGCAGTGCGTGCCTGGCTGTGAAGCCACAGCCGAGCACCCACAATAAGAATTCCGGTGCCGTGGAGAGGAGGGGGTGAGGAGCGGGGCTTCATATGCCCGCATTGCTGGACCGTGGGACAGGTGAGTGTCCGATTATTAAAAGTCAGCAGCTACACTTTTTGTGGCTGCTGACTTTTAATTTTTTTTTTTCAGCGGAACTCTGCTTTAACAACTTAATAGCCCCCTAGTGTTAACCTCTTCCCTGCCAGTGACTATTATACAGTAATCAGTGGCTTTTTTTTAGCTTTGATTGCTGTTTAAATGTCAATGGTCCCAGAAAAGTGTCAAAAGTGTCCGATCTTACCGCCGCAATGTTGTAGTCCAGATAAAATATTTGATCGCCGCCATTACTAGTAAAAAAATAAATAAAAATGCCATAAATCTATCCCCTATTTTGTAGACGCTATAACTTTTGCGCAAATCAATCACTATACGCTTACCAAAAATATGTAGAAGAATACATATTGGCCTAAACTGATGAAAATGTTTTTTTTTTTAATTGGGATATTTATTATAGCACAAAGTAAAAAATATTGTGTTTTTTTCAAAATTGTTGCTCTTCTTTTGTTTATAGCGCAAAAAATAAAAACCTCAGAGGTGATCAAATACCATCTAAACAAAGGGAAAAAAAGAACATAAAATTTGTTTGGGTACAACGCCATATGACCGGCAATTGTCAGTTAAAATGATGTAGTGCCATATCGCAAAAAATGGCCTGGTCAGGAAGGGGGCATATTCTACCGGGCTGAAGTGGTTAATGCATTTATTGCAAACAACAATGTATAGTTTCATATATAAAAATATTTCACAAAATAAAATACAAATCTATCTCTCTGTTTAGTGCCAATGTCTGTTTAAAAAAAAAAAAACATATTAATATCAGTTAAGTAGACCAACAGCAAAAGAACAATTTTCAGACAGACCCCTCCATCATCATAATGTAAAAATGACTCTAGTCATGGATACAGGTAATCTTACTTGACATGAAGTTGCTGATTAGGGATGGGCTGAAAGGACCCCTATTCGGTTCGCACCAGAACTTTCGAACACCGTGAGTTCCAGTTCGGACCCGAATAAAGAACCCCATTAAAGTTAATGGGACCCGAATGTTTAAAAACAAAAGTGCCCATTTTGAAGGCTTATATGCAAGTAATTGGGAATACGATGGTTATAGGGGTTCCAGGTCCTGCCCTGGGGGGACATGTATCAATAAAAAAAAAGTTTGTGAAAACTTAATTTTTAAATGAGCAGTGATTTTTTGATTTTTAAAGTGAAAGAATAAAAATTTAAAATTCCTTCCAAAATAGTGCCTGGGGGGTCCCCTTAGTCTACCTGTAAAGTGGCAGACCTGTACCATGTCTAGAATCTGCATTTTCCCTGCAAACTGCCTTTATTTTGCTCAGCAACAGCTGGGGAGCCAGTGTGAATGATGAGGCCAAAATGTAGTGCACTGGGAACAAGATTAGAATTTTTTTGGATACATTCTGGTGTCACTTTGACTTGGATAAAAGTAACGGGTGCGTAAAAATTGGTCTTGTAAGAATTAGTAAGAAGTAAGAATTGACCTTGCTGTAAAAAATCACAATGATATGCACCTGTCAAACAGGTGCAGAAAATTGGTCTTTGGGTGTCAGGGGCGCCTTCCCACCATAACCCTATAGAGGTACTTTTGATGAAAGCAAGAATTGGCCTTGATGTAAAAAATTGCAATGATATGCACCTGTCAAGCAGGTGCATAAAAATTGGTCGTTGGGTATCGGTGGTGCCTTCCCACCATAACCTTATAGAGGTACTCTTGATGAAAGGAAGAACTAGCCTTGCTGTAAAAAATCACAATGATATGCACCTGTCAAACAGGTGCAGAAAATTGGTCTTTGGGTGTCGGTGGCGCCTTCCCACCGTAACCCTCTAGAGCAGTGATGGCGAACCTTGGCACCCCAGATGTTTTGGAACTACATTTCCCATGATGCTCATGCACTCTGCAGTATAGTTGAGCATCATGGGAAATGTAGTTTCAAAACATCTGGAGTGTCAAGGTTCGCCATCACTGCTCTAGAGATACTCTTGATGAAAGCAAGAATTGGCCTTGCTGTAAAAAATTTGCAATGATATGCACCTGTCAAACAAGTGCAGAAAAATTACTCTTTGGGTGTTGGGGGTGCCTTCCCACCATAACCCTATAGAGGTACTCTTGATGAAAGCAAGAATTGGCCTTGCTATAAAAAAAATTTGCAATGATATGCACCTTTCAAACAGGTGCTGAAAAATTGGTCTTTGGGTGTTAATTGTGCCCATGAAACCTATACCAAAAACATTCTTCCAGATGAACACCCTCAAAGCTAGGCAGCCTCAAAGTCCTGCAGAGATTCCACATCCCAAAAAGACTTAATCAGTGACATCAGCATCAGGGGCTTCATAGCTGGTAATCCAGGACTGATTTATTTTTATAAAAGTCAAGCGGTCCACAGAGTCTGTGGACAGACGCGTTCTATGATCAGTAATGAAACCTCCTGCAGCATTGAATGCCCGTTCTAAAAGCACGCTGGATGCAGAGCAGCCCAACAACTCAATAGCATACTGGGCAAGTTCTGGCCAGTGTTCTGTTCTCATGATCCAGTAAGTCAGTGGATTGTCAACTGGAAAGCTCTCCATCTCTGTTTTGGCCCTGAGGTAATCGTCCACCATGTGATGCAGACGCTTCCGATGGGATGTGGAAGTTGACAGCCCTGGGCGGTGAGGACTAAAAAAAAATCCGAAATAAATCACAAGAGTTCCTGTCATCCTCAACCTCAGAACCAACATCTGAATCCAGTAATGGCTGGGCATCATCAAGGTGCAAGTGGCTGAGGCCGTGGTCAAATAACTCAGCTCACTCCTCAATGGCTGATGTTGGGGATATGGCAGGAATAGATGTGGACAAGGAGGCAGATTTATCCACCCGGGCAACTGTAGGGGACTGCACACTTGTCTCTGCTTGCATGACAGAGGATAGGGAAGAAGATGAGGAAGGTTTATTAAGCCAGTCCACCACCTCCTCTGCATGCTGTGGCTGGATAGCATAGGCAAACTCACTAAATGGAGGAAATGATGCCCTGCCTGAGGACTGACCACCACATCCACCTTTGCCTATGGACAAATTTTTTGCTGGCCCCCTTACAGTGCCAAAGGGACATCTGCCTCTCCTTGTTGTCCTCCCAGACATTATTGGGATGGAGGGGGCGGTGCTTATAAGCAAATGTAAAGAAGTCCAAATGCTTATGCAATATTTTCTTTATTTACAAAATGTTTTTTGGGTGTTTTATAATAGTGTAGGTTATTTAATTTCATTTGATGTTATTTGTATTTGTGTTTTTTATGCATAGATGATCATTTGTTTTCTATTGTTGCTTCAAATGTTTTATTTAACTTTTTCATTGTTCATTCTCTCAGAAGGAAGAAAACACAAAAAAATGAGGCTAGTAAGGGGCTCATTACTGTATAGATGCAGCATGAGTTTTAAGGCACTGCTACCTCTGAGTGCTGGTCACTTTATTTTTTTTTCTGTAAGCTGTATCTGAGAGCCTGCAGTGCAAGGATCTCCCTGCTTCTCCGTTATCCATCTGACGAAACGCGTAGGCTGACATCATCACACATTAGGAAGTGTACTGATTGGGTCCTGAGTATTGTAGATTTATAGTGCTATTATCTTTTAATATGCATGTAGTAGAGTAGTTTTAATCATTTTTAAAATATATTTAAATCAAATTTACACTATTGGGAGCCTGTGGCTCTTCATTTCTCTTTTCACATATTGGTGATGTTCGGAGGTGATACATAGAGAGAATTGGTGGAATTTGACAACTACATTGATCTTATGGTGCATGTAACATTTATGTGCAATATGACTACTCATTAAACGGGGCCATGGATCTCTGGTAAGCTTTCAATGAGTGGCAGGATGGTGGAGTGGACCCTGGAAGATTATCCTTTATTTCTCACATTGTGACACAGAAGGATTTTGTTGTGATTATTTCAAAGATTTTTAGTTTTTTTTCACATAATATTGGCACTCTATATTCACTATGATTTTTGTACTTGTATATAAATGTATTTGTATTAGCGCAGCACTTGTTTCTATATCTAACATTTATGTATATGATCTAATATTGTATGAGCTATTTTTTGTATGCCCACAAGCCTGCTTCCATTCAATTTTCCATCCTGTAGATCTGTCATCACCACCCATCAGATCACCAGTCATCATGGGGGCAGCTCTAAAATTAAGAAACAAGCCATGCCTCAACCAAGATTGCCATCACCACACAGAGACACCATGCAAAAAAAAAAAAAAAACCTAGTCAATAACAGAAAAAAAAAAGATGTGAAAAAGAATTAGCTGCTAGGAACCGTCTAGCAAGACTGATAAATAAGATAAAAAACAGGTAAATACAGCGCTAGAGCACTACACAATTTAAAAAAAGCTGCAACAGAAACCATCAAATATCCCTACGGTGCAAGTAAAACAATAATAAAATAAGTTGCGCTAAACATGAAAAATCACAGTTAAAGTGACCAAGTGCAAATGAAAAATTAATAAAAAGTAAACATTTAATGAATTGTCCATAAACACTAGTGAATAAATAAAAATTTACAATGAATACAAAAACCAAAGGGGGCAAAAATATTAGTGAATAAATGAAAAAGTGAATAAAAATGGGAATAAAATTGATGAACAACTAAGTCCAATTGAAAAAATAAGTTCCAAGGGCCATTCCCGTAAACCGGGAGGTCTAAACAGGAGAGGAAGAGAGAGGGTCTCAATCTGAAGAGAGGGATCTCTGAACAGGTGGACCCCCTCAGGAGCGAGGTCTTATGCGCAGGCAGATTAGGCCCTCTGCGGGGACTGGTGAATATCCGGCGCCTACGAGATCCTCCAGTTATGAGCAGGAATCACTTCAGCGGGATACAGTGAAAACCAACAGGCAAACGCTCCAATCTAAAAACATACACTAATGCCCCGTACACACGAGCGGACTTTTCGACATCCAAACTCCGACGGACTGAGTCCGGCGGACTATCCGATCGTGTGTGGGCTGCAACGGACTTTAGCGAAGCTAAAGTCTGACGGACTTTAGAAATTAAGCATGCTTTAAATTTTCCCGACGGAACTCCGCCGGACCCGGTCCCCTTTGAAAAATCCGCTCGTGTGTGTGCTACTCCGACGGACTAAAACCGACGCTAGGGCAGCTATTGGCTACTGTCTAGGAACTTCCTACGTCGAATCCAGTCGTACGTCATCACGTTCGACTCCGTCGGAGTTTGGTGTGATGGTGTGTGGTCAAGTCCGTTCGGTCGAAAAGTCCGCCAGAACTCCGGCGGAACTCCGCTAGAACTCCGTCGGAAGTCTGTCAGACTTAATCCCTCTCGTGTGTACGGGGCATTAGACTGTTCCTCTTGCTTCCTCTTCTATAGACCACGGTTTTGTATTCATTGTCACTTTTTATTTATTCACTGGTGTTTTGTGCACAATTCATTAAATATTTACTTTTTATAAATTTTTCATTTGCACTTGGTCGCTTTAACTGTGATTTATCATCTTTAGCACAACTTATTTTATTATTAAGACTGCTAAATAATCATTTGCCCTGTCTTTGGCTTTTTTTTGAGAATAGCATCCACAATTTAGGTTCTCTTTAACCTCACCTTTCCTATTGATTTCAATGCATTTTGTCAAAATTAACAAATTTGCCAAAATCTGCCAATTTTTGCAGAAATTTTGAGGAAATTAAAATGTTTAACTTGGCTCATCCCTAGCAGCTAAGCTCAGAGTGCACAGACACACAATACTGGCTGTTGATGTGTGGCTGCCCCTGGGTTAGCTGCTCATTACCAGGAATGCAGGCCAGGCTGTGCTGACAGCTCGGTGAGGGATTGTACAGGCAGGTCAGGCTTTCACTAGCATAGCCCAAGACAATAGCGTTATGTTCCCTCTCCGCTTGGCTTGTCTGTGAATTGATTCCTGAAATAACATTGCCAGTGTTGCTGAAGCTGTCATAAACACCTGGCACAGGTGGGCAGCCAGCTCTATTTGTAGAGCCCCTCTTATGGCTCAACTGGGAGCCAGTAAATAAGCCCAACATTATTTAAGCTAATGTGTTTTTAATAGGAACATACGGTTTAATGGGGTTTTAATGAAATGTAAATAATAATGGCACTACTGTTTTAGGCTAGTTAACTTTGTTTTAGGGCAGTTTGTTCTTTTCTGTTTTACGATGCTCTGCAGGCTTTTATATCTCAGCACGATGGCTGGATGCATGTTTACATGTTGTAATGTTGTATGTTGGCACCCCTTATAACTGCATATAAACGCTTAATTACCAATGAAACGCTTGGGGGTCAAGCCAGAGAGCCATCCTGGGGCGATGTGAATTGTGCTGTGTATGGGATATCACTTATCACTACTTTATCTGCTCTTCCTTCATTCAGAGATTGCTAAAGGAGTCACTGCAATATGGGATGAATTGCTACATATATATATATATATATATATATATATATATACATATATATATTATATATATATATATATATATATATATATATATATATATATATATATATATATATATATATGTATACTGAAATCATATTTTACTGTATAAAGCGTAGCCTAAATGCATCAAGAATAAAAATAAACATGAATATGTATTAAGCAGTAAATGTGACATTTACTAAATATTCACTTCAGGTGAATATTCCTGGTGCTTTAAAATTAGAGTGATTGATTTACCTACAATTAATATTTGGTGAATGCCATATTTACTGTTTTATAAATATGCCCCTGTAATAACTGTGCTGATAAATAATAATAAAAATAATAGTACTGATAAATAAATAGGTAATAATAATATTAATAACAATAGTAATATTATTAATACAAATACATGTACTGATAAATGAATAATAATAATAAATGTGTAGGTACTGGTAAATGATTATTCATAATAATAATAAATGTATACAGTAAGTACTGATGAATAATAGTAACAGACAATTTATAAGCTCTGATAAATTATTAACACCAAGTATTCTTCTTCTTCTTCATTTTCTTCTTCTTCTTCTTCTTCTTCTTATTCCATTTCTAAGTTTGGATTTAGGCTATATAGAGCTGAAGAAATATGACTTTTTTAGAATCAATGGAAATATTAATAGCCCTCGGGTGACCCTGATATACACTGGGCTTTATGCTCGCATATCCCCTTGTCCATCACTGTCTAGGTGAAAAGTGAACCCCTTTGACTTCTCGTGGAGCCCCTATCCGTAGAATTATCTTGTGTCAATTACTCTGTGTAGGAACTATTTGACCATTGGTCTGGTTCTAAATGACCTGTTGACTTCAGATTTGAACAAACATATTTGTTGACCTGCGATTGCAGCTTGTTCTGTATGTATATCTCATACCAGTAGGATGGTGTATTACTGAAGGTCTCCCCTTGGCCCAAACATGCCCAACAAATTGCTTAGAGATGTGTGGAGCCAGACTTAAGGAATTAAGCCCCGAAGAAGTGGTCTGGGTGCCAAAAAACACGTTGGCACGCTCCATATATCAAATTTGATGTTATGGCTGATCACCTATTTTCATACATGTGATTTTATGTACCTAGGGACCTGTGTTTGCCCTATCTCTCTATGCATGTATGTCATTTATACATGAATGAATAGGTGAAAAAAGTGAGCTGCGCTAAAAAAACTCTAATCAAAAAAATTTCTAATCACAAAAATTCATCAATAATCACAAGGGAAAATAGTGACAGAAAGGTGTACAAACAAATAACTTGAGAGATTAAAGATTTAAATAAATTATATCAGTGAGTAATATCTTTTAAACATATAAGTGACAAAACAATTTTTTTTCAGTGCCCATAATATAATTAGCATAAATTACATATTCCTTATATATAAATCACATAAATTGTCAATATTAAAGAAAATAAGCCAACACACCACCAATTTGTTGTAATAAATGAACAAGAAAAACCCAACAAAAAATTTTTTTTTTGGAAAAAACAGAAAAAGTCCCAGAAATAATTCTTCCAAAGTGAAAATATGGAATTGACACCCACAATGCTCTGTGTTAAAGGGAATCCAAGCAATCACCTCCACCAGTGAGAAGGGGGGCCGCTTACCAGAATTATAGATCTCAGTGTCAATGAGATCAACAGGGCAAAAGCACAGGCGTTCTGGATGAACCGTCACATGAGCCACACAGCCTTTATCCTTGATGCAAAGACTCCAGACAAGGAATGAGGATATCGTGTATCATATAAAAAATCAGAAAGGCACTCACATAGCGTAAAACCTCCTATTTTAATGGAAATAAAAAAGTAAACAATATTGCACTCACATGTACACAGAAGAATACGATCGTATAATACAGAAAAACGAGCCGGCCGGCTCTCGTGTGCCGCCCGCACTTCCTGGTTGGGCATAGAACGCGGTGACATCAGCACGCCGAACCTCCCTACGCACGTTTCGTCACGAACGGACGTGTTTCTGTATTATACGATCGTATTCTTCTGTGTGAGTGCAGTGTGGCCCCCCTTCTCACTGGTGGAGGTGATTGCTTGGATTCCCTTTAACACAGAGCATTGTGGGTGTCAATTCCATATTTTCACTTTGGAAGAATTAACACTATCCTTTGGATCATTATTTCTGGGACTTTTTCAGTTTTTTCCTAAAAAAAATTTTTTTGTCGGGTTTTTCTTGTTCATTTATTACAACAAATTGGTGGTGTGTTGGCTTTATTTTCTTTAATATAGACAATTTATGTGATTTATATATAAGGAATATGTAATTTATGCTAATTATATTATGGGCACTGAAAAAAAAATTTTTTGTCACTTATATGTTTAAAAGATATTACTCACTGATATAATTTATTTAAATCTTTAATCTCTCAAGTTATTTGTTTGTACACCTTTCTGTCACTATTTTCCCTTGTGATTATTGATGAATTTTTGTGATTAGAAATTTTTTTGATTAGAGTTTTTTTAGCGCAGCTCACTTTTTTTCACCTATTCAGTCTATTATCGGAGTATTACGATTAGGGTTGCTGCTTGTAGGGAATTTATTTATATTTTTTTAAATTTTTTTGAATAGCGCGGTTTACTCTTTATATCGTATTTATACATGAATAAATGTATTTTTTGAATTGATATATTGATATATTAAATCAGCCAGGGAACTACCACTTAATGCCCAACTTTTCGTGCACTCTCCCAAGAAAAAAAAACTCTTTAGCAATACACACCAAACTGAGCATGTACAGCCCATCCCCTGGCTCTGTAAATATCAGGTTATTTTTGAAAACAGTGGAAAAAGGTGAGAATCAGAGAAGACAGCTTCAAACAGCCTTTATACACAATGCAAACGATTAACCCCTTAGGTTCCACAGTGAGTATAACAAGCATGCAAGCGTTACTGCATATACAGTCCGATTTTACTGTTTTGGGCTTAGTAACACTTTAAATATTAATAGCCAATTTTCAAACTTTGTACACAGATTTTTGCCTTAGTAATGTCATGCATTGCCAGAACTTTTATAATTTAACATTTATTCAACACTGAAATGGACATCCACCTTTCTTTCTATGAAGAGTTTATGTAGCGCAGTAATTATTATTGCAGTGTTAAAAAACCTGTGTAGAAGTATAGATAGATTCAATACTCTATGTAATGAGAGAATGCGTGTCAGCATCACCCAACTAGAATGCATGCATACCTTGCCTTACCAGTACACACATCACCCACCCAACGCTGGGCCCACATACAGCCCACAACAGAACAACACATTGCCCACCCTTCTCCAAAAACCAACTGGGTGAGCTTCTGTACCAGGTTCTACAAGTCCACATCCATCCCTGCTTACATCGTCTTAGAAATTAAGAGAACCACTCATGAGTCTGTTTCACAAATTTATGAATAATAATGATAATCATACATTTCAGGAGGGATACGTTTGTATATGTATATTTCAGGAACGTCCTTCAGTAGTAGCGGGATCGCACGCGCTCGTGCCCGCGCAGCGGCGCGATCCCGATGTGCTCGTGTCACCCGGACACGGCACATCTCAGATCGGCAGGAGGGCTCTGTGATTGGCCCTCCTGATCACATAACGGCCGTGTCCAATCACGGCCGTCATGTGATGTAAACAAACAGCCGGTTGCTAGGCAATCGGCTCTCCTCTCCTCACACAGAAGTCATCGCTGAGGAGAGGAGAGCAGATCGCTGCAGCCGGCTGATGATCAGTGAGTATGAGCTGTTTTTTACAGCTTTTTACTCACTGATCATCAGTCTAGTGTCAACACACAACACACCACACAGTATAAACACAGTCCCCACATATGTCCCCAAAACACACATGTCCCCAAAACATACATGTCCCCAAATAATAAAAACACATGTCCTTAATAATAAAAACATGTCCCCCACATATGTCCCACTAAAATCACATGTCCCAATGATTATCTGCACACATATGTACGTGATCAACTGCACACATATGTACATGATCATTTGCGTACATATGTCCGTAATCACACAAACCAATTATTATACACTTAACGGATTTTTATTTACCAAAAACATGTAGCAGAATACATTTTGGCTTAAATTTATGACAAAATTTGATTTTATTGGATTTCTTTTAAAATAGAAAAATGAAAATATTGCTTTTTTTCCAAATTTCCGCTTTTTTTGCGCTTATATCGCAAAAAATTTAAAACGGAGTCATGAATAAATAACACCAAAATAAAGCTCTATTTGTGAGAACAAAATGATAATAATTTCATTTGGGTACAGTGTAGCATGACCGCGCAATTGTCACTGAAAGCGCTAGAGCGATGAAAGCTGAAAATTGGGCTGGGAAGGAAGGGGGCGAAAGTGCCCTGTATTGTAGTGGTTAAGTAGTGATGGAATCCTGGGTTCTTTCTTAGATGTTCAAATGCCTCCCTTATCTCTATACATTTCTTGGCAGGTTTGATATTTGTGAGGGCTTCATTGTCTGTGTTACGCTACTAAATCATTCTCCTATGGCTAGCATTTATACAAATGGCTGGATATTCTCAGCTTTCCCTCTTCAACGTAGTACACAGTAGAGCTGCCTCTTATCACCCCTACTATAGACACTCTCTATTGGACCACTAGCCACTTGTATTAAGGCCCACACTGATATTAACCACTTCAGTTCCGGACCAATAAACACCTTAAGGACCAGAGGTCTTTTTGCAATTTCGCACTGCGCTGCTTTAACTGGTAATTGCGCGGTCATGCAATATTGCACCCAAACGAAATTTGCGTCCTTTTCTTCCCACAAATAGAGCTTTCTTTTGATGGTATTTGATTGCCTCTGCGATTTTTTTTTTTTTGCGATATAAATGAAAAAAGAGCGAAAATTTTGAAAAAAAAAGATATTTTCTTCTTTTTGTTATAAGAAAAATCGAATAAACTAAATTTTAGTCATACATTGAGGGCAAAATTTATTCAGCCACATGTCTTTAGTAAAAAAAATGTCAATAAGCGTATATTTTTTGGTTTGCGCAAAAGTTATAGCGTCTACAAACTAGAGTACATTTTCTGGAATTTACACAGCTTTTAATTTATGACTGCCGATCTCATTTCTTGAGGTGCTAAAATGGCAGGGCAGTACAAATCCCCCCCAAATGACCCCATTTTGGAAAGTAGACACCCCAAGGAAATTGCTGATGGGTATGTTGAGCCCATTGAATATTTATTTTTTTTGTCCTAAGGGATTGAATAATGACAAAAAAAAAAAAAAAAATTTTTTTTTACAAAAAGTTGTCACTAAATGATATATTGCTCACACATGCCATGGTTATATGTGAAATGACACCCCAAAATACATTCTGCTGCTTCTCCTGAGTACGGGGATACCACATGTGTGGGACTTTTTGGGAGTCTACTCGCGCACGGCACCCCGAAAACCAATCACCACCTTCAGGATTTCTAAGGGTGCAAATTTTTGATTTAACTCCTCACTACCTATCACAGTTTCGAAGGCCATAAAATGCCAAAATAGCACAAAACCCCCCCAAATGACCCCATTTTGGAAAGTAGACACCCCAAGCTATTTACTGAGAGGCATGTTGAGTCCATGGAATATTTTATATTTTGCCAAAAGTTGCGGGAATATTACAAACTTTTTTTTTTTTGCACAAAGTTGTCACTAAATGATATATTGCTCACACATGCTATGGGCAGAAGTCAAATTACACCCCAAAATAAATTCTGCTGCTTCTCCCGAGTACGGGGATACCACATGTGGGGGACTTTTTGGGAGCCTAGTTAACTAGCTACCTAGCGACACTAGCGACACTGATGCAGCGTTCAGAAAAATTATCGCTTAGTGACACTGGCAAAAGGGGGTGAAAGGGTTAACTAGCGGAAATCAGGGGGTTAAAACCATTATTGGGTAGTATATCGGGGTACCTAGCGCTATAAAAACCTGGCGGTGAACCTAAAAAAATAACTAGCTACCTAGCGACTGTAGCGACACTAATGCAGCGATCAGAAAAACGATCGCTTAGTGACACTGGCAAAAGGGGGTGAAAGGGTTAACTAGCGGCAATCAGGGGGTTAAAAACATTATTGGGTAGTATATCGGGGTACCTAGCGATATAAAAACCTGGCGGTGAACCTAAAAAAATAACTAGCTACCTAGCGACACATGCAGCGATCAGAAAAATGATCGCTTAGTGACACTGGCAAAAGGGGGTGAAAGGGTTAACTAGCGGCAATCAGGGGGTTAAAAACATTATTGGGTAGTATATCGGGGTACCTAGCGCTATAAAAACCTGGCGGTGAACCTAAAAAAATAACTAGCTACCTAGCGACACTAGCGACACTAATGCAGCGATCAGAAAAACGATCGCTTAGTGACACTGGCAAAAGGGGGTGAAAGGGTTAACTAGCGGCAATCAGGGGGTTAAAAACATTATTGGGTAGTATATCGGGGTACCTAGCGATATAAAAACCTGGCGGTGAACCTAAAAAAATAACTAGCTACCTAGCGACACTAGCGACACATGCAGCGATCAGAAAAATGATCGCTTAGTGACACTGGCAAAAGGGGGTGAAAGGGTTAACTCTAGGGGCAATCAGGGGGTTAAATCTTTATTGGGGGGTGATAGGGGGCTACCCTGGACCTAACACTAACTGTCCTGACAGTTTTTACTGTCACAACTGACACTGAATGCATTGATCAGTAAAGAAATGATCAATGCAATCAGTGACACTGTGACTGGGGGGGGAGGGGGGGCGGGGGGGGGATCGGGGGGCGATCGGGGGGGGGATCGGGGGGGGTTTGTGTGCCTGTGTGTACCTACATGTCAGTGTAGTGTTCGTGCAGACTTACTTTTACTCTTCTCCTCGTAGTCCGGTCAAAAAGACCGCCCCGAGGAGAATGACATCACTTCCTCCTTCCTGTGTAAACAATACACAGGGGAGGAAGCTTCTCATTGGCCAGGAGCGATCCAGAGGGGGTGGCCGAAAACGAACGGCCATCCCCTCATCACGGATCGCTGCTGGACCGAATCGGACCGCCGTATCCAGCGGGAGGGGGTCCGATGGGACCCCCCACCCGCTGGAAGGCAATCACGTAGATGTACGTGATTCTGCCTGCCTGTGCCATTGTGCTGACGTACAATGGCAATACGGCGGTCCTGAAGTGGTTAAAGGCCCGACTGTTCATTCACAAAGTACTAAAACTGCACTATATGCAGATGACATGATTTTTTTTTTAGCTTTAGTAAACAGTGAACATTAAAAAAACAAAATAATAACAATTATAAAAATACATATATGCAGTATAATATACAATGGAAATATATTCTGTATGTACATATTAATATATATATATATATATATATATATATATATATATATATATATATATATATGTATATATATATATATATATATATGTATATATATATATATATATATATATATATATACACACACACACACACACACACACACACACACACACACATGCCTTGAAAAAGTATTCATACCCCTTGACATTTTCCACATTTTGCCATGTTAAAACCAAAAACATAAATGTATTTTATTGGGATTTTATGTGATAGACCAACACAAAGTGGCACATAATTGTGAAGTGGAAGGAAAATGATAAATTATTTTACTTTATTTTTATTTTTATAAATATGTGAAAATTGTGGCGTGCATTTGTATTCAGCCCCCTTTACTCTGATACCCTTAACTAAAATCTAGAGGAACCAATTGCCTTCAGAAGTCACCTACTTAGTAAATAGAGTCCACCTGTGTGTAATTTAATCTCAGTATAAATACAATTGTTCTATGAAGCCCTCAGAGGTTTGTTAGAGAACCTTAGTGAACAAACAGCATCATGGAGTCCAAAGAACACACCAGACAGGTCAGGGATAAAGTTATGGTGAAGTTTAAAGCAGGGTTAGGTTATAAAAAATATCCCAAGCTTTGAACATCTCACAGAGCACTGTTCAATCCATCATCTGAAAATGGAAAGTGTATGGCACTACTGCAAACCTACCAAGACTTGGCCGTCCACCTAAACTGACAGGCCGGGCAAGGAAAGCATTAATCAGAGAAACAGCCAAGAGGCCCATGGTAACTCTGGAGGAGCTTCAGAAATCCACAGCTCAGGTGGGAGAATCTGTCCACAGGACAACTATTAGCTGTGCACTCCACAAATCTGGCCTTTATGGAAGAGTTGCAAGAAAAAGCCATTGTTGAAAGAAAGCCATAAGAAATTCTGTTTGCGGTTTGTGAGAAGCCATGTGGGGGGACACAGCAAACATGTGGAAGAAGGTGCTCTGGTCAGATAAGACCAAAATGTTAGTTTTTGCCTAAAAGCAAAACGCTATGTGTGGTGGAAAACTAACACTGATGCTGCGACACACCAACATGGTGGTGGCAGCATCATGCTGTGGAGATGCTTTTCTTCAGCAGGGATAGGGAAGCTGGTCTGAGTTGATGGGAAGATGGATGGAGCCAAATACAGGGTAATCTTATGCCGCGTACACAGGGCCATCTTTAATTTTGATTGGGCCCTGGGCAAACATTTTCTTGGGGTCCCCCCCTCCATTCTGAGACATACAAAAAATAGCAGGTAGACTCAAAATCTGTTTACTGCAGCAGATCACGCAGTGATTGCAATTGTTTGCCAGAGGTTACAGCCTATCCTTACTGCTCGCTGGGTGGTTGCTAGAGGTTACAACACATAATTTCTGCTTGCCGATTGGTTGCTAAAGGTTAATGCACATCATTACCACTTACTGATTGGCTGCTAGAGATTAAAGCAGATCACTACTGTTCGCTGATTGGCTGCTACAGGCTAATACACATCATTACCTCTCACTGAGCAGTGGAGCAATCCTAAATAATTGAGCAAGTAAAGGGGCACATTAATACACATACTACAGGAGAGTGTCAGAGAGTGCAGACATACTACAGGAGAGGTTCAGAGACTGCAGACATACTACAGGAGACAATCAGAGACTGCGGACATACTGCAGGTGACAATCAGAGACTGCGGACATACTGCAGGAGACAATCGGAGACTGCGGACATACTACAGGAGACAATCAGAGACTGCGGACATACGGCAGGAGACAATCAGAGACTGGCGACATACTGCAGGAGACAATCAGAGACTGACGACATACTGCAGGAGACAATCAGAGACTGGCGACATACTGCAGGAGACAGAGACTGGGGACATACTACAGGAGACAATCAGAGACTGCGAACATACTGCAGGAGACAATCAGAGACTGCGGACATACTGCAGGAGACAATCAGAGACTACGGACATACTGCAGGAAACAATCAAGAGACTGCAGACATACTGCAGGAGACAATAAGAGACTGCAGACATACTGCAGGAGACAATCAGACTGCGGACATACCGCAGGAGACAATCAAAGACTGCAGACATACTGCAGGATACAATCAAAGACTGCGGACATACTGCAGAAGACAATAAGAGACTGCAGACATACTGCAGGAGACAATCAGAGACTGCGGACATACTGCAGGAGACAATCAGAGACTGCAGACATACTGCAGGAGACAATAAGAGACTGTGGGCATACTGCAGGAGACAATCAGAGACTGCGGACATACTGCGGGAGACAATCAGAGACTGCGGACATACTGCAGGAGACAATCAGAGACTGCGAACATACTGCAGGAGACAATCAGAGACTGCGGACATACTGCAGGAGACAATCAGAGACTGCGGACATACTGCAGGAGACAATAAGAGACTGCGGACATACTGCAGGAGACAATCAGAGACTGCGGACATACTGCAGGAGATAATGAGAGACTGCGGACATACTGCAGGAGACAATCAAAGACTGCGGACATACTGCAGGAGACAATAAGAGACTGCGGACATACTGCAGGAGACAATCAAAGACTGCGGACATACTGCAGGAGACATTTAGAGACTGCGGACATACTGCAGGAGACAATCAAAGACTGCGGACATACTGCAGGAGACAATCAGAGACTGCAGACATACTGCAGGAGACAATCAAAGACTGCGGACATACTGCAGGAGACAATCAGAGACTGCGGACATACTGAAGGAGACAATCAAAGACTGCGGACATACTGCAGGAGACAATAAGAGACTGCGGACATACTGCAGGAGACAATCAGAGACTGCGTACATGCTACAGGTGATGGTCAGAGAACTTTTAGAAACGCACAGCTTGACAGTTGAATAACACAGTTCAGGGTTTAAGCAGTCAGGCATTTTATGGGTGCAAGGACATACCTGAGCAGCCAAACACACTACATACATTTAGAGGTATGTGGGCGGGGCTTCCATTCTCTGATCTCACTACAACACTGATGCTCCACTGATGCTTTGTAGGGGGGCCCCGTTACCCGTGAATTGGGGCCCCAAATGAAGGTTTTGCAGAGTGCACAGAGGACACGGGAGGTTGTACTCCCGCGCTAGCCAGCTGAGAGGGGGCGGGGCCGGGAGCTCCACTGACGCTCTGACCCCGCCCCCGTGCAGCCTGTATTCTCGGAACAGAGCGGCTGTAGTGAGAGCCAGTGATCGGATTGGGAGCGTCAGTGGAGCTCTCGGCCCCGCCCCCTCTATACTGGCTGGGGAATACAGAGGTCCGGGGCGGGGCCGGGAGCTCCACTGACGCTCCCACTCCGATCACTGGCTCTCACTACAGCCGCTCTGTTCTGAGCATACAGGCTGTACGGGGGCGTCAGTGGAGCTCCCGGCCCCACCCCCTCTCAGCTGGCTAGCACAGGAATACAGCCTCCCGTCCCGTGTCCTCTGCGCACTCTGCAAAACCTTCATTGGGGCCCCAATTCACGGGTAGCAGTGCGGGCCCCCCTACAAACATTGGGCCCAGGGCAAGTGCCCCGTTTGCCCTGCGCTAAAGACGGCCCTGTGCGTACACACGATCAAACAAGCGGGTGGAAAAGTCCGGCAAACTCAAGTCCGCCGGACAATCCCCCCGTGTGTAGCCTCCGGCATACTTTTTTGACCCGAAAGTACGGCGGACTTAGAAAGTAGTTTTGCACTCCAATCTTCCCGCCGGACTCGTATTTCGCCCGGACAATCCGGCCGTGTGTGTGCCAGTCCGCCGTACTTTTGAAATGAACAGGCTTTTCCCGCCCGGAGAAAAGTCCGCTCATTTCGAGCGGGTCTCCAGGTAGGCGGGACCCGCGAAGGAGACGCCGCTGGCCCCGCCACCTGGTATGGACTTAAAGGGGAACCCCAACGCCAAAAAAAATCGGCGTGGGGGTCCCCCCCAAGTCCACAACAGACCCTTGTCCGAGCACGCTACCCGGCCGGCCAGGAAAGGAGGGGCGAGCGTGCGCCCCCCCCTCCTGAGCCGTACCAGGCCGCGTGCCCTCAACATGGGGGGTGCCTTGGGGAAGGGGGGCCGTGCGGCCCTCCCACCCCAAAGCACCTTGTCCCCATGTTGATGAGGACAAGGGCCTCTTCCCGACAACCCTGGCCGTTGGTTGTCGGGGTCTGCGGGTGGGGGACTTATCGAATCCGGGAGCCCCCTTTAATAAGGGGGCCCCCGGATACCGGCCCCCCACCCTATGTGAATGAGTATGGGGTACAATGTACCCCTACCCATTCACCTGTAACATAAAGTACAAAAAAAACACAACACAGAAGATAAAATAGTTTATTGCACAGCTCCGGGGGTCTTCCGTCTTCGGGGGTCTTCTCGCCGGACTCCTCCGCTATCTTCTTGCAGCTCTTTTGCTAGCGGAGGAGCCCGGCATTCTTCTTCGTCGCCGCGGCCTCTTCTTCCGACTTCGGGGGTCTTGTCCCCCTCTTCGGTTCTTCTGCTGGACCACCGCGCCTTCTTATAGCTCTTTTACAGGCGGTGGCCCGGTTTTCTGTCGCCGCCGCCGCCGCCTTCCGTTTTTCTTCTTCTTCTCCTTCTTCTCCTGGAGATGTTGACTCGACGCTCTCTCCGGCCGCAATGCCAGGGACGCGCTCTGCGGCGACTTATATAGGGACAAGAGTCGGGGTCATCAGTTGATGTCACATGGGTTGATGTCACATGGGTTGATGTCAAATGGCGACAGTCCCAGCATCCTCCAGGACTGTGACATCGTAAGAAGGCGGGGGTCACCATGTGACATCAACCCATGTGACATCAACTGATGACCCCGCCCCTTGTCCCTATATAAGTCACCGCAGAGCGCGTCCCTGGCATTGCGGCCGGAGAGATCGTCGAGTCAACATCTCCAGGAGAAGAAGGAGAAGAAGAAGAAGAAGAAGAACGGAAGGCGGCGGTGGCGGCGGCGGCAGAATAACCGAAGAGGGGGACAAGACCCCCGAAGTCGGAAGAAGAGGCCGTGGCGACGAAGAAGAATGCCGGGCTCCTCCGCTAGCAAAAGAGCTACAAGAAGATAGCGGAGGAGTCCGGCGAGAAGACCCCCGAAGACGGAAGACCCCCGGAGCTGTGCAATAAACTATTTTATCTTGTGTGTTGTGTTTTTTTTTTTGTACTTTATGTTACAGGTGAATGGGTAGGGGTACATTGTACCCCATACTCATTCACATAGGGTGGGGGGCCGGTATCCGGATTCCGATAAGCCCCTCGCCCGCAGACCCCGACAACCAACGGCCAGGATTGTCGGGAAGAGGCCCTTGTCCTCATCAACATGGGGACAAGGTGCTTTGGGGTGGGGGGCCGCGCGGCCCCCCCTTCCCCAAGGCACCCCCATGTTGAGGGCACGCGGCCTGGTACGGCTCAGGAAGGGGGTGGGCTCGCTCGTCCCCCCTTTCCTGGCCGGCCGGGTAGCGTGCTCGGACAAAGGTCTGTTGTGGACTTTGGGGGGGAACCCCACGCCGATTTTTTTTGGCGTTGGGGTTCCCCTTTAAGTCCATACCAGACGGCGGGGCCAGCGACGTATCCTTTGCAGGCCCCGCCTACCTGGAGACGCGCTCGAAATGAGCGGACTTTCCTCCGCGTGTGTGGGCGAGTCCGTTCATTTCAAAAGTAGGGCGGATAGTACGGCGGACTTAGTACGCCGTATTAGTCTGCTGAAAAAGTGCCGTGTGTGGGCAAGTAGCCCGTTCGGAAAGTCCGACGGACAGTCTGGCGGGAAGTCCGCCATACTAAGTCCGTCGGACAGACGCCTACGTGTGTATGCGGCTTTATAAGAAAAACTGTTAGCCCTTGTACACACGGTCCGAAATTCCGACCACAAAATACGTCAGATTTTTTCCGACTGATTTTGTCCGAAACTGGTGTTGCATACACACGGTCGGACAAAGTTGTCGGAAAATCCGATCGTTCGGAACGTGATGATGTTCGTTCCGACGGGACTACGTTCAGCCTAGTAGCCAATAGCTTTGCTCTCGTACTTTGATCTGAGCATGCGTGGCACTTTGTCTGATCGGAATTCTCTACAAACGATCGGAAAAAGTCAGATTGGATTTTGTTGTCAGAAAATTTGAGATCCTGCTGGAAAAAGTCCGATAGAGCCCACACACGATCAGATTTTCCGACAATATAAACCGATCGGACCGTTTCCGTCGGAATTTCCGACTGTGTGTACAAGGGCAAAGAGTCTGCAACAGATTTAAAGAGGAGGTCCACCTACAAACAAATATTAAAAGTCAGCAGCTACAAATACTGCAGCTGCTGACTTTTAATAAATGGACACTTACCTGTCCCAGGGTCCAGCAATGTTGGCAGCCGAAGTCAATCAATCGCTCGGCTCTCGGCAGCTGCAGCCACCATCCTTGGTGAAGGAATCAGGAAGTGAAGTGTTGCGGCTTCACTTCACGGGTTCCCTACTGTGCATGCTCGAGTCGCCCTGCGCATCCTAACTGGTCCCCGCTATCTTCTGGGACCTGTGTGTTTCTCAGGAGTCAGCGGGGGGGGGGGGACAGGAAGGGGCGTGACTCCTGCGGGAGTCTATTCCTGGAAGTGGGTGCAAATACCTGTATTATACAGGTATCTGCACCCCCCTGAAAGGTGCCAAATGTGAGGGGGGGATGGTTCCGAAAAGCGGAGGTTCCATTTTTGTGTGAACCTCCGCTTTAAGACTGGGGTGGAGGTTCACCTTCCAGCAGGACAACGACCTTAAACATACAACCAGAGCTACAATGGAATGGTTTAGATCAGGCATGTCCAAAGTCTGGCCTGTGGGTCAATCGCGGCCCGCGGCCCGGTTTTGAATGGCCCGCCTGGCTATCTAAAACAGCCTCTCTCAACCAGTGTGCCGCGGGATCAGGGCTGCCAGATGAGCCTGATCCCCTGCACTGTGAGAAGCTCCATCAGCTTCAAAAGTGAAAGTAAAGTGCAGGGGAGTGTGGTGTGCTCTCTGCTTCTCCCTACAGTGCATTACCTGGCTGAATGAGGAAGCTGGAAAGGTAGAGTACTGTCCTAGAAGCTAGATTCGTTTTAAATGGGCTTTATTCATGTGTCTGTGCATGTGTGTGTGCATGTCTGTATGTATGTGTGTGCATGTCTGTATGTGTGTGCATGTGTCTGTATATATGTCTGTATGTATGGGTGTTCATGTGTCTGTATATATGTCTGTATGTATGTGTCTGTATGTGTGTGCATGTGTCTGTATATATGTCTGTATGTATGTGTATGCATGTGTCTTTATGTGTGTGCATGTGTATGTATGTATGTCTGTATGTATGTGTCTGTATGTGTGTGCATGTTTCTGTATATATGTCTGTATGTATGTGTAGCACTGACCCCCGAAGGAGCGGCTGTTTTTTTTCTGGGCTTACCGATTACCTCCTCCAGCTCGTAACTCATCATTCTTGTCTAGGGGTCCCCGAGGTTGATGGCCCAGTAACTGCAGAAACCAACACTTGAATTCCCTTTTAGGGTTTTTAGTTGAACAAAACTCAGTCTGTCAGTTAGGAATAGAGGGTATAAGGATGAAGTATAGCTCAGGTACTTTGGAACTGCTGACCTTAATAAAAGTCTCTCTTTACTTAAACCAAGGAATAGCCACTCGCAACTGGATTCTTTAACTGTTGGATAAATCCTTGTTTGTGGATACTAGCAGCCAACAAATGATTTTAGCTGAGCAAAGTCTCTGCCACAGACTTGGTTGTAAAACTTTAAATGTTCACAAACAGAAGGATAGAGGTAGGAGCTTTCTTACTGTACCAGTATCTTGCAGCTGGTCCGGCGATACCATAAGAAATGCGGATTCAATTAGTGTCCATAACAGCTCAGCTTCCAGGCTCTTACTAGCAGCCAGCCTCGTGCATGGCCCTCTTACTGAAGAGTCCTCCCCTGGTTGCATGTAGAGTTGCTGGACCCCTCCAAACCCCAGACGGCACCGGAACACCTTAGAATCCTCCTTCCAGTTACTGTGCCTCGGACTAGCCAGTTCCGAGGCTCGGAAATGGATGGATCTGCACCCCAGGCCATGAGGGCCTCTGGGGGCTGGTCAGGAGGACCAGGGCCACGGAGTCAGCCACAACTTATGGACCGGAACCCAGAACCACGTGACCTCAGCAACTTAAGTACCCTCTCCCGGAATACAAAGCAAAACAACGTGCTCTGAGAGAGAGATTAGTACCCAATGCATCCAACCAGACTGCGTTCTAATGCCTCTCACAGGTGCAACCCTCACCTATGATCAGGCAGAACATTAGTACAGCCCAGCCAAACTGATGCCAAAACACTATTTTACACAATTAACCCCAAGATAAATACAGATAAAGTGCATACTCCTCAGGAGTACCGGCGCTACATATGTGTATGCATGTGTCTGTATGTGTGTGCATATGGCTGTATGTATGTGTATGCATGTGTCTGTATATATGTCTGTATGTATGTGAATGCATGTGTCTGTATGTATGTGTATGCATGTGTCTGTATGTATGTGTATGCATGTGTCTGTATGTGTGCATGTGTCTGTATATATGTCTGTATGTATGTGTATGCATGTGTCTGTAGGTGTGTGCATGTGTATGTATGTGTGTGCATGTGTCTGTATGTATGTCTGTATGTATGTGTATGCATGTGTCTGTATATATGTCTGTATGTATGTGTATGCATGTGTCTCTATGTATGTGTATGCATGTGTCTGTGTGTGCATGTGTCTGTATATATGTCTGCATGTATGTGCATGCATGTGTCTGTATGTCTGTATGTGTGTCTGTATGTGTGTGTGTGTGTGCATGTGTCTGTATGTATGTGTATGCATGTGCCTGTATGTGTGTGCATGTGTCTGTATATTTTTCTGTATGTATGTGTATGCATGTGTCTGTATGTGTGTGCATATGGCTGTATGTATGTGTATGCATGTGTCTGTATGTGTATGCATATGGCTGTATGTATGTGTGTGTATGTGTATGTATGTGTGTTCACGTGTCTGTATGCGTGTCTGTATGTATGTTTATTCATGTGCCTGTATGTGTGTGCCTGTGCATGTGTCTGTATGTGTGTGTGCATGTGTCTGTATGTATGTATATCTGTATGTATGTGTCTGTATGTGTGTGCATGCATTTGTCTGTATGTGTGTGTGCATGTGTCTGAATGTGTCTGTGTGTATGTTTGTGTGTATGTTACTTTTAATCTGGACCCCCCCCCCCCCCATTCTTGTACCATCAGAACTTCTTTTGTAGGGCTTGTGTGTGATAGCAGCCAGGACTGCTGCTCCTCTGAAAAGCAATCCATGCATAGATCGCTTTTCAGGGGCATTTGAAAGGCGGTAAAGAGGCATTATGTTGCCTCCTCAACACCTTTTTAAGCCCATAAATGCAGCATTACTATACCGCAACTGAGCAATCCCCACAGTTGTGGGGTAGTTGCAGTGAAGGCCAATTCTCCCTGCATATACCTCCAGCTGCAGCCACAGCATGTGCACACCCCCAGCTGCTCCCTCTGCAGCTAAAGGGGGAGAAGTTGGGGGTGTTAAAAACAGCTTACCCATGTGGTTTTACTGCCTCTCCAACCTGACATGTGAACAAGCCTTTGGCTCACATCTGTTTGGCTGCATGCTGCGTGTAGGGCAGCCCGATCATTTCAGTGGGCTTCCCTATCCACAAAAATTGCAGGCAAAAAAAAATCCCTGAGCTTTTTTTTTTAATATTGCAGTGTTTTCTAATGTGTGGGGTACCATTGAGAATTAACAGTACCCCTAAAGAGCAGAGCATTCGTCTGTGTGTCGGGAACGAGCTTGACAAAGGCAAGAGAACTCTTGTTGGGCAATGTATTATTGCTCGAACAAACACCCTTAGGCCGCGTACACACGCGGGGACTGTTCGGCCAACTTTGTCCGCTGAACAGTGTTTCGGCGGACAGTCCGCCCGTGTGTGGGCTTTCAGCGGACAGTTTCAGCGAACAGTCCGCTGAACAAGGTTTTTCGGAAATTCCGAAAAACTGTCCGCTGAAACTTTGTTTCAGCGAACAGTCCCCTCGTGTGTAGGCTTGTTCGTCAAACTAAGTTCCGTGCATGCTCAGAAAGGATTTACACGCCGAAAGTTATAATGCAGTGTATAGGACGTCGTATTTTTCGTCCCGTCGTACGTGCCGTTCACGTCATCGCGCACGGTTTCAGCAAACTGTTCGTTCGTCGTGTGTGGCCATGTCCGTCCATGCTAATTTTGAGCGGACTGTTTGCTGAAACTGTTTGACGGACAAAGTTGGGCGAACAGTCCCCGCGTGTGTACGCGGCCTTAGACCAAATTTTAATGGTTCTAAGAATGTCAGGCAAAATGGTCACCCCTGGTTTAGATCAAAGCATATTCATGCGTTAGAATGGCCCAGTCAAAGTCCAGACCTAAATCCAATTGAGAATCTGTGGCAAGACTTGAAAATTGCTGTTCAAAGACGTTCTCCATCCAATCTGATAGAGCTTGAGCTATTTTGCAAAGAAGAATGGGCAAAAATGTCACTCTCTAGATGTGCAAAGCTGGTAGAGACATCCCCAAAAAGACTTACAGCTGTAATTACAGCGAAAGGAGGTTCTACAAAGTATTGACTCAGGGGGGCTGAATACAAATGAACACCACACTTTTCACATATTTACTTGTAAAAAATAAATTGAAAACCATTTATCATTTTCCTTCCACTTCACAATTATGTGCCACTTTCTGTTGGTCTATCATATAAAATCCCAATAAAATACATTTAAGTTTTTGGCTGTAACATGACAAAATGTGGAAAATTTTAAGGGGGTAGGAATACTTTTTCAAGGCACTGTGTGTATATATATATATATATATATATATATATATATATATATATATATATATATATATATATATATATATATATATATATATATAATTGCTGATTATCACCTAACTGTAGTAATTGACAATGATAATAATAATAAATGAAAAGATACATTTATGTATATATAATGCACAATGTGAATATATACTGTACAGTATAAGGCTGGATTCACACCTATGCATTTCTGGTGCTGTTTGCATTTTGCAGATTTGCACTACAGTCCATTTAACATGGTTTCCTATGGAACACGTTCTGTAGCGCAAATCTTCAAAATGCAAAAAGCACAAAAAATGCATAGGTGTGAATCCAGCCTAACACAGATACATGAGTGTAGTAGTAATAATATTAAAAATATTAATTATACAAATAATAATATTTTTATAGTCAAACTATATAATGACAGCAATCTGGGCTTTTAGTGTAATATGTGGCTTAAGGACCGATGCAACGATGCTCATTGTGTGACATCCATATCAGGCTCATAGCAGATCCTCATGCACCTAATTGTTGGGTCTTTGGCTCCTGGCTGCTCCCATTATTGAGGTCATTCTTCAGCACTTGCCTGTGCAGCAATTTACAGGTAATGGTTTTCAGATGTTGGAACCTGGAGCCTTTGAACACAACAAATCGATTTGGTATAATCCTACATAGAAGGGAAGCATTACCCGGCTTAGAGGCCCAGCAAACACCTGTCTTATGAAAGCACACCCAAAGATGTCTCCCTTCTGCAGTCATAGGTCCAGAATGGGACAAGAATTGCTTCAACTGCTGGAATAACAAACGTATTATAACTGCAGGTATTTATGGGATAAGCCACACAAGGCATTGCTGTTTCCTTCAACCATTGTGTTTTACATATAAATGATGTCCATTAAATTCAACTGTTATGTGTGATCCTGATGTGTTCAACAAAATAACTGAAATATACTGTTTTCCTTGTCTCCTATACATGACTTCTCAGCTTTTGCTATCTATCTATCTATCTATCTATCTATCTATCTATCTATCTATCTATCTATCTATCTATCTACCTATCTACAGGTTTATATGTATCTGTTTTGTTTTATCTATCTTCTATTTATTCAATATACTACCTATCATCTATTTATCCATGATTTTATCTATCTATCTATCTATCTATCTATCTATCTATCTATCTATCTATCTATCTATCCAGGGGTCAAGTCCTGGGGAAAAAAGTGTGGGAACTCCCACCCAATATCTACTCCCCCACCAAAAAAAAAAAAGACAATCCTCAATAAACATAAATACGGTAATTCTCGGAATAATCAGCATTCATTCAATTGTGCTTCCATGCAAATGTGAACATCATGTTCTGATCTTTATTGGGGAATGTTATTTTGTATATTGAGTGTTTATGTGGTGAGTTTACACTTTTCATTGAATAGAGTTTGGATAACACAGGGTTAACCGGAAAGGTCATAAATGAACTGCACATTATCTGGACAGAATGCTTGGGGAGATAGTGATGTGTTCCTGCTTAGGAGATGTATGTTAGCTTGGGGGGCTGCAAACTCTGCAGGGCTCCAACACACACTCGCTGCTATTCCAACCCTTCACATATTTCCACATAAACTTCCTTCTTGGCATTAAACTTTGCCAGGTATTGTGCTCAGCTTACCACCCCAAACTGATGTTCCTCCCTCAGCTCACATCTCTCCCTGCATGTCCTGTGAGCAGAATAGCTGTGCTCCTCCTCTGGGTTCTCTCATCATATGGGACTGAAGATAGAGGAGGGGGGATTCAGCGGGACACACAGAGCAAGTATGCAGGAGACTGGGGGGGGGGGGGATGAGGAGACAGAAAATCAGGAGGGGCCGGCGGGGAGGAGCGCATCACGAGAGGTCTGACTAAATACAATCTCTTAGCAGCAGGGACCTGATCTACCTGTCAGCTAGCTGTGATTGACAGGTAGATCGAAGAGTAAGCTGTCATGGGGCCCCCTACTGGCAATGCCTGAATGGTCAGGTGTGCGGCACTTACTGTTGTGAGGTGTGTCGGTGGCTGCTGGTTTAGCATCTGCCACACAGCTCGCATACTTCAAAGTCTTGGAGGACAAGGCTGCTAGTGGGAACTGAGTTCCTGATGTGAAAAAAGTACAGGAACTCCATTCCCATGCGTTCCCACAGTACTTGAGCCCTGTATCTATCTATCTATCTACAAATAGTGGCCAGCCCCCATCTCCTGTGAAATAATATTAATTTGTGTACCTAGTTCACAAACATGCACATTTCAGTAAGCATATAGAACAGTACGAACTGATCAGACTGTGGGTGATATTATGAGTGCAGGGGCAGTCTGACAACTCATTGGGCCCCCGGGCAATAGGAGATTATGGGGCCCCCAGGCAATCAGGGATTATGGGGCCACACTGTATACACACACACAGTATACACATACATGTACACACAGTATACACAGACATGTTTCTATTGGCTGAGAAGGTACTGGAGAGGTGGGGCAGCTATAAGCTCAGGATTTTTAGACCAAAAGGATGTCGGTAAGGGTCATTTCAGAGACAGATGACAGAAAAAAAACTGATTTTTACATACTGTCCCTAGTTTTACTGAGGCTGACAACCCTGATGGGGCCCCCTAGTGGCCCGGGGCCCTCGGCAGTGCCCAAGTGGCTGAATGGTCAGTCTGCCCCTGTATGAGTGATCACTTTACAAATAAGTAAATAAAACCTTAACTGTAAATCATTGTCCTCCCCAAAAAAATAGAAATATGTTGGAAGACACTTGCAAAAATGAAAAAAAATGAAATTGTAAAAATTTTATTTTGAAAAAGCTGAATGAACATATATTTACTACATTAACAATACATATTTTGTTTTAATATTTTTAAAGAATCAGTAAATTTACAAATAATAAAATAATTAATTTCAAACCCTTTATTTTTCCTAATAGATTTAGTTTCACCACTGCATTATTTGGAGCAAGGTTTTTTAAACTGAGCATACACACATTCAGACTCTGTTCCCCAAGATTAATGTATGGTGACAGACAACTTTTCCAACAATTCCCCCAAGAAGTACCTGGCAGAAAGAATCAGCAAGTCTTTGGCCTTTGAATATTTTCTAGGTTAGTCGGCATGCTTTTGGATTTGTATTCATTAAGAGCATGCACATAGGCACCGTAAATAATAACAACTCTGATTACTCTATAATAGGAAAAGGGGAAAAAAAAACATAGATTCGATTTTAAAGTAAATGTCTTGATATCTGATTAAATTGGTATTAGTGAAATTGCCAAGTTAAAAGTATTCAGATGTGTAAGACCACAAAACGTAGATTTTAAGTAAAATATTGAAAATTGTGTATAATTATAGCTATTTATTTTTTAAGTGGATTAAGACAAGGGAACTAAAACATTTTAGAACTCCTGCCAGGTATTTAATTGCTCAGCCCAACAATTAAGAGGAAACCAGCACACTGAGAAGTAGATTCTGAGCAGAATAAAGCCATGCACCCACCCTTCCTATGGGTTACCTATGGGTGTATGTGTGGTAGGGTTTGATGTACTGTTAATCATAAGGTTTTTTATTCCTGTCTAGATTCCCCCCTTTAATTTTCCCTTTAATTTTCCCTGGTGACCACTGTAATTGAGAAAGAAAGCAATGAAAAGTAAAAATGTTAGGAAATTTAGGAAAATAATTCCCACTGGGACATATGTTCCTATGACAACTTTCTGGCCTGGGACTCTGTCGTTTTAAAAAAAAATCTAATTTCCCATTTCCTTTCCAGTACAGGAAGTGGAGGTAAATCTCCCTCAATAGGAGTTTTTACCTTTCCACACTGTAACTAAAACTAAAAAACGTTTGCTTTAAAATATAAGTACATTTTATTTGAATTATTAAGATGATATTCATGTATTTTTTACTCATTGTAATCACATATTTTTAAGGCTAAGGGTCCATTGAAACTATTGCATTGAGACAATGAGAATGTTACTGCAATGCATGGTAATGAAAGTTGCATGTGTTGGTGCATTGGATTGGTATTCATGTTGTACGGCACCCCAACGCAAATAGGCGATGCATGGCAAGGCATCAGTGAAATGCAATTGTAAAAATACTTATATTCAATTTTGAAATGTATGGGCAGCTGCTCTTATAAGGCTAGGGGATGTATCCTTGTCAATGGGTTATTAGGACTATAAGAACATTCTACTTTAGTGAATTTACTTAAAATGTTTTCCAAGAAAACAATGTATGTGTTTTCCCTGTACACACATGTGTGCATTGTGCTTAGTTTTAATAAATCTCAATCTCTCTCTCTCTGGCCTGAAATTATGGGAGGACCCTAGGGGGTATTTAAGCATACTACCCACCCTGGTCTTTGACGGTTCCAGTGCGCCAAACTATACGTCACTACGCTGACTCTTCCAGCTCACCTCATGTTCATGAGTCTGTGCATTCGATCGCAAGTGCCTTGTGTCTTCTCTGTTCGTGGTCTTCGTCAGCGGTTCCCGCTCACTGTTGCAGGTAGGATTCAAACTTTTTCATAAAATGTGCAATCTTGCGATTCATTATGCTTCCTATCCCACATCCCTTTCGTTAAAAAAGAAAATCCTGCTACCGAGTTGTTGTTTCAACATCATTTGGCACAGGCATAGTACATTGGTAGGTTCTTCTGCCTTGTTTGTCATCCCATCTGCAAACATACAAATCATTTGTAGATACAAGCTTCCAAGCCGCTGTTGGTTCGTTGTCCGATATCACTCGTCATAGGCTTCACTGCTTATAATATTCACTGTCCATGGGGTTGCCGTCTCATCCATTTGGAGATGAGTATGTATTGTTTGTACAGGTTCTGTGGCTGATTGAGGTGGTAATTAGACCCAGCTGGTGCCTTGCCTACACCTTCATTAGCCTGAGGGGTTGGGTGGTTGGTTGTGTTCAGTTTCAGAGCTAGAGGTGGCATACACTCTACAACCAATTTGCATCAGATCCATTTAAGACTACTTACTACCGATTTGTTTCATACCTTTATAACCAATTCGTATCAGAGTCATCTCTCTTTACAAACCTATTCGTAGCAGATATCATTTCATATGTTCGAACCATTATCTATCATGTTCCCATTTGTAAAACTGTTGTCACCTTATGTCGTAAATCCCTTGCCTCATTCTCACTGCTTCGTAGAAATTTCACCATATCATTTGTATGTATTCGTACTCATTTGTTAAGATTTATACCTCATTTGAGCCCAGTCACATCAGTGATGTAATGACTCATGACAGCCCACTGCTCAGGACCATTTGTATCTAGGCGGCATGAACGTTACGAATCCACGTAACTCACTCAAACTACAGCCCCTTCCGAATCAAGTCGCATTGGCGGCGTATGTCCCAAATCCTCTGTCCTACATACCACACCTCCTACAAACACCATACCTCCTACAAATCCCACCGTTACTCACACCAATAGCCCAATCTGAGTCTAGTCGCAGAACGATTCGAATCCTCTGTACTACAAACCTGACCATTACTTACACCAACAGCCCGATCTGAGTCTTGTCACATCATCGGCACAATGATTCGGATCCTCGGCACTACAAACTCCACTGTTACTCACACTAACAGCCGATCCGAGTCTAGTCCCATCATCGGCACAATGATTTGGATCCTCAGCAATAAAAACCCCACCGTTACTCACACCAACAGCCGATCCAAGTCTAGTTGCATCATCGGCACTAGGATTAGGATCCTCAGTGCTACAAACCTCACCATTACTCACACTACAGCCTGGTCCGAATCTAGTCACATCGGTGGTACAAGAGCAGCGCCACAACAATTCAGATCCTCTGCTCTACACTCAACACCATTTGCTCACTCTGCAGCCCGAATCTAGTTGTATTGGCGTGACATTGTGGTGGCACAACGATTCAGATCCTCAGCTTTACATTACTCTTATCAAGCGTAAACATACACATCTTACTCCATCTATTTGTACGTTGTTGCGGTCGGTAATTCCTACATGCTCAAATTCCACTATCTTTTGTTTTCTCCTTCCTGATAAGGCTGTTTACTTGCAATCGTTGCAAGCATCTCTGCAAGTGTCTCAAATCGGCTACTCTCCGTCTCCAGTGGCAAATCGGCTTCTCATCTATTCTCTGTTGCTTCCCCCTTTAGGTCAGTAGAGTTCCAGTTGGTCCATCCCGCACCAGGTTTGGATGGTGTTCCCTCAGAATTAAAAAAAAAAGTGTGTTCATAAAAAAAAAACACTGACGACAGGGCTTGCACCTTCACCAGGGGACAGCCATGCCCCAAACAAGCAACCCTCCCTTCTTAATCAATTTTCTATATCACCTTACTCAGGTTCCCGGTCGACCCAGTTCTTGACCCCAATCAGGATGTCACAGCTAGGGCTTTGAGTCAGATGCATAGTACAAGGGATCCTACCTTGCATTTCCCTTAAGCACTCTTTCACGACATGTTTTACTTCACATACATGTTTAGAGTTGCTCGGTATATTTACCGGTTATTATGATCTCTTATTGCCACAGGAAGTGTAATTATAAATGCCCAATGTACACAGAATAAGAGATGTGTGTGTCTGATAACAAGAGGTTCATTTAAGAATTTTAAATAAATCTACTAAGTACAAATGTATAATTGTTCATTATAGCCCCTCTGTGTATGGCCAGGTTTCGTTTTTCATTGGCCGGGGCCAAATATAACACCTCCAAATTTTCAGGCATAGATTTTGTCTTTTGTAAGCATTAGAGCCTGTTGCATTTGGGCTGAAATCAGACCCGAATGGGTGAATGGAGACTCCTGCTGTGAGCTGCTGCATTCTCCAGCGTGAATTCAGCCTCATGCCGCGTACACACGGTCGGACTTTCTGACGTGGGCTTGTTGTCGGAAAGTCAGAACGGTGTGTATGCTCCATCGAACATTTGCTGTCGGAATTTCCAGCCACAAATGTTTGAGAGCAGGTTCTCAAATTTTCCGCCAACTTCACTTGTTGTCGGAAAGTCCAATCGTGTGTACACAAGTCCGTCACACAAAAGCTCACAAATGCTCGGAGTCAAGCAGAAGAAGCCGCACTGGCTATTGAAACTCTTTTTTCGCAGCTCTTTGTACATCTTGTACGTCACTGCGTTCAGAATTTCCGACAACATTTGTGTGACCTTGTGTATGCAAGACAAGTTTGAGCCAACATCCTTCGGAAGAAAATCCACAGTTTTTGTTGTCGCAATTTTTGATCTTGTATATACAGCATAAGGGTTTTAAATAAATATACCAAGTTCAAAAGTACATTTTTTCATTATAGCCCTTCTGTGTATTTAGTTATTCATTGACTGTGGTCATCTATAACACCTCCAACATTTTCAGGTTTCGATTTTGCCTTTTGTAGGCATTAGAGATTGTTGCATTTGGGCCCCCTTCCTAAGTGGGCATCAAATACTCAGCTCTCCCCGCAACCCTATTTACATAAGTTTATCGCTATTTCATTGAAGATATTGGGTGGTGTGGTGATAGTCATAAGATTGGTGATGTGATCCCTGCACAGCCAATAATAAGCCTGCAGAGAAGGAAATAGCGGTAGTTGCAAACAATTTTATTTTCCATTAAGACCTAAAACTTTTGTTGGCTCTAGGCATTACAGGTGTTAGATTTCAGGCAACTGGAATAAAAATGGAGCTATAAGGGAGTTAATTCAATTTTAAAAAAACTGGCCACTGTCTGATTACTTGCTATGTGGAACATCTCCACATTTATTTTAGAGTTTATTAGTCCCTTCATCTTGTCAGTATTCAGACTGAAGGTACTAGAAAGGGAAGGTCATCTGTGCAACGACAAGTAGGTTCTAATGATCCAGTGAGCAGGTTTTAATACTGATTCCATGAAAAGATCATGTAGTGTCACCATGCTGATTAATCAAAGTGGATGGGTGACATTGCATTTCAGCCTAACAAATTTATATTTCATCAACATATGGTGTGTGGATTTAGGTGTCAAAACCCAAGGAATTAGAAATGGTAATTTTCCATCATTAAAGGTGAAATGTGATCTGTCACAACAACTGGAACATGTCTGCGTGCTAGCACAAATAATTCTTATGATTGGGGATCATTATGGATGTCAAGCGGACTCCATTAAGTTGTATAAAGGAATTATCCTTGACGTCCGAGCCCAAACTGCCGCCTAGACACAGGCAGGGCATTGATCTCTCAGCTGTACCCTGCACTGGGGGCTGGAAAATTGCTGTATTTTCTTAATGATAAAACTGTGTTAATAAACAGTGCTGAGATCTAAGGAACGGCTGGAGAAGAGCACAGGGCATTAAGTGCTCCTACCATTAGTCTGATGGTAACTACTCTGCTTGATCAATTAGGTTTTTCTGTTCCTGCGCCAACCAAATTCCCCAGAAATTGCTGCTCTTTCAGAGTCACGAATCCAGCCCATGGTTCACATGAAAGGTGTTTTCTTCCCAATTCTGCTGAATTCCTGTACTCATCTAAGTAAATTCCCTGCTCAGTCCACCATACTGGCACATTATATTGAGTCAGGTGCTAAGAGAGTCAGGGGAAGCATGTGCAGCTATTAAAAGAACTACAAGTTCCAGCATGCTTTAGTACCTTCAGCTAAATGTGAACTCTACAGATAAATAGTCAAAAAGTTGTGTAGCAGGCTAAAAGTGTTCAGTAATAGAATTTTTAAAACATTTGGGCTGCCAGTGTTGAGAACCGGAAGTGGCATATCCACATTTTTGGTGGCTTTAGGCCTGTTTGACAGTCCCTGCCGTCCTTTAGAAAGGCGACCTCAGCAAAAGGAGGTACTTCCACCTTCTGAATGCCATTTTTAAAAAATGTTGTGCAAGCTGAAGGGGGATTTTGCTTTAAAATACCAGGTCCTGGTTCCATTGACTGCAATGGCCAAGTTTGACAGGTGGTGCTGCCTATCAAACTTGTTAAATCTCCCTTGCAAAGCATCACAGCCACATCATTTGTACAAATCCATTCCAGCTGCCATGCGGGGTTTTAAGTGGTCAGTTGGTAAAAACAAAGATCAACAGCATACTTCTACTACCTTCTTGCCATCCGTGTGAAAGTGTGGGGGGATAGTATAATTTTTTTGATGAATTCTCTTTTAAGTTTAAGCTTAACCCCTAATGACATAAAGAAAAACAAAACTCCTGTCCTGGAGAAGCAATGGGAAGAGAGGGGAATTTTCTCAAAAGTAAGGTAAATTTTCTCTTGGACAGCAGTCACTGGATCAAGTTCACCCACTGACAACTCCAAATTTAGAATTTGACCTTATTTTTGGTCATAGTGACAATGGTCACCAAGACATATGGAGAGACTAAATATACCTCATTTTTGATCATAGTGACAATGGTCACCAAGACACATAGAGAGATTGAATATCCCTTGCAGGAATACAGACAGCAATTAAAAACCTTTAGGAAAGTGGAAAAATTGTGCTTGACCTATGAGGTTATTTGACACCCCAGAGGATTTCAAGAGTTTCCTTAGCTTATAATGTAAAGTGAATTGAAGTGCCACGCCATTGCACACCACTGCTGAAAGCCCCAGATATAACTTTATTCCAGTAAGGGCCAAGGGGGGACAATCGAAATACTATATACAAAAAAAGTGATACGCTAAACAAAATTGCTTATAATGTGATATAAAAGTCCAACTGTAGAAATCACAGATTCGTGATAATGCAGATAAATCCAAAACACCCTCTACCACGTGTGTGCACCGCTGCCACCGGCAAAATAGACTCTTACCGGAGAGCCTGGACCTTTTATTATGAAGGGTCAAACAGGCTTGATGTAATAATCTTTGCCGGGATCATCAGCTGGAGATGTGTCCTCAGATCAAAAAGGACATTACCTGGATATTCAAACCAGACTCTATCCACCCCACGATCAGATCAATCATATAAATGAAAGAGATGCCACAGATCCACGTCCTGTCAGGAGAGAGGAGACCAATCGTGGGTTCCTAGTATGTGGGAACACCGATCAGTCTCCTTCCCTAGTCAGTCCCATCCCCCCACAGTTAGAATCACTCCCTAGCTAACACATTTAACCCCTTGATCGCCCTTTAATGTTAACCCCTTCCCTGCCAGTGACATTTACACAGTAAACAGTACATATTTATAGCACAGATCGCTGTATAATTGCCAATGGTCCCAAAATAGTGTCAAAAGTCTCCGATGTGTCTGCACTCCCAATAAAAATTGCAGATTGCCGCATTACTAGTAAAAAAAAAAAAAAAAAAATGAATCAATATAAATCTTATATAATCAATATAAATGAAGAATATAAATCAATAACCTATTTTGTAGGCACTATTCTCCTGCTCTGTGTACAAGAGAAAACCAACAACAGCTGGGAAATGCCTGGGAAGTGACATCACCCATTGAGTTACTATGGGGCTTCAGTTGTCGGCTGCCTCCTCCGCACCTGGCTACACAGAGAAGCTGCTGCTAACAGCTCAGTGTGGGACCAAAGCAGCTACAGAATAGGTAAGTACAGCGATTTCCTCTAGATAGATTAGGTTTAGAATGTGGCTGTGAGCAGGTTTAGAGTCAGTTAGGTGTTGGCTGAACTTCTACTTTAACCACTTGCCAACCACCGCACGCCAATATACGTAGGCACAATGGCAGCGGTGGGCAAATGGGCGTACCTGTACAGCCCCTTTAATTGGCGGAGCTAGTGGACACGCGTGCAACAGCCGCATACAACGTGACCATGCCCTCGTGTCTCATGGACTCGATGTCTGCCGGTGTCTCGCGATCGTGTCACAGAGCCTCAGAACGGGGAGATGCCTATGTAAACAAGGCATTTCCCTGTTCTGCCTAGTGACATGACGGGGATCTACTCTGCTCCCTGTCATCGGGAGCAGTGATCACTTTCATGTCAGTGGTAACTCATCCCCCCCACAGTTAGAATCACTCCCTAGGACACACTTAACCCCTTGATCGCCCCCTAGTGTTTAACCCCCTTCCCTGTCAGTGTCATTTATACAGTAATCAGTGTATTTTTATAGCACCGATTGCTGTATAAATGACAATGGTCCCAAAATAGTGTCAAAAGTGTCCGATGTGTCCGCTATATTGTTGCAGTCACAATAAAAATCGTAGATCGCCGCCATTACTAATAAAAAATAATAATAAAAATGCCATAAATCTATTCCCTATTTTGTAGACACTATAACTTTTGCGCAATCCAATCAATATACGGTTATTATGATTTATTTTTTTCCCAAAAATATGAAGAAGAATACAAACTGAGAAAAAAAAAAAGGTTTTTTTAAAACAAATTGGGATATTTATAATAGCAAAAAGTAAAAAATATTGTGTTTTTTTTCAAAATTGTCGGTCTTTTTTCGTATTTAGCGCAAAAAATAAAAACCGCAGAGGTGATCAAATACCATTAAAAGAAAGCTCTTGTTGTGTGGGAAAAAATTATCAAAATTTATTTGGTTACAACATCACACGAGCGTGCAATTGTTATCCAAAATGTTACAGCGCTGATAGCTGAAAATTGGCCTGGGCAGGAAGGGGGGATAAAAATGCCTGGTATTAAAGTGGGTAATTCAGATAAAAATCAGCATTGTATACAAATAGGCACCTATATAGAACATCCAGGCAATGTGTATAGGAATGCAATAGCAGGAAACAGCTCTTTACCTGACCGGTTTCGTCACAAAGAGGACAATCGAGAGAGTAGCCAATGCATTTTGGGGATCCAAAAACGCCTGCTTCATCAGGGCTTGAGAATAAAAACACTGTATATATGGACTAGATGATAAATGGACCTTTAATAGTATTTTCCAGTGTGGTTATCTGCACAGGTCTTATCAACAAGTTGTTGTGGCACCGTAGAGGTTCTAAATCTTCACTCTATCTAAAATGATTATTTATTTAAATTTTTTTAACCACTTCCCGACCGAAGCACGACGATGTACGTCGGCAGAATGGCATGGACAGGCAAATGGGCGTACAGGTACGTTCCTTTGAATTTGCTATCGTGCCATCGCGTGTGCACATGCCGGTCGGGACCCCGGTGAGTCCGACCGCAGATCCTGCGGACTCGATCAAGTAAAAAATAATGTGTGTTTTTTCAAAATTGTTTAAAGCGCAAAAAATAAAAAACGCAGAGGTGATCAAATACCACCAAAAGAAAGCTCTATTTGTGGGAAAAAAAGGACGCCAATTTTGTTTGGGAGCCACGTCGCATGACCGCGCAATTGTTAGTTAAAGCGACGCAGGGCCGAATCGCAAAAAGTGCTCTGGTCTTAAGGCAGCAAAATGGTCCGGTCTGAAAGTGGTTAAACACACCAGATACCAAGGACTTGTCTATATTGTCTGGCAGGGGTGTCTGAATCATACTGGCTAAACATAATTACAACATCCTTAGAAATTAATACAGGTCATGTATTTGTATTTTAAGTGCGGATTAATCTGTTTTACTGAAGCTCAACTTTAAGGCCCGGTTCACACCGCTGCGGGGGGAGATCCGGATGTGATTCGCACAGCAAATCACATCCGATCTCCGTAGCGATGCGAGTTCAGCCATACAGATAGTATGGCTGAATTCGCAGCGCTCCCGCAGCAAACTCGCACGGGACCCTTTTTTGGGTCCGCAACAGAATCGGATCGCATGGGGGTTCACACCATGCGATCCGATTCCTGTGCGAGTCGGCAGATCGCACTGCGATATGCCGACGGATCTGGGGGTGTCATTAACATAACATTGACACTCCCAGCCGTCCGCATAGGGTAGTGTGAACTGCCGGCGGGAGGTGTGCGATGCGGGTAAACGCCGCGGATTCGCGGCGTTCCCGCATCGCTATAGTGTGAACCCGGCCTAAAGCGCAATTTCACTAAATATTTCTATTTTAATTTTTTTTGTGGATAGAACAGGGGAAGGTTAAAGTGTTGATGTGTTTATTGCTCTCTGTGATCCTACAAGAGATTTATTTTCTCACAGGACAGTATGCAATGGAAAGTATCGGACAGTAAGTGAAAGAAACTATCTTCGACATGGACACAGAAAAAGGAAAACATTTTTTTTTTTAGAGTGAGTAATGATTAGAATACTTTCCTATCCCAGTGACAACCACTCCATCCACTTTTTTTTTTTTTTCCCTAGTGTCATAGCACAGGAATTAAGAGAGAATCTCTACAATGGAGGTCACAGGCACAATTAATAATCTGACAAACTACTTAAAATTAATAAAAATTAGACTTGGTACTAATGCCCCAGACACACGATCGGATTTTCCGATGGAAAATGTGCGATCGGATCATGTTGTCAGAAAATCCGAAGGTGTGTGGGCTCCATCTGACTTTTTCCATCAGATTTTCCGACGCACAAAGTTTGAGAGCAGGATCAGAATCCAATCGCATAAATTCCGATTGTGTGTAGACAATTCTGACGGACAAAGTGCCACGCATGCTCAGAATAAACTAAGAGACTAAAGCTATTGGCTACTGGCCCGTTTATAGTCCCGACGTACGAGTTTGACGTCACCTCGTTCAGAACGCTCTAATTTTCTGACAACTTTGTGCGACCGTGTGTATGCAACACAAGTTTTGGCCAAAATCCGTCGGAAAGAATCTTTTGTGGTTGGAATGTCCGACCGTGTATATGGGGCATAAGACCTTGATGTCCAATGTCTTCTGCATAATTTACTGCTATTCTAATCCCAGTTCAGTGGTTATTTCGCTTTATTTATTCTCATTAGTCCTCAGTGCTAGCACAATGATCACATTGGGCCCCCAGTAGAAGACACAGACAAGGACACTTCAGCTCTTGAATAACTGCAAGTATCTGCATGCCCTCACAGCTGTTAGCTATTTACGAAGTTTTCTTGCCAGGAAAAACATTGGGCAATGAAGTGTTAAAACAGCAAGAGCGTCGCTGCCCAACTTCTCAGCACTTAGCCGAGTCTCACAGAGGACACAGAATGGGCTCCTGTGACTAATACTGATGTTATGGTGTTTACTAAGAAGGTCACATAAAATGCATATGCTGCACATTAGCAGACCGTTCACAGGGGACAGCCCCGACATGTCATCTGGGAGTATGGGAGCAAGACTGTGCTGGCCTTATAATAAACCTAACTAATGGGTTTGCAACTGCAATAATAAATGACTAAAGGGAACCATTAAAACGACCATACATGTCTGAATTGAATACTTTAAGTTGTTGGAAGTGCTACAAGTCATCACAGATCTGCATGTAAATGTACACTATATTACCAAAAGTATTGAGGCACCCGCCTTTACACGCACATGAACTTTAATGACATCCCAGTCTTGTCCGTAGGGTTCAATATTGAGTTGGCCCACCCTTTGCAGCTATAACAGCTTCAACTCTTCTAGGAAGGCTGTCCGCAGAGAGGGGAGAGAGGAACCGCACATGACGCCAGTTTGTTTACAAGTGATCGGTTCATCATTTGACAGAGCGATCACGTGATAAACGGCTACTGTCAGAAGCCATTTACCGTGATCCATATATTCCAAGGGGGTACGCGGGAGCACGATTCTGGGAGTACACTCTCCTGGAGTTATCGAGCAGCGCTGCAGCCGTCATTCTTGCAATTAAAATAACTGGCATGATGAGAAAAGTGATTTTTGCATCTGCACGTTGCTACAAGTTCAATCACATGCTTTATTGTTACTTTATTAAACCCCTAATGTGGGCCAAATCAATATATGTGGCACCAAGGTGGTGGGATCTGTATTGTGTTGTGCAATTTTAGGAGATATTCAGGGTACCTACAGGTAAGCCTTGTTATAGGCTTAGCTGTAGGTAAAAGTGATGTAATTGAGTTTACAACCACTTTAAGTGCTTAAACTGACCTCATTTACAGACCAGATTTCATCCCATTGATCTAAAAGAACCAAATGATAAAATGTTTCCTTTTATCTCCCAGCGTTGAGCAATGTTAATAAACATTTGCCAGATTGTTTTTTTTTTTGACAGCTGTGAGTGAGCAGAGAACAGCTCTGCACTTGTTACATGAATGAATTGTCAAAATTAGGATCACGAGGGGAGCTGAATCAAGATCGTGATTTTTTTTAACAATTAATTGTGCAGCTCTACTTTACACGCACATGAACTTTAATGGCATCCCAGTCTTTGTCGGTAGGGTTCAATATTGAGTTGGCCCACCCTTTGCAGCTATAACAGCTTCAACTCTTCTGGGAAGGCTGTCCACAAGGTTTAGGAGTGTGTCTATGGGAATGTTTGACCATTCTTCCAGAAGCGCGTTTGTAAGGTCAAGCATTGATGTGGATGAGAAGGCCTGGCTCGCAGTGTACACTCTAATTCAGCTGAAAATTGTTCTATCGGTTTGAGGTGTGGGCCAGTCAAGTTCCTCCACCCCAAACTCACTCATCCATGTCTTTATGCACCTTGCTTTGTACACTGGTCCAAATAATTTGGTGGAGGGGGGATTATGGTGTGGGCTTTTTTTCAGGGGTTGGGCTTGGGCTTGGTCCCTTAGTTTCAGCGAAGGGAACTCTTAAGGCTTCAACATACCAAGATATTTTGGACAATTCCATGCTTCTAACTTTATAGGAACAGTTTGGGGATGGCCCCTTCCTGTTCCAACATGACTGCGCACCAGTGCACAAAGCAAGGTTCATAAAGACATGGATGAGCGAGTTTGTGGTGGAGGGACTTGACTGGCCTGCACACAGTCCTGACCACAACCCAATAGAAAACCTTTGGAATGAATTTGAGCAGAGACTGCAAGCCAGGCTTTCTTGTCCACATCAGTGCCTGCCCTTCTGGAAGAACGGTCAAACATTCCTATAGACACACTCCTAAACCTTGTGGACATCCTTCCCAGAGGAGTTGAAGCTGTTATAGGGTGTGCCAACTCGATATTGAACCCTACAGACTAAGACTGGGATGTCATTAAAGTTCATGTGCGTGTAAAGACAGGTGTCCCAATACTTTTGGGAATGTATTGTATGTGTGATGTACAGTATACTAATATATATATATATATATAGGTCTTTGCTCAATTTACAATCAACTAATGGTCAAAACAGTGGCTAAGTGGTTAGCGATTCCACCTATCAGTTTTAGGTTCATTGGTTTGAATCCCGGCAATGACACTACCTCCCTGGATTCACTATGGTTTCCTCCCACACTCTGAAGACATGCTGGAAGGTTAATTGGATCCTGTCTAAACTGGCTCTACTATATGTGTGACTTAGGGACCTTGGACTGTAAGTTTGTTGAGGGCAGTGACTGATGTGAATGTACAATATATATGTAAAGTGCTGTGTAAATTGATGGTGCTATATAAGAACCTGTAATAAATAAACTAATCAAGCATGGTAAGTACCTAAATCTGATGCTATTGGCCTCTTGCAGTCCCTATACAGTTGTGCTCATCAGAAATAAATCAGCAGCACAAGGCATCAATCAGTTTATGTGCTGACAAGGGGCATGCTGATAGGAGGAGAAAGCAGAGTAACAGGTAGATTAGCATATCGCTGTGCTGCTTCTCCTTCACCATGCAGTCTCAGACTCAGAGCAGGTCCATGACAGCCTGGCTTTAGAGGAAGTGGGCTGGCTGTCACTAGCCTAAAAGACTGAGGACATCTAGTGGTAGAAAAGAAGTACCGCAGGGGTTAGCTCAGGATTAAAGATGAGTATTACAGAAAATCTGCCTTTTTCTTGTTTTAATGAGCAAATATTGTTTTCTTTTACTAGAGTTCTGCTTTGACTATTAACCAATTTAGCCTAGTTAGCCTCTACAGCTATCATAAGTCATACCATGTGAATACCCCTGCAGAGGCCACTGACCCCAGCAACAGTCCATTCACTCTGGCTCCAATAAACCTTCTAGGGGTTGTCTTTTTGTAATTTATTGCTTGTAAAACTTGCAACAGGAGAGGGGTTGGGGCACTGGATGATCCAAAACACTCGGTAACATTGATCAGAGGACACACTTCTCCCTTTGGATATGGGGACAGTGTAAGGCCTCACGGATAAAGACAATGAGGCAAGTCTCTTAGTCATCTGAGTACCCTGCTTGGCTGCACAGCTATAGGTAACCAGTGCAATTTTAGGGCACTGCACAGTCAAAAGGGGGTCAGTTAAGATCTTTATTCCCAAGTCCCCAGGACAGCTGCCTCCTTCCAGCTTCCTCCAGACACAGCCCTGTGAGTGAGACTCTTCCTCTCCAGACCTGATCCCCTGCATTCTGCTCCAGATTATTCCCAGATCTCTGCCACAGTTGAGAACATGCAGAACAGCAACTCAATCCATAGGATGCCTCAGAGGTAAGCAGCACACTGAGGCTCTCGGAACATGCCCTGACAGGGAAAAGAACAGTCCCCCCAGGGCTCCAGATTATTTACCTCCTCTCAGACCACCTTCTGGACACACTTTCCCAGGAATTGGTCAGGGACAGTTAAATATTCAGACCAGTTATATGAATTTCCCATCATAAGCTCTGGAATCTTCTTCCAGAGGCAGGGGAAAACAGTCAAACTCCCAGCCTATGAAACACTAAACAGACCAGAGCAAGTGATTACTGCTCCCTTGATTACAGAAGGAGCCAAAAACTGAATTTACCTAGAATCCTTCGCCAGGAGGTTGCTACGTGACCCTAATGTCACGTACACATGATCGTGATTTCCTGAAAAAAATGTTTGATGTGAGCTTGTTGTTTGGAAATTCCAACAGTGTGTAGGCTCCATCGGACGTTTGCAGTCGGAATTTCCACCAACAAATGTGTGAGAGTAGGTTCTCAAATTTTCCGGCAACAAAACTTCTTGTCGGTAATTCCGATCATGTGTACATAAGTCCCACGCACAGAAGTCCACGCATGCTTGGAATCAAGCAGAAGAGCTGCACTGGCTATAGAACTTAATTTTTCTCGGCTTGTTGTACGTGTTGTACGTCACCACATTCTTGGCGATCGGAATTTCCGACAACATTTGTGTGACCGTGTGTATGCAAGACAAGTTTGAGTGAGCATCCGTCGGCTACATTGTTGCATCAAACCAGCATTGCCCAAAGATACATGCTGCCCTTTGCATGGCTGCAGGCAGGTTGAATCACATGCTGTCTTTCCATATCTTAATAGTTTTCGTCAGAAAAATCTTGTATGGTTTTTCCGACGGAATTCCGCTCAAGCTTGGCTTGCATACACGCGGTTACACAAAAGTTCTCTGAACTTTCGACCGTCAAGAACGCTTTGACATACAACACTACGACAAGCCAAGAATTGAAGTCTAATGCTTCTGAGCATGCGTCAAATTGTTTCCGAGTATGCGTAGGAATTTTGCTTGTTGGAATTGCTACAATCGGAATTTCTGATCGGATCTTTTTCCGTCTGAAAAATAGAAAACCTGCTCTCAATCTTTTACTGGCCAAAATTCCGCCAGCAAAAGTCCAATGGAGCATATACACGGTCGGAATATCTGAACAAAAGATCTCATCAGACTTTTGCTGGCGGGATTTCCGATCATGTGTACAGGGCTTTACAGGGACTGCAGTGGAGTGATATTTCTCCTCCAATTCGTACAAACTGTCATTGCATGGGATCTTTAAATGTAAAATAGAACCAATGGGAAATGTAGCAAGAAGATGACATCTACTACTGGAGGATTTTGCCAATAACGTATTTTCATACCTCCCAACATTTTGAGATGGGAATGAGGGACACTTACTAGCAAATGTATGTATTCATAGAACACGCCCCCTGCCACATCCCCTTAAAGAAGAATTAACCCCCAAAAAAAGGTTAATTAAATCCACAAGGGCTTTTTTTACCACTACTATTCCTTTATATTGGCTTTTAAATGTAGAAATTGGATGAAAGGTTTAGCACTGGGAAACACTTTTTGAAAGATAAAAAGTGCATTTTATATACAACTATATAGATCAGACCAAAATGAGGGACAAATAAGGAGGAAAGAGGGACATTGCTCCAAATCAGGGACAGTCCCTCGAAATCAGGGACAGTTGGGAGGTATGCGTATTCTAGTGATAAAAATAAGTGGTATGGTTAGTGATCAAAATATTGATCAAAAGAGAGGAGACTGTAATGGAAATTTGTAAGTTCTGTATATAATTGTATTCTATTTTATATGTATTGCACAATGCCATCACTGTGCACACGGCACTAATAATGTTTTCAGTACATGTTTTGCATTCTTTCGAGTCCTGATTAGAATTAGCCTGGCTATGTAACGCCCCTTGTTACCATAAACATAGAATTGTAAAATTAATGTGATACCTACGTAATCATGTGTATAAAAACCTTCAAATGGTTGAGCGCATGCGCGGGGTTTCCCAAGATGGCCGCCGGCATCTAGAGCTCCGCTCCACCGCTGCCCTGCTTTGACCACCGGAGCCTTCCGAGCGCCCCCACGATATACCGGACGGCAGATTCTTGTGGGGGAACACTCAGGGAACCCGCGGATGGCGTCCCAGAGCACCAGAAAGGACTTGACCGGCCGTATGAAGGCCGAAACCGGCCCTGTCAGTTACGCCAAAATGGCGGCGGCTACACGAGGCCTCCCAGTCACAGCTCCTCAGGAAGATTCCATAGCGGACCAGGACCAGGAACGGCTGCCTTTCCAAGGTACTGACTGTGCCCCTTTACCATCAGCTCACTCTCCCTCTTCCACTGAATCATTGCTGGGGGGATTGAGTGCAGGATATCCCACTACACCTATGAGGGATCCTCATACAGGCATGCTGCTGACAGTCAGTGAGGCACAGGAAGATTTTCCTCCCCCCACAGACTTTCCCTCCATGATGACAGCTTTCTCACATATGCTTTCCAAAAGCCTTGCTATTCAGGCTACTCAGATCACTACCTCCATACATGCAGACCTGCAGCAAATAGGTCAAAGGCTGGACACTGTGGAACGCAAAACTGACCAGGCCATATCACGGATCAACCAGAATTCGGCTAGATTGGAGGAGGTTCAGGACCAACTAGAGACTGCGTTTGCAAAAATCGATGACCTCGAGAACAGGTCGAGAAGATATAATTTTAGGATACGGGGGATTCCCGAATCTGAAAAAGAGGTACACAAGGTGGTGAGATCTCTCATAAGGAATTTGATCCCTGACATCCCGGATCGCCATCTAGAACTGGATAGGGCACACAGGGCTCTCCAGGCCCCCCGCTCTGACGGTTTACCCAGGGACATTATAGTCAAACCGCACTATTACTCGGTGAAGGAGGAGGTAATGCGAAAATCCAGATATACAGAAAATCTCTCGTTCCAGGGTCACAAGATCCAGCTATTCGCTGATCTCTCCCCATACACTATACAGAGGAGACGGTCATTTAAACCTTTGCTACAAGTTTTGCTGGACAAAGAAATCGCTTACAGATGGTCGTTTCCTTTGAGGCTGAACTTTTCTTACAAGAACAAAAGCTTTGGATTCTCCTCGTTTCAGGAAGGCGAAAAACTTCTGACTCGACTAGGTCTGATACAATTGGAACCCGCATCGGAATCTTCCAACAGAGGTACCCCAGCGTCTACCAAGAGGCCTTCCCCGGCGAGCCCGCTGCAGCAGATCTGGATGACACAAAGCTCCAAACGATCCAAAGAAAATCTGCCACCTTGAGACTATTTTAGTTTCCCCACATGTGGGCTGAACTTCCTTTTTTGCGGGGATCCCCTGGTAGTGGCTCGGGCCACGGTACTCGGGGGTCTTATGGGACTCTCTTGGTCCACTCCTCTGACTGGAGGGCTACGGGTGGGAAGTCCTCCCATGTTCTGTCTTATTTTTTTGGGGCTATCTTCTCTTCCCCAAGTTATCTGTAATTTTGCTCTCCTTTCGTTTTGTAGCATTAAGGAGGAGAGCTTAGGGGGGGGGGGGGGGGGGTTTTTTTTTTTTTTTGCATTTTTACTGTTTTGGTATTTTTGTACTCTTTAATTTTTTGCTTTATAACCTTGGACCAGGTTCATCTCTATTAGTCTCAGGTTGAGGTCTCAGGACTTGCTATTCTGGTCTCGAAGGACCGGTACAGCGCACGCTTCTCATATCGGTTGGGACTGTAAAATATATGCCTTCTCGGGGTAGTTACTAGGTTTACTGTATATGGTAGCAGGGTATGTTTTAAGGGATATGCTAATTTTCATAATCTTTGTTTTGAAAAGTCCTTTACAGCTCTTAGGTAATGATATGATAAGGGTATGGCCATTTCTCCACCGTCTCTATTTGGGGGGAGGGGGGGTGGGGGATGGAGGGTCTGGATTGTGTTTTGGGCCATTCCCTTTGCCATAGGTACAGGAGTGCTACTCCACGCTTAGACTTCTTGAGGGGCGCTCGGTTTCCATTCTCGATCGGAGCTTGTGACAGCTCCTCAGTTTATATATTTAAGGTGGCGGGGCGGTGGTGGATTTAGTGCGCTCCCCCTGGCTCAGAGGTTATGTTTAAGCTTCTGGGCCATTTTCGGGGTAACCTTGTCTGGGGTTGCCCCGTCCATTTACGAATGAGAGTGGGTTGGAGGGGTCCCGACCACTCGGGGGGGAGGATGGGGACGGGGGTCCCCTGTAGGTATTTTTCTGATAACTTAATGGTATTACAACATGGTTCTCCTCATGTTGATGTTCTTTCTCTATACGATTGTTTATCTCTTTTCTTTTTCGTCTCTTTCCTTCTCCTTTATCTTCATGTTTATTGCAGACGAGGCGACTTTACATATGACATCCGGCCTGCACTCCTGGAAGTTTATGGGATCTATTGGTGGTTCTGGATTCATACACGGCGTGGCCCTCCTCATGGGAGCGGTGAGTTCTTGTTCAGTTGCGTGGTTCTCCCCCCTCTGGTCCATGGCTGACACACCAGCTAAAGCGCCCACACTAAGAATAGTCTCGCATAATACTCAGGGTCTTAACTCTCCAATGAAACGTAGGAAGATTCTAGAACACTACAGATCCATACATGCAGATATTTTATTACTACAGGAGACGCACTTCCCTTCCTCTTTCAAACCCACATTTTTACATCAGCACTATCCTCAGTTCTTTTTGGCATCCGCTGAAAACAAGACCAGGGGGGTGGCAGTGTGTTTCTCCAAACATATAAACCTCTCGCAACCTGAGATTTTTCAGGACCCCCAGGGTCGATATATTCTGGTTTCGGGTCACATAGATGGAGAATGCTACACATTTGTTTCCTACTATGCACCCAATAAGGGCCAAAGCTCCTTTTTTGCATCTATGCTGAGGAAGCTACAGAACCGCCTTCAGAGCACGGTGTTTATTGGAGGGGATTCAAATGTAGCATTTGACTTTTCTCTGGATAAATCGGGATCTGGGGGGTCAAAACCCAAGCGTCCATCGAAGCAGAGCATTAGCATTGCCCGCATGCTCCACTCCGGTGGTCTGATTGACTCCTGGCGGGAGATGAACCCGAGGGCGAAGGATTATACACATTTTTCGGCACCGCACCACACCCATGCCAGAATAGATCACATTTTTACGAAACCCCAGACGGTCCCTTTGCTGGTCACTGCAAGGATCTTGGACACATCCTTATCGGACCACTCCATGGTGGTTGTAGTATCCAGGAGACCTATGGGCTCCGGGAGCCGCCCATGTTGGCGCCTCCGGGAATCCATTTTGAGCGATCCTGCACATAGCGCAGTGTTGGAGGCTGCTATTCGAGAATACTTTGAGCTGAATGATACCGGGGAGGTAACGCCGGTTACTTTATGGGCCGCACATAAAACTGTAATGAGAGGCAAATTGATACAGTTGTCCTCTAATCTCAAAGCGCAACACCGGGCTGACACTCTCAAACTCACGGAGGAGTTCCGGCTGAATCACTAGCCAAACTAGACGAGGTCAAGGCCCGACTGAATATGTCCTTAACCACAGCGGCTGCACAACATCTTACTTGGACGGGGGCTAAATTCTATGCACATAAAGACAGGGTGGGCTCACGACTGGCAGTAAAACTGACCCCCAAGCCACGTGCTCAGTCTTTTCCTAAAATCAGAGTTCACTCAGGGGACCTCTCTCAGAACCCTGTTAAAGTCATGGACACTTTTTTGAGGTTCTACTCGGACCTATACAAACAGGGGACTAGTCCCTCCAAGGGTGCTCGGGAGCGGCTCCTGAGTGATCTCCCACTGCCCAAGCTCTCAGAGGATCACAGGGATCTTATGGAGGATCCGTTCACTCAGGCTGAAGTACTTGACACTATAAAAACGCTCTCAGTGGGTTCTGCCCCGGGTCCGGACGGATTCTCCAATGGTTATTATAAGAAGTTTGGCCCTTCTCTGGCTCCTTATCTGGTGAAAATGTTTAACTCTCTCAGGGATGGCACCACCATGCCTCCGGACATGAACTCAGCGTTTATCTCGGTGATTCCAAAACCTGGTAAAGATGCCAGCGTGGTGGGCAATTATAGGCCTATTTCGCTTATCAATAATGACATTAAGATAATGACGAAAATACTGGCGAACAGGCTGTCAAGCTTTATTTCCCGGTATATCCACAAAGATCAGGTGGGGTTCATCCCTGGGAGACAAGGACCAGACCAGATTAGGCGCGCAGTAGATATTATTTCACTCCTGAAGGCACAATGGGACGGGGGTTCCCCGCAACAGGGGTTTCTGCTGTCCATTGACCTTCATAAGGCCTTTGACTCTATTGATTGGTCGTACCTTACGGACATTCTGAAGAGATGGGGGTGCGGAAAATACTTTCTTAACCTTATAGCGGCTCTCTATTCTAATCCTTCGGCTCAGGTGCGTCTGTTGGGCAGATTTTCTAACACGTTCGGTATTGGTAGGGGGACAAGACAGGGGTGCCCACTATCTCCGCTTCTTTTTGCCATAGCCATAGAAACTTTAGCCATTGCCTTGCGTTCTAACCCCGACATTAGGGGGGTCATGTGCGGGTCCTGCGAACATAAATGCGCCCTTTATGCGGACGACCTCCTTCTTTTTGTTACCTCGCCCCTGACCTCCATGCCCATCATTAACCGGACTTTATTAGATTTTAGTAAGATTTCGGGACTCCGGGTCAATATGGAGAAATCTTTAGCCCTGAATATTACGTTATCCACAGATATGCTATCACAACTCTCAAATAATTTTACCTTCTCATGGGCACAATCCCAGCTCCCTTATTTGGGAATCAAACTCACTTCCGATATACACACATTATTCAAAGCTAACTATCCCTACATGGCGCAAAAATGCAAAGAGGATTTAGTTCGCTGGTCAGGTTGTGGCATCTCCTGGCTGGGTAGGATTAATGCGGTAAAAATGACACTTCTACTGCGTTTATTGTACTTGTTCCGTTCACTCCCAATTCCAGTCCCCAAAACATTCCTTGAAAAAATACAAACGGACATTGTGAGGTTTGTCTGGGGGAAGAAAGGCTATAGGTGCTCCTCAGCCACACTCTACCGATTGAAATCTCAAGGGGGGTTGGGTCTTCCCAATTTGTGGGGATATTATCAAGCGGCACAACTGGCCCAGATATCAATGGCTTTCTCGGGTTCCGTAAAACCGGATTGGTTATTGATGGAACGGCAATCTATTCCCCACCACACAATAGATTTCCTGATGGGTTGTAGCCCCAAACGCAGACCAGCGATTCTGGCTCCCACCCTCTCGCATTCATTGGCGCTTAGCTCCAACCTATTCAAACGGGACTCGTTAATCTCCCCACTGAAGCCGCTAACACACATTTTTCATAATGGGGATTTTCCCCCGGGGGAAAATATAGAAGCCTTTAAATGGTGGACGAATAAGGGGTTATACAGAATTGGACACTTCTTTTCCCCTTCTGGCCCTCTTTCTTTATCACATTGCAAAAAGAAACTAGATATGCCCGATTCGGAAATATTCAGATTTACACAAATCTCACACTATTTGAATTCCATTTGGACTTCCAAACCTCTTCCTCCTTTTATAACGCAATATGAGCAATGGTGTGCGCAGGCCACGGACCAGAGGGGGGGTATCTCCCTGATTTACGCGGCTCTGATGGGGAAGGACAACAAGCCCTCTTATGCTCTCGCATGGGAAGCAGACTTGGGCTGCTCTTGGGAATCGAAACAGTGGTTTGGGGCCTCGATAAGAGCTCACAAAGGTATACTTAATGTTTCTCTAATTGAGGCAGGTATCAAAGTCCTGTTTAGATGGTACTACGTTCCTTCCAGGCTGGCAAAAATTTTTCCGGGTTCCTCGCCAATGTGCTTCAGAGGTTGTGAACTGGGAGGAGATATGTTTCATGTCTGGTGGTCCTGCCCACGCATCCGCTCCTTTTGGCGGAAAGTGTTTCGTATGGTCAGTTCCATTACGGGGACTGCCTTACTACCACACCCCAGTTTAGCCTTACTGAATCTTTTCATCCCAGCTCTATCTAAACATTTACAGCACTTGGTGCTTTTTGTTTTTCTTGGCGCTAAACTTACGATTGCTAAGGCCTGGAAGAAACACACGATTTCCTATAGGATGTTCAGATCTAAGGTAACATGGATTATGGTGCAAGAACAAGTAGTGGCTAAGTGGCACGACAAAACGGAGAGATTCCGGATGATCTGGGAACCATGGGCGACGTTGTGTAATATTTCTCTTATTCCAGGAGTGCGGCCCGGTACTTTGTCTTCTAGGGCAGGTAACATTTGATTCAGCATTTTACTTTGTCTCCTCTTCTCCTCTCCCCCTTTCCCCTTTTTTTTTTTTCTTCTTTTCACACGTTTTTTCTCTTCTCTTCTTCTTCACCTCCCTTGGTGGTTTGGGATGGGCCCCACAAGGGGTTCTATTAGAGATGGCAGCGATGTTCTAGGATGGTTTTTGGCCCAGAATTTCTTTGGGCATCTCAGGCAACTAAACTTGGTAAGGAGGGGTGGGGGGAGTCCTGGTCTTGGCGGGCGAGCCTAGCCCTTGGTCTGCAGCTTGATCCCGTTTGGGGCACCAGGGGATCTATGGCTCGTGTGCTTTGAATAGTCATTCTCCACCAAGGAGACTGAACTTGTTGTTATGGGTTCTAAATAATACCAATGTTTTATCAATGTACCTCTAGTTGGCTTTATAGGTTGGTTTTGTTCTATTCTGGTCTAGATCCATGTATGTCTAGCTTGGCTCTGCCTATGTATGGGTGGATTTATCTTGTTGAATTGTATTGAGGATTGTTTATCTTTTCTGTTCTGATGCAAATCTTCAATAAAAATTATTAAAATAAAAACCTTCAAATGCATCGTAATAAAGGAGAACGGTTATTTGAAAAGATGCTGATCGTATCTTTTGTGTCTGTTCCCTACTGCAGTAGTTATTATTAATTGGGAACCACTAATCAATATGAGGACAGGAGTTGCCTATCTATGAAATATCCATTTCATTAGGCCACAAACTGTCCATTTTATGTAACTAAAGTTTAGCTGCTACCACTTTGTCAAAAATTAATGATTTTCGATGAGGAGTGGTTAAACCAAAGGCTCCTTTTTTGTTTTGTTTTTCTTGTCCTTATTGCAATCTGTAAATTAATTTTACATAAAAAATGCATAATATTGTGCTATTGCTAAGGCTTGGTAAGTGGATTTTTGGACAATTTATAATTAACTGAACCCTCTATAATGATATATGGTGTATACATTAGAGGACCCAGCAGCACATTCAATGTACACAACATTTTATCTCTGGATGTAAAACATTTTGGAGGATCCATCACATTGTCAGTGACCCGAGTAATCCCTTCTGAAAACAGAATTGAGTGAGCGCTTTATCAGCCACAGCAGCAGGGATGGGTTAAACAAGTTTACTGGGACTAATAAAGAGCACATTATTCGGGAGGGCTCTCTAATTGCTGTAAGGAGTCATTTACCGTTGGCATCATACAGGGGATGATGATCTTCACAGGTAACGCTTCATTAAACTGTGCCTTCTCCAAAATTTACAACTGTAGAATCTGAGTGAGAGAAATATTCTGTCCATGTAAAGGGAAAGTAAAGTGTACCGTATTTTCAGTAAGAACATATTTTAATATTGCATTTATTTACATTTACTTATTTAATGTGTGTTATAAAGTTTTTGTTTTGTTTTTTACAGAAAAATAATGTTTTCACCTTTTTATGCTTTGTTGCATTTCATTGCTGCTGATCTGCTGCCGGACAACATTGGACCATGCTGGCGTAATATATGTTGGAAACACCCACAGGAACAGAGCATTTTCATCCTATGACAGGAAGTGCCCGAAGAAGGATCTTCATGGCGGGATCACCAGCTATTTTTTTAATGAAAGCAGTGATTTGAAAATATTTAACATGACTTTTGAAGGTAAATTCATTTGTTACATTTTTTGGGAGATTTTAGTGGTTAAATTTCTATCAACTGTAAAGTAATCATTCATATGACTTCCATATTTTTCCATGTTTTTATCACTGTATTAAATTAAGAAATTTGTATATTGGACACTAGGTGGAGTAGCTACAGCATTTACTCTGCATCTCCTAACGACTGTTGCAGTAATATATGAGCCACTCATTGAATGCATTCATTTTAGTGAGTCGACTTACTAATTGATTTACTAAAGGAGTAGATGCATAATGCCGTGTACACACGGTCAGACTTTCCGGCAGAAAAAGTCAGACGGAATCATTTCATCGGATATTCCAATCGTGTGTGGGCTTCAGCTGACTTTTTTTTCAAAAATTCTGACGGACCTAGAAATAGAACATGTTTTAAATCTTTCCGACGGAATCAATTCCTATCGGGAAAACCGTTCGTCTGTATGCTGTTCCAACGGACCAAAAACAAAGCAAGGGCCGCTATTGGCTACTGGCTATTTAACTTCCTTTTTCTAGTCCCGTTGTACATGTTGTACGTCGCCACGTTCTAAACGATCGGACTTTGGTGTGATCGTGTGTGGGCAAGTCTGTTTCAGCGGAACTCCGTCGAAAAACCGTCAGAGTTTATTCTGACGGAAAAAACGGTCGTGTGTATGTGGCATCACAGGAGCTCATTCTCTTCTTTCCTTGAAACATAATGATGTCACACACCTTGCAAAGGAGTTGTAGGTTTGGTTGAGGTATTTGTTTTTTCACAAAACGTTCCTTTTTCATAGGGGTTTTTAACTGCTTGTCAACCAGCCGCCATCATTATACTGCGGCAGGTTGGCACGGCTGCGCAGATCGCCGTAGCTGTATGCCGGCCACTTTAAGAGCTATAGTGGGAGCAACGCCAGAGCCGATGCACGTGACCAGCAGCCATGATGTCCGCCGGCGACCTGCGATCGCTCCTCAGGGAGCCAGAACGGGGATCTGTCTGTAATGTAAACAGACATATCCCCGTTCTGTCAGGGAAGTAGAGAGAGATCTGCTTTTCCTAGTGATCAAGAACAGCTATCACTCTCTACTCCCAGTCAGTCCACTACCCCCACAGTTAGAAACACCTCCCTAGGGAACACTTAACTCCTTGATCGCCCCCTAGTGTTAACCCCTTCCCTGCCAGTGACAAAAGTGTCCGATCTGTCCACCGCAATGTTGCAGACCCACTAGTAAAAAATAAATAAACAATAAAAATGCTATAAATCTATTCCCTATTTTGTAGTCGCTAGAACTTTTGTGCAAACAAATCAATATAGGCTTATTGCGATTTTTATTTACCAAAAATATGTAGAAGAATACATATTGGCCTAAACTGATGAAGAAATTCGTTTTTTTTTTTATTTATTTTTTATTATAGCAAAAAGTTCAAAATTTACACAATTTTTTTGTTTATTGCGCAAAGAATAAAAACCACAGAGGTGATCAAATACCATTAAAAGAAAGCTCTAATTGTGAAAAAAAAAGATATCAATTTAATTTGGGTACAACGTCGCATGACCGAGCAATTGTCAGTTAAAGCAACACAGTGCCATATCACAAAAAATGGCCTGGTCAGGAAGTAGGTAAATCCTTTCTGGGGATGAAGTGGTTAATCATCAAGTAAGGATCTGAAGTGGACCTTGCATTCTCATGGCAAGTCTGCTATAAGACATTGATGAAATCATTTACATCAAACTAATCTTTTTAATTTGTTTAATATATTAACAACACACAATTCCTTTATAGAGAAATTCCAGGTATAAATATATTTCTTATATAGTTATAAACATTGCTATTACAGTGTTCTTCACTTGCTTTCAGGTCCTGCACCAAGTGACTGTCCTGCTGCATTCTGAACTCAGGAGGTTGGCCACTTAGCATTTTCTGAATGAATGAAAAGCAATTTGATTGGAAGAGGTTTAGAGGTGAGGTGGTGATATCGTGCTCTCCAATTCATCCAATCAGAAATGGCTTTGCATTCATTCAGAAAATGCAAAGCATTCTCCTAATGGCACCCATGTCCAGTGGCCGACCTCCTGTGTTCAGAATGAAGAGCAGTCTCTCAGCACGGGGCCCACAGCAAGTGGAGATTATTGGAGTGGTGGTGTCTACTTTAGTCATTTCCAGCTTCCAGGGGTATCGGCCAGATATGGTATAGACCATTGTAAATATGCATAAAATATACATACTGGGATTCTTCTTTAATCACTTCAGCCCCGGAAGTATTTACCCCCGTCCTGACCAGAGCACTTTTTGCAATTCGGTACTGCGTCGCTTTAACTGACAATTGTGCGTGCAACATGGCTCCAAAACATAATTAGCGTCCTTTTTTCCCCACAAATAGAGCTTTCTTTTGGTGGTATTTGATCACCTCTGCGGTTTTTATTTTTTGAGCTATAAACAAAAAATGAGCGACAATTTTGAAAAAACGCATTATTTTTTACTTTTTGCTATAATAAATATCCCCAAAAATATATAAAAAAACTATTTTTTTCCTCAGTTTAGGCCGATACGTATTCTTCTACATATTTTTGGTAAAAAATCGCAATAAGCGAGTATTGATTGGTTTGTGCAAAAGTTATAGTGTTTACAAAATAGGGGATAGTTTTATGGCATTTTTATTATTATTATTATTATTATTATACAGGTTTTATATAGCGCCAACAGTTTGCGCAGCACTTTACAACATGAGGGCAGACATTACAGTTACATTACAATTTGGTACAAGAGGAATCAGAGATATATAAAAAAATATATATATATATATATATATATATATATATATATATATATATATAATTTTTTATATTTTATTTTAAATGGCGGCGATCTGCGATTTTTATCGTGACTGTGACATTATGGTGGACACATCGGACAATTTTGACACTATTTTGGGACCATTGTCATCTATACAGCGATCAGTGCTATAAAAATGCACTGATTACTGTATAAATGACACTGGCAGGGAAGGGGGTTAAACACTAGGGGGTGATCAAGGGGTTAAGTGTGTCCTAGGGAGTGATTCTAACTGTGGGGGGGTGGGCTACCACTGACATGACAGCGATCACTGCTCCCGATGACAGGAAGCAGTAGATCCCTGTCATGTAACTAGGCAGAACAGGGAAATTCCTTGTTTACATAGGCATCTCCCCGTTCTGCCACTCCGTGACACGATCTCGGGACACCGGCAGACATCGAGTCCACGGGTCCCGTGGGCACTGTCATGGATCATGCGGTGGGTGTGTGCGCAGGCGCGCCCACAATCGAAAACAGGAAGAAGATGGTCCAACCTTTACTAAATTGATTATGATCAGTATTGGTATAGCTAGCAATATTTGGTAATATCCTGAATCCTACTGCAAAGTGTAAGCCAGTGGAGATACAGTATATTTATCCGATGGTGAGGTCTCAGGACATAGACCTGGTACCAGCTGCTATGGTCGCAACCTGTATTGATGTGATGTGACCACAAATCATATTTTTTGGTGCACAGAAAAAAATTCTTATTAACATTTCTATGTTTTACGATTCAGAATAGTTTCCCTTTCCCTCTCCAGAAGGGGAAAAACATTACACTGATTCCAGTGCAAGATACAATATTGTATAATAATTATAATAATAATAATACAAATGGAAGGAATGCTTACAGGTGATTTCTTTCTTTTTACAATTAAAGTGATTGTAAAACAACCCATTCTGCTTAAAACAAAAATGAAAGGCAAAACATGTGTATAGATATTAAAAAAAAGTCATAAATACAATTTTCCCCTTTTTTTATATATGTGATCACATTCCCTCTGTTCTCAGCTGCAAAAGAGCTGGGGGAAGGAGAGGTTGCAGCACACTGAGCTTCCCAGTGAAAGACTGTGCACCAATCATTGGAGGAGAGCAGCACAGCTAGAAAACTGACCACAGTGTGTACTCCTGCTTAGTGTTGTCAGTTGTTTAATATGAAAGCAGAGGGACTGGCATGAATACCAGGGATTGCACATAAAGGAAGCAATACAAAGAGAACAGGATACTTTCTCATACATGGTACAGCAGGCACATATCAGGAATATGAATGTTGGGTTTACATATTCTTTAAGAGGACAGAAGACTGATCGATTGTTCTTTGTTACAATTATGTTAAATCTCACAATAAGCCACTTGGCCTGAACATCATATGACGCCCTTCCAGGATTGTGCCTCACACACGCCCCATGGGCCACGCTGTGATGCGATCTGTCATCCACTATATCCACTGGACGATCTGCAGATGACAGATCAGTGGACCACTGCTGGTACCATGTGATTGCTTTGACCAATCACAGCAAATAATATGAAAATTGTACACAATGGATGGCTTCCATTCATACTTTTCATTGTGTACTATTGTGTTGAGCTCCGTGATTGGTCATAGTGATCACATGGTACAATCAAAGCTAATCACAACAGTACACACTATGAATATATTTCATTTAGAAAAAGTGGTTATTACCATTATAAGCAATCATGTGTAAAAAATAAAAAATCTTGATCACTTCCCAGAGTAGTGCAGTTTTACTATGGTAGCATTTTACTGCTCTGATCACAAAATGTAAAAAAAAAAGTAAAAATCTGTAATAAAAAAGACAAAATTTGTAAAGGAAAATCGTTAAAATGTTTTTGTTTTGTTTTTTACTTGTTGTTACCAGTTACTGTCCCTGATCACCACCATACCATTTAGATCATGATTCTGTACTGCACTGGTGACAGTATGTAAAAAAAAAAAAAAATTGTGAAAAAAAACTATTTTTATTTAATTCCTTTCCAAAAAAGTGTGACAAAAAAATTTTACTTCAAAAAACTTGCTATGCCTCTTACTAAATACCCTAGATTGTCTAATTTCCAAAAAAAGGGGTAATTTGTACTGTCCTGGCATTTTCAGGCCTCAAAAAATGAGATAGGCCATCAGTGTATCAGGATTAATACATTTTTCAGATATATATATACTGTACATACATTTTTGGACTCTATAACTTTCCTACAGACTAATTAATATACACTGTATTTTGTTATTCTCACCAAATAAATGTAGCAGAATTCAGTTTGGCCTAAATTTATGAATAAAAATTATTTATTTGCTAAGTTTTATAACAGAAACAAAGAATTTTTTCAAAATTTTCTGTCTTTTTCAGTTTATTTAGCAAAAAATGAAAAACCCAGTGGTGAATAAATACCACCAAAAGAAAGCTCTATTTGTGTGAAAATATTTCTAAAAATTTCACTTGGGTACAGTGTCGCAGGACCGTACAATTGTCATTCAAAGTGTGACAGCGCTGAAAGCTGAAAATTGGCCTGGGCAGGAAGGGAGTAAAAGTGTCAGGCATTGAAGTGGTTAAAGTAACACTAAACTCTGTTTTAAAAAATGATATTCAAGTATATATTCCTAATTCAGAAAGAGTCCCTCCTTTTTTTTTTTGCAGCTGTGATCCATCTTCCTGTTAGAGGGTGGCTACGTTGGTTCCCCATGGTCCCTCTGTATGTAGGAATGTAGCCACCCTCTCTTGCTTGCGTCTGATGTCATACTGCCTCATTCCAAGAGCGAGATGTAACACTGATAAAAATGATTCTGTTGGCTGTAATTTTAACATAAATTTTTTTATAATTTTCAACAAATAAATAAATGTTAATTAATGTACGTTAATATTTTAAGTACCTTACATAATTTTCATTAGTTCTTAAAACACACCTTTTACATTTACAACAATAATGTATAATATAGAGTAAACTAGACAAAACTTTAAAGGTACGTGCATTTCCATATTCTAATTGCGTTACATTTACTTAAAAAAATGATCTTTTCATTTGACTGAAATTGCGGGAAGCAGATGTTTGCTGTGCAACCACATGAGTTTTGATGCTGTCATTTTAGAGTGTTTGACATCTTTTGGAACGTTGAAAACCTGCACAAGGCACTTCCCATACGTTTGAGGGCCCATCAGGACAAAAGAGCGCCACCAGTGACAGGAATTTTTCCAAGTCACTACAAAGCCATACAATGACATTGAAAGGTAAGAATGAACAGTGAACAATTTATTGTTCACATGCTTTAAATGCTGCTTAACCACCTAAGGACCGGAAGATTTCCCCCCTTAATGACCAGGCCATTTTTTGCGATACGGCACTGCGTCGTTTTAACTGACAATTGCGCGGTCGTGCGATGCTATACCCAAATAAAATTGACGGCCTTTTTTTCCCACAAATAGAGCTTTCTTTTGGTGGTATTTGATCATCTTTGCAGTTTTTATTTTTTGCACTATAAACAAAAAAAGAGCAACAATTTTGACTTTTAAACAGGTAATGTTTATTGAACATTATTGCAGAGATTACAATCACAGTGGCATACACCGAACATTCAAAAGGCGTTGCGTCATAACCATAACAGTAGATAAAAGACATTTTTCCATTACAGTAGCGATTATGTATCACAGTCAAGGAAAGTCCTAACATTGACATGTTATTTACTGTAACAGTACATCAAATTCCCTCATCACACGTGGCAGCCTCCTGCAGCCATTTATCCCATATTCTATGATATTTAGCTGGGCAACCCCTATTTTTATATAAGAATTTTTTGTATGGGAGCGTAAGATTAACTTCCCGTTTCCAGTCCTCAACCCGGGGTGGAAGGGGCCTCATCCACTGTCTAGCTATCACTTTTCGAACAGAAAACAAGGTTTCCTGCAGGAAAGTGCCAGTAGTTTTATCTAATACGTCAGGAAATATCCCTAGTAGACAAGGTTTGGGGTCTAGAGCCAAGGGCGAGCCCATAACATCATGTAAAAATGATACTACTTGTTTCCAAAGTTCCTGCAGTTTGGGGCAAGACCAGATAAGATGGAAGAACGTCCCAGTCTCAAGAGTACACATTGGGCAGAGCACAGATTGATTCATATTATATTTGGCGGTCCTTAGTGGGGTGAGGTATGCTTTATGCACTATGTAAATCTGAGAAAGCCTGTCCTGGAGCCTAGGGGACACCAACTTGCACGTCTCCAGAGCCTCCTCCCATTCCTCGTCTGTCAGTTCACCCACATCACCCTCCCAGCGGGACTTCAGAGCATACGCTAGTCTCGCCGAGACGGGGGCCGTAAGCATACCATAAAAGCACGAGATAAGCTTTTTGGGATCAGTGTCCTTCACTATGGCGACAATAGGATTGGGAGCAGGCCGAGGCAATGACTGCGGGAATTGTGTTCTAAGTGCATGTTGAACCTGTAGGTACTGAAATAGCATAGTGTTTGGAATACCATATTCCTCCTGCAGCGCCTGAAACGTTTTAATAGTACCATGGTGAATCAGGTGATGCAGGTAGTATATTCCCCTCGATACCCATAACTGAACACTCTGGATCTTTTGAAGTTCCGGCAATTGTTTGTTATGCCAAAGTGGGGTATAGTCATTTGGTGATGCAACATTCAGTTTAGTGGATGCCAGATCCCAAATCTTTCTGTAATGAAAAAGCATGGAGTGTTTACCTGGCTCCACGACTGAGCTCCCCGCCCCCGTCGAGATAGCAGCTATTGGATCATCTGCCATTTGTGCCCAAGTAGGGGAGAGAAGGGTAAGAAAACGTTGTTTATCAGTCTTGTCTACATGGAAAAGCTGAGACAGTTGTGAGGCAACATAGTAATGATTTAGATCTGGAAGAGCCATGCCCCCCATATCAGTCGGGCTTTTCAAAGCCTGCCAAGCAAGCTTGTGTCTATTATTCCCCCATACAAAGGGTCTAAGGAGACTTTCAAGGGATTTAAATTATTTCAGCAGCAAATATACCGGGGCATGCCACAACACATACAGTATTTTAGGTAATAGGACCATTTTAATCAGATTAACGCGCCCCCAAACCCCAAGGGGGAGACGAGACCAGGCCTGAATCTTAGTACGCACCAGGGAGAATAATGGTTCTACATTCAGCGCAATGTAATCTGCTGGATTCCTAGAGACATATACCCCCAGATACTTAATAGTGCCGACTCACTGAAGAGGCAGACTGGCCTGAGATTCTGACTGTGGAAAACTGTCAATAGGCAAAATTTGGGATTTTTCCCAATTTATACGAAGACCGGAAAAGCTACCGAACCACTCTATCTTTTGTAGGGCCTTTGCGAGGGAAGGGCCCGAGTCCGCCAGGTATAACAGCGTGTCGTCAGCATATTGACTGATTTTTTCGGTTAGTCGACCCATCGTCAGTCCCCTGATCGCAGGGTCCTCACGAATCGACACCGCTAAAGGTTCAGCAGCCAAGGCATATAGCAGCGGGGACAGTGGGCACCCCTGTCTGGTACCTCTACTAAGACCAAACTCCCGGGAGGACCACCCATTCGCCACCACCTTAGCCGTTGGGTGATGATACAGCAGCTTCACCCACCGGATAAAGTTTGGGCCAAAGCCGTATCCCGCTAGACACTTCCACAGATACTCCCATTCCACTGAGTCAAATGCCTTAGCCGTGTCAAGTGTCACCACCACACGCTCACCCACTGCCTCATGCGTTGCCTGTAGATTTATATAGAGCCTGCGTAGATTGAACGATGTATTCCGCCCCGGCATAAAGCTTGCCTGGTCAGCCTGAATCAGGCTAAGGATCACTCCGTTCAATCTAGTAGCAAGTATTTTAGCTAAAATCTTAATATCTACCTGCAATAGGGAGATTGGGCGGTATGATTCCGGGAAACCCGGATCTTTGCCAGGTTTGGGAATCAAAACTATCGTTGCCTCCCTCATGGACGGAGGCAATGTCAGTGTATCAAAAAGACTCCCGTAGAGGGCAAGAAGCTTAGGCGCCAGCACGTCTTGGTAACGGGAATAAAATTCAATGGGAAGACCATCTGACCCCGGCGACTTGGATTTTGCAAATTCCGCAATAGCACCCACTATTTCATCGGTGGTCAGGGGGGCCTCCAGAGCCTGCACCTGTTCCTCCGTAACCTGGGGGAGGGAAACCTGAGCCAAAAAGCCGTCCATCGGAGTGGTGTCGTCGGAGACTGTAGTGGTGTATAGGTCCGCAAAAAAGTCCCGAAATCTAGCTGTCACCTCAGAAGGGTCCGTGATCATTGTATCACCCTGACCCCGCAAAGAAATAACAACCGGGGGCCTGTCTTCCCTGTGTACCAAATATGCTAGCAACTTACCAGCTCTTTTCCCGGATTCAAAGTATTTTTGTTTGGTAAAAAAAAGTTTCTGTCGGGCCTTGTCTTGGTGTAGCTGAGAAACCACCCTCGACTGTAGTCTAAGTGCATCTGCGTTTGCCGTAGACGGGTCATCTATGTAGGTGCGTTCCCTGGAGCTCAAATCAGCCTCAGCCTCAATAATGACAGTGACCGAGTCAGCTTTGAGCCTATTAATGTGGGCAGTCAGCACCGATCGAGCGTGTAATTTAAATGTATCTCACACTGCTGGAACTGAGGCCGTGTGGTCATTATCCTCAAAAAATTTTATCCACTCCGCTACAATAGTGTCATCTTCGGGTAACAATGTCAGCCAGAACGGATTTAGTCGCCACGCCCGCGGAGGCCTACCCAGGGGCACGTCAAGCACTACAGAGTAGGGGCTGTGGTCCGAAAGTAGTCTGGGGCAGAACAATACTTCCCTGAGTCTGGGAGTGAGTTGTTTAGATATTAGTATAAAGTCAATACGGGAGAGAGAACCATGTGTGGGTGAGAAGCATGAATACTCCTTCTTTTGAGGGAATTTGTGCCTCCAAGTGTCCACAAGGTGAATGGTGGTTATAAGCCTGGACAACCTTGTGGTCCCAGCTTGCCCCACCATCAACTCGGGGGGTTTGAGCCTATCCAGGGAAGGGTTAAGCATAGTGTTGAAATCCCCCAGCCAGATAACAGGAACCGCCGGATGTCTGGACATAAAAGACAGACCCTCAACAACCAACGTCATGGTAAATGGAGGGGGTATATAGAAGGCCATAATAAGGTAGGGTTCCCCATACAATTTAGCATGTAGAAAAACAAACCTGCCCTGTGGGTCAGTAAGAATTTCGCAAAGTTCAAATTGGACAGACTTAGCTACAAGTACCGAAACCCCCCTTGAATGAGACGTGTAGGTGGAATGAAATGCCCACCCTATCCAAGGGTGTTTAAGGGCCATCTGCAGTCCACCCTCCACATGCGTCTCAACTAGCACCATCACTTCCGCACTTTGCTTTTTGAGGAACGTGAAGGCTGCCGCGCGCTTAATTTTATCGCACAGGCCCCTCACGTTCCAGGTAAGAAACCGTATAGATGCCATAAAGATTCATATAAAGCAATAGGTGCAATCGGCTTACCCCCTAACAGCCCTCCTATAAACACACCCCAATACAGCCGTGTTTGATCAAGCCCAAACAGGGGCTGTATAGGCAGTAGTGGTAAAAAACATTCAGTAAAAGTAACACTTAGTTCAGATACATACTTCGATATATTTATAGTAATCTTCTGCATAGAAACCCTAACCAAACCATCCCCCTCCCCCCACCCTACCCTGCACCAACCCCAACTTGTGCGGGTATGTTCCCTGAAAAACCAAACATGTCTGGCTGGGAAAACCAGTTTCATTAAATCAATAAAAAGGTTTAGAACAATAAGTCTGGAAGAGGGTCGCGGCCACCGGCACCAGATGGCAAGGCAAAGCAAAGCCCCCTGTATAACAGTACACAGTGGTGACCCGGGTATATAGGCAAAAGTGCCGGTTGCCGTCCAGCTCCAGTGATCAGCTCCCTCTTGACAAGAAGAAGTCCCAGCAGACAATGGAGCAGTGTTCCGCTGCACCGTGCAATTAGACCGTAGGCCTAACATGTCTCCCCTTGCTCCGGGAGAAAAAAAAAAAGGGAAAACCAAAATTGTTGAAATAAAGCAAACAGGTATGTATTGCAGAAAAGGTCCCCCAACAGGGACACTAAGAAAAAAGGAAAAAAGTTGATCCATGAACGTTGACACCATCAGCCGGCGCAAATGTCCCAGAATCGGAAAGTTCAGCAGATCTCAAAGTAGAAAAGGGCATAAAGGTAACATACGCCGCAGATGCAAGCACCCTGGCGATAATAGAGCAGCAAGTAGAGATCAGGCGACCTGCCACAGTTCCAGAACACCAGGGGAGAGACGAAAAAAATTTGTTAGCTCACATGTCCCAATGGGTCTCAGGCAGCTCCATCTTGAGGCCCTCTGCGTTCCAACCATGCTATGACCTCTCTGGGTTGTTCAAAGAAGATCGCCCGGTCTCCTGCCTCCACCCTGAGGCGTGCTGGGAATAGCATAGAGTATTTCACTTGCTGTGCACGCAGTAATCGTTTGGCCTCCATGAAACTCTGTCGGCGTTTCTGGACGTCAGCGGAAAAATCAGGGAAGATTGCAACTTTAATATTGCCCACAGGAATATTACCCTTTTCCCGAGCCATGCGGAGGGCCGCGTCTCTGTCCTTATAGTTCAGGAGTTTTGCAATAAAGGTGGAGGCCTGGCAGGCATACGATGCGCGCGTTCAACCGCCAGCATGGGGGAAAAAGACTCTCGGCCATAGGTACCTATCAGCAATTGTTCCAGAAAAGTTGTGGGGTCCTTACCTTCAGCCCCCTCCAGGAGACCAATCAATCGGATGTTGCATCTGCGTATACGATTTTCCATTTCGTCCTGTTTAGCAATCAGGAGATCTATTTGCTTCTGCATGTGGTCAGCATCACTTTGCAGTGGTGGGAGAGCGTCTTCCATATTACTGATACGGGTCTCAGTCTCCCTCACCCGGTCGCGCAGTTTCTGAAAGTCTTGCCTCAATAAAGAGATGTCCGTTTGCACTTCCTCAATTTGGGATGTAAGGGACGTGCGGCACAATGTAATGGCTTCAAGAAGCCTGTCCGTGTCTCCCGCCACACGCGGCCCTCCCGGCTCCTCCGCGCCGCCATTTTCCTCCCCCTCCTCACTCACATGTCGGCGGTATTGTGACAATCGCGCCGCCGCAGATTGTCGGGATTTCGAGGGAGACATACGTGCCGGAATGGAGGGACGCCTGCCAGACGTGGTTAGGTGAGTATCGGTGCTGTGGTGTCACAGGATCAGCGTGGGAGACAGGATTCCTCGGCGGAGCTCCGGAGACACGCGTCCTACTCCATGCAAGGTCAGGCCACGCCCCAAGAGCAACAATTTTGAAATGAAAAACAATATTTTTTACTTTTTGCTATAATAAATATCCCAATTAAAAAAAAAAACATTTCTTCATCAGTTTAGGCCAATATGGATTCTTTTACATATTTTTGGTAAAAAAAAAAAAAATCGCAATAAACGTATATAGATATTGGTTTGCGCAAAAGTTCTAGCATTTACAAATAGGGGATAGATTTATGGCATTTTTATTATTTTTTTATTATTTTTACTAGTAATGGTGGCGATCTGCAATTTTTAGTGGGACTGCAACATTGTGGCGGACAGATCGGACACTTTTGACACTTTTGACACTTTTTTGGGACCATTGACAGCAATCAGTGCTATAAAAATGCACTAGGGGGCGATCAAGGGGTAACTGTGTTCCCTTGTGTGTGTTTCTAACTGTGGGGGAATGGGACTGACTGGAGGGGGAGACAGATCACTGTTCCTAATTGCTAGGAACAGCAGTTCCCCCTTTACATCAGAATGGGGATTTGTGTTTTTACATACACAAATCCCCTTTCTGGCTCTCATGCACGCGATCGCTGGTGGCCGGTGGACATTGTGGACATTGTGGTCGCCGGCCACGTGCATCGGGTCCCCTGTTGTGCAGCAAACATCTGCTATGGTTCTTAAAGGAGCCGATGTATAGGTATGGCGATTCGCAGGAACGAGCCGACCTGCTGCCATATAATGATGGCGGCTGGTCAGCAAGTGGTTAACATACCATCCAAAATGTTTATTTTATTTGCCAATTAATATATTTATAATAAATGGACATTCATCCGTTGTATACACCTATTGAGACAACTCACTTATGCGCACGCAAAGTTTGCGCTTACTGCATTGCGCAGGACTCAACCGAGATGCAGGGCGAGGGACCGCTGGTTGTTAAGCTTATAAACAGTTTTGTGCCACAAAAATGAATGTTTCTGCCAAATTAAATTTTAGATTGTGAGACCTCAATCCCCACCCCACGGTATTAAAATTTAAAAACAAAGATAGCATTATTGTGCTGCATCTGTGCTGATTTGTGCTGCAAAAATGAACGTCTGTGCGGTTTGATTTCAGAGATATTACTAATAGTTGATGAAACCCCGCCCACTTTGCACCCCATGCTATTCAATTTTAAAAACAATTATACCATTTGTTTGTGCTGATTTGTGCCACAAATATGAATGTTTCAGCCAGTTCGGTTTTTGATATATTGGAATTTAAATTCAGATTATGTAACATCAAGCCCCGCCCACTAGGGCTGCCACCTTTTCTTCAAGTCAAACCCAAACACTTCAACATCGCACAGCAATTTTTTTCATAAAATGCATAGATAAATAATGCATAGATGTTGCTATTAATTATTTGCCGCAAATGACGGCGGTGCTGTGTGGCTTTCGTTCTGGGACGCCATCATATGACATGGTCCCCGAACGGCCGCTCGGGGGCGCGCAGCATGGCTGTCGTGGCCTCGCTGTGTTGCTAGGACATGGAGCAACTCTGATCTCTGTAAACAGCTGTGTCCGCAGCTCTTTAACCATGTGATCGGCTGTGTCCAATCACAGCTGGTCACATGTAAACACGGAGATGCCAGTAATCGGCTCTCCTCGCCTCACACTGGCAGAGTGTGTGGACATCTAGAGATGTGTAATTAGGGCACTGATCATTGGTGCCCTGATTACAATATAGCAATATAGTGTCACTAATCAGTGCCCACCATTGCCCACCAATGCCAGCAATCAGTGCCCTCCCAGTGCCCACAAGTGTCACCAGTGCCCATTAGCGATGTCAGTCAGTACTGGTTATCAGTGCCGCCTATCAGTGCTGCCCATCAATGCCCATCACTGCTGTCGATCAATGCCCATCAGTGCCCATCATTGCAGCCTATCCGTGTCGCCTATCAGTGCCCACCAGTGCCACCTATTAGTACCTCCTCATCAGTGCCACCTAATCAGTGCACATCAGTGAAGGCAAAAAATTACTTAGTTCCAAAATTTACTGACAGAAAAAAAGCTAAAAAAAATATTTTTTTTCAACATTTTTGGTCTTTTTTTTTTTTTTTTTGCAAAAAATAAAGAACCCAGCAGTGATTAAATACCACCAAAAGAAAGCTCTATTTGTGTGAAGAAAATTATAAAAGAAATTTGTTTGGGTACAGTGTAGCATGACCGCACAATGGTCATTCGAAGTGCGACAGCGCTGAAAGCTGAAAAATGGCCTGGGCAGGAAGGGGGTGTAAGTGCCCGGTAGGCAAATGGTTAAATAACATTTCTAATCATATGAAGTTAATCACAGGAGTCTCCCTTTACATCAGAGTCCACAGAGATCCCCCTTTACATCAGAGTCCACAGAGCTCCCCCTTTACATCAGAGTCTACAGAGCTCCCCCTTTACATCAGAGTCCACAGAGTTCCCCCTTTACACCAGAGTCCACAGAGCTCCCCCTTTCCATCAGAGTCCACAGAGTTCAGAGCCCACAGAGTTCCCAATATACATCAGAGTCCACAGAGTTCCCCATTTACACCAGAGTCCACAGAGTTCTCCATTTACACCAGAGTCCACAGAGTTCCCCCTTTCCATCAGAGTCCACAGAGTTCAGAGCCCACAGAGTTCCCAATATACATCAGAGTCCACAGAGTTCCCAATTTAAATCAGAGCCCACAGAGATCCCCTTTTACATCTGAACTTGCGGAGTTCCCTTTCACTGTAAGGGGGACTCTGCAGACTCTGATGTAAGGAAAAACTCTAAGGACGCTAATATAAGGGATGCTCTAGTGTACAAAGAGGTATTTAATGTAAAGGAAGCTCTGATGTAATGAGTGCTCTGAGAACCCTGATTTTTGAGAAGGGGGGAGACTTAGTCCAGTCTGAAAAATGTGTCCAGGTCTCAGACAGTCTGAAACCCGGACGCATGATTCCAAACCCAAACTTTCTTTTATTGGAAAATCAAATCACAGCTCAACAAACACAGCGAACAAGGAAAAATTGCTGACGTTTCGCACTAGCTGTAGCACTACAGCTAGTGCGAAACGTCAGCAATTTTTCCTTGTTCGCTGTGTTAGTTGAGCTGTGATGTGATTTTCCAATAAAAGAAAGTGGTTTTCTGAAGAGTGCGGCAGTCCAGAGCTTGTTTTTCGTCTGGTGCTAGTGGTAATAGCCAGCACCTGTGGCTTCCCAGCTAAAGAGACAGTTTACAGATGGTCTGTGTGTATGCTCTTCCAGAGCATACACACAGTCAGACTTTCCAACAACAAGCTCACATCGAACATTCCCCCTCGGAAATTCCGACCGTGTGTACGCAGCATTACTGTTGTATTCAGGCCAATATACACTAGAATTCAACTCCCATTAATCACATGCAGGTAAAAATGTTTCCCCTTGTTTTTCTTATCTTTCTTTGGGAATGGTAGTTGCACCTGAGATTTAAATCCCCCTACTTTTCACAGAAGTGGATGTCTTAGCCCTTGCACACATGGTCGGACATTCCGACGGAAAATGTTGTCGGATAATCCGACCGTGTGTGGGCTCCATCGGACTGTTTCCGTCGGAATATCCGACCGACAAAGTTTTAGAGCTGGGCTATAAAATTTTCCTACAACATGATCTGATCGGACATTGTCCCATTGTTTGTAGAGAATTCCGATTGGACAAAGTGCCACGCATGCTCAGATCAAATTCCTAGACCAAAGCTATTGGCTACTAGCCTGAACGTAGTCCCGTTGTAACGAATTAATGCCATCACGTTCTGAACGATCGGATTTTCCGCCAGCTTTGTCCGACCGTGTGTATACAACACCAGTTTTCGGACAAAATCTGACTATTTTGGTTGTCGGAATGTCCGACCGTGTATACAAGGGCTTAGAAATGCATTTTGCTAAATATTTATATGTAGGAAGGCCAGTATGGTGGCCTGAATTTATGGGAGGAGCCCGGGGGGTATTTAACCAGCCCGTTCGCCTGTGGTGGTTGTCGGTTTCCGGTGCGCAATACCACGTCACTAGGCCGACAGCTCGTGTTGATCACCATTTGATTACCATTCAGACAAACGTCTCCCTTCTTGGAAGTCTCGTAGTTTTCGTGTTCCGTCCGGTTTTGTACAAATCTCGCCGGCTCGACTGCCGCAGGTAGGGGTCTCGATTGACCTTCATTTCTATTCATTTCTACTTTATTTGAGTGTCGTAAACCCTAAAAAATGTCACATCGTTCGGGTTGATACCGGGTTGTTATCACTCATGTCGCACTTGCCCGCACACACCCTTCATTTCACAGGCGTCGTTCGGTAGGTTGTCTGTGATACTTTGTTAGCTACCGGTTGCATAATCTTGTTCGTCATGTTCCGCAGTCATATCGTTGTCAGTCGTATCTTGCGGCACAACGACCCATGCCTCTGCCACAAACTGGCTCACGTAGGCCATTTCTTCATTTCACCTGTCACTTACTACGCTCCGATTCGAATCCAGTTGCATCACCTAAATGCGCCGATTCGTCCCGGGGTGCCCCTAGGTATTCGGCCTCATTTCGGTACATGCTCCAGAGTCCGCTCGTTCCAACCGTCCGGGTCTCTGTCATGGGTTCATTTCACGTCACCTACTACGTTCGAATCGATACCAGTCGTTTGCCAAAAAAAAAAAAAAAAAAAACGCACAGGTTCGATTAAACGTGTCCCAAATAGCTTGGCCTCATTTCGGTACATGCTCCAGAGCCCGTGCGTTACCATTTCAACCCGGGCCCTGTCATGGGATTCATTTCACGTCACCACTACGTTCGAACCAATACCAGTCGTTTAAAAAAAAAAAAAAAAAAAAAAACGCACAGGTTTGGTCGACGTGTCCCAGTTGTCGTTGGCCTCATTTCAGTACATGCGCTAGAGCCCGTTCGTTGACGGTTGCGAGTCGCGCCCTCTCCGAGTCGCAGCTCTACCATGGGAAAACATTTCATCCTCATCTAGTTCGCCCGGGTCGAATCCGGTCGCATTTCGTTGCATCGATTCGCCCGGACGGTCCCACATTTTGTAGCTTTTTCGGCCTCATTTCAGTGCATGCTCCAGAAATCCGGGTTGGTTCCAGCCTCAGTTTGGGGCCGGCCATTCCAGGCCTCTGTCATGACAGTAGTCCTTCATTCATTTCACTGTCACATTCCGCGCTCCGGTTCGAATCCAGTCGCACGATCGGATGCACCGATTCGTTCCGGTTCGCCCCCAGGTTGTTGCCCTCATTTCAGTACGTGCTCCAGAGTCCGTTCTGCTGTCAGTTGTACTAACGACACGACCAGTTTGTGCCTCTGTCACGGCAAATCGTGCTTCATTTCATGGTCACTTATAGCGCTCCGATCCGAATCCAGTAGCATCTATGATGCATCGATACGGTTCGGCGTGCCCCAGAGGGAACAGCCACATTTCATTTATTTTTTCCACAGGTTGTCTGGCGCTGGGCCAAAAAAAAAAAAAAAAAAAAAAAAAACGGAATCTCAAAAGGATAACAGAAACAATGAGGGAATAACGGCGTGATGGTTTAGGAATCATGGCGCAGAAATATCTACTCACCGGTGCACTTCAGTTGTGTTAGCCAACTACTTACGTCACATGCCAGTTTTCCTTGTTAGGCTCCTTCAAACAAATGTCATCTGTTGTTTCTCTCTCCAGGTCAGTCAAAGCTTAGTAGGTCCACCCTGCACCAGCTTGGACGTCGTCTCCCAGGTAAAAAAAAAAAAAAAAAAAAAGAAGGGCTAGGAGTGGAAAAGGCGTCAGCAAGACGGACCGGTACACATATGTATGTAGGCGAAGGAACGTCAGTATATATGTGTATTCGCGTTCGCTTCCGCCTTAGTACCCAAGCAACAGGTGGGCTCACTTGGAAAATAGAGAAACAGTCTTGACTTTGTCATCCTCTATAGGTTCCGGTCGTCCATCTATCTTCCCCAAAAGAGATAGGACATCACTCCCGGGGCTCGATCCATCAGGAACCATGTCCCAGACCAGCAGTGAAGACCTTACTGCCCCCCTGTCACCTCGCCCGCCTTCAGTGGGCGACAGCATTCAGTCTTTCAGGGGCTGGACTATCCCTAGGCTGTCAGCGGAGCTCAGACGCAGGGGCATTCCCTTCCCAGCCACAGCTAGGAAGGCAGAGCTGTTCAGGCTCCTCTCTGCCCCCCCAGCTACCGCCGGGCCTAGTACCCCGCCTCAGGCTACGCTGCAGTCCATCTCTTCGGCCATAGGTCAACTGCATACCATGGTGTTGTCTCTGGCCAGCTCGGTCACGGATGTTCAAACCAGGGTGACCCTCTTAGAAACACCTCCAGCTACAGCCACCACTGTTCCGGATGCAGTCCCGTCTCTTCTACCAACAGGTACCGAAGGCACATGTCCCGTGGTCTGTCCAGCACATCTTGTGCCGGCCAGCATTAGGAAGGACATCTTGGACGGCAAGGATGTTAACCTTGCCTCCTTGCTCATTTCGGTGCATGACCTGGCAGAGAACAAGGCTTACACCTGGGGGGATGTATCCGTAGTTCTCAAAGCTAAGGACCCCAGGCTAAACCGGAAGCTATCCATCCCCGAGTTTACCCTAGCCTTCGGCATGCTCAGAGATGTCGTTTGCTCAGCCTCTCCTGCCAGGAGGGTTGAATTAGATTTGTATCTCCACACGGTGGTGGACCTGGGGTACAAATATGGTGGCTTTGCATTCTACGACTACCATCGTTCCTTCTCAGCGAAAGCAGCCGCCAAACTGGCACAGTTCCAGTCTCTCACAGACTGGAGCCTGATGGACACGGAACTATTCTGCCGGCATTTTGCCGGCCTTCGTTCACCCCTGTGTGCCGTCTGCCAGTCCTCCACCCATACCGCTCCCTGGTGCGCCAACATACCGGCTACTCGCCCGGTAGAATTTCCCTCCACCTCTGCCGCAGCCCCAGGCCCATCAGGCTCGGCACCAAAAAACCAGGTGGACAAGTTTGGACGCACGGTCCAAACCATTGGGGGCGCGGCCATCTGCAATAACTTCAACTACGGTTCTTGTAATTACAGCCAGTGCCGTCTACTGCATATCTGCGTTATATGCCACAGGGCGCACCCCAGGAATTTGTGCGAGGTCAAAGCGCACAAAGGTTCATGACTGAGCCGTATAGACATACTTTGCCTGGGCTTCTACCTCAACACGCACCCCACTCCTTCACTAACCACCTTCCTCATAGGCGGCTTCACCGCAGGTTTTCACACCGGCCTCATCTCCCTACCTCACCAAACCCACGAGTGCAGAAACCTCCGCTCAGCAGCCTCTGACGAACAGGCCATCGACCTGCTGCTGCAGAACGAGGTGGATCGAGGCTTCGTTATAGGCCCCTTCACTCAGCCCCCCTTCAATATGTGGAGAGTTAGCCCTATTGGGCTTGTCAAGGGCAAGTTTTCCAATAAAAGTCGTTTAGTGTATGACCTGTCTGCGCCTCATTTTTCTCACATCCCTAGCTTAAACTCATTGATCCCTTCTGAAGAATTCTCCTTAAAATATTCCTCAGTGGACATGGCAATCCAGGCCATCCTTAAAGTAGGCACAGGCGCATGGCTGGCGAAAGCGGACATATCCGACGCCTTTAAACTGTTACCTATCCACCCGTCCCTCTGGTGCTGGCACGGGATTAAGTGGAAGGATCAATACTACTTCGCCACGAAGTTGACGTTCGGCTCCAAAAGCAGCCCGTGGCTGTTCGACATATTTGCCCAATCTCTCGAGTGGATTCTCTTACACAAGGTCGGCTGTCAGCAAGTTATCCACTACTTAGATGATTTTTTATTGATAGAACGGCCAGGCGCACCTCCCAGAGATCTTGACAAGTTAAGGACCGTTTTCGGGAACCTCAATGTTCCCATCGCTGAGCATAAGGTGGACGGACCCGCACATTCAATCACCTTCCTGGGTGTTATTTTAGACGCCGGCTCCATGAAAGCCAGCCTGCCCCTTGACAAACTAACCCGCATCAGGGCGGCACTTCACGAGTTCACTCGGACCAGGGGATGAACTAGGAGACAGCTGCAGTCACTGTTGGGCATGCTCAATTATGCCATGCGCATTATCCCACAAGGCCGTTCCTTTATCTCACGACTGTTGGTCTACCTGTCTCAGGCTCAAGACCCGGATCATATCCTTTGCCTAGACACCGCAGCTTTAGCAGACCTGGCAATGTGGGACGAGTTCCTGTCCAACTGGAATGGCATCTCCCTTTTCATCCCGTGCATTTCACCTCTCTCACCACAGGTAGTCACAGACGCCGCGGCCTCTACAGGGTTCGCAGCAATTTTTGGCCACCATTGGTTCGCCGGACCCTGGCCTTCTCAGATACTTAGCATCCCGGGCTTTAGTCAATCCTCTTCACTCTTCGAGCTCTACCCCATGGTTGCAGCCGCCCAGCTCTGGGGCCCTACCTGGTCCGGACAAACGGTAGGCTTCACCACCGACAATCAGGCCACAGCCGAAATTGTCAATAAAGGCAGGTCTAAATCCCCCTCCGTGATGTCCTTCCTACGCAGGCTGGTGCAGCTGTCACTACAGCACCAATTTAACGTCATCTGCATGTTTATCCCAGGGAAATATAACCGGGCAGCTGACGCCCTCTCCCGCTTTAATTTCCGGTCCTTCTTTCTACAGGTTCCCAGTGCAGATGCCGCATCAGCGCCTATCCCGCATTGGTCGCAGTTGACCCTGGACTAGAGCCGCATTTACTAGGAGCCACGCAGCTCATCAACCGTTCGTTATCGGACAATACTCTCAAAGCCTACCAGGTAGCCTGGAGAACCTTCAACGCATTTCTGGTCACCTCCTCAGTAGGCACCCCCACAGATACTAGACACATTCTAGCCTTCATCTCGTACTGCCACAACCAACTGGCCTTGTCTTTTAACACCATTCGCTTATACTTAGCTGGTGTTCAGCACTTCCTTTCAATCCAGGATCCTACCAAACCCTCTGTTTTCTCGTCCCACGCTGTCCGAGCCATATTACGCGGCATCCAAAAGCAACAGCCGCCAGTAAAAGTCAAGCGGCTCCCCATCACCAGTGCCATCTTCAGGGACATGTCCACCATACTCAACAGCTACCCCTTTGGTGTTCTCCCCAGTCTGGTCATACAGGCAGCCATTTACCTAGCCTTCTATGGCTTCCTTCGGCCCGGTGAGTTTACTCACAACAGCCTACACGGCCCAGTCCTCCGCAGATGTCATCTGCTCCGTCACCAGGACCATTTCATCCTCCACCTCCCGGTAACCAAGACCCAGCAGACAGGCACCGGCGTAGACATCCACCTCTACAAAACCAACAATGCCTGGTGCCCGGTCACGATGCTTACACAGTTTCTCGCTCGGCTGCCCGAGCTCCCGGACTCTAGCCCACTTTTGCCCTTCCCGGTGAAACCACTAACTAACCAACAATTTGTTAAGCATATCAGGATTCTCCTCCGCAACCTGCTCCTCAATCCTAGTGAGTATTCCGGCCACTCCTTTCGCATTGGAGCAGCTTCATCCGCATCCCGGCATGGGGTCCCGGACCACGTCATCAAAAGGTTGGGCAGGTGGAAGTCGGCCTGCTTCACTCGGTACATCCCTAACCCACAGGTGGAGATGTCTCGAGCATTCACTCAACTGGCTCAATAAAATTAACCAGGAAACAATAAAACTCTCTTATCCCTACCTGACTGTTTTGCCCCCTTATTTTGGTATACCGTCCATTAGACCAGGGCACACTTTCAGGTCCATTTCATAAAAGGTGTCTCATGATAAGCTTGTTTTGTTCAGATACGTATCGGCCATAGGGCTCCAGCCATAAGTAGGAAGGCCAGTATGGTGGCCTGAATTTATGGGAGGAGCCCGGGGGGTATTTAACCAGCCCGTTCGCCTGTGGTGGTTGTCGGTTTCCGGTGCGCAATACCCTCCCTCCCATCCCCTTTTTAGGGCATTTATCAAAAAACATTTCTCTTCAATCATATTCATTCTGATTACTGGGTATGCCCCCTTATTTTGGTATACCGTCCATTAGACCAGGGCACACTTTCAGGTCCATTTCATAAAAGGTGTCTCATGATAAGCTTGTTTTGTTCAGATACGTATCGGCCATAGGGCTCCAGCCATAAGTATAAATATATATTCAAGAAATGATATGCTGTAAGAATGTAATGATTATTTATTTAACTAACTTTGGGATTTTATGAAATAGGTCTAGTAAATTGCTGGTGCAAATAAAGGACCTTGTTACGCCTTCTGTGATATTCTGTTCTGGTCTTTATCTTATTACACTGTTTTTTGTCTCCACAGGGCCTGGATGATGAGGATGTCTCACGGATCCAAGGAGACCTATTTATCTTGATCCTGAATATTTTTGTTATCCACAAAGTTATTAATGAAAACACTACCAACTTGGGAATAGTTATTTAGAGAATAGAGGTTCTCACTGCAATCTCTGATGTACCCCAAGCATGTGTTTTTCCTATGGGGCTCATTTATGCTTATAACCTGAGCTACCCTAAAAACCTAAAATATACCTTTGAAGTTTTTCAGAAGATCTTTTTAGAGCTAGATGTGGGGAATCTATCTTCAAACGTTCACACTTTAAAGTGAAAATGACTTCCCTAAAAGACTTAAAAATAAAGTTAATATATTCCGTGTTCTATGTTGTTTGCAGATATACTGTATGTTACATTTGTGTGTTTCAGTTTGATTTGTTAGCTAAGAATGAGGCATTTAAAAAAAAAAAAAAAGTGTTTACATTTTGTTTACATTTGATGCTGCTTTAATAATATTACATTTGTAACATTTTATAAATAATAAATGTTAATTTGTTTTGAGAGTCATGAGACTATTACTTAAAAAAAAAAAAAAACATATTATTGTATCATTATTATATAAAAACCCTCAAACATATCAAATACATTTGGAAAATAGGTTTTACCAACATAAAAACATTGCGTAAATTACAAGAAAAAATAAGTTAACATCACTTAAAACTAAGACAAGTTAATATATGTATTCCTAACTTGAAATTATGGTCTATAAACTGAAAATATTGAATATACTTTACTTATACATATAGTCCAAAAACTGGAAAAATTGAGTTGGCTTTTCTGAATACAACAAAGTTGAAAATATGAAAAGTCTAATTAGACAAAAATAAGTTTAGTTGACAGTACTTAAAAAGTTTATGCAAATAGTTGCCTCAATTTTTTTTTGAGTAGACCCAGCACACAATTTTTTACAGTGAAGCAACAACAATGTGTAGGCAGTGGTGGCACAGAATGACTCTATCATGCAGCCCTCCTGAATGAATGACTTTGTATATAGTATGCACTTAACACTATACAGACATTTGTGTGATTTGAGATGCACTACAGATTGATTTTTTTTTATGCAGAATCTCGCTACCAGCTTTCTGCCAGTAAGATCCTGTGTAAATCTGTATGCCTGTGTATATGAGTCCTAAAGAGTAAATGTCTCAATTAAAATATATTTTAAAATTATGCAAAACCTCATGAAATAACAATTCTGACCTTTAACATACACAGTGGGTATAGAAAAGAATCTCCGCCTTTATAATATTCACATTTTGTTGCTTTGCAGCCTGAAATGATAAAAAAAGATAAAAGATAAAAACACAGTTTTTGTTTCATCCATCTGCATTTACTAGTGCAACTCATAACATCCAAGTGAAAGAAGAAAAAAAAAAATCAAAAACAGATTCACTGAGTTGGAAAAAGGATCACCCCCTCCTGTCAGTATTTTGTTGGACCACATTTTGCTTTAATTACAGCCTTTAGTCCAGGGATATGCAATTAGCAGATCTCCAGCTGTTGCAGAACTACAAGTCCCATGAGGCATAGCAAAACTCCGACAGCCACAAGCATGACCCCCAGACGCAGAGCATGATGGGGCTTGTAGTTTTGCAACAGTTGGACGTCCGCTAACTGCATATCCCTGCTTTAGTCTGTTGGGATATGTCTTTACTAACTTTGCACATCTGGACTTTGCAATATTTGCCCACTCTTCTTTGCAGAACTGTTCAAGTTCAGTTAAATTTGATGGTAACCATTTGTGATCTTCAGTCTTCAAGTAATTCCACAGATTATCAGCGGGGTTTAAGGCTGGATTCACACCTATGCATTTTTAGAGCTTTTTGCATTTTGCAGATTTGTACTACAGTCCATTTAGGCTAGATTCACTCCTATGCATTTTTAGTGCTTTTTGCATTTTGCAGATACTGTCCATTTACCATGGTTTCCTATAGAACACGTTCTGCAGTACAAATCAGCAAAATGCAAAAAACACAAAAAATGCATAGATGGGAATCCAGCCTAAGTCTGGGCTCTGACTAAGAAATGCAAGGACATTCACCTTTTTCTCCTTCAATCACTGTGTGGTCATTTTTGCTGTGTGCTTTGGGTCATTGTCATGTTAGAAGGTAACCTTTTTCCCATTGACAACTTTCTGGCAGAGGGCAGCAGATTTTTTTTTTCTTGAATTTGATGGTATTTTGCCCCATCCAGTTTTTCTTCTTTGTCCCCTGGATCCAGCGATGTCCTCCCCGCTGTGTGTGCGAGCTGTCCTCGGCTCGATTCACATAGTGCCCGAGTGCCACTGAGCTCCATTCCCTGCGACGTTACGGCACACGGGAGCGGAGATAAGTGCCAAATTCAAAAAAAGTTAAAACATACAATACACATACAGTACTGTAATCTTACAGATTACAGTACTATATAAAAAATGGCACATCCCCTTTGTCCCTAGTGGTCTGTCCAGTGCCCTGCGTGCAGTTTTATATTATAAATACCGTTTTTTCTGCCTGGAATTTGGAGATTGTCCATAGCAACCAAAAAGTGTCCCTTTATGTCAAAAGTGGTTATAGACCAGCTAGAAAACAGCGATAATAAATTATAATCACTTGCAGAATTGAGCGATAGCGATTTCTGGGGAAATTCGTCATCAAACACTAAATCTAATGACAGCGACAATTCTGCAACTGAGCAAATTTCAGGGTTTTTGATTTGATTACATTATTGAATAATTTTTATTATTTGTTATAATTATTTATAGTTATTTATTATATTATAATTTATGATTTTGTGTTTCAAACTACTATCATACCCGGGATGAGTTATTCCTAAGAATTGCAGGCCTACAATATAAAATGCCAAATTTCCATGCAAAATAATGGTAACGCTTTCAGCACCTAAAATCAGAAATAATCATACCGCCAGGGAGGTTAATCTATACAGTAGTTTGTAGACGTGATAACATTTTCAAAAACCAATATACGCCTATTGCAATTTTTTTTATGAAAAATATGTAGAAGAATGTATATCGGCCTAAACTGATGAATAAATTGTTTTGTTTTCAAAATTGTCGTATTTTTTTTTGTTTATAGCACAAAAAAAATAAAAACCGCAGAGGTGATCAAATATCACCAAAAGAAAGCTCTAGTTGTGGGTAAAAAAGGACATAAATTTTGTTTGGGTGCACGACTGCGCACTTGTCAGTTAAAGAGACGCAGTGCCGTACTGCAAAAAATGGTCTGGTCATTAAGGGGGCAAATCCTTCTGGGGCTGAAGTGTTTAAAGCTTTGTTTTTTTTTGTTTGTTTTTTAACCACTTGCCGACCGCCCACCATCGTTATACGTCGGCTGTTTGAAGAGGAATATCGTTGTTATGGCAGTAGCTAGCTGCCATAACCCAGGTATCCTCTTCTTCAGTGGGCGGTCAGCTTTCAGATAAAAGTGGTCCCTACGGCGGATTCGCAGCAAGAACACTTTTATCAGTGATAAAGAGTGCCGTCAGTAGCAGTGGAGGTGACCGGATCCTCCTCGGTCTGTGGTATGGAGCTGACTGAGGGGAAGACGGCCCCCATTTGGCTCCATACCATTGCAGGGCGGAAGCGACGTCAAAATGTCACTTCTGCCCATAGCTCTTAAAGGGACTTTTTTTTTTTTTATTAAATTTTGCATTTTAGTGTAAATATGAAATCTCATATTGACCCCAGATCTCATATTTAAGAGGTCCTGTCATGCTTATTTTCTGTTACAAGGGATGCAGAAGCGAATGCATACGTGAGCAGCACCCGCATATCACCACGATCATTAGAGCGAGAGCAATAATTCTAGCCCTAGACCTCCTCTGTAACTCAAAACATGCAACCTGTAGAATTTTTTAAGCATCGCCTATGGAGATTTTTAAGGGTAAAAGTTTGCCGCCATTTCACGAGCGGGCGCAATTTTGATGCGTTACATGCTGGGTATGAATTTACTCAGGGTATCATTATCTTTCACAATGTAAAAAAAAAAATGGGCTAACTTTACTGTTGTCTTATTTTTTAATTCAAACAAGTGTATTTTTTTCGAAAAAAAGTGCGCTTGTCAGACCGCTCCGCAAATACGGTGTCACAGAAATGATTGCAATGACCCCCATTTTATTCTCTAGGGTGTTAGAAAAAAATATATAATGTTTGGGGTTCTAAGTAATTTTCTAGAAAAAAAAATGATTTTAACTTGTAAACACCAAATCCCAAAACGAGGCTCTGTCCTTAAGTGGTTATTTAACAAACATGTTATACTTACCTGCTCTGTGTAGTGGTTTTACACAGAGAAACTTCAATCTTCTTGTTTTTCTGGTCCCTTGCTGGTGCTCCTATCTCCTCCCCCTCGAGCAGTACCCCCAGAAAAAGGCGCTTGCCCTCAGGGCAAGTGTCTTTCTTGCCCTGAGGGCACCGCTGCATGCTCACTTCTATAAGATCCATAAGACACATAGAGCTGCGGCCTGGGCCCGCCACTCACTCAGTGGTTCACTGGCTGTGATTGACAGCAGTGGGAGCCAATGTGCTCCCACTGCTGTATCAGCCACTGAGGAGGGAGAGTCCCCATACAACCAAGGCTAACATGAACATTGCTGGATCGGATGGGGCTCAGGTAAGGATTGGGGATGCTGGTGGGGGGGGGGGGGAGCAGCTGCACACAGAAGGTTTTTTTGTAACCTCATGCAAAGAATGCATGAAGGTAAAAAACCTTCAGCCTTTAGAACCGCTTTAAGGTTAAGTTCTCACTAACCCATTTTCCAAAAATCAATCTGCGGTAGAACGCTTTTTAATGTGCATTTATGCAGCCACTGTCAGGTGTTCAGGAGGCAATCCTGCCTCCTCCTGAATGTTTGTTTTGATTTTTTTTCCGAACAATGGCATATATTTTTTTTGCTGAACAAGCGTTTGGCTTGCAGTTGCGGCACAGCCCCTTTGACTTGTCGCCTGTCAAATTCACATGTCGTGTTAAATGTTCTATAGCATGTGAACATCTCACTCCCGCTGTCTTCTGGACTTTAGGTGGACTTTAGCTGTAAGGCCTCTTATGCCGCATACGCGACCAGACTTTTCGACGGACTAGGTCCGACGGTCTTCCGGACGGATTTTCAGCAGAGGTCCGACGGACTTTCCAAACTAACGGACTTGGCGACACATGAACAGTCTAAATCCGTTTCAAAGTCTGTTCATTTTGAAGGTGATGATGTAAAACGGGACTAAACAAGGAAGTTCAATAGCCAGTAGCCAATAGCTGTCCTTGTGTCGTATTTGGTCCGTCAGATTAGCATACAGACGAATGGATTTTTCGACCGTTCTCAAGTCCGTCAGAAAGATTTGAAACATGTTTTATTTCTAGGTCTGTCAAACTTTTGGGGAAAAAAAGTCAGCTGGAGCCCACACATGCTGGAATTGTCAGACGGACCTAGTCTGCGTCCGATCGTGTGTATGCGGCATTGCACAATTGCCAGCAGTAACAGGCCTTACAGCTTTTCTTTGCAATGGTACACTTCTTGTCTACGTCTTTTGGGAGAAGCTTCCTATCCGGAACAGAAGATGTTAACAGTGTTTGACTGCTGGATGATTAAGCAGTCTGAGCGCTATCACACTTGTTTATATCCCACCAGACAATCTCCTTCATAAATGGATGAATTCTTCCCAAGAGAAACTGGAACAGGTTACAACATTCTGCGCATACATTTCATGCAGGCTTATCCAATCAGACAATGACAAGAGCAGTGATGATGTGCAAAGTACACTACACCACAGCAACCAGCAAAGAATGTCTTCTGCTAAGCAAAGTTTGTATTGGAAAACGGTCACATAATATAACAAAATTATCATTTTTAGATAAACTATGACCCTTTCAGCGAAAGAAAGATACTTATCATGGTGCCCTATGTCTGTAATAGACAAGAAATGCCAAGAACTTTATTTTTTTTTTCACGTGTGGCTACTAATCCCCTCAGTGTTCACAGCTGAGTACATCTGAACCATGAAATACACTTAGTTCCCATGATACAATAAAAGCTGTCAATGCCTTGAGGTCTGTACATCGTGCTTTAAGTCTAAATGATGCAATAAATAGAGCCAGCAGAAACACACTAAAGCTGGCCATACACAGCTCATATTTCGGTCTGGTTCCTGACGGCACGTCTAGCTCAACAAACTTTGAAAAAAGTAAAAAATTGTCAGTTGAACAGTGACCGCGTCCAACCAGATGCAGTTACTGTTCAGGCATTCATAACCTGAAGCTGTCTTAATACAACAGGCAGCAGGAGAAGTTCTTCCCTCCATGCGGTTTAGGCCTCGTTCACACTTAACGATTTGGAAATCCAAATCATGGAAAAAAGTGTGACGCGTGTTTTGGTACCATTCATCCTTAATGGCACCTCAAACGTGTTGCAATTTTGACACGACAAAACACACGAGAATCGCGGCAAAATGTGGGTGTATTGTGCTGTCTTCTAATGCTGTGTCCCCGTGTGTATGATTTCTTTAAAAAAAATGAAGCTATATACCTAATTTCAGAGCCCTGCCTGCCATTCACGTGACCGGCCAACTCTCACCTCCTACCTTCTGACAGCTGCAGTGGGCAGGGCCGATATTCCCCCAGTGATGTCAGCCGGGAGGGGAGGAGGAGAGAGCCGGATGGTCATGTGAGCGCCGACTGGGGCTCTGAAATGAGGTATAAAGCTGCATTTTTTATAAATTACACACACGGGGGGGCACAGGATTAGTAGACAGCACAGATAGTACAAAGATGTAGCTGTTATTCCAGCAGCTGGGGGGGGGGGGGCACTGTCACTAGCTGAGAGGCGGGGGGAGAGGAGCACAGAGGAGGACAGGAGAGACAGCAGATGATGGAGGCATGTAAACTGACCACAGTGTCAGGGCTGCCATGACATACTATGGTCAGTTTACATAGGGGAGGCAGAGTCAGCCAGGTATCCTGTTTCCCCCAAAATAAGACCTAGTGTGATTGTCGGAGATGGCTGCAATATAAGCCCTACCCCCCAAATAAGCCATAGTTAAAGTCCTTGTAGGTCTCATTTTCAGGGTAGGGCTTATTTTCAGGGAAACAGGGTAGGGCTTATTTGGGAGGTAGGGCTTATATTGCAGCCATCACCAACAATCACACTAGGTCTTATTTTCGGGGGAAACAGGGTAAATAATAAAAAGTAGCAGCGCTAAAAATACCGTGACTAAAGAATGTGGAATGAAAAATAAAAGAGTCCAAATTGATTATTAACAATAGCCTTGGATGGAAAAGACATAAATTAAACTGAGTAAATAAGATGCACCATCATCCAAATGATATGAAATAAACAATGGTAACTCTGGTCCCCAACTAGAGAAACACAAAGAAAAAAGGAGCAGACAGACTATTACGGAGCACACCAACAGTAATACAGATATAGTTAAACGACAGTGTAAAAAGTATTTTATACATTTATTGAAAAATTTGTTTTGACAAGAGACAATGTAAACAATCAATGGCTAATAGAAGCGGTGAAGTATTTCAGCCCGCTGAAATGCTCAAGCACCGCAAAAGTCTCCACCGGCGACTGGGGGGGCGGTAGAATAGCCCGTTCTGACCCGGAGCTTCACTGGCATACCAGCACCATCATGCTGTCACATCGTTACCATTGATTATTTGACGGACTCTTACCTATATGGTATATTTGCATGGTTGCCGTGGCCGAGATTGCCCCTTTTGAATTCGGGTGCTGTCTCGGTTGTCTCCGGGTCCCAGTTTTACCACTATCTCCAGCCAGAAAGGACTTTGGCCTGTTTTGTAGCAATTCTACCGCCACCAGTCGCCGGTGGAGACTTTTGCGGTGCTTGAGCATTTCAGCGGGCTGCAGCTCGGGGATGTTTATATTTCCTGAAGAAGCTGAAAAAGCGAAACTAGTCGAAATACTTCACCGCTTCTATTAGCCATTGATTGTTTACATTGTCTCTTGTCAAAACAAATTTTTCAATAAATGTATAAAATACTTTTTACACTGTCATTTAACTATATCTGTATTACTGTTGTTGTGCACCGTAATAGTCCATCCGCTACTTTTTTCTTTGTGTTTCTCTGGTTGAGGACCAGAGTTACCATTGTTTATTCCAAATTGATTATATCTAGATTATTGTACATAAATAACCTAAGTGATAAATGAATAATCCATATCAAGCACAAATGGGTGGGTTTTTTGATATAACACCTCTTGACGACAGTGCACCTCCACCACATGGTGTACAACGTCAGATTGTGACGAAAAGTTCATAGGGAGGTTGACTTTCTGACGTCATTGTGCTGTACTCAGTGTACGGGTGTTCACTTGCTGGCTTGCTGTGCTTTTATGATCATTTTTATCTTCTACTTTGTAAGTGAAATCCTTTATCCTATTAAATACTTTGGTACAGTTTACACTATGGAGTTTCTCTTTTATATTTTTTGGGTAACACCTGAACTCTTTCCTTGGTGGCCGATGCTTGATTTGGTGCTCAATTTAAATTCCTTCCCATTACATATTGTGGACAACCGTCTTCCGTTTGGATAAAGGCCCTGGCTGGGTATTTAGCAGCAGACTTCTAAAAGCTTGCCTTCTGGCAAGCTCGCAATTCATGTGGCGGAGGTGCACTGTTGTCAAGAGGTGTTATATAAAAAAAAACATTTATTTGTGCTTTATATGGACTTCATTTATTACTTTTTTTTTTTGCGGTCCCCACACCCCATAGCACCTTGTCCCCATGTTGATGAGGACAAGGGCCTCTTCCCAACAATCTTGGGCGTTGGTTGTTGGGGGCGGCTTATCATAATCCGGGAGCCCCCTTAAATAAGGGGGCCCCCAGATTCAAGCCCCCTACCCTATGTGAATGAGTACGCCACCATCCGGGGGTCTTCTTCCGACTTTGGGGGTCTTCTTCTGACTTTGAGGGTCTTGTCCCGCTCTTTGCTTCTTCTGCCGGGCCTCCACTATCTTCTTCCAGCTCTTTTTACTAGCGTTCCTGCCATTGCGGCCAGAGAGAGCGTTGTGTCAACATCGGAAGGAAGAAGAAGAAGAGAAGAAGAAGAAGGCAGCGGCGACAGCAACAGCAACAAGCTATGGCGACAAGACCGGGCCAACGTTAGTAAAAGAGCTGTAAGAAGATACATGCTTTAACCTCTTGACGTCCGCGCTATAGCTGAATGACGGCCGCAGCGCGGACCTGAATTTCTGGGAAGCCATCATATGACAGCCTCCCCTGTGCACGCTCCCTTCGTGCACCCTGTAATGTGATCACTGAGTCACTGAGACGTGGATGATCACCGGTCCCAGCCCCTTACCATGTGATCAGCTGTCAGCCAATGACAGCTGATCACATGATGTTAACAAAAGCTCTGTAATCGTTTTTTTTTCTCCTCACGCTGACAGCGTGAGGAGAAAAAAAAGCCACTCACCGGCTCATCTGCAAGGGACATCGGTCCCGAAGAGGAAGAGGTAATTATGCCTCATCTGTGCCCACTAGTACCCCCTGCCAGTGCTACCTGCAATTGCCACCTGCCAGTGCCCACAGTGCCCACCAGTGCCACCTATCAATGCCCATGAGTGCCACCTATCAATGCCCAAAAGTGCCACCTATCAATGCCCACTAGTGGTGCCAATCAGTGCCACCTAGCAGTGCTGCCTATCAGTATAACAGATCCGTGCCCATTATTGCCACCCATCAGTGCCCATCACTGCAACCCATCAGTGCCCAACACTGCCAACTATCAGTGCCCATCAGTGCCGCCTCATCAGCATACATCAACGAAGGAGAAAAATTACCTGTTTTAAAATTTTATAACAAAATCTAAAAAAAATATATATTTTTTTTTTAAAGCGGGAGTTCGCCGTTATTTTTTTTTTTTAAAAGCCAGCAGCTACAAATACTGCAGCTGCTGAATTTTAAAATAATGTCACTTACCCGCCCAGCGCGCCCGCGATGTCGGCACCCGAAGCCGATCTCTCGATCGTCTCTCGGGTGCTGCCGCCGCCATCTTGGGTATGGGAATCAGGAAGTGGAGCCTTTCGGCTTCATTTCCCGGTTCCCTACTGCGCATGCGCGAGTCGCGCTGCGCAATAAGGATGGTCCCCGCTGTCTCTGGGATCCATGTGTTTCCCAGCAGGCAGCGGGGGACCTTCAGAAAGGGGCGTAGATTCTGCGGAAAGGGGCGTAGCTTCTGTAGAATCTACGCCGGAAGTGGGTGCAGATACCTGTACTGTACAGGTACCTGCACCCCCCTCCCCCCTGAAAAGGTGCCAATTGTGGCGCCGGAGGGGGGGAGGGTTCCAATGAGCGGAAGGTCCACTTTAGGGTGGACTTCCACTTTAATTCGCTCTTTTTAAAAAAAATTAACAAAAAATAAAAACCGCAGAGGTGATCAAATATCACCAAAAGAAAGCTCTATTTGTGGGAAAAAAGGATAAAAATTTATTTGGGTACAGTGTTGTATGAACGCGCAATTGTCATTCAAAATGCGACACTGCTGAAAGCTGGAAATTGGTCTGAACGGAGGGAGAGGGGTTAAGTGTCCAATAAAAAAGTGGTTAAAGGGGGACAGAATCCATTTTTTTTTTTTAGTGCAACAAACACTTTAAGGGCTCATTCACACCAGGGCAATCTATTACAGTGTGTTTAACATGTGTTGCATTAAGGCAACCCATTCATGTGAAAGGGCTTCCTAATACAAATCACAAAAAAAAAAAAAAAAAACTCCTGCACCAAGACTGGCTAGTCTAGTGTAACACGTAGTGCAATACAAGTACATTGGGATTATATTCACATTGATTGGCTACGCAGTTTAGCAACACTCATCTCTCCCTTACTGGTGAAAATGCTGAAGACTGTGGTGTCCGTTTATCAAGCAGTGGAAAATAATGGCTGCTGAGTTCTCTGGCATTCGCAAAGGAGATCGCTCTCCTGTTTATGAAGCAGTGTAGATCGCTTTTCCTTTTGAGGAGTGAAGCGATTACACGGGCCCTTACTGTACACGAGCTCCGTTTTGCTCAGCGGGGGATCGCTCCATCAATCAGTTCAGGGCCGCCTAAAAAACTGACTGAACGGTCCGCCCATGTGAAAGGGGCCTAACAGAAAATCAGTGAAACACTTGAAGCAGCGTTAAATTACCGCTGTTGAGTACATGGGCATACTCAGAGGAGACCGATCCACCTCAATATATCACACTACACCACATAAATATATATATATATATATATATATATATATACAAATTACATACAGCATCTCACAAAAGTGAGTACACCCCTCACATTTTTGTAAATATTTTATTATATCTTTTCATGAAAAGAAATTTGCTTTCACGTTATTTAATAATTGAAGTTCATATTCAAAATGTAAAATATTTTTTTATTTATTTTTTATTGCAAATATTAAATTATTTTAATGACTTCATATTTTATTTTTTGAATGTAATTAATTCATTATTATTAATTATGTATTTTAATTTAAAATTCAAAAATGTATTGTGTGGAGGTTTTCAACTCCTTGAGTAAATCAGACCAATAGTCTCTAGTTTGCTTTGCAAGTGGTAAATATGAAATCTTCACTTATAATATTTTACCTGCCTAAAAAGAAATACAAAATATATTAGTTACAATTTTATTTTTTATCCCCTAAACAAAAACACCCCTCACATTTTTGAAAATATTTTATTATATATTTTCATGTGACAACACTGAAGAAATGACACTTTGCTACAATGTAAAGTAGTGAGTGTACAGCTTGTATAACCGTGTAAATTTGCTGTCCCCTCAAAATAACGCAACACACAGCCATTAACTAGTTGCCACCCACCCACCATCAAATGACGGCAAGTACAGTACACAAAAACACTGCTAGGCACACAGTTAACCTTTTTTTTTTTTAGCACTGATAACTGTATTAGTGTCACTGGTTCCCATAAAGTGTCAAAAGTGTCAGTGTTTGATTGTTTGCCGCAATATTGCAGTCCTGCTATAAGTCGCTGATCTCCGCCATTACTAAAAAAAAAAAGAAAATAAGTAGAAATTCCAGTATATATACCATAGTTTGTAGACACTATAACTTTTGCGCAAACCAATCAATATACGCTTATTGGGATTTTTTTTTACAAAAACATGTAGAAGAATACATATTTGTCTTAATAAAGAAATTTGAATTTAAAAAATTTTTTATTGGATATGTTTTTATAACAGAAAGTAAAAAGTATCGTTTTTTTATTTTTTTCAAAATTGACGGTCATTTTTTGTTTATAGCGCAAAAAATAAAAAAAAGTAGGGTTCTTCCTGAGGCATCCTGGTTCCTCAGTTTGGATGCCATGGAGACCCCACTGACACTGGATACAGAGAGCAACATTTTGTTTTATGTGAAATATTGTTTCTGTTTATGCCGCATGCCCCTGGGTCCCCCCCTCCCCCCTTTCCACCCTTCCTGGTCTATACAGTTGAATTATTTTGCTCTTGCGAATTTTGTAGTATTGTAGCGATATATCTATGGTTTTAACAGCTGTTATATACCTTTTTCAATCAATATTCTTATAAGATGTACTACATGTTTGATATCTACTCTCTGTTTTCTGTTTGTATCCTTTTTCTTTGAAAAATGTAATAAAAAAAAATACAATTTTAAAAGAACAAAAACGCAGTGGTGATCAAATACCACCAAGAGAAAGCTCTATTTGTGGGGGGAAAAAAAGACATACATTTAATTTGTGTACAGCGTTGCATGACTGAGCAATTGCCAGTTAAAGTAACGCAGTGCCATTTTGCAAAAAATGGCCTGGTCATGAAGTAGGGTAAACCTTCCGAAGGTCAAGTGGTTAACTAGGATCAAGGAACTTTCACTTTGCAAAGTCAACAATCTCTACCCATTTAAGCTGGTCATACATGGATCAAAATTCACACCGTTCAGTAGGGACCAGGTGAATTTCGGTCCATGTAAGGAGGTTGGACTTGATGGAATTGTGTCTTTTTTCAACCTCGCCTACTATGTAACTATGTAACTATGTAAGGGGTAGGGTGATTGTACAGAAGTCAATCTACTGAACAACTTCTGTGCAACAGCCCTGTAGGCTTTTTGCAGCTGGATCAGCACCGCTGGCTATAGCCAGCAATGCTGATCAGTGTATTCTCCTGATGGAGAAGTCTCTCCAATGTCAGAATGCAATAGCTCAGCACGGAGGATTAACCCATGCTCACATTTGAGATGAGTCAAATCTTTATTTTTTTTCCATTCACCCCACTGGTTGAATGGAAATAAAACAACTATATCTATGGCCAGTCTTAGTAAATCAAGCCCTATGCATATGATAATGAAACCTCCCATTGTCACTCTGCCGTATATGACAATATAATCCATACAAACTGTCTAACTGACACTTAACGAACAATCGGGCAACCCCCCATGTATGGATATATTTACTTTGCCTTCTTCACAATGCCTCTTTATTATGCTTGGTTTACATAAGATCCTTTGTGGCTCATTTGCACCTTTGCAAACAGCATTTATTTTGTCTTGTATGTGTGTATTTTCCTTTTATTAATAGATTAGCATTAATGTGAGCAGTCTGTGTGTGAGGGAGCTGTGCGCTTGTGTATTTTCACTGCCATTCAATCTGTTATTCTGCTGCGGATTGCCAAAACTGTGCATTCTTTGTGTGCGGGAGCAGCGACGTTCCCTGCGCTCCTCTATTCCATTTAGAAGGTGTTATTCATCCTGCCCCTTTCTGTGTGGAGGGGCACTGAGTTCCCATTAGCCTCCCTCAGCAGCTTGTCACCCAGCACTGAGTCACAGGTCACTGGCGCTCTGCATGCTGCCCGCACACAGGTGCTTTATTTGGGACACTTTTGTTTGTGCTACACAAAGATCAGGAAGTGTGTCAGTCAGGGAAAGTGTCAGAAATAACACGGCCTAGTTGTGTTTTCAAGCAAACTATAAATCAAACCAAAGTTATTTCCAGGACTGTCTGGTCACAGGAGGAGGAGGAGGAACACCATCCATTATCTATTGCTGGGTTTCACACACAATTCCTTTAACTGTTATTTATCAAGTCCACTCTTATTATTATAACTCCCAGGCTTAGGCAAGCCCATGTAGGCCTATTTCACCCTGGCAATGACATACATGTACACACAGAACATTTCTGAATACATACAGGCCCCTTGCACATAGGTGCAAAATAACTGTCCCTGATTTGGAGCAATGTCCCTCTGTCCCTCGTTCCTCCTCATTTGTCCCTCATTTTGGTCTGATCCATATAGTTGTATATAAAATGCACTTTTTTATTATTGAAAAAGGGTTTCTCAGTGCTAAACCTTTCATCCAAATTCTAAATTGTTGCATTTGTAAATTTTAAAAGCCAATATCAAGGAATAATAGAGGTTAAAAAAAAATGCCTTGTGGATTTAATTAACCTTTTTTTTTGGTTAATTCTCCTTTAACCACTTAAGCCCCGGACCATTTTGCTGGCCAAAGACCAGAGCACTGTTTGCAATTCGGCACTGCGTCGCTTTAACTGAAAATCACGCGGTCCTGTGACATGGCTGCCAAGCAAAATTGATGTCCTTTTTTTCCCACAAATAGAGCTTTCTTTTGGTGGTATTTCATCACCTCTGTGGTTTTTATTTTTTTGCGCTATAAACAAAAAAAGAGCGACAATTTTGAAAAAAATTCATTATTTTTTACATTTTGCTATAATAAATATCCCCAAAAAATATCTAACATTTTATATAACATTTTTTTCCTCAGTTTAGGCCGATACATATTCTTCTACATATTTTTGTTAAAAAAATTGCAATAACCGTTTATTATAGGTGGCAGTGTATGGGGTTAAGTATGTCCTGGGGAATGATTATAACTGTGGGGGGGTGGCTACGTGTGACATATCACTGATCTCTACTCCCAATCACAGGGAGCAGAGATCAGTGACACTGTCACTATGTCACTAGGCAGAAAGGGGAGATGCTTGTTCACATTAGCATCTCACCGTTCTTCCTGTCAGTGAGGCGATTGCAGGTATCCCCACGTCCTGACTCACGGAGGTCCCGGCTGGCGCGCGCACGTGCCGCCGGCAGCATGCACACAATGGCATGGTGGAAAATTTAAAGGGACGTACAAGTACGCCCATTTGCCCAGCCGTGCCATTCTGCCGACGTACATCGGCATGCTCCGGTCGGGAACCGGTTAAGGGGGTGTGGCAGGAGGCATGTCCTATGCCTACATACGTTTACTAGTAGGTGCCCCTCATTCCCATCTCAAAATGTTAGGAGGTATGCGTACATTTTGTAGGCCCATGCAAACAGTTATATAAAGCTTCATAATCTGGAGCAGCACTCAACTGCAAAAGAAAAAAATGGGTGTCCACAGTCCTGCATATGAACCGTATTTAACACAATGGAAACATTTGACCAGGGAAGTGCAGTGAGGTCAGTGGTTGGTGAGGCACTGACTAGTATCAGAGCCAGATACACACAGGTTACATAAGCCGCGATCGTTAGAGCGACAGCAATAATTCTAGCACTAGACCTCCTCTATAACTCTAAACATGTAACCTAACCTAAAAATTAAAGCATTGTCTATGGAGATTCTTAAGAACTGAAGTTTGGCACCATTCCACAATTGTGCGCAATTTTAAAGTGTGACATGTTACTCAGCGTAACATCATCTTTCACATTACACAAAAAAAAACGTGTTTGAAAAATTGCTGCGCAAAAACAGTGTAACATAAATAGTTGCAACAACCACCATTTTATTCCCTAGGGTGTCTGCTGAAACAATATATATTATGTTTTCTTGTCCTTTTAAGGACTGGTATAGGTGTACAATATATAGGGTGCTGGTGCATTGCTGTGCTGGTGATTGCAACTGTCTTTTGTCAGTGTAGGGACAGGACACAGTGTGGAGCAGGGACAGTCAGTTTAATCACTAGCTAGCAATTACTACTAGGTCCACAAAGGTCCTTTTAAGGACTGGTATAGGTGTACAGTATATAGGGTGCTGGTATCAGTGCTCTCTATCACGGTGCTGGTGTCAGTGTTCTATATCACGGTGCATGGTTTCAGTGCACTCTATCATGGTGCTGGTGTCAGTGCACTCTATCACGGTGCTGGTGTCAGTGCTCTCACGGTGCTGGTGTCAGTGCACTCTATCATGGTGCTGGTGTCAGTGCACTCTATCACGGTGCTGCTGTCAGTGCTCTATATCACGGTGCTGGTGTCAGTGCACTCTATCACGGCGCTGGTGTCAGTGCTCTATATAACGGTGCTGGTTTCAGTGCTCTATATCACGGTGGTGGTGTAAGTGCACTCTATCACGGTGCTGGTGTCAGTGCTCTCTATCACGGTGCTGGTGTCAGTGCTCTATATCACGGTGCTGGTGTCAGTGCACTCTATTACGGTGCTGGTGTCAGTGCTCTCACGGTGCTGGTGTCAGTGCTCTATATCATGGTGCTGGTGTCAGTGCACTCTATCACGGTGCTGGTGTCAGTGCACTCTATCTCGGTGCTGGTGTCAGTGCACTCTATCACGGGGCTGGTGTCAGTGCTCTATATCACGGTGCTGGTGATCATCTCCTGCACCCTCTTCATAGCCTACCCTGACCTTTCCTCTCCTCCATTGCCTTCATGGGCTCCTGAGTCCCGAATTGTCAAAATTTCACAGATAAAAAAATAATGCTTGTAGTTGTCGATCCCAGATTCACTTCATACATGTGTTATGTCAGTAGCCATGTGGTGGGACTATGTGTGCAAAGCTAGGAAGTATTTTGTGGCTGAAATTATGACCTGTAGGTTTTTAAAGTTCGCCTGCCATTGAAGTCAATGGGGCCCGCCGCAAACTTTTCGGTTCGCAAACTTTTGGGCGCATTCGCGGTTCACGTTCATGAAACGTCCCGTCGGAAGTTCGTCCATCTCTAATGCTGTACACCAGCAGCTTCACTGTACATATACACAGCAGCTTTACATGGATGAGCAGCAGACTCCTTCACATTATGAATGAAATTTACATAAAAAAAAAAAAAACGCTCGTATATCAAGACAGCGCTCGCAGATCAAGGCAATTTCTTTTTTTTTTTTAAAGTTGCACGTCTTTCAAAACACTCATATGCAAAAACTGTACTCAAGCAGGTGGTTTAATGGGAAAATTACTGAAGTTTGAAGTTATAACTTCCAACCAGTAATTTCACAGCAAATAGATAAATAATACATTATTATCTTATAACATATAGCATAATAATATATGATTTAGCTTGATTATAACTGTGAATTTTCAGCAACAGCAGATTTTCATTCTCCTTCTTAACTGTGTGAGAAAAACATAGGATTATGGGTAAATCTTATATACATAAACCCATGCTTTTTCCCTCTAGTTAAGATGGCTGGGCTGGAAGGGAGCATGTGTCTTTTAGATACCAGGACTATACATCCCAGAAATCCTTGCCACCATCTAGGGGACTTCTGGGAGAGACTATAAAGGAGACCGGAGACCCATCCCACGCTCTCTTCTTCCTGGGCCCTGTGTAATATACACCTCTCCGTGACGGGGAGAGAGAGGTTGTGGCACTGATGACAGATGGCACTAATACGTGGCACTGATGACACGTGACACTGATGACAGATGGCACTAATATATGGCACTGATGACACGTGGCACTGATGGACAGCGGGCACTTATACGTGGCACTGATGACAGATGCCACTAATATGTGGCACTGATGACAGATGCCACTAATACATGGCACTGACAGGTGGCACTGACAGGTGGTAATGATGACAGATGGCACTAATAAGTGCCACTGATGTGGCACTGATGACAGATGGCACTATGTGGCACTGATGACACGTGGCACTGATGTGGCACTGGTGACAGATGGCACTTATACGTGGCACTGGGGACAGATGGTGCTGACAACAGATGGCACTGAGGGTGGCACTGGGAACAGATGGCACTGGGGACAGATGGCACTGGGGACAGATGGCACTAACAGGTGGCACTAGGGACAGATGGCACTGACCACAGGTGGGACTGGCGACAGATGGCACTGAGGACAGATGGCAGTGGGGACAGATGGTAGTGGCACTGACAGTGAAAACATGTGGGCACTTAATTTTCCGTTTTTTTTTTTTACTCACGTTGCAGCGTTCGTCTCTCCCTCCTCACACGCTATCTCTGTGTGAGGCGGGAGAGCTGGCGATGAGAGTTGATCTCATATGTTTACATATGAGATCATCTCTCATTGGACACGCCGATCACGCTGTAAACAGCTGCTGTGATTGGCCATTTACAGCGATCTGTAACTGGCTGTGTCCAAGGGACACAGTAGGACGTCCAGGGACGTCCTCCCGGCAATTGGCGTCCGCAATTGGCGTCCGCGCTGCAGCCGTCTTTCGGCTATAGCGCAGACGCCTAGTGGTTAAGCTGTCTTTGGGGAATTCCTCTACTGAGTCTGGACTGTTATTCAGAACTCGGTTGATCTATTGCCCTCCTTTGTAAATTAATACTACTTTGCTACTTGTCAGGGCTGGGCTCAGCCCTTCCTTCTCTGAGCTGGCTGCTCAGCTGTAGGCTAATTGCCAGCTCCTTTCTCTCCACAGTTACTCAGCTGTTGATGATATCCTGCTCGTCAGTCCTGCCTACTTAAGCCGTCCAGCCCAGAAGATCTCTGCCTTTGCCTTAGTCAACATCTCAGAGATGCTCTCCTGCATTCCTGTTAAAAGACTTGCTTGGCTGACATCCCTTCTGGTTCTAGATCCTGCTTGCTGTTTTAGTACACTCATCTCCGATTTCTTGACGTTTGGCTTGTCTGACTATCCGTTCCGGTTCCTGAACTCTGGCTATGTTTTGACTACGCTTGATCCATTTACTTTTATTATTACACAAGTGTGATTTAACTGTACTTCTGTCTTGGTCTGATTTCATGGTTTCTGACACTACTCCAGTAAAAGATGAGATAATATAAACATATTGATCTGTGTGACATGCCAATTAAAGGTGCTAGTGGAAAGATGTCTGAACCCAGAGTGTCAGGTGGGTTGGAAGGTTTTTAGGATCATGGTGATGCAGATGAGCAGGTAAACCCAAGCAGTCCTAAAGGGGACCATGCTACACAGGTTAGGCAAGATAAGGAGGAGGAGGGGGATCAAAAAAAAATTATGACTAGTTAGGTTTTTCTTCCACTCTAACTTGTGTGATACATACTCTTTCTATGATCAACCCCCAAATGAACCCTTTCCTTAATGCCACCCATTGATGTCCTTGCCTTGACAATACACAAGATGCCCCCACAATGGTAAAATGCATTGATGAAATGCTTATCTCTTAACAACTATCATGATCTGCACTCATCGTGAAAATGGAATGTGATGCTAATGAAAATGTTTTGGAATCTACTACAGATTTATTAATGAAATATATTTCAGCTGCCTCAAGCAGAACAGCTTTCTAACACATTGGCAAGATGAATACTCGGAAACATTTGTTTATTTTTTTTAAATGTTTGGATGTTCAGGAATCTGTACCCTGAGAGTTTTATTCTCCAATTTAAACTATTCAGAATGTTAACTTTAAAGATGAATTTCTGGGATAAACTAATAATATCTAAATACAAGAGGCATGTGCATTCTTCTTTGAATCTTGGTGTGTATTTCTTTCAGATCTGCGCAGTAAACTAGTGTGAAACTTTACCTCTGTGCAGGAGCTTCCTGTAATAAAGACCAGTCACTGCTTCTCTCTATCCTTGTGCAGGGTGATCAGTCTTGTCTCCGCCCCCTCCTGTAGTTTTATGCAGGGAGTCTGTAGTGGGTGGAGCCTGTTGGGTTCCTCCTACAGCTTGGTTCTCTGTACAGGCTGTATGTAGCACAGTAATGATTTCACAGCTACTTTTACAAGGTAATATTTGGATTTGCAAAGGCATTTGGTTCACACAACGTGGATTTATATAATTTACAGAATATATTTCAGTGAATTTTATTTTTTTATGTCTGGAGTTCAGCTTTTAACAGTTAAATACAAAGACAAAATTCATATGAGGGGGATGTTTTACCTACCAAAGGGTTTGTTTTTCTGTCCATCCAGTCTTGAGAAATTCCACCACTCTGCCACAGGGAAAGGGAACTGATCTTTCTTTCTGCAATTTTGCTTTCACATTTGGGTCTCCTCCCCAACTTGATGTTGTGGCAGGAAAGTGAACCGAAATACAGCACAACAATGAGCTTGTTTTTCTGTCACTCTGCTGTCTCCTTCTATTGCATGCTCCTTGCACTGCAACCAGTGCTGGGACAAGGTCATCCAGAACCCAGAGCAAACATGCCAAAGTCCCCCCCCCCCCCCAAGATGTATGAGCATTATGCGTCAGAACCCCCCCACACACACAAAAACACTGAGCACTAATCTCCGCACTGCAAATTTACTCCCTAAGCATAAATTCTCCCTCCTCCCAGTACAAATCAGTCCCAGTGCTGAAATCCTCCCTCTCAGCATGAATCTTTGTGCTGCTTCTCCTTCCTCCAGTCTGATGTCTGCTGTATGAGACTGCAAGAGGTTATTACCAAGTCAAATTCAAGTGCTTACTCATTTCCACATTGTACTTTAATTATTCCTAGCCTACTCCAATTCATCTGAATGATCACGAAGTTTGTAAACGTACTTTGTGAAAATCCCCACACAATTACTTCCTTGAATTCTGGGACAGGTATTCACTATACCCTGTGGGTGGGCACTGCTGTGTAACACAGTTCACAGAGCCTGCCTTCTGAACTACAGAGGTGCTGAGAGGAGGAGTTTCAGGAGGCCTAGTTAGTATAGGAATCACTGCTTGCAAGCAGCAAGGTACTATGGGATAGGTAGTCCTTAGAAATTGAATGTAAAAAGCAGAGGAGAAACTGCAAAGCATGCAGTGAATCCAGGAAATTGTGGAAAGAGATGATCAGCAGACAGAGAGAACTTACAACATGAAAGGAAATTGTTCAACTATGCTTATATTGGATTGACAGAAATAACTATTGTTTGTATTGTTATTACAATGCTGATGTTAAAAAATTAAAGTGAATGCTGTGACCATAGGTTTCTTTTAATGATTTACTAGGCTATATTTACACTTGAAAGTTTCTATCTTCTGTTGTTTTTGTATGGCTTACGGGGGCCCCAAAGAAGCTCCTGTACATTTGCTGTGCATTGAGCTCAGATTTGAACAAGCACAACATGAAAAAATATGAGGGTTAAGCGTAGAGGTATTTCCAGAGACATGCTTTTGATCCTTCTATTGTGAATGGGGGCCAATTGAATACAGTGCTGCATTAGTGTCTTTTATATCTGCCTGGAGATCAGACAAGGGCTGACGTATTAAAAGGAAATAAACAAAAGTAGAGAAACCACCCTGGTAAACTTGTACTGTGTGGCTGCATTTGCGTTTCAAAGTATGCATTCATTATGAATATGATTGCCAGGTCTGGAAAATCACACCTAAATATATACGGAGCAGACACAGGTTGATTTACTAAAACTGGAGAGTGCAAAATCTAGTGCAGCTCTGCATAGAAACCAATCAGCTTCCAGTTTTCTTTTGTCAAAGCTTAATTGAACAAGCTGAAGTTAGAAGATGATTGGCTACCATGCACAGCTACACCAGATTTTGCACTCCAGTTTTAGTAAATGAAACCCATAATGTGCAATGTGAGTTGAACATCCAAATAATTCTTCTTTTGCATTCTGTTCCTAGGTGCACTAAAGAATGCGTTTGACAACCATTTACCTGAAAATGAAAAAGTAATGCAGCCCTTACCATGGAACTTTAGTCAGAAAATTAAGTCCCGCTAGATCACTTCAGGCTGGCACCTTCTGCAGGTATAGCTATGTAAAACATTAAAAATAAGTACCTATACTGTTTAAAATCCTGTAATGCACTGTCTCACCCTGCTCTGCACATCGGCATTGTGACAAACATCAGAGTCACTAGTGGCCAATCTGCTGACAGCCTAAAGATTGATTTCTGCTCAGGGACTCTGGGCTTTAGCAAAATGGAAGCTTCTGGCAAGAAAAAACAGGAGCAATGATTGAAGCAATTTACATCACACACTAATCCAGCCAAAAAAAAAATTTTTAAGCTTTTTGGATAACATTGGGAAGGATTATCATCACCCCTGTAGCATTCATTTTGCTGTCTGTACCCCTGTTCAGAAGATTTCACCTCGCTTTCTGTCCCAATGACAATTGGATTTGGAAAATTTTAGTTTTTCAGGGAAACAAGGATTGGTAATAAAGCATCAGTGGAGACACCGATTTCCCATATTAACTCTTACAGGAGAGAATTTCCCTTCCTAGGGGTAGATTTCCTCTCACTTCCTGTTGTCTCCCTCCGTTTGTAAGCAGAAGTTGTTTGTAAGTTGGATGTTTGAAAGTAGGGGAATGTCTGTATATACTATATGGCCTGCCCTATATACTCTGCAGAAATTTGGGCCTTAGGTGTTGGTGGTACCAGAATACCACCACAGTTACTCTTGGTGGGCGCTGGAACAGGCCCTGCTGTGAAATATTATATCAAGAATTGTAATTACATGCCCCTGTTGAACAGGGGCAGAAAAATTGGGCCTTTGGTGGCGGTGGTGGTGGTGCCACAACACTGTAAGCCCACACAATTGCTCTTGGTGGGCGCTGAAATGGGCACTGCTGTGAAATATTATATCAAGAATTGTAATTACATGCCCCTGTGGCACAGGGTCAGAAAAATTGGGTCTTAAGGCAGTGGTGGTGGTGGCACAACCTTTTACCCCCTCACAGATTCAGTTATTGAGCGCAGGAACGAGCCCTGCTGTGAAATATTAATCAAAAATTTTAATTACGTGCCCCTGTTAAACTGGGGCAGAAAAATTGGGCCTCAGGTGGTGGTGGTGGTGACACAACACTGTAAAGCCTCACAGATACACTTGCTGAGTGCAGGAACAGGTCCTGCTGCGAAATATTACAGCAAAAATTGTAATTACACTCCCCTGTTAAACAGGGGCAGAAAAATTGGGCCTTAGGCACTGATGCTGGTGCCCAGAACCTTTTCTTAGAAGCTATCAACATGAACATTGAGGAGGAATAGGATAGTCACTCAGTATAACAGGATAGTCACTCAGCATCAGCATAGGCAGTCTTCAAGGGATCTCACATTCATGAAAAATTAATCAGTTACATCAGCATCAGGTGCTTGGTAGCTGGTGATCCAAGACTGATTCATTTTTATGAAGGTGAGCCGATCAACAGAGTCTGTGGACAGGCGCACTCTGTGGTTGGTTACAAAGCCTCCAGCAACACTGAATGTGCATTCAGATAGAACGCTGGATGCAGGACAGGCCAGTAGCTCAATTGCATACCCGTGGAAGCTCTAGCCAGTGATCCATCCTCAAGACCCAATAACCCAGTGGAGTGGATTTTTAGTTGGAAAGATCTCCAAGTCTGATCTTGCCCCAAAGTATTTCTGCACCATGTAAATCAGACGCTGGCGATGGTTGCTGTAACTGATCAGACCTTGGGGCTGCGGACTAAAAAATTGTGTGAACGCATCGGTCAGACGGCCACCTTCTCCACCGCTCCTTCTGTGACTGACTGAAGCCTCAGTAACACGTTGTCCAGGAGGACCAGGAAATTGCAACCTCTCAGGCTCTGGAAACACATTGCACAAACCTTTCTGCAAGGTCTCCCGAAGATGTTTCATCCCCTGCTCCCTCTGTGAAGGCTGGATAAGTTCCGCAACCTTACCCTTGTAACGTGGATCAAGAAGGGTTGCCAGCCAGTACTGATCCCTCTCATTGATACCACGAATCCATGGGTCCTGTAGCGTAGGTTTGCTGAGGTACTCGGTCCAGAGTCCTCTGGGTCACTAAGAACGACATGATCCGCAGCCACCTCCTCCCAGCTACGTACAAGTCCATGGGTTTCTGGGGACTGAAAACGATCCCTTGAAGACTGCTGCTGATGCTGAGTGTCAGGCTCTACCTCCATGCTGACACAATCCTCCTCCTCCTCCTCTGTGTGATAATTCTATCTGGATAAAGGGAACCTTGAGAGGTAAAAAAGTCCTCTTCTTCCTCCCTCTGATCTGCCTCAAGTGCCCTGTCCATTATTTCACGCAGCTTGTGCTCCAACAGGAAGACAAGAGGGACAGTATCACTGATGCATGTTCTGTCACTGCTCACCATCTTTGTGGCCTCCTCAAATGGTGACAGGGCAGTGCATGCATTCTTGATCATTAGCCACTGGCGTGGCGAAAAAAATCTAAGCTCCCCTGACCCTGTCCTGGTGCCATACTCGCACAGGTACTCATTGATGGCCCTCTGCTGCGTGTGCAGCCACTGCAGCATTGCCAACGTTGAGTTCCACCTGGTGGGCATGTCACAGATGAGGCGGTTCTTGGGCAGGTTGCATTACTTTTGAAGGTCAGACAGCCAAGCACTGGCATTATATGACCGACGGAAATGCCCACAGACTTTCCTGTAAGCCTGGGTACCTGCACAAGAACCGCTACACCACCAAATTAAGGATGTAAGTCAAACAGGGAACATGGGTCAAGTGTCCCTGTCGGACGGGCGGAGAGGAGGTTGGTGCCATGTCGCAAACCACCATTCCTGCCTGAAACCACCTCTGATCCTGCCCCTGCAGAGCTACACACAATCTCTGCCCCTGTGTGGCTACTGTCCCCTATGCAGACCAACTCAAGTGCTTGCGTAGCACAACTGGTTCCGAGGACAAATCTGCACAGCAAGAGGCCATAGAGGAAGAAGAAGAGGAGGGGGTGGAGGAGAGAAGTGTGACAGAATCACCACTACCAGCATTTTGGAGGCGTGGTGGTGGAACAAGCTCCAAAATGACTGCACCCTGTCCTGCATACTTCCCAGCTGCCAGCAGGGTTACCCAGTGTGCCATGAAAGAAAGATAACGTCCCTGTTCGTGCCTGCTGGACCATGAGTCAGCAGTAATATGCACCTTACCATTAAACGCCCCGTCAAACAAGGCCAAGACATTGCCTTCCACATGTTGGTAGAGAGCTGGAATGGCCTTCCGAGAAAAAAAATGGCATTTGGAAACCTGCCACTGAGGTACCGCACATTCCACAAATTCTCGAAAGGGGGCAGAGTCTACCAGCTGAAAAGCCAGCAGTTGGAATGCTAGCAATTTAGCCAAACTAGCATTCAGCCACTGAGCATGTGGATGGCTGGGACTGAATTTCTTTAGACGGTTTAGCAACTGGGGTAGGGAAATTTGCCTGCTACAATCGGATTTAGGTGCACCGCTAGCAGATTGCCCGCAAGTGCTTGGGACACTGAATTCTACACCTTCATTCCTCTCAGTGCAGGTCTCTGAGAGGACTGAAGGTATAGGGGGTTGGAGAGCCCAGCTGATGAGGAGCAAGGAGAGGTCCACCTTGTTCTTTAGTGTGTGTCTTTTAAGTACTGTTGCCAATGGACTGCATGGGAGGTCTACATATGTCTGGTCAAGCATGTGGTGCCCATGTGGCTGCTGTTTTGGCCATGCTTGATACGCTTCAGACATGTGTTGCAAACAGCAACGGTGCAATCTGCTGCACATGTCTCAAAAAAGGGCCACACTAAAGAACTTTTGAAAAATCGTACGGAGTCAGCAGCGCCCTGCACATATGGAGCTCTTGGATGGGATGCAGTCGGTTGACTGTCCTTAAGCTGGCCCCTGGAGGGTATCCTGCCTCGTTGGAGATGTGCCGCCTCCTCCTCCTCTCTTCTATCAGGCACCTACGTAGAGTCATGGACCTCATCATCCCCTCCCTCTTCATCGCTGGAGCCGCCTCCTCACCACTAGGGCAATCCTGGTAGTATGCTGCAGCTGGGAGAACGTGGCGGCCAGTTTCTTGTCCTTCTTGGGCACCCTCTCTCTGGCCTCATGTTACTGCCTTCATCCTGAACCTGGGTACCATCATCGGAGCCTTCAAAACACTGCGCATCCTCCTGCAGCATGTACCCGACACTGTGGCTGAACAGTTCGGGGGACTCCTCAGGACATGATGGTGGGGCTAGGGAAGGAGTGACTGATGCCATTGAGTCGATGGAATAGGCCGCTTTGGCAGCTGCATTGGCAACCAAACTTGTCTTAGCCTGGATGACAGAGGATGAGGAGGATGAGGACGGCTTTGTGATTCACTCTACCAACTCTTCTGCATGTTGTGGTACAACAGGGCCAGCTTTAAAAAAAAAAGGCAATCGTGCCCCACGGCCACGTGCTGAGGATGCACCATGCCTACGACCAGCACTGTTGGCTGTAGACACAGAGCCTGCTTGCCCTCTTTTAGTGGCCTGTGAGCATCTGTCTTTCTTTGGTGGCCTTCTAGACATTCTGTAAAATTGGATTAGCAAAACACCACCTAAGGTTTACTAGAAAAATTATAACAGGAATGGCTAGACTAGAATGCAGTGGATATATATGTAGGAGACTGTATATATATGTTTATGCACTGCAGATCACTGAATCGCCTGCCTGAATGTGTCGTTGAAAACATACACCAGGAATGGCCTGTAGTCAGGTATAGGCTTGGCCAGACTAGAATGCAGTGGCTATATATGTAGGAGACTGTATATATTTTTTTATGCACTGCAGATCACTGAATCACCTGCCTGGCCGGCCTGCCTGCCTGAAAGTGTCTTTGAATACGTACACCAGGAATGGCCTATAGTCAGTCAGGTATAGGCTTGCCTAGACTAGAATGCAGTATATATATATATATATATATATATATATATATATATATATATATATATATATATATAAGACAGTTTATATATTTTATGCACTGCAGATCACTGAATCACCTGCCTGAAAGTGTATTTGAAAACGTACACCAGGAACTACCTGCAGTCAGATATAGGCTTGGCTAGACTAGAATGCAATGGATATATATATATATATGTTGGAGACTGTATATATATTTAATGCACTGCAGATCACTGAATAACTTGCCTGCCTGCCTGCCTGAAAGTGTATTTGAAAACGTACACCAGCAATGGCCTGCAGTCAGATATAGGCTTGGGTAGACTGAAATGCAGTGGATATATATATATATATATATATATATGTTGGAGACTGTATATATATGTAATGCACTGCAGATCACTGAATCACTTGCCTACCAGCCTGCCTGAAAGTGTATTTGAAAATGTACACTAGCAATGGCCTGCAGTCAGATATAGGCTTGGGTAGACTGAAATGCAGTGGATATATATATATATATATGTTGGAGACAGTATATATATTTTATGCACTGCAGATCACTGAATAACCTGCCTGGCCTGCCTGAAAGTGTATTTGAATACGTACACAAGGAATGGTCTGCAGTGAGATCTAGCTAAACTGGATACAGTAACAATATATATGTATGTATATATATATTCAAAGCCAGGAGATATATATATATATATATATATATATATATATATGCAAAGCCAGGATGTATATATATATATATATATATATATATATATATATATATATATATATATACTAAAAACACTGCAGCTAACTGAACAAACTGCCGGCCTGAAGTATGTTAGAAACAGTACAGCAGGAACGGTCTGTAGTGAGATCTAGCTAAACTGTATGCAGTGGATATATATATATATATATATATATATATATATACACATATACCAGTCTGACTGTATATATATATATATATATATATATATATATATATATATATATATATTAAATACACTGCAGCTAACTGAATCAACTGCCTGCCTGAAGTATATTAGAAACAGTACAGCAGAAACGGTCTGCAGTGAGATTTAGCTAATTGAATAAACTGCCTGCTCAAAGTAAATGAAATTAAATTACACTCTCTCTCTCTCTCTCTCTCTCTCTCTCTCTCTCTCTCTCTCTTTCTCTTTATCTCTTTCTCTCCAACAGCAACACACTACACAAGGCCGGCGTGCAGGTAGCCTTATATAGTGTGGGGTGTGGACTTAACCCCCTGAGTCATAATTGGCCAAAGGCATCCTGCCTTTGGCCAATTATGGCTCTCTTTGCTGACGGCGCTGTGATTGGCCAAAGCATGCGGGTCATAGTGTATGCTTAGCCAAACATCTGCCAGCAATGCACTGCGATTACGCAGTGCATTATGGGGCATGGGGATTTTTTGACAGCATTGGGAGCCAATGGCTGCGCTGCTATAAATCTATCCAATCAAGAGCCAAGACAACGGGCAAAGAGGAAGAGCGCACCTCCGGGGGGAATACAGGACTCAGGTGAGTAAAACGGGGGGCTGGGGGGCCGGTCAGTGGCAGTGAGTTTTTTCAACTTAATCACTGTGCTACAAGTGAGAATCTAACAGACACATACAGTACAAACCATTGCACAATCATACAAAAAAAAAACTCTTCCATTATATATTCTTTATTGTACACTGTCTACCTCAAAGTGGTTGTAAACCCTTACATATACCCAATAAAGTGACTAACCTCAGGTGATACACAGAGATGAAGCTAATTTGTACCTATTTATTTGCAGTATTCTCTTTTATACAGACGTTCTAAGTGGCAAATTTATATAGCTTATGTGAGTTATCAGGAAAAAAGGGGGCAGAGAGCTAAAGTTACACTCTGCAGAGCTCAGTGAGGAGAGCTCTGATAGCTGATTGGAGGGAAGAGACACAACCCACTTCACACAGCTCACAGGAACAGAGGAGAGGCTGTCAATCAGCTGGAGGTCGCTCCCCTGTCACCTTTTTTCTCTTATAACACGTACACGCGGTCGGACTTTCCGACGGGATATGTTCAATGGGAGCTTGTTGTCGGAAAGTCCGTCCGTGTGTATGTTCCATCGAACATTTGCTGTTGGAATTTCTGCCCACAAATGCTTTAGAGCAAGTTCTCAAATCTTCAGCCAATTTGTTGTGGGAAAGTCAGAGCGTGTATACACAAATCTGTCTCACAAAAGTTCACGCATGCTCGGAATCAAGCAGAAGGATCCACACTGGCTATTGAACTTCCTTTTTCTCGGCTCGTCGTAGGTCTTGTATGTCACCGCGTTCTTACGTTTGGAATGTTGGGCCAACATTTGTGTGACCATGTGTATGCAAGACAAGTTTGAGCCAACATCCTTCAGAAAAAAATCCATGGCTTTGTTGGCGGAAAGTCCGATCGTGTGTACACGGCATAAGTGTCAAGAAAACTTGTCAGAAGTGATTCAGCAACAGACAGAAATGACACTTAGTGCTCTTCACTGGGACAAGTACACACTATAGATGGACATGCTTTGTTCATGTCTAAGGTTTACAACCACTTTAAAGAAAAACCTTAATAAAATAGTCAGTAGCTTTTTAACAACCAGCATATCTTTAAATAGTAATTACATGTGCTTAGAGTGCAGTGGTCAAAAATAAATTGACAATTGTGCGGCCGTGCGGCGTGGCTCCCTAACAAAATTGACGTCCTTTTTTTCCCACAAATAGAGCTTTCTTTTGGTGGTATTTGATCACCCCTGTGGTTTTTATTTTTTGCGCTATAAACAAAAATAGAGCGACAATTTTGAAAAAAAACACATTATTTTTTACTTTTTGCTATAATAAATATCCTCCAAAAATATATAAAAAAAAACGTTTTTTTCCCTCAGTTTAGGCCAATACGTATTCTTCTACATATTTTTGGTAAAAAAAATCGCAATAAGCGATTATTGATTGGTTTGCGCAAAAGTTATAGTGTTTACAAAATAGGGGATAGTTTTATGGCATTTTTATTAATAATTTTTTTTTTACTAGTAATGGCGGCGATCAGCGATTTTTATTGTGACTGCGATGTTATGGCGGACACATTGGACATTTTTGACACATTTTTGGGACCATTGTCATTTATACAGAAATCAGTGCTATACAAATGCAGTGATTCCTGTGTAAATGACACTGGCAGTGAAGGGGTTAACCAGGGGGTGGCAGTGTAGGGATTAAGTGTTCCTAGGGGCATGTGGGGGGGGGGCTGGGCTTTGTGTTAGTGAACACTGATCTCTGCTCCAATCACATGGAGCAGAGATCAGCGTCACATGTTGCTAGGCAGAACGGGGAGATGCTGTTTACAATGGAATCCCTGCGGCGATCGAATCCACGGGACCTGTGACCGGACTTACGGGGGTCCCGACTGGCAGTGAGCGCGCCGCCGGCGGCGCGCACGCGATGGCAGGGCAGCATATTAAAATGGACGTACCTGTACGCCAATATGACTGCCCGTGCCATTCTGTCGACGTACATCGGTGTGCGCCGGTCGGGAACTGGTTAAGTAACACAAAGAGTGCAGGGTTTGGGATTTAGTACAGGACACAAGGGTGGATGTGCATAACACACAGAGTGTAGGGGTTAGCAGTACACAGAGCAGGGCCACCAATAAAACAGTACAGCTTTCCCTCCTGTACTGGGCATGAGCCCCTTCAGTTCAATAGGGGGGGCCTGGGCACTTGACAAGCAGGAGGGCCAGCTGTACTGTCTTCCCTAAAACCGATCCTCCTGTCGACTTAAGATAACTGTGGATAAGAGTAGGCTAGAAATAATTGAAATACAATGTGGAAATGAGTACTTAAAGTGGTTGTAAATGCAGCTTTTTTTTTTTATTTTAATGCATTTTATTTTTTTTATTTTAGATAAAAAACCTTTTGTGTGCAGCAGCCCCCCCCCCTCCCCAATAATTACTTGAGCTCAATCTAGATCCAGCGATGTTGCAGGAGTGTTTCAGCTGTCTGGGACTTCCCTCCTCATTGGCTAAGACAGCAGCGCAGCGCCATTGGCTCCCTCTGCTGTCAATAAAGTCAGTAAGAAAATGAGGAGGGAAAGGGAACGGGGCTGGGACAGGGCTCTGTGTCTGAATGGACACAGGGAGCTGTGACTCGGCTCGGGTGCCCCCATATTAAGCTACTTGCTGAGGGGGCACTCAGCAGGAGAGAGGGGCCAGGAGCACCAAAGATGGACCTGAGAAGAGGAGGATCTGGGCTGCTCTGTGCAAAACCACTGCACAGAGCAGGTGAGTATAATGTGTTTGTTATTTTTAACTAAATAAAAATGAGACTTTTGTATCTCTAACATTTTTCATTTGGACCATAGATACCCTTTAAATAAAAAGGTCAGGCAGTTATGGTGTCAGAACTTGGGGCATCGCCGAAGAGATGGAGGAACATGCCCTGGGTGCCCAGCACTAGCGAAGCCCATGTGGATGGCCTAGTATACAGTGGAGTTGACTTACTAAAAGAATAGAACATGTACATTTTATAAAGTGTATGCTGTGTTCACTTCAGTCATTCCACTTTTTTCCCTTGCACATGATTGGGTATTCAAGGTGAACATATCTTCACCTTTTTTTTACTCAGCTAAGAGAACATTCACTTTACAAAGTGAATATTCAATTTGCTAAGTGAACAGACACTACCTTGAGGTATTACAATTAACTTTCATTCTTTGAATATAGCGTATAAAAAGTAAGAAATTGAGGAATTGGCATGCCCCCGTACAAGTGTGTCTATATGGAGCATCCTCTACAGCAGTCCTAGTTAGACATTGATGTCTGATGGGAGGGGGAGCTGGCACGATACCATCCCAATGTTGAAGGCATGTGGCCTGCTTTGCTTCAGGAGGAGGAAGGAGGTACATGCTCACTGCCCCTGCCTTTAGTAGCCAACCAAGCTACTGCCCAGATAAGGGCCAGGTACATATTTTGGTTGGCGGGTCCACACCATTTTGTGTTTTATGCATTCTCTGCAAAACTCCAGTTTACCTGTAGCTACAAGAAATATCTCCTAAATGTGCACTGTTTGGGAGATGATCATTATTTCTGCAGCCGGTGACGTCACCAGCATATGCACACTATGCTCTAGGGACAGTACTGTGAGGCCGCGTACACACGCGGGGACTGTTCGCCCAACTTTGTCCGCTGAACAGTGTTTCGGCGGACAGTCCGCTCGTGTGTGGGCTTTCAGCGGACAGTTTCAGCGAACAGTCCGCTGAACAAGGTTTTTCGGAATTTCCGAAAAACTGTCCGCTGAAACTTTGTTTCAGCGAACAGTCCCCTCGTGTGTAGGCTTGTTCGTCAAACTAAGTTCCGCGCATGCTCAGAAAGGATTTACACGCCGAAAGTTATAATGCAGTGTATAGGACGTCGTATTTTTCGTCCCGTCGTACGTGCCGTTCACGTCATCGCGCACGGTTTCAGCAAACTGTTCGTTCGTCGTGTGTGGCCATGTCCGTCCATGCTAATTTTGAGCGGACTGTTTGCTGAAACTGTTTGACGGACAAAGTTGGGCGAACAGTCCCCGCGTGTGTACACGGCCTGACTCCTCCTGTGTGCATGCATGGGAGATATGTCATTGTGGCTCAGCCATCCAAACTGCCGGAGCCTGCGAACAAGATGAAAGCCTGGTCAGCATTGACAGTACACTGCTGGAGGGCTTCATTTTACAGTGGAACAAAACCCATTGATTTACAGTTTCAAAAAAACAGTTACATTCCCAGCACATGCCAGGAATGTAACTGTCACATTGTATGTGCTCTCAACAAACTGTCAAAACTTCAAATGGCTGATGTCATAGTTGATCACATGTGCAGTTTCATTACAGCTGAAGATCAAAGGTAGGCCAAAATGGCAGCTTCCTTGGCTGAAAATGATAGGAGGGTTTAGTTCTGCTTTAACCACTTCCTTCCCAGACTATAGCAGAATGACAGCCCAGTGGGGGTTTCATTTTTCTGACTAGACATCGTATCATTTCCTTCAGAACAAGCCAATTGTGCGTGCCCCCGCGGGCACGCGTCATGGCGATTGGTGGTGTGGTATGTCCCACACCACAACTCTGACCACAGTAAAGAGTCTATGACATAGGCTCTTTACCATGTGATCACCTGTGTCCAATCACAGCTGATTACAGTGTAAATAGGAAGTGCCTATTTAAGAGAGGAGAGCTGATAAGCGGCTTTTCTCACAGAGGAGATCTGCACTGATAATCAGTGAAATTATTATCAGTGTAGCCCCATCAGTGATGCCAATCAGGGCCTTCCAGTGAATCAGTGCTGCCTTTCAGTGCCCATCAGTGTTGCCTATCAGTGCCCTTCGTTGCTGCTTATCAGTGCCCATCAGTGCTGCATATCAGTGATGCCTATCAGTGCCCACCAGTGCCACATATTAATGCCTATTCATCCTCATCAGTGCCCATCAGTGCCACCTCATCAGTGTGCATCAGTGCAGCCTCATCAGCGCACATCAATGAGGGAGCAAAAATTACTTATTTACAAAAGTTTATTACAGAAACTAAGAAAAACTTTTCGGTCTTTTTTTTGTTTGTTTAGCAAAAAAATAAAAAATCCAGTGGTAATTAAATACCATCAGAAGAAAGCTCTATGTGTCTTAAAAAAAAATGATAATAATTTTGTTTAGGTACAGCACTGCATGACTGCGCATTGTCATTCAAAGTGTGACAGGGCTAAAAGCTTGCCTGGGCGGAAAGGGGGTGAAAGTGTCCTGTATTGAAATGGTAAAGTAAGTCATTCTTATGGTGCTAGTATCTGATGCATACTAACACATTATGCTCTTAACTTGTAGGGGAGACATTTTTATCTTTTTCAGACCTTACTACCGCATTAAAAATCTATACCAAATCCCTATCCACGTAGGATAAGAGTCTGGTCAAGAGGTCCTCCTCAAAATCCATACCCTTTTGAGCATGTAGCCTGGCTACCCATGAAAGGGGCCAGACCACATGCCATTAATAGAGGGAGAGTACCTTGCCAGGGTGTATATGGGGGTCTGTGAGGGGACATAGCAGAATCTTAAAGCCCCATTTAGAGGGCCTAAAAAATCCAGCCCTTTATAAGGGGTATATAGTACCCCTTGCTACTCAATTACAAAAAAAGGACAAAGTAAATAAACAAATACAACAAATAAAGTCCTATATGAAATAAAATAATATAGAAATAAACATATAAACATTGTCCCCTGATGTGAATCCAATGTCAATCATGTTGCCCAGCTATGTAGATCTATCACAAGGGAAAGATCCATGATAACTCGTGCCATGATGATTTAGCCTCCTCTCGCCAAATGACAGCTCGCTAAATGACTACTAAATGTCAACAATTAGCATGGCTGACATCATTGACCACATATGGTCATGACTATATGTAGTCAATGACATCACCTGGAATACTTGTTGGTTTGTTTACAGTTTGAAACATGCCGGCAACCAGTGAGAAGCTGTTATTTAGTTGCTCTAGAAATATTCCCACTAAATGAATGACTTCCAGCTGCAGCAGCCAGAGATTCAGGTAGGCAGGCGAACCGTCCAGTTTATAATTGAGCCCTCTCCAGATGATAGCTCCAGTTTATAAGGGAGCCCTTTTCATAGAATAATGACACCAGTGAAAAAAATGAGCCCTTTCCAGCTGATGACAACCCCAGTATATAAGTGAGTCCTGGATGATGACCTAGACATATAAGCAAGCCCCGCCAAGGTGATGACTCCAGTAAAAAAGTGAGCCTTGCCCAATGATGACCTTCAGTATGTACTGTAAGTGAGCTCTCTTGAGTAAAGACCACAGTATATAATTTATCCATCTCCACATTTTTTTTTTTTTCCCTTCGCAGAGGGGATAGTTTTTGATTTGAAATACGTTGTATGCACTAATGAATACCTATACCTATATATATTTGCTACTGGATAATTGCTATAAGTGATTATGGCAATCTCAAGAAGCTGTATTTAACCGTATAAGGCGTTATTGGACCTATACACTTTACAGTAACTCCTTATACTTGACATATATATTTATGTATTAAGATCTGTATAAGATCTTCCAGAACCAAGCTGTAACCTATAGACCAGAGCTGACGTCAAGGGGGTGGTAACGCTTTTTGGAGCAGCGCAATTCGCTCCTTCGCCAGACCTCTGACAAAGGAGTGAATTGCAAATGTTCCAAAATACGCAACCACCCCCTTGAGCTTGGTTCCGGAAGTCCATCGGCCATCTTGCTTTCTTGCTTAACCCTCTCCTGTCACAACTGTGGGCCACCTCTCCCTCCCTCTAGAGGCAAAGGACTATACAGGATGCCTCCCCCAGTCTCTCCTCCTTCCCTTAAAACTGATGGTGAAGCTGATGTTGATGTGATAATAATCTAGAACAGTTCACTGGAGGACGTTTCCTGACAGAAGCGCCCTATTCCTCTTCCTTTTGCATAATATTTGACTCCCACTTCTGTTTAGACAATTTAGCCTCACAATAGCATTAGCTCACATTAGTCTCACAATTTTTATTTGTATGTTTACTTTTGTGGGTGATAACCCACTATATAAGGGAGCCCTGTCTGGGTGATGACTCCAAGTATATAAGTGAGCCCTCTCCAAGTGTGAACCTCACAATATAAGTGAGCCCTCATCGGGTGATTACCTCACCATATAGATCAGCCCCCGTCTGGGTGATGACTTCAAGTATATAAGTGAGTCCTCTCTGAGTGATACCCCCAGTATATAAGTGAGCCCTCGCAAGGTGATGACCTCATTATATAAGTGAGCCCTGTCTGTGTGATAACTCCAGTATATAAGTGAGCCCTCTCCAAGTGAGAACTTACACATATAAGTGAGCCCTTGCCAGGTGATGACCTCATTATATAAGTGAGCCCTCTCTGGGTGAAGACCCCAGTATATAAGTGGGTGAGAACCTTAGTATATAAGTAGGTAAGAAGCTTAGTATATAAGTGAGCTCTATCCGGGCAATGACCTCAGTTTATAAGTGTGCCCACTCTGAGTGAGGACCCCAGTATATGAGTGAGCCCTCTCTGAGTATATGAGTGAGCCCTCTCTGAGAGAGGACCTTCGTATATCAGTGAGTTATTTCCAGGCAATGACCTTAGTATATAAGTGAGCCTTCTCTGGGAAAAGACCCCAGTATATAAGTGAGCTATTTTGTGGTGAAGACTCCATTATATAAGTTAGACCTGTCCAGGTAAGGAGCCCAGTATATAAGTGAACCCTTTGACCCCAGTAAGCCCTCCTGGTGGTGACCTCAGTATATAAGTGAGCCCTCTCTCCTGTGATGACTCCAATATATAGGTGAACCCTAGCTATGTGAGGGCGTTAGTATATAAATGAGTCCTATCCAGGGGATGACTTCAGTATATAAGTGAGTCCCCTCCAGGTGAGGACCCCAGTATGTAAGTGAACATTATCAGGGTGATGACACTAGTGAGCCCTTTCCAGGTTATGACCTCAGTACTGTATACAAGTGAGTCCTCTCTCCTTTGATGACTCCAGTATATAAGTGAACCCTAACCAAGTGAGGGCCCTACTATATAAGTGAGCCCTCTCCAGGTGATGACTCCAGTATATAAGTGAGCCCTACCCAGGTGAGGACCCCAGTATGTAAATGAACCCTATCCAGATGAGGGCCCTAGTTTATAAGTGAGCCCACATTTCAGGTGATGACTCTAGAATATGCGCGAGCCTATATGTTTGGGTGATTATTCTAGCATATAAAAAAAACCCTATCCTGGTGAGAACCCTAGTATATAAGTGAGCCCTATCTGGGTGATGGCTCCGGTATTTAAGTGAGCTTTCTCAAGTGATGAGTCCCCTGGGCTCAGGAAGTGATTGCGGTGAGAAGTGCAGTGTGGCTGTGCGGGGATCTGGGCTCTTATGTACACAGCCTGGACTCTGCACAGCTCTGGCCCACGCACATTCCTGAACATTGAATGAGGCCAATTCGTTTCCTGCCTATTAAATGATTATTTTTTTGACCCTGAGGAAACTTGTAGGAGAAATCTCAGGTATTAGTCTTTACACTTTCGAAATAAAACAAAATTGTGGCTTTCCAAGTTGGAATGATTTGTAAGTATTGAAAAAATAGAAACAAAGTGTGAATCTGCAGGAGGAGGATCAGTGCCAATATCACCAAAGTGCAGCCTGTACTTTCAGAGACTGATACCGAACCACTTCTCTCATTGTTCCAAGTAGTATTCATAAGAAAAATAAGAATATTATTATTACGGTACTATATAACTTGTTTAGTTCGGCTAGTCCTATAATATTAACTGTGAATCTAGTAATTGGAATAGCATCATTACGAAACCAATAAAAATGACTGTTATCCTAGTTCAGTGATCTTAATTTACCAAAAATATAATTACCAGCATTAATACTACTATCGGTCACAGTTTACTACTATCAGTAACAATTTATTACTATCAGTAACAATTCTACGTATAATTCAGGCCATAATGCTGTTAGTAGGTTCTGATGGGTTGATTTACTAAAACTAAAGAGTGCAAAATCTGGTACAGCTCTGCATAGAAACCAATCAGCTTGCAGGTTTTATTGGCAAAGCTTAATTGAACAAGCGGAAGTCAGAAGCTGATTGGCTACCATGCACAGCGGCACTAGATTTTGCACTTTCAAGTCTTAGTAAATAAACCCCACTAACATAGGCCTGCGCAGGGGGTATGCAAGATGTGCCTAGGCACACCCTAGTCACCCAGTGTGGCGCAGATTCCCCCCTGCTGATATTTCACCAAAACTCCTAAAATAAAATTGTAAAAAATAATAAAAATAAAATTGTAAAAAATAATAGAAAAATAAAAATGAAAAACTACTTACAGTGTTCACTGCTTTACTGACCCTGTCCACTACATTTTAACATTTAACATGTTTACATTTTTTTACAATGCGTATATATATATATATATACACATATATATATGTATACACACACACATATATATATATATATATATATATATATATATACACATATATATACATATATATATATATATATGTATACACATATATATACATATATATATATATACATATATACATGCACGCATGTGTTTGAGGTTTGGGGTGCATACCCTAATGCAGTAGGCTGCACACACATATGCCCACCGATTACAATAATAGTACAGTAGCACTTCAAATTACAGGGGAGAAGTACTATTCTTAGAAATAGTAATATACAAAGAGCATCCAAACTAACAATAAAATTGATAGCGAGCAGTACACCTAGTAGTTTGTGCTAGTATTAGGATTACAATGCTGCTGCTTCTACGCCCAATGTAATGTAATAACAATATTAGAAATATCTATATTATCTATTACTAACAGCTGGGAGAGTGAAGTATTATCTCCTTGGGAATTATATTTTTATTACATTTAAAGATACATTGTATTGATTAGAGTTCAGCAACTATCGTGTATTATTTTGAGTAGACTATATGCAAATGGGCAGAAAAAGTGCAGCTTTTAGAAGTATTTTTCCTTCCTTTTTTTTGCCTCTAAACACATCTCAATATTAGCCAATGTGTGCACATTGTGCCATTTATTTTTGTATTTTAGAGCAGTGTTTATGGGCACAAAAAAAATGCCCCAAACCTGCATTCAGAGAGAATCTTATTGGTATATGAGTGCATAAACACGCATATAGGTGCATAAACACATATGCATGTGTTTATGCGCCTATATGCATGTTTATGCGGTCATATACGTAAATTACACCAATAAGACTATGTGCATAGTTTCAGCCTAACAAATTATGTTCTATCCACTAGAATGAAATGACATGCATATACTTTACTCACATTAAGGCCTCATGTACACAGGCGTATGAAATGTTGTTGCAGATATGCTGGATTGTTTCTGCCTGAACATGGCACTCATGTTTATATGCATATGTGCACGTATGGTGTTGAGCATAAATGCATTCTTCTGGCCAGAATATTCATTTTATGCACTTATTATGTAAATTTGCACACATACGAGCATAAAGTTCACTCTACACAGGTATGGGGCTTTTTTTTTTTTTTTTTACAGCCCCAAACGCTGCTCTAAAATACACCTGTAAACGACACAATGTGCACATGCAAAATAAATAACTTTGAGCTGCTTTCAGAGGCATAAAAAAATGCCAGATGCCTGTAACTGCAGCATTAATTCCACCCATGTGTATGAGGCCTTACATGCATAAATACATGCTTTAACGTGTGTAAATATGCACCAGATGAAGCATTTTTTTACTCTTGATTTTTCTGCCAGCTCCTGGTAAAAAAATAGATGGTAAATATACACTTACACATGTAAGCCTATTTATATACATTTGCATAAATGCAAGAAGTGTATTCTGGTATTAAAAAAAAGCAGGAGGATACAGAACTACAATTTTATGCATAAAAAAAAAACCTTATCTGAAGGCAAGCATTTTACTGATCATTTATGAATAAAATACTTTTCCAAAAAACCTGCCTCTATGATCAGGAAATTCTTATGGCTTTGTGCATGTAGCCTTAGATTTGTATTGGCAATTGTATTACCATCTATATTACCACTATTGTTACCACTATCTGAGCTATGCTTTTAAAAATCATCAATTTGTTGCTACTGTTATCAATTTTCTGCTATCCCATTATTTTAGAGCTTAGTGAATGTGATGAAGCTCTTCTGACTTCCATTCTCCAGTCATGTACAAACAAAAATGCTGTATTTTTTTTTAATTATTATTATTATTATTATTTTATTTTTTTTATTTTTTTTATTATTTACTCTAATACGTGACAGGGTATTCTTTGCAAAGTAAAACTTCACCACTGTCACTAAGCTCTGGGCAAAATTATCTTGCAAAGTGCAACTCCCCTGGCAAAGTAAACAGCTTATTTGCCCTGAGTAAAAAAAAAAAAAAAAAAACAATGCTTCTTCCATGCATCAAAAGTAACTGATTATTGATTGGTGACATCTTAGCAATAGGAGAATGATTTCAAGAAAATTACATTCCTACATCCTGACTGTACAACACTGTGGTTATTTCCTATATATATATATATATATATATATATATATAATTGAAAATTATTATTATTATTAATAATAATAATAATAATATATTTAGACACCCTATTACTTGAAAATTATTATTATTATTATTATTATTATTAATATTAATAATAATAACAATAATCAATCATCCGTACCTTAAATAATAATAATCAAAACAGTACTGGAATATCCTAGTAACTGTAATAATAATAATAATAATAATAATTATAATAATATAGTAAATGATTAATAAAAAAATACTGGAGCATCCTGTTACTTGAATTAATGATAACTAAAATAATACTGAATAATCCACATACCTGAAATATTATTAATAATAATAATAATAATAAAAAAATAATAATACTAGTGCATCCAATTACCTGAAATAATAATAATAAAAATAATATTGGAACATCCTAAAACCTGGAATAATAATAATATTAATAGTAATTACCTGAATAAGAATTAGCACACACATACCAGAAGAATTCAGCAAAGCGAATAAGGTAATAGACTGCACTGTATTGGTAGGAAAATTATTCTTTAAATTAGGATTATTATATTAATAATCAGATTATTATGATTAGAATTATTATCACTAATGTTGTTATTGTAATTAATTTTAGAATTAGTTTTCAGCACACAAAGATTACCAAATACAACTCTAATACATTTTAAAAAAAAAACGGTTTATTATAGAATAAATCACAAGACTGTCTTGTTTTTCCAACTGTAGTTTATAAATTAGAGGGAAACGTACATCATCTTAAAAAAAAAAAAAAGATCTATTGACAACAAGAGCATTATGGAGCCCTCTGCTGCAGGCCACCTCTACAGGATCATCTCCACAAAACAGGCCAGGCAGTCAGGCTATTCTTAGGAAGACTCTGTCCTACCATCAATCTTCACATTGGCTATGAAAAAATACTTATTTATAGTAGGAAAGTGCTAGGGGCAGTATCAGATCTCCATGGGGTAAGGCCTTCTGATGAAGGATGGGGCTCTGGTAGTGGGGAAGGAGCATCAGACTTGGAATAGGCAGGAAGACTTTGGAATGTCAGAACCCCCCAGATCCTACCAGTTGCACCCACAGAGTCATTTAGGGACTGGCAGTCCTTGATTCGGTACTCATTTCCCAGCTAGCACCTTTTGTTGGTTTCCAAGTTCCAACCAAGTCCAGTCTATAAAAATATATGTAGTTATAATATGTAAATCTTATACATAGTTCAAACAGCATGGATACCATGGAGGAAGCCTGTGTGGTTTGATGTTGTGATGGAGTCAGCAGGCTGATTAGGGGATAGCCCCAGCTCCCCTGATTTTGGACAGTGATGAGTATAATAAATAGCGGCTGCTTTAAGGTGTCCCTCCAGTGCAGGCTGCCGCGGCTGCTGCGGCCGCTGCGGCAGCCGATAGCGTCCAGCCAGGTAGGGCACAATAGTAGGGGTAATAGTATGGGGGCTGTAGGGGCACTAGTGACGGCCGCAGCACCTCTCCAGGCTGGTACTGTCTCTGATCGTCCCTCACCAGGACCTTAACTGCCACTTTCTTGGCGGCCGGGGCCGTGGCCATCATGTCTGCCGCCATCTGCCGTCTTTTGGTCTTGTAGCGGCGGTTCTGGAACCAGATCTTCACCTGGGTCTCCGTCAGCTTCAGGGAGGCGGCCAGGTCGGCCCGTTCTGGTCCGGATAGGTAGCGCTGGTGGTTAAATCGTCTCTCCAACTCAAAGACCTGAGCATGCGAGAAGGCGGCTCGGGAGCGCTTCTTCCTCTGCTTGGGGGCCTCCAGGAGGAGCTGGTCACACTTGGGGTCCTCATCTGGGGGGCTGGGGTCTGTGGAGACAGAGGGATGTTAGTACCACCGGCTACAATAATCCAGGATAGCACTGAATTCATTACATTATACTTACTGGATAATCAGGCAATAACCAATAAACTTGATTAAATGGATAATCAAAGCATAGATTAGCAAAGAAATGATCATCAATGCACCAGATATACAATGACTATAATGACTATTATAATTATTATATCTATCTATCTATATCTATCTCCATAGCTATGAATATATATAGATAGATAGATAGATAGATAGATAGATAGATAGATAGATAGATAGATAGATAGATAGTGTATAATAATAATAATAATAATAATAATAATAATAATAATAATAATAATAGATATTCCGAATGAAATATAGTGGCTCCTAATCTGCCTGATTTATTATTCACATACATATCTTGTTCCTATGGACCAGGGCTTACTATATGACCCACCATTTATCCACATAAAAGAGCTAATTTACTGAAGGAAACAATTGATTCTTAAGTACCCAATCAGGTACAAGGGAATTAACAAGAAACTAAAATAGGATAAACATCTTCCTATGATCACAAAGCAGTAGAAAAATAAGTCCAGTGACATATATAGTTACATAGTTAGTCAGGTTGAAAAAAGACACAAGTCCTTCCAGTTCAACCAAAAAATAAAAATACAAAAAATAATAATACCATATATACACTCCTTCACCCACAGTCGATCCAGAGGAAGGCATACATACTTACATACATACATACTTACATACATACATATATACTTACATACATATATACTTACTTACATACATATATACATACTTACATACTTACTAAAGAAACATAGACTGATTAAATTAACTAGTGGAATTAATGTTTAGTGCATAAATCATCCAGTTGTTTGCAGACAAAATATCTATATATACACTCCTTCACCCACAGTCGATCCAGAGGAAGGCATACATACTTACATACATACTTACTTACTAAAGAAACATAGACTGATTAAATTAACTAGTTGAAATTAATGTTTAGTGCATAAATCATCCAGTTGTTTGCAGACAAAATATCATTTTTTTTTTTCTTTCATCTACTTTTTTTGTCATCGAAAATATCCAAGTGCTGTGGCCTATGGTAATCTGCATTATATATTTATAAATTTATCAGCAAGCAAGGAACCTACATTTGGAATGTTTAATTTTAGATTTTATTTATTATGAATTATAGAATTATTAAGAGAGATGGAAAAATAGATGATAGATACCAGCTAGCAAGATAAATCTATGAGAAAGAAAGAAAGAAAGAAAGAAAGAAAGAAAGAAAGAGAGGGGAGATAGAGAGAAAGAAAGAAAGAAAGAAAGAGAGAGAGAGAGAGAGAGGGAGAGAGGGGGGGGGGGAGAGAGAGAAAGAAAGAACGGAAAAAAGAGAGAGAGAGAGAGAGAGAGAGAGGGGGGGGAGAGAGAAAGAAAGAACGAAAGAAAAAGAGAGAGAGAGAGGGGGGGGAGAGAGAGAGAAAGAAAGAACAAAAGAAAGACGGAGAGAGAGGGGAGAAAGAGAAAGAAAGAGAGAGAGAGAGAAAGGGGAGGGGGGAGAAAGAAAGAAAAAGAGAGGGAGATGGAAGAGAGAGAACGAAAGAGAGGGAAGGAAGAAAGAAAGAAAGAAAGAAAGAAAGAAAGAAAGAAAGAAAGAAAGAAAGAAAGAAAGAAAGAAAGAAAGAAAGAAAGAAAGAAAGAAAGAAAGAAAGAAAAGTCCAAAGGAGATATGACACCATTAGCTCGCTGCTATAGATAAGTGTATTTCAACAGGTTCAAGTTCAGTTATCACCTTTTTAGCATCCACATTCACTATGAAGCTCACTAGTAATCCATATAAGTAATATTAAATGGGTGGATAAAGATGTGAGATAACAGCTAGATAAATCTATATCGCTATTTATTTATGGAAAGAAAGAAAGAAAGAAAGAAAGAAAGAAAGAAAGAAAGAAAGAAAGAAAGAAAGAAAGAAAGAAAGAAAGAAAGAAAGAAAAATGATTATGACTGTTGATGAATGATTATGATTATTAAATGATGCTGCTTTAGAAAAGTGTATTTTCACATGTCATAAGTTCGGTTAGCTCCCTTTAGCATCCACACTCTTTATGAAGCTCACTAGTAATACATACAAAGGGTACAATTCCTTAATACCAGAGAGAAAGTATAATATATATATATATATATATATATATATATACACACACACATACAAATCGATAATATCATAGATAGGTATTTTATCTCCTGCAATGGACACAGTCCTCCAATGCACTGTGGTGTCCAGGGCTGGTGAGGGGCTGACAGGCAGATGCCCCCATCCCATTCAGCTCCTATATTATGCAGATCATTTACTAAAGGGCCTTCTAGGCTAGGAGGTCAGAAGTTAATTTTGGTTACAGAACTTAATACCTCAGCGAGGAGAGAGGCCAGGAGGTCACCAACACGGTGCATCTGACAATGACTGGCAGCCATAGGACACACAGCCCTGTATACACAATGATGTACCCACTGCACACAACACATGTGATTTATAGCACTGTCCACCTATGGAAATTAATAGTCACTGAGCTTAGCAAATAAGCTGAAACTGTGTGGCAGTAATCGTATGCTAGATAAAAATCCTATTTTTATAAAAAATTTCCCTAGTGCGATTGGGTATTCAAAGAGAGCACAGCTTTGCCTAATTGCTGTCATTTACTATGGAAATCCCCTACTCTTAATAAATCACCCTTCCATGTGCTATTCTGTCTGCTGCTCACAGGGTGCTCATCAGCCTGCGGAAATCTATTCCAGTGATAGTGAAAAATAAAAAAGTAATAAATAAGTTATATATAATATCTTCACGACTGACACTAGTCTAACAAGCAGACTGTGCAAAACTCACAAACTTCACAATACCTCCTTGTAACAAATGCAGAAAGTCTAATTTACCTCCAGTGCATCTGCCGCATCTGTATAGGACGCCGCATGTAATAATATATAACATATAGGAATATATACTAAATAATAAGTATATTAAATGTTTGTATGTATGCACATTGCTGAAAAATCGTTCGTTCTCCAATGACAGTCACCCGCAACATGAAGACAATGTATTGATTTAATTTATTAATTTTAGAATTATCATACTATTTATAGAAAATAAATTCCCAACCCCACTAAGAATGTATTTATTTTATTGATGATATTGAAGATTCACACATTTTTTTTTTTTCATATGAGATTTATTTATTAGTTTTTTTGTTTTCATTTTTAGATTTGTTTTAAATGTATTTTTATTTTTTATTTTAGATCTTGCTGTTCGGAGGAGATATATAGCCCAGTCTATATTCTGAAGGCCTTTCTAGTTATCAGATTAGTTTATTATAATTACATATAATACGTTATGTATAATTCTGTCTATATCTGAGCTGGGAAATATCCATCATTTTCTAAATAACATATTTCTACATAATGACCAATATGTAGGTTATTTATGTAGATTACGTATATATATATATATATATATATATATATATATATATATATATATGTATATATATATATATATATATATATATATATATATACTTTTCCTGCATCTCTATATACATTCCATCCGTCAGATATGGAAATTATTCCCAGCTGTGATACTTATAGTATCGATTTAAAAATACACTTTTTATTGTTTCTGTGCCTCTTTAACAAAATGCGTTCACACTACAAAACCACAAAAGCCAAGCGAAACACACTAATATTTGCAACATTGTTTTAACCTCCTACCAAATCGTCCACAGAATAAGAATACAACCATTGTATACACAGGTTGTGTTGCTCCAGATGTGGGGAATAATCTGAGGCTCTGGTTTTGTTTGGGTGTACATCACACCATACAGACACAATAAGAATTTCCTGACACCTCCCTGGAAGCTGGAGCCACGCCCACACGATGACAGGCCAGTCACAGGGGAGAGAGAGTGACACATCCCTTGTAATGAAAACACCACACACTCATCTGCATAATTACACTCATCAAATCTTCATCTTAGTAAATTAAGCAAATGGAAAAGTCAAGCATTAGCAACAATTCACTAAACTAGAAAGTGAAACGAAAACAAAACAAATACTACAACCACCATTATTATTACTATTACTATTACTTGTAATACTAGCAGGCATATCATTGGTACTTTTAACTGTCGGGCATAGTAAATTATTAGTCATTTTACGTCTATATATATATATTTTATCTATGTTTTTTTTTTTTTTAACTGGATGGACTTGTCTTTTTTCAAACTGATTAACTATGTAACTATATGTAACTAAGAAATGTAAGTAAGTATGGAGTGATTTTATTCTGCTTTGTGATAATAGGAAGATGTTTATCCTATTTTATCTTCTTGTTAATTCCCTTGTACCTGATTGGGTACTTAAGAATCAATTGTTTCTTTCAGTAAATTAGCTCTTTTATGTGAATAAATGGTGGGTCATATAGTAAGCCCTGGTCCATAGGAAATTTGCCGGATTCAATTTCCAATTTGGTAAACTATATGTGAATAATAAATCAGTCAGATTAGGAGCCACTATAGTTCATTCGGAATATCTATCTATCTATCTATCTATCTATCTATCTATCTATCTTCAATTAAAATAAAATAAAAACAATATATATATATATATATATATATATATATATATATATATATATATATATATATATATATATATATATATATATATATATATATACACACACATATATATATAACATATAGAAGATAGATATATCTATAGATAGATATATGCAGCATATGTATATTTAATATTGCAAGCATAAATTTAGTAAAGACATTATAAAGAATAGTAGGGATGTTTTGATAATAGTAATAATACAAATAATAATAATAATTAACACTAGTCACATTCATCCAGCATGTTCTGTAATATTTTATTAATAAAGAACAAGAACATGTGACTCACTACGTCACAGATAATAACTGCAATATTGACACATTTTTCAGTGTTTAGGCACGATGCAAGCTTTCTTTTTGGAAGGAATTGTGTATCATTAAAATAAACAATGTATCATATTACCCTCCTAACACTTTGTATTTGTATCCAAAAATGGCTTGTATAAAACCAACAAGCACTATATATATATATATATATATATATATATATATATATATATATATATATATATATATATATATATATAACATGTATAATGGATACTTTTATAGATACGTTCTTGTATATATTTATATTTTGCCCCTGCAGGCCATTTCACTTTAGTCTTTGTACTGTTATATAGTTATTAATAAGTTTTGAGTGAGTTTTATATATATATATATATATATATATATATATATATATATATATATATATATATATATATATATATATATATATGTCACTTCATTGTAACATACAGTAGCTATTGTATTGTATATAACTAATACGTCTTAAATGAGTTGATCATTTTTGCTCCTGCATGCCATTTCAGCGTATTTCAGCGTATTGTGTATATTAACCATATGAGCTCCATTTACAAAGTTGACACAGCACGATAAGTACTCTTATTTTTTTTAAAAGGAAAAAGGAGTGACAGTTATTTTCAGTTATGTCATTGAAATTCGTAAATTACAGTCTAGTGGCTAAAAATAGTGTGTCTTGGGCTGGTGTTAAAGAGTTGTAATTGAGCCTTTTGCATTAGTATATAGTTATTAGCTGTTTATGAGTTTGTATTTTTTCCCCAGTATGCCATTTTTCTGTATTATGTATAAGGAGAAGATTCATATTTGTGATTCTTCCATTGTGTGTGATATGATATCATCATAATAAGGATATGCCTGCGAGGCCTTGTATAGTTATATAGTGTTTGCTGGCACTGTAAGGAAGGGGGTGGGGGAGGGGGTGTTGTATAGATTGCACCACTTGTGTATATGAATTATGTGCATTGTATGAAATGAAGTTAGTGACACATAAGTATAACATGAGTAGAATGAGTGTATAATAATATAAAAAAGAAATGAGAATGTAATGTTGACATCATGTTTGGATGGGGGTATTACATTTTTTATATGTATTGATATTTGCATTGTACATATACAATGTGTATGAATTGATGTAGAGGGGTCAATGTTGGTGACATGTTAGGTGACACTATTCCTCAGACTGTCCCAGCAGCCCCCTCACCTCCCCAGCCTTACCTGTGCCACTGGCTGCGATCTCACAGTCACTGCAGCCCGGGGTCTCCTCTTCTTCCTCCTTCTTCGGTCTGGCCTCCAGGGGCCTCACCCCCGATCCCTCCATCCTCAGGCTTCCCTCCACCGGCCTCCCCGGGTCCCCGTCCTCACTGAGAGCAGAGTCCGAGTCCCATCCAGCCTGCTCCTTCCCTGCCAGTCCTCTGGCCTCCACCTCCCCGAACAGCCTCCAGCAGCAGGCGGGGGTGGTGGGGCTGCCGCCGGCGGGGATCAGGCAGCCCAGCCTGGGGTAGGTGGCCCCTCGGTCCTCCTTCTTGTTCAGGATGGCCTGGATGGAGAAAGAGGTCAGGGTGCTGGAGCTCCTTACAGCCATCTGCAGGGGGAATGAGGAGGAGGATGAGGATGATGGGGGGGGGGGGGGGGGCTCAGGCTGCTAGGAATCCCCTCCGAGGATCGGATCACTGGGGAGAAGGCAGATGACAGCCCATGCAAGTCAATGGGGGGGTCATTCGCTCCACTTATCCAGGTATGTCCAGGAATGAGCGCACAGGAACTTCTGCTGTCAGCAACACACAAAAGGGCGATCCCAGGATCTCATCTACTGGATGGCATCACCGCACTCTGCTATTGGGAGCGGACCAGGGAGGGAACAGCCTGCCTCCACACAGACAGGTCCTCCTTGCCTCGGACAGGCCAGGCAAACCAAGGACCCCTCCGACCTTCTCCACCTCTGTAGATGTCTTCTATGCTCAGCACAGACAGGGCAGGAACACCACTGATCCCCAGGATCTTCCCTACACTGCCTCTGCCCTCTGTGCCCACTCTCTGTGCCTCTGCTCTCTGTGTCCACTCTCTGTACCTCTGCAATGTCCCTTCTCTCTGTGTCCTCTGCCCTCTGTGTCCACTCTCTGTGCCTCTGCACTGTCCCTACTTTCTGTGTCCTCTGCCTCTGCGATCCCTACTCTCTGTGTCCACTGCCTCTGCTCTCTATGCCCACTCTCTGTGCCTCTGCACTGTGCCTACTATCTGTGTCCTGTGCTTCTGCTCTCTGTGCCTCTGCTCTCTGTGTCCACTCTCTGTGCCTCTTCTCTCTGTGTCCACTCTCTGTGCCTCTGCCCTCTGTGTCCACTCTCTGTGCCTCGGCCCTCTGTGTCCACTCTCTGTGCCTGTGCCCTCTGTGTCCACTCTCTGTGCCCTCTGTGTCCACTCTCTGTGCCTCTGCTCTCTGTGTCCACTCTCTGTGCCTCTTCTCTCTGTGTCCACTCTCTGTGCCTCTGCCCTCTGTGTCCACTCTCTGTGCCTCGGCCCTCTGTGTCCACTCTCTGTGCCTGTGCCCTCTGTGTCCACTCTCTGTGCCCTCTGTGTCCACTCTCTGTGCCTCTGCTCTCTTTGTCACTGCGTTCTGTATCTCTGCTCTTTCTGTGTGCAGTGTGCTCTTCTGTGTACAGTCCCTCTATGATTGTTGTGCAGGCTGAGAGGCTGAGAGCTGTGCTGTCCCTGTCTGCTCTCTGTACAGGATGTGATCTGGGCTGTCCTTATCCGCCTGTAAATTTGTCCCTCTGTGCCCCCCTGTCCTCCCCTGTAGATCTTTCTGTGATCTTCTGTAGATCGGTGCTTTCATGCAGATCTGTGTTATCCTGCAGATCTGTTCCTTCCTGTAGATCTGTGCTTCCCTGCAGATGTCTTTCTGTGTTGTCCTGTAGATCTGTGCTTTTCTGAAGATCTGTGCTTTCCTGTAGATCTGTGTTGTTCTGTAGATCTGTGTTGTTCTGTAGATCTGTGTTGTTCTGTAGATCTGTGTTTTCTTGTAGATCTGTGCTTTTCTGAAGGTCTGTGTTGTCCTGCAGATCTCTCTGCTGTCCTGTATACAAGATGTCCCTCTTATGCTCTCCTATACAGGCTGAGCTCCCTGCAGAGGGATCTCTGGCATTGGATGATGTCTTTGCACTCACTCTCTTCTCTCTCATTGCTCACCTGTGAGTGACAGCTGCAGCCAGCGCGTTCCGATTGGCTGTTTTTTGGAACAGGGCGCATCTCATTGGCTAGACAACTCCTGGGAATGCTGACCATACGCTGAGATATTAACCCCTAAATCCTCAGCATGAAAACACAGAGTGCCATTAGTGTGCAAGAAAATAAATCAAATTAGTGATGTTACCACACAGTAAGGGATTAACTAGCTGAATGGCAAAAGCTACTAACCCCAAACAAGACGACCACTTACCTGCATCGCTAATTTCTATTAGATCGACCATAACGAATTCCTAATTGGACGAGGAAGACTGCTGCTCTTGGTAAATAACAATACTATATGAAAATACTGAATTATTCCAACCTCTTATATATATTTACTGCAAACCTTCACATTTCTTTTTAAATTTATATAATGCACACTTAACTTAAGCTGGCCATACATTATACAATTTTCTTGTTCAATTTCCTGTAGATTTACCTTCAACTATATAGTTCAAGGGCCTGCCTGATTGTAAACAAATTTAAAGTGTTTAGATTGGACCTCATATTATATGGTTTTGGTGGAATTGTATAAGAACATTGTATAATGTAAGGCCAGCCAGACACCTTTCCCAAATGGCAAAACATTTCCCAGATTATTTATTGCTGTTCTAAGCTGTTCTACTAGTACCTATCTATCTATCTATCTATCTATCTATCTATCTATCTATCTATCTATCTATCTATCTTTTATATATAAATATAGGTACTAAGAATCTAAATAGCATAATAGTATTATATTGTTAAAATCTATCTATCCACTCATCTTTTTAGAAAAGTAAAGCTAATACAAATATAAATAAAATAATAATAGTATAATATTTTATTACTATATACTACTTTGCATGTCATGCTCTCATCATTTGCACCTTTCCAACTCGCAAACAAATGTCACAAATGATATATTGTTATTATATTATATAATTTGATATTCCAAGTTGTTAATGATCTATCTATCTATCTATCTATCTATCTATCTATCTATCTATCTATCTATCTATCTATCTATCTATCTATCTATCTATCTATCTATCTATCTATCTATCTATCTTTTATATATAAATATAGGTACTAAGAATCTAAATAGCATAATAGTATTATATTGTTAAAATCGCTAAACCAAATATAAACAACATTATAGAAAAATTGCCAATGTTATATTACTGGAGTGAGTGTTATGTTTAATTTTACTGAGTATAATTTAGAAATAAGTGGGTATTATTTTCAAATGATATGCTGATATATATATATATATATATATATACACACACACACACACACACACACACACACACACACACACACACACATATATATATATATATATATATATATATATATATATATATATATATATATATACACACATAGATAGATAGATAGATAGATAGATAGATAGATAGATAGATAGATAGATAGATAGATAGATAGACTATATGTAATACATCTCTGTGTATAAATAGATAGATAGATAGATAGATAGATAGATAGATAGATAGATAGATAGATAGATAGATAGATAGATAGATAATCTATATGTAATAAATCTCTGTGTATAAATAGATAGATAGATAGATAGATAGATAGATAGATAGATAGATAGATAGATAGATAGATAGATAGATAGATAGATAATCTATATTTAATATATCTCGGTGTATAAATAGATAGATAGATAGATAGATAGATAGATAGATAGATAGATAGATAGATAGATAATCTATATGTAATAAATCTCTGTGTATAAATAGATAGATAGATAGATAGATAGATAGATAGATAGATAGATAGATAGATAGATAGATAGATAGATAGATAGATAATCTATATTTAATATATCTCGGTGTATAAATAGATAGATAGATAGATAGATAGATAGATAGATAGATAGATAGATAGATAGATAGATAGATAGATAGATAGATAGATAGATAGATAGATAATTGTACATAAGAGAGTTGACCGCGATCCTTCTCCTGCCGGTACATGGGTAGTCTGACCCTCATAAGAACATACAAATATTCCTTCATTAATAGAAAGAGTCGTATTTTAGTATTTACCAGATTGCAGCATATAACTTGTATATAATATTTAATATAGATAATTTTTAACACAAATAATAACTTGGCAAAATCTCCCCTTCTGATGGATATGTTCTTCCTATATTGGTACATGGGATGCAGATTGTCTGGATTCAGCCAATCAGTTCGTCTCGGACACATTAGAATCTGTACAATTTGTGCACATCGTCCGGTGTGGACCCTTCTCGATCATACATCTGAAGGCACTATTTTTTTGTTTTTTGGGGGTTTTACCAGAAATCCACTCGGAAGCTATACCGTATCCGTATTAAAATAATTCCAATTTTTGATAAACATATTAGTAACCTAGTCAATTTAATCATAGCGTGGAGTTAATTGAATTCAAAACAGACATTGGCGTTGATTTGCTAGTGAGGTTGAGCCTGTTCACTTAGCAAAGTCAAAGTTCACTAAGGTTAGTAAATACGGTAAGATGGTGTAAACTTCAATCATCTATCTATTTTCCAGGCATTTTTCATTACACACGATTGGATATACAAATCTAGAATGGTTGTCCTGTTTACTAAGCAATGAGCGAACATTCTTTATAGCAAACTCAAATGAATATCTTCTCCTCTACTTAGCGAATGAGCCCTACTGAATGGACAGGATCGATATATAGTTGATTGATCAGTCTGGGAGTTGTATTGGGGGTTATACAATGGATATGATATTGCCGCAATTGGCTTATACAGAGCAATGTTGCTAACAGCCGAAAATACAAGTGCAACTCCTGAATACAGTTTTATGTGAAAGATGATTTTTGATCGATGCCATTAATTTACCGACCATCATTGGACTGAATATAATAGTACATTGGTATACTGTATATGTATATAAATATTAGATAATACTTCTCTGCTGACAGTCATAATACATTATAGGGAGTTTGATGTCACCGATAATCAACTCATATTCATCAATGTATAACCACCTCTAGATCTATAACTCTGCTCCCATTCAACCCAATATTGCCGCTTTCTTACAATGTTAGAACAAAAACAGTTTTATAAAAAAATATATATACTGTGTATAAATACAATTATATTACTTGCCAAACACACATGACATATATACTCCTCCTGGCCAATTACATTTAACGATCTCAGTCCATTTGACTGTGTACTGACCATTATCATCTGATGATTTACTAAAGAATCATGTGCAAGGGGAAGGTATGTTTTAATTCCCGACTCATCAAAGAGTCAAAACCTCTCCTTTTCACAAATAAAGCTGTCCATATTTTCTGCTAGGGATTAAATAAATACTGGTAGATCACCTATATGAAAATATCAGGGTGGAAATTTCAAGGTGCCTTTACACAGTGCCAGTGGAAAAAGAACTACATAGTGCCAGTACACATAGGGAAAGAGTATGCCTTTACATAGTGCCAATATATACGGTAAGCCAATACACAGCGCCAGCGCACAAGCCCTTGTATAGGGAAATAATTATTTGCCTTTACTGTACCTAATATTTCTTTACATAGTGCCAATATATGTTCCATTACACAGTGCCAGTGCACAAGCCCTTGTTTAGAGAAATAGCATATGCCTTAACACAATGGCATGTGTCAATACATAGTGCCAGTGCGAAGCCCTTGTATAGGGGAATAGTACATGCCTTTACACAGTGCCAATACATGTGCTAATACCGAGTGCCAATGCAGGTACCTTATAGAGTGCTTGTACAAATGCATTCGGTCTGATTTACTAAAGGAGTCGAGAATTTTCACTCATAAATTGTGTGGATATTTAGTTCAATTATGCAATCATGTGCAGGAGAAATAAGTAAACTTGAATTTGCTTTTGAATGGATAATTGAAGGGAATATGTACACAACATATTGTGTGAATATTCTGTACCATTTTAGTAGTGTAGTGTCAGTGAATGTGCAATGCAAATAGTGTATGTGCTATTATATTGTGCCAGTGCATGTGCTATCAATAGTCCCAGTAGATGTTACTTCACACAGTGCCAGTTTAATTGTCCTTTTATAGGGTCAATACAAACACCCTACAGTGCATATATCTATATAGTGCTAGTTCATGTAGTGCCACTGTATGTCTCCTTAAAATGTGCCAGTGCATGTGCCCTTATAAAAAGCATGCATACATATCTATACAAAGTGTCAGTGCATGCACCCTTGCAAAGTGTCAGTGCATTTATCATTATAGTGCCAATGCAAGTACTCATACATAGTGCCAGTGCATGTGCCTTTACAGAGTGCCTATGTATGCACAATTACAAAGTGCCAGTGCATGTACCCATGCAAAGTGCCAGTGCATGTACCCATGCAAAGTGCCAGTGCATGTACCCATGCAAAGCGCCAGTGCAAGTACTCTTACAAAGTGGAAGTGCGTGTGCCTTTACAGAGTGCCTGTGTATGTACAATTACAAAGTGCCAATGCATGTACCCATGCAAAGTGCCAGTGCATGTATCCTCACAGTGCCAGTGCAAATACTCTTACATAGTGCCAGTGCATGTGCCTTCACAGAGTGCCTATGTATGTAAAATTACAAAGTGCCAGTGAATGTACCCTTGCAAAGTGCCAGCACATGTATCCTTATAGAGTGTCAGTGCCCATACATAGTTCCAGTGCATGTACTGTACATGTACATTGTTCCAGTGTGTGTGCCATTGCAGAGTGTCAGTGTATGTGAAATTACAGTGCACACACCTTAGCACTGTTGCAGCCTTTACCCAGGCTAATATTCACAAATTCAATGGAAATTAAGGCTTAAGCTATAGCTTGAGGCACTGTGCCCTAAATGGCTCCTGTGATTTGACAGCATACATTTCTATAGCATTGCTGTAACCCTCCAAAGGCCAGCATTGTGAAGGCTAGACAGGTCCTCTCTAAACAGTAGCACAGACTGAGCTATTAAACCCTAGAAGCATGCCACCAGGTGCTTGGCAGGGACAATGGCAGCTCCAGCAGAGACATGGCTCAGACAAGGCTTATGAGATGCAGGATTCAACAGCCCCATCCATAATCATCTTGTAAAAATACAGTCTGACAATAAGATAAACTTTACCATAATGAGGGGCACTGTACAACCAAGTGCCATTGTGTTATAACCACTAAAAGTGAGTTGCCCATTAATAAAATAAAGAATGACACAGGGGAGGGGGGTCTGAGACAGGGCTGGTGATGAGGCTTCCTGAAATCTGCAGGCAAGTTGGGTGGTCTGTGTTTATTTCAACAGTGTTAACTAGACCCCTTCCTCACCTCCCTGTGCAAGAGCCTTCAGCAGCTTGTCCTGCTGAGATCCTCTTCACACAGTTCCCTGTCATCCCCCAGGAGAAAGAAATCTCCACATTTTGCAGGGCCGTGTGTTTATTTTTCACCCCACCAAGAAGTTAATGTATAGGCCAAGATCAATATGGTGCTAGATTTGTGAACAAGGAACCGCCAGGTAGTTTTCCAGCCTCCCTGCTAGGGAAGAACTTCCAGAGAATCCCCTTCTTGTGTTTGTCAGGCTCCTTTCTCTATACTCACTCCTGTAGAAAAAAGTAGCCTGATTCCTCCTTGGCACTGCAGCCTCTCCATAGGCTTTTAGCATTTTTAGGCTTTATTGTTTTGCATATTACCTATTATACTTATTTTGTATATTATTTTATGAATTTATATGGGGTTTGCAGACAACTCAGAGTTATTTCCATCAATTCCTGCCTGAAAGGAGCCAAGCTTGCCCTTTAAGGGGCATCAGAATCTGTGAAAGCTGTCAACAGCTGCCCGTATAAAAATTTGTTCATCATAAGCCTAGCCTAGGTTCACACTAGTGCTGCCGCACCATTATGGATTTTTCCAGTGCATTTAAGTAGTGTGTTTTCTGTGCGTTCTTGGTGTGTTTTCATGTTTTTTTTTGTTAAATGCAAAACCCTGCCAAAAATGTATGCACACATGTTTTTAACCACTTACAGACCATACGGGAAAGCAAAGTATTGGTACGTCGCTGCCTGTTTTCAGGTTTAGGGCATACAAATGCGTGCCACCCCATTGACACCCGATGTGATTGTACACAACAGGAGTTTGTCAGCAGGTCCCGAACCAATGTGTCATGGCTGAGACCTGCTGATCAGCTGTGTACATTCACTGCCCAGAGCCCTGTGTTGACAATTATAGGCTTATTATAGGCTTACCTATAGGTACAAGTCAGAGATGGGAGTTTACTTCCATTTAAGATCCAAGCTTTGCAAAGCACCATCTGATTACACTATATATATTGCTAGATAAGATTATTTCTTTATTAATATTATTATTATATAATTAAAGTGTTACTAAAAAGGAAATGGATGGCCTCACAAAATGTAGTGAATAAAAAAGATGTACTATCATCCAATTTAAATAGAATGGAGGTTTGGGAGTCTGGTCCCCACCCAAGACCCTCCAAAAAAGAGAAGCATGCGGACTATCTCGGTACAGGTTAAAAATTGTAAAACATGAAAATTTGAACAATATATTTATTAATACAAAAAAACAATCAATTTCTAAAATAACAGATGGTGTGGTATTTCAACTAGTTTCGCAGTGTGTCCGCTTCATCAGGAAATAAAGGGAATACATCTGAAAAACATATAGAATATTCCATAATATTATAACAATAATATTGCCATAAACATTACAGTTCAGGTATATTTAGGGGATTAGGGATAAAAAGGAAGATCAGAATAGGCAGCTGCTTACCCAAGCACCAGTACCATCAAGGCACAGAAGTCACCTGGCCAAGCCTCCCGCGGCGACTGGGGGAGGCAATTTATGCAAAGCCAAGGGGCTATAGTGTGGATAAAATGAATGGAATATACTCAGTTGCCAAATACTAGTGAATCATGCCAATATAAAACGGCAGATAAATTGTCATCAAAGTGAAAAAGGGGAGGTGCAAAGGGGATTGAATAAACCCAACCGCAATCTCCATAATGTGTTGAAATGGGAACATAATTCAAAAAAGAATAATGTAATAATGTGAAAGAAACCGCACAAAGAAACCGGGACCCAACAGAAAGGAAAAGGGGGGAAAAAAGGGGGAAAAAAATAAAGTGTTACTAAACTCACAACAGTAGGCCTCATGTACACTGCTGCTGATAAACAGACGTTCAGTGGCAGTTGGCTGCTTTTTTCAGCTGCCCCTGAACTCATCCAATGTTATCTTATTGTGTACATGTACACAGGTTTGTTTAATGTCGTTTTTAGGCAGTTGGGTTTAAAGGCCTTTTTTGGAAAGCAAAAAAAATGAGTTCAGACACTGAGTTTCAAAACGTGGCTAAATGCAGTAACTCGCATTTATCCGCATTTTGTTTACAGGCGTTTTTCATTTTTGGCTATTTAAAAAAAATAATAATGAAAAAAACACAGCATGTAAACGTGGCAAAACGGACGTTTTAAACGAGGGTTACTATCTGTCAAGTTAAATAATTCAGGAGACGTTGTAAAAACATCCCGTGTACATTAAACTTAAAATCAGTCGGTATATGCAGCAAAGCATGCTTGTTATACTCACTGTGTATTAACGGAGTATTACCCTAAGGGGTTAATACTTCACATTGTGTAAAAAGGCTCTTTGTCTTCTCTGATCCCCCCTTCTTCCATTGTCCCCAATCCATCTCCTGATAGAACAGAGCCTTGGGGGCACTTTGCACATGCTCAGTTTGATGTGTATTGCTAGAGATTTTTTTTCTTTTTGGGAGGGTGCATGTGATCAGCACAGGGCCAATCAGCACTGTCCAAACAGAGGGTCAGGGGTCCTGCAGCCTCTTAGGACAGTCATAGTGGAATGAAAACTCTTCCTACAAGCTTTTACCAGACACTAATAGAAGTCAGAAGACTGCTATATACTGCTGATGAGAATAGGTATTTAGCAGTTTATATTTACTAAAATAATTGCATTCCCATGTTCTGTGTACTGTGGGAGACCAGATATAGTGAATGCAGGGTCCTGGGTTTAGTAACACTTTATTGTACTATTTTCCATAATACAGTTACCATCTCCATTTATCTAAAGAACAGTCCAGTATTTTGGAGACTGTTCCTTCATTTATTTTCAGTGTTCATCTAGCTTTACGAACAATCTACTGGAAATAATAAACTCAATACGCACAGTTAACACTGTTCCTCTGTTGCCTGTATTGGTTACATTTCTAATTTTCAGTCTGGGATCTGACACCCTATAAAAAGTTTGTGTCTGTGCCCACGCTCTTCACTACATCATGATGACTGACAGCATAATCTTCACACAAGAATCTCCAAGTGCATTATGGGAACATGGTATTTTTTTTCCTGACTCAAAACTCCTTGGGTATGAAATGCAAGAGGAGAGGATTGAATACTGACAGGTCTCAGTTTTTCCCATTTTTTCCCACACGTGTCTGTTGTTAGAGGCATTAAGACCCCAATAACAGTAAGGGAATAATTCATTAAATTTGTATTTTTTTTAATTTAATCTTATTTTATTAAATTTTTAAATATTACAAGAACAAGGAAAGGATTTTTTTTTCCTTAGTACTATTTAGTCTTAAAGAGTAACCCCACATTTGTTGTAAAAAACAAAAAAACAAAAAAAACTTCTGGCTGATCAATGTACATTGCAAGGATTTTAACCACTTGCCGACCGGCAGAATGGCATGGCTGGGCAAAGTAACGTACCCGTACGTCACTTTGAATTTTCCGCCGTTTACGCGTGCGCCTGCCGTGAGCTCCATGACCGTGGGACCCGCGGACCAGTGTTGCCAACCTACCAGATTAAAATTTACTAACATGACACCCAAAATTTCCTGGCACAGACAAGTTTTTACTGGCATTTCCAAAAGTTACAAAATTACAGTTTTAAGTGCAAATTTTAGTATTTAGGCTACAAACAAGTACAATATGCAATTAGCAATGTGATTTAAGGTAGATATTAGGGCAAAAAACATATTTCTTACTTATTTTTCAATATAGTAAGTAGCTCAGGGACAGGACTCAGGGTGGCAAGAAATTGGAATAGGAAGGCACACACATGAATTTGCTCCCTTCAGTCCTCTACAGTCTAAACAGCACTGACAGTCCTGCTCCTGACCTGCCCAACTCCTCCCCTGCAGACCCACACACGAGCCTCTGGCCGCTCTGCTTGGCTCCCTTGCAGCATGACATCACACGACATACTCGGGCACCGCCTCCACCAGAGCTGCCCGAACACACTGTAGAAGGGACTTGGATGGTCTCGGCCAGCTCTGGGCTGAGCTGAACATCACAGCCATATTTTTTACTGGCAAATTTTTCCTTTTACTGGCATTTACTGGCAGGACAAAATTGTCTGTTTTTTACTGACTGCTAGTAAAAATACTGACGGTTGGCAACACTGCCGCGGACTCGATCGCTGCTGGGATACTCGCGATCATGTCACGGAGCTGAAGAATGGGGAGATGAGGATGCAAACTGCATCTGCCCTTGCTTCCTAGTGACAGGACACCGATCGCCTGCTCCCTGTTATCGGGAGCAGCGATCAGTGTCGTGTCACTGATAGCCCATCCCCCAGACAGTTAGAAACACTCCCCCAGGACACACCTAACCTCTCCCTGCCCCCTAGTGGTTAACCCCTTCACTGCCAGTGACATTTTTACAATAATTAATGCAATTTTATAGCATTGATTTCTGTATTAATGCCAATGATCCCAAAAATGTGTCAAAATTGTACGACGTGTCCGCAATAATGTCGCAGTCACGATAAAAATCACTGATCGCCGCCATTACTAGTAAAAAAAAAAAATATTAATAAAAATGCCATAAACTATCCCCTATTTTGTAGACGCTATAACTTTTGCGCAAACCAATCAATAAACACTTATTGCGATTTTTTTAACCAAAAATATGTAGAAGAATACGTATTGGCCTAAAGTGAGGAAAAAAAAATTTTTTTTGTATATTTTTGGGGGATATTTATTATAGCAAAAAGTAAAAAAGAATGTGTTTTTTTCAAAATTGTGGGAAAAAAAGAACGTCAATTTTGTTTTGCAGCCACGTCGCATGATCGCGCAATTGTCAGTTAAATCGACGCAGTGCCGAATCGCAAAAAGTGCTTTGGTCAGGAAGGGGGTAAATCCTTCCGGGGCTTAAGTGGTTAACAAACTTGCAGATTCCTACCTGTTTCTGCTCTAAAGAAAAAGCTGTCTTTTTGATTATGTCAATGTGCAACGTGAATCTGACTGGGAGTGACTTTTTCATTATTAATCTGCTGATGCGCTTGCAGTGTTCAAATGAGGAAAGTTGCAGGGTCAGCATCCCTTTAGAAGTGATTAACCCTTCAGGGTATCTCAAATACAATTATTTTTTTTGTTGCAGAGAGTGCCTAAAATCTGACTTTTATCTTAGTGCAAACTTTTGGGGAAACTGGTGAGCCAATCACACAAGCAGGAAATTATATTTCTGGGGAAGTTCTGTATACGTACTGTGTACAGAAGGCCTGCAGGTTCCCATATCACATTTAATTTTACAGAAAATTACAGCGGCTGCAGATTGAAAAGGAAAGGTAATTTTGAATAGCATTCAATTACAATATGGCTTTGTCAGGGCTGGGCTCAGTCCTTCCTTCTCAAAGCTGACCGCTCAGCTGTCGGCTAATTGCCAGCTCCTTTCTCTCCACAGTGACTCACCTGTTGATGATATCCTGCTTATCAGTCCTGCCTACTTAAGCCGTCCAGCCCAGGAGATCTCTGACTTCGCCTTGGTCACATCTCTAGAGACACTCTCCTGTGTTCCTGTTAAAGACTTGATTGGCTGACATTCCTTCTGGCTTCAGATCCTGCTTGCTGTACTACTACACTCATCTCTGGCTCCCTGATGTTTTGGCTTGGCTGGCTATCTGTTCCAGTTCCTGAACTCTGGCTATGTTTTGACTAAGTTTATTCTGTTTACCTTTTTATTATTATTATTATTAAACAAGTGTGATTGATAACTGTACTTCTGTCTCAGTCTGATTCATGGTTTCTGACAGTAGGTGAAGGCCATGAATTCAGAAGATGCAGGCAATCCACTTGTTGGATAATTTTTTTCCAGACCAAATGAGCAGGATCACTGCATGGATCAGTTTGCCATGGAGTTACAAACGTTCCTGAGTTGCACGGCTCACCTGGAATCTCCCACTGTGGCTGCTCTAGTACAACCTGTGTCACAGGCCATCCCTGCTGCTGCTCCGTCCCTGCTGTTTCTGTGCAGACTCATGTATTACCTCTATAAGAGGTATGTCTGGTTTCGCTCCACTTCCCCAGCAATTTAGGGGTGATCCAGTCCAATGCAGAGGGTTTCTCAACCAGGTTGAGATATACTTTGAGATGCTGTCCCAGGCGTTTCCCACAGACAGAAGCAAAGTAGGTTTTGTGATATCTTTGCTTTCTGAGAGAGCCTTGGCCTGGGCAAACCCTCTATGGGAGATGCAAAAACCTGTTGTCTTGAGTTACCCTCAGTTTGTGGCTTCTTTTAAAAGGGTATTTGATGTTCCCACATGCTCTGCTTCTGTTGCCAAGTGCCTCATGTCCATCAAACAGTGTACAAGAACTGTTGCCAATTACGCCATTGAATTCCGTACTCTGGCAGCAGAGGTTGCTTGAAACAATGAGGCCCTCATGGCTGCTTTTTCTCATAGTCTCTCGGATGCCTTCAAGGATGAGATAGCAGCCCGAGATATTCTCACGGAGCTGGAGAAGTTGATCACGTTTTCCATCCTCATTGACTCCAGACCGAGATAAAGACTTCCTTTTAAGGAGCGCTTGCAGAAGCCTCCTGTACATTTGTCTCCAGTTTTCCAGGAATTTATTAATGATGTCCTCCGAGATTTGTTGCAGTTATGTATGGTGGTTTATCTCTACGATATCTTCATATTTTCCAAGTCCCTGGAGAGCCACCACACAGATGTCTGTTTTGTGCTTCAGAAACTAAGAAAGAACAATCTCTATTGTAAATTGGAGAAGTGTGAATTTCATCGTGAACAAGTTAATTTCCTGGGCTATGTCATTTCCACTGCTGGTTTTCGATGGACCCAGAGAAACTTCCAGCAGTCCTACAGTGGCCCCGACCCGTGGGTTTATGTCCTCTGAAGCATTTTCTTGGCTTTGCCAACTATCGGAAGTTTATTTGTACCTTCTCATCTCTGGTCAAGCTCCTGAGTGATATGACCAGAAAGGATGGTAACCTACAAAGTTGGTCTCTGGAGTTCATTAAGGCCTTTGAGAGTCTCAAGGCTGCCTTTGTTTCTGCTCCTGAGAGAGCTATTAGTGATCATTTTAGCCCTGAAAGAAGGGAGACATCTCCTCGAAGGTACCATTGTACCGGTTCTTATTCTTACTGACCATAAGGATCTCACATTCTTATCTGAGGCTAAACACCTCCCTCCAAGAACAGAAGGACACGATGGGCTCTTTTCTTGTCTAGTCTCAATTACATTGTCTCATTCTTACCCGGTACTAAGAAGGGCTGATGCTTTGTCACAACAATTTTCCTCCACTTCCAAGTTGGAGTCAGTTCTGGTTCCTGTTATTCCTCCTGATCGTATTCTGGCTACGGTTCGCACCACTCTCACTTCTCCTTTGGGTGACAAAATTCTTGCCGCTTAGGTCCATGCTCCTCCTGAGAAACCTTGTGACCACTGTCCCAGAGAGTCTCCATACTGCCATGCTCCAGACATACCATTCTCTTAAGGCTGCTGTCCACCCTGGGAAGAATCAACTCTTTTGGGCCATTTCCCAACAATTCTGGTGGCCTAGTCTACGTGCTGATGTAACTGCCTTCATAGCTGCCTGTTCAGTGTGTGCTCAGAGTAAGACTCCATGCCACCTTCCAGTGGGCCTCCTACAATCCATACCCAATGGAGAGAGGCCCTGGACCCACCTGTCTATGGATTTCATTGTGGAGTTATCCAACTCCCAGGGCAACACAGCTATCCTTATGGTGGTTGACCGGTTCTCAAAAATGTCCCATTGTATTCCACTTAAGAAGTTGCCCACTTCTAAGGAACTGGCCTCCATTTTTGCTCGGGAGATTTTTTGCTTACTTGGGCTACTCAAGGTGATTGTCATGGACAGGAATAGTCAGTTTGTGTCCCGGTTCTGGTGAGCCTTTTGTGCACAGTTGGGAATTCAGCTTGATTTCTCCTCTGAGAATCACCCGTAGTCTAATGGGGCCGCAGAACAAGCCAATCAGTCCTTGGAGCAATTCCTACGTTGCTATATTTCTGACCATCATAACAAATTGTCAGACCTCTTACCGTGGGTGCAGTTTGCTCACAATAGTGCCTTGAATTCTGCTTCCCGATTGTCCCCGTTTATGGCGAACTATGGTTTCCAACCTTCCATGTTGCCTGACTAGTTTGTTCTGCAGAGTATCCCTGCATTAGAGGAGCATCTCCCTGCTCTTCGTTCCACTTGGGCACAAATCCAGGATTCTTTGCGACATGCTAATGATAGATACAGATTCCATGCTGACCGCAGACGCCTGCCTGTGCCTTCCTACCAGGTTGTGGACAGGGTCTGGCTGTTATCTCGCAACCTCTGACTTTGTGTTCCCTCTCTGAAGTTCGCACCTTGGTTTATTGGGCTTTTCCGTATTCTTTGCAGGATTAACCCAGTGGCTTATGCATTAGACTTTCCTTCTAATATGCATATCTCAAATGTATTTATGTAATTCATGTCTCCTTATTAAAACCTTTGGTCTGCAACTGCTTTACCACCTCGGTGCCTTTCCTCACCCTGTACAGGTTGAGAACCATGAGGAGTATGAAGTACAGTTCATTCTTGACTCCCGTAGGTTTCGTGGGTGCATGCAGTACCTGGTGCATTGGAATGGGTACGGTCGGGAGGAACGCTTTTGCTTCTCATCCTCAAACATACATGCCCCTGTCCTCCGCCGTGATTTCCATAGACATTTCCCCTCAAGCATGGTGGTCCTCCGAAGGGGAAGGGTCATTGAGGAGGGGGTACCGTCAGGACTAGGCTCAGCCCTTCCTTCTCAAAGCTGGCCACTTTGCCGTCGGCTATTTGCCAGCTCCTTTCTCTACACAGTGACTCATCTGTTGCTGATATCCTGTTAAAAAATTGCTTGGCTGACATTCCTTCTGGCTTCAGATCCTGCTTGCTGTTCTACTATGCTCATCTCTGGCTCCCTGACCTTTTGTCTGACTATCTGTCACGGTTCCTGAACTCTTGCTATGTTTTGACTATGTTTACCTTTTTATTATTAATATTATTATTATTAATAATAAACAAGTTTGATTTAACTGTACTTCTGTCTTGCTTGTGTCGCAGTTATATACACTATATTATTTTTTCTTTATTTTTGTCCCCTTCAATTCCTTCCTTCCTTTAAGAGGTCCCAGCAGGGACAGGTCCCCGAAGCCAATGCATGGGCCCGGTGGGCACGATGCCCGCCAGGCATCCACGATCGCTCGTGACAGAGCGAGAATCGGGATCTGTGTGTGTAAACACACAGATCCCCATTTTCTCAGGAAAGAGGAGAGAGATTGTGTGTACATACTAAGTATGAACACTGATCTCTCTCCTCCCCTAGTCAGTTCCATCCCCCCTAAAGTTATAACACACATAGGGAACACAGTTAACCCCTTGATCGCCTCCTAGTGTTAACCCCTTCCCTGCCAGTGTCATTTATACAGTAATCAATGGCTATTTTTAGCTCTGATCGCTGTATAAACGTCAATGGTCCCAAAATAGTGTCAAAAGTTTCCAATCCGACTGATAAAAATTGCAAATAACCGACATTACTAGTAAAAAAATAATAATAATAAAATAAAAATTACATAAATCTATCCCCTATTTTGTAGAGGCTATAACTTTTGTGTAAACCGATGAATATACACTTACTGTGATTTTTTTTAAACAAAAATATGTAGAAGAATACATATCAGCCTAAACTAAGGAAATTTTTTTTTCAAAATTGTTGCTATTTCTTTGTTTATAGCGCAAAAATTAAAAACTGCAGAGGTGATGAAATACCACCAAAAGAGAGCTCTATTTGTGGGGATAAAAGAACATACATTTTGTGTGGGTCCAATGTCGCACGACTGCGTAATTGTCAGTTAAATTGATGCAGTGCCGTATCTCAAAAAATGGTCTGGTCAGGAAGGGGGCAAATCCTTCTGGGGCTGAAGTGATTAACCACTTAACAACCGGCCCATAGCCGAATTACGGCTACAGGGTGGTCTGATAACTCTAGGAGGGTGTACTATGACGTCCTCTCAGAATCGCGATAAAGCGCGCCCCCTGGGGTGAGCACATGGGAGTATCCGTGACCGCCGGGTCCAGAGGACCCAGTGCATCATGGATCACAGTAAATTGCCGATGACAGCGGCCATTTACCACGTGATCGCTCCGTCAAATTACGGAGCGATCACATGTAAACAAACCGGTTCCTCTCTCCCTTCTCCGTGCAGTGTGAGATCGGATGCAGCAGTGCTGTTTGCTTGATGTGTAGTGCCCACAGTGCTGCTCAGTGACAAATCCAGCCATCCCTCTGTATAACATCCACACTCAGCCATCCCGCCATCCACACTCATCCAGCCACGCTCAGCCATCCCCCCATCCACACTCCGCCATCCAGGCTCATCCATCCCGCCATCCAGGCTCATCCATCCACGCTCATCCATCCTGCCATCCACACTCATCCATCCCGCCATCCATACTCAGCCATCCTGCCATCCATGCTCAGACATCCCGCCCCATCCACGCTCAGCCATCGCGCCATCCACGCTCATCCATCCTGACATCCACACTCATCCATCCCGCCATCCACGCTCAGCCATCCTGCCATCCACGCCCATCCATCCTGCTCAGCTATCCCATCCACCCCCAGCCATACTCAGCCATACTCAGTCGTATGCAGTCATACTCAGCCGTACCCAGCCATACTCAGCCATACTGAGCTGTACCCAGCCATGCTCAGCCATACTCGGTGAAACCCAGCAATATTCAGCCACACCCAGCCATATTCAGTCATACTCAGCCATACCGAGATGTACCCAGCCATGCTCAGCCATACTCTGAGATACCCAACCATACTCAGCCGAACCCAGCCGTATTTAGCCATGCTCAGTCATACCAAGCTGTACCCAGCCATGTTCAGCCATACTCAGCGATACCCAGCCATACTCAGCAATACCCAGCCATACTGAGCCATACCCAGCCATGCACAGCCATACCCAGTTGTGCTCAGCCATACCCAGCCTTACTCAGCCTCTGTATGTGGCTAGGCTGTGCAAGTTTCCCACATGTGGTATCGCCCTACTGAGGAGGAGTAGGAGAATCTATTTTGGGGTGTCATTTTTGGTATATACATGCTATGTGTTTGAAATATTATATAAATGGACATCTTTGTGTTAAAAAAAAAAATGCGTTTTCATTTTCTTTCCACATATTACAAAAATTTGTAGAAAAAAATGACATGTTCAAAAGACTCATTATGGCTCATAGATTATACGTTGGGGTGTTTACTTTCCAAAATGGGGTCATTTTTGGGGTGTTTCCATTGTCCTGGTGCTCCAGGGCCTTCAAAAATGTAAGGCCTCTTTCAGACGAACAATCCATTCAGGTCCGCCTGTCAGTTTTTTAGGCGAACCTGAACGGTCGGATGTCAGCGGTGACATGTCCGCTGACATCTGACCCGCTCTGATCCGAAAAAGTGTGATGGAGGAAAAAGCTACTTTTCCATTCGTCTGCGGATCGGATCGGGTGACAACGGACTCTGCCCATAGGGGAGAGCGGCGCTCTGACAGGTCCGTCCCTGCACAGTATGCAGAGACGGACCTGTCATTTTCCTGCTCAGCGGGGATCGACGGAGCGATCCCCACTGAGCAAGCGGGTGTCTACAGGGCAGATCATCATGGATCCGCCCCGTGTGAAAGAGCCCTAAGAGTTAGTCAGGAAATTAGATGTGTAATTTATGCTCCAGAACACCTGACAGCACGTGCATGTTGGGCCTCTGTATGTGGCCAGGCTGCGTAAAAGTCTCACACATGTGTTATCGCCATACTCAGGAGAAGTAGCATAATGTATTTTCCTGCCCCTTATTTGGTATTTGCACAAATGTGAGGTGAGGGGCATTTTCGATGTTAGTTTTTGATGCGTTTTAAGATGCACTGACATGCCTTTCTAATTTTATCTAAAGCCCCAATACCGTGCATTGACGGACAAAATAATAAACATTACTTTTTTTTGGCCGATGCACTGCATATTGCATATATATGAACTATATGAAAAATGCATACGTGCAATTTTTTAAACCATACATTTTTATTCAAAAATGAATAATCAGCATGGTGGAATTTTAATAAAAAGTGTGTAGCGCCAAAAGTAAATGAACAGCGATGAGATGAAAATACTGTGTTATAAATGGACAGCACATTGAAATAAAGTCCAAGAAAATGCTAAAGTGAAAAAAAAATAAAAATATAGGTCCAAGCTTGTGGATGGAAATCAACAATAAAAAACCAATGTAGTGAACAATATAGATCTAAATGCACAATCCCATGATAGGATCAGTAATATAAACTTATTGGTGAAAATACAATAGTTCAGTGCAAAGATGTGCACAAAAATTTGGTGGTTACTTGAAAAGTGAAGAGGTGATCCAGTACAATGCTCCAGAATCATCCACCACACCCCTGTGATATGGACAATGACCAGAAAAGTTGGCTGCCATTACAGCAGCAAACACAAAACTCAGTGTAGATCCACCATGTGTTGTGGGGAAGGCAACTCGCACCATACACATGTAACTGTAGTAAATATAGCTCATGGGAGCCAAATGAAGTCTCTATAGTGTAGTATTTATTGGAATTGTATGTTAAAAGCCCAAATAAAATGAATCATAAAAACATGACAATGGGTTCCACTGCCGACCCAGTATCGGACAGTGACATGTCGTCAGCACTATTGTCTCCTCCCCTTGATAACTTCCTATTGGATGAAACGCGTCAGAGAGGAGGCACTATCCCTGACGCCAGGCCACTGTCCAATACCGGGTCGCCAGCGTCACCCATTGTCATATGTTTTTATGATTCATTTTATTTTGCCTTTTAGCATACAATTCCAATAAATACTGCACTATGGATACTTCACCTGGCTCCCGGTGAGCTATTTTACTACAGTTACATGTGGATGGAGCAAGTTCTGAACAGCCTTCCCCACAACACATGGTGGATCTACACTGAGTGCGTGTTTGCTGCTGTATTGGCAGCCAACTTTTCTGGTGAGTGTCCATTTCACAGGGGTGCGGTGGATGACTCTGGAGCACTGTACTGGATCACCTCTTCACTTCTCAAGTCACCACCAAATTTTTTGCACATCTTTGCACTGAACTATTGTGTTTTCACCAATAAGTTGATATTACTGATTCGATCATGGGACTGTGCATTTAAATCTATATATCATGCCACATACAGTATGTAGGTCAAAACGACACGCAGGTCGCGTGATCGATTTCAAGACCATCTATATGACATACATAAAGATACAGACACTGGAACAACATACATCAGAAAGATGTCTCCAGTTTAGCCATCCAAGGTGTAGAGAAAATAGTGTTACCTATCGGTTTTATGTAAATGTGAGTTTTATTGCATTTTCTCCAATATGGAACACCAGAATACCAGCGGATATGAATTTTGAGTGGGATGTCACTCATTATCATGAGTGACAACACCCATGTTCATTACCACTTCTATCTTCTTCCTTTTCTTTTACTTTATATACAATAACATCAGCCTCTCTAACACACCAAAAAAAAAAAAGTTTCATAGTATGCGATTGTTTGCTCGTAAATAGCAACAATTGTTTTCTCATGCTATGCATCATGTGTGCGTGTGTCAGTCCCTTTCCCCTTTTTTTACCATAAGATAAAACAGATTTTTTTTACTACAAGATAAAATAGATTTTTCTAGAAGGCATTCGTCACATCACACACATAGAGATGTGTGTGTGTTTTCACACACGTTCACATATATGGATGTGTTTACATCCATATAGAATCCGTGTCATACACACTGTTTTGTATTGTATTTTCATTAAGCCTGCATTTTTAGCATCTGTTCCGGTACTTTTCCCATTTTTTACCGTCATTTCACATTCTCATGTACACATACATGAGTAGCCTTATGTGAGAATTATTACTGTCAATAAATGTCTAATAAGTAATCTATATACTTTTTGCTGGAAGGATTGCTTTGAAGTCTTAACATAATTAAACAAAGCTCTTTTATACATATATATATATATATATATATATATATATATATATATATATATATATATATATTGAATTCTTTGGCGTTTATGCCAATTTTTGCAGGTGTTCTTATACACGTTTTTCCTCCAGCAATACTGAAACTGTATACATATGTTAATACATGTACAGTAAAACCTTAGATTGCAAGCATAATTTGTTCCAGAAACATGCTTGTAATCCAAAGCACTTGTATGTCAAAGCAAATTTTCCCATATGAAATCATGGAAACTCAGATGATTCGTTCCACAACCATTTATTCATAGGTCCTTTAGTTTATAGTCCATATAAAAACATTATAGTAATGTGAGGTTGTGTGACCATAAAATGTCCATCCACAAATGAAAGCCTTCACAAGGGGATTAGAAGCAAAATCCAGCAGGAGCTACAGAGTATAAAAGAGAAGAGAGGCGCCTCTAAGTGTAGCAATATGTTTCTAAATGTTGTACCTTCATTAAATGTAACCATATTGCTACACTTAGAGGCGCCTCTCTTCTCTTTTATACTCAGTTGTGACATGACACTGCTTGTATATCAAAACATTGCTTGTATATCAAGTAAAAATGTATTAAAAAATTTTGCTTATCTTGCAAAACGCTCTCAAACCAAGTTACTCTCAAACCAAGGTTTTACTGTATTTGGTTTTCACGTTTTTTTTTTTTTTTGCCTTTTTTGATGTTTTTACTTCCTATCTATGTTTTGTTCATTTACTTTTGGCACTGCATGCTTTTTGTTACGATTATTTATAAGTTTGGTATATTACTTATCTGTGTCAGCTACCGCCCCACCACAGCACAGAGATACATCTTTTTATACGTGCAATTTTTTTTTTTTTTTATGAAAAAGAGCTGGAGATTTTCTGAGAATCATGTCATGAAAAGAATTCAGCTAGTTTAAAATAAAAATAGTGCTAGTGAAATTTCTTTTGAATAGATGAAGTGTAGGAATCTGGAAAATACAAGCATATCACTTCTCTTATTGATAAATGTTCTGAGTAAATGTTCCATGTAATAAATATGGGTAACATTTTGTGATTTCATACTGAGCTTGCAGGGCGCTGATGGGTAAGTAAATTTGCAAAGCAGATAAACCGTTAATGTAGATTTGTCCAGTCTGTGGAGAATCATACGAATACGGACCTGGATTTCTGATTGTTTAGACTCCTGTATTGTGTAATTCTCTACAGGGCAGACAGGACTGTATGCAAATATTCAGGAGAAACATAATCAGTATGGTGACTAAGTGGTTAATTTTTTTTTTGCTCCTCATTTCTGGGTCTAGATAGGGATGAATGAAATTGAGAGTATTCACTTCCCCAAAATTTCAGCAAAAATCAGGATACTTCATTGAAATTTTAAAATTTTGGTAAAATACAGTGGAGTTAATGAAGAAGGTAAAATTAACGGGATTTTTTGTTGTTGTTGTTTTTACCTGCCGACCGGCTCTTGTACATATACGTCAGCAGTTTAAAGATGGATATCTTGGTAACGGCAGCAGCTGCTGCCACAACCAAGGTATCCATCTTTTGAGCTGGTGGTCCTGTTTAAGATAATGGTGGCCTCTGCAGCGGATTCGTCACAAGATCACTGTTATCGGTGGCGGGAGAGGAGCCATCCCATCTCCATACTATAGCAGGGTGGAAGCGACATCAAAACATCACTTCCGCCCATACGTCTTAAAGGGCGTTTTTCTGTTGTCATTTTTTTAAATGACAAATTTATTTTATTCTTTTTACATTTAAAGCGGACCTCCACCCTAAAGTGGAAGGTCCGCTCATCGGAACCCTCCCCCCCTCTGGTGCCACAATTGGCACCTTTCAGGGGGGGGGGGGGGGGGTGCAGATACCTGTATAATCCAGGTATCTGCACCCACTTCCGGGTCAAGCTAGCCACTGCTAGCCGCAGATGCCCCCCCCCCCTGTTGTGTTCTGGGAAACAAACAGTTCCCAGGACACAGCGGGGGCCAGTGGAGACGTGCAGCGCATCTCGCGCATGTGCAGTAGGGAACAGGGCAGTGAAGCGGCAACGCTTCACTTCCCGATTCCCTGACAGAGGATGGCGGCGGGGGCAGCTGAGAGATGAGCGATTGCTCGTCATCTGCTGCCGACTTCGCTGGACCCTAGGACAAGTAAGTGTCCATTTATTAAAAGTCAGCAGCTGCAGTATTTGTAGCTGCTGACTTTTAATATTTTTTGTTAAGGTGCAGCTTCTCTTTAAGTCCAAATATGAGATCTGAGGGCTTTTTGACCCCAGGTCTCATATTTAAGAGGACCTCTCATGCTATTTTCTATTGTAATAGGAATAAAAGTGACCCAATTAAATTTTCTTTTTAAAACAGTGAAAAAATAAATAAAATCAAGTACAATAAATAAGATTTTTTTTTTTTAAAGTGCCCAGTCCTGATTAGCTTGTGCGCAGAAGCGAACATATAAGTGAGTAGCCCCCGCATATGAAAACGGTGGTCAAACCACACATGTGAGGTATTGCCGCAATCGTTAGAGCGAGAGAAATCATTCTAGCCCTAGACCATCTCTGTAACTAATGCAACCTGTAGAATTTTTTCAACGTCGCCTATGGAGATTTTTAAGGGTAAAAGTTTGACGGCATTCCACGAGCGGGCACAATTTTGAAGCGTGACATGTTGGGTATCAATTTACTCGGCGTAATTATATCAAAAAAAATTGGGCTAACTTTACTGTTGTCTTATTTTTTTATTCAAAAAAGGGAATTTTTTCCAAAAAAAGTGTGCTTTTAAGACCGCTGCCCAAATACGGTGTGAATCGCAATGACCACCATTTTATTCTCTAGGGTGTTAAAAAAATATATATAATGTTTGGGGGTTCTAAGTAATTTTCTAGCAAAAAAAACCTTGTTTTTAACTTGTAAACACAGAGTCTGAAAAAGAGGCCCAGTCTTTAATTGGTTAAATGGCTCATAAGGGTCCTTTAAATATCCTGACCTGTTCTTGTACCTACAAAAAAATAGCTACAAGCATACCCCACTTTTAAGTACACAATGGGGTTTATTTACTAAAGCTAGAAAGTGCAAAATCAGGCTCACTTCTGCATAGAAACCAATGAGCTTCTAACCCCAGCTTGTTCAATTAACCACTTACAGACCGGACCATTTTTCTGGTCAAAGACCAGACCACTTTTTGCGATTCGGCACTGCATCGCTTTAACTGACAATTGCGCGGTCGTGCGACGTGGCTCCCAAACAAATGTGACGTCCTTTTTTTTCCCACAAATAGAGCTTTCTTTTGGTGGTATTTGATCACCCCTGCGGTTTTTATTTTTTGCGCTATAAACAAAAATAGAGCGACAATTTAAAAAAAAAAAGCATTATTTTTTACTTTTTGTCATAATAAATATCCCCCAAAAATATAAAAAAAATCATTTTTTTCCCTCAGTTTAGGTCGATACGTATTCTTCTACATATTTTTGGTAAAAAAATCGCAATAAGCGATTATTGATTGGTTTGCGCAAAAGTTATAGCCTTTACAAAATAGGGGATAGTTTTATGGCATTTTTATTAATAATTTTTTTTTACTAGTAATGGCGGCGATCAACGATTTTTATTGTGACTGCGACATTGCGGCGGACACATCGGACATTTTGGACACATTTTTGGGACCATTGTCAGTTATACAGCAATCAGTGCTATATAAATGCAGTGATTCCTGTGTAAATGACACTGGCAGTGAAGGGGTTAACCAGTGGGTGGCAGTGTAGGGGTTAAAGGGGTTGTAAAGGTTCGTTTTTTATTTTCTAAATAGGTTCCTATAAGCTAGTGCATTGTTGGTTCACTTACCTTTTCCTTCGATTTCCCTTATAAATGTTTTTTTTCTTTGTTTTCTTTGTCTGAATTTCTCACTTCCTGTTCCTCCTCAGTAAGCCATTCAGTAAGCTGTTCTGGCTGACTAACCACCAGCTCGGATGATGGTGAGAAGTTTACTGAGGAGAAACAGGAAGTGAGATATTCAGACAAAGAAAAAAAAGATTTAGAAGGGAAATCGAAGGAAAAGGTAAGTGAACCAACAATGCACTAGCTTAGAGGAACCTATGTAGAAAATAAAAAACGCACCTTTACAACCCCTTTAAGTGTTCCTAGGGGTGTGTTACTAACTGTGGGGGGCTGGGCTTTCATTTAGTGAACACTGATCTCTGCTCCAATCACATGGAGCAGAGATCAGCGTCACTAGTTGCTAGGCAGAACGGGGAAATGCTGTTTACACGGCATTTCCTCCATTCAGCCGTCCCGTGAGACGATCGTGGGTATGCCCATGGCGCGCTTGCGATGGCAGGACGGCATTGAAGATTGGATGTACCTGTACGCCAATATGCCTGCCCGTGCCATTCTGCCGATGTACATCGGCGCGCGCCGGTTGGGAACCGGTTTAGCTTTGGTAATAAAACCTGGAAGCTCATTGGTTTCTATGCAGAAGTGAGCCTGATTTTGCACTTTCCAGCTTTAGTAAATAAACCCCATTGAGTACTGAAAAGTGGGGTATACCTGTACTCAGGCATTTTTTGCACAGAAATAAAAAACAAATAAACAGTAAAATAAAAGTAAAATAAAATAGAGACCGCACATAAATAACAATAAAATATACTAAAAAACTAAAAATACACAACACACAAAAAAAAACTACCCTAAATACACCATAGCCAGTCCACGAAAAAAAATGACATCCTCTAAAGAGTAGAACTTTTCTTTTTTTTATTTCAAGGAAATTTCTCTTATTGTTCAAAATTGGTACATACAGGTAGGTTTATAGGCATCTGATTTAGCTTGACCTAGAGCTTTCACTTTTCACGTTCTTTAGGGCAAGGATTGATTTGAAGGGATCAATGTATTCTCTCCTCACAAAGCTGATGTTTCAGTTTTTGGTGTATAGTGATGAGTTAAACCATTGGATAATCTATTGTATCTGTCTGATAAGATATATGCTTTTGTGTTCCTGGATTTACACATCAGCTGTGGACATCACCCGATGTTCCCACTCTACCTGCTGGATTTTGTATATATTATACAAGGGCTGTACAGAAAGCAAAGCAAAAGTGGGCATAACTTTTTTTTAACTTCCATAAGTCACTCAAAACTCACACATTGCTCGAGTAAATCTTCTTCTATAGTGACTCTTCTTCTTTTTCAATGCAGGTGAATAATGGATTCCAAGCAGAAGCAATGTGCTGTCATTGAGTTCTTCATGAAGGAGGGTTGCGGGCTGTCTGACATCCACAGATGGCTACAAAATGTTTATGGAAATTATAGCATTGACGAGAGCAGCCAATGACAAGACTTTGCTCTTCTCAATGGTGTCATCTCTGTAAACATTCTGTAGCTGGCTGAGGATATTGGACATCCTGCACCCCTCCTTCTTGAAGAACTCAATGACAGCATATTGCTTCTGCTTGGAATCCAATATTCACCTGCATTGAAAAAGAAGAAGAGTTACTACAGAGGAAGATTTGCTCTACCAATATGTGAGATTTGAACAACCCATGTCACTTAACCACTTGTACCTAAACCCCCCTCCTGCCCAGACCAATTTTCAGCTTTTAGCGCTGTCACTCTTTGAACGACAATTGTGCGGTCATACAACGATGCACCCAAATGAAATTTTTATCATTTTTTCCCCACAAATAGAACTTTTTTTTGGTGATATTTGATCACCTCTGAGTTTTTTTATTTTTTGTTAATTTTTTTTTAAAAAGACTGAAAAAAAAAGTACAAAACCGTTTTATATTTTGTTAATAAATTTTGCAAACAGGTAATTTTTTTCCTTCATTGATGTATGCTGATGAGGCTACACTGTTGGGCACTGATAGACTGCATTGATGTGCACTGATAAGGTGGCACCGATGGGCACTAATAGGCAGCACTGATGGGCACTAATGGGTGGCACTGATGAGGTGGCTCTGGTGGGCACTGATAGGTGGCATTGGTGGGCACTGAGGTGACACTGATGGGTGGCACTGATGGGCAGCACTGAAGGGCATTGATAGGTGGCACTGATGGGTGGCAGTGATGGGCACTGATGAGTGGCAGTGATGGGCGCTGATCGGCACTGGTTGGTGACATTGACAGGCAGCACTGCTAGGTGGCACTGATGATGCACTGATTGGCACCACTGGTGGGCATTGATAGGTGGCACTCATGGGCATTGATAGGTGGCACTAATTGCTAGCACTTAAGCACTGATTCGTGGCACTGTGTGGGCACTGGCAGGGGGCACTGGAAGGCAGTACTGGTGGGCACAGATGAGGCTTCGCCTCTTCCTCTTTGGGTCCGAAGTCCCTTGCACTGAAGCCAGTGATCTCACGCTGTTAGCGTGAGGAGAAAAAAAAAAACAATTACTGATCTTCTGTTTACATCACGTGATCAGCTGTCATTGTCTGACAGCTGATCACGTGGTAAGGGGGCGGTGGTCTCATTGACTCGGTGATCACTCGCGCTCTGCAGGGGGCGCGCGGGGAGCGTGCAAAGGGGAGGGCGTCTATTGACGGCAAAGTAGATCGGTGCTGTAGCAGTCATTCGGCTATATCGCGGATCTGAAGGAGTTAATAAAATAGTTATGCATTACTTTCAATACAGCCCTCATACTATGGGGAATGCAACAGAAAATTCTGAAACACACAATTGTGTTCAAGAACACCCACATCTCCAGGAAACAGTATCCAAGACATATTAACCACTTAAGGTACCTGTACGTTGCTTTTTATGTGCCCAGCCGGGGGGCGGGAGCGCGCCGCCGGTGGCGAGCTCCCAACCAGGTCCTGAGCTTCATGACCGTGGCCGCGGGACCAGCGGAACCGATCGCCGCTGGTGTCCCGGGTTCGGGTCACAGAGCTGAAGAACGAGGAGAGGTATGTGTAAACAAACCTCTCCTCATGCTTCCTACTGTGGCTGTCACCGATCGTCTGTTCCCTTTTATAGGGAAAGATGATCAGTGACGTCACATGCCAGGCCACGCCCCTACAATAAAAAAACACATAGCGTCATACATAACACCTACACTGCCCCCTAGTGGTTAACTCCTTCACTGCCAGTGTCATTTACACAGGAATCAGTGCATTTAAATAGCACTGATTGCTGTATAAATGACAATGGTCCCAAAAATGTGTCAAAAATGTCCGATGTGTCCACCATAATGTCGCAGTCACAATAAAAATCGCTGATCGCCGCCATTACTTGTAAAAAAATAAAAATAAAATGCTATAAAACTATCCCCTATTTTGTAAACGCTATAACTTTTGCGCAAACCAATCAATAATCGCTAATTGCGACTTTTTAACCACAAATATGTAGAAGAATACGTATCGGCCTAAACTGAGGAAAAAATAATTTTTTTTATATATTCTTTGGGGATATTTATTATAGCAAAGAGTAAAAAATATAGCATTTTTTCAAAATTGTAGCTCTATTTTTGTTTATAGCGCAAAAAATAAAAACCGCAGAGGTGGTCAAATACCATCAAAAGAAAGCTCTATTTGTCGGAAAAAAAGGGCGCCAATTTTGTTTGGGAGCCGCGTCGCACAACCGCACAATTTTCAGTAAAAGAGACGCAGTGCCAAATCGCAAAAAGGGGCTTGGTCCTTTGGCTGAAAATTGGTCAGGGGATTAAGTGGTTAAGAGCCAGGGGCTGATTCAGTCCCTTAGACTCAAAGTTTATCAGCTTGCGGACCTCCCCACGCACATATATTGTGGCAGGGCGGCTGCTCTGTCCTAGATCATGTACCTAGTACATGAGCTGACACATCCGGGTCTGGGGTGACACGTTCGCCACTGGCATTCGCACTGGGAGCGAATCGGCGGGTCTGGCGCACACGATGTCTGCTGGGACTATCGATTGTACAGGAGACAGGCTGTGAGAGGGGAATGTACTGATCCTGTGTTTCTGTTAAACAGGAACACCGATCTTTATCTTCCCCCCAGTCAAAGCACCTCCCCCACAGTTATTAAGCACTCCCTAAGAACACATTTAGCCCTTAGATTTCCCTGCAAGTGTCATTAGTATAGTGACAGTGAATTTTTTTAGCACTGATCACTGTAATATTGTCACTGGTCCCCAAAAAGTGTCATAAGTGTCAGTTAAAGCAGAGCTCCACCCTAAAGTGGAGCTTCCGCTCATTGGAACCCTCCCCCCCTCCGGCGCCACAATTGGCACCTTTCAGGGGGAGGGGGTGCAGGTACCTGTACAGTACAGGTATCTGCACCCAATTCCGGCATAGATATCTGCAGAATATACGCCCCTTTCCGCAGAATCTACGCCCCTTTCCGTAGGTCCCCCGCTGTCTGCTGGGAAACACATGGATCCCAGAGACAGCGGGGACCATCCTTATTGCGCAGCGCGACTCGCGCATGCGTAGTAGGGAACCCGGAAATGAAGCCGCAAGGCTCCATTTCCTGATTCCCATACCCAAGATGGCGGCGGCAGCACCCGAGAGATGATCGAGAGATCGGCTTCGGGTGCCGACATCGCGGGCGCGCTGGGCGCGTAAGTGTCCTTATTTTAAAAGTCAGCAGCTGCAGTATTTGTAGCTGCTGGCTTTTAAAAAAAAACAAAACGGCGGAACTCCTGCTTTAAGTATCCGATATGTCCACTGCAATATCGCAGTCCTGCTATGAGTCGCTGATCGTTGCCATTACTAGTAATTAAAAAAATATATATGTAAATATCATAGTTTGTAGACGCTATAACGTTTGCGCAAACCAATCAATATACGCTTAAAGGGATTTTTTTTACCAAAAATATATAGCAGAATACATATTGGCCTAATTTGATGAAAAAATTAGATTTTCTACACTATTTTATTGGGTATGTTTTATAGCAACAAGTAAAAAAAAAAAAAAAAAAAAAAAAAAAAAAATATATATATATATATATATATATCTCTTTTTTAATTTTTTTTTTTTTTTTAATGGCCGTCTTTTTTTGTTTTTAGGGCAAAAAATAAAAACCGCAAATAACACCAAATACCACCAAAACAAAACTCTATTTGTGGGAAAAAAAGGACAAACATTTTATTTAGGTATAGTGCCGCACGAACCGCACAATTGTCATTTAAAGTAACACAGTGCCGTATCGCAAAAAATGGCGTGTTCGTGAAGGGGGTAAACCTTCTGGAGCTGAGTGGTTAAATAAATGATTTACTCTTGGGTGGACTGGCCCTTTAAAGTGGTTGTCAACCCTTACAGACCACTTTAACCTACAGGTAAGCCTAGATTAAGGTTTACCTGTAGGTGCAAGAAATATGTGTAGGTTAAGGAGATATTTTCCTAAAAACGGGCACTGATGTCTACGGCACAGTGAAGGCGATCATGCTGTCACTGATGGCTCCCACGCGCATGCGCCAAAGAGACCTCATCGCTGCTCCGGACAGTCACAGCGCCGAAGCAGAGATACCCAGAAGTCACTCCGGGTATCATGGCGGCGACGGAGGAGGTGAACGAGGGTCGCTTTGGGGGCTTCGATCTAAGGTAAGTAATTAATAATGAGCTAGTATGCTATGCATACTAGCTCATTATGCCTTTGTCCTGCAGGGCGTTTTTTTTTTTTTTTTTTTATTAGAGAGGGTTTACTTCCTCTTTAATATAGTAAAGCTATAAATCATTAGTAATAGTTATATAAAATAGTTAAGATGGCTTAAAGTGTAACTTCACTCTCTCAGTCAACACTGACAGTTTTTAATCCCTATGTTGCTAACATTAGTAAATAGATAGCAAAGTATATCATATTTACTTGTTTTAAACTTTTTCTTTTGCATTTCTTCACTTACTTCCTGTTTTTCAGGCCTAGGCAAATTATGCCATACATCCCAGGAACCTTCTGGAGTGGAGGAGGAGTTTTCTCAGCTAAGCACACCCTACTCTTCAAATGCCTGAGCTAAGGGCAGTCTGATTCCAGGTAGTAAATGCTACAATCTGCTGCAATCATCTGTCCTTACTGTCCTTAGTCTGCCACTATGAAAGCTATGATTAAGCGCCTTTAGCGGTGTAAAACGCGTCAGTTATCATCTGGACCCGTGTCTCTGATTGATGTATGGATTAAGCTTTATTCAATAAAGGCATTATTTTGGAGTGCGGCCATCCTTTTTCCATTTTCTGCCATTAGAAAAGCTAGGGGGTGTTTTTCAAACTCATATCTCAGCAAAATTCTGAATTTCTGCAATTTCTGAAATCCATTTGGACTCATAGGTGATATTATAGGAACATATCAGTTAATAAGGATTTTCAGCAAACATACTATTGACAAATCAGGGACATATACCAAATGCTCACTCTGCCTACTGGCACCTGCTCTCTTAGTGCTGCTTCTCTGAACCCAGTTCATGCTCCACACGAAAGAACAGTGGAAAGTGCAGTTTGGAGAAGGGAGGGGGAGGAGGAGGAGGAGGAGAGGGAAGCAAGGAAGTGTCTTGCCATTCTAGGCTATGGGGCTGTGTTTTTTATTGATGCACACAGTGTAGGGAGATACAACTTTATTTTCTGCACTGCAAAAGTAAGGAAATCAGGAATCAGGAAATCTGGGGCAGCAGTCGTGGCACCAGCTTACAATGGAGCATAGGCAAGGATTAAAGGATAAATAAGCTGAATACTCAGTAAGTGGTTAAGGCAGCCTTTCTCAACCTATTCAACACAGAGGAACCCTTGAAATAGTTCTCTGGTCTCGGGGAACCCCTGATAAAAATTAGAGATCTACAACTCATGATACATTAGTGTGATGGTCAGTGGGAAGAATGGTCCTTACACTTGTGGTCATTGGGAAGAATTACCACCTTACAGATCGCTAAAAAGATCACTGGTGTGAGTGGGAACTTATCTGAGAGGCAGAAATTGCCCAATGCTGAAGGAGCCCCTAGCAACCTCTGGAGGAACCCTGGTTGAGAATCGCTGGATTAAGGTGTCTGTTTAATGAAACTGTGAACAGTGGCGATCCCGGGGATCGCCACTGATCTCAGTCCATTAACAGTTTATGAAACAGAGATGATTGGGGAGAACATGTTCTCCCCAATGATCTCCACACACAGAGAAGCTGTCATTGACTGATACAGAAACGGCCACTTTTTGAAGCTGCGAAACTCAGCACTTCACTGGTGATCAGTGTCAGAATTCACCTCCCAGATTCACCATATCAGAGGTGGAGAATTGGGGAGAGAAGAGAGAATCCTGGGAGAAGGAGAAAGACTATTGACTTTCTTCTACCTCGATCAGACCCCCCCAAGACAGTGACCATGCCCCCCAGCCATGTTTATGTGTGTGTATATATATATATATATATATATATATATATATATATATATATATATATATATACATGGGCATAGCATAAGGGGTTACAGGGGTCACAATCACCGGCCCGTCCCTATCTCCAGGGGGCCCCTGCAGCCTCCCTGTCATATTATTATATCCTCCACAAAGTCCAGCTCTGATCTGCCCTAGGGCCCCACAGTCACGCTTCATTACTGGGCTTCCACTTTGCCTTCCACAGTCCACATCCCTCTGTTCTCATTGGCTGGGGAGAAGCTGTGAGCCATTTCCTGAATGGAGAGGAGCACGGGTGAGTACAGCCCAGGATGGGGAAGTGTCTGTGCTGGCAACATGGAATGGTAACTGAGTTAAGAGTTATGCCGTCCTGTAGCCACGAAGGGACCGATGTCACTTGTGTCTTCTAGTCACTAGCTGGGATTCTCTGTCTGCTTACCCCACTTCCCTGACAACTGGGGAAAAAGACATGCACCTCCGGGAGGTGATCTTCCCCCAACACCTGCCAACACTGACAGTGAAATCTTCAGAAATAGCTAAAACAAATCCCTTAACACCTTCTGAGGGGCTGCCGGCTCAAGATTTTGCTTTGCCCCCCCCCAGATCTAAGTTACGCCCCCCCCCAAAGCCCCCTGACAACCCCCTCCACCCTGTATGCTATGCCCCGCTGCTGAGCTTCTTTCCGAGTACAGCACTCTATAACATTCCTCCTCCGCAGGGCTGAAATCACATTCCTTTATGACACAGCCAGTCAACCATGATCTGCACAGGGTGTAACTTCCTACTGCAACTACACTGCCGTTCCAACCAGGGGATTTCATAGGTCAAAGCGGCAACATAAAAGCCAGATACACCCTGTCCTCTAATGTAAGGAGGAATTCTGGGAACTCAAAACTCTTAAGCCACTTTGAGTATCTTGGCATGCGGTGGGTGTATCTGCACACGTGGTGGAAGTGGTGGGTGGTAGTGGAGGGGTCCCAGGTCAACTTTTGCATCGTAGCTTCAAGCTACGCCTCTCAATATATATATATATATATATATATATATATATATATATATATATATATATATATATATACATATATAAAAATGTAGGGGAACTAATTACTTTATTAATGAGGTGGGTGGTCTCCTCTGAGAATGTCTGTGTACTGAGTAGTGATAATTTACCACCGCTTAATAAATGGACACCAGAGTGTTTCAGTGAATTTCTGGTGCCGTAATCCCGCAAGATTCCAGTATCAGGGGATGTTCTCCACTGTTCGAAGCGTTTGTAGATCACTTCACTTCTCAAAAGGAGAATAGATCTACACCCCTTCATAATCTGGCACTCACAGGAGAACAATCTCCACTGTGAATGCCGAAGAACTCAGCAGTGGATATTTCCCACTGCTTCTTAAATGGACACTGATATCAGCTGCTGAAAGTGCCTAAAAACCAAGGCATATGACTTTAAAGTGATATTAAATTCTTAGTTTTTTTTTTTGTTTAAAAATATCAAACATATCATACAAACCTGCATCGATCCTCCACTTCTCTGGTTACTTCCATCTCTCCTGGCCCCTCCCTCCTGTCGAGTGCCTCCACAGCAAACAGCTTGCTATGGGGTCACCCGCTGCTCTGTGTTGTCCATTCAGACATGGAGCCACGGCTCGGCCCCGCCCCCTCTCTCTCCTCACTGATTTTGATTGACAGCCGCGAGAGCCAATGGGACCCGCTGCTGTGTCTCAGCCAATCAGGAGGGAGAGTCCCGGGCAACCGAGGTAATGTTACGCAACATCGCTGGATCTAGATGGGGCTCAGGTAAATATTAGGAGGGGCTGCTGCACACAGAAGTTTTTTTTTTATCTTAATGCATTAAGATGAAAGTAAAATTCTGCCTTTAGAACCACTTTAATTTGGTGAAGTCTCAGGCCTCATGCACACTGGGTGTTTTGTTAACTCTCCTTAATTCTTTTCCTCCTGAAAGCAAAGTTTTGGCAGAAAAAAGACTTGATGCTTGTAAACTCATGTAAAGTGTTTAGGCACGTCACACGCTTGGGCATTAATTCATTGAATTTGCCAGAATAATTTATTCTGGCCATTGAAATGAATTAACCCTCAAGCGCTAAACGCGCCTAGTGCTCAGGCACATTTAGACGCAATTAGACAAGTTTACACATGTTTAGGCACATCAAGCGTTTTTTTTTTTCTGCTAAATTTCTGCTGTTCCTAGACACACAGGCAGTGGCTTTTTTTTTTTCTTCCTGTAAACGACCCTGCCTCTAAATGTCTATGTGTGCATGGACACATAGGGCTTTATTTACTAAAGGCAAATAGACTGCGCACTTTGCAAAGTGCAGTTGCTCCAGAGCTTAGTAAAGGATGTAAAGCTTCACTTTACAAAGAGTTCCCAATCATGTGCAAGGAAAGAAAAAAAAAAGTCAGCAGAGCTTCTGCTCATTTACTAAGCTCTGGAGCAACTGCACTTTGCAAAGTGCACCGTCTATTTGCCTTTAGTAAATCAACCCCATAGGCTAATATACAGTGATGTTTAGAGGAAGGAGAAAAAAAGCCAGACACCCCTAGGGGCAGAGAAAACGTCCAGAGTGCATGAGGCCTAAAACTCTCAATTTCCTTCATCCCTACTCTACTAGTTACTGCAGTTACTCATACCTCCCAACATTTTGAGATGGCAATGAGGGACACCTACTAGCAAACGTATGTAGGCATAGGACACGCCCCCTGCCACACTTCCTTAAAGGAGAATTAACCAACAAAAAAGGTTAATTAAATCCACAAGTGCTTTTCTTACCACTACTATTCTTTTATATTGGCTCTTAAAATTTACTAATGCAGCAACTGAGAAACTGGATTAAAGTTTTAGCACTGGGAAACACTTTTTGAAAGATAAAAGCGCATTTTATGTACAACTATATAGATAAGACCTAAATGAGGGACAAATGAGGAGGAATGAGGGACAGAGGGACATTGCTCCAAATCAGGGACAGTCCCTCCAAATCAGGAACAGTTGGGAGCTAGCTGAATTACATTGCAAGTCTTTTCATATAGTTTATAGAGAGCTACTATTTTGCACGGTTTGGTAACAATGTAATAAAATACAATCAAGTTAAATCAATGCTTTGTGTTCTATTCATTGTTACAAATGTCCCCATCTTTTTCCAAAGCTGACCTGCACACGATCCACCATTAGTGTGTAGGAGGGAAGAAGCACACGTCTCACTGCAAATATTAACTCATTTGGGGGGGTGATAAGAGTGGTGATTTAGGGATACTTGTGTCAGGAGGGTGGGTGGGGGGAAGAAGATTTGTGCTGGGGGGGATGGGGGGGTCTGTGTTGGGATTTAGAGTGGGGAAGGAGAACCTGTGTACTAGGAGTACAGGTTTTGTGCAAAGAGGGGTCAGTTTTATTTTGGGGGGGGGAGCATTTGAGCTGGGGGGATTTGGGGGGTAGAGGGGCAAAGATCTGATCTGGGAAGAGGGGGTATTTATCTTAGGGAGAAAGCATGCGGATTAGTGCTCAGTTTCTTAGTTTTTTTGAGAAGCGGGAGATTTTTACTGACACATAATGCTCATGCATCTTGAGGGGGCACAGTTTGACATGTTTCCCCTGGGCTTCAGATGTCCTTGTTCTGGCAATGGTGCAGCACCATACATTTTTTAATGCGTGAAAATTGTTACAAGATGCATGAGGCTTGTATATCGCATACACTTATCTGAAAATGCACAAAAAATTCCATATTCTAGTGCTTGGAACAGAGGTTTTGGTCATAAATACCAGTACACACATTGCAGCAAAGTGTAAGGGTCTTTGGTATGGTGTTTAGCTTGGCACATGTGCCTTTCATTGCTTGGACAGCAAAAAAATGTAATAAAATTTTCAGTGAAATTTTGACGCATGCATTCTGTAGTCTTTTTGCAACAGAAGGCACAAAATGCACATGATGTGGATGTTTGATTACAATCGCTATGTACAGTACATGGCTATCTGCGTGTGCTCTCAGCTCTACAATGGAATTGTAAAGTAATCCTTTATCCCTTCTCTTGTTTTATTTGTAGTAAATCAACCCCAATGGCATCAAGTATATGTAAGCCCTAACATTGAACTTATTTTTCTTGTTTCCCTCTGGTATGCTAAAAATACAATCGACAGTTCATTCTTTCATCTGTTTGATAAAGCCAACCCCCCCCCCCCCCAAAAGAACAGTTGATCCTGACAGAAATCCAGTGAACTTTAAACATCATGCTGCACTGAAATCTCAACAAAAATACACAAAAAAGAAAAAACTAGCAGGTGCGCTGATCAACAGTTTAGTACAGTCCTCCAGCTGGCTATTGATAATAATTAAACAAGTCAACGGGTGCTACTGCTCTCTATGGATGCTCTGGGTGGCAAGAACACATCTAGACAAAAACACAAAAGAAGAAAATGCAAAGCCACCCCAGTGTAACTGGGCTTTAATATGGTAAATATGTACAGTAATATGTGTAGCCCTTTCTACCATAGGTAGGTGCTAGCATAGGATTTTTTGCTACGAAAACTGTCAGCACAGGTAAATTTAGGCAGGCCTATGCTTTGCGCTAGGCCTGTCTGTGTTGATCTGGGGGCAGGGAGTGGTTAAAGTAGCAGTGGGTGTGACCACCTGTGCTCTAGTTCTGGGGTGCCTCCCCTGCTTCCAGGGAGAATGTTCTGGAAGAGGGGCAGGGCCTAGGATTGGCAGGCAGCTCATGTAGGTGCCCCTTACCAATCCCCAACTGGAATTGGCAGGGGGTGGGCCTCTGATATAAGATGAGTTAACAGGCCACTGGGTGGTGATGTCGGCTGAAAGAAGGGGAGAATGGAGTACTAGACAGCAGCAGGAGGGCACCCCCATCTAGGGGGGGGGGGGGTTCACCGATCGCAGGAGGACGACTGTGAGGGAACTTCACCTTTACACAGTCATTGGTGAAGTCTTTATCATTACACGGTCATTGAGAAGGAATTCCTGGAGCAGAGGGGCAGGAGAGGTAGTCGGAACATATGGTCCGGTTAAGTTTTCCATCATGGACTCGGGGCAGAGAAAGGACGGTGAGTGTACCACAGAGGAGCTCTGGATGTGGAGACATGCCAGGGAGTCTGTGAGGGAACTTCACCTTTACACGGTCATTAGTGAAGTCCTCAAGCTGCAAGCTGGGCTGGCAGGGAACAGCAGTCCATTATCCAACACATGCTATTAATCTACTAGGCCTCCGGGGAGAGGTACTGCAGGCCTCTGGCCTAGTAGCAGCAACTAATCAGAGTTAGCATTAGAGACTATTCAGAGTGGGATCTTTTGCACATAGAAGAAGATGTGACAAGAAATGAATATGCTACAGTATAAGATATGTGCAGGAGAGGATTTCTGGGAACTTCACTTACACGGTCATGGGTGAAGTCCTCATCATTACACGGTCATTGAAGAAGAAGTTCTGGGAGCAATAGTCTGCAGGAGTTACACAGAGGAGGAGCAATAGTCTGCATGGTGATGCAGGGAAGAGACTGTATCTATTATACATGCACATCATTCCTTCAGGCTCAAACAAAGTTCTAAGCTTTAAAACCTACAAATAGGATGGCAAAGTCTTTTGATCTATGGGCATCCCATATAGCCCTTTCGCCAACCAAGTCCCCCCCCCCCCCAATAAACAAAAACAAAACAAAGCAAATTACTGTTCATTATCTCTGAGGTGATATATGAAGGTCGGGCAGTCGGGTGATTTGGTGGATGTTTGTTACTAGTGGCAACTACACCGCTCATATGTAGTCTCAGCATACTTTCTGCACACTTCCTGTCCTAGAGTGACAATGCTACTCCTCCATAGATACAGAACCATGAGTAAGAGTTGTCACCCTAGAACAAGAAGCAGTTTGCTGGCAAGAACATATTGTGAATATAAAGGAAAAAAGAAAATGAATACATTTACCATGTCTAAGGACTGGTAAGCTGAAAAGCGCTGAACAATCTCTTGATTTTCGAACTGAGTACTCCAGGGGGTGTTGGTGGTCTGCTCGGCTGCTTGGGAGATTCTGGAAGGCACATGTGTGCTGGTGGACTCTTTAAGTACATATGCCACGTCTAAGGACTGGTAAGCTGAAAAATAGCACAATTTTGTACCTAGGTTTAGATACACTTTGAGATACACTGAGTTAGGAGCACATTTAGAGATCTGGAGTTCCAACTTCAGGCTAACAATCCTGATCAGAGTACTCATTCCAGCTCAACATAACTATGTTTTAAATCCAAAGTCAGCCAGGCCCCCCGTTCAAGAGGGAGGTTAGCAATGCAGCCTTCATGTTTTCAGTTAATAAACCTGTTCTATGACAAATATAGTGGTTGCTGTTGCTGACCTCTGCTTCTACTTGCCTGCCTATTGACTTCAACAATTGGGTCTGACATCATCCTGATCTCACTTTCTACATATTTAGTCTCATTTATGACTCAAGAAGTATTAAATTCATGGATTCTGCAGGACAGTCAATGTTAACCGGAATTTTCAAAGGGAGGCAGCAAGTCCTGGTTTTATCACAATCTGCCATTGCTAATTAACAAAATGTTGAAAATCAAATGACCTTTAGTAGCTTTTGTTTAAATTCCCTTCTCTATAGGAGAAAGCTGCATATAGTTGGGTGATCTAAACGCCACTCCATGCAGAGGCGCTGCATATAGATATTCAACATAGTTGTGTCCAGAGCATGCTGCTTGCAAAATACTCAGTTTACAATCATTTGGTGCTTATCATAATTATATGGATTTGTATATTTAAATTTTGTTTGCTACTCCAAAATATTGACAGTAAAGACCTTTTCTGTAATGTCTTATTAAACCCACACCTGTAATAATGCTATGCAAGACCGCATGACGGTCCACAAAATATACTGCTATGCACTGAACTGTTTGATGTATGTGTATTTGTTTCTTTTTTGTTTTGTGCTAAAATACAATCAAAAGAATAAAAAAAAAAAAAAAAAAAAAAAAAAAGACCTTCTCTGTAAAGCTCTGATAGTTTACCTCTGCCACCTAGTGTTAGAATATTAGTACTGCAGACAGGGACCAACAACTAGCTTTGATTAGAATTTTGTATTTTGGAAATTATGTACAAATATAGCTGAATAAGCAATAGGTAAAGGTCACTTCAACTGAATGTGTTCTCGCTACCTTTGTACTTTTATGTTTTTCATATATTTTTTCCCCTTTCTTTCTTCTACTATACTGAAATGCACTCAGCAGCATTGCAATACACAAATTAAATCATTCCTCCAGATGAAGCCACGAGGTAGGTGGCGTAACTAGCAGAGGTGGAGCCTGTTGGTGAAACTTTTCGTAACAAGTGAGATCTTTCCTATGGATTTTGTATCAATGCTTTTCAATTTTTAAATAAATGTGAGTTGAATATTAGCTGGGGTGAGGTTCTGTTTTTACTTCCCTGGATACTGCACCATTGGAGGCACTTTTGTTTCTTCTATGTTACTGTGGAACTACCGGCCACTAATGTGGAGTCAAGTTTGAAGCAGCATAGCGGAAGGAAACGACACCTGTTGTAGATTATTGTCTGTTCCCTGAGAACAGAAATTGTCAAGGACCAGTGTGGAGCATTCCTTAAATTGATTGTTAGGGTTCATTTTTGTTTTGTTTAAAATAACAAACATATCATACTTACCTCCACTGTGCAGCTCGTTTTGCACAGAGTGGCCCCAAACCTCCTCTTCTGGGGTCCCCCGGCAGCTCTTGCGGGTCCTCTCCACATCAGATATCCCCCTCAGAGAAGTGCCTCCCTGAGGGGGTTACCTTGCGGGTGCGCTCCCAAGTCCAGCTTTCGGTGTCAATAGACTCGGCCCCGCCCCCCAGTGTCCACATCATTGGATTTGATTGACCAATCTAGCTAACCAGGATACGAGACACCGGCTAGAGCTGGTGTGCTCGTCCCCGGCGCGACAAAAAGAGGGTTCAGGTAATTAAAATGGGGCACAGGGGGGCTGCTGCATGGCAAGAGGCTTTTCACCTCCATGCATAGAATGCATGGAGGGGAAAAACCACAAAGGCTTACAACCCCTTTAAGTGAGAGTTGCACTGTGTGCAAGGTGTGTTTGACCCCTTGCAGTGTCTTACAAGGAGGTGATCGAGCATTGCACATGGTGGCGAGAGCACTATTGGTGTGGAAGTTATTTGAAGCAAGGAAAAATGTCACATCTCCCTGCAAGCTAGCAGAAGATTTGACACCTATATGTCACTAATGGACTTTTTTGAGCATTTTTATTCTACTTTATTTTGTGATAGTTTCTTTATATTCTGCTTTTAGTGTAAATGCAGTGCTGTCTCATTCACTTTAATACATAAATCAAGATACATCACTAATTTACTGTATATGTACAGAGGAGCTGAATCAGGCAAGTGAAAGGTCAGGATTGCTAAAATATTCTGTGCTCAGGGCTGGTGCTACCACTAGGTAAACTAGGCAGCCGTCTAGGGTGCACTGCTGCCTAGGGCACCCGGCCACTGGTGTCTCTACTCCCTTCTCTCTGCAGCAAGCAAATAAGTCTCAGCATCAGCAGGCAGCCGCCGCTCCATTCACACATAGTGTCAGAGGCACATCGGCGGCGTAGGACTGTGTCTGTGTCCCGACTCCCAAATGATTGAAAGCAGGCAAACATTAATTGATGGGCACTGGTAGGCTGCGTTGATGGGTGCTGGTGAGGCTGAATTTGATGGGCACTGGTAAGGTTGCATTGATGGGCGCTAGTTGGCTGCATTTGATGGGCGCTTCATTAAAAAGGTGGGGTATACATGGGCAGGGCAAATGGGGTGGAGTCAGGGGTGGGGCCAAGGAAGGGGGCAGCAAAATTAGGTTTCGCCTAGGGTGTCAAAAATCCTTGCACCAGCCCTGTGCACGCTGCTTATCCTGTGCACTCCTTTGTCTTTATGTTTATCATTTCTTTTTGTGCCTTACACTTTCTCTTCCATTTCTCCTTTTCCTTCCTCTTTCTTTCTTACAGACACACACACAGTTTGCCTGTTAGAGAGATTTTCCCTAATTTTCTGTCCCGGTGACACCATTGCCACCAGGATAGGGAGAGAGAGGACATTTCTTGAATGGGGTCACAGACAGCAGCAAAAGGGTTCAAATGTTGTCTAGAGAAACACTTTACTTAGTAACATACTTGGCTTCATGCAAGTTCAGGATCTAATTAGATGACCTCAGTCATCTCATACTGTAATTGAGGCACATATCTATCATCTGTTTTAACCGGTAAAGAATTGACATATTTGTTCTGCCAGACAGAGCAGGCAGGTGCTCTTCAGTCCAGTAATCATTGTTACATAACACTGTATAATGCTGTGATTGGTCCAGTCCCTCCACAGTCTGAGAACTGCTGTACAGAGAATTACAGTTTATGCAAAAGGCCATTCTTATAAAGAGGCAAATTGAGAATTTTGCCTCTGGTGGCACCTTGTTTGGTCACATGGGGACAGCATTAGAAGAGAGTGGTGGTGTACGCAGAGGTGAGCAGCATTGGAAGAGGGTGGTGGGGAATGGAGAGGTGAGCAGCATTATAAGAAGGTGATGGGAGATGCAGAAGTGAGCAGCACCGGAAGGGGATGGCAGGAGATACAGAGGTGAGCAGCATTAGAAGACACTGGCAAGGGGTGGAGAGGTGAGCAGCATTAGAAGAGGGTGGCAGGGGATACAGAGGTGTGAAGCGTTAGAAGAGGGTGGCAGCAGGGCCGTCTTTAATATAGATTGGGCCCTGGGCAAAATTTTTCTTGGCCCCCCCCATGCAATTTCCCTCTCCACCTACTCTATTGCCGCATACGCACGGGCGGACTGTATGGCATACTTAGTCCGTCGAAACACATTTCAGCGGACAGTCCGCTCGTGTGTGGGCTTTAGCTGACTTTTTCAGCGTGCAGTCCGGCGTACTAAGAATTTCGGATTTTTCGAAATTCTGTCCGTCGTACTTTGGTTTCAGCGGACAATCCGCTCGTCAGTATGCTAGTTCGACGGACTAAGAATGGCGCATGCCCAGAAAGGATTTACACGGCGGAAGGGTGCTTTGCTGTGTATTGGACTTCCTATTTCTAGTCCCGTCGTACGTGCTGTACACGTCATCGCGCAAGCTTTCGACGGACTGTTTGGGTATCCGTGTGTGGTCAAGTCCGTTCAGTGGAAAGTACGACGGATTGTCCGTCGGATTGTATGACGAACTAAGTACGCCATACAGTCCGCCCGTGTGTACGCGGCATAAGACATACAATAAATAGCAGCTAGACCTAAAATCAGTTTTCTGTATCAGATCAGGCAGCAATTGCGATTGGTTGCCAGCAGTTACAGCATATCATTACTGCTTACTGACTAGTTGCTAGAGGTTACAGCACACATTACGGCTCACTGATTAGTTGCTAGAGGTTACAGCACATCATCTCCTCACAGCAGGGGAGCATGATATACAGTACATAGGAATGCCACCTTTATTTACATATCAATGCCGCCAGCCGCAGCTATTTACTTTGGATTGTCACCGCTATTTACATATGAATGCCGGTTATTTATATGTAAACACAGGGTCTGCAGGTGAGTCACTTGCACACAATAGGGCAGAGCTGCGCAGCATTAGTACCAGCACTTCACACAGATATTAGGACACAGCACAGGAATAAAACTTCAAGGGACGAGGGAATTTAAACCTGGATAGTTGGCAAGTATGAGGCAGCTGTTTTGGGCCCCACAACAATGACAGGGCCCAGGGCAGCTGCCTTAAAGACGGCCCTGGATGGCAGAGGATACAGAGATGAGCAGTGTTAGAAGAGGATGGCAGGGGATACAGAGATGAGCAGCGTTAGAAGAGGGTGGCAGGGGATACAGATATGAGCAGCGTTAGAAGAGGGTGGCAGGGGATACAGAAATGAGCAGCATTAGAATAGGGTGGCAGGGAATACAGAGGTGAGCAGCATTATCATAGGGTGGCAGGGAATACAGAGGTGAGCAGCGTTAGAAGAGGGTGGCAGGGGATACAGAGAAGAGCAGCGTTAGAAGAGGGTGGCAGGGGATACAGAGGTGAGCAGCGTTAGAAGAGGGTGGCAGGGGATACAGAGGTGAGCAGCATTAGAAGAGGGTGGCAGAGGATACAGAGATGAGCAGCGTTAGAAGAGGGTGGCAGGGGATACAGAGATAAGCAGCATTAGAATAGGGTGGCAGGGTATACAGAGGTGAGCAGCGTTAGAAGAGGGTGGCAGGGGATACAGAGAAGAGCAGCGTTAGAAGAGGGTGGCAGGGGATACAGAGGTGAGCAGCGTTAGAAGAGGGTGGCAGGGGATACAGAGGTGAGCAGCATTAGAAGAGGGTGGCAGAGGATACAGAGATGAGCAGCGTTAGAAGAGGGTGGCAGGGGATACAGAGATAAGCAGCATTAGAATAGGGTGGCAGGGTATACAGAGGTGAGCAGCGTTAGAAAAGGGTGGCAGGGGATACAGAGATGAGCAGCGTTAGAAGAGGGTGGCAGGGGATACAGAGATGAGCAGTGTTAGAAGAGGATGGCAGGAGATACAGAGATGAGCAGTGTTAGAAAGGGGTGGCAGGGGATACAGAGGTGAGCAGTGTTAGAAGAGGGTGGCACGGGATACAGAGGTGTGAAGCATTAGAAGAGGGTGGAAGGGGATACAGAGGTGAGCAGTGTTAGAAGAGAGTGGCAGGGGATACAGAGGTGTGAAGCGTTATAAGAGGGTGGCAGGGGATACAGAGGTGTGAAACATTAGAAGAGGGTGGCAGGGGATACAGAGGTGAGCAGCGTTAGGAGAGGGTGGCCGGGGATACAGAGGTGAGCAGTGTTAGAAGAGGGTGCATGGGATATAGAGGTGTGAAACATTAGAAGAGGGTGGCAGGGGATACAGAGGTGTGAAACATTAGAAGAGGGTGGCAGGGGATACAGAGGTGAGCAGTGTTAGAAGAGGGTGGCAGGGGATACAGAGGTGAGAGCAGCATTAGAAGAGGGTGGCAGGGGACACAGAGGTGAGCAGTGTTAGAAGAGAGTGGCAGGGGATACAGAGGTGTGAAGCGTTAGAAGAGGGTGGCAGGGGATACAGAGGTGAGAGCAGCATTAGAAGAGGGTGGCAGGGGATACAGAGGTGAGCAGTGTTAGAAGTGGGTGGCAGGGGATACAAAGGTGTGAAGCATTAGAAGAGGGTGGCAGGGGATACAGAGGTGAGCAGTGTTAGAAGAGAGTGGCAGGGGATACAGAGTTCTGAAGCATTAGAAGAGGGTGGCAGGGGATACAGAGGTGAGCAGTGTTAGAAGAGGGTGGCAGGGGATACAGAGGTGAGCAGTGTTAGAAGAGGGTGGCAGGAGATACAGAGGTGAACAGTGTTAGAAGAGGGTGGCATGGGATACAGAGGTGTGAAGCATTAGAAGAGGGTGACAGGGGATACAGAGGTGAGAGCAGCATTAGAAGAGGGTGGCAGGGGATACAGAGGTGAGAGCAGCATTAGAAGAGGTTGGCAGGGGATACAGAGGTGAGAGCAGCATTAGAAGAGGTTGGCAGGGGATACAGAGGTGAGAGCAGCATTAGAAGAGGGTGGCAGGGGATACAGAGGTGAGAGCAGCATTAGAAGAGGTTGGCAGGGGATACAGAGGTGAGAGCAGCATTAGAAGAGGGTGGCGGGGGAATACAGAGGTGAGCAGTGTTAGATGAGGGTGGCAGGGGATACAGAGGTGTGAAGCATTAGAAGAGGGTGGCAGGGGATACAGAAGTGAGGAGCACTGGAAGAGAATGCAGAGGTGAGCAGTGTTGAAAGAGGGTGGTACGAGATGCAGAGATGAACAGTGCTGAAAGCGGTGGCAGTGGGTGAGTGTAGAGGTGGGCAGCATTGGAAGAGGTCAACAGGGCATGCAGACATGATTAGTGTTGAAAGAGGGCTGCAGAGGTTGGCAATGTGTGAAGGAGGCTGCAGAGGAGTCAGGGGTGAACTCCAGTGCATTGCATGCATGCATGCTTGTGGTTTCTCGGAATCTGCGTTTTGGACTGTTGGGAGACACCAGTGTCTCTTCTCCACCTGTGGCAGGGGAGCGGTTGCAGAATAGACAGGAGTGGCACACAGGCCAGGGGACTCAGCGGAAGTATGGGTGAGTGGAGGAGACCTACACTGAATGGCACACATGTAGCTCCTTTTTGGGGGTTATGAAAAATAGTCCTCCCCAAACAGGATATTGTACTAAACCTGTCGGTAAAATAAGAGAACCAGAACCTTTGCTAAGTGGAAGAGTGGGATTAATAATAAAGTTGACAGTGCCTCCATCCAGGACGGGGTCTCTGAACAGAGGGGTTTCCCTTCCTTGTAAAGTAATCAGTAATCTTAACAAAGTAATTGGGTGCAGAGGAACTACTGAGGCTCGTTTCTATGTGATGAGTGGTGCGGCTTCCCTCCCCTGGAGGTATAGGCCCACACCTACGAATGTATACAGTTTATACCAAGCTTATCTCCAAGCTTTTGTGGCCTACGAACTGACCTTAAGTTTGGAAGTGCCATATGTATTTGCTCTGTTTTTTTAGTTTTATATTATTCTTTTTTGGCTATGGCTCTTACTGTACAGTATAGTAGACCTGAAGTGTGCCATTTTAATGAATGTACCACATAGTGTCTTGAATAAAATTTGGGGTCACCCCCACACAGACCAAGCATTTTACACGTTTTTTTTTTTTTTTTTTTTTAAAGAACGCCTTTTCTTTGCTCTATTATATTTCACACATTCTGTATGTATCTTACATTGTGGAGGATCCGCATTCTTTGTCATAACTTTTGTATTCTCTTTTGTGAAAATACTTCAATAAAAAAAAAAAAATTGAAATGGAGGAACTACTGAAACTAGCATATAATATTAGCCATAAGTGTATAGATGAACACCAGTAATAGCACATACTTCCAATGGATAAAAAGGTATTATCAGCAAAGGGCCCAACAAGAGTCCTGGTAGAATTGTCTACATATAAGTAGGTATATCCAGTAGTTATTAATAAGGATACTTCCAGATGAATATTGCAGCAATGTTCAGTTGCAGGGGCCTCTTAAGGATGATCGTGATGCAGTGTCTGTCTTAGCCCTTGTACACACGGTCGGAAATTCCAACGGAAAATGTTCGATCGGACCGTGTTGTCGGATAATCTGACCGTGTGTGGGCTCCATTGTACTTTTTCCGTTGGGATGTCCGACCAACAAAGTTTGAGAGCTGGATATAAAATTTTCCGACAACATGATCCGATCGGACAAAGTCCGATCCTTTGTAGAGAATTCCGATCGGACAAAGTGCCACGCATACTCAGATCAAATTACGAGACCAAAGCTATTGGCTACTAGCCTCTATGTAGTTCCGTCATAACGAACAAACGTCATCACGTTCCAAACGATCGGATTTTCCAACAACTTTGTCCGACCGTGTGTATGCAACACCAGTTTTGGACAAAATCTGTCGGAAAAAATCCGACGGATTTTGTGGTCAGAATATTTGACTGTGTGTATAAGGGCTTAGTGTTGACAAGATCAGTGGTGATGGGGAGACCCTCCAGCCATTTTCCAACCAGCCTGGAACACAGCTTCTCACCAGCAGAGACTGGGTGTGACAGTGGAACTCAGATTCAACCTATCTACTTTGCATTTTAGTACCTAGTAGCTTCTAAATTGTCATGCAACTGAATCTTTAACTATATGAAACCCATGCTGCTTTTTGAGCCTTAAAGGATATGCAAACATTTTTTTTTTTTACAAACATGTCATACTTACCTCTTCTGTGCAGTTGGTTTTGCACAGAGTGGCCCCTATCGTCCTATTCTGGGGTCCCTCAACAGTGCTCCTGGCTCCTCCTCTTCTCGGGTGCCCTGTTGGAGAAGCGCTCTCCCTTGGGGCAACCATGCGGGCACGCTCCCATGTCCTGCTGCTGCGCCCATTGACACAGACAGGAGGACTTGGCTCCGCCCCTGGCTCCAGCATCTTTGTATTTGAATGACAGCAACGGGAGCCGCTGGCTGTGCTGCTATCAATCTATCCAATCAGGGCCCAAAACACCAGCTGGAGTGGGTGTGCTCGTCCCTGACGCAGGAACGATCGGGCTCAGGTAAGTTAAAGGGGGGCTCTGGGGGGCTGGTGCACTATAAAAAGTTATTCAATGGAGAATCCCAGACCAGAAGGGACAGGGTTAACTAAAATAATGGGAGCTGTATATAAACTCTATTGCAATAAACAGGTACACCTACTACTATACTTTAAGATAATTACCACACACAAATACAGTAGCACAGGCCTAGCTATCGGGCACTGTAGACAACAAGACAATAACAATAGGACAGAAACTTGTCTTTCACTAGGATTGAGATCGAGAAGTTATGGGTAGCTGCAGGTAACAGGTTCCCACTAAGGCCAATTCTGACATTTTTCTCATACTTGTAAACATTATTTTTTTTTCACAAGAAAGTTACTTAGAACTCCCAAACATTATTTATTTTTTATGCAGAGGACCTAGAGAATAAAATGGTGGATGTTGCAATTTTTTTTATGCCACAAGGTATTTGTGCAGCGATTTTTCAAACACAGTTTAAAAAAAAATACACTTCAATGAATTATAGTGCACACAAACACAATATGATAATATCACGCTTGAAAATTTTGTACGCCTGCGGAATGGCGCTAAGTCTCCATAGACAATATAATGCCTCATACACAGTCGGACATTCCGACCACAAAATCCATCAGATTTTTTCCGACAGATTTTGTGCCAAACTTGTCTTGCATATATGTCGGGACTATAAATGGGCCAGTAGCCAATAGCCGTGGTCTCTTAATTTATTCTGAGCATGCGTGGCACTTTGTCCGTCGGAATTGTATACACACGATCAGAATTTAAACAATCGGATTTTGTTGTCGGAAAATTTTAGATCCAGATCTTAAACTTTGTGTGTCGGAAATTCCTATGGAAAAAGTCAGATGGAGCCCACATACGATCGGTTTTTCCGACAACACGATCCGATCGCACATTTTTCCATCGGAAATGACGTCCGTGTGTACAGGGCATTAGAGTTACACAGCAGGTCTGGGGCTAGATTTATTGCTCTTGCTCTTACGTTTGCGGTGATACCTCACAGGTTTGGTGAAATCACCATTTACATATGTGTGAGGGACTTACGTAGGCGTTCGCATTTGTGCATGAGCATTGGGAAGGAGTGCGAGTTAAAATATATATTTCTTTAAATATTTATTTTATTGATAGTTTTTTTTTTTTTTTACACTGTCTTCTTATTTTTATCAACTTTATTGCTATCGGAAGGGATGAACAAAATACTTTGTGATAGCATTGGCTGTAACAGGTCCTCTTTATGGAGAGATACAGCCTATCAGACACAGATCAGCTGCTTCAGGGGCTGGAAATGGGCAGGTAAATAAAGAACCGAAACTGGAAGTGACAAAATCCTCATTACTTCTTGATTCTGAAGCCATGGAGAAGGAGGAACTATGTCAGATCCGCTTTCTCTGTGTAATGCAGCTCCCCGTTCAGATGGGAGAGCCCTAAAAAGGTGGCGGCAGCATGGGGGGTGGGGGGGGGTGTTTGACCCTATATGTACTGCCCCTTGTAGAAGTGATCAAGTGGCTCTTTAGCCAGTCGAGCCGCTTCAACTTTACAGGGCTTTGGCTGCTAGAAAATTTTGATACCGGGATCTGCAGGCATCATCCCGGTATAACGACTAAAAGTCCGGGACATCATGACATCCTACAGGCAGGAAGTGGTTAAACAGCCAGAGCACAGAAACAATTATCTAATATAATTACCTATTACCTAATAACTCCCTGTTGTTGTTGGGGTGCTACACTTCAAATAGATTGTACAGACTAAAATTTGTGGCTAGCTAAACAAATACATAAATCATTTTACTAATGAGCAATACCTTCTTGACGGTGTTTCTGTCCATATTATAATATATTTACCTGATTTTCCTAACTTGTCTAAGCTAAATAATCATTGTCAGTTTATCACTATATATTCTAAATAATAACACATTTTTTTAAATATTTATGTCAAGCTGATTTCTTGTGTACCAAAAAAGAAAAGACCATACATTACCTTTATATAATCAATGTAAAAAATATATAAAAAATTATATATACAGTATAGTGCAGCTGTTTTTTTTTAAAACTCAACCCAGTTTCAATGAACGAAACAGCACTCGCACCCAATCAAATAAAATCAGAAATGACATCACTGAAGTCCCACTCAACGCGTTTCATCACTAGCATACAAGCAGGTCCTGAGGATATATTGAGGCTATGTGTGGATCACCGGAGGCACTGGTGGGATTGGCTCGAGTACTTAAAGTGGAACTCTAGGCTCCTTCCGAAAATACTGTAGCTGCTGACTTTTAATATTAGGACACTTACCTAGTTCCAGTAAAGGGAACTCTTAAGGCGTCAACATACCAAGACGTTTTGGACAATTTTATGCTCCCAACTTTGTGGAAACAGTTTGGGGATGGCCTCTTCCTGTTCCAACATGACTGCGCACCAGTGCACAAAGCAAGGTCCATAAAGACATGAATGAGCGAGTTTGGAGTGGAGGAAATTGACTGGCCTGCACAGAGTCCTGACCTCAACCAATAGAACACATTTGGGATGAATTACAGCGAAGACTCTGAGCCAGGCCTTCTCATCCACAACAGTGCCTGACCTTACAAATGCGCTTCTAGAAGAATGGTCAAACTTTCCCATAGACACACTCCTAAACCTTGTGGACAGCCTTCCCAGAAGAGTTGAAGCTGTTATAGCTGCAAAGGGTGGGCCAACTCAATATTGAACCCTACGGATAAAAACTGGGATGCCATTAAAGTTCATGTGTGCCGTGTAAAGTGAGACGTCCCAACACTTTTGGCAATATATATGTGTATAGATATATATTCCCAGAAGAGTTGAAGCTGTTATAACTGCATAAGGTTGGCCAACTCAATAATGAATCCTACAGACTTGGCCCTTGTACACACGGTCGGAGATTCTGACAACCAAATCCGTTGGATTTTGTCCGACGGATTTTGTCCGAAACTGTTGCATACACACGGTCGGACAAAGTTATCGGAAAATCCGACGTGATGACGTTATTTCGTTACGACGGGACTACGTTCAGGCTAGTAGCCAATAGCTTTGGTGTAGGAATTTGATCTGAGCATGCGTGGCACTTTGTCCGATCGGAATTCTCTACGCATGATCTGAGTATGTCCGATCGGAGCATTTTGTCGGAATGTTGGAAAAGTTGGAAAAGTTGGTCCGTCGGATACTCCGACGGAAACAGTCCGATGGAGACCACACACAGTCGGAATATCCGACAAAACGGTCCGATCGGACACATTCCGTCGGAATCTCCGACCATGTGTACAAGGGCTAAGATTGGGATGCCATTCGATTTCATGTGTGTGTAAAGGCAGGTGTCCCAATACGTTTGGTAATACAGTGTATATATATATATATATATATATATATATATATATATATATATTATAATTTTGCTTAAAATGTTGCTAAACCCAGGACCCTGCATTCGCCATATATCTGGTCTCCCACAGTACACAGAAAATGGAAATGCAATTGTTTTAATAAATATACATTTCTAAATACCTTTTCTCATCAGCAGTATTTAGCAGTGTTGTGACTTCTATCAGTGTCTGGTTAAAGCTTGTAGGAGGAGTTTTCATTCTCCCCCGACTGTCCTATGAGGCTGCATGACCCCTGACCCTCTGTCTGGACAGTGCTGATTGGCCCTGTGCTGAACACATGCACTCTCCAAGGGGAAAAAATCTCTCTAGCAATATACACAAAACTGAGCATGTGCAGAGTAGCCCCAAAGACTCTGTTCTATCAGGAGATTTATTGGAGACAGTGAACGAAGGGGAGGATCAGAGAAGACAGTATCAAACATCCTTTTTACACAATGCGGAGGATTAACCCCTTGCCCCACAGTGAGTATAACAAGCATGCTTGACTGCATATACAGACTGTTGTGGGTTTAGTAACACTTTAAGCAGCTGACTGAGGTTCTCCATTCTGAGAAAACTTTCAAACTTTGATTTTGACAATTCATTTTGCCAAAATCACTTTGCTGCTTTTTTAGTGTTCGTCACTATTTTACATTTAATAGTTTTGATTAGTGACGTTATATAAACACTTATTACCTTCCTGCCTGTCTGTTTACATTTTGCTGTTTAAACCACACTGGGATAAAACGTTTCTAGAACTGGTTCCAATACAGCAAAGACAACACCATCGCCTTGTAATATTGGGGAGTTCCAGCGCTGGAGGTGGCTCGCCGCCAGATGACTGTTCCCGAGCAGCCAAGGGCCAAGGACAGAGTGGTCAGCCCTGGAAATTGGGATCAGAATAGCTGACAACAGCAGTATGTGGAGACCTGGCGGGGTGCAATGTACGGGATAGTGAGGGGAGTCACCAGACTGCTGCCATATAGACATGATGGATAGATACAATTAACACTTGCTGAAAAACAGAACAGCTACAATGAGTCAGAGCTGGATCTCTCTTCACTTATAGCAGCGATTGGCACCCACACAAAAATGTAACACTTGCTTTTACAGTTGTTTAACATAAAACACTGGAGTTCAGAGCCGGAAAGGAGAACTTAAATTGACTATTTGGGAGGATTGTGTCATACAAATACAGAACGTTTGACAGGAGATCATTCGTCTAATTTTATCAGTTTGAGATTAAAGTGATACTTTTTCCTTATTTCGGTAATGGTACTTTTTTTTATTATTTTAAGTTCTCAGTTATATCTGAAACGTTTATTTATCTTACTTAAAAAATTGTCCTCCAACTAGAAGAAAGAAAGTTGCTTCTTGTATTATAAAGCTGGCCATACATGGTTAGATTTTCATTAGACTTTTTGTAGGGAAATTTCTTTTTTCTTTTTGACTTCATTAAGTCAATTCATTTTGTTCAAAAGTCCTTAGACCCCTTTCACACCAGGGCGTTTTGCAGGCGCTATAGTGTTAGATATAGCGCCTGCAATCCGCCCTAAAAAAGCTGCACCATTGTCTGTAGTGTGAAAGCCCGAGGGCTTTCACACTACAGCGGTGCACTGGCAGGACGTCAGGGAAAAGTCCTGCCAGCAGCTTCTTTGGAGCGGTGAAGGAGTGGTGTGTTTACCGCTCCACCACCGCTGCTCCCCATTGAAATCAATGGGGCAGCGCTGTAATACTGCCGGCAAAACACTGCTATTGCGGCATATTGCCGGCGGTTTTAACCCTTTCTCACCCACTAGCGGGGGCTAAAAGCGCCCCGATAGCGGCCGAAATGCGCCGCAAATCCGGCGGTAAAACTGTACTATCTGTACATAGGAAGACAATAAGCCGTATTCTCCATAGAGTTGGGCTTTATGGCAGAGTGGCCAGAAGAAAGCCATTACTTTCAGCAAAAAAACAAAATGGCACATTTGAGTTTGTGAAAAGGTATGTGGGAGACTCCCAAAATGTATGGAGGAAGGTGCTCTGATGAGACTAAAATTTTACTTTTTGGCCATCAAAGAAAACGCTATGTCTGGCACAAAACCCAACACATCACATCGGCCAAAGAACACCATCCCCACAGTGAAACATGGCGGTGGCAGCATCATGCTCTGGGGATGTTTTTCAGAAGTCGGAACTGGGAAACTGGTCAAAGTTGAGGGAAAGATGGATGGTGCTAAATACAGGGATATTCTTGAGAAAAACCTGTACCACTCTGTGTGTGATTTGAGGCTAGGATGGAGGTTCACCTTCCAGCAGGACAATGACCCCAAACACACTGCTAAAGCAATACTTCAGTGGTTTAAGGGGAAACATGTAAATGTGTTGGAATGGCCTAGTCAAAGCCCAGAGACAAACAACATACTTCAGCAATCCATTCACCAATCATAGTGGTTATGATTGTTTGACAGTGTCTAGGTATGAGTACTCTAGCTCCACAGAGAAAGAATCTAAACAATACTTTACTGTCTGTTGAGATTGATCCAGGAAATACGGAAGGTAAGGCCCCTTTCAGACGATCAGCATGGGATCCACTCAGAGATCCCCTGCTGGTTAGAGCTGAGCAGGTGGATGACACATTGGTGTCCACACAGTTTTTGCAGAGTGGGAATGGTCCACCTAAATGGACAAGAACTGATCCCCTTCTGTTTTCTTTTTAGCGGATCGGACCTGAAGGTAGGCAGGTGTTAATGCTATCTCATCGTGTCCTCCTAAAAGGGGTTTAAGGCAGTTTCTGGGCTCATTTGGAGTATAGTTAATGAACTACTTTTTTCCCCATTGCTGTTTAACTAGAGGGCAACTCCCCCCACATATATGTAAGGGTGCCTTTTGAAAAGCATCAACACAGATTTGAGTTGATGAGAAAGATTTGAAACAGTCTATGAGGAAATATACCAATGAGTTGAAATTTTAAAGTTCTTTTGGCAGGATGAAAATGTGGGTTGACCAGGAAGAGGTCCATAGTAAGAGGAGAGTTGAATGATGGATACGACTTCCATGCTTTTAGTGCTGATGCTGGTAAAAAATTGCAGCATTGAGGATGCAGGAGAGAAAAAGGGTGGTATCCATGGAATAGCTGTTAAAGGGATAGGGAAGGTATCCTCTATCAGTATCTATAGTCTGTGATTGTTCAAGTCAAACCAGTTAAGTGTATGAGGAAGTCATTTTATAGTATAGCTTCTCCATGCTCCTTCGTCCCAAAAAGAATCTCATATCCAAACCTAGGCCTCCTATTTCCCCAGACTTATTTTATTACGGCTGTGTATAAATATCTGAGGAGGAAGTTCACTTTAAGAAAAAGCAATTCTGCCAACCAGGTATGGTGTTGACCCAACCAAGATTGCATTTCTACACATAGATCACCTTATGCAACATATGTGTTTTGGTGTGCTGCAGTGCGTTGTAAGTTGTCCAATGTGTTGGAGTACTATTCACAATAAAGGGAACCACAACAAACCACACAGAGAGCAGGTGCATTGACGTATGGTGTGCTAGTCATGTGTTGCCAAAGTGCACAAGTGTGAATGGGCCCTAAAGGGACACCATAATGACAACTTTACTGTATTTATCTTTTTAAACTGTTGTTTACTATCAGTTTTTAATACCTGCCAGCCAGATTAAAACAAAAGTACAAAATATTAGCCTTTTCTTATTTTTTAAATATAATTTTGTCTCCTGACTATATTACATAAAGAAAGAAAGTATGTATAAACTGTTACACATTCCCTTGTCTTCTGCATGCTGTGGACAGCATCCTCCAGGACTGTGACATCATAAGGGGGTGGGGTCACCATGTGACATCACCCGGTGACCCCGCCCCTTGTCCCTATATAAGTCTCCGCACAGCGCGTCCCTTCAACTGCGGCCAGAGAGGACGTCGTGTCGACATCGCAAGGAAGAAGAAGAAGAGAAGAAGGGAAGAAGAGAAGAAGGTGGCGGCGACAGAAGACCGGGCCAACGCTAGTAAAAGTGCTATAAGAAGATAGAACACGAAGAGAGGGACAAGACCCCGAAGTCGGAAGATGTCCCCCGGACGGCAGCGGCGACGAAGAAGAAAGCCGGGCTCCTCTGCTAGGGGGCTCCTGGATGCCGAAAAGTCCCCCGCCCGCAGACCCCGACAACCAACAGCCAGGGTTGTCGGGAAGAGGCCCTTGTCCTCACCAACATGGGGACAAGGTGCTTTGGGGTGGGGGGCTGCAAAGCCCCCCTTCCCCAAAGCACCCCCCCACGTTGAGGGCACGTGGCCTGGTACGGCTCAGGAGGGGGCGCTCTCTCGACCCCACCCCCTTTCCTGACCAGCCAGGCTGCGTGCTCGGATAAGGGTCTGATATGGACTTTGGGGGGACCCCCACGCCGTTTTTCCGGCGTAGGGCTTCCATACCAGGTGACGGGGCCAGCGATGTGTCAATCTCGCCTATGGAGGTGGCGACATTCACTTCCTTTACTAGTCCCGTCTACCTGGAGCCACGTTCAAAATGAACGAACCTTTCTCTGTGTGTGGGCAAGTCCTTTCATTTCAAAAGTCCGGCGGCATAGTACACAGACGGGCGGATTTTCCGCCGGACTGCCAAGTCCAGCGGACAATTTTGAGTCAAAACTCCTTTCTAAGTCTGTCGGAGCGGGAACAAAAAGTCCGCCAGAGCCCACACATGGGCGGATTGGTCCAAGTCCGCCGGATAGTCCGTTTTTTTACGCGGCATAATTGGTAGTGAGCAGCACCAAACAAAAAAAGGCAGATGTTAATAAAAATATTCTTACTAAAAACTAAAAACATATGCAGTACATTATTGCAATGCTTTCCATGTTTTATCCCTTAACCCCTTCATGCCTAAAACCTTTTGCTGAAACTTGTTGCTTACAAGTTAAAATCAGTATTTTTTGCTAGAAGATTACTTAGAACCCCCAAACACTATATATATATATTTTTTTAGCAGAAACCCTAGAGAATAAAAAGGCGATCATTGCAATATTTTATGTCACACTATTTGTGCAGCGGTCTTTCAAATGCAATTTTTTTTAAGGAAATGCAATTTCATGAAATAAGAAAAAAAACAGTTAGCCCAATTTTTTGTATAATGTGAATGATAATTTTATGCCCAGTAAACAGATTACTAACATGTAATGCTTTTAGATTGCGCACGCTCGAATGGTAACAAACAACTATACTTAAAAATCTCCTTAGGCATCGCTGTAAAAAATCTTAACGGTTACCAGTTTAGAGTTACAGAGGAGGGCTAGTGCTATAATTATTGCTCTCACTCTAATGATTGTGGCGATACCTCACATGTGTGGTTTGAACACTTTCCCTTTGCGGGCGCAACTTACTTATGCGCTCCCTCATCAGTGTCTCTCATTAGTGTCCACCTGTGTCATAGGTGGAGACCTTTAGTTCTCCCACATAGAGGAGTGTATAGCTCCCATGGTTCAGAGAAGCAGGATCTCCAAGTCTATGGATAGCGTAGGACCCACTAACCATGGGGTACTTTGTCGCAGTAAGTGGGCTTAAGCACCATATAGCAATATGATGTGACCAAATCCCCATATTTTTTGATAATGTTTTTTTTTTAAGGTCTAGGTGTTTTAATGTCTTTTTTTGCATGTGTGAGCTGTAATATTTTGTTCTGTTGTACAGTCTTATGGCTGCACCATCTTTAATTTTTTTTTAGGGTGTGCCCCCAAATATCTTGTTTGTCTATTGTATGAATTCTGACCAAATCTTTTTGAGCAGGAGCACCCCACTCCCTCATCAGTGCCTCTCACTAGTGTCCACCTGTGTCATTGGTGGAGACCTCTAGTTCTCCCAAATATCTTGTATGTTTACGTATGTGTTAGCGCAAGCACGGAGGGATGGGGTGCTTTCAAAAAAATTTCTTATTTATTTTATTTAATTTTAAAAATTTTTTTAACACTGTCCCTTTAAAAAAATGTTTTATCACTTTTTATTGCTGTCGCAAGGAATGTAAACATCCCTTGTGACAGTAATAGTCAGTGACAGGTACTCTTTATGGAGGGATCTGCGGTCTATAAGACCTCCAATCCCTCTTGTGCACTTAAAAGCATTAAAAATGCCAAGTTTGGCTGTTTTGAATACTGTCATTTTTTTTTTCAATCTCGCGTCTTTAAAATTTCAGTAAACCGGAAGTGATGTCATGACATCACTTCCGGGTTACTAGATCCAAGACTTGATCAAATCCGATTGCAGCATTGTTCAGGTCTCTGGCCAGCTGGTGGATATGCTCGTTGCTCGGGCCTCCCGGTGGGATGGGAGACCCCGGGCGAGCCGTGGATGATGGCGGGGGGGGAGTCCCCTTCTACTTAGCCACATTGATTGTTATCATAAGAAAGCCAACCGCCAGCTCTAAAAAAACGGTACAGCGGTGATGCGTGCAGCTACAGGCATCACCCTAGTACAACCCCTCAAAGCCGAAGGCTGTATATTTGCGCTACGTCAGCATGAAGGGGTTACAAAAATCTCAAAAACCAAATACTGCCAGTTGACCTGCCAAAAATTAATTGAGCTGACAACATGACGACTCTGTTGCAAAAAAGTCTGCCCTGTTGGAGTTATCCCATGCTGGACTGCAGGACACCGTCCTCTTATGTTATGGATACGAGGAGAGGTAAAGGTGTTCTATAGTTAAGCAGGATTGACCATGCTAATAGGGATTTCAGTGCAGCAGAGGCAGCATATATCAGCTCACTTCAGAACTTTATGAGCTCAGAGGATTTCTAGCAGATTAACAGGTATATTTCCTTGCACTTGGAACATATACTGTAGCAAAGTAAGGCATACTATGGATATCTGCTGCATTGGTGTTGATAACAAAACACACAAAGCTGAAAGTCAAGTGGTTAGGAAAAAGTATGCTAAGGGGCCACTGGACAATGTAAAATGTGCATGTTTTAAAAGAATACTCCTTCTCTAGGACCTTCATTTTAATATCAGCCACATCATGCCTTAACAGCTCTTGTCTACCCCCCTACTGGGCCTATAGAGCCCTTAAAAGTTTTGTGCAAATACTAACTTTCTGCAGGTGTCATGTTTGTCCCGTACTCAAAAGTTTGAGCTTTTTCAGAAGCTCTACCTTTGCATTGTGGAGTCAGGGATGCACTTCAAACCATAGATGGGGCCACAGGATAGCTGTTTTCAACCAAGGTTTCATGGAACTATGGGGAACCTCCAGAGGTTTCTAGAGGTTCCCGAAGCTGTGGCTTATTGACCTTCCATTTGATGGCACCTGCCAAATTCTAGGATTACTCTACTTGGCAAAGCCAGCAACATGGCACTAGTGTATTTTTTAGCTGTATGTAAAGGTGACAGTCTGACCACCACTGTGAGGTATTCTTCCTACTGTCCACAGATTTAAGAAACATTTCTCCTGCTGACCACCACATTTCATTTCATTTTAGTAAGGGTTTCCTAAGACCTGAACATTATTTTAGAGGTTGCTCTGGGGTAAGACGTTTGAGAAAGGGCCTTAGAATATACAGCAGCAGCGCTACTTGGTTTGTGCTGCCAACAGTTTACTGTACACTTAGCATCCTTGAAAAAGAGAACTCAAGAAGCCTTTCAGCATATTTGTGTTACTATTATGACATTCCACTTATTCATGTAATTTCTTTCTTTTACTACTACTACTCACTCTTATCCAGCCCTATTTACCGTGGCATTAAGAAGGACTTTTATGCATTACTCAAAGTAAGAAAAACATAATTATGTTTCTTTTAGGAACAATTTAGGAGCATTTAGTGTTGTTGGCATGTTAGAGGAATTGTTAAAACATAAAAACATTTGATTTTTTTTTTTTTGCATTAGCTAGAAAACATTTCCACTTACAATGAAAATATCTATTTATCAAAATGGTTAGATTAGTTTGTAACTAGTAACAGACAAAAAATTTATTCTAAAGCACACTAAGTACTTGACACAAGGCATTGACCTGCATGGTTTAGCTCTTCTTAATGTGGAAGTAGCAGATTTAATCCAAAACCTGAAGTCTAAGGACAAAACCGGAAAATACTTAATTAAGACATTATAATTATATAATTTTAGATTGTAAGCAGGGCCCTTCTAACCCTTTTGTCATATATTGTATATATAAATATATATATAACTTTTAGGTTCTTTTTGCTAATGATTTTTAAGGCATTCTCTTGCAATATTTATATAGTATCATCAATTAACACTAATATAAAAAGTATTATTTATATACACAGAAAATCTCCTTGTGGATTGCTGCATGCCTCCATTTAGTTCGGATACAGGGCAGAGTTACTCAGTTTAGGCTTCCATGAAACAGATATTGATGACAGTCAATGAACCACCAACTAAGTCATCCTGGGGTTTTATTTATTTTCTTGTCTGATGTTCTGGGTCAAAAATAACAAAAATACTAGTCACTGCTTTCCAGTAGCGAGACCACCTTCACCCATTACGTTTTTCTAGAAATAACATACTACTCATCACATTCCAGCTACAGTGCTTCTCGTCAGTATTTACATGACGTCTAAATTTGACAAAAAAAATCTGTCTGTCTGTCTGTCTATCTATCTATCATATTTAAAATTTACAAATGAAACAAAATGTCACTGTGATCTCTGTGAGAGGTGATAAATATCACTCTCACTCTCTCATACTGGTCACTGAAAGTTCAACTTAGCACCTTATGGCAAAGAACTCTCTGAGGATCTTAAAAAATAAATTGTTGCTCTACATAAAGATGGCCTAGGCTATAAGAAGATTGCCCTGAAAAGACCCTGAAACTGAGCTGCAGCACAATGGCCAAAACCACACAATGGTTTAACAGGACAGGTTCCACTCAGAACAGGCCTCGCCATGGTGGACCAAAGAAGTTGAGTGCACGTGCTCAGCTTCGTATCCAGAAATTGTCTTTGAGAAATAGAGGTATGAGTGCTACCAGCATTGCTGCAGAGGTTGAAGGGGTGGGGGGGGGGGAGGTCTGCCTGTCAGTGCTCATACCATATGCCGCACACTGCATCAAATTGGTCTGCATGGCTGTCATCCCAGGAGGAAGCCTGTTCTAAAGATGATGCATAAGAAAGTCCAAAAACAGTTTGCTGAAGACAAGCAGACTAAGGACATGGATTACTGGAACCATATCCTGTGGTCTGATGAGACCAAAAAAAACTTATATGGTCCACATGGTGTCCAGATGGTGTGTGGCAGCAACCAGGTGATGACTGCAAAGACAAGTGTCAAGCACTTGGCTTAACACAGTCAAGCATGGTGGTGGGAGTGTCATGGTCTGGAGCTGCATGAGTGCTGCCGACACTGGGGAGCTGCCAACATGTACTGTGACATACTGAAGCCAAGCATGATCCCCACCCTTTGGAGACTGGGCCGCAGGGCCGTATTCCAACATGATAACGACCCCAAACACACCTCCAAGATGGCCACTGCCTTGCTAAAGAAGGTGATGGACTGGCCAAGTATGCCTCCTCACCTAAACCTCATTGAGCATCTATGGGGCATCCTCAAACGGAAAGCAGAGGAGTGCAAGGTCTCTAACATCCACCAGCTCCGTGATGTTGCCATGGAGCAGTGGCAGAGGACTCCAGTGGCAACCTGTGAAGCTCTGGTGAGCTCCTTGCCCAAGAGGGTTAAGGCAGTGCTGGAAAAATGGTGGCCACACAAAATATTGACACACTGCGCCCAATTTGGACATTTTCACTTAGGGGTGTACTTACTTTTGTTGCCAGCAGTTTAGACATTAATGGCTGTGTGTTCAGTTATTTTGCGGGGACAGCAAACTTACACTGTTCTACAAGCTGTACACTCACTACTTTACATTGTAGCAAAGTGTAATTTCTTCAGTGTTGTCACATGAAAAGATATAATAAAATATTTACAAAAATGTGAGGGATGTACTCACTTTTGTGAGATACTGTATACAGTAAAACCTCGGATTGCGAGTAACGTGGTTTATGAGCGTTTCACAATATGAGCTGACTCGATTTGCGAGCATTGTCTTGCAAGACAAGCAGTATTTATGCCTCTGGGGTATGCAGTACCGCATGTGGCCAGAGATGCGGAGAGACGTGGAAAAACTTAATTCCCAAGTGTCTCTGAGCGTCTCCGAGTATCCGAGTGTCTTCGAGCATCCCTGATTGGTCTCAGAGTGTCTGCGGTGCCCCCCCCCCATCCCTGGCCACATACGGTACTGCATACACTAGCAGTGAAGCTGGAATGAATTATCTGAGTTTCCATTGATTCCAATGGGGAAATTTGCTTTGATATATGACTGCTTTGGATTACAAGCATGCTTCTGGAACGGATTATTCTCGTAACCCAAGGTACTACTGCATATTATTCAGAATACATACACATATGTAGCAGGAACATTTCTTTTGGCAACAGAAAACATTTAATTAACAAAGCCATCTGTGGACATACATCATTTCTTTTTTTCTTTAAACATTAACAAAAAAAACTACACTTTGTTGCAGCTATCCTTAATTTCCCCAAACATCAGTCTATCCTAAAAACAAACCCTCTGAACATGCTTCTGCTGCCCTGCCATCTTGTTTGTGGCATAAGCAGTGCCCACCAGGTAGCATCAATTGTAATTGTAACTTTTTTAGAGACACAGCAAGTGACTGTGTAAATAATACAATAACTACTAGAAGGCCTATGGGAATTTTGAATGTTGAGCAAGAGCTCAGTACCCACATATTCATTAAGCACTTTACTGGTACTCTATACTGTAAACATATACAGCTGAGCAATCATATATATCCCCGCATCACAAAAAGAATATCGAAAAAAACTGAGAAAGTGCAAAGAAAGACAACCAAACAGATAAGAGACATAAAGGAGCTCAGCTATGAGGAAAGATTAGCCAAACTGAATTTATTGAGAAGAGGCATTTAGATGGAGATGTGATCATTGTATATAAATACATACAATGTCTTGAAATAAAATAAATATCTGAAAAGTGTGGCGTGCATTTGTATTCAGCCCCCTTTACTCTGATACTCAGAACTCACCTACTTAGAAATAGAGTCCACCTGTGTGTAATTTAATCTCAGTATAAATACAGCTGTTCTGTGAAGCCCTCAGAGGTTTGTTAGAGAACCTTAGTGAACAAACAGCATCATGAAGGCCAAGGGACACACCAGACAGGTCAGTGATAAAGTTGTGAAGAAGTTTAATCAGGGTTAAGTTATAAAAAAACATTCCAAGTTTTAAACATCTAATGGAGCACTGTTCAAGCCATCATCTGAAATTGGAAAGAGTATCGCACAACTGCAAACCTACCAAGACATGGACGTCCACCTAAACTGACAGGCCAGGCAAGGAGAGCATTAATCAGAGAAACAGCCAAGATGCCCATGGTAACTCTGGAGGAGCTGCAGAGATCACAGCTCAGGTGGGAGAATCTGTTGACAGGACAACTATTAGTTGTGGACTCTACAAATCTGGCCTTTATGGAAGAGTGGCAAGAAGAAAGCCATTGTTGAAAGAAAGCCATAAAAAGTCCAGTTTGCGGTTTGAGAGAAGCCATGTGGGGGACACAGTAAATATGTGGAAAAAGGTGCTCTGGTCAGATGAGACCAAAATTGAACTTTTTGGCCTAAAATCAAAATGTTATGTGTGGCAGAAAACTAACATTGCACGTCACCCTGAACACACCATCCCCTCTGTGAAACATGGTGGTGGCAGCATCATGTTGTGGGGATGCTTTTCTTCAGCAGGGAAAGGGAAGCTGGTCAGAGTTGATGGGAAGATGGATGGAGCAAAATACAAGGCAATCTTAGAAGAAAACCTGTTAGAGTCTGCAAAAGACTTGAGACTGGGGCGGATGTTAACCTTCCAGCAGGACAACGGCCCTAAACATACAGCCAGAGCTACAATAGAATGGTTTAGAATGGCCCAGTCAAAGTCCAGACCTAAATCCAACTAAGAATCTGTGGCAAGACTTGAAAATTGCTGTTCACAGCAGAGGCGGACTGACCATTGGGGCAATTGGGCACTGCCCGAGGGCCCCATGCCACTAGGGGGCCCCATGAGGGTTGCCAGCCTCAATAAAACCAGGGACAGTATGTAGAGAAATACCCCAAAAGACTTGCAGCTGTAATTAGAGTGAAAGGTGGTTCTACGAAGTATTGACTCAGGGGGGCTGAACACAAATGTATGCCACACTTTTCAGATATTTATTTGTAAAAAGTTTTGAAAAACATTTTTCATTTTCCTTATACTTCACAATTATGTGCCACTTTGTGTTGGTCTATAAATTAAAATCCCAATAAAATACATTTATGTTTTTGGTTGTAACATGACAAAATGTGGAAAATTTCAAGTAGTATGAATACTTTTTCAAGGCACTGTAGGTGCTCCATATAGTGAACTTGGTGTTGAGTTATTCACTTTCAGGTCATTATTGAGGGCAAGTGGACACTCTTTACATCTGAAGGAAAAGATTTAACCTCCAAATATGGAAAGGCTTTTATACCGTTAGGGCTCATTTACACTTGCTTCGACTACAACACACACTAAGGTGCCTACCGTTTCAACATGTTTTTTTTATGTGTTTTTGATGCCTTGGTGATGCTTCCATGGTGCTTGGATGTTACATCGGTGGTGCTTTTTTGAAGCTTTAATGAAGCTTGGCAGATGCCCTGTTGGTGTGTTGATATCTCATACCTGCAATATCTTCAAAACAAAGCAAAGCTAAAGCTGAATTAAAACCTCTCAAAAGCTTAAGGTTCTTCAAGCAAGCATTTATGAAGGCTTTAAAGACACTATGAAGCACCACTAAAGTGACATGGGGTATCATTTTTGAAGCAAAACTGAAGTAAAGCAAAGCAAAAGCAAGGTGTAAACAGGACTGTAACCTAACCATTATATCTAGTGGCAGGAGCTTTGTCTGGCATTCAGAGAGCTTTAAAAAAGTGTGTCCAAAGCCATGGTTTGAAGCAAGTTTATACGAACCCTAAGAGCTGTGAAAAATGTGTAATAGACTACCCAAGAAATAGTTCTGGCCAGCTCAGTAGATTGTTTTGAAAGGATCTGGATGCATTCCTAAATGTTCAAAATATAAATGGATATTAACATGTATAGGTAATATAACGAGGGATTGGCATCCAGGAACTTTTCTAATGTCTTCAGCAATAGGACCATAATTCTAGGTATTTTGCTCAGGTAGATAACTGGCAAAAACTGAAAGGAGAGACCTGACATCGGTACAGTGGGGATTTCTTCAGATCCTTGTCTGGAGTGAAGAACAGGTTTACAGCTTCTGGAGTGTGCAGCGTTCATGCGCGTACACAGTAAGAACATGGCTGGGAAGCAGAGTGGCAGAAGAGCGCTGATACATCTTCTAGGCAGCACTCTCCTGCTAGAACCAAGCTTCCCCCTCTGTATCAATCAGCTTCTCAGACTCTCTCCTTCCAGTTCTTGCAGCTCTTCTCATAGACATTTGTCAGCTAACCTCTCTGGGCCTGTCAGTTTCTTCAGTCAAGGGCCGTACACATGGACTGAATATCAGGCAGAATCAGCCGGTTCAATAGAAACCGGCCGACATTCTGCCTGTGTTTACAGCAGTTGGGTCGACAGAAGCTGGCTGTCGGACTGGCTGGCTGTCAAAGGGGCATGACCGAAAAAGGTCGGCACTCAATCAGTGCTCTCAGTCAATGAGAGCACTGTCCTGTGTGCTCTGGGGGGGTGTTGTCCCACTGTAAAAACACAATAGCTCAACGGAGGAGGTCACTGTACTAACATTGAATAGTCAGTACATGAGCTCCTCCTGAGCTCTTCAATTTTTTTTTCATTCAGTCCATTAGGTTGAATAAATAAACACTTCTAGTGTGCACCAGGCTTAATGCTCAGAGAGACATGCTGAGTGGAGACATCCAAGATCAAAGGGACAGCCAAAGGGCCACAATTTCCCTAGCTATCATTTTTTTTTTCTTTCAGATTAACTAGATGGACGTGCGTCTTTGTTCAATCTGACTTATTGTGTAACTTTATAAAAATACATTTATTTATTGCAAAAGAATAAAAATGTAGTATGTAATTTTAAAACTCAGCATGAACACACCTCTCAGGTTTATGCCCTATCCAATTATTTTCCTTGGAATATCATCTGAAGTGATTATTAGACATGTGCATTCGTTTTCGTCCGAATGCATTTTCGTCCGAATTTCAGCTATTTTCGTTTTCGTTTTGACAAACGATAACGAAAGCACAAAATCCGAAAAACGAAAGATCTGACATAAATAAATGCTTTATTTTCGTTTTCATTGTTACAACAGTTCGATATAGAATAGGAGATTCGACATGACTCTGACAACAATCTGTGTCTATAGAACCTGTGTTCGAATGTGCCTAACCTTACCTCTATTAGTCCAAGATTATATAGAGAAAATATTCGACAGAGAAAAAAGATTTGACAGAGAGAAAAGATTCTGCAAGATACTGTCCTAAAAAGTGTTTGGGGACCCGGGTCCTGCCCCAGGGGACATGTATCAATGCAAAAAAAAGTTTTAAAAACGGCCGTTTTTTCGGGAGCAGTGATTTTAATAATGATTAAAGTGAAACAATAAAAGTGTAATATTCCTTTAAATTTCGTAGGGGGGGGTTGTCTATAGTATGCCTGTGAAGGGGCGCATGTTTCTCGTGCTTAGAATTGTCCCTGCACAAAGTGTCATTTATGCAGGAAAAAAAGTCCTTTAAAATCACTCGCGGCTATAATGAATTGTCGGCTCCGTAATACAGAGAACACTCATTGAAAGTCATTGATAAAAAAATAAATAAATAAATAAAAAAAAAAAGCGTGGGGGTCCCCCAAATTCAATTACCAGGCCCTTCAGGTCTGGTATGGATATTAAGGGGAACCCTGCCTCAAATTTAAGAAAAAATTTGACGTGGGGTTCCCCCTAAATATCCATAACCAGACCCTTCAGGTCTGGTATGGATATTAAGGGGAACCCCGCGTCAAATTTAAAAAAAAATTGACGTGGGGTTCCCCCTAAAAATCCTTACCAGACCCTTTATCCGAGCACGCAACCTGGCAGGCCGCAGGAAAAGAGGGGGGACGAGAGAGCGGCCCCCCCTCCCTCCTGAACCGTACCAGGCCACATGCCCTCAACATTGGGAGGATGCTTTGGGGGTCTGTGACCCCTCAAAGCACCTTGTCCCCATGTTGATGAAGACAAGGGCCTCATCCCCACAACCCTGGCCGGTGGTTGTGGAGGTCTGCAGGGCGGGGGGCTTATCAGAATCTGGAAGCCCCCTTTAACAAGGGGACCCCCAGATCCCGGCCCCCCCCCTGTTTGAAATGGTAAGGGGGTACAAAAGTACCCCTACCATTTCACAAAGAAAGTGTAAAAAATGTTTAAATAAAACAAACACACTTTTGAAAAATTCCTTTATTAAAAATAAAAAAATAAAAAAAAGATTCCAGCGGCGGTAATCCACTCTTGCTATCCAGCGACGGACGGTCATATCTCCAGCGATGTCTCATGTCCTCCCCATGTCATCTCCAGCGATGTCTCAGCGCAGCATCCTTCTTCTGTCTCCGTGGAGGAGACACTGCAAGGATTCCGGCGGCTGACGTTTGTTATATACGGAGGGCGGGGCCACCCGTCACCTGACCCCGCCCCCCTCTGACGCAAGGGGAAACCCGGGGTTCCCTGTGACGTAGGGGTGACCCGCACCCCTCTGATGTAACACAGGCAGGTTTCCGTTACATCAGAGGGGGGCGGGGTCACCTATACGTCACGGGGAACCCCGGGTTTCCCCTTGCGTCAGAGGGGGGCGGGGTCAGGTGACGGGTGGCCCCGCCCTCCGTATATAACAAACGTCAGCCGCCGGAATGCCTGCAATGTCTCCTACACGGAGACAGAAGAAGGATGCTGAGCTGCGCTGGATGACATGAGACATCGCTGGAGATATGACCGTCCGTCGCTGGATAGCAAGAGTGGATTACCGCCGCTGGAATCTTTTTTTTTTTTTTTTTTTTTTAATAAAGGAATTTTTCAAAAGTGTGTTTGTTTTATTTAAACATTTTTTACACTTTCTTTGTGAAATGGTAGGGGTACTTTTGTACCCCCTTACCATTTCAAACAGGGGGGGGGGCGGGATCTGGGGGTCCCCTTGTTAAAGGGGGCTTCCAGATTCTGATAAGCCCCCCGCCCGCAGACCTCCACAACCACCGGCCAGGGTTGTGGGGATGAGGCCCTTGTCCTCATCAACATGGGGACAAGGTGCTTTGAGGGGTCACAGACCCCCAAAGCATCCTCCCAATGTTGAGGGCATGTGGCCTGGTACGGTTCAGGAGGGAGGGGGGGCCGCTCTCTCGTCCCCCCCTCTTTTCCTGTGGCCTGCCAGGTTGCGTGCTCGGATAAAGGGTCTGGTATGGATTTTTAGGGGGAACCCCACGTCAATTTTTTTTAAATTTGACGCGGGGTTCCCCTTAATATCCATACCAGACCTGAAGGGTCTGGTTATGGATATTTAGGGGGAACCCCACGTCAAATTTTTTCTTAAATTTGAGGCAGGGTTCCCCTTAATATCCATACCAGACCTGAAGGGCCTGGTAATTGAATTTGGGGGACCCCCACGCTTTTTTTTTAATTTATTTATTTATTTTTTTATCAATGACTTTCAATGAGTGTTCTCTGTATTACGGGAGCCGACAATTCATAATAGCTGCGAGTGATTTTAAAGGACTTTTTTTCCTGCATAAATGACACTTTGTGCAGGGACAATTCTAAGCACGGGAAACATGCGCCCCTTCACAGGCATACTATAGACAACCCCCCCCTACGAAATTTAAAGGAATATTACACTTTTATTGTTTCACTTTAATCATTATTAAAATCACTGCTCCCGAAAAAACGGCAGTTTTTAAAACTTTTTTTTGCATTGATCCATGTCCCCTGGGGCAGGACCCAGGTCCCCAAACACTTTTTAGGACAGTAACTTGCAAATTAGCCTTTAAAATTAGCACTTTAGATTTTGAACGTTGGAGTCCCATAGACTTTAATAGGGTTCTAAAGTATGCTATACTAGCTCCGTCGAATCTTCTTTATACATTCGACAGACACCATAAGCCTTCAAAGACAGATTCGACCGTGATTCATGTGGATTTTCGGACGAATGCAATTTTTGAACGAAAAACAAAATAAATAAAAACGAATTTCGGGAGTAACTAAATAAATTAAGTTTTCAGACGAAAACGAAATTCCGAAACGAAATATTTTACTCTGCACATGTCTAGTGATTATCAAGTAGTTAGTACTATCTCATGTACAGTACATAGACTATAGGACTTTTCCACGATTTCCTAGATACAAATACAGAAATGTATAAAAAAAATTACTACCAATCCTTGGAATAAACACAAGAGTAAACAGTACTTGTGGGAGAGCTTAACTATCCAGGTCATGATGCACGCTCCTGTGAACACAGCCTACTATATATAGTGTGAGTTTGTGCAGAGATGAGGGACATAGGCAGAGATGTAGGACACATGATATTAGGTACTGAGGAGCATAGGGAACCAAATGTTTTGCAATTTTTTTGAGATGATATGAGGGACACCTATTAGCAAAAGTATTATGTAGGCATAGGACACCAGCCCCCCCGTCATGTCTCGTTTCAGGATAATTACACATAAAGATATTAGTTAAACCCACTATTATTCCTTTATATTGGCTTTTGAAATTTACAAATCCAACAATTTAGAAATTGGATGAAAGGTTTAGCACCGGGAAACACATTTTGAAAGTTAATTAGTGCATTTTATATACAACTATATAGTAGATCAGACCAAAATCGGGGACAAATGAGGAGGGAAGATGGACAGAGGGCTTTGTTCCAAATCAGGGACAGTCTCTCGAAATCAGGGACAGTTGGGAGCTATGTATTATTAAATGGGTTGTCTTCTTTTAGGAAAGTATTTTTAGAGGTACAACAAATACGACCACTAAAAAATACAGTGGCACCTGTCAGTAACACAAAACAATAACACAAAGCCATGTTTTTGATATGAATTCGCTTATCAGCAAAGCCACGTGATCATATCAGCACTGACATTGTGACCATGCTATCTCATCTAACGTAGAAATTCTGCCTAAAAAAGTGTCTTTAAAAGATAACCCAACAAAATATATTCATTCTACATTTAGAAATAGAGACACACAACGCCACTGTATTTCTGATTATAATTTTAATTTAAACGCCCTGTTCTCTTATAGGTGTAGAAAAACTAGAATATCATTCCAGTAAGCTTTTTTTTTCACACTTGGATAATCGAAAAATTTATCATAATAAAAGGCTCGCCAAGCTAATTCAAAGAAGAATTCCTGTAAAAAATAGTTTTGATTTAAGAATATATTTAAAAATAAATTACTTTGTTATTTCAAGCAGTCCCAAAGTACATTTTAACTATATTATACCCATATTTTTCCCATGTAGTATACTGAAAAGTGGTAATTTGTTCCCCCTACGATGATCTGTGGGTAAATCCTTCACCATACATCAAGACCCGGTACCAAAATAATTTTCCATGCACAATTTCTTATTTCTTTGGTTATCCAATTTATCCACCATACAAAATCTAAACATTGTCATCTTAAAATCCTCTAATGTAGGGGGACTAGTCTGAATCCATTGAGCCAATATGACCTTTTATGTTCCCAGCAAACAAATAATTCCCCATCTAATAAGTGTTGCCTATGACCTCTCATTCATTTTCAAAGGATAATGCAATAAACACACAGACAGTGTTTCATAGTTTCATAGTTTGTAAGGTTGAATAAAGACACCAGTCCATCCAGTTCAACCTGAGTGAGGTGTCTACAATTGTCCCTATCCCTGCACATTGCACACTCACATCAGTCCCTACCCTCAAGGAGCCCACAATCCAAGGTCCCCATTCATATACTAGGGCCAATTTTGGACAGAAGCCAATTAACCTACCTACATGTCTTTGGATTGTGAGAAGAAACCAGAGTGCCCGGAGGAAACCCACGCAGGCACAGGGAGAACATGCAAATTCCAGGCAGGTAGTGTCGTGGTTGGGATTCAAACCAGCAACCCTTCTTACTGCTAGGCGAGAGTGCTAACCACTACACCACTGTGCCGCCCTATGTTATCTAGTTACAATTTGTAACAAAGATCTGCCTGCCCAGTACAGGCAGGGTTAAGTTTTTTTTTAAAGTTATACTATGTGAATGGGGACATATACCAAATATAAAGTAGGTGTCACTGTCAGGAGTGAGGCTTGGAGGGCAGTAGCTAGAACAGTGGAGAGGCTCCCACTAACTAGCTGGATAAGTAAACAAGCAGGTCACCCTAGCAGACAACACAGGCTCACCCGAGGTGTGGGGTCTAAGTACTAACCGGTGTTCACCAGAGCTTCTGATGGTGGAGTTGGGTTTTGATGCATGTTAGTACCAGATGACAACCCTCATGATTCCCCCACCAGGAGGTGAGCAAGCCAGGGCACAGCAGCAGAGTTAGCAGGTAGAGATCTAATAGAAGCATAGTCAGTAAACATGCCAAAGGTTGGTAACAAGCGGTTGCAGGTTGGTATCAAGCAGAAGCATGGTCAAGGAACAAGCCAAAGGTCGGTAACAAGCGGTAGCAAAGAGTTAGACAAGTAGCGACAAAAGCAAGATATTGGCTGGAGTGAACACAATAATCTGGCAAACAGGAAGTGGAAAGGCATTGCTTAAATCAGGAGGTTCATTGGAGGAGCAAAGAGTTCAAGGTTCACGAGAAACAAGACATAAGGCAAGATTGTCTAAGCAATCAGGCAGGGAGCTGTCCATCATCTCAGGTGGCTGAGTTACACAGCCAGACACAGCAGAGGTCCCCCGGGTTCAGATCCTGACAATGCCTCTCTGATTACAGAGAGGCCAAAAACAAGACTTCACCCCTGTCCATTAGCAGTTGTTATGGTTCTGCCTGCATTTGTCAGACATAAATAAACGCAAATAGAAAACTTTAAAGGTGGCCAAAAATCATGAAGAACATTTCAAATAAAAACTGTTCTAAGTTAACATGGAGAGTGCAACTTATAACCTATCCTTCTAAAAATGTTGGTTGCCTGGCTGCTAACTGGTTATGCAATATCTGTAATATTTTCTGATTTCATCCTGACTTTACTGGTAGAATGCTTGTTCCAGATCACTAACAGGTCAACCCGATATTAACCTCAGCACTAGAGAAGAGCAAATTGAGAGTTTCCACTTTATCAAAATTGCAGATTGATACCCATTTTTTGCAAAATTCACTAGTGTCAACATGGAAGCTAAAATTAAGGTGGTTTTTAAATATGTAACAGACTCTAAATGGCTTTGAAGGTTAGGGAACCCGCAGTCTGTTCTTGTGATCAGTCTATTTGATACAGAGGGAATCCTATCTCAGTGGCAGCCTGCTCATATGGGGTGCAGGGGTGCCGCCCCCCCCCCCCAATTCTTGCACCTGGCCCCTAATCTATATACAGGGTGCCGGACGCATGGATTCCAATGTTTTTTTTTTCCCTGAAGCACGTGATTAGAGCTGGAGGCTCTAATTGGCTTCAAAAAGCCAATTTGTGTGACAAAAGCAAATTAATATTTGCTATTGTCTTCCTGCTTCTCCTCCAGGAAGCAGGTCATGAGACCCGATTGGCTGAGAGGAGAAGCACAGGCTTTCATTCTCCTTCCTCCCATCCAGCTTGGTGTGCTGCACGTCATCCAAGGGTGCCTGACACTTCAGCCCGGCTCCCCTGGCCTACTTCCCACAGGGGTAAGTGCATGGTTGGTGGGCAGACGGACGAGCAAGCGACGGGGGGGGGGGGGGTTTTGATAGGGGGACCAACTGACTGAGGGGGCCCAGTGGTGGGCGGTTTGATTGCCACCAACCCAAAATGGAGTACCAGCCACCACTGTCCTATCTTTTAATACAAATAAACAAATATATTTTTAACTTTAATTATTATTTAACTAAGACTTGAGAAATCCAACTGTTACGGGGTTAAAGAGAGTGTCAAATGAAAAGTCCTTGAGCCCAAAGCTGGTAAGCTGGTTACAACAAGCAAGACAAAAGACAGCCAGCACATTTCAGGGTTACACAATCCCCCTTTATCAGGTCTGAGTAAAATGACACAAAATAAATGGACTCAACAATGCTCTGGATCTGTATGCAGAGGAGATTATAGACATTATAGACAGCAGTCAGTGCTGGCATTTGCAGTAAAAGTAGCTAGGGACCTTAGAAGCATAGATACTGCACATTGTATTGTGTCGGAAAGCAGTGACAATACATTCACACATAATAAAAATGCATAGACTATGCAGCTGGGTCTTTGAAAAAAAATGGGGGGGGGGGGGAGAAGGGGATACTTCTACTTTCATTATTTAGAGCCCCAAGTGTCTTCAGGAAGATTCCAGGGTTCAGTCTGACTGCTTCAAGCCCATATGTGGAAAGCTAATGAGGGCTCGACACCTATGGACTGCCAAGGCTCAAAAAAAAACCCATAGGGTCTTCAAACCTGTGTTCTCCCCTGCCTATTCATTCTTGCACCAGAAAGAACCAACCAGGAATATATAGCTGGGATAATACCATATGCAAGGTACACAACATCTTAGCTGACATAAAATGCACATTAAACTTCTCTTATTTGATCATTCAGGTGATATCATCATATGTGTTTATTTTGCCCAATATGCAGCCTTAAAGTGATACTAAACACACACGGGTTGATTTACTAAAACTGGAGAGTGCAAAACTGGTGCAGCTGTGCATAGAAACCAATCAACTTCCAGGTTTTATTTTTGTTAATTGAACAAGCTGAAGTTAAAAGCTGATTGGTTACCACGCACAGCTGCACAGATTCAGCATTCTCCAGTTTTTAGTAAATTGACCCCACGCTGTTTAATTTACCTGGTCCCCACTGTATTATTTTATTTAAGAAAATTAAAAGAACTTGAAGCACCTTTTTTTCCTAATCAATATACAGCTATCACATGACCCAGCTCTTTCCCAGCCTGTCTGCAGGGAAACATAAGCAGGAGGAGCTTCTAGTACCTCTGACACTGGTCACATGTTAAAAATAAAAAAATACATTTTGGGATGCAGAGTAAAAATAAATACATAATATCAATAAACTGTTTTCAATTGTCATACAAATATATATTTGAAATGTAATCTTTATTATTTTTTGGCAATACCTTGTGTCTTAGAATAAGATAGAGGTGAAGCCTCCATCAATCAAGATGTAATATCCCACCCCCATTGTGTTTAGCTGGTTAGTGGGCCTGGAGGAGGAGGGAAGGAGTGGGTTGTCATTTTATACTGTGTATACACTAACATGTGTGACTCTATAGTCACATGGACTGCTCAGATGTGATAGGAAGGAAATGCTTAGAAACTCACTGAAAACTGAGCATGTGCAGAGTTGTCACCACAGCTGCATAATCTCAAGCTGAATTGGGGACATGAAAAGAAGGAGGAGATAGAGAACAGCAGGATCACCAGTTTTTTTTTTTTTTTTGCACAATACAGAAAACGAATCTCATAGTGACTGAGTGAGTATGAAGAACATGTAATATACCATTTATTGATAGTATTTTATAATGTGGGTTTAGTGACACTTCAACCTCTTGCTTACTGGGCACTTAAACCCCCCTTCCTGCCCAGACCAATTTTCAGCTTTCAGTGCTGTCACACTTTGAATGACAATTGCACGGTCGTGCTACACTGCACTCAAATGAATTTGTATAATTTTTTTTCACACAAATGGAGCTTTCTTTTGGTGGTATTTAATCACCACTTGGGTTTTTATTTTTTGCTAAACAAACAAAAAAAGACAGAAATTAGGGGAAAAACAAAACAAAAAACATCTTTCATACTTTGCTATAAAATTCTGCTTTTGGATAACACACCGGTTGTTTTTCAATATACACCAAGGCACTGAGCACGAGGCACTTTAATGGTTTATGAAAAATTCTTGGAAGAGTAAAACTTTTTCAGAGGGACTGTACTCTCCTTGAGGATTGTTTTTCCAAACAAAAACTTTTATTTTTTCAATTTTTTATTTTTTTACAATTGTCATTTTTTCAATTGTTTTTGGTTTTAAAAAATCTGAAAAGGTTTCTTGATGCACTTTATAAAAGAGTCTTGTTTATGCAAAGTAAACGTAAGCTAGTCAGGCACTGGATGCACCAATTCACACAGTAGCACCTTAGCACTTTTTGCACAGTAGCTGTTTATGTTTTTTCTATTATGTTTTTTTCACTGTTATATAAGTTTTGCATTTGAGTTTGAAATTTTTTTTTGCACCAATATATGTTATTTACACTGTGATTCAGCAACACTAACACTTGAGAAAGTTGAATAGTGGTAATCCAACCCATATGCGATTTTCATCTATGAACAGCAAGCGATTTATTTTACTAGCATAGGAGAGTGCCGTAACTACCTCCTCATTTTCATACTGATAAGATGGCACTGATGGGCCCTGATGGGTGGCACTGGTGTGTGGCTCTGATGGGTGGCACTGATAGATGTCGCCGATGAGCACTGGTAGGTGGCACTGATGGGCACTGGTAGGTGGTATTGATAGGCAGCACTGGTGATGACGCACTGATTTGTGGTTTATAGGTGGCACTGTGGCTACTGATATGTGGCACTGTGGGCACTGATAGGCGACACTGTGGGTACTGATAGGTGACACTGCGGGCACTGGTAGGTGGTGCTGGTGGGCACTGTTAGGTGGCGCTGGTGGGCACAGAAGGCTCTGCAGAGGCTCTCCATAATCAGGACCGGCTGTGTGTCCCTTTCACAGCTGCCGGTGATCTGCTTTTTTTTCTCCTCACGCTACCGGCTCTGTTTACATTACATGATCAGCTGTCATTGGCTGACAGCTGATCACATGGTAAGGGATCGGGATCGACTCAAAGGTTACAGAGCACGCTGCACACACCCTGCAGGGTTCCCGCAGGCTGCTACAAGCACGGGAGGATGTCCATGGATGCCCTCCCGGCAACTTAAGTCCGCTCTACAGCCGTCTTTTGGCTATAGTGCGGATGGGAAGTGGTTAAGCATGTGTTATCTCATATAACAGATTGATGAATGAGAAAACATAGGAGGTTTGTAAATGACATAAATCTTACAGAGTACTATAGTCAACCTGGAACGTATAGAGGGGATTAGGGAAACCAGGGATAAATGTAGGGTTTTCCTTTACCTATATCGGGGCTGGCTTTCTTCGCAGATTGCATCACCCCCTCCCCCTCCATCACACAGAATTACTATAGCCGTTCCATGAGATGGTCCAGTGGAGGTGTGCTAGTTAAAATAAACGGCACCTGTTCAATGTACAGTCTAATGGAATCCACAATGACTGTATACAAAGGGATGTCCTGGTGGGCAGAGTGATAGGAGACCTGACAGGACTTAAGCCAAGTGAGTGTGTAAGATATTATCCAGGCTTGTACTAAGATGCAGCTAACTCATTTTATATTGCTTCTCAAGTCAAAAAGAATTTAGAAATGTTATGTTAATATATTGTTTGAAATATAAGTACAGTAGAAGTAGTAAGTCCTTGCTTACATCTCTTGATTTCTTTCTGCTTTCCCACAATTTAACAAGCAATTCCAATATGAAAAACCAGTGAGTGAAACGCTATTGCTATGCAGGAAGCACTGAACCTGTGTTAAAGTGGTGCAATCATGTCAACTAAAAAGGAAATGGTAATGGTTTTCAGCTAATTTTATTTCTTTTATTTTCATTTATTTTTCTTTCATTTCATTTATTTATAAAATAAATTTATTTTATATTCCTTAGGTCCTTATTAAAAAAAAAAAAAAATGAATATATATATATATATAACATGGTGACAAAATGATATACAGTAGCAAAGCATTCTGGGGTTTCTAATAAAAAAGCATTGCCCGCACAATTGTTGGCTGCTTTGGCAAAATAAAATTCCTTGCTTATCTTATTTCTGGTAGGAAAAAAATGGGGGAGCGTAGGTCTATCTGGCTCATTCTCCTGCGTGTCTTTATGTGTGTATGTGGATATAGGGAGGCCGATTTACACAATAAATTGTGTGAATGTTAACTTCTATTATCTAATCCTGTTCAGTTATTTCCTCTACACATGATTGGCTATTTAAATTAGAAGGGAATTTGCTTTCACATTATTGAATAATCGAAATTCATGTTCAAAATGTAAACTATTTTTTATTGCATTTATTCAATTATTTTAACAAATTCATATTTTTTTTTATAATGTAATTAATTCATTATTTATGTATTTTAATTTAAAATTAAAAAAATGATTGTGTGGAGGCTCAACTCCTTGAGTAAATCAGACCAATAGTCTCTAGTTTGCTTGCAAATGGTAAATATGAAATATTCTCTTATAATATTTTACCTGCCTAAAAGGAAATACAAAATATAATAGTAACAATTTTACTTTTAGCCCCTAAACACAATTAAAGGAATATTATTATTATTATTATATTTATATAGCGTCAGCAGCGCTTTAGAACATGAGGGAATATATACAAAACAAAATTATATACCATGTTCTGTATACTGTGAATTTTAATAATGCATCGGGGCTCATTCACACAAGCTTTGGTCTCTGAAGAGTGATCTGCATTTAGATCGCTCTTCAAAGAGCATTTGACAAGCAGTGAGAAAGCATTGTATTGCCTCCACACTGCTTGCTTTAACCCCTTGATCTCTGCACTAGCACGCCCCAACCTCCCCCCAAATGGAGTCAATTCTGTTGCTTTGCTCCCGGCCACTGTCTCAGCAGCTAAAGGGGGTAATAGTTGGGGGAGGTAAAAGCATGGCTCAATTGCAGGGTTTTAATGCTACCCAACCTCTAGTATGAACAAACCCTGTGTATCCCACAACCACAGAAATCAGTTAAAAAAATGACCCAAATTGCCTCCATTTTCCAGTATTATTTTCTTAAAAAAATAAGCATTCTGGCGCTGTGGTAGGATATATTATATATCCTTATATCCCTAACCAGATTTTTATATACACATGTTAAGTTGTAGCCCAGACTGGGTTAAAGTAGATGGAACTTACAGTAATTGTAGATGGGCATTATAAACAATCACCGTGGTTTTTATTAGCAAAACACTTATTTTCCCCCTTTTTTCCTCCTTCTTTAATAGAAATCTCTTGCATCCTCTTTGCAGCCTCTTCTTGACTACATAAGTGGACTTCACCAGTGGCTGCATGGGATTTCTCAGGGTGAGTTTACAGATGGTGACAACATGGGACCATGCCTGTGTCATTTGTGTTCTCTCCATCAGAAGCCTGTGACATGTGACAGGGTACATGCAGAAGCACAACTGGGAGACAAATGGTGGCTTAATGGCCTTGACTTATTTCAAATGAATTTATTTGTGTACTATGTCAATGTTTTGATATTCGGAGAACGAATGTTCTACTTCTGGATTGTGATGGATCACCTGGCACGTTGCCTGGGTGCCTGCACCAAGATACAGATTCCTCTACTCTGGAACCAGGTATTATAGCTGAGAATTGCACGCAAGAACTAGACAACACTAGCTCAGGTGCAAACAAGAACTCTTTATTGTAAATTCACACATAATTTATACGTATACATTTACACATAAAATCAGATAAGAGCTTGATCACATTATCCTAAACAATGCAAACATAAAACAGTAATATCATCAGTATGTCTAAAGCCCCATACATACAGGCCCAATGCTGGCAGTGACACTGGTCGGTCAATAAAAACCGTCCGACATTTGGCCCGCATGTATGCCAGCCAGTCCGACAGAAGCTGGCCTTTTGGCCGGCTTCTGTTGGACAAGCAGCTGGAAAACCAGCAGCCAACCGGCTATTGATCAACGTTTTTAGCCAATGGCTCAGAACGTTGATCGGAGTGTTCTGGTGGGGGGCCGTCCCCCTGCCAGAACACAACAGCTCAGCAGGGGAAATTGCTATACTAACATTGGGTAATTAGTACAGCGGCTCCAACTGGAGCTCACATTTTCTTTTCCTTCAACCTGCTGGGTTGAACGGAAAAAATGAATAGTGTTCACCAGGCTTACAAGTACACCTAATGAACAGCTAGCACCTAACAGTGAGCTAATTAAACAGCAATCCAATCAACGGCTCACTGATTACCCAGCAAGCTAACTAACAGCTAGGCACCTAGAGAAGCCTTAATTGGTCAGGGAGTGCCCACCCCAGACTGTCTGGAAACAGATCTCATTGACCAGCTTTCTTTTCACATCCATCTTGTCACTGAGATTCAAGTTGGCCTTGACTGATAAATGTGGTCATTTCATATCATCTTGCATTATATAACAAGACATCTTCCCGAATGCTCGTAGCTCCCTCAAAAGTCAGAGCCCATAGTCAGGAGGCAAGGGGCAACCCTGCAGTCCCCTCTAAAGCCTCTGTCCCAGTTGGGTCTGTCATGTGGATTAAAGCAGTATTAAACCCAAAAACAAATATTTGTTCAATTGCAGCTTACCAATTCTTAGATATGATGGCTGCATTCGTTTTCTTGTTTAGCCTTTTCCCCCTCTGTTTTCACCTGGTGATATGGCCAGGAAGTCTGTTATTTTTCAACAGAACAAACTACCATGCAGATGTAGCAGTTGGAGTGTTAAGACAATTTACCATTGACTGGGGTGCTTACACTGGTCAGCTTTTCTTTTTCTTTATTTATGTAAAACCCTCGGCTGGTGCTATCTCAAACTAGGGAGCTGCCTAGGGCACACTGCCACCTAGGGCACAGCCATGGCACGTCCTAACAAGACAGGGGCCTGTAGAGAAACCAATCCCCTGCAGCTGCTGAATGTCCGCAGGAGGGGGAGGAGGAGAAGCCGGCTGCAGGAGAGAAATGGAGGGGTTCAGTTTCTATATGCCACCAATCCTATGCAGGTCCTGCTGCCCCACTGTGATCTGCCGGCCCGCTGTTTCCTCTCTCCCATCCCCAGTGTTTCCCCCCTCCCTTCCTCGCTTTGATCTCTCCTGACACTGCTGTTTCCTCTCTCCCATCCCTGCTTTGATCTCTCCTGACACTGCTGTTTTCTCTCTCCCAGCCCCCCCTCCCGTCTGGATGGAGAGAGGGGAAGGGGCCGGTAAATGTGTCATTTACTGGCACCTTCCTTGTCAGTGATCGGTACCAATTTTTTTTTTACCGTTGCGTACTGCAGAATTGGATGTTGGCTAGAGAAATTTAGCAGTTTCATGTTTTGGGGGGGGGGGGGGGGGGAATGCAAGTAGCTGGTCTTGCCTAGGGTGCAAAATAGTCTAGCACCCGCCCTGGTAAAACCTTTATCCTAAATGGAAAAAGATCAATACACTTCGTCCAAAATTATCTGTAGGGACACATTTTTCTCGTACAATAACAGGATGAATGATTTTTGTGTAATTAGTATGGTATTTGTACGAAAAATCATGTGACCAAGACCGCGGATGCTCGGAAACAAAAGAACACATTAGAATACAATACAACACATTACATAATTTCTGAAGTTATGTTCTGTCCTATGAGAATTTTCATAACTTCTGTAACCTGTTGATTTTTCGAAATGAGACTAGCATGCACATAAAAACTGACAATCATTCGTCCAATATCCGTATCATATGTAAGAGACATTACACGCCCCTTCATCCAGACTGTCAATGCTGCTGTCCAAAAGTATCTGTTTTACTATTTCCTCCAGAATGTAGACACTCTAACACAGGAAGTGTGTTACTGGCAGGATCTCCTGGTTAGATAAAGATAAAGTTAGATAAATTAATGCAGCCGCCCCATCTAATGATTGGCAAGCTGCATTATATTACATTTTTCATTTTGGGTTTAATACTTTACCTTTGCCATATGCATAAGACTAATTTCAATTTAGTTTTGACTATACCTTCATTTTTATTAAAGGAGAAAATGGGAGATATCACGGCTCTGTTTAGACCCCTGATATCTCACCAAAGCCCACCAACAGGACTGATTTAAAAAAACTAAAATTGCAATATATATTAAATGAAATTGTAAAAAAATGAAAAAAAAAAATAGTAAAAAAAAAAAAAAAAAAATACTACTAACACTGCCCCGCCCTACCGACACTGTCCACTGCCCCAAACCCCTCCCGTCAAAAAGCATTGTGAACAAAAGAAAATGTTATTGTAAAAAAATAAATACATAAAAATAAAAAACTACTGACACTATCCACTGCCCTATACATGCCCCATACATGGGAAAGTCATGACTAACCCCCGGGGGGGGGGGGGGAGGTATTGGAGGAGTGGCCTGGTTGGAGTCCAGGCTGAGGTTGCCACTCTATTTCCTTCTCTAGGACACCTTAAATGTGTGACTTTCAGGTGCTACGCTTTTGTCTCTTAATACACTCCACATCCCTCTCCTGCACATAATACCCACCTCCGTACACTCTGCACTGTACATTCCCTATTCAACATTACTGCATTCTGCACTATTTAAGTCATCTCAGACTCTATTAAACCACACCTCCATTAGCAATATTTAGCCATGCCCACATGTTGCGCAATTTAAAAAAAACAATGCTTAGGGCCCACTTTTTATCTTGCACATGGGCCCACTCATTTCATGATATGCCCCTGGGTTTTACTTTAAAAAAAATAACAAATACAGATTTAAAAACATCAATTTTTGAATTGACAATAACTGGTCAACGCTCATGTTAATTTTAGCGATTTACTTTTAGTTATTTACTTTATATGCTACATTTTCATATGTGACTGAAGTATATCTATGAATGACAGCCATAGGCGTCATTAAGGGGTGGCTATTGAGGCTGGAGACCCATGTGGGGTCAATAGCCCCGAGTGTCTAAGGGGGTCCAGCTTTTTGTGTAAAGAAAAAGGGAGAAAGGACGGACAGCATCGGCGGCAGCCGCATTTTACCTTCTGTGTGATCCGGCCTTTGCAGCGCTCGAATTCTCCTTGTATGGAGCCGGCGTGGCGACGCCCCCTTCTTCCTCTAGAGTCACGCTGTGTTTATGTCTAAGGGCAGCTGCCAGTAGGAGAATAGAATAACGTTCGTGGTGGCTGGGACAGAAGAGAAGATTAAAGGTATTAAGTTGCTTCTGGCCAGGAAGAGGTTACTTACCTGGTACACAGGATCCTGCGATGTCTCCCCGCTATGTGTGTGAGCCGTCCTCCATCAGATCTATTAGCCCTTGTACACACGGTCGGAGATTCCGATGGAATGTGTCCGATCGGACCGTTTTGACTGATATTCCGACTGTGTGTGGTCTACATCGGACTGTTTCCATCAGAGTATCCGACGGACCAAGTTTTCCAACTTGTTGGTAAAATTTTCAGACAAAATGCTCCGATCAGGCATACTCCGATCATGTGTAGAGAATTCCGATCGGACAAAGTGCCACGCACGCTCAGATCAAATTCCTACACCAAAGCTATTGGCTACTAGCCTGAACGTAGTCTCGACGTAACGAAATAACGTCATCAGTGCCGGGCTCCGTTCCTTGTAAGTGTTGCGACGCACGGGGAAGGAGAATGGCGCCAAATTCAAAAAGTAAAAAACACAATACATATACAGTACACTGTAATCTTACAGATTACATTACTGTATCAATTTATTTCACCTCCCTTTTGTCCCTAGTGGTCTGTCCAGTGCCCTCCATGCAGTTTTATGTTATATATACTGTTCTTTCTGCCTGGAAACTGGAGATTGTCCATAGCAACCAAAAAGTGTCCCTTTTAAATCAAAAGTGGTTTTAGATCAGCTAGAAAACAGCGATAATAAATTGGAATCACTTGCAGAATTGAGCGATGGTGATTTGTGGGGAGATCCGTCATTAAACACTGAAAGTAATGACAACGACAATTCTGCAACTGAGCGAATTTCAGTGTTTTTGATTTGATTACATTATTGAATAATTTTTATTATTATTATATTATTATTTCTTAGAATTATTTATAGTTATTTATTATATTATAATTTATGATTTCACGTTTCAAACTTTATCATACCCGGGATGTCTACCAGACTCTTGTTTGGACAGATTTAAGTGAGTTATTCCTAAGAATTACAGGACTACACTATAAAACGCCAAATTTCCATGCAAAATAATTGTACCACTTTCAGCATCAAAAATCGGACATGCCAGTCCAAGAGTATGGCATATGACTTTCTTTACTTCGCTGCTATGGGTTCTAGCTCCAGATCTTTTGTAGACCTAGCAATGCCCCTGATGACAGCTAAAAACTGCTGTTAATATGACTAGAGTGCTCCTGTTTGGGGTGATGAATGGAGAAGGGGTGTACACAGACACTCCAATGTCTAAGTTGATTTAGGCAATCAGCAAGGTTGAAGGTTTTCCCTGAGTATTCTTATTTAGGGCTCCTATGTGTTCAAATCGAGCCATTTATGGACAGATTGAATATACAGCTTTGATTAATCGATTAACATGGGTACAACCAGCCTACCAGATTATTTTGTGATTATCGCTAGCGGCTGCTAGAGCTGCTAGCAATAATCACTGTCTTTTCCTGACTGCCCTCACCCTTTGCCGGGAGAAGACAATTGCTCAGTTGGAGGGTTTCCCATATCAGTACGGTCTGTGTTGATGGGGGAATTGTGCACATTTCTTTCCTGCAACCCGGGATTGCAGGAAAGAAATGTGCACCCTGTATGGCCTGCCTTATAGTTAACAGATTGTCTACCAATCAGGCCAAAAAAAATCTCTTGGGTGGTGTTGGAAGGCAACATGGTTTAATATCACATTTCTGGAGTTTTACTTTCTGGTTGATACAGCCTAAGTGACCTAAGTTGGAAGTTGACCCAACAGTTGGGTTCTGTGTATTGCTAAATAATAAATGAAAGTTTCATTGTCTCTGAAAAGCTTCCAGACACATACTAAGCCTGTTATATTGGATATGTATATCCACTGGACAGTATTAGGGAGATTTACTAAAACTGATGCACACTGAATCTTGTGTAACTGTGCATATTAACCAATCAGCTTCTAACTTAATATTGTTCAATTAAGTTTTGACATAAAAACCTAGATGCTGATTGGTTACTATGCACAGTTTCATCAGATTCGGTGTGTGCCAGCTTTAGTAAAGGGAGGGAGCGAAGAGGCAACATCTGAAGAGAAGAAGAGAAGAACAGAAGAACAGAAGGCGGCGACAGCGGGGGCGACAGCGACAGAAGACCGGGCCACCGCCTGTAAAAGAGCTATAAGAAGGCGCGGTGGCCCGGCAGAAGAACCGAAGAGGGGGACAAGACCCCCGAAGTCGGAAGAAGAGGGCGGCGGCGAGGAAGAAAGCCGGGTTCCTCCGCTAGCAAAAGAGCTAGCAGAAGATAGCGGAGGAGTCCGGCGAGAAGACCCCCGAAGACGGAAGACCCCCGGAGCTGTGCAATAAACTATTTTTACCCTGTGTTGTGTTTTTTTTTGTACTTTTTTCACAGGTGAATGGGTAGGGGTACATTGTACCCTATACTCATTCACATAGGGTGAGGGGTCGGTATCCGGGGGCCCCCTTATTAAAGGGGGCTCCCGGATTCCGATAAGCCCCCCGCCCGCAGACCTCGACAACCAACGGCCAGGGTTGTCGGGAAGAGGCCCTTGTCCTCATCAACATGGGGACAAAGTGCTTTGGGGTGGGGGGGCCGCGCGGCCCCCCTTCACCCAAGGCACCACCCATGTTGAGGGCACGCAGCCTGGTACGGCTCGGGGGGGGCGCTCGCTCGTCCCCCCCTTTCCTGGCCGGCCGGGTAGCGTGCTCGGACAAGGGTCTGATGTGGACCTGGGGGGACCCCCACGCCGATTTTTCTGTGAGGGAGCGAGGGGCATGGCCGATATGCACTGTGTGTGTATATGAGCGCACACAGCCTGGCTAGGACACGTTCCTACATATGTGCCCCCCTTAGCACACAGCTTGCTATGGCAGCACAAGCAGCAGAGAAGGAGTGGAGAGCACTGTCAATTCCAGAAGAGGAGGAACAGGGCGACTCTGTGCAATACCATTGTATTGTGGATATTAGGACTTTTTGACAACAATATAGTTTTTTTATCTCTTTAGTTGTATGGGTCATATAATGATTTCATTCAGGGAAATAAAAAAATGCAAAACCTTGGGCACATCTGGAAAAAATGCATACAAAGACAGCCTTTGAGATATACCCGAAACCACTAAAATGTTAGCAAAATTAAAGTTTTCGTTAAAAATAACACAGTGCCTAAGTGTAGGAAAACAACAAATTCAGCACTCATTTTATAGCTTATCCTCCATAATCTCTATCGTGTCAGCAGCCATCCATCTTCCCGACGTGTACCTCTGCCCATGTGAATGTTCACCTTTACAGAACTAAGCAAAGATTTCTCTGCTCCCATACGACTTCAACCCAATTTTAACACAAATGCCAGCCAAATCTAACAGGTTGTTAGTCTCTGCTCTAGAATACACTCTTCTGGAGTAGACAAACTTAAGCCTTGTTTTAATATTAGTGCCCTTAAATTTTTTTTGGCCAGCAATAGAGTTGTTCAGAAGAGGAAATGTAGTGCAACATGTCAGGAATAGCTGCGGTAGTCATTTAAACAATGTGTTTGAAGATGATCGTTCCTTGTTACGCAGTCCACTAAATCTCTATCAGACACAAAAGTTCACGACCCTTTCATTTTCTACAAATAAAACAAAAATGAATCTTAGTGAAAATAAACTTCCAGCTCAAAATCATATTAAACAAGTTGACCGAGATGTTGGCCATAACCCAAGGTAGGATCAGCTCTCCGCTCCCTACTGCCATTAGAATGCCGCTTGGCTCCATCGTACAGAATCTTGGCCTGAACAGATTGCAGAGCTTCCAGCATAATAAAAACCTGTGACTCATTACAGCTAACTAAATATGTATCCTGCAACCACTCCGTAGCTGAAATTGTGCAGTTAGGTTAAAATAAGCTTTTCAAATTTACATAGCCGAATAAAGAGGACACAAATAATGACAAAAAGGGGATTGGAGATGAATTGGGGAACCAAATTTAGCATTAGGTTAAAATTACTGTGTATTTCTGGAACATGGGATGTCCAGAAGTGCATTCCAAAAATTGGAAACAAGGTAAAGCATTTACCCCCTAAAGTTGCTGCTGAGAATGACCCAGGTCTCCCTTACCTGTTCAGGCTGCCAGGCCCAGACACTAGTTCCAAGCACACAGACAAATGCAGGTTCAGTTTAGGGGATGCCTGTTTGTCGATTTATTGCAGTAATAGAGCAGAAGAGATTTATGTGGATACAGGATACTCCAATAAAACCAGCAAATACAGGAGGACAGATTCTTAACCCCAAACCCAATAACAGCAGACTTTGTTGGAGGTAGAAGGAATAGTCAGTTAATATGAGACTCTGAGCAGTCCCAGCAACCTCCAGCATTCAGTCCCCCAGTGCATAGGCATACTTAGAATCCTCAGCAAAGGTCATACGCACGATGTCCATGGTCAGCTGTCGCCAACCAGCTTCCATGCAGCACTCTGTAGTGATAAAGGGGCCCTTCTCCAGCCCAGCTCCCTTAGGTAGTGCCCTCCAGCAAATGTTTTTCAGTCCAAGTTACTCCAGTTCTTCTGCCAAGTACATGTTGAGGCCTATCAACAGCCTCTCGGTACGCAGGCTGCCTCCCAGGGGCAACTGCCAGTTGTTATAGCAGTTGCGTGACTACCATCAACCAGCAGGGTAGGTACACAGGCAGTCACCCTGGCAGATGACTCAAGCTCATCTGAGATGCAGAGTCTAGGTACTAACCAGTGCTCACCAGAGCTCCTGATGGTGGAGATGGATTTTGTTGCATGTTAATACCAGGTTGCAGTCCTCAGTATCACCCCACCAGGAGGTGAGCAAGCTGGGGTCCAGAAGCGGATAAGCAGGTAGGGATCAAACAGAAGCACAGTCAGTAAAACAAGTCAAAGGTCAGTAACGAGTAGTAGCAGATTGAAATCAGGTAGAAGCATAGTCAAGGAACAAGCCAAGGATCAATAACAAGTGGTAGCACAATATGGACAGCAGCAGGGAAGATGAGAGTGAGATACTGGCTGATGAGAGCACAATAATCTAGCAAACAGGAAGTGCAGAGACATGGCTCAGGAAGTTCATGGGAGGAGCAAGAAGTTCAAGGTTCACCAGAAGTCAAGGCACAAAGTGGGGTTGTCCAATGGATCAGACAGGGTGCTGCCCAGTATCTCAGGTAGGACCATAGTTTCCTAACAAAGAACACATAAGACAAGTGGGGCCGTTTTATAGACTTTATACAGTAAACAACTGCATTTTTCAGTGTATTCCAATGGGCAATAAATATAAGAAACAAAATTGAAACCTATATGGCTAAATCCTACTGTAAAAAAAAAAAAAAAAATCAATGAGAAAATCGGTTCTTCAAAAACCAAATTGAAAGGGTCATCTTCAGCATTTCAGAGATTCAAGGAATATAAGATATAAGATATAAGGGAGCACACTGAGCAGCTAAAACTAGCATACAAAAAACATATTGCTAAAGTAAGTAAAACAAATCCCAAAAATATCTTCAACCATATCAATAGTAAAATGGTACAGAACATATACTGTAGGCCATATAAAAGATGATAATGGGGTGTTGATCAAAAGTTATATAAAGAAGGCAGATGTATTAAATGCATTTTTCTATTTAGTGACAGGGTTGATCCTCAACAGAAATACTACAACAATGAACTGAATGTATTTCTGTTTTCTGACATAAATTCAGGTTAAAATCAGACTGGAAAAACTTAATGTGAATAAATCACTAGGACCAAATGGCTTACACTCACGAGTCCTCAAAGAGCTTAGCGTCAATATAATCTGGCTGTTTTTTATAATTTCTAAGGACACCTGACTGGAATGGAACCAACCATTTAAAAAGGTCAGGATATATACCAGAAAACTAGACCAGTCAGCCTAGCATTAATAGAATGTAAAATGTTTGAGGAAAGGGTAAGGGACTATATTTTGGATAATTGTAGGTAGAAATCAGCATGGAATTTAAAAGGACCTCATCAGATCAACCCGTTAGCATTATATGAGGCAGAGAGTTGAAACGTAAGGGAAATGTGGATGTAGTAAACTGTATCTAGATTTTGTTAAAGGTTTCAACACTGTACCTCATAAACATTAAATGTATAAAATAAGGTCTATTGGCGTTGAAGAAATTGTATGTACATAGATAATAAAAAAAATTACAGGATATTACCCAGAGTAGTGATAAATGACTCATTCTCCGCATGGAAAGTGTTTCCCTGAGACCATTAATGATATTGAAGTTTGAATAAAGACACAGGACCATTCAGTTCAACATATATACCTGTGCGTGTGGGTGTACATGCCACTATAGATTCCCATATCCCTGTATATTATGTTCACTGAGAATCTAAAATCAGTTTTAGGTTAAAATCAAATTATTAGCTGAGAGAATAGTTAAAGCCCAACTCTGTGTATCTTAAAAAAGAATCTCTTTATTTTCCCCAGCCATAACTCACTTTGCTGGAGATGTGGGTCTCAGACAGGCACACTACTCCACATCTTCTGGGATTACCCACAGCTTACCCCATTCTGTCAAAAGGTCCTGCAGATTGTTTACTAACTTACAGATGTTTCCTTTTTGGACAACCCGGTGGCAGTGCTTCTAAACCTGACTCCGATGTCCAGCAAGGGATACCGTAAATCTGTCAGAAATCATGAAATCAGACCGAGACAAAAGTACAGTTAAAATAAATAAAACAATCATAGTCAAAACATAGCCAGAGTTCAGGAACCGGAACGGATAGTCAGACAAGCCAAACGTCAAGGAGCTGGAGATGAGAGTAGTAAAACAGCAAACGGGATTTGGAGCCAGAATGGATGTCAGCCAAGTACCGTATTTTTCCGTGTATAAGACGCTACTTTATCCTTAAATTGTTAGCCTGAAATTCGAGCAGCGTCTTATACACGGTCAGTCAGCCTGGGAGAGAGCCGTGCGGGTGCCTAGATGGTCATAGCTTGTGAACGGCTTCCTCCAATCATGAGCCATATGTTAGTGACGTCAGCTGGAGGTAGAGGAGGAGGTGGAGAGTGCGCAGATACAATCCCGTTCGTCGTGGAGACTGCGCAGATGCAGAGAGCAGAGCATTTTGAGCCCAAGATGTCACAGAATAATAAAAGTAAGAGACTGTCTTATTCTGCAAAATTTAAACTCAGTGTAGTTAGCTATGCAAAAGAGCATGGGAATAGAGCTGCAGAGAGACAGTTGACTGACTCAGAAGACAGCAATGATGCAAAAGAAGAATTCTGTCTGGAACTAGTAATGAAGAAGAGAACATTGATGCAACAGAGGTTGAATAAAGTGATATGATGCATAATATACTGGTATGTAAAAGTTAATTACTAAATAAAACTGTGTTCTGTTTTACCTGTTTAAAATATGGATTTCTTAATTCTGGGTTGCAAAAGTGGGGGGCGTCTTATACATGGGGGCGTCTTATAGACGGAAAAATACGGTAAGTCTTTAACAGAAATGCAGGAAAACGTCTCTGTGATGTTGAGTAAGGCGAAGGCAGAGATCCTCTGGGATAGACGGCTTAAGTAGGCAGGACTGACGAGCAGGATATCATCAACAGCCGAGTACCTGTGGAGAGATAGGAGCTGGCAGTTAGCTGACAGTTGAGCGGCCAGCTCAGAGAAGGAGGGGCTTGAGTCCAGCCCTGACAAAATCCCTGGCTAAGCATCTATTAAATGCAGCTAGGGCATGCATCCCCAGCATGTGGAAACAGCAATCTCCACCAACAGAATTACAATGATTTGCCAGGGTGAACGACATTCAACAGATGGAAGCTCTAATAGCTGCCCTCAGGGATAGGACGGAGGAACATAACACACACTGGCTATACTGAGACATGTTCTGGTTCTCGGATGGCTATTTGACCTATTCTTAAGCTGATCCCTTTGTGGGATGTCAACGCCTTGTGCCGCTGACTCCGCTGAAGCACCTTTCCCTCCCTGTTCCCTTACTTCTCCTCTTCTTTTATCTTTTTGTGTAATTCCCACCCTCAACACCTGGGGTGTCGTCTTTTTCCCCCAATAGGCAGAAAAAAGTCACTAATTCATGCATTAATCGCTGGGTGCAGCTACTGTGAGGTTGGGACAGAGAAACCTACCCTGTGGGGTCCGGGTTTTGTTCCTTACCTTGCAGCGGTTCAGCACCTGCTAAATAGTGCCTTTATTTATGTTTCCTGGTATATTCATGACTATTAATTTTCTATATTTGTTTTCCGCCACACTACAAGACCGGAAATAGGATATATTTGTTGTAAAGGCTACAGCCCACAGTTTATGGATACTCTATATCAGGGGTAGGCAACCTTTCAGTGGTGAAAATCTACCTGGACAACATCGAAGAGATTGAAGATCACTGGGGTGCGGGTTCCCTCTTTTTTTTTTAAAATAAATAAATTAACTAGCAAGCCCTCAATAAAACATAAAGCTAGCAAGAAGAAAGCTTAGGAAAATCGAATAAAACAAATGTTAATGTAAAAATATAAACTTAGCCTACCTTAAATGTTAACTTTAGCAAGAAACTCAGCAGAACCACTGGAACTGCAGGTTGACTTTGACTGATATCAGGCCTTGCTGGCCTCAATGCTAGCCTGGCTGTATGCGCCTAGCTCTCACCAGTGTAAGTAATATGTAGGACAGTGTCCAAGGGTCAGTAGTAGGTAGTGCAGTGTACAGAGGTCACTAGTGTGTAAGGCAGTGTGCAGAAGTCAGTAGCAGGTAGGGCAGTGTACAGAGGTCAGTAGTATGTAGGGCATTGTACAGAGGTCAGTAGACGATACAGAGTACAGATGTCAGTAGGAGGTAGGGCAGTGTAGAGGTAAGTAGGATTTATGGCAGTGTACAGGGGTCTGTAAGATGTATGGCAGTGTACAGTGGTCAGTAGGATAGGGCAGTTTACAGAGGTCAGTCAGATGTAGGGCAGTGTAGACAGGTCACTAGTATGTAGGACAGTGTACAGAAGTCAGTAGGATGTATGGCAGTATAGACAGTAAGATGTAGGACAGGGGTGAAGAGGGCAGACAACAGGGCATTAGCAGGGTAGAGTACAGGTAGTCAACAGTGCAGTGTAGAGAGGGGTCAGGAGGGCATGGTACAGGGAGGTTATGAGGGCACAGTACTGGGGGAGGGGAGGTCAGGAGGGCATAGTGCTGGGGGGTTCAGGGGAGCACAGTACTTGGGGGGTAGGAAGGCTGGGGTCTGGTGGGCACAGTACAAAGAGGTCAGGAGGACATAATAGTGGAGTTGTCAGGAGAACAGGGTACATGAGGGTCAAGATGGCACACCTAAGATGGGTCAGGAGGGCATGGCACTGAGGGATCAGGAGGGCATGGTACGGGGGGAGGCCATAGTGCACAGAAGTCAGGGTACACAGAGGTCAGGAGGGCATGGTACTGGGGGTCAGGAGGGCATGGTACTGGAGGTCAGGAGGGCATGGGGGTTAGAAGGACGCGGTAGATGGTGGTCAGGAGGGCATAGTACTGGGGGTCAGGAGGGCATGTTAGACAGAGTTCCGGAGGGCATGGTACTGGGGGGCAGGAAGGCACAGTGCACGGAGGTCAGGGTACACAGAGGTCAGGAGGGCATGGTACAGGGAAGTCAGGAGAAGACAGAAGCAGTTTTCTGATGCAGAGTGGCAAGGGAAGCTGCTGTGGCAGATCTACCTGTTGTGGTACGCTGATCACCACTGGCCCTCCTCTCTCATCCATCCCATGTGATAACACAGACAAACCTTTGGGGTGGACTGGAGAGGAGGGATTGGCATACTACACCCTGGTGTAAAAGAGCCAAGACTTACCCCAGCGGTATGCTTGAGTCAGCCTCACCACACAAATCCAGGGCTCACAGCACCAATGTCCAAGCCGACAGAGCTCCGTAGGAGGTGCAGTCATTCCCGCCCTGCAGCCGCATGTACGCAAGGGGCGAGCCACGGGGTGGGAAAGCCCTCCACAGCCTAGGATGCGCTTTGACTCTTTCCTGATTGAAGAGCTCAGGCAACGAATACCGGAGCGGTTTGTCCTCTGAGCTGCTGTGCCTAGAACATGAGGGTGGGAAAGGCAGAGACCTGATCATGATCTACCTGTGACCTACACAGGGTTGACCGGTAGATCGGGATCGACAGGTAGGGATCGCTCTATTTTGTAGGGGTGGAACCTTGTCCGTTATTAGTCAATGGTTAGCCATTGATACCTGTTTTGGTTGTATTTTTGTATAAATTTGCATTTTATTGAATGTGATTTGTCATGTCACACTGTTATGTTCTATTGCATCCCTTAAATTAATAATAATAATAAAAAAATAATAACCTCTTGAGCTTATTGCTCATTTAGGTCTAGGACATATAGAAAAGAAGATCTAATTACCAGCTCGACTAGATTGGTCCCTGCAGCATCTTTTTCCCATGCTCCCCAAGTGGTCTAAGGCCTAATGTCATCAAGACCATAACCCTGCATTGGATGTGATGATGCAGAGGGAAACCAATTGCCAGAGTATGGGAGAGCATGGTCTACCAGAGGATCAGAGGATCAGGTAAGATAAAGTGCCAAAACTCAGTCTCCAGTAAAAGAGCAGTTTACCCTACAAGTGTCAGTAAAGCTCCACTGCAAAAGATCATTTTTAGGTTGTCTGGATTTGGGCTTTAACTACGCTCTCAGCTGATACTGCTCTGGCAGTAAAGGACACCTTACACTATTTGAAATTAAATTGCTTCTCATCCCACTTCATGTTGTGGCCATGTGTCTTCTTCAGAGTTCTTAGATTAAAAAGTTTATTCCAAATACTACTGATACATTTGTATAATGCTATCATATCCCCTCTTAAGTGCCACTATTCCAAGAAGAACAAGTTTGTATTCTAAACCTTTCTTCATAACTTATGTCCTTAATTCCCTTTACTAATTGTGTTGCCCTTCTATCAACTTTCTCTAGTTCAAGGACATTTTATCTGCGGATTGGTGCCCAAAACTGAACCATATACTCAAGATGTGGCAGAACACTGTAAATAGCAGAATTATAGTTTTAGCTCTTGAATAAATTCCTTTTCTTGTAATGCATGGTAGCAGTTTGCTGGCTTTGTTAGCTGCAGTCTGGAATTGGCATTGCATTCTACTGTTGAGTATATGGGCTACAAGGACCCTGAGATTTCTTTCCATCCTTAATTGTCCCAGAGAAGCATTTCCTAATGAGTACCATGCATACATATTTTAAGATCCTAAGAGCATAAATTTACATTTTTAACACTGAACATCCTCTGCCATGTAGCTACCCACCCCTCAGTTTTATCAAGGTAATTTAGTAGAAATTATATATCCTGTTGTGAAGTTTTTACTCTACACAGCTTGGTATCATTAGCAAACACTGGGATGGAGCAATTTATTCCCACCTACTGTATATAGTGTTTATAAATCATGCAGGATGTAGATGTAGGTTTGTTATATGAACTGGACTGAGACTGGACAAAATAAAGTTACATTTCAAAGCAGTATTAAATTAAATAATAATTTAAAAAAATCTATATTGCAGCTTGTCAATCCTTAATTGTGGTGACTGCATTAATTTTCCTTTTTTGCTTGCACTTCTGGTTTTCTTAAGATTTTTATGTTTTTGTAACAAATACGGCTAATGATGTTTCTCTTTGGCCTCTCATGTGTAGATTGCTATGCCCTTCCTTTCTTTTCTGTCAAGGCTGGGCTCAGCCCTTCGTTCTCAGAGTTGGCCACTCAGCTGTGGGCTAATTGCCAGCTCCTATCTCTCCACAGTTACTCAGCTGTTGATGATATCCTACTCATCGGTCCTGCCTACTTAAGCCCAGTCCAGAAGATCTCTGCCTTCGCCTTGGTCAACATCACAGAGACTATCTCCTGCATTCCTGTTTAAAGACTTGCTTGCCTGACATCCATTCTGGCTCCAGATTCTGTTTGTTGTTTTACTACTTGCTCTTCCATTACATTGGTCCCTAATTTTCTGGCTTGGCTGACTATCCATTCCGGTTACTGAACTTTGGCTATGCTTTGACTATGTTTATTCTATTTACTTTTATTATTAAACAAGTGTGATTTAACTATAGTTCTGTCTTGGTCTGATTTCATGGTTTCTGACAGTAGGCGAAGGATATGAATTCAGAAGATGCAGTCAATCCACTTGTTGGTAATATTTTTTCCAGATTTCATGAACTGGATCACCGCATAGATCAGTTTGCCATGGCATACACGGCTCACCTGGAATCTCCTACTGTGGCTGCCCCAGTACAATCTATGTTGCAGGCCGTCCCTGCTGCTGTTCCAGTCTCTGTGCACTCGCCTCGAGTATTACCTCTATTAAAGGTATGTCTGGTTCCGCTCCGATTCCCCAGCGATTTGGGGGCGATCCAGTTCAATGCAGAGGGTTTCACCACCAGGTTGAGATTTACTTTGAGATGCTGCCCCAGGAGTTTCCCACAGACAGAAACAAAGTAGGTTTTGTGATATCTTTGCTTTCAGAGAGAGCCTTGGCCTGGGCAAACCCTCTATGGTAGATGCAAAAATCTGTTGTCTTGAGTTACCCTGACTTTGTGGCCTCTTTCAAAGGGGTATTTGACGTTCCCGCACTCTCCGCTTCTGCTACCAAGTGCCTCATGTTTATCAAACAGAGTACAAGAACTGTTGCCGACTACGCCATTGAATTCCGTACTCTGGCAGCAGAGGTTGCTTGGAACAATGAGGCCCTTGTGGCTGTTTTTTCTCATGGTCTCTCGGATTCCATCAAGGATGAGATAGCAGCCGAGATATACCCACTGAGCTGGAGAGCTTGATCTCGTTTGCCATCCTCAAACTCCAGACTCAGAGAAAGACTTTCTTTGAAAGACTGCTTGCGGAAGCCTCCTGTACATTTCCCTCCAAGCTTTGCAGTCCCACCCATGCCTCCCTCACCTCCCTCACCTCCCATGCCTCCTGGTACCGAGTCAGTCAGTGAAGATGAACCCATGCACTTGGGCTTCACACATCTCTCTGCAGATGAGAGAGCCTTTAGGAGGAGGGAGAGATTGTGCCATTATTGTGGCCAGGCTGGTCACTTTTTGAAGTCTTGTCCTACGTGTCCAGGGAACACCCGAACCTTGAGGCCCTGTCATAGACAGAAATGAAAAGAGAGAAAACACTGCGCTACTATCTAACAAAGGAGATAGAGCAGCTAACACTCAAGCAAACAAAGCTAAACAAAATGATAAAAGATTAGTGAAAAACATTATGTACACAAATGTACACAAGTGTAAATACAAGTGTGATACAGCACATAAAACAGCACTGCACAATGTGATAAAATTTACATAAAAGTGCAAAACAATATATGAAAAAAGTGGACAAAGTGAAGGACTTGGTTCACATTGAAAAAATTAACTCCAGTGTGTCCTATATTGGAAATAGTCTGCATAAGCCCAAATGTGCAGGTGAATGTTCCTGTAGTATAATGCCAAACACAAAGAGAAATCTGGGAAAATCAATGCCAACAATGGAGGCTAGGACTAGTTGTCTGAAGTCACATTAACATCGACCAGTCAAGAAAAAAGGTGGGTACTCTTATGCCGCGTACACACGGTCGAACTGTTTGACGTACTTAGTCCGTCATACAATCCAACGGACAATCCGGAATCTATGCCTGATTAATAAAGCAATTAATGTCCCAATCGGTGTTCATACCATGGGGCGAGTAGCACTTAAGTTTGTGTATCCATAAAGTTTCAAGACGTGAAACTCCCCGTTGGCACGACTCCCCCCTCCAATTGGAAACTAACCTATCAATTATCTGGAACTGAGTATCGGTTTAGTCTTTCCCATGGTATTCGAGATAATGGCGAGGTACCGTATCTTTATTGCATCCTTTTTTAATTTTAGCCAAATGCTCATTTACCCTAATGGAGAAGTTCCTGATGGTACGGCCCACGTACTGTTTTTTGCATGGGCACATGATAAGGTACACAACGAACTTGGTAGTGCAAGTTGTGAAATGTTTCATAGAATATACTTGCCTAGTAACCGTGGACATAAAGGTGTCTATTTTTCGACCTCTCAGGGAATTATGTGAGCAAACGTTACATTTTCTACATGGAAAAAAACCTTTACATTCAGGAAAAAACTGAATCAGTTTCGGGGGATCTATGGCATTGGGGGCAATGTCGCCTTGTATAGAGCGTGCTCCCCTGAAAATTACTTCTGCGTGTTCAGGGATTGATGTCCCCAAAATTATGTCACTACGGAGTATTTTCCAATGTCTATTAAAGATTTTTTAGATTTCTTTGTGTTCAGTAGAGAAAGTTGTGAAGAAGGACCACATAAATTTATCATCCCTAATTGTTTTTGATCTTGTTTCTAGTAGGGAGACTCTGTCAATTGAAGCAACAGCATTGATATCCACATCCAGATCTGCTGGTCTGTAACCCTTATCACCAAATATTTGTCTAAGGATATTAGATTGTTGCCTAAAATCACTGTCGTTGGTGCAATTATGACTCAACCGAAGGAACTGGCCACGCGGGACAGATTTGAGCCAATGCTCATGGTGGCAACTGTCAACAGGGATGTAGCCATTCCTATCGGTTGGTTTGAAATAGGTTTTGAATTTCAGACGATTGTTAATGGCTATAATTTCCAGATCTAAAAAGTGTATGTTGGTCATGCTGGCTTAAAAATTAAGGACAATGCCACAGTCATTCTCATTGAGAACTGCCATGAAAGTATCCAGTGAGGCCCTACTGCCTGGCCATAGGAGGAGGATGTCGTCTACATATCTAGCCCACAGGACCAACTCCAGTCTATCAAGGGCATAGACAACATCCTCCTCCCACTGGGCCATGAACAGGTTAGCCAAACTGGGAGCATATTTAGCCCCCATAGCTACACCCTTGATCTGGGAAAAGAACGAGCCTTGGAACCAGAAATAATTATGCTCTGTGGCAAATCTCAAAAGTTCCATAATATTTTTTTTCCATAATAATTTTATTGAAATTTTTAGAAGGGTATACAATCCTTGTATAAACATTTTACATGCGAGTTGAAAAGGACTCATACAAATAGTTTTTGAACTAGGCAAAATTAACACATAAGAACATAAGCATTTGTAAATTGGACCTGGTCCCCTTGCCTGACGATTTCTAGTCAGGCTGCTGTAGGCTGGCTTTTATAAGATAGTTAAGTGAAGAAGATTCCCAGGCCAGCTAGAAGATATTGTCACCAGACGTAGTGCATGTAGAAAAAGTCAAGTGTGGGAGACATGAACTTATATTTGATCAGGGTAGCGGGGGTCCCGTCAGAGGGCTGATCCGTCGTCACGTCCAGTCTAGTCCATGTGTGTAGTGTTAAGATAGTCAGGCCATTGCGAGCTGTTGGGCAGTCCAACTAATAGTTTATAGAGAGGAGAGGTTGTACGATCTTGAGTCAGTGCTGGGTTATGGGGGGGTAAGAGGAGCAGAGGAGGACAGAGAGGGAGAAGTATCAAAGGAGAAAGAGAAAGGGGAAGGGGGGGTCGGGTAGGGGGATCAGAGAGTCAGAGGGGGGAGGTCCCCCCCCTGGGCCCCACGCGCGTTCGGGTAGGCAATAAGAACTACATTAGATAGCAGGTTCTCTTCACACCTGGATGTGTGAGAGAGTTCCTCAGTGGAAAGAATCACCAGTCCGGTCATAATTGTGATGCATTGTGTTGCCGACCTATATAGGTTTCCAAGTTAAGTTGCGGAGCTCGTAACCCATGTGTATCGGTCGGAGGAGCAGAAGTCGTTCCATTTCGCCCATGTTTGAACAAACTTGTGAGGTGAATCTCTAGAGATATGGATCAACTCTTCCATTTCCGCTATTTTTTTAATGCGGTTCAGCCACTCTTGTATTGATGGCACTTCTGGAGTGCCCCAGTGTGCTGGTATGCAAAGTTTAGCTGCGTTGAGCAGATGTAAGCAAAGGGATTTCTTGTACAGGTGAATCGGAGTGGAAGAATAGTGCAGAATGAGTCTGGCTGGTGTGAAATCTATCTATCAGTGATATGGGATGAAATTTTGTGTACTTGGGTCCAGAAGGTCAGTAATCTGGGGCAAGACCACCAGATGTGCAGGAATGTACCTATCTCGGAATGACATCTCCAGCATTTATCTGATGTGTCTTTATTGTATTTGCTTGTTATCATGGGTGTGCGGTACCAGCGAGACAATGTTTTGTAGTTGTTCTCCTGCGTTGCTACATTGAGAGAACCCTTATGAGCTATTGTGAATATCTTCTCCCAACTTTCTTCCGAAAGCTCCATCTGTAAGTCTCTCTCCCAGGCCCTACACGCTTTCCCTTCTGAAGATAATAGGGATGAAAAGAGCAAGGAGTAGGTGTATGAAATTAAGTGTCGTTGTGGAGAGGTCTGGGAGCAGAGGCTCTCAAATGGGGAGAGGTCTCGGGATAGCGACGAGCCTGGTTTTGTGGTTTGTATGAAGTGCCTTATCTGAAAATATACCCAGTAAAGGAACGGTGTATCCCCAGGGGTTATAGGCACCTCCCTCCGGTCCAACATTTTGCCATTATGAAAAAAGTGGCGAACTTGCATTTCTTCAAGTGGCCACAATGTCTTTAAGAAGGTATGTGCCATGCCAGGTTGGAAAGCAGGGTTAAGTCGGACAGGAGTGAGGGGTCCAGGGTTCGATGAGAGGCTCGCTATTTTGTTTGCTTCCCTGAAGCTGCTTAGAGTGGTGCCTATAAGCGGGTGCTCTCGTAGTGTTTTAGGAATATGGTGTGGAAGTATCCACGGGGAAGTTTTGATCGGGAGGTCGGATAAGGAGTCCTCTAGTTTCACCCAGTCTTTCATGTCTTCATGAGTTGCCCAGTCTACTATCCTCCCCAAGTGACACGCATAGGAGTACTTCCATAGGTCTGGCAGACCAATGCCTCCCTTTGTTTTTGGTTTGGATAAAAGTTCCATAATATAGTTCCTATATAAAGGATGGAGTGTTGGATCTCGAGATAGATAGAGCTCAACCGCAGCTAAACCAAGATGGTGGGGAATGCATGTGTAAAGGGCAGACACATCTGCGGTGACCAGAATCAAATCTTCATTGTATTGTACCGTCTCCAATAATTTAATCGTGTCCCTAGTATCTTGTAGGTACGATGGAATTTGTTTGACCAAAGGCTGGAGATAGTGGTCTATATATTTTCCAATTCTGGATGTAACAGAGTCTATGCCACTTATAGTTGGGCGCCCTGGTGGATTTTCCTAACTCTTGTGTATCTTGGGTAGTTGATATATAATTGGGATACGCGGTGCTAATGGAACTATAAAATCTTTCTCTTTTTTATTGAGAATATTGAGGGTGAAGCCCTCATTTACAATCTCAATAAGAGCCTTTTTGTACTTCAAAGTTGGATCTCCCGGTAAGGAGTCTGTCATGGACAGACTTTAGGTGGCGTTGTTTCATCCACAGTTATCCAGAAGGATAAGCCCCTGGTTTTGGTCACCCTTTCTTGGGCTGAGTCGTCCATCGAGATACAGGTCCTAATCGACTCTGGAGCTGCATGCCTGTTCATTGATGCTGTCTTTGTATTGCAGCACTCGATTCCGCTGCAGCTGCGTGACACTCCACCTGCCATTGAGGCTCTTGACGGGAGACCTCTACAGCCTGCCCATGTAACTCATGAGACGTTTCGGTTGTCCATGGCCGTAGGGGTTTTTCACCATGAGATAATCCAATTCCAAATTATTTCCTCAACCAGGTTTCCGCTGGTTATTGGTTATCCTTGGTTACAGAGGCACAACCCCTCTTTTGATTGGCTCCGTGCTGAGGTTCTCTCCTGGTCACCACAATGCAGTGAGACATGCTTCCTGAAGGTATCCAAGGTCCTGTGCACCTCTTCACTCTCCTCCCTGCCGGAGGAGTACCGCGATTTTAGCGATGTCTTTGACAAAGGTCAAGCTGGTAGCTTGCCTCCACACCGGTCTTATGATTGCGCAATTGACCTTCAGCCTGGTGCCATACCCCCTCGTAGCCGGGTTTACCCTTTGTCGGTCTTGGAGGATAAGGCCATGGAGGAGTATGTTGCGGATGCACTTTCTCGAAGTTTCATCCGCAAATCCTCGTCTCCTGCTGGTGCTGGTTTCTTCTTTGTGAAGAAGAAGAGCGGTGAACTGAGACCTTGTAGTGATTATAGGCGTCTCAATCATGTCACGATTAAGAATGCCTACCCGATTCCGTTGAGTTATTTGACCGCCTCAAGGGAGCAACGGTTTTCACAAAGCTTGGTTTGAGAGGGGCATACAATCTCGTGCAGATTAAGGAGGGCGACGAGTGGAAAACTGCGTTTAATACCAGAACAGGCCATTATGAGTACCTGGTGATGCCTTTTGGCCTTTGTGACGCCCCGGCAGTTTTCCAGGAGTTTATTAACAATGTCCTCCGAAATTTTTTGCAGTTATGAGTGGTGGTTCATCTCGATGATATCCTCATATTTTCAAAGTACCTGGAGAGCCCCCACACAGATGTCTGTCGTGTGCTTCAGAAACTAAGAGAGAACAATCTCTATTGTAAACTGGAGAAGTGCGAGTTCCATCGTGAACAGGTTATATTCCTGTAATTTTATGTCATTTCCACTGCTGTTTTTTTGATGGACCCAGAGAAACTTTCGGCAGTCCTACAGTGGCCTCAACCCATGGGTTTGCGTCCTCTGCAGCATTTCCTGGGATTTGCCAACTACTCGTCTCTGGTCAAGCCCCTGACTGATGTGACCAGAAAGGACGGTAACCCACAGAGTTGGTCTCCGGAGTCCATTAAGGCCTTTGAGACTCTCAAGGCTGCCTTTGTTTCTGCTCCTGTGTTAGCACATCCTGATCCTACGTTGCCTTTTATCCTAGAAGTTGATGCTTCTGGGACTGGAGTTGGCGCCCTTCTGTCTCAATGTCCTAACTCTGAGAGCGCTATGCATCCGTGTGGCTACTTTTCCAAGAAATTGTCTCCTGCTGAGTGCAATTATGAGATTGGTGACAGAGAGCTGTTGGTGATCATTTTAGCCCTGAAAGAATGGAGACATCTCCTTGAAGGTACCACTGTGCCGGTTCTCATTCTTACTGACCATAAGAATCTCACATTCTTGTCTGAGGCTAAGCGCCTATCTCCCAGAAGGGCACGATGGGCTCTTTTCTTGTTGAGTTTTAATTACATTGTCTGATTCTTATCCGGTACTAAGACTGTAAGGGCTGGTGCCTTGTCACGACAATTTTCCTCCACCTCCAAGTCGGAGTCTGTTCCGGTTCCTCCTGATTGTATCATGGCTATGGTTCGCACCAGTCTTACTTCTCCTTTGGGTGACAACATTTTTACTACTCGGGTCCATGCTCCTCCTGAGAAACCTTGTGACCACTGCTTTGTCCCAGAGAGTCTCCATACTGCCGTGCTCCAGACATACCATTCTCCCAAGGCAGCTGGCCTTCCTGGGAAGAATCAACTCATTTGGGCCATTTCCCAACAATTCTGGTGGCCTAGTCTATGCACTGATGTAACTGCCTTCGTAGCTGCCTGTTCCGTGTGTGCTCAGAGTAAGACTCCACGACACCTTCCCGTGGGCCTCCTACAACCCATACCCAATGGAGAGAGGCCCTGGATCCACCTGTCTATGGATTTAATTGTGGAGTTGCCAAACTCCCAAGGCAACACTGTTATCCTTATGGTGGTTGACTGGTTCTCAAAGATGTGAAATTGTATTCCACTTAAGGAGTTGCCTACTTCTAAGGAACTGGCTTCCATTTTTTCTCGGGAGATCTTTCGCTTACATGGGCTACCCAAGGTGATTGTCTCGGACAGGGGCAGTCAGTTTGTCTCCTGGTTCTGGCGAGCCTTTTGTGCACAGTTGGGAATTCAGCTTGCTTTCTCTTCTGCGTTTTACCCACAGTGTAATGGGGCTACAGAGTGAGCCAATCAGTCATTGGAGCAATTCCTACGTTGCTATATTTCTGACCACCATAACAACTGGTCAGACCTATTACCATGGGCAGAGTTTAATCACAACAGTGCCTTGAATTCTGCCTCCCATTTGTCTCCATTTATGGCGAATTAAGGTTTCCAAGCTTCCATGTTGCCTGACTCATTTGTTCCGCAGAGTATTCCTGCATTAGAGGAGCATCTCCGTGGTCTTCATTCCACATGGGTATAAGTCCAGGAGTCTTTGCGTCATGCTAATGATAGGTACAGACTCCATGCTGACCGCAGACGCCTGCCTGCACCTTCCAACCAGGTTGGGGACAGGGTCTGGCTGTCATCTCGCAACCTCCGACTTCGTGTTCCCTCACTGAAGTTTGCACCTCGGTTTATTGGGACTTTCCGTATCCTTCGCAGGATTAACCCAGTGGCTTACGCGTTGGACCTTCCTCCTAGTATGTGCATCTCTAATGTGTTTCATGTCTTCTTATTGAAACCATTGGTCTGCAACCGATTTGCCACTACAGTGCCATGTACTCACCCTTTACAGGTTGAGAACCATGAGGAGTATGAGGTAAAACCCATTGTTGACTCCCGTAGGTTCCGTGAGCGCATACAGTACCTGGTGCATTGCCCTCCTCTGTGATTTCCAGATTTCCATAGACGTTTTCCCTCAAGCCCGGTGGCCCTCCGAGGGAGGGGGTCACTGAGGAGGGGGTACTGTCAGGGCTGGCTTAGCCCTACCTTTTCTGGGCTGGCTGCTCAGGTGTTGGCTAATTGCCAGCTCTCATCTCTCTCCACAGTTACCCAGCTGTTCCTGATCCTACTTAAAGCTCTCCAGTTCACTTCATCTCTGCCTTTGCCTTGGTCACATCACAAGAAACCATCTCCTGCATTCCTGTTTAAAGACTGGCTTGCTGACATCTCTTCTGGCTCCTTATCCTGCTTGCTGTTCCTCTACTTGGATCCCTGACTTCTGGTCTGGCTGATTACCCGATTTGGTTACTGAACTCTGGCATGGCTGACTACTCGATCCGGTTACTGGACTCTGGCTATGCTTTGACTACGCTTACTCTATTTACCTTTTTATTTTTTTATTAATAAACAAGTGTTATTTAATTGTACTTCTGTCTCAGTCTGGTTCATGGTTTCTGACAAGAAGTTGATCACGATTGCCATCCTCATTTACTCCAGACTCAGAGAAAGACTCTCTTTTAATGAGCGCTTGTGGAAGAATCCTGTACATTTGTCTCTGAGCTTTGCAGTCCCACCTGTGCCTCCCTCACCTCCCATGCCTCCTGGTACCGAGTTGGTCAGTGAAAGTGAACCCATGCACCTGGGATTCATTCATCTCTGCAGATGAGAGAACTTTTAGGAGGAAGGAGAGATTGTGCCTTTATTGTGGCCAGGGAATGCCCGAACCTTGAGATCCTGTCATTAACAGACCTTAGATGGCGTTGTTTCATCCACAGTTATCCAGAAGGATAAGCCCCTGGTTTCGGTCACCCTTTTTGGGCTGAGTTGTCCGTCGAGATACAGGCTCTAATTGACTCTGGGGCTGCAGGCCTGTTCATTGATGTTGCTTTGTATCGAAGCACTCGGTTCCACTGCAGCTCTGTGACACTCCACCTGCCATTGAGGCTCTTGATGGGAGACCTCTACCACCTGCCCGTGTGACTTATGAGATGGTTCCATTGTCCATGGCCGTAGGGGCTCTATAAGATAATCCAATTCCAAGTTACCGGTCGTATGGTTGCGCAATTCACCTTCAACCTGGTGCCATACCCCCTCGTGGCCAAATTTACAGTTTATCGGTCTTGGAGGATAAAGCCATGGAGGAGTATGTTGCAGATGCACTTTCTCGAAGTTTCATCCACAAATCCTCGTCTCCTGCTGGCGCTGGTTTCTTCTTTGTGAAGAAGAGGAGTGGTGAACTGAGACCTTGTATTGATTACAGGGCTCTCAATCGTTTCACGATTAAGAAGTTGCCCACTTCTAAGGAACTGGCTTCCATTTTTGCTTGGAAGATCTTTCGCTTACATAGGCTACTCAAGGTGATTGTCTCGGAGCAGGGGTAGTCAGTTTGTGTCCCAGTTCTGTCTAGCCTTTTGTGCACAGTTGGGAATTCAGCTTGCTTTTTCCTCTGCGTATCACCAGCAGTATAATGGGGCCCAAAACGAGCCAGACTGTCCTTGGAGCAATTCCTATTATATTTCTGAACATCATAACAACTGGTAAGACCTATTACTGTGGGCAGAGTTTGCTCACAATAATGCCTTGAATTCTGCTTCCAAATTGTTGCCATTTATGGCGAACTATGGTTTTCAACCTTCCATGTTGCCTGACTCATTTTTTCCGCAGAGTATTCCTGTGTTAGAGGAGTATCTCCGTGGTCTTCGTTCCACTTGGTCACAAGTCCTGAAGGCTTTACAACATGCTAATAATGACTCCATGCTGACCGCAGACGCCTGCCTGCGCCTTCCTACCAAGTTGGGGACAGGTTCTAGCTGTCACCTCGCAGCCTCCAACTTAGTGTTCCTTCACTGAAGTTCGCACCTCAGTTTATTGGGCCTTTCTGTATTCTTCACAGGATTAACCCAGTGACTTACGCATTAGGAAAAAAAGAAGAACTGCGCTAACCTCAAAATCCCAAAATGAATAGAATATATAAATATATACTAAACAAAAGAATAAAGACACTAGTGCCCCTGGACGACGTAAGTTATTACGAAACACGTAGGGCGGTGCGACGTGTTGACATCACCCCAGTCGTGTTCGTGTGTTACATACCAGGAAGGACGGGTTGGTTTTCTGTGGCGTGTGTCCGGCCGGCGCACGCTTCTGTTCGAGCCTGTTTTTAAACTCTTTCATGTAAGTGCATACATTTATTGATTGTGAATTAAAGTCGTTGGTTTTACACTACCTGGAGCCTATGCTTTTCCCTATATGACACTACGCTGAGTTGGGAGTGATATATGGAGTAACAGCTATAGTCCCATTGTGTGGAAGATCTGGGATCGCTTAAGGGGAACAGCCACCTGGATATCCATTTAATCATATTCTGCTTGTGGTGACCCTCTGTAACGGGGGGTCGCTTGGAGTTGGTAAGGAGCCAATTTATTTGTCTGGTGATGGGAAAGAGCACATCAAGCTTCTGGAGAGGAAATGTAATCTGTGTGCTTTAAATCCAGTTATTCACATGAAGACTTTTCACTGGTGTTTGATTAATTATATGGACACTTTGCACCAATAATTAGCTATATAATTATATGGACGTTATATAGAGTTGATAATTTTTTAATATCATTTTTATTTGTTTCTCATCTTATGCATTTTTAAATTTTTGGGGTGTGTTCAACTTTAGCTGTATTTTTTTTGGGTTATTTTTCATCTTTTATATGTTTTTTATTTATCACATTAATAACACTTAATCGTGTTTCACTTTAAATTAATTTTGCACATTTATGCATATATATTTATATGCATCATCTTTTGAGATGATCTTAGAGGCACAACATTTGAAGTTCTTCATTCTTTTGTTTAGTATATATATATATATATATATATATATATATATATATATATATATATATATATATATATATATATATATTCTATTCATTTTGGGATTTTGAGGTTAGCGCAGTTCTTCTTTTTTTCCTTCTGCTTATTTGTGTATTTTTCGTATACATCAGAATTTCAGCTTCCGACTATTGTTTCTATTCCGTAGCGCAGTTTTTCCCCCTTTTTTTCCCTGACTTATGCATTAGGCCTTCTAATATGCATATTTCAAATGTATTTCATGTCTCCTTATTAAAACCTTTGGTCTGTAAACGCTTTACCACCTTGGTGCCATGTCCTCACCCTGTACAGGTTGAGAACCATGAGGCGTATGAAGTACAGTGCATTGTTGACTCCCGTAGGTTCCGTGGGCACATACAGTACCTGGTGCATTGGAAAGGGTATGGTCCAGAGGAACACTTTTGGGTCTCATCCTCAGACATTCATGCCCCTGTCCTCCTCTGTGATTTCCATAGATGTTTTCCCCTCAAGCCTGGTGGTCCTCTGAGGGGGAGAAAGGGATACTGTCAGGGCTGGGCTCCCTGGGCTGACATCCCTTCTATCTCCAGATCCTGTTTGCTGTTCCACTACATTGATCCCTGACTTTCTGGCTTGGCTGACTATCCGTTCCGGTTACAAAAATTTGGCTAGGTTTTGACTACGTTTGTTCTGTTTACTTTTATTATTAAACAAGTGTGATTTAACTGTACTTCTGTCTCGGTCTGATTACATGGTTTCTGACACTTTCTCCCTCCCGCCTTTTTTTTTTTTTTTGTTCCTTATTTCTTTCCCCCACCTTCTTTCACTTTTACATAAATAAGTTTATGGTGATCTTCAAAATATGCAGTGGGAACACTGCGCTGCCTGAAAACTTAGAATGAATGAAATCAAGCAGTTAACACAACAAATAGATAAATCTGTTTAAAAAAAGGGGATTGGTATGTAAAATGTAGCGCTAAATATGATCAGAACGATAGTCTGGCTGAAGGTATGGCAAAACCACCATACATGCAAAAGCACAAAAAATAAGATAGTGACTAATATTAATCATATACTAGAGTGATATCAAATTTCAAAGATACAAAAGAATGTGACCAGTGCAATAATGTCATCACAAATATATAAACATAGAATAAACTTATAGTGAACTTGCACAAAAAACAAGTTGTTGCAGCATAAATGAACAAAACCAATTGTGCAAAAGTCTTTAAGTGAAAGAGTCCATCAGAGATCCCTCATGATTAATCAGAAGTTTGGGCGTTCTTCAAGACACCGAACAGTATGTATTGACTCGCAATCATTAGTGTAACAACACCACCACCTGTAAATATATGCGCTTACCAGATAGCGCGGACCCAAAAGAACCTATGTTCTATGAGCCAATAGAGCTTTAAAGTGTCAGCTGACAGCATAGGGTGCGATCTCTGGAAATGCATCCCAAGACTTTTGGAAAAAGATCCATCTCCACACAAGAGTATATTTAATCAGGTTTCAACAGGGTTACCTGACACCACGTGACTGTTAGGGTCACCATTACGTCTTGGCTCTGTGATGGGTTTTTTAGAAGATTTTTCTTGAGAACCACCACCTTGAGAGTTTTTTCGTTTTTCGATTCTTGACCCTTATTCACATGATATTTAGAATCTTGTCAGTCTTGCTGTATCTTTGAATTGGTTCTCTAACACATTCTAATAGTTAACGAAAGAAAAAGTCTCTGCGCACTATCACTATTTTTCCTGCCGACTCATGTCACCTAGTGGTCAGAGCTGCTGCAACTGCAAGTCCTTTAACAAGTGAACACGTTTGGGCCCAAAAGCCTGAAGAACTTGACGTGCATTCTGTTGTAGAACTACCTGTCTAACTACCCCAGAGTCTTTGTGGATTGCAGAAAACACTTAGGAAACAGTTAAAGACACAAGGAAACTCTTCTCCTTTTTCTTTCTGCAAACTTTCTCAAAACTTTGTTCCAGGAACAGTTCACCAATAGAACCTTGGGTCAGGTAGAGTCAGATCTTTACCTTCAGCATCCACGGTAGTGATGAAGTAGATGGCACTTTCCTTTTCCGGGCGGCATATTATAATTTTGTCACTGTAGATGTGCCGACTGTAGCTCCAGTGTAACAAGCACCCTTGAAACCTTACATAAAGCTCCAGTGAAAAGGCCCTCTTCCGAAGCGGCTTTGGCACTTTGAGGTAGTTCCAAACATCATCTTCGTACCAAGCCTCACGATTTTCCTCAATCACAGCCATAACATCCCTGGGGACATAGGGAAACTCTAACCCATACTCAGCAGCCACCCTTTTGTGTAACAGTCTCTGTGACCTTGCAAGTTTTGGAAGCTTACGGGCATTCCCCTCTCCAGGTGGTATGCAGGAGTTTGGGGACCGATGCACCAGCACGGCAGAGCCCCTTTTCAGTGTGGACAACTTCACAGGCTTTGGGAGAGTCACACTCACCGTGACCGGCCACATTCAACACTCCATTCCCGGAGGTCAACTCTAACCAGTCCGTAACATTTGTACAAGTGGCGGCCACATCATCTCCCCTTGTCCACAACAACTCCTCTGACAGCCCAAGAATGTCCCCATCTTCCAGATCCGACAATGTCTCTAGCTCTGAATCTCTATATTCCTCTGCCGGCAAATAATTAGACACAGATGTACTCACGGTCAGACTTTTATCCGCAACAGGTTCCTCCCGCTGATCAGATCCAGCTGGACTCGAAGGTGGGTACCTTGCGTGACTTCTTTGAAGACTTTGTACACTTCACTCTTTCCAGCGGAGGCATGGCAATTTCCAAAAATATGGTAGAAGCAGTGTCCATCTGTTCCAGGGTGGTTTCCTCCACAGTCCCCGCAGTAGACGTAGCAGCATCTCTCTCCGGAACATCAACAACAACCAGTGTGCCCTTTGTGGAAGGCCTCACCATCGGAGCGAGAACAGCTGGTTCATCTGTTATCATACCCGTGGCCCAGTCCATGCGGTAGGCCCTTGGTGGCCCAATCGGCTGGTCCACCTTGAAGACATATACTCCACACTTGCCACATCTAGAGAATGGCCGAGGGTTGTCGACCAGACCGTCGCACTTTCCGCACAGCATACCCAGGCCATCGACATCTCCAGTAGTGTAGAGCATAAACCGCCCCTGCTGTAGAAAGCGAATGCCCGTGTCCGTAAACACTGACCCGAGTGGCGGTGTTCCTCCAAGACCCCTTCCCAGGGGCATCCTGGGTCCTGGAACAGGTTGCACTCCCGGTACACGGTACATCCCGATATATATTTTCCTTCTCTCCAACTCCGAGAAAGTAAACTCAGTCCTTCCTTCCGCAACACACACTCACGCGGTACCTCATGTGGGGAAAAGATCAGCTCAGACTCCTCCCACTGGGCGCTGGCTCCTGTATATTTTCACAGGCTTTTGATACAGACTCCTCCCATGCTTACGCACCTCAGTGAAAGTCTTTCCAAAATGGCGCTGATCTCTGTGGCGCAGTTCAAAAAACACATTCTTCACCCTCTGTTCCAAGGCCTTGCGAGGTAATGGTAAATCCCGGACTATGAGCCCCCACATGTAGCAGCCATAACCCATTTCAGGGCAGCCTTGACTGAATGGGCTTACCGGTTACCTTCTCCTGGCCTGCTCCTCCGCATCTAGGGGTTCCCAGGGTTGATACCCAATGACTTGATGAAGTCCTTTCAAAAAGGTTTATTTTGCATTTGAACCTTCACAAACACAGTCTCTTAGGGAACAGAGGGCACAGGTGAAGAACTCAGGTACCTTGAACTGCAAGTTTAACACAGTCTATATTTCCACCCAGAGAGTGGCCACTCGCAGCTGGGTACTTCAAGGCTGAACAGATCTCTAGCCAGAGATCATGGCAGTCAGCACGTTGACTCAAAACTTGAACAATCAACTGATAGTATACAGGAACCTTTTTCCGACCGTACCTGGAACGTTTCCCGCTTCCTTTGTGGTACTGGAAAAGTGTGAATTTGTCAATGTCCTTCCCAACTCAGTAACCAGGCACTTCTCGGGATGCCACTTGCCGGCCCTCCCCCGAAGAGTCCTCCCTCAGTCACTTCCACGAGTGTCCCTCCAAGCCGAGAGCACACCCGGACACTTTGAATCCTTCCTCAGTTACAGCGCCTCGGACCAGCCTGTTCCGAGACTCGGGAACAGACGGATCCCTACCCCAGACCAGACAGGTCTATCAGGGGCCACTGAAAGAAGCATGTTGAGGGATGTCGAACACCCCGTGACCGGGACCCCTCACAGGGCTACCCCGGTCCTGGAACCAGAACAGACCACACGGGTCTCACGAACAACTCCGGAACCCTGAACACGTGACCCACACCTGCTTAAGTACCCCCTCCCAGACTCCTCAGCAGGCCCCGGCACTCGCTGATTGGCTTCCAGAAGGCCGATACCAAAACATCCAACCAGACTTGGTTCTAGCCTGTCATGTACACCTTACCGTTCACATGACCAGGTAGAACTTCTAAACACTGCCTGGCCAGACTGGTGTTAGGCCTACCTACTATAATTAACCATCAGAATCTTTATTGTCCTGAGGTCAAAAACTAAATTTACAATGCGTGTGACATTTGATCCCAAATGTCATCTGCTACATGTGTATAGTAGTGTCACACATTCCTAGTACAGAGCAGTTATACGTAAACCAGGCCATACACTATACAATGTGTAGGTTGCTATTACTGCAACCACCTGGCTGTCATGCTTTCCAATGGCTTCCACCCACAACAAGCATGTAGCATGTAAAGTAAGAGGTAAAAAAAAAAAAAAACTCCTGATCTACATGTTAAGGTATTTGGGTAGTGAAAATATTAAAAACATTCATTCAGCATGGATAATGTAAAGGCTCAACTTTTCAAAAGGGAATTACAACTACCGGTATTTAATAAGCTAGCCCTAACCCACAGATGTGCTATACAAGAAACGATAAGTTTTTTTTTTTTTACGTTTTGGATAGAGTAGAAAAGAGCCAATATTTTTTATCATGATTTTTTTGCTGTCTATAACCCCTCTGGGAATGTCTGGGAGTGCGGTTGTCACTGGGACAGGAAGACAGAGACAGAAACAAAAATAACGATTTGTCACGATTTTAACCTGTCCTTACTCTACTAACAATGTGTTTTTGTTTGTGTCCCTGTTGGAAGAGATTTCAATACATAACAAAACCTTTCGTCTGGAGACAGGCTTTCAGCACAAGAACTAGGTAGCTAGGTAGAAAGCAGAGCCTGAGTATGTAATTAAGAAATGTAGGTTCCCCAAGTAGACAAACAGTACTTATACATTTATTGATTATGACAGAAGCTCTTCAACACCTTAAAGCTGGCCATATTATACAATTTTCCTATTAAATTTTCTTTAGATTTACCATTTAACTATGTAGTGCAAAGGCCTACCTGATTGCATACAAATTGAAGATTTAGGTTTGACCTCATATTATATGGTTTTGGTAAATCTAAAGGAAAATTGTTTACTCTATGGCCAGCCTTAGATATGTCTATGTTCTAATAACTGATGATGTGACATGCGTACTCCACAACCAGAGTCACAGGAGGATGGAAGTAGAGCTTTCTCCATCCAGAGATCCAGCCTGCTTCAGCTCCTGACTCCAGCCACCTACCTTCCTGGCAATCAAAGGTACAGGGACACCTGATGTAAGGGGGCACTCTGATGGGGACACCTTATGTAAGGGGACACTCTGGTGGGGACACCTAGTGTAAGAAGGCACTCTGATGGGGAAGCCTGATGTAAAGGGGCCACTCTGATGGGGACAGTTTATGTAAGGGGCAACGTCTGATGTAAGGGGGCACTGTGATGCAGGTATCTGGTGTAAGGGGCATTTTGATCTGGACACCTGACATAAGAGTTTCACTATGATGGGGACACCAGATGTAAAGGAGAACTGTGATGGGGGTCTATTTTTTTATAGACATACAATAACTACATAGATCCTATCCAAGTCAGAGTTCAAACATAAGGTAAGGAGCTCTGCTGGAAGAAAATTTTACTGACCGACCTTCTTGAATTGAATTGAATTGAATTAAATTCCCCTGATCTAATATCTCTGGGGGCACCACCATATAAGGCTCACTGGGGATAGATTGAAATGGGACAAGTTAGAAAATCTTATACAATGGAGATAAGTGGTTACCTGATGTCCATTGGTGTTTAATGATGGGCTAACTGGCACAAATGTCTGAGAGTGGTTTGGTCATGCCTCCACTTCTAATCACCTTCTAATGTATATGGCCAGTTTAAGGATGTGAAATACAATTACAGTAAATATGCTACTACCCTGAAGTGGACAAGGTAAAGCCTCAGTCAAAGTTAGCAGAAAATTGACACTTCAAAGTCTTGTCATGTAATCTCAAGGAACGTGTCATCTAAGGTTATGTTAGGTATTGCCCAGCTATGGCTCCCTACCATTTGAACAGAGCTTCAGTCAAAAGCCAGGTAGTTGCCAGTGAGCAGAGGGGGATAGTTTACGATCTCATGTTCCAAAGACAATTCCTTTTAAAGATGGACCACACCTCTAAAACACCTGTGAGTGGAGGCCTATTAGAGATCACTTTACAGTGTTGATGTCTTGCTGTCATTGTGCAAATAGGACGTGTCAAATGTGTAACAGAGCAAGTCTGTGGGATGATTAATTACCTATTTTTTTTTTCTTCTCAACCATTAATAATTGATCAGTACTTTGGCAGGGTGATGTGAGGCTAGTGAACAGCAACTTTCCTGAGTGTGCAATTGTATCTGTGCATTGTGTATCTGTGCATTGTGGGCAGGATTGAAGGACCTGGATTATTCGCTAGTGCTAAAGTATCCACTTAATAACGGCAAACAAAATATTTATGAAGGTCCAAATGATCTTCTAATGAGGTCAAGATAATTTGATTGAATGTAGCTACCTAACAACCACATATCAACCATTGAATGGAAGAAGCCCAATGGTATTTTCATACAAAAGATCATCTAGTTGTTTGCGGTTAATGTGTCTACAAATTACCTGGACTGGTTCACACCAGATGCAATCCAGTATGTTTTTAGTCTGCATCAAAAAACGCCTGGACATTGTTAAACATGGTTTCCAATGGTCCTAGTACACACCAGTGCAGTACGTTCTAGTGCAGTCAACAAAGGTAGAGCATGCTGCATTTTTTCTGAATGGACCTCAATTGGAACGCAGCACAATGCATCAAAAATGCACTGGAAAGTTCATATCCTCAATTGTGATGAAGAAAAAGAGAGGTGAAAAAATGCACCAAAGCGCATCACAAATGTGTATGCAGAAATGCATCTGGAACACAGAAGTTGTGATGTGAACAGGCAATGACCATCCTTTTCATTCCCAAGGACTTTTTGCTACCAAACTAGTGTAATTAAAGCGGACCTTTACCCTGTTCAGTCACTGTCCATATTTTTCCTCCCCCCCCCCCCCCCCCCTCCTGTTTCCCAATTTTTTAGTTTTGTTTATTTTAGAAATACCTTTTTTTCCAGCTTTTTCGCCCAGGTGAGAATGAGGAGTACAAATCTCTCCAGCCTCTTGGGATACCACGTCACTTATCCCAGGAGGCTTTCGGGCAATTAATAGCGCATACACTGCAACATCTCTGTCTCTTGCTAGTTCTTGCAGCTGAACCCCATTGATGTGCCACAGTACCTGTACATCATCAGGGGTTCAGCTACAAGAACCAGGAAGAGACAGCCAGCCCCCTGATGATGTAAGAGAGGAAGATGGTAGTGTGGGACTGGATGAGCAGCAGTGAAATGAGGGTACTTCAGAGCAACACTGGATTTGCTGGGCCTCTAAGGCTGGGCATAGATGGATCTTTTTTTTATTTTTTTCGATCAGCCAATGAATGGAATGCTCCATCCACACATGTGAGATGGATGAAGGAATCCTTCCCGCTGTGCCACTCACTTGGGTGAATGCAGCATTGGTCTAATCCTGTATCTGTCCCCTGCTGCCTCCGCACTGCCTCAAAGTCCACTGATCGCTCAGTTCTTGGTCTGCTCCATCAGTCACCGGCTCTCTGCTCTGCCCCTCCAGTGCTCACTGGAGTGCTGGGCTGGGGAGGGGAGGGGAGGGAGACGCTGGATCAGTGTCCCTGCAGTGCAGCTGAGAGGCTTAGCCAGCTGACAGTCCAGGCTTTTGGGGGAATCCTGCCTGGACTAGCTGAGTGGCGTCGGCCCGCTGTCTGCTGAAAATGGGTCACAGGAGTGCAGAACGAACTACACGCCTGTGATCCACAGGAGAAGTATAGCCATGCTTCTCCCCTTTAAGTATGATGACGATCAATCCAGTTAAAAAGGCAAAAGGGTATTTGAGAAAAAAAATAAGAAAAAAGTGATGTTTCTCTTTAAAGGGGAACTTGTCAACCCAATCACTAAAATGTACTATAAGTGTTACCATATAAAACTAATTTCAGAATATTTTTTTTAAACCATTGAAATTGCAGCTCTTATTAAAATAATACCAGGTGATCCTGCCATTAATGCCCTTGTGCGGCCACTTCCTGTAATAGGGTGATAACATTGTCCCTGTCTTCCACTACTGCTTCTGTGTAGTCATCCTTTCATATACAGTCCCCAAGAAGATATAAGTTGACACACATTGTACCAGCATGACTTGCTGTTGTCCTCACCTTACCTGAAAAATGTTATACACATCGCCGGAGTGCATGCATGTCACAAGAAGTAGGGTTATCACCTGTCCGGGATTCACCCGGACAGTCCGGGTTTTGAATCATGTGCCCAGGTTTCAGTTCACCTGAAACCCAAACACAATATTCAGACAGGAATATGGCTCAGGACAGGACTTGACATTATGTGCACTGCTTTACTATTCTCTTTAGAGTTCCCAAAGGTGTCCCAGGTCTGTTACAATCCTATAGTGTATACTAGATGTAGCACCCTGGTGTTTAGACAGGTATGCTAACCAATTTAGTTTGCCAGGTAGTAATTGTCCTGGCTAATTGTTAGGACATCCACTGATTTCCTCTGGTATTCTGGAATGGCTGCACTTCTCTCTTCTGTCACTAGGCGGCATTGTAGCTGGTGACATTAGATAAGACAAGGGCACAGCAAGGACAGATGATAAATGGATGGGTTGTCTCAGCCAATAGGCAAGAGTTTCTTTAAGTCCCTTGGCCTTCTGGAAAAGCCTATTTATTTGGGATAGAGAGGTGATTGGGGTTCTGTGCCAACTGGATGGCTGTCTGGGTGGATGTGTGTTATGTCACCCCTGGCTGCTAGGCCGGAAGCCTGAGGCCTATTCCAGGGAAGCTAGGCTGCCTGAGGCCTATCCTGGAGCAGGAGAAGTAGCATAGGGTTGGGACTGCAGTATTGGAGTCCAACAGAGTTTTGAAGGTTCAGCCGAATGGGGATTCAGTTGTGGTCGCCCACTAAGGGACCATCCACCTTGTTACCAGAGACTACTGTGAGTAAGCCGAAGCAAGTACTTTTTTTTTTTTATTTAATTACTTTTTAAAACATTTTTTTACATAAAACGTAGTTTTCCAAACATAGAAAAAAAGTATATATCATGAAAAAAAGTACAAATTCTTTCATCAAAAATTTACCTAACAACGCAGGCGTAGTCATACATGACACTCTAGTTGTCCCTGACCCGCCTGCTAAACTTCCCCCCCCCCCCCAATACCACATTCTACGAACACGTGCTGCTAGCTCCGGCCAGACCTATTCTGGCTAGCCGGCAGGGGGATGGCAGATCACTTCGGGGATAGGAGTAAGGAGCATCAAAGAAGCTCCCAAGCCACACCAAGCCCAAACCGAGTGAGTGCGCGTTAAGTCTTATCCTCCGCTATCTCATCCAGGGGGTAGCCAATATCTCTCAACCATGGATTCCATAGCGCCTTAAATTTTTTTAGGTTATTTTGTCTAATAAGCATTGCTCGTTCACACCAAATTGTAGAATTTATGGCATTTACCCATGCTTGTAGTACTGGGGGGCTTTTTGCCTGCCAGTTCATCGCAATTAGCCGTCTGGCCTGATACAGGCATCTTAATATGGATATCTTTGTTACAGCAGACATTCTACCCCCTTCCATAATCCCTAATAGACAAGTCTTAGCTTCTGGTTTCAGGGTGGTATTAAAGGTCCTGTTAATTCTATGTACAATTTCTATCCAGTACCGATACAGTTTTGCGCACTTCCATACCATATGAAGAAGATCCCCTGGCGCCCCACATCTGGGGCAATCACCATTAGATTTTCTACTTATCTTCCACATTTTTTAGGGGTATAATATGCCCTGTATATAAAAAGCTTGTGGGACATACGCTGCGATGGAGAGATAGACACCAGGTTCCCCTGTGCTAGGGTCTCGTCCCATTGCTCTTGCCTAATTGGTCCCAGGTCTGCCACCCATCTCCTTCTACTCTTGTCGGGTCCCTCTCCTTTCAAAACTTTATCCTTGAGTTTTATATATAGCCTGGAAATCTGACCCTTTGTTAGCCTTCAATCGAGGAGTCCCTGAAGCAGGGGGGTCTTCATCCTCTCAATAGTGAGTGTACCATACTGTGCTTGTATCCCATGTCTCACTTGCAGATATATATAAAACGTTTTATTAGAAATACCAAATTCCTGCCGAAGATCTTCAAAAGATTTCATAAGGTTCCCCTGGTAGAGATGCACTAGCCTGCTAATCCCCCTCCTCTCCCACTCCAGGGACCTATCTATGCTATTTAATTCAGCCAATTCTCCATTGTTCCATAAGGGGGTATACTCAGTTACTCCCTCATAGCCCAGGAGTTGCTTAGTTATCTGCCATACTTTCCTCGCCAGAGCATTAGTAGGGCATTTACAAGCAAATGAGTTGGCTTCCAAAACTTCAGCTAAGGTTTTATGATATGCTTTGTCGATCATCAATTTATGGTTTGGACAACCACCCCCTTCAAGTCCAGCCCCAGTTAAATGCTGGAGCTGGGCTGATAGAAAGTATGTTCTTGGATGCGGTATCGCTACTCCTCCCTTTTCTGCAGGGAGCTGCAACATCTGCAGCCGAATCCAAGGCTGTCTCTTCTTCCATATTAATTCACGAATCAGTACCTCCAATCTGTTAAACCACTTCTGGTTAATCCAGATTGGGGAATTATGGAGAATGTATAAAATCTGTGGCTGCCAAATAATTTTTACTAAGTTGCAGCGTCCCGCCACAGACAGGGGGAGACGACACCAGTTATTGACCTTCTGCTTCAATTTCGCCAGTAATGGTACCAGGTTCTCCTCAACATACTGATTTATATCTCTAGAAATCCAGACACCCAAGTATTTTAGCTTGAGCACCACTTCTAATCCCGAAACTGTAGGCGATGTTAAGTCTCCAGACCCCGACAATGACATAAGGGCTGATTTGCTCCAGTTAATGACCAAGCCTGATTGTTGCCCAAATTCCTCCATCAACTGCACTACTTTGTTCAGAGTAGAGCCCATATCACCAATAAAAAACAGGACATAGTCTGCAAATAAGGCCATCTTCTCCTCCTCCGGTCCGCGCCGGAATCCCTGGATGTCCGGGCGCGATCTCGCCAGCACAGCCAGGGGTTCCATAGCCAGCACGAACAGGAGGGGAGACAACGGGCACCCCTGCCTCATACCCTTTTCTAGGTGAAACGTATCGGAAAATAGGGTCCCCATTTTAATCTTTGCCCTAGGTCCCCTATAGAGTAACTTTACCCATTGGATAAATAAGGGGCCAAAGCCAAAGCGTTCCAATACGCCCCAAAGATAACCCCACTCCAGGCTATCAAAGGCTTTAGTAGCGTCTAAAGCTAATATGGCGCCTGGGCCATCATTATCTCTAGGTATTTGTAGATTTAAAAAAACCCTCCTGATGTTAGTATTGGTTGTTCTGCCCGGGATAAACCCGGACTGATCTGGATGTATTAATTTATGAATATAGTTATTTAGACGAGTTGCTAGGACCTTGGCTAGGATTTTTACGTCTGAACATAACAGGGATATCGGCCAATATGACGAAACCTCTTGTTGATCCTTCCCCTCTTTAAGAATTAGGCCGCGTACACACGCGCGGACTGTTCGCCCAACTTTGTCCGTCCAACAGTTTCGGCAAACAGTCCGCTCAAACTTAGCATGGACGGACATGGCCACACACGACGGACGAACAGTTTGCTGAAACCGTGCGCGATGACGTTTCGGCACGCACGACGGATCGAAAATTTCGACGTCCAATACACTGCAATGCAACCTTCCGACGTGGAAATCCTTTCTGAGCATGCGCGAGACTTAGTTGGCCGAACAAGCCTACACACGAGCGAACAGTCCGCTGAAACCTTGTTTCAGCGGACAGTTTTTTGGAATTTCCGTAAGACCTTGTTCGTCCAACTGTCCGCTGAAACTGTCCGCTGAAGCCCCACACACGAGCGGACTGTCCGCCCAAACACTGTTCAGCGGACAAGGTTGGGCGAACAGTCCGCCCGTGTGTACGCGGCCTTAGAGTGATATTGGCCTCCAGCATTGAAACGGGGAGCTCTCCCGCCTCTAATGCATGATTTAACGTTTCCAGTAGTGCCAGCATCAGCTGTTCGCTATATCGTTTATAAATTTCTACTGGAAGCCCATCAGGGCCAGGAGATTTATAGTTGGGCATACTAGTCATCGCACTTTTTAGTTCTTCCAAAGTAAGTGGTAAGCCAAGATTCAATTTATCCTGGTCTGAAAGCATAGGAATAGCTGTTTGATGTAAAAAATTAGTGGCCAGACGCTCGTGGTCCTGTGTAGTTGATTTATATAGGTTTCTATAATAGTCACTAAGTACATTTATAATCTCGGGGGGCCTGGAGACAAGATCACCATTCTGTGTTTTAATTGCCTGTATTACTGTAGAGGGGCCATTAGATTGAACTAGTAGGGAAAGAACTCAAACCACCCTCTCTCCTTCGCCAAAATAATATTGACGTTGGAAGATGCGTTGATTCTCTACCTTTTTTAAAAGTGCCATTTTATATATCTGTTGGCTATCCACCCAGGCCTGTTGTTTCCCCGGCGATGGGTCCTCCACAAACGCTCTCTCAGCCTGGATAACATCATTTCTAATTTCTTTCTAGCATAGGGTTGGGACTGCAGTATTGGAGTCCAACAGAGTTTTGAAGGTTCAGCCGAATGGGGATTCAGTTGTGGTCGCCCACTAAGGGACCATCCACCTTGTTACCAGAGACTACTGTGAGTAAGCCGAAGCAAGTACTTTAGCAGTCTTCTCACCCACTGTGATGGTGAAGAAGTGGGAAAGCATCAGCAAGTGCCAAGCCAGGGACCCAGTGGGATAGCGGGGGTGACGCTTGAGGAGTGTGCAGCGGGAAAGCTGTGGAAGGGGATCCAGTGACGACTGGGATCTGGAAGTCTAGTGAGAGACTGGAAGCTCAGTGAGTGAAGCTCTACAGTGGGATACTGTGAGATATGTAAAGGACTGTTCTGTGTTACTGAGAGTTAAGTAAAACTACTGTTAGTGACTGTTACAAGATTAGTTGCCATAGTAGACAGCGGTCCTATCTATACAGACATGTCATCTGGCTTTCACTGTATAGCTGTCTACCTATAGAAGTCTTGGAGCCTGCTAATTATCATTGCATCTACTCAAGGGTGTCCTGGACCTATCCCTCTCTCCCACAGTTCTGTTAAGAGAAAAAAAATCTCTTGTTCGCATTCCAAAAGTGACTGGCGCCCACCATTTCTTCTTGCATCACACCCACCATGCCTGGTAACTCACTCTACAAGGAAAGATGTCAGCTCTCCCTAACCCATGAGGTCACCATTAGGACTCTGGGGCCCCAGGACCTTGCTACATAAAAAACCTAAAAAAATTACTGTGTGCCACTAAAGTGTTCGAACTTTGGGTCTGGCTTAAAGAAAAAGTGGCAACCCTAACAAGAAGTGGCTTCACATAGGCAACAGTAGATCAGCAGTGCTGATTTGCAGCATGATAGGGAGAAAAGAAAACAAGAAAACACTATTTTATTTTTAAAAAAGCAATTATTTTTTACACACAGTGATTTAGAAAACAAATGTCTTTCAGATAGGCTTCACTGCTGCCTAGGATTCCAAAAGTGATCACCCCTGATAGGTTGGGGATGTTGTTGAAAGTCAAGTTACTTTTGTCACCTGACTGTTGAAGTTTTTCGTTTATCCCAATAGAAAATCAATAAGAGGACCCCTGGCTCTCCAAACTCCACCCCACCACTGATCCCAATGCTCACCTACATCATTTTAACACCGCAGACTCTTACATATTTCCATGGCCATCCAAAAGCTGATGTAGCTATCAGCTAATGTGGCCGGAGGAGCAGTGACTGCATTGGAATGTGTTTAGTACTTTTGCCAAGTGCACTGCAAAAGACACAATTTACTAAGCTGTTTGCCAAAATAGAACAGCGCACATACATGTTCAGTGTATTCATTATTATTTGTCAGTGGAAACACTGTGTAAGTTATGGTGTAAGTGGGTAAAATGAATGGCAACAGCCTCCTCTAGGAAAACCCATGTCAAATACAATGTTGCCTTTTTAAACCAGAAGATATTTGCATGTCATCACTTCCATCACAAACACATCTTTATTCCTTATTCAAGGATAATGGGCCATTGAAATACTGATGCTAGCTGTACATCCAGATCCTCTACTTCACAGCACAGATACCGCATACAAAATTTTGAAGCATTTACCAAATCATGATGTCTGTTTATGAAGAAGTAGAAAATATCCACTGCTCCATTCTCTGGCATTCAGTGGAGATCGTTTTCCTCTGGATGCAAGTTTATGAAGCGGTGTAGATCTCTTCTCCTTTTGTGAAGTGATCTACAAAGGCTTCAAACAGTGGAAAACGCCCCCTGATACTGGAATCTGCGAGATTACAGCGCCAGAAATTCACCGAAACACAGAGATGTCCATTTAGTAAACAGTGATAAATTATCACTACTCAGGACATTCTCAGAGGAGACCGCTCTCCTCGTGTTAATAAATATACACAATATACACATCACACACATTTTATATATATATATATTAGGGCTGTGGAAATGAAAGATTAATTCCTCGATTAATCGATTAATCTTTTTGATTGATCAAAATTCTTTTGATCGGTACTCACCTCTCCGCCACTTTATGGGTCTTCAGGGAGTTCCATCGGAGATCCAGTGGCATCACGGACATCCACATCTCCTCCCCCCTTCCCCAAGTACTTCCTTCTGCTAACGAAGGGAAGGGGGGAGGAGTCCAGTGACATTGAAGTTCTGATTGAACGTAACGCGTACGGGGGAGGAGCTACACATGACGTCACCCGCTGCTGCCCTACGGAACTAACGTGATTGTCGGATTTACATGCTGTGTTTTTATCATCTTTATGTGAGTAGTTTGTGTTTGAACACAAAAATTTAATCTTATACTTAAGCGGTGAGCACTTTGATCTTTTCATTCTACCCATGACCTGGTGTCCTTGCTGAGATTTAAGGAGACGTGAGAGAAGTTTATGGTCCGTGTTAATCCTTTTGATACCTGCTTGCATGACCACCTGTTTGCACAGGGGTCCATGCCATAAGGTGAGAGTGATTAGTTAGACTGGAGGTAGAGGGATTGTCACGCTGCCATGGAAAAAAAAATACATCAGTGCTACAGTTTGAATTTAAAACGTATTTGTGTGAACTGTGAAGTTAAGTCATGGATTGTGGAAACGAACTAGTGTTGGGTGATTGTATATAGTGTATACCACATTTACCACTGACTAATGCCGAGTTGCAATGCAAGGAGATCAGCTAAAAGTAGTTGGATCTGTATGTGCGTTATAATTAATCAAAATTAGTTGATTCATCGATTATATATATAAATATATATATATATATATATATATATATATATACATATACACATAAACATGACAGGGGGACATGGTCACTGTCTTGGGGGGTCTGATTGAGGAAGAAGGAAGTTAATAATCTTCCTCCTCAGTTCCCCCGGGATTCTCTCTTCTCTGCCCGAATCTCCACCTCTGATAAGATGAATCGGGGAGGGTGAATTCTAACTCAGATCATCAGTGAAGTGCTGAGATCACACCTTCATATACTGGCTGTTTCTGTGTCAGTCAATGACAGCTTCTCAGTGTGCGGAGATCATTGGGGGAGAACATCGGGATCACTGCTGTTCACAGTTTCATAAACGGACACCCCTATCACAAAGCTGTTTTATCCCTAACAAATGAAAACATTTTATAGAGAAGTACTTGGGGACAGAGCCACAACTATGTGTGATGTGGCCTCTAGAAAACCAATAAAGTGTATTTTCACTTTTGCAAGCACATTGGGAATAAACCTACTTCATATTTATTACTTGTTGTTATTCACATATAACTTGCTAAAACAAATACAAATTGCTGCTTACATTTTCCTTGCTTTTTTCTGAAAATGCCAAAAACTGAAGTTTCTCTCTGCAATTCAATGTTAAAAGAAAAGTAAAGGACCCCCCCCCCCCCAATTATATTTACCTAGGTGGATGCTGCATCTGTCTCCCGGCTGCCTCCACACTCCCCAAGCAGAGAGTTGCTGACTGTCAATCAGCATCTCTCTGCCCTGCCTCCTCCTCGCTCACTGAAGCGCTAAGCTGTGGAGGGGTGGGGAGAGGCCGGCTCAGACTCTCAGCAGCTCACTAAGTGGCTGAGTGGGGTGTTAGTCCATGACTATGACCATGCTGAAAACGGCTCACAGGGGTGTAAAACGAATTGCACTCCTGTGATCCATAGAAGAAGTACAGCCAAAAGAGATTTGGCTATACTTATCTTTTAAAGGGTAAGTTCAAAATCTGTAAGGTGAACTTACAAAAGGACCCCCACCTAACCCCCGCCCGCCCCCTCCCCAATCCTACTGACCTAAATGACGGCGATCACCGGTTCTGAGCCCCGGTATAGCCACCACAGGGCCGCATAGGCCGTCCTCTCAGCGAGGAGGAAGAAAAGGAGAGACTTGAGAGGATTTCTAAGCCCTGGAGCCATGAGGCGGTTATACCGGGGCTCAGAACATGTGATTACCACCATTCAGGTCAGCGGGACTGGGGGGGGGGGGGGGGGCGAGGGAGGTGGTGTGGTCCTTTGTAATTTCACCTTACAGATTTTTCTGTAAATGCAAACTTGAACTTTAAGGAGGGAACTGGGGAGTTGATGTTTGCCATAACATACTAATTTGTACTGTGCTGGCAAATCTCATTATCGGTTTTTAAGCTACATTTGAACTCTTTTTAACAAAGGGATCCCCTCCACCCCAGGTCTTTTTCTGGGGACAGACTCGCTTTAAAACTTTGCAGAGTAGCTTGTAAGCTTGTAGCCTGCCCTGAGGCTGATTCCTAAGCACATTTAGGTCATATTCCTAAACACATTTAGGTAAGGTAAGACATTTCTTTATTTATATTTTTTAATTATTTTTAAGTATGTATAATAAACTATTGTAGCCATGGTGTTAGCACTACTGGCAAACAATCCGCCAAATCACCCCACTGTCAGACTTCATGCATCCTTTCCAGAGACAATGAACAGTCTTTTGCAAGCTTTGTTTTTGCCATCATTTGTTCATCATTGCCATCATATTTACAGATTCCAATATACTTTGATCATAGTTAGAGCCTGAAGATTGAATGTGCATACTTGACTAAGTTGGAATCTTCTCCTGCAGCTCCCTGCAGACTGTTACTCCCTCTGCATCTCCATGCAGACTATTGCTCCTATGAGTTCTCCACCCATCACCGTGTGAGGGAGAGAAACATCACTTTTGATCGTGTAAAGGTAATGGTCTCAGATCTCTTCACTTCTTGTCCAAAACTTGCTTCCTCTAGCACAACTGGTTTCCTCCTGCACAACTTATAATTACATTTGAGATATATAACACATCCTCTTCTAATGGGTATGAAGAACTCATTCTGAATAAGCCCCTCTACTGGCTCTGGTGACTCGCTGCTACTAGGTCTGAGGCCTGCAGAACCTCTCCCCGGAAGCCTAGTAGGTTAAAGTCTATCTTCTAGGAAATGAACTACTGCTCCCAGCCAGTCCAACTTGCAAACCATGTGCCCTCCGGCCACACTGATTTGGCATACATCCCCACAGTCTCTTCTCTGATCCAGGACTCCTGACCGTCCACTGTGTGCATGATAAAGACTCTGCTAGTGACCGTGTTGAAGCAGAGTTTCCTTACAGAATCCCTGGCACCTCCAGCCATCCACTGTGGTAACACTCACCAACCTTCCAGCCCTGAATCCATGATGAGGAACTTATCCGGACCATGCGTTCCGACAACTTCTCCTGCCCCTCTGCTCCAGGAGTTCCCTGCCACCAATCGTGTGGTGACAGAGACATTGCCCATGACCGTGTAGAGACAATATTCCTTCACAGCTCTCCCCGGGCCTCCTCCTACAATCCCACCCCCCCCCCCCACCAGATGGGGGTGTGCTCCTGTGGCTGCTTAGCACTCCATTCCTCAAGTCACCCAGTCGACTACTCCTCCACAGCAGCATGTCACCTCAGCATTTATAGGACCAAACTGGCAATGCCAGTTTGGGATTTCTTCAGGGCTCCTTCATGTGCTGCCTGCCACTCCAGCTTTAGGCCCAGCCTCCTCTTCCAGAACATTCTCCCTGGAAGCAGGAGAGGGGCCTCAGAACTGGAGCACAGGTGGTCACACCCACGGATACTCTAACCACTCCCAGCCCCCAGATCAAAACAGACAGGCCTAGCTTGAAACATAGACCTTGCCTGTGCTGAACAAACCTAGTAAAAATAACCCTTACTATCACCTACCTTCTGGTAGAGGGTGCTACACTATTATGATTTATGGTTAAAAAAAAAACACTTGTGTGCATTAGGCTCACCATACATGTTACAATCTGAGCATACCCTGTATATCTCTGTAAAATTAACTTTAGATTTACCAAAACTATTTAACAGAAGGGCCTTCCTAAACTGTCCACTCAATTTGTATCCAATCAGACTAGTCCATTTATCACACAGTTGCTGGTAGATATAAAGGAGATTGTACAACTAGATTGTAACCTCTGTGGTAAACTTTAGTTCTACTTCTAAGCCAACATCATTACCTCCATTTTGTCTTTTGATCACTTACTGTTTCTATGTACATTTATCCTAACCAAACCCAAACTGTTGCTCATCCTTAGATGTAGTACAGTTAGTGAGCGTTGTCACCTTAGGACAGTCATGCTCAACCTGTGGTTGGTGGGCCAAATGTGGCCTCAAACCTATGCTAACCTCCTTCAGATGCACATCGCTCTACTGAATGATTGCCAGCCCTCTTTATTCCCGGTGGCTGTCATACACAAGGCACTATTGTGGCCGTCTCTCCACTCATCTCTTTCTTTCCTAACACACAGACATGGAGAGAGGAGCCTTTAGCCAAGTGCATTACTATGTCCGTTTATGAAGCAGTGAAATCTATTTACTGCTTCATTCTCCGGCATTCTTAGAGGAGATCTTTCTCCTCTATGTGCCTGTTTATGAAACAGAGTAGATCGCTTCTCCTTCGGAGGAGTGAAGCGGTCTACAAACGCTTCCAACACTGGAGAACGGCCTCTGATACTGGAATCTCATGAGACTATACGAGATTACAGCACCAGAAATTCACAGTAACACTGAGATGTCAGTTTATTAAATATATATGTATATACACACAATATATATAAATGTATATACACATACATTATATATATATATATATATATATATATATATATATATATATATATATACATATACACATTATATATGTATACACATAAATATGACAGGGGGACATGGTTACAGTGTTGGGGGGTCTGAACGAGGCATAAGGAAGTTAATAATCTTCCTCTTTCTCCCTCAGATCACCCCAGATTCTCTCTTCACTCCCCGATTCTCCACCTCTGAGCTGGTGAATCGGGGAGTGTGAATTCTGACTCAGATCGGCAGTGAAGAGCTGAGATCGCAGCTTCATAAACTGGCCGTTATTGTGTCAGTCTATGAGAATTCTTAGTGTGCCGAGATCATCGGCGGGAGAACATGTTCAAACACTTCTCCCCCTGATTATCTCTGGTTCATAAACCATTTATGGGCTGTGATCAGCGGCGATCCTGGGGATCGCCGGTGATCACTGCTTCATAAACGGACACCTACATCTAGTATTGTCCATACAGGGGTCCTGAAAGTAAATTCTCACAGTTGTGTGATGAACTCAGTGTCATTCTTTGACCATGTGAGGGCATTATGTGTCATTTTATCTTTGCCTTAATAAAGAAGTTTATTGCACCACTAGGGCATGCGCTTCCCTGGTCTGTCCACAGTTCATGTTTTGGCAATTCAAGGGATGGCTGCCATGGCCCCCAGTTCTGAGATTTTTTTGGCTGGGCACACCTGAGCATGTGAGTGGGATTAACAGTAATCTGATTAATAAAAATAAATTTGATTTTTGGTGATTAACCTCTTTGTGGCGACCACATGCAAATATGCATGCAATAGCACCAATAGAGCTGTGCCGAGAGTGCGTGCCCTTCATGTTCCCAGCACTGTTACCAGTGGCTACTGGAAAGCTTTCTGATCATATGACCCTCCCGTGACAGCCAATCACAGTTGTTACATGCCCCACCCTACCTCCTGAAATTCTAATCCCATTAAAGGGCCAGCAGGCGTCAGCTCTAAGGGGTTAACCAATAACCACTTGCCACCAGGAAACGTACCCATACATCGCCTGACTTTGCTTGGTCATACCGGGATGATGCCTGCAGCTGCAGGCATCAGCATGGTATATTCTTTAACCACATTCTTGTAAAATCCATCCTATCAGTTAGACCCCTTTCACACTGAGGCAATTTTCAGGCATTTTAGGGCAAGAAAGAGCGCCTGTAAAGCGACTGAAAACTGTCTCCCATTAATTGCAATGGGTGCTTTCACACCGGGTGGTGCCCTTACGTTAGAGCAGCATCTTTGGTTTGAGAGCGCTCTACACAGTGCTTCCAAAATGCCCTTGCCCATTGCAATGAATGGGTAGCACTTCCAAAGCGACTGAAAAGCGGTTCCAAAGCAACTGAAACGAGACTGAAAAGCGTTTCAGAAGCACCACAGCACTGGAGTTTTTAACCCCTTTGTTAGGGTTAAAAGAAACCCACTAGCAGCCAAAAAGCGCCACTTAAACAGCGGTAAAGCGCCACAACGAGTGACGCTTTACTGCGAATGCACAGACGGTCCCAGAGTTAAAAGGGTCTTAAATTGCCCCTCCCCCCCCCCCCCCCCTGCTGCCTTCCAGGGCTTACCTGTCCCACCAGGGAATTCGGGATTAATCATCTCTATGGTCTAAAAAATAGGTAGAGCACTTTGTCACTTCTGGTTTCACCAGCTGGAAACTAACCATTAGGTTTGTAAAAATCATTGGATCATACTGATCTTGGTATTATTCAAAGCTTTTGAGGGCAGAGGAGACACCGGGGGTCTAATAGACCCTGATGCCTCAGTAAAGAGGACCTGTCACTGCCTTTAGTTATCACAAGGTTTCTCACCGTTCCATGGGTGTGCACAATTTTAAAGCGTGACATGTTTGGTATCTATTTCTGTTTATCAGCGTAAGATTATCTTTTATATTTTACCAAACAACTGGGCATTATCTTGTGTTTTTGTGCATTACAATTCATTAAATTATAATTTTTTTGAAAAGACGCTGCGCAAATACCATGTGACATAAAAAATTTCAACAACCATAATTTTATTGTCTAGGGTCTCTGCTTTAAAAAATATATATATATATTTTTATATATATATATATATATATATATATATATATATATATAATGTTTGGGGGTTCTAAGTAATTTTCTAGCGAAAAATACAGATTTTTACATGTATGTGGGATGTGTCAGAAAAATTTTAAACATCCAATGGGGATTGGTCCCATGGAAAATAATAATCCTGATTGGTTAAAATATTGCAATTCAAAATAAAAAAATTCTAAATTCTTAACCATTTAATTTAATTGTGGACCGTGGCCAGTAAACCAAAACACTAAAGTGCCCAGCGCTCTTCAAAGCGCTAAGTATCCCTGCCCTAGGACATGTTACTTGCAGGATCACCTTGAGAAAATAATGAAGAAATGTTGATAAAAGGAAAACAATGAAGGTCTGGTAGGCTACGAAATATCAGGATGCCAATCATATACAGCTCTCAAAATAACTATATATGCAGTGGCTGCTGCCATCTAGTGGTACATTTTGATTATTGCTCAATAAAAATGAGTTTCTTGTATTGCATTTGATATAGCTCTATCAAATTATGGAATTTTGTGTTTTTTCTATGTACAATTTGTCCTTATAGGTATGTCTCAGAAAAATATAATCGAAAAATCCAAATGATGTGCCAATAGCTAACATTCACATGTTTTTAGTTGCAAGGAAGGGAAGAAATAATACTAAAACAAAGTCTGTGTTGCTGAGGGGCTAAAGGCATTTGTCTGGTCCTCTTGGTGAATCATACTATTAGAGTGTATCTATGGTCAAAATGTAAAATGATATATTCCCTATATACATTCTATAACATTTTCACATTGCATGTTGTATTTCAATTATTTCTAGCCTACTCCTATTATTTTAAATTATGTTGTAAATTTACTTTGTGATAATCCCCATACATTTACTTCCTTGAATTCTGTGACATGTGTCCAGAGCTGTGTCCTCTGGACACAGCTGAACACCGATCAGGGTAAAGAGCCAATCAGAGTGACCCTTTACCATCTGATCAGCTGTGTCCTATGACAGCTGATCACATGTAAACAGATTTGCCGGTTATCAGCAGTCCCTTCCTCATGTGCTGTGGATGCGTAAGGAAAGGAAAACCAATAACCAGCAAGGTACCCAGTACATTGTTTACACTGATAATCAGGGCACTGATCAGCAGTGACCTGGTTATCAGTGCAGCCCCATCAGTACAGCTTATCAATGTTGCCTATTAGTGCCGCCTCATCAGTGCAGCCTCATGAGTGCCTCCTCATCAGCAGGGCCGTCTTTGATATTGATTGGGGCCTGGGCAAATGTGTTCTCCGGCTGGCCCCCCCACCCCCCTCCATTCTGAGACATACAAAAAATAGCAGGTGGACTCAAAATCAGATTACTGCAGCAGATCACACAGCGATTACAATTGGTTGCCAGAGGTTACAGCCTTTCCTTACCGCTCACTTGCTGGTTGCTAAAGGTTACAACACATAATATCTGCTTGCCGATTGGTTGCTAGAGGTTACTGCACATTATTAGCGCTCACTTATTGATTGCTAGGATTTGCCGCACATCATTACCACTCACTGACTGGTTTCTAGAGATTACTGCTTTTCACTGATTGGTTGCTACTGGTTAATGCACATCATTACCATTCACTGAGCACTGGAGCAATTCCAAAAAATTGAGCATTATACAGGAGACAATCTGAGACTGCCGACATTATACAGGAGATGGTCAGAGAACTTTCAGCAATCCACAGCTTTACAGCTGAATAAAATGGCTCAGAGTTTCAGCAGTCAGGCATTTTATGGGTATAAGGACATACCTGCCCATCCAAGCAAAGTGCATACAGCCAGAGGTCCGGGGGCGGGGCTTCCACACTCTGCTCTCACTACAACTGCTCCCCCTGAGCATACAGGCATGGGGTGGGGTTAGAGCATCAGTGGAGCTCATAGCCCTGCCCCCGGACCTCTGTATTCCACAGCCAGTATAGAGGGGCGGAACTGGGAGAACCAATGATGCTCCCACTCCAATCACTGCTCTCAATACAGCCGCTTTGTTCCAAGCATACAGGCTGCATGGGGCGGGCTCAGAGCGTCAGTGGAGCTCCCGGCCCCGCCCCCCTCTGCTGGCTAGGTCGGGAATACAGCCTCTCTTGTCTTCTGTGCACTCTGTAAAGCCGTCATTGGGGCCCAAATGTGTGGGTAGCGCAGGTTCAATGCTTTGGGCGCCCAAACAAAGATTAAGCCCTGGGCAGGTGCCCCATTTGCCCTGCGTTAAAGATGGCCCTGCTCATCAGTGTAGCTTATCAGTGCCCATCAGTCCCCATCAGTGCAGCCTCATCAGTGCCCGTCAGTGTTGTTTCATCAGTGCCCATCAGTGTAGCCTCTTTAGTGCACATCAGTGAAGAAGAAAAATTACTTCTTTGTAAAATTTTATAACAGAAACTAAGAAAAACTTTTTTTTCCCCAAAACTTTTGGGCTTTTTTATTTTGTTTAGTAAAAAATAAAAAAACTCAGTGGTGATTAAATGCCACCAAAAGAAAGCTCTACCCATCTCAAAAAATGATAAAAATTTCACATGGTTACAGCATTGCATGACCGTCACTCAAAGTGCGACAGCTCTGAAAGCTGAAAATTGGCCTAGGCAGGAAGGTGGTGAAAGTGCCCAGTTTTGAAGTGGTTAAAGGTGATTTTTCAAGTAATCTTATATTATATTGCCAAATATAACTATTGTTTGTTCTGCTATTACAATGCTGATGTTATAAAATGAAAAACAAAAGTGTATGCTGTGACCATAAAACTCCTTTAACCACTTGCTTACTGGGCACTTAAACCCCCCTCCTATCCAGACCAATTTTCAGCTTTCAGCGCTGATGCACTTTGAATTACAATTGCACGGTCATACAACACTGTACACAAATGAAATGTTTATAATTTTTTTCCCCCAAATAGAGTTTTCTTTTGGTGGTATTTGGTTACCTGTGCAATTTTTCTTTTTTGTTAAAAATTTTTAAAAATACCGAATTTAAAAAAAATATATATTTTTTATTTTATATTTTGTTATAAAATTTTTAAACGGGTAATTTTTGTCCACCATTGATGTACGCTGATAAGGTGGCACTGATGAGCACCGATGGGTGGCAGTGATGGGCACTGATTGGTTACACTGATAGGCAGCACTTCTAGGTGGTGCTGATTGGCACCACTGGTGGGCATTGATAGGTGGCACTTGTGGGCATTGATAGGTGGGCACTTGTGGACGTTGATAGGTGGCACTTGTGGGCATTGATAGGTGGCATTTGTGGGCATTGATAGGTGGCATAGACTCTGCTGAAAAGTCAGTCGGGAAGACCATCGGACCTAGTCTGCTTGAAAGTCATGTGTATGCAGCATTAGGGTTGTGAGCCTGTAAAATTTAGCAGAATTTTCAGGTAAGACTGAGTCACAACAATCAAGAAAACTGTATACAGTGAGATGTGTTGCTAAACACAATGAAAAATATATTGAGTTTACATACAATTTATTTTGATTTCTTAATTTGCGTTTCTGTTCAGAATTATCAGGCATGCTTTCTCAGCCAAAGCTGGCTCTACCAGTGGCACTTAGCAAATCTGCACTTTGATGGCCAGATCCTCTGTCACAGTATATACAGTGGAGAAAATAAATATTTGATCCCCTGCAGATTTAAGTTTGCCCACTTACAAATAAATGGAGGGTCTACAATTTTTATCACGAGTGTATTTTAAATGATAGAGACAGAATATCAACCAAAAATCCAGAAAAAAAACACATGATACAAATGTTATAAATTGAGTTGCAGTTCAGTGAATAAAATAAACATTTGATCCCCAAGCAAAACATGACTTAGTACTTTGTGGAGAAACCCTTATTGGCAAGCATAGAGGTAAGATGTTTCTTGTAGTTGGTTACCAGGTTTGCACACATCTCACACACTTCATTATCTTAATGTGCTTCATCTTGAGCCACTCCTTTGTTGCCTGGTGGTATGTTTTGGGTCATTGTCATCTACGACTCATCTTCAGTGTTTCTGGCTAAGGGAAGAAGCTTCTCATCCCATATTTTACAATACACGGCACCATCCATTGGCCCCTCAATACGGTAAAGTCGGTATGTGCCTTTAGCAGAGAAACCGCCCCAAAGCATAATGTTTCCGCCTCTGTGCTTGACTGTAGGGATGGTGTTCTTAGGGTCATAGTGGCATTTTTCTTCCTCCAAACACGGCGAGTCCCCCTCAAGAAGGCACGTGTACAATCATGCCATTGAACATCTAAATGATTGAGAGAAAGATTGGGAGAAAATACTGTGGTCAAATGAGACCAAAATTGTGCTATTTGGCATTAACTCTACTTGCCATGTTTGGAGGAAGAAAAATGTTGACTATGACCCTAAGAACACCATCCCTACAGTCAAACACAGAGGTGGAAACATGATGCTTTGAGGCTGTTTCTCTCCTTAAGGTATAGGCTGACTTTGCTGCATTGAGGGGCTAATGGATGGGGTCATGTATTGTAAAATCTTGGATGAGAACCTTCTTCCCTCAGCCAGAACACTGAAGATAGGTCATGGATAGGTCTTTCAGTATGACAATGACCCAAAAGATACTGCCAAGGCAACAAAGGAGTGGCTCAAGAAGAAGCACATTAAGGTAATAGAGTGGCCTAGTCAATCTCCAGACCTTAAACCTATAGAAATTTTAAGGAGGGAGCTGAAACTTTGAGTTGCCAAGAGACAGCCAAGAAACCTTAAGGATTTAGAGAAGATTTGTAAAGAAGAGTGGACCAAAATCCCTCCTGAGATGTGTGTAAACCTGGTCACCAACTACAAGAAACTTCTTACCTCTGTACTTGCCAACAAGGGTTTCTCCAACAAGTACTAATGCCGCGTACACATGATCAAACTATCCGACGGACTTAGTCTGGCGGACAAACCACCATAAAGTTCGCCGGACTGTCCGAACGAGCGGACCTGCCCACACACGGGACTTTTCCAGCGGACTAGGTCCGGTGGACATAGTTCGCCGGACTATCCGCCGTACTTTTGAAATGAACAGACTTGCCCACACACGGAGGAAAGTCCGTTCATTTTGAGCGCGGCTCTAGGTAGCCAGGACTAGCGAAGGAAGTCAATGTCGCCGCCTTGGGCGGAAGAAGACCCCCGGAAGGCGGCGGCGACGAAGAAGAAAGCCGGGCTCCTCCGCTAGTAAAAGAGCTTGCAAAAGAGCAGAAGATAGCGGAGGAGTCCGGCCAGAAGACCCCCCCCCCAAGACGGAAGAAGACCCTCGGAGCTGTGCAATAAATTATTTTTAACCCTTGTGTGTTGTGTTTTATTTACATTTTTTTCACAGGTGAATGGGTAGGGGTACATTGTAGCCCATACTCATTCAAATAGGGTGGGGGCCGGTATCCGGGGGCCCCCTTATTAAAGGGGGCTCCCGGATTCCGATAAGCCCCCCCGCCCACAGACCCAGACAACCAACGACCAGGGTTGACGGGAAAAGGCCCTTGTCCTCATCAACATGGGGACAAGGTGCTTTGGGGTGGGGGGGGCGTGTGGCACCCCCTTTCCCAAAGCACCCCCCATGTTGAGGGCACGCAGCCTGGTACGGCTCAGGAGGGGGGGCGCTCGCTCGTTCCCACCCCCTTTCCTGACCGGCTGGTTTGCGTGCTCGGATAAGGGTCTGATATGGACCTGGGGGGGACCCCCACGCCGTTTTTTCGGTGTAGGGCTTCCCCTTTAAGTCCATACCAGGTGACGGGGTCAGCAACGTGTCAATCTCGCCGCCGAAGGCGGCGACATTGACTTCCTTCACTAGTCCCGGCTACCTGGAGGCGCGCTCAAAATGAACGGACTTTTCTCGTGCAGGAAAAGTCTGTTCATTTCAAAAGTACGGAGGACTAGCACACACACGGCCGTATTGTCCACAAATTTTGAGTCAAAACTACTTTCTAAGTCTGCCGGACTTTTGGTAAAAAAAGTCCGCCGGAGCCCACACAGGGGCGGTTTGTGCGGCGGACTCGAGTCCGCCGGACTTTTCCGCCGGATAGTTTGATCGTGTGTACGCGGCATAAGTCATGTATTGCTTGGGGATCCAATAGTTATTTTACTCACTGAACTGCAACTTAATTTATAGCATTTGTTCAATGTGTTTTTGTTTCTGGATTTTTGGTTGATAGTTGTCTCTATCATTTAAAATACACCTATGATAAAGATTATAGACCCTTCATTTCTTTGTAAGTGGGCAAGCTTACAAAATCTGCAGGGGGTCAAATAATTATTTTCCCCACTCTACTGACTTGATGTGACTCTGTTTTTGAAATATGATGTTTTTCAGAATTTTAGAAATGGCCAGGAGGTAACACATTCACAAGCACCTTTCCCATCTCTACTCCTACCCTACTGTAGTTTGATCACTGAAATAAAGAATAAAAAAATGATGCTCCATTCATTTTAATAAACATGACATAATTGGTTATATTATGCTGCTCCAATAGACTATTGGAAGAATTGGTATAAAACTCCATCTGAGCTAAAATATGGGCAACTGTCCTGATTCATTGTGCCTTAATCAGCCCTGACTTTAATAAAAGTCCTCACATGCTGGACGAACGGGTCCTGTGTGGCTCCAAAACTTTTTGTAATGTTATATTTTTTGCATAAAAAAACGTTTGGATGAAATTAATGATCTGTGGTGTGCTGGGGAATATCTACATATTGTATAGGTTCCAGTGTCTAGCTGGCGGCCGCTACAGCATCCATTACCTTAACCACTTCAATACTGGGCACTTATACACCTTCCTGCCCAGACCAATTTTCAGCTTTCAGCGCTGTCGCACTTTGAATGACAAATGCTACACTATAACCAAATTTTTCTTTATCATTTTGTTCCCACAAATAGAGCTTTCTTCTGGTGGTATTTGATAACCTCCGGGATTTTTATTTTCCGCTAAACAAATAATAATAATACTGAAAATTTTGGAAAAAAATGTTTTTTTGTTTCAGTTACAAAACTTTGTAAATAATTATGTTTTCTCCTTCACTGATGGGCACTGATGGGGCTGCACTGACGGCACTGATAAGGCAGCACTGATGGGCACCAATGAGGTGGCACTGATGAGGTGGCATTGATGGGCACTGATGATGGTCACTAATATGCGGCATTGATGGGGCACTGATAGGCGGCACTGATATGCAGCACGGATGGGCACTAATAGGTGGCACAGATGGGCACTGATAGGCACGTGGATAGGCAGCACAGATGGACACTGATAGGTGGCACGGATGGGCATGGATGGGCACTGATAGGTGGCACTGATGTACTGTAATGTATGGTACTGATGGATGCCAGTCAGTGCCAAATAATAATGCCTTCTAATCAGTGATGCCCATTGTAAGCATTAATTAGCATCCACTGTGGGCACTGATTGGCATCCATTGTGGGCACTGATTGGCATCCTCGGTGGTCTAGGGTGGCATACCTGATCGTGGTCATCCCTTTTGGTTTGGTGGCATCCCTGGTGGTCCAGTGTGGGTATCCTCGGGGGGGGGGGGGGGGGGGGGATGCGCTGAAAATTGATCAGCACCGACCAACCCTTGTCAGAGGTGCAGTCAATCGGTTCTGCTCTACTCGCGTCTGACAGGCTAATCACGTGGTAAAGAGTCTCGGTCAGAGACTCTTTATCTAGATTCGAGTTGCGGTGTGTCAGAACAACGATTGGTGCGATATGCGAGCCCGGGGATGCACAATGGCTTAATATCTTGAAGACGTCATATAATGTCCGGTCAGGATATTGAAACCACTTTGCCGCCGTCATTTTGCTATATGGCGGGCGGCAAGTGGTCAAGAGCTTATTCCAGGAACGTGTGTGATGGGAATATGGACTGCTGACTTTAATAAACACATTTATTGGTGCCTTCAAATTTTCCGCTGCTAGGTCAGTGCCAATTCATGGACACCTGGGAGCTTTGCAAACTGCATTAAAGGGGTACTACAATCACCTTCAGTGCAGGGATGTGGCATCCTGTAGCTCCCTTGAGAATGAAAAAGAACTACAACACCGTTCCAGGTGATATGCTCAATGAACTGAAGGTAAGGTGCCGGTCCAGACCGTGAGCTGGATGACATACAAACATGTACAAAAGAGATGACCGCACTCCAATCTTCAGAAAGTTCAATGCTTTATTTGTTAAAATCCATGTATAACATCAAATATCCACAATACAAGGAGGATAACGGCAGCAAGGTTAACATTTTTCACGAACCAAATCGATTTATCATACTCCTGCAGCTCCCTGCCAGCCACTAACATCTTTGGGCAGCCAACTTCCGAATCTCCATCATCAGGCGCTGTCATTGGCCGGGCCGAAAAGACATCATGGAATTTCCATCAACTTCAGATTTGCTGAATTTGTGCAATGAACTGCAGACAGACAGGACAGGCAGGTAGGTAACTTTAATGCAGAAGAAACAAATCATGTATGGGTTTTCATTAATGAAAATTGTTTTGAGAATTTTAAAATGAAAAGACATAAATAAAATCTGAATAATTTACGTCAGAGGTGATATGAGATATAGAGCTATGCCTCAGAGCTGGCCAATAATAAAAAAATAAAAAGGAGAAGTCATACTCAAGATGCCCACAGGGTGGAGTTATTGCATCTTTTAAATTGAAATGATTACATAAAGTATATCATTAATGAGTACATTATTAATTGACTCAAAAAACAAACATATTGGGGGGGTTATTTACTAAAGGCAAATCCACTTTGCGCTACAAGTGCAACGTGCACTTGAAATTGCACTGAAAGGGCACTTGGAAGTGCAGTCGCTGTAGATCCGAGGGGGACATGCGAGGAAAATAAAAAACAGCATTTTAGCTTGCACATGATTGGATGATAAAATCAGCAGAGCTTCCCCTCATTTCAGATCTACCCCTCAGATTTACACTTCCAAGTGCACTTTCAGTGCAATTTCAAGTGCACTTAGCACTTGTAGTTTGCATTTGTAGTGCAAAGTGGATTTGCCTTTTGTAAATAACCCCCATGGTTTCATATTTAAAAAAAAAGTACCTAATATTATGAAAACACAGAAAATCACCATGATAATGGTGTCATTATATTAGTTAGCACCTGTTTACAGTTAGAACACAATGGGGGTAAACAGGGATGTTACTATAATGTTTATGTATGCTTTATTTGATCATTTGTATGACTATTGTCCATTACTTTCATTGAGATTAGAATGTAAATGTTTTACTGCTATACCTGATTGTTATATAACCAGCTGCCTTTAATTGTTCTGTTATTTGTATGGAAATGTCAATAAAAAAATATTTAATGATAAAAACAAAACAAAAAAAACACAGAAAATCAGCTGTCATGATTCCTACAATACAAAAAAAATGATAAAATAGATGACAGGCCATAAATGTAGTCCCTGGAACAGAAGAACATTAAAATGTATCTTCATAGTAATATATAGTCCTTTAACAGAAAGCATCACAGTGATGGGCTATAGAGTGAATGAATACTGTGATAGCCAATCACAGGCTATCACAGCGATTATGTGATTGAGAGTCGATTCTCCTGCTTTTCGATCATTAGTACGAGACCCGGAGAAGTCACCAACATATATGTTAGATGATTGTAAAGAGGTTAATAACTGTCCCAAAAGAAAAATAATGTTTTGATAGTTAATAATTACACACAAACATGGTGCTTCCAAATGTGCATATACCGTATCATACATCTCCACCACTAAGCTTTAGAAAGGTAATATATTATGGGATATAATATATTTCATCAGTGTAATGTCTCTTTTATTATTTGCATAGCTGTATATTGTATAACCAGAGAACTAAACAAACAGACATATGTACATGGTAAACTCCTTCCACAATGCAGAGTAAGCATTGTAAATGAGAGTAAGCATACCGCACTGTAAAGCAATAACTCAAAGTGCTACTCAAATATGAACACCATTGTTCTCCACTTTTTTATTTTAAATACAGCAACTTGGTTCCAGTTTCACACCAATCAATAGGAGTCTTTTACCAAATTACATCAATATAATGGGACCTTCTATGGCTGGATACCAATGATTAGGCGCTCTTCACTGACCACCAATGTGATAGACCCCTTCTGTCTGATCACCAGTGAAATAAAGGGATTTACAATAGCCACCAATGTATTGATTAACTAAATATTTACCTAATTTTACAGGGGACCCTTTACTGACTACCAATGTAATGTGGAGATTTACACCGACCCCCTTAATAAATGTGGGGAACATACAGTATACTGGCCACCAAATGTAACAGGGCCCTTCTATCATTTAAAACCAATGGAACAAAGGCATTTATGCCAACCACCAATGCAGTGGTAAAATGAAGACTAACCAGTGATCACCAATGTAGGGGGATTTACACTGACCACCAATTTAAAAGAGACATTTGCACAGACTACAAATGTAAGGGGGCATTTACATTGACCAGAAACATAATAGAGTTATTTAAACAGACCACCAATATATTGGGGGCTTTGGTCGACAGTGTTAATGCCCCTGTGTTATTGGTGGTTAAAATAAATGCCCTTTGTTATAGGGAATTCTGTGTGCCTACAGGGCCGGGGTATTGAGGGAAGGGTGTGGGTTTGCTGGATGAATTTAAGTGTATTTTAATTAATTTAAAGTTAAAGTGATTGTAAAGGGTCACCTTGTAAAACAATCCATTCAGTTTAAAATAGAAATGAAAGGTAAAACATTTTTGTATAGATATAAAAAAAAATTATAAAAAGTTTTTTCCTTTTTTATAAGTGATCCCATTCCCTGTTCTCAGCTGCATAAACTTGGGGGGGGGGGGGGGGGGAGCAGCAGCACACTGAGTTTCCCAGTGAATGGCTGTGCAATGGGGGCGTGTCAGGACAAATCTGATGATTGGAGGAGAGTACACTGAGTTCCCAGCAGTTAGAGAACTGACCACGCTGTGCTCTCCTGCTGAGTGTGGTCAGGTTTTTTTAATAGGAACGCAAGTTAATTAGCAGAAATAGCAGGGATTTGACATAAAGGAAGCAATACAAAGAGAACATGATGGTACAGCAGCCACAGATCAGGAATATGAAGTGTTGGGGTAACACACACTTTAATTTCCATCTTTACATTCAAATCTGAGAAACGTTTGTTATGAATTCCCACTCCCACAACATTCCTAAAAATATATATTTAAAAATTCTTATTTTTCTAGTTGTTTCTTTGTAGCAGGTTTATATATAAGACTCTATAGGCAGCTTCGGTTGTTTAGAAATAGCTTACAATCTGCAATTAAGGGACAGACTTGGGGACAGTGTTTAAGTGAATCGACATAAAATGTACCACCAAGTCTTGAGATCTCACCCTTTGTTAGGACAGAAGTGTGTACATCTAGTTTGCAAATGATAATGATCTGCCAGCACAGTACAGCCACAGTTAATTGTGTTAAATGACAAACTTTAACTCATAATGTCCCTCGTGAAAAAGCAGGGGAAAACTAGTAGGAGTTTTCAGTAAGTAAAAATGTAAACAGCTGAACCGAACAAAATGATACCCTAATTAATGTTTTATATTTTCTTAAACTTCCTGATATTATGCCAGAAACCCTCTGGAACACAGACCTAAACAACTTGAAAAGGAGTTCTTGACTGTACCTGCTCAATATAAACTCTATGGATATCAGTAAGCAACTATCCGCCATTCAAACACAGCCTAACTTATGTATATCAACACAGGCCCTAAAATCAATGTGATGGATCAAGAATACAGCATCCCACAAAAGTGAGTACACCCCTCACATTTTTTAAAATATTTTATTCTATCTTTTCATGTGACAACACTGAAGAAATGACACTTTGCTACAATGTAAAGTAGTGAGTGTACAGCTTGTATAACAGTGTAAATTTGTTGTCCTGTCAAAATAACTCAACACAGCCATTAATGTTTAAACCGCTGGCAACAAAAGTGAGTACACATTGGAGAGTGGGCTGGGAGATAACAGCTGCAGAATGTGATGGAATAGGGTGGCTGCTCTCTACTCTTTCTTGAATGTCAGCCTCCTTGGGGTTCTGCTGGCTCAACTTCAGTTTCCTCCTCTGCTCTATCTGGCACCCAAGTCCCATCAGTGACCTCACCATCATCATTTCCATCTCCTCCATCTTCATCATTACCACTGGAGAAAACTTGGCAATATGCTGCAAACATGAATGCCAATTTGTCTAACAGTGTTCCTCCCTCTCTCTAGGCTCATGTTCCTGTCATCTTCAACCTCAGCACCAACTAGACATGTGCGATTAGTTTCGTACGAATCGCAAATTCGTACGAATTTCCCTAAATTCGTACGTTCGGGAGGATCCGAAATATGAATTGCCATGCGTCCGAATTTTGTACGCAATACGAACTTTTGTTTACGAATTTCGGATCAGTTGTCGTCGCATCAACGACTCAGTCATTTTGCTTATTATGAGGGGCTCCCACCATCCTTGTGCTATGCTGCCTTCCTCCTGGGGCTGTACCTCTGCTGTGCTCATTATGAGGGGTTTCCACCATTCCTGTGCTGACATACTGAGCACAGCAGGGGTACAGCCCCAGGAGGAAGTCAGCACAGCACAGGGATGGTGGGAGTCCCTCATAATGAGCACATGGCTGCCATGCGCAGCTGCTCCAGTTTTTATCCCCCGCACTGTACGGGGTCACCGGGGATGTGCGGGGTCACTGGAAATTGTTTGGTGTTACCAAGCATGTGCTCTCCGCACATCCCCGGTGACCCCAAACAGTGTGGGGTGATCAGGCGAAAACTGGACCAGCAATGCATGGCAGACAATCCGCTTCTCTCTTGTATTTTCAAATCTTAACAGAACAAACTGAAGAGAAGCTGATTGGTTGCCATGGGCAACTGCTCCAGATTCTGTTCGCTCCAATTTTGATCAATTTCCCTAAATGTCTTTTTATCTGTTCTAGCAGTCATATGTGTAAATGAGAAGAATGGTGGGGGCACATCAGGGCACATTGAAGCACATCAGGGCACATTGGAGCACATCAGGGCACATTGGGGCACATCAGGGCATATTGGAGCACATTGGGGAACATCAGGGCACATCAGGGCATATTGGAGCACATTGAGGCACATCAGGGCATATTGGAGCACATTGGGACACATTGGGGAACATCAGGGCACATTGGGGCACATCAGGGCATATTGGAGCACATTGGGGCACATCAGGGCACATCAGGGCATATTGGAGCACATTGGGACACATTGGGGAGCATCAGGGCACATTGGGGCACATCAGGGCATATTGGAGCACATCGGGGCACATCAGGGCACATCGGGGCATATCAGGGCATATTGGAGCACATTGGGACACATTGGGGAACATCAGGGCACATTGGGGAACATCAGGGCACAGCGTTTACCAGCCAGCATGCAGAGTAGCGCAGGAAGCGTGTGTAATAAGTTCTCTCTCCGCTCCTCCCTGGTGGCACCTCCTCTCTTCTCGTCCATCCCAGATGATGTCACAAGCAAATAGGGGTAGATGAGAAGCGAGGGGAGGGATTGTGTGGAGGAGGGACAGGGACCAACTACTAAGACCAAATGGCCATCTCTGCTGCAGACAGTCAGTTCAAGGAATGTTCAGAGTGAGGGAGGGGTACCCCAGCTTTGGCAAATTGATTTTAAAAAATGCTAACTGCTCCATTAGCTGGGGGGACAACTGGGATCTTTGGGGTGACAGGATGTTTCCCATCACAGAAAACACCCGCTCACTCTGGACACTTGTCGGAGGGCAGGACAGTAGCTCCTTGGCAATATCTGCGAGGGCAGGCCACTCCTCGCTCTTCCCCTGCCAAAAAAACATTGGATCTGTGGTGGGGTGCACTGGTGGGCTGACAAATAGGACATGACAACCTTTGCTGATATGGGTTTCTTGGGGTGCACTATGCTGGAGGTTCCCATTAGGGTGTCAAGTGCCTCAGCCAAGACAGAAGATGCTCCGCTGTCAGACAATATCTTCTTGCTCCTCTTCCTCTTCTCCCAGACTTACCATCTGCCTTTCCCTCTGACGCACCCTGTCAATTAGTCTGTCCCGCCATGTTGTCAGAGCACTACACTGCACAGCCATTTTGCCCTTGATGCGAGGGTCACACATGGCAGCCAGCATCAGTTCTGGGCAAGAGGCGGTCAACTCCTGCGTGCGCCTGCCCAACTCCATCAGAAATGTGTTTAGCAGAGCCAACACATCAGGTTGAGGGCCACCACCAGGCAAAGGTTCCTCAGCCGACTTGAACCGCTCCAATTTGCTCTGAAGGTGGTTGAAGAGTGGGAGCACATGACCAATGCTGGCATCCTCGTGGCTTAGGTGTTCTGTGACAGAGAGGAAAGGTTTGAGGACTGCCACAATCTGCCCGATTATGGCCCAGTCCTCCCTGCCTAAAGGTCTCTCTATGCCAATGTTATGATCACAGGCCATGGCATTGAGAGCCTTCTGCTGCTCAAGGATGCGTTCCAGCATTGCTAGGGTTGAATTCCACCTAGTCTCCACATCCTGTTTTAGGCAGTGTTCTGGAAGGCCTGCCTTCCTCTGTTCCACCCTGAGGAGGTGGCTGTCCCTCACACTCCGATGGAAGTGGCCAGCCATCTTCCGACAAGAGTCCACCACTTTGGACAGCCTTCCATCGCCGCCAGAAATGGTCTCCACCAACCGAAAACTGTCAGTTACCACCTGGTGGAGAAGGTGGGCTGAGCAGCGCACACCCACAAAGCTGCCATCCCTTACAGCCTTGACCATGTTGCTGCCTCCATCAGTGACAACATAGCCAATCCGGTAGTTGCTGTCTGCCAGTCCAAACCACTGCAACAACATTTTCTGCAGGGTTTGCAGGAAGTTTTGCGCTGTGTGCTTTTCATCAAGCACCTCAGCGTGCAGGAGGAAGGAACGGTACTCATGTTTGTCAACTACTGACGAGGATCCAGATGTTTGAACTATATCATGGGACACCTTGGCCTGCCACCAATGTGCCGTCAGGGACAGGAAGGCATGCTGGGCACTACACGCACTCCACAGGTCAGTGGTCAGGTGCACTGCCTGTCCACCTGCCCTTCCAATCTCCTCCTTGAGCACCCCGACACAAGACCTGTATAAGGCTGGCACCACAGTTTGGCTGAAGGTCTTACGTGATGGCACACAGTACTGTGGTGCAACAGCCTGCATCAATTGCTTGAAGGGCTCACCTTCCACCATGTTGAAAGGTGCTCCTCCAACTGCAATGAGCTGGCCAATCAGGCGTGTTTTTTTATGCACCTGCGCCCGAGACATACCCTTACTCTGAAAGCCACCAAAATCTTCCAGGGTGGCCTGGCTGGTATGGATTGGATGCGGGATGGTAACAGCATTTTTTTCTGCCTTATACTGGCTGGTGGTGCTGGCACTCATGGTGGCTTTGGCTGCACAAATGTATGTGCACTGGGAACCCCTTTGGCCTGCCCTCTTCCATAAAAGGTACCAATGGGCAGCATGTTACCAGCAGCAGTGGCAGAGGTGGTAGCGCCACTTTTGCTATGAATTGTGCTGCTGGTTCTAGGAGGTAAATCCTGGAACAGCTGGCGACATGCAAATGTCTGCTGTTTGCCAGGCTCTTTACCACCAGCAGTCTTCACTCCCAGTCGCCTCAGCTTTATGGGAGGTGAGCTGAGCTCAGAGGGCGCAGAGACAGAACGTCCCACCTGCTGCTCATGTACACAGCTCATAGTTCTCCCTCTCCCAGCAGCACTCTTACTGCTTTTTTGGCCTTGTTTGCTGCTCATTTTTCCTTTAAAAGTTAGAAAAATGTAGACAAAAAAAAATATGATTTTGATTGCAGCAAACTAACACCAAAATCACCAAATGTACAAAAAAATATTATACAAACAGAAAATAACAAAATATTAACTAAATGAAACAAGAAATGAAAAAAAAAAAAGATCTCTCAAAACCAACCAAAAAACGAATAAAACCAGAAACTAAACACTAAGGCCGCGTACACACGGGCGGACTGTCCGCCCAACTAGGTTCGTCAAACAGTTTGACAAACAGTCCGTTCAAAATTAGCATGAACGGACTTGACCACACACGACGAACGAACAGTCCGCTGAAAACTTGCGCGATGACGTGAACGGCACGTACGACGGGACGAGAAATTCGGCGTCCGATACACTGCAATGCAACCTTCGGGCGTGTAAATCCTTTCTGAGCATGCGCGGAACTTAGTTTGACGAACAAGCCTACACATGAGCGGACTGTCCGCTCAAACCAAGTTTCAGCGGACAGTCTTACGGAAATTCCGAAAAACTTTGTTCGTCAGACTGTCCGCTGAAACTGTCCGCTGAAGCCCACACACGAGCGGACTGTCCGCTGAAACACTGTTCAGCGGACAAAGTTGGACGAACAGTCCGCCCGTGTGTACGCGGCCTAAGGCTGCGTACACACGGGCGGACTGTCCGCCCAACTAGGTTCATCAAACAGTTTGACAAACAGTCCGTTCAAAATTTGCATGAGCGGACTTGACCACACACGACGAACGAACAGTCCGCTGAAAACTTGCGCAATGACGTGAACAGCACGTACGACGGGACGAGAAATTCGAAGTCCTATACACTGCAATGCAACCTTCGGCGTGTAAATCCTTTCTGAGCATGCGCGGAACTTAGTTTGACGAACAAGCCTACACATGAGCGGACTGTCCGCTCAAACCAAGTTTCAGCGGACAGTCTTACGGAAATTCCGAAAAACTTTGTTCGTCAGACTGTCCGCTGAAACTGTCCGCTGAAGCCCACACACGAGCGGACTGTCCGCTGAAACACTGTTCAGCGGACAAAGTTGGACGAACAGTCCGCCCGTGTGTACGCGGCCTAAGAGATGATACACTTGCAAACTACAACTGATATAAACTAAAATGAACAATGAAAAACTAAGGATTGCAAAGATATTCGCTCAGATGCACAGACAAATAATCGTGTGATCTGCTCCACTACACTAACTAACCCACAAAGGGAAGTCACATGATCGGGCCTGCCTGTAGGCCTCAGAAGCAGAAGAAAACCTCTGATTGGTCAACCAAGTCACGTATTGTTTCCGTAGTAACGAAATTTGGACATATTGTCATATTGAGGTATATATTTTTTCCTTTAAATTTATCGTAAAGAACATTCGTACAAGTTAACGAACCTAGCGACAATTCGTATTTCGTATGAATTGAAATTGAATTGCCGACACGAAATACGAAGTACAAATTAATTCTAACACGAACCGGAACGGAAAGGAACTAAACGAATTTATTGAAGGCGCCCATGTCTAGCACCAACATCTGAATCCAGTAATGGCTGGGCATTATCAAGGAGTAAGTGGCTGACGCTGTGGTCAAATAACTCAGCTGACTCCTCAATAGCTGATTTTGGTTCTATGACAGGAATAGATGTGGACAAGGAGGCAGGTTTATCCACTCTGGCAACTGCAGGGGACTGCACACCTGTCTCCGCTTGTGTGACAGAGGATGGGGAGGATGAGGAAGGTTTAGTAAGCCAGTCCACCACCTCCTCTGCATGGCTGGATAGAACAGGCAAACTCACTAAGGAAATGATGCCCTGCCTGAGGACTGACCACCACTTCCACCTTTGCCTGTGGACACACAGGCACACAGACACACACCATGGATACAATATAATATACTGCAATATAATGAGCCAAACGTACAGTGACGCACAGAACTATATGGCGTTAAACTGGCAGTAATGCACACAAAACAATATGGCGTTAAACTGGCAGTAACGCACAAACCAAAAAAATATAGCATTAAACTGTCAGTAACGCACGCAAAACTATATGGCATTAAACTGGCAGTAACTATATGCATGGAAAACTATATGGCGTTAAACTGGCAGTAAGGCACGCAAAACAATATTGCATTAAACTAGCAGTAACGCATACAAAACAATATGGCGTTAAACTGGTAGTAACGCATGCAAAACTATTTGGCGTTAAACTGGCAGTAACGCACACAGAACTATATGGTGTTAAACTGGTAGTAATGCACACAGAACTATATGGCATTAAACTGGCAGTAATGCATGCAAAACAATATGTCGTTAAACTGGCAGTAACGCTCACAAAACAATATGACGTTAAACTGACAGTAACACACACACAAAACAATATGGCGTTAAACTGGCAGTAACGCACACAGAAGTAAATGGCGTTAAACTGGCAGTAACACACACAGAAGTAAATGGCGTTAAACTGGCAGTAACACAATCAAATAGATGGTGTTCAAGCGTCACCACACTGACACTATCTGAACTGTCCCTACTCTAGCTACTATTAGCTATACACTAACGTAAAGATTACTGACACAGTCTCACTACACTACACTGAAACTATATGAGCTGTTCCTACTCTACACTAATGTATGTATGAATGACACGGTCTCACTACACTATAGTGAAACTATCTGAGCTGTCCCTACTCTAGCTGCACACTATGCAAAGCTGAATGATGGTCCTCCTCACTACACTCACACTATCCCTAGACTGATACTAAACTAATATTCTACGCTAACAATTGAAGCAAAATAGCACAGTATAGCACACTAACTAATACCACTGAAGAGAGCCCTGTTCTATCTCTCTCCATGCCGAAATCACACTGAAAATGGCTGCCATTGAAAGAATACTTTTGTACTGTGGGGTGGGAATGAGCCATGATTTAATAAAGTCATGATGACAGTGTCCAATCATGACTCTGACAGTGCTCTGTACCCTGATTGGTTGAAGCTTTCACTACTTCAGGCAATCAGGCCTTGTAATGCACTGTTCAGCTCTGCAATGCATTGTGGTCAGTTTGGGGGGGGGTGAACAAATGGTAGAACGGCACGTTTGTTCGGCTGTTCACCGAACGACCAAACTACGAAAGTTTGGCCCCGAACTTATGCTCGGGCTGAACTGTTCGATCATCCCTAGTGACAAACAACTTCCCTTTCCACTGGGAAACCAATGACCTCCCTTATCTAGGGATTTTCCTTACGCCTTCTTATCACACAACATACACTGACCCCTACTAAGACAACTTTATCTTAATATGAGTCTTGGAAAAGTTACCAAATATCTTTGCTGAGCTGCATTGCAGCAATCAAAATAACATTCCTCCCTAAGCTCTTATATCTATCCTGTGTGTTTTCCTCTTATATGCTTACCTTCCTGCAGAGGCAAATATTGATGATCTGGGGCAATAGACCACCTCAAATGAATCAAAAATAGTTTTTCAGCCACAATACTGTTCCACATATTGCCAAATATAATTTATTATACAGTGGGAAAAGTAGCCCGATTTTTTACCTACCACGCTACCAATACCCACCACTGTGGAAAACACTAGAAGCTTTTGAAATAGATCCACTTTGGTGGAAATGCTACTTTGGATCCCTCCCACTTATACAGAGGAATAACCAATCCTTTAAGGAAGCATTCATTGCACATTTGGGACCCATTAAATTAATATTCCATCTATGTCCCACTAGCTTCCTAATGTTTATGTGTCCAAAGTCGCATGACAAGTCGCACTAGTTGATTGTTATAGACTGTGAGCTGAGACCCCAGAGCACGTCCAGCTAGACTGACAGCCCCCCCCCCCCCCCCCCCCCGTGTCCAGCTCCAGCTCCCTTCTCCTGTGCACAGCTATACTGTATATGTGCACTGCCCGTCTCAAACAACCGCCAAACCTGTCCCCCCGTTCCCCCCCCCCCCCCCCCCGGTTCCTGTGTGGATGGGGTTTTTATTTCTTAATTTTCTCATGAGTTAGGATGATGATAGAACACTGGGCAGGAACTTATGATTAGCTCCTCCCATCCTGTATAAGCCCACTGGCTACACAGGAACAGTGTCACTCCCAGGAAGTGATGTCAATAGCTTTCAGTAACTACACCCACTGGCTGATTTCAGTCTCAGAAGTAACTAGAATTGAAGTCATGTGACTACACTGGATTCTGCAAAATAGAGGTAGGAAAACTGGGATTTTTTCATTTTGAGGCATAAGGCTGAACTTAGCTCACATTAATGATTGCAGGGTGAGAATTTAAGTGTTAGGGTGGACTTCCACTTTAATGGCATCCCAGTACGTAGGGTTAAATATTAATTAGCCCACCCTTTGCAGCTATAACAGCTTCCACTATTCTGGGAAGGATGTCCACAAGGTTTAGGAGTGTGTCTGTGGGAATGTTTGACCATTCTTCCAGAAGCGTATTTGTGAGTTCAGGCTTTGATGTGGACGAAAAGGCCTGGCTCACAGTCTCCACTCTAATTCACCCCAAAGGTGTTCTATTGGGTAGAGGTCAGGACTCTGTGCAGGCCAGTCAAGTTCCTCCACCCCAAACTCATTAATCCATGTCTTTATGGACTTTGCTTTTTGCATTGGTGCACAGTCATGTTGGAACAGGAAGGGGCCCTTCAATGTAACTAAGGGGCCACGCCCTGCCCCACACCATAATCCCCTCTCCACCAAACATTACACTTGGCACAATGCAGTCAGGCAAGTACCGTTTTTCTGGCAACCGCCAAACCCAGAAACGTCCATCGGATTGCCAAACAGAGAAGTGTGATTTGTCACTCCAGATAACACGCCTCCACTGCCACAGTAGCAGCGTGCCTTACACTACTTAATCCGATGCTTTACATTGCTCTTGGTGATGTAAGGCTTGGATGCAACTGCTTGGCCATGGAAACACATTCCATGAAGCTCTCTAAGCACTGATGTTGTGCTAATCTGAAGTCCACACAAAAGTTGGAGGTCTGAAGCTACTGACTCTGCAGAAAGTTTACAACTTCTGGGCACTGTGAGCTTCAGGATGCACTGACCTTGCTATGTCATTTTACGTGGCCTACCAGTTAATGGCTGAGTTGCTGTTGTTCTCAGTTGCTTCCACTTTGTTAAAATACCACTAACAGTTGACCATGGCATATTTAGTAGCAAGGAAATTTCACAGATACATAGCTCCCAACTGTCCCTGATTTTGAAGGACTGTCCCTGATTTGGAGCAATGTCCCTCTGTCCCTCTTTCCTCCTCATTTGTCCCTCATTTTGGTCTGATCTATATAGTTGTATATAAAAAGCAAGTTTTATCTTTCAAAAAGTGTTTCCCAGTGCTAAACATTTTATCCAGTTTCTAAATTGCTGCATTTGCAAATTTTAAAAGCCAATATAAAGGAATATTGGTAGAAAAAAAAAGGCTTTGTGGATTTAATTAACTTTTTTGGTGTTAATTCTCCTTTAAAGGGTGTGGCAGGAGGCGTGTCCTATGCCTACATACGTTTTCTAGTAGGTGTCCCTCATTCCCATCTCAAAATGTTGGGAGATGGACGCTTTGCACAGGTGGCACCCTATCACAAAACTACACTTAAATTCAATGAGCTCCTAGGACAGTGATGGCAAACCTTGGCGCCCCAGATGTTTTGGAACTACGTTTCCCATGATGCTCAACTACACTGCACACTGCATAAGCATCATGAGAAATGTAGTTCCAAAACATCTGGGGTGCCAAGGTTCGCCATCACTGTCCTAGGAGCAACCCATTCTTTCACAAATGTCTGTAGAAGCAGCCTGCATGACTAGGTGCTTGATTTTATACACCTGTGGCCATGGAGGTGGTTAGAATACCCGAATCCAATGATTTGGAGGGGTGTTCCAATATGTTTGACAATATAGTGTCTGTTCAAAATGTTCAATAAGAATGTATTGAAATTAAAAAAGTAACCACTTTCCCTCAGTGGAAGACATTACCGCTAACTCTTATGGGGCGGATTCATTTTTTTAAAAGTGCCTTTATATACAGTCCAGCTCTCCTTTTTTGTGTGGTTCCTCTACTCCCAGAATCTCTTTGGCTACTTTGAAACTTCCTTTGGAGTTGGGGGAGGGGGCATTGCCCGATTTAAGGTGGTACTATTTTGCCTCTCAGTTAAAGCGGTTGTATACCTGCACAGAAAACAAAAAAATAAAAACATTAATTAAAAAGCCTGTAAGGCAAAGGCATAATGAGCTAGTATGCAGCCCATACTAGCTCATTATGAAATACCTCAGAACGAGGCGTCAGCATCTGATCTTGTTTCACGTGAAGGAGCTAACATTTTGCCCTCTGCGTTTCTTCCAGGTTCGCGGCTCAGGCGCTGTGAATGTCCACGCATGCTTGCTGGAGTCTTCTTCCCGGAAAAGGATGTCAGCGGCTGCATGCAAAGTGGATATCTCCTAGACCTGTATTCTTTTTACATACAAGTAAGCCTTATTATAGGCTTACCTGAAGGTAAAAATTAAAACAAAGGGTATACAACCACTTTAATGTATTGTTTCTTCATTGGACATTTTTTCACCAATGTAATGATTTGTCGATTGCGGCAGAGGCAGTGGTTGCTACATCCTATGAATTTTTAATTAACTTATTATAAAAAAAGGGAAATTCCTGGGGGGCGGTGGGAGGAAAGTTGTCATATTTACCAGGCACATTTTTTTATTAGTGTTTACACCACCTCCCAGATGTGCCTCTTTCTAGGTGACCAAACACCCCTTTGTGGTTTAACACATCCCTGGGGCAATTTTATAAGCTGGAGAATGACTCTTCTTGGGTTCAATATGAGATCAAATATGGACATCATTTGATGAGGAGCATTTTTTGCTCTTTTGAGATCTTATGTAGGCAGAGAGGGGATGGAGATATAAGTATAATGAGATCTATTTTTAGCTGTGACAAGGGCTCAATTTTAGGGAGGTGAGGTGTCCCTGGTAAATACTAAACCAGAGTCTGTTCTTTTGGATCTTGATCATGATAAGTAATGCCGCGTACACACGTAGCCGACTATCCGGCGGACTTAGTCTGGCGGATTTCCCGCCGGACTGTCCGCCGGACTTTCCGAACGAGCTACTTGCCCACACACGGCACTTTTTCAGCGGACTAATATGGCGTACTAAGTCCGCCTGACTATCCGCCGTACTTTTGAAATGAACGGACTCGGCCACACACGCGGAGGAAAGTCCACTCATTTTGAGCGCGTCTCCAGGTAGCCGGGGCCAGCGGCCAGGGTTGTCGGGAAGGTAGCCGGGGCCAGCGCGGGAGGCGTGGGGAGGCGTCGCGGGAGGCGTGGGGAGGCGTCGCGGGAGGCGTGGGGAGGCGTCGCTGGCCCCGTCACCTGATATGAACTTAAAGGGAAACCCCTACGCCGAAAAATTGGCGTGGGGGTCCCCCCCAGGTCCATATCAGACCCTTATCCGAGCACACTACCCGGCCGGCCAGGAAAGGGGTGGAGACGAGCGAGTGCCCCCTCCTGAGCCATACCAGGCCGCATGCCCTCAACATGGGGGGGTGCCTTGGGGAAGGGGGGGCCGCGTGGCCCCCCATTCCAAAGCACCTTGTCCCCATGTTGATGAGGACAAGGGCCTCTTCCCGACAACCCTGGCCGTTGGTTGTCGGGGTCTGCGGGCGGGGGGCTTATCGGAATCCGGGATTTAATAAGGCTCTGCTCTTTCCTCCCTACAGTAATTGCACCTTCTGATAGAATAATACAAATAAGTTACTTACATCAAGCTTATTACACAACTGTCAGCCATCGGTGTGACCAGAAATGTGTGGACTGCAACAGAATAGTGTACACAGGTAAAGTGTAAATAATATGATTTATTAAAAGATAAGTGAACAACAAAGAAAATGCACCTCCAATACAGTAGTGTAAACCAAACAGTGAACCAACAACCAGTGAACACAAAACAAACGACAGTCTAAATTCAATATGTACAGAGCAAGGGATAACCAAATTGTAATCATACCAGAGCCAGGGTCAAACATGGAAGATCAAGCAGAGGGGACCTGGGAACACGGCAGGACAGGGAAAGGGAACCAGGAGAAGGACTGAGCGGGTAGGAAGAAATCAGGCTGCAGAATCAGGATCAGAGTCCAGGAACAGGAGATGGGATGCAGGCTTCAGCAACACAGGAACACAGATCAGGTGTACATGTAGAAAATACCAAGGCAAAGTGTAATAGCATTCACCAGGTTTAAATACACTTCCTGCAATCAGCATCAGTGGACACTGGAACTGCAGCCTAAGGATCTGGGAGCCACAGTGCCACCAGCAGGTGAGTCATTTCCTGACAACAACCTTACAGCTATTTAATCATTTATTTGAGGACACTTTTATACATATGATTTGGGAGAGCCCGAAGGTTAGGCCTCTGTGGTTTCAGGTGACAGAATTTTTGGCTAACAATTTTGGCTTCTCAAACATATGTAACCCTCTTTTATGTTTGTTAGGTGTCATTGATGATGAGGAAATGACACCTCCAGCTACCTTGGAGGAGGGTCTGGAAGGTTGAGTGATACAAGATAAGGAGGGGGAGGTACTTGCAAGGTTTGAGGACCCCCTACACATGGTGCATAGGAATCATAATGCACTCCAGTGGTTTTAGGTTTGACAAGTTTTATTTTCTATTGTATTTTTTGTTTTCCCTAATTAAAACACTTGAAAATCTTTTGCTGGACTATGGCTTGTACAGTATATGGGTCACTGGTATGCTTTACTGGTTCTATCTGTTTTGTCATCCATGCTGGGAATCACTATAATTGTGTTCTTTGATGTACTCATGTGCAATATGCTGCCTGTGGATCTGTCCTGTGATTACTTGAAATAGCTTTTTTGATGACTGGCAAAAAACATTATTTAAAAAAAATGTAACCAACTACTTATTCAAACTATCTATATGAAGGGGAACATGTAACAAATACAGTATAAAGTAGATGTTTTACAAATTTGGCTGTGAAAGTGGAAATGTACTTTAACCACCTCAGTACAGAGCACTTGCACCCCCTTTCTGCCCAGGCCATTTTCCAGCTTTCAGCGCTGCCACACTTTGAATGACAATTGCACGATCATGCTACACTGTAACCATTTGAAATTGTTCATCACGCAAATAGATTTCTTTTGGTGGCATTTAATCACTCCTGGGTTTTTTATTTTTTCTAAAAAAAAAAAAAAAAAAGGACCAAAAATTTTGAAAAAAAACGTTTTTCTTAATTTCTTTCAGTAAATTTTGTAAATAAGTAATTTTTCTCTGTCACTGATGGGCGCTGATGAGACGGCACTTATGGGCACTGATAGGTGGCACTGATATGGGGCACTGATGAGCACTGATAGGCTGCATTGATGGGTAGCACTGGTGGGCACTGGGCACAGATAGGAGGCACTGGTGGGTGCAGATAGGCAGCACAGTGAGCACAGATAGGCAGCACTGATGGGCATTGTAGGCACTGGTTGGCACTGATTGCTGGCAGTGGTGGGAAATCATTGCTGGCACTGGTGGGCACTTAATTGTAATCAGGGTACTGATGATCAAGTGGTTAAAGAGGGATTCCACCAAAAAAAAAAATATTAAAAGCCAGCAGCTATAAATACTACAGCTGCTGACTTTTAATAAATGGATACTCACCTGTCCCGGGTTCCAGCGATGCTGGCAGCCGAGGACGATCGATCGCTCGGCCCTCGGCTGCTGCCGCCACCATTCTAGGTGAGGGAATCAGGAAGTGAAGTGAATCGGCTTCACTTCCCGGTTCCCTACTGCGCATGCGCGAGTCGCGCAGCGCAATAGGAATTCTCTGCGCTGTCACTGGGACCCGTGTGTGTCCCAGCAGACAGCGCGGCAGGACAGGAAATGGCGTAGACTCCCACGGGAGGCTATGCCCGGAAGTGGGTGTAAATACCTGTCTTTGACAGGTATCTCCACCCCCCTCCCCCCTGAAAGGTGCTAATTGTGACACCGGAGGGGGGAGGGATCCGATCAGCGGAGGTTCCACTTTAGGGTGGAACCCCGCTTTAAGGAACTTCCCACCAAGAGTCTGGTGTGTAGTCCACCTTACAAATCACTCTGTGTCTACTACCCCTCTCTGCCATTTCCTCTATTGGCTGCCACTCAGCCAACAAATTAAATTCAAAATCCTAATGCCGCATACACACGATCTGAATTTTGGTCTAAAAAAGCTCTGATGGTTTTTCCGACAAAATTCCGAAGGGATTCCACTCAAGCTGTCTTGCGTACACACGGGCACACAAAAGTTCTCAGAACTTTCAACTGCCAAGAACATGGTGATGTACAACACTACGATGAGCCGAGAAAATGAAGTTAAATTCTTCCAAGCATGCATAGAAATTTTGCGTGTCAAAATTTGTACAGAAGATCGGAATTTCCGATTGGAACTTTTTCCAACCGTAAAATTGAGAACCTGCTCTCAATCTATAGTCTCAAAATACCGAACCAAATCATTCTCTTTGTTCTTCCCAAGACCTTTTGCTATCTTTTTTCCTGTCCCCTCCTTCTATGCTCGCCTCCAGGACTTCTCTTGAGCCTCTCCCATTCTTTGGAATTCCCTACCCCAATCTGGCTATGTTCAACTATGTCCAACTATGTCCACTTAGTTTGAAAGAAAATTTATTTTTCTTTGCTTCTGTTATAATATTTTGCAAATAAAAAATCTTTTTTCATGAATTTAGGCTAAAATGTATTTTGCAACATTTCTTTGGTGAAAATAACCCAAATCAGTGTATATTATTTAGTCTGTAGGAAAGTTATGGAGTCCACAAACTATGGTATATATATATATATATATATATATATATATATATATATATATATATATATATATATATATATATATATATATATATATATATATATATATATATATATATATATATATACAGTGCCTTGAGATTTTCCACATTTTGTCATGTTACAGCCAAAAATGTAAATGTATTTTATTGGGGTTTTATGTTCACTGACCTAGCAGCCGATGATATGTTCAGTCAAAGTGTCTGCCACAGACTTGATAAGTTTAGCAATCTTGTTATGCAATTCTCTGCCACAGGAAGGCACAATAAGCTTCTGGTTGCAAAGTTAAAGAGTTTCCCCACAGTACCTGATTCTTTCAGCTGACCCGGCGATACTGTGTGGTAGACAACCCAGGATGCATCCTCCAACTGAGCCTCCAGGCTTTTTCCATGAGGCACCAGCCTTGTTGCTCGGTCCTCTTCTGAAAAAGTCCTCCCCTGGATCCTCCAGTTGCATGGCTTCTCCCCTCAGGCAAGACAGCACAGGATCATCTCTGGATCAGTAGGCCCCAGAGCCTCTGGGTCTTCTTTTCAATTGTGGAGCCTCAGGCCAGCCGGCCCCGAGACACTGAATAAGGCAGCGCACACCTCAGGCCAGGAGGGCCATGAGGCCGGGGAAAAACAAACCCCAGAAAATGGCGTTGATACCTTAAATACCCTTACCCAGAATTCACGGCGGGTAGAACACTCCCACTGGGCTGTTTCTGAGTAAAAGGGGTACCCAATGTATTTAGCCTGTTGCATTTCCAACACTTACCGGTGGTGAAAACAACAGAAGCCAGAACTTTAGCATAATTAGTCTGAGACAAACTGCAGCTTCAGACAAATTTAAATTTACAAAAATACTAGAGTCGGTGTTAAAAATACCAGCGCTACATAAGCAACCATCTTTCTGAATGAAATCCATTCATTCAGTGTTTACTATTGTGATTATCTGTGATTTGCCACAGCTAATCACATGGTACAGATGAATTTTGATTAGCCCTGTCTGTACCATGTGATCACTGTGACCATTTACAGAGATCAACAGAATAGTACACAATGAATGGCATGAATCAAAGCCATTCATTGCGTACAATTGTCATGTGATTTGCTGTGATTGGTCACATCGATCACATGGTACCGGCATGTACACTGATCTGTCATCTACTGTGTTACAGGCAGTCACAGCGAGTGACAGATGCGCTGGAGCATGGCCCGTGGAAGCGTGCAAGGTGTCATCCTGGGAGGATGTCATACCAGATAAAGTAGGTTTAAACCCGTTACAAATTGAATATATTGCAGTTTACCAATCCCTAGATGTGTTGGCTGCATTCGTTTTCTTCTTTTAGGCTTCTCCTTTTTATTTCATCTCTTGATCCAGCCAGTAACATGCCTCCTGTATTAAGGTGTCTCCACTCAGGAAGTAGTAAAGCAGAAAACTTTGGACATCTGCATGGTAGTGTTAGGCTAGAAGATTTAGATGGAATTAACTAACAAATTGAAGCTGAACTCCAGCTATCAGTGTATAAGCAGTTACAGCAACAGCCTTTTCCCTTTTGGGTTAAAGGTTTTACATAAATAAATGCAGATCGTTGTAAGCACCCCTGTCAATGGTAAATAGTTTGTGTCATCCCTCTAACTGTCACTTTTGCTGGACAGGTTGGTCTGTTAAAAGAAAGTTTAAAAATAACAGACTTACTGGCTGGATCACCAGGTAAAATAATGGAGAAAAGCCCAAAAAAAAAAAAGCCAATTCAGCCTGCAATTTAATGTTTGTTTTTGGGTTTGATACTGCTTTAAGCCTAACTGATAGTCTGTTTTGCAGTGTACTCCACTGCAGAATATATGAATGTCTAGTATTAAAGTGTATCTAAACTGCAAGGGTTCAAATCCAAAAATACATTTGTCTGATTGGCTGCAACCACTGGTCAAAGAAACGTTTGGTACCTTTTTTTATATTTTTTTAACCTAAAGAGGTTTGTATTTTTGTGAACATGTGACATCAGACGTAAGTTTTACTGTTGTTTAAGATACCTTTCTTACCTAGTAACAAGTAAACTCACACCAGGAAGTCTTCTTGTAAAATAATAATCCATTGAAGTGAGCTGCAGGGTAGAATGATTACTTAATCCAATATTTGATAATGTTATATCAATGCGTTTTATTTTCTTTCAGAGTTTAACATTGTCCCAACTGCATGACCTAAGTTTCACTTGCTGCTTCTCACCTTGAAGGTTAGCTTTGTGTATATTTATCTACCAATGTCCTGTAAGTAAAAAGAATATATAATAGAGCATATTTAGGGGATGGAATGGCCCTTTTGTTATTCCTAAATTAGATTTTAGTTTTAGGGGAAGGATTAGAACTATATCAGGTTTTTATAAATCCATCTATCCATCTATCACAAATCAAATGTTTCCTTCTTTAAGACCCCTTTCACACCAGGGCGTTTTGCAGGCGCTATAGCGTTAGAAATAGCGCCTGCAAAACGCCCTAAAGAAGCTGCACCATTGTGTGTAGTGTGAAAGCCCCGAGGGCTTTCACACTACAGTGGTGCGCTGGCAGGACGTCAGAAAAAAGTCCTGCCAGCAGCTTCTTTGGAGCGGTGTGTTTACCGCTCCTCCACCGCTGCTGCCCATTGAAATCAATGGGGCAGCGCTGTAATGCCGCCAGCAAAACGCCGCTATTGCGGCGTATTGCGGCGTATTGCCGGCGGTTTTAACCCTTTCGCGGCCGCTAGCGGGGGTAAAAGCGCCCTGCTAGCGGCCAAAATGCGCCGCAAATCCGCCGCAAATCCGACGGTAAAACGCCGCTAAAAATAGAGGCGTTTTACTGCCGACGCAAGGTGCGGTGTGATGTGAAGGGGGTCTAAAGGAGACGTACAGCCAAAGCTTGTTTGTCTATACTTCTCCTGTGGTTTACAGAAGTGCAGTTTGTTCTGCACTCCTCTGACCCATTTTCAGCAGACAGCGGGCTGAAGTCTGCTGTCGGCTGATGTCACAGAGCTGGTCCAGGCTGGGGCAAGATCGCGACAATAAACTTGGGATCCGCCCACAACCCTGGACCTACACCTGGCTCAGGCTCTCAGCAATCCGCTGAGAACCTTTTGATAAAGACGCCAACACTTTGATAAATACGCCAACACTCTGCCAGTACACCGTTCAATTTTATTGAGGTCAAATTGCAGAAGCCAGCTACAAAAAGCAAAGTCAATAGCAAATACCACAGTTTTAAGGTCCGCAAAGGACCCCACTGTCTGTCTCTGTCACCAGTGGCGGAATTATAGGGATTGCCAAGATCGCCATGGCGACCGGGCCCCTTGCTGCAGGGGGCCCTTGAGGGGCCCCCTGTACTCTTCCATAGGAGGGGAGGCTGAGAGGAGTTCCCCGATCATCAGCCGAACTGTAATCAGCACTATGCGGGAGCTCCTCACCTTAGAGTAAAATGAAAGCACATTGTGTGCTCTTTGTCTCCCCTTACAGTGCAGTACCCAGCAGGAAGAGCCAAGGTAAATGTCTGCCGTTTTTTTTTATAACACTAGCTACTGTATTTGTGTTTATGTGTGTGTGTGTGTGTGAGCATGCATGTATGTGTGTGTGTGTGTGAGCATGCTTGTATGTGTGTGTGTGAGCATGCTTGTATGTGTGTGTGTGTGAGCATGCTTGTATGTGCGTCTGTGTGAGCATGCTTGTATGTGTGTGTGTGAGCATGCTTGTATGTGCGTGTGTGAGCATGCTTGTGTGTGAGCATGCTTATGTGTGTGTGTGAGCATGCTTGTGTGTGCGTGTGTGTATGTGTGCGTGTGAGAATGCTCGTATGTGTGTGTGAACATGCTTGTGTGTGAGCATGCTTGTATGTGTGTGTGTGAGCATGCTTGTATGTGCGTGTGTGTGAGCATGCTTGTATGTGTGTGTGTGTGAGCATGCTTGTATGTGCGAGCATACTTGTGTGTGTGTGTGAGAATGCTTGTATGTGTGCGTGTGAGCATGCTTGTATTTGTGTGTGTTTGTGTGAGCATGCTTGTATGTGTGTGTGTGTGTGAGCATGCTTGTATGTGTGTGTGTGTGAGCATGCTTGTATGTGTGTGTGTGTGAGCATGCTTGTGTGTGCGTGTGTGTGAGCATGCTTGTGTGTGTGTGAGCATGTATATATGTGTTTGAGCATGCTTGTATGTGTGCGTGTGAGAATGCTTGTATGTGTGTGTGAGCATGCTTGTGTGTGAGCATGCTTGTATGTGTGTGTATGAGCATGCTTGTATGTGCGTGTGTGTGAGCATGCTTGTATGTGTGCATGTGAGCATGCTTGTATGTGTGTGTGTGCGAGCATGCTTGTATGTGTGTGTGTGAGCATGCTTTTATGTGTGTGTGTGAGCATGCTTGTATGTGCGAGCATACTTGTGTGTGTGTGTGAGAATGCTTGTATGTGTGCGTGTGAGCATGCTTGTATTTGTGTGTGTTTGTGTGAGCATGCTTGTATGTGTGTGTGTGTGTGAGCATGCTTGTATGTGTGTGAGCATGCTTGTATGTGCGTGTGTGTGTGAGCATGCTTGTGTGTGCGTGTGTGTGAGCATGCTTGTGTGTGTGTGAGCATGTATATATGTGTTTGAGCATGACTGTATGTGTGCGTGTGAGAATGCTTGTATGTGTGTGTGAGCATGCTTGTGTGTGAGAATGCTTGTATGTGTGTGTATGAGCATGCTTGTATGTGCGTGTGTGTGAGCATGCTTGTATGTGTGCATGTGAGCATGCTTATATGTGTGTGTGTGCGAGCATGCTTGTATGTGTGTGTGTGAGCATGCTTTTATGTGTGTGTGTGAGCATGCTTGTATGTGCGATCATACTTGTGTGTGTGTGTGTGTGAGCATGCTTGTATGTGTGTGTGAGCATGCTTGTGTGTGAGCATGCTTGTATGTGTGTGTGTGAGCATGCTTGTATGTGCGTGTGTGTGAGCATGCTTGTATGTGTGCATGTGAGCATGCTTGTATGTGTGTGTGTGCGAGCATGCTTGTATGTGTGTGTGTGAGCATGCTTGTATGTGCGAGCATACTTGTGTGTGTGTGTGAGCATGCTTATATGTGTGCGTGTGAGCATGCTTGTATGTGTGTGTGTGTGAGCATGCTTGTATGTGTGTGTGTGAGCATGCTTGTATGTGCGTGTGTGTGTGTGAGCATGCTTGTGTGTGTGTGTATGTGTGAGCATGCCTGTGTGTGTGTGAGCATGCTTGTGTATGTGTGTGTGAGCATGCTTGTATGTGTGTGTGTGAGCATGCTTGTATGTGCGAGCATGCTTGTGTGTGTGTGTGTGTGTGTGTGAGCATGCTTGTGTGTATGTGTGTGTGTGAGCATGCATGTATATGTGTGTGTGTGTGTGTGTGTGTGTGTGTGTGTGTGTGTGTGTGTGTGAGCATGCTTGTATGTGTGTGTGTGTTCATATATGTATGTGTATGTATGCATGTGTGTGCGCGCATGTATGTGAGTGTGCATGTATGCATATGTATGTATGTGAATGTGCATGTGTTTATCAGTGGCGGTGCATCCAAAAGGGCACACAGGTGCCGCCCCCTCTCTCCAGCCACCCCCTCTATGACCAATGGATAGATTCATGTATAGCATAGCATGAATCTATCCATGGCTACCGCTGCCACCCCCATATTTAGGTGTCTGTTCTCTTTTGGGGTACCGGGCGCCTCAATTACAGGGGTGTTTTTGCAGCACCTGATTAGAGCCATAGGCTCTAATAGGCTTCAAAATAGGTGAACTGCAAGCACCATGCTTGACGCTCACAGTCTACCCAGGTGTGTTAGAAAAGTGAATTAATATTCACTTTCCTAACACTGAACCGCCTCTCCACCAATCAGGTGTGCGGGTCTGCTACCCATCACCTGATTGGCTGAAACTATAGGCGCAGCTATTGGACGCCTATCAGGAGGAGAGGACAGGAGATGAGGATGGCAGGAGATGCATGGAGGACCCCGCTCATGGCCGTTACCCGCTGCCCCATCAAGACAGGGTAAGTGGCAGGCAGACAGCGAGCTGGCAGTGGGGATTCACAGTGGCAGCATTTGATGGGCACATCAACAGCATTTGATGTGTACAGTGGCGGCATTTGATGGGCACAGATGCAGCATTTGATGGGTACACTGGCGGCATTTGATGGGCACAGAGGCAGAGTTTGATGGGCACAGAGGCAGAGTTTGAATGGCACAGCAGCAGAGTTTGATGGGCACAGTGGTGACATTTGATGGTACAGTGGTGGCATTTGATGGGCACAATGGCTGTAATTGATGTTTTTTTAACCACTTGCCGACCGCCGCACGCCGATGTACGTCAGCAGAATGGCACGGGCAGGCATAAGGGCTTACATGTACGTCCCTTGCCTCCCGCGGGTCGGGGGCCCGATCGGGCCCCCGCCCGGTGCCTGCTGCGGTCGGTATTCGTTCGGGAGCGATCCCGGACGAGGGGACGGCCATTCATTCATGGCCACCCCCTCGCGATCGCTCCCGGCGAATGAAATTGTCCGGTGACATCACTTCCTCTCCTGTAATGTAAACACAGGAGAGGAAGTGATGTATTCTCTCCTCCGTGTCGGTAGTTTTCGTTCTGGCACCGAGGAGAGAGCATCGGTGAGTTGCACAAGCACTACACTACACAGTAGAACATGCCAGGCACACTCACACCCCCCCTTTACCCCCCGATCACCCCCCAATTACCCCTGCCCCCCCAGTCACAGTGACACCAATTGCTTTTTTTTTTTGCATTGGTGTCATTTGTGACTGTAATAACTGTTAGGGCAGTTAGGGTTAGCCCCCTTTAGTTCTAATGTGCCCCCCTAACCCCCCCAATAAAGGTTTAACCCCGTGATCACCCCCCGTCGCCAGTGTCACTAAGGCAGGGTTCACATTGCAGCGGTTTATGAGAACGAATGTGATTCGCACCGCACTGCAGTGCAAATCACATCCGATCTCTGTGCGATTCGAGTTCAGCCATTCGCCACACCCGCCGCACCCGCCGCAAATTCGCACGGGACCCTTTTTTTGGCCCGCAGCAGAATCGGATCGCATGGGTGTTCACACCATGCGATCCGAGTTTGCAGATCGCACTGCGATATGCGAACTGATCTGGGGGTGTCAGTAACATTTCACTGACACTCCCAGCAGTTCGCATAGGGCAGTGTGAACTGCCGCCGGGAGGCATGCGATGCGGGAACCCGCCGCGGATTCGTGGCGTTTCCGCATCGCTCCAGTGTGAACCCAGCCTAATAAGCGATCATTTTTCTGATCGCCGTATTAGTGTCACAGGTGACGCTAGTTAGGCAGGTAGGTATTTAGGTTCGCCGCAGCTTTTTATAGCGCCAGGGACCCCCATATACTACCGCATAAAGCCCCCTGATTGCCCCCTAGTTAACCCTTTCACCAGTGATCACCATATAACTGTTACAGGTGACGCTGGTTGGTTAGTTATTTTTTTAAAGTTTCAGGGCACCCGCCATTTATTACCTAATAAAGGTTTAACCCCCTGATCACCCGGCGGGTGTCATTTGTGACTGTAATAACTGTTAGGGCAGTTAGGGTTAGCCCCCTTTAGTTCTAAGGTACCCCCCTAACCCCCCCAATAAAGGTTTAACCCCGTGATCACCCCCCGTCGCCAGTGTCACTAAGGCTGGGTTCACATTGCAGCGGTTTATGAGAACGGATGTGATTCGCACCGCACTGCAGTGCAAATCACATCCGATCTCTGTGCGATTCGAGTTCAGCCATACAGATAGTATGGCTGAATTCGTGTCGCACCCGCCGCACCCACCGCAAACTCGCACGGGACCCTTTTTTTGGTCCGCAGCAGAATCGGATCGCATGGGTGTTCACACCATGCGATCCGAGTTTGCAGATCGCACTGCGATATGCGAACTGATCTGGGGGTGTCATTAACATTTCACTGACACTCCCAGCAGTTCGCATAGGGCAGTGTGAACTGCCGCCGGGAGGCATGCGATGCGGGAACCCGCCGCGGATTCGTGGCGTTCCCGCATCGCTCCAGTGTGAACCCAGCCTAATAAGCGATCGTTTTTCTGATCGCTGTATTAGTGTCACAGGTGACGCTAGTTAGGCAGGTAGGTATTTAGGTTCGCCGCAGCTTTTTATAGCGCCAGGGACCCCCATATACTACCGCATAAAGCCCCCTGATTGCCCCCTAGTTAACCCTTTCACCAGTGATCACCATATAACTGTTACAGGTGACGCTGGTTGGTTAGTTATTTTTTTTATAGTTTCAGGGCACCCGCCATTTATTACCTAGTCTCACTAGTGTACCCCTAAATTTAGGGGTGTCTACTTTCCAAAATGGGGTCATTTGGGGGGGGTTTGTGCCATCTTGGCATTTTATGGCCTTCAAAACTGTAACGCCCTTAGAAAGCCTGAAGGCGGTGCTTGGTTTTCGGGGCCCCGTACGCGGCTAGGCTCCCAAAAAGTCCCACATATGTGGTATCCCCGTACTCAGGAGAAGCAGCAGAATTAATTTTGGGGTGTCATTTCACATATGCCCATGGCATGCGTGAGCAATATATCATTTAGTGACAACTTTGTGAAAAAAAAAAAAAAGTTTGTAATTTTCCCGCAACTTGTGGCAAAATATAAAATATTCCATGGACTCAACATGCCTCTCAGAAAATAGCTTGGGGTGTCTACTTTCTAAAATGGGGTCATTTGTGGGGGTTTTGTGCCATCTTGGCATTTTATAGCCTTCAAAACTGTAATAGGTAGTGAGGAGTGAAGTCAAATATTTACGCCCTTAGAAAACCTGAAGGCGGTTCTTGGCTTTCGGGGCCCCGTACGCGGCTAGGCTCCCAAAAAGTCCCACATATGTGGTATCCCCGTACTCAGGAGAAGCAGCAGAATTTATTTTGGGGTGTCATTTCACATATGCCCATAGCATGTGTGAGCAATATATCATTTAGTGACAACTTTGTGAAAAAAAAATAAAAAAAAATTAAAGTTTGTAATTTTCCCGCAACTTGTGGCAAAATATAAAATATTCCATGGACTCAAAATGCCTCTCAGCAAATAGCTTGGGGTGTCTACTTTCTAAAATGGGGTCATTTGTGGGGGTTTTGTGCCATCTTGGCATTTTATGGCCTTCAAAACTGTAATAGGTAGTGAGGCGTGAAATCAAAAATGTACGCCCTTAGAAAGCCTGAAGGCGGTGCTTGGTTTTCGGGGCCCCGTACGCGGCTAGGCTCCCAAAAAGTCCCACATATGTGGTATCCCCATACTCAGGAGAAGCAGCAGAATTTATTTTGGGGTGTCATTTCACATATTCCCATAGCATGTGTGAGCAATATATCATTTAGTGACAACTTTGTGTAAAAAAAAAAAAAAATTTTTTTTTGTCATTATTCAATCGCTTGAGGCAAAAAAATAAAATATTCAATGGGCTCAACATGCCACTTATCAATTTCCTCAGGGTGTCTACTTTCCAAAATGGGGTCATTTGGGGGGGTTTTGTACTGCCCTGCCATTTTAGCACCTCAAGAAATGAGATAGGCAGTCGTAAACTAAAAGCTGCGTAAATTCCAGAAAACGTACCTTAGTTTGTAGATGTGACAACTTTTGCGCAAACCAATAAATATACAATTATTGACTTTTTTTTTACCAAAGACATGTGGCTGAATACATTTTGGCCTAAATGTATGACTAAAATTGAGTTTATTGGATTTTTCTAATAACAAAAAGTAGAAAATATCATTTTTTTTCAAAATTTGCGGTCTTTTTACGTTTATATCGCAAAAAAAAAAAAATCGCAGAGGCAATCAAATACCATCAAAAGAAAGCTCTATTTGTGGGAAGAAAAGGACGCAAATTTTTTTTGGGTACAACATTGCATGACCGCGCAATTACCAGTTAAAGCAGCGCAGTGCCAAATTGTAAAAAGACCTCTGGTCATTTACCAGCAAAATGGTCCGGTCTGAAGGTGGTTAAATCGGTTCCTTTATACAGTGGTGTGAAAAAGTGTTTGCCCCCTTCCTCATTTCCTGTTCCTTTGCATGTTTGTCACACTTAAGTGTTTCGGAACATCAAACCAATTTAAACAATAGTCAAGGACAACACAAGTAAACACAAAATGCAATTTGTAAATGAAGGTGTTTATTATTAAAGGTGAAAAAAAATCCAAACCATCATGGCCCTGTGTGAAAAAGTGATTGCCCCCCTTGTTAAAACATACTATAACTGTGGTTGTCCACACCTGAGTTCAATTTCTCTAGCCACACCCAGGCCTGATTATTGCCACACCTGTTCACAATCAAGGCATCATTTAAATAGGAGCTGCTTGACACAGTAAGGTCCACCAGAAGATCCTTAAAAGCTACACATCATGCCGAGACCCAAAGAAATTCAGGAACAATTGAGAAAGAAAGTAATTGAGATCTATCAGTCTGGAAAGGGTTATAAAGCCATTTCCAAAGCTTTGGGAATCCAGTGAACCACAGTGAGAGCCATTATCCACAAATGGCGAAGACATGGAACAGTGGTGAACCTTCCCAGGAGTGGCCGGCCGCCCAAAATTACCCCAAGAGCACAGCGACGACTCATCCAAGAGGTCACAAAAGACCCCACAACAACGTCCAAGGAACTGCAGGCCTCACTTGCCTCAGTTAAGGTCAGCGTTCATGCCTCCACCATCAGGAAAAGACTGGGCAAAAATGGCCTGCATGGCAGAGTTCCAAGGAGAAAACCACTGCTGAGCAAAAAGAACATCAAAGCTCGTCTCAATTTCTCCACAACACATCTTGATGATCCCCAAGACTTTTGGGACAACATTCTGTGGACCGATGAGACAAAAGTGGAACTCTTTGGAAGGTGTGTGTCCAAGTATATCTGGCGTAGAAGGAACACTGCATTTCATAAAAAGAACATTATACCAACAGTAAAATATGGTGGTGGTAGTGTGATGGTCTGGGGCTGTTTTGCTGCTTCAGGACCTGGAAGACTTGCCATGATAAAAGGAACTATGAATTCTGCTGTCTACCAAGAGATCCTGAAGGAGAATGTCCGACCATCTGTTCGTGTACTCAAGCTGAAACGAACTTGGGTTCTGCAGCAGGACAATGATCCTAAACACACCAGCAAGTCCACCACCGAATGGCTGAAGAAAAACAAAATGAAGACTTTGGAGTGGCCTAGCCAAAGTCCTGACCTGAATCCTATTGAGATGTTGTGGTATGACCTTAAAAAGGCCGTTCATGCTCGAAAACCCTCTAATGTAACTGAATTAGGACAATTCTGCAAAGATGAGTGGGCCAAAATTCCTCCAGGACGCTGTAAAAGCCTCATTGCACGTTATCGCAAACGCTTGGTTGCAGTTGTTGCTGCTAAGGGTGGCCCAACCAGTTATTAGGTTTAGGGGGCAATCACTTTTTCACACAGGGCCATGATGGTTTGGATTTTTTTTTCACCTTTAATAATAAACACCTTCATTTACAAATTGCATTTTGTGTTTACTTGTGTTGTCCTTGACTATTGTTTAAATTGGTTTGATGTTCCGAAACACTTAAGTGTGACAAACATGCAAAGGAACAGGAAATGAGGAAGGGGGCAAACACTTTTTCACACCACTGTATGTGGCCACCCACTTGGGACTGGGCCCTGGTGTTCCACCATCGAGCTCGGAGAAAAGAGCCCTGTCCAGAGGTCGGGGGGGGGGGGGCCCTCCATGGTTTCCTGCATCGGGGGCCCTGAAGGTTCTAGTTACGCCACTGTCTGTCACCTTAAGGGGTCCTTCATGGCCTTGAAATATTGGTGGTATTTGTGTCAGGGCTGGGCTTGTAGCAGCTCTCTTCTCAGTCCTCAAGGCTGCTCAGCTCTCAGTTAATTACCAGCTACTCATTGTTTCCACAGTGACTCACCTAGTTACAATTACTTGCCTCATTAGTGCAGCCTACAGCCAGCCTCTTTTTGCTATTTATCCACTTGACCACTGGGCATTTAAACCCCCTTTCTAAACAAGCCAATTTTCAGCTTTCAGTGCTCTCACATTTTTAATGACAATTACTCAGTCATGCAACTCTGTACCTATATGAAATGGTTGTCTTTTTTTCACACAAATAGAGCTTTATTTTGGTGGTATTTAATCACCACTGGGTTTTTTATTCTTTGCGCTATAAATGAAAAAAACACCGAAATTGTTTGTTCGAAATTTTGTTTGAAATTTTGTTTACACAGCCTGGCCACATACAGAGGCTCAACATTGAAGTAGCACATTCAAGCTTTCTAGGACCATAAATTATACATATAATCTCTCAACCACTTATTACACTTTTGAAGGCCCTGGAGCACCAGGATAATGGAAATGCCCACAAAGTGACACCATTTTGGAAAGCAAACATATAATCTATGAGGCATAATGAGTCTTTTGAACATGTCATTTTTTTCCATAAGTTTTTGGAAAATGTGGAAAAAATATTTTTTTTTACAGAATGTCCATTTATAAGATATTTCCAACACATAGCATGTACTTAGCAAAAATTACACCCCAAAATACATTCTGCTACTCCTCCTGGGTATGGCGATAACACATACGTGAGACTTTTACACAGCCTGGCCACATACAGAGGCCCAACATTGAAGTAGCACCTTCAGGCATTAAACTAAGAGCATAAATTACACCTATTACACTTTGAAGGCCCTGGAGCACCAGGATGATGGGAAACACACAGCCTGGCCACATACAGAGGCCCAACATCCCTAGAATACATCAGGTGTTCTAGGAACATAAATTACACATCTAATTTTCTGACAACCTATGAAAAATATATAATAAAATATTTATGAAAATGTGAGAGGTGTACTCACTTTTTTGAGATACTGTATATACAGTCTAGTATATATACAGTATCTCACAAAAGTGAGTACGCCTCTCACATTTTTTAAAATATTTTATTATATCTTTTCATGTGACAACACTAAAGAAATGACACTTTGCTATAATGTAATGTAGTGAGGGTACAGCTTGTGTAACAGTGTAAATTTTCTGTCTCCTCAAAATAACTCAACACACAGCCATTAATGTCTAAACCGCTGGCAACAAAAGTGAGTACACCCCTAAGTGAAAATGTCCAAATATGAACCAAGTGTACTCTGCTCTTCTGGGCTCACAGTCACGCCCCCTGTCCCACCATGGACCTGTGTTATGTCCATCATAGGGCGGTACTGGGTGTGACCGTGAGTGGAGCCGAGTACACCCGGCTATGTGTATCTCGGATCTTCCCAGTCCCTGCAATCTCGGCACCGTTCGCTCCGCACTAGTGAGTCTCTGCGGCTCCAATTTTAAATCGTCCAAGCGATGGACACTGGGGGCAAGGCTGCACTGGGGAAAGGCTGCACTGGCGCAAGGCTGCACTGGGGCAAGGCTGCACTGGCAAGGCTGTACTGGGGCAAGGCTGCACTGGCAAGGCTGCAATGGACACTGGGGGCAAGGCTGCACTGACAAGGCTGCACTGACAAGGCTGTAATGGACACTGATAAGGCTGCATTGATGGGCATTTAAATGTAAGTTTTTTTCCTTAAACTTCACTCCTAAACTTGTGGTGCGTGTTATGCGCCGGCGCATGTTATATGCCAATAAATACGGTATATAATATATATACATATATATATATACATATATATATATATATATATATATATATATATATATATATATATATATATACGGTGCATTTGGGTGGTGTACTGCTTCTAATACACTGCAGGTAGTGTACACAGTATATAATACAGTGTAGCGTGGTGTTGCAAAACAAAAAATACATATCTGGAAGGCCACCAAGGAGAGGCAGATGCTCACAGACCACTAAAAGAGGGAAAGCAGCCTCTGTGTCTACAGTCAACAGTGGTGGTTGTGGACATGATGCATCCTCTGCAAGTGACTGTGGGGCATGCTTGTCCTTTTTTTCTGCTGCTGGCCGTGTTATTGAGCCAGAACATGCAGAAGAGTTGATGAAGTGGATAACATCATCCTCCTAAACCTCTGTCACCAAGGCTCAGAGTAGTTTGCCTGCCAAAGCACCCTATTCCCCCGGCTCCTTGTCCACAGTCACTCCTGCCGTAGCCCCACCATTATGCAGGAGGAGACCCCAGAATTATTCGACAACAGTGTTGGTTATATGTTGCTAGAGGAAGCACAGCGATTTGAAGATTGCAGTGTTGGTTCACAGGTTGAGAAAGGGAGTAACACGAGCCTAGAACTGGCAGTCATGTTCCCCCAGCTGAAGCACACTGCCAAGTTTGCTCCAGTGACAAGGAGGAAGTGGATGATGAGGTCACTGACTATACTTGCCTGAGAGAAGAGAGGAGGAGGAGGTACGTCTCCAATGAGGCAGAATGTCCTCTAGGGGGCAGCTTAAGGGGAGCCACCCTATTGCACCACACCACAGAGCTCAGCAGGTGCAGGGTGCTGCTGACTCCCTGCTGACTTTTAAAAGTTCCTTGGTCTGGGCTTTTTTGACACGTGTGCAGCAGATCAAGCATGGCCAGAACAGCAGATCTGCCATGCTGTCCGTTGGCAACACTTGAAAGACCCACATCATATAAAAAGGCGGATTTATCCTTGCTCCTCATCTGGGATCTCCAACCCTACTATACCTCCAGTCCTCTCAAAAACCTGCATTGAGAGGAATGAAGGTATTGCAAAAGGAGTCTAGTACTTGCACCCAATCTGCTAGCAGTACACCATCGATTTTAGCAGGCAAATTTACCTACCCCAATTGCTGAACCGTAAAAATAAATTCAGTCTCAGCCATCCACATGCTCAGCATCTAAATGCTAGCTTGGCCAAATTGCTAGCACTGCAACTGCTGCCTTTTCATCTGGTAGACTCTGCCTCCTTTTGTTGATTTGTAGAATGTGCTGTACCTCAGTGGTTCCAAAACGCCATTTCTTTTCACAGAAGGCCATTCCGGCTCTCTACCAGCATTGCGAAGGCAAAGTTTTTGCCTCGTTGGACAAGGCGGTCAGCATACCTCCCAACTTTTGAACTACAGAATGAGAGACACTTGAGGAAGGAAGTAACTTTGCATATCGCGCTGTGGAAAAATGTGGGCGTGGTCGAAATTCTGACAGTGGGAGGAGCTGAAGGGGCATCATTAAACAAAACTCAGGCTTCTTTGTACCTATAAAATATGCTTTTCTTATTATTCCGCAAGCAAGAGTACATACAAACCCCAGCACATTCATAAAAAAAAAAAGAAGAAAATCATGCAGGGTTTGGAGTGCATTACGTACAGAGTGCAGGGTTCTGGGATGAGCTATGTACAGAGTGCAGGGTTCTGGGATGAGCTATGTACAGAGTACAGGGTTCTGGGATGAGATATGATGTACAGAGTGCAGGGTTCTGGGATGAGCTATGTACAGAATGCAGGGTTCTGGGATGAGATAAGTACATAGTGCAGGGTTCCCTTTCACATGTTGTGCAGTCCTGCAGTCTTGGGCCCCGCCATGGTGGCAGAAGCCCAGGGCCAGCGCAAGTGCGACCTTTGCTGGTAGTTCCGCCAGTGGTGTCAGTGTGGATTGTGAATGATGTCAATCGGTACAGCAGTGGACGTGGTCGGTACGGCAGTGGACGTGGTCAGTAGGGAGGTGAACGTGGTCAGTAGAGCAGTGGACGTGGTCAGTAGAGCAGTACATGTGGTCAGTAGAGCAGTGGGCATGGTCAGTAGAGCAGTGGACATGGTCAGTAGAGCAGTGGACATGGTAAGTAGAGCAGTGCCCATAATCAGTAGGGCAGTGGATAAAATCAGTCGTTTTTTCATTTTTGTTATTTTTACCATTATATTTTATTTTACAAATAGCATTTTTAAGAGTTTTTTTTTTACAATTTTTGATGGGAGGAGCTGGCAGTGGAGGGCAGTATGATGGGAGGGGTTGGTAGTGGAGGGCAGTATGATGGGGGGGTAGTGGAGGGCAGTATGATGGGGGGGTAGTGGAGGGCAGTATGATGGGAGGGGGGTAGTGGAGGTCAGTATGATAGAAGGGGGTAGTGGAGGGTGGTGTGATGGGAGGGGGTGGTAGTGGAGGGCAGTATGATGGGAGGGTGTGGTAGTGGAGGGCAGTATGACGGGAGGGGGGTGGTAGTGGAGGGCAGTATGTAGGGAGGGGGTGGTAGTGGAGGGCACTTTGATTGGAGGGGGTGGTAAAAGAGTTCACATAGGCTAAAGGGATCTACTTTTTTTCTTCTGGCTGTGTAAGAGTCGTAGGGATGAATCTGAGTCTGGGGGTGCTGCTGAAGACCCAGGTGTGATCTGAGGAGAGTGTTTTGACGGTCCAAAAGTCCTGGATTGAGGCTGGCCAGACATGCTGAAAGTAGAGAAGACAAGCTCCCACTTGGCATACCTAGCGGGCCCAATCTCAAAAAGACTTTGTGTATTTCTGGTCGCCGGAAGAACCGCCTTTAGCAGGTTTCTTGAATGAAGACTGCCTAGTCTTTCAGGATCTTGAAAACTCCAGTTGGGGAGCACAATGGCTCCAGAGGGGGGTCACAAGGCTGATGAGTCTCCCTCTCTTGTAAGGATTCTCTCACCACTCGTTTGACTAGAGATTCAAGGTGCTGGTCTGCATCTTCCCTTTCTTCTGCTGCTTTGGAGAAAGAATGGTCACAGAGAGAATTACCGGCAGGAACCAGAGCCCTACACCCCAAAAGGATTTCTCCGTCCCCCTGCTGTGAGATGAGAGGGGGTGAGGAGGGTCTTTACTGTGGTGCCTGGACCTAGAGGGAGACCCAAGGTGCCTGGATCTTGAGGAAGAGGAATAGCAAGTGTGACTTTGAAGACCCACTACCTCTGCGGGAACTGTGCTGTGGATCAGACCTGGAAAGGCTGTGGGGAAGAAAGATGAAAAAAGGAAAGGAAAAAGTGCATTTACACTGGAACCCTATACCCCACTAACCTCCCCCCAGCAGCCAAAACACAGGGAAAACCCAATGCATACCTGCTGCAAGAGGGCTGGCCACCAGGAGGCAGTAAAGGATCTATTGTTATCCAGACAGAGCACTGTAGGTAAAAAGAGAGATCAGCTATCAAGCAGGGAGCACTACATTCCCACAGAACCAGCACTTACCTGGGGAAGCCATCACAGATGCCAGGGGAAGCGCCTCATGAACTCACAATCATTCCCGAGGCTCTGCAGGCTTCCCCAGGATATAAAAGTGGCACCGCGTGATGTCACCTCCAGCACCAGGCAAGAGACGCTCGAGCTCGTGCACGAACCAAGCCTCGTTTTCGTTCCGAGTCCACGCATGCTGGAACGCAGAAGGAGCCAGCCGCCATGCTCACAGGGGAAATGGCACAGGGAGGAAAAAAAGCATTCAATAGATATAAATAACCACATTTGAATACAAACACTGCTGCCGTGGCTAAATATATGTGCACCACCCCACAGTCATCCAGGCCGAGGGACATCAACACACATCGGACTTGTGGCAGATGACGGTGCCTGCTTATAGCCAGTCAATCAGGCCACTACACTGCCTGCGGACTGTTAGGCCACCCAATCTTCAGTGCTACTCGAACACTCCATACCCTACTTAACAGACAAGGCTTATCGGAGGGACGGGAATCCTGGTCGCTCGGCCGATCCTGATCTCAGGGGAATCATCTTCAGGTAGGACAACCATCAACTTGGTCCTGGTCCCATGGAGGAGGACTTGGCCCTTGGTCCTATGGAGTAGGACAAAAAAAGGAACACAAGGCTGGTAACCCAGAGCAAAGGGGTTTTATGGGAGAGGTGTCCTATAGGGTAGTTATGGAGGTGGGGCTAACCCACACTTGTGCGGCCATGGAGTCTGTCAGGAAAATAAGTTGTAAAAAGAAACATCTGTTTGTTAAACAAATCAGTTTTTTTTTGCATATTTTGTAGTCTCTTCTACAGGGGTCATGGCAAGGAAAAGGGTCCTTGACCCATACACTTGTGTGTTGAAGCTGAAGTTTAGGTAGATATAAAAGACAAAAAATAATGCAGCTGTGAAATTATTAATGCATCAGTAAGCGTATTATTCTAAATGCAAGCATTGTAAATATCTGGACCTGGAGTCTCTGTACATCAATGGAAGAAGAAGCACAAGGAGCCAATCAGTTAGGAGGAGAAAGCAGAGATTATCTCATCACTGTGCTGCTTCTCCTCAACTAAAGGATACATCAACTTTGGTCCCCTCAAACTTTTCAATAAAGACACAGACTGCGTGACATGGGTTTAGATGGCCACAGCAGCCATTTTATTAATAAATTATTAAATAACATAAATTAAAACAATTTCAATAGTGCAAATTCAACAATGCAACCAGGAGGGGTCTTTGAATGTCCTTAAGGCACACTTTTCTAATCATATTCGCCCATGTCCTCAGCCCTGCCCCAACCTGCTTGAAGACAATTACAGGCTCTACATTCTTACATTTTCATCCCAGGAGACCAAGCTCCTGGGAGAACCACTAATAACCAAATGGAAGAACCATACCCTAAATGTGCCTCCCAATTTTTGTTATATTTGTTTTATAATTAAACACTGACCCTCAAAAGACCCCCGACCCGCTAAGCTGCTGTGACAAATTTTAATTGTTATTTTTTTGCATATAAATTCGTAACCAACAAACATTGCCACACAGTCCCAAACACACCAGGAACCCCGAATACAGGGTTGGAGAGAGCGGAAGCTTCCTCTTCTTCAGAATTTTCTGGAATGAATACCCAGCATCCCCTGCAGGAACCTTCCTTGCAGCTCAACCCTGCCCATCCAAACTTCAGCCTCCAATCAAGTAAGAACTACACCCCTTGCCCACTAAACCATCAAAGTTAACCCTTCTCTGACCTGTTTCTCCCTTTAGTCGTGCTGACCCTCTGCCCATTCTCTCTTCTCCAGGTCTCATCATCCAGTCACAGAATGGGGTGGGTTGAGGATGGCCTGGAGTCTGATTATTTTTGGGTGAATTATGGCTTTAAAAGGTGCCCCTTTTTCTTATCTCAGAAAGATTTAAACAGCGAGCACAAATGAAACCCATAATATTTTATTTCAGATAAATATTGAATCGCAGTAACCAACTGCGCATAACAAGCATGCAATTTTAGTAGTTGTGTCAAGTTGCTATACTACCAGGTGATCTGGATACCCCTCTATGGCATTTAGAACAACCATGGAAGGCACATTCCTTACATGCCAATCATAGATGCCCTCCTGGACAATGCTGTTTAGAAGTCCATGGTAGTGGTAAATATTTAAACAAAAGCTTTCCACGAAAGTGCTTAGTAATCATGACGTGAAAGCTTTGTTACTGTGAATTCCAGTATCTGCCAGGGGTTTCCCCGCCCTGAAATGAAAACTCAGCTTTTGAGGAGAGTGGTTCTTGTCCTTTATTGTAGATAAGCACATTTGAATGTATTTAGGCTGCACGAGAAGGAAGTTAAAACTTATTTAGTTACCTGCAATCGTTTTAAATTTTTTAAGGTCACGGACAAATACATTTCCATTGTAGAGTTATTTTTGTTGTGATTATTTTTTGTAGAATGCTATGACTACAGGAAGACAAAAATGCAGAAGGGGGTTTAATGCCTTAAAAATTCCCAGCAAAGTTACAACTAATCAGATTGCATAATTCTGCCATTATCTAGTTTAAAGAAAAAATAATAATTTTATTGTAACTACACAATTTGAGTTATTAACCATCCCCCTACCCCCCCCCCCCCCCCCCGGAGCATTTATGATCTATTTTAAGAAAGTAGAGGCCTTGTAGAAAAAAAAAAGATGATAACTGAAATGTTTTTTGTTGCACAATATTTGTGCAATTGGTTATCATATCTATATTGTCATGAAAAAAAATACAAAATACACAAAAAAAGTTTTTCTTTTTAAATGCAAAATAAAGCTGTGTTTGAGTTGCATAAATAGATACCAAATGTTTTAGCCCTCAACACCATGTACACTCATGAAACGGCGTAAAGTTACGGTACCCAAAATTATCCATAGGTGATGCTTCAAAGGCCTTTATAGCTCATCTAGAGTTGTTGTTTAGGGGTTGTAAAGGTTTTTTTTTCTTTTTTTTTTTTAAACAACAAACATGTTATACTTACCTCCTCTGTGCAAGGGTTTTGCACACAGCGGCCCCAATCCTCCTTCTGGGGTCACCCAGCAGTGCTCCTGGCTCCTCCTCTTCTCGAGTCCCCCCACGGAATATCAGGGAACTGGAGAAAGTGCAGAGAAGGGCAACCAAACTGATAAGAGGCATGGAGGAGCTCAGCTATCAGAAAAAGATTAGAGGAACTGAATTTATTCTCTCTCGAGAAGAGGAGATTAAGGGGGGATATAATCATGTACAAATACATAAGGGGTCCATATAGTGAACTTGGTGTTGAGTTATTCACTTTACGGTCAACACTGAGAACAAGGGGGCACTCTTTACGTCTAGAGGAAAAGACATTTCATCTCCAAATACAGAAAGGATTCTTCACAGAAAGGCCGCGTACACACGGGCGGACTGTTCGCCCAACTTTGTCCGTCCAACAGTTTCGGCAAACAGTCCGCTCAAAATTAGCATGGACGGACATGGCCACACACGACGAACGAACAGTTTGCTGAAACCGTGCGCGATGACGTGAACGGCACGTACGACGGGACGAAAAATACGACGTCCTATACACTGCATTATAGCTTTCGGCGTGAAAATCCTTTCTGAGCATGCGCGCAACTTTGTTTGACGAACAAGCCTACACATGAGCGGACTGTTCGCTGAAACAAGGTTTCAGCGGACAGTTTTTCGGAAATTCCGAAAAACCTTGTCCGTCCAACTGTCCGCTGAAACTGTCTGCTGAAAGCCCACACACGAGCGGACTGTCCGCCCAAACACTGTTCAGCGGACAAAGTTGGGCGAACAGTCCGCCCGTGTGTACGCGGCCTAAGAGCTGTGAAAATGTGGAATAGACTCCCTCAAGAAGTGGTTCTGGCCAGCTCAGTAAATTGATTTAAAAAAGGCCTGGATTTTTTCCTAAATTAACATAATAAAACTGGATACTGACATTTATGGGTAAGTTGATCCAGGGATCCTCTGATTGCCTCTTGGGGGGATCAGGAAGGATTTTTTCCCCTGCTGGAGCAAATTGGATGATGCTTTGCTGTTTTTTTTTTGCCTTCCTCTGGATCATCTGTAGGTATAGGATTGTGTATATGGGATTGTTTTTTGTTTTCCCCTTTTAATTGGTTGAACTAGATTGACTGTGTCTTTTTTCGCCTGACAAACTATGTTGTTATTGATGTTGTTACTGATGTATCTATGTAAGAGTGCAAATAAACAAGTAAAACTTGTATGAGGATTTGTTTCATCTCTGCGTATCATCTGAGGCTGTTCACATCACTGGGTATATGTGAGGGTTTTCATACACTTTAACCACTTGCTTACTGGGCACTTAAACCCCCCTCAGTCCCAGACCAATTTTCAGCGCTGATGCACTTTGAATGACAATTGCGTGGGCATACAACACTGTACCCAAATGACTTTTTTATCATTTTTTTCCCACAAATAGAGCTTTCTTTTGGTGGTATTTAATTACAGCTGGGAGTTTTATTTTTTGCTAAACAAACAAAAAATCATGTTTAATAGTTTGTTATAAAATTTTGCAAACAGGTCATTTTTCTCCTTCATTGAAGTGCGCTGATGAGGCGACACTGATAGGCTGCACTGGTGGGCACTGATAGGCTGCATTGGTGGGCACTGATAGGCTGCATTGGTGGGCACTGATAGGCTGCACTGGTGGGCACTGATAGGCATAGTTAAGGCGGCACTAATAGGCACAGATAAGGCGGCACCGATGGGCACAGATAAGGCGGCACTGATGGGCAAAGATGGGCACAGATAAGATGGCACGGGTGGGTGGCACAGATGGGTGGCACGGATGGGTGGCACTAAGGGGCACTGATAGATGGGACTGATGGGCACTGATAGGTGGCACTGATAGGTGGCTCTGATAGGTGGCTCTGATAGGTGGCACTGCTGGGCACTGATGGGCGGCACAGCTGGGCACTGATGGGCACTGGTAGATGACACTGATGGGCACGGATATGTGGCACTGGGGTGCAGCACCTTTGTTGAGGCAGATTGTGGGCACTGCTGGGTGGCACTGTGGGCACTGCTGGGTGGCACTGCTGGGTGGCACTGTGGGCACTGCTGGGTGGCATTGTGGGCACTGCTGGGTGGCACTATGGGCACTGCTGGGTGGCACTGACGGGGGGAACTTATTTTTTAATTATGTTTAGTGATGAGGGGGCAGGTGGGCACTGGCAGGGCTGGCCGTGATCGGGACTGATGTCTCGATCACCGGCGGCTGTGATCAGGACATCAGTCCCAATCACGGCCGCCGGTGATCGGCTCTTTTTTTTTCTCCTCGCGCTGTCAGCGCGAGGAGGAATAATAGCTGATTACCGGCTCCGTTATATCACATGATCAGCTGTCATTGGCTGACAGCTGATCACGTGATAAGGGGTCAGGATCGATCCCTTGCTCGGATCGGTGATCAGGCGAGTCTCATAGACTCGCCGATCACAGAGCGCACCGCGCGCGCCCCTCAGGGGGCACGCAGGCCGCTCGTGCACGGGACGACGTCAATAGACGTAGTCCCGGCAAAGGAGATCCGTGCATATTAGAGGGCATATTAAAATTGTATTAAATAGTGTTTTTGGTTTGTGGTGCTAAGATGCAGAGAAGATCCACTTTAACCTCCTTAGCGGTAATCCCGAGTCTGGCTCGGGTTGGGAATTTCATTACAATAGCGGTAACCCCGAGCCAGACTCGGGCTTGCACCGCTCGATGCAGGGGAGGACACAGGTAACGTCACTTACCTTGTCCCCTGGATCCAGCGATGTCCGCCGCGCTGTGTGATCGAGCCGTCCTGCGCTCGATTCACAGTGCCGAATGCCGCCGAGCTCCGTTCCCTGCGACGTTACGGCGCACGGGAGCGGAGAACGGCGGCAAATTCAAAAATGTAAAAAGACACAAAACACACACAGCACTGTAATCTTACAGATTACAGTGCTGTAGTAAAAAATACACACCCCCTTTGTCCCTAGTGGTTTGTGCAATGCCCTGCATGCACTTTTATATTATAAATACTGTTTTTTACTGCTTGTAATTTGGAGATTGTCCATAGCAACCAAAACATGTCCCTTTTTCATTTTTTTTTGGATTTGATTACATTATTGAATAATTTTTATTATTCTTTATTATATTATAAACTTTATCATACCCGGGATGTCCGCTAGACTCTGGTTTGAAGAGATTTCAGAGAGTTATTCCTAAGAATTACAGGACTACAAAATAAAAGCCAGATTTCCATGCAAAATAATTGTACCGCTTTCAGCACCTTATTCCAGACTGAATCATACCGCCAGGGAGGTTAAGGTAAAGAAAAACTTTAGGCTTTAGAACCACTTTAAGAAAGAACTCAAAGAGCCATATATTATTAGAGCTGAGAATGAGAGTTTGAGGATACCTGTAATGGGGTACATTATTAACATAAACAACAAAAAAGAGTCATTGGCGCACAACGAATATTTCCTTTGTTCAAAACGGTTATCCATGTATTAAGATACTCGTTATTTAACACGATGTCCAATTGTTCAATGTGCAGCTGTTAGACCACTTTGGACTTGGTGGAAAACGATAAAAAATAAAAAATAAAAAAACAGCACAACAAAGAGACTTGTGATATGGTGTAAGAAAACACATAAAAAACATTTATTAAATATGAAGAAAACAATGGCAAAGACATCTGATCCTCCTGGGATCTTAAAAGCATAAAAATCATCAGTCATTAATCATAAAAAGATATATAAACTGACAGATGTTTTGTGACGAATCACTCCTACATTATTAACCCCTCCTCCCATCAGTAGAAAGGTGTAAAATTGCACATACTTATTCCTGCCAGAGGCGTGGGGGTATGCAGTTCCGCAATGTATTAATAAAGACCTAGGGTATATTTTTTATTAAAATAATATTTAAAAATTTTGCATTCACAAATGGAGGAGCTATATATATGAGTAAATCTTGTGTGAAATGTGTTCAAATCTTGGGCAAAAATTATGATAAGTAGACCCCTACGTTTTACCTTCTTTATCTCCAAACAGAGGAGTGAAGGAGTTGAAGGAGTAGGGAGAATGGGGATTTTTACAAGTGTTTAATTTCACTATAAGACAAAATAGAAGCAGACAAACTTTCCCTAAAGCTTGCATTCACAGGTATTTCAGGCTTCCCTACAGGACAATCTTTATAACAGTTGTGTAGCCAACTTGTAAAAACCGGGTGTGTGTTGCCCACATCCCAGGTAAGTTCAACAAAAAGAAAAAGACCCCCATTACCGGCAGGGACTTTAATGGCAACAGAACACCCAAGTTTAGATAAAATGTAAACATTTATTGATACATAATAAAATTTCCAACAAGGTAATACATATATAAAGATAATAAAAGCATACGACTCCAGTTACATGCTAAGGTAAATGCATATGTGAATCAAATGTCTGCACTCCACCGGATGCGTTTCAGGAAAATATTTCATCAGGGGTGCAATGGGAAGGGGGAGGGAGATGCATATGTATAAGACATTCAGATTAGATTAATTGCGATGAAATGGGTCTTATGTAACTGAGTTCTCAAGAGAAAGGGTAGAACTCTATCTGTGTCTAGTTGGGCGGAGAAAGGCAACACAATGTCCAACTAGAGGGGGGAGGGTAGAAACCCCGCCATCCCAACAAAGCTCTCCAGACAAGGAATCCGCTGTGGTATGCAGATGGGGTGAGATTCATAAAAAGCATAGACTCCACATGAGTCTGTAGGAATAATCTGGAAGGTTGGTGGAGTAATTATTCCCTGTACACACAACAGTGGACTGCTACGGCCATGCTGACTAGGGATGGGCCGAACACCCCCCGGTTTGGCAAAAAATTTGGCAGAACACACGAACACCATTAAAGTCTATGGGACACGAACATGAATAATCAAAAGTGCTAATTTTAAAGGCTTATATGCATGTATCAAAAAAAAGTTTTAAAAATGGCCATTTTTTTGGGAGCAGTGATTTTAATAATGCTTAAGGTGAAATGATAAAAGTGAAATATTCCTTTAAATTTTGTACCTGGGGGGGTGTCTATAGTATGCCTGTAAAGTGGCCCATTTTTCAAATGTTTAGAACTGTCCCTGCACAAAATGACATTTAGGAAAAAAAGTAATTTAAAAGTACTTGCGGCTATAATGAATTGTCAGTTCTGGCAATACAGATAAAAGTCATTGAAAAAAACGGCATGGGACCCCCCCAGTCCATTACCAGGCCCTTTGGGTCTGGTATGAATATAAAGGGGAAACCCGACCCAAAATTTAAATAAAAAATTGGGTGGGATCCCCCCAAATTCCATACCAGGCCCTTCACGTTTGGTATGGATATTAAGGGAAACCCTGTGCCAATTTTTTTTTAAATTGGCATAGGGGTCCCCCTCAAAATCCATAACAGACCCTTCAGGTCTGGTATGGATATTAAGGGGAACCCTGTGCCAAATTTTTTTCCCCCAAAAAATCCATACCAGACCCTTATCTGAGCACGCAACCTGGCAGGCCGCAAGAAATGCCACATGCCCTCAACATGGGGAGGGTGCTTTGGGGTAGCCCCCCAAAGCACCTTGTCCCCATGTTGATGTGTTGATGGAATATCCGACGGACCAAGTTTGAGAGCTTGGCTATAAAACTTTCCGACAACATGATCCGATCACGTCAGTTCCGCTCGTGTGTAGCCTAGTTCGACGGACAAAATGTCACGCATGCTCACAATAAAATTCTGAGAGGGAAGCGCTCGGTCAAGTAAAACTACCGCTCGTAATCGATATAGCACATTCGTCACGCTGCAATGTTAAAAATTCTTTAATGCAGCGCATTCTTTTTTTCTTTATAATGCTAGAATGAATTGTTAACAAATAGAAAAGACTATCATTCTGAGCCCAGCATTTATCATTCTTGGCCCAAAGGTTTTGGCCACTACTGTCTATTGGTATGTGAAACACTTTCTAAAATCAAGTGAGCAAAAATCAAGTTAATATCATTCATTTTTAATACCAAAATATGTAGAACAATACTATACCTGGCTCAAGCTGGGCTCCCCCAGTTCTTCCTGAGTGGAAGGCCCAGGTTGGGTGTCGGAAAACTCAGCAGGGGTGGAATGTAGCATAGAAGAATGCGTGGAAGGAAGGGTAGAGAGGGATTCCCTGACATCAGCCTGGTCTGACAGAAAATGCAGCATGTCATAATACCACAGCCTGGGGACATAAACATCATCTGTTGCAGCTCCAGTTTGCATGGACTTCAGCACCTTCTTGCGCTCCCTCAGATATGTACTCCTGAGGTCACCAATTTTTGTTCTTAAATAGTTGATGTCTGCCCTGGGGACCACCGGCTTCACAAACTCAACCAGTTTCTCCATCACTGCCTGCCTCTTTAATTTGTTACTGTAGTGTGGATGCATAGCTTGCCACAGACAGGGCAGCTCCCTGTACTTATCAATGAACAGGGGGAGGAAGCTGTGGTCATTAAGCCCATCCATATTCTCTGCAAGACACAACACAAGACAAACCCTAATGTCAGGCTAAACTCGACTAAATCTTGTCCCAATGCAGGCCTCAATCTAGAAGCAGTATAGGCTAATGATGTACAAAGTTAAAAATTGTACTTTCTTTTGCACAATCAGCGTGTCAGCTTCTCCCTCTGTTCACAGATCGTACGTACGACACGCGCGCGTTGCGTTTTATATACAGTGCGCATGCGTGAAACTCCGCCCGCCCCTGACGTTCTTTCTAGACTATTCCCCGCCCCTTCTCTTTTGGCGCAGTGGGGAGAGCACATGGTGGAGACACAGCAGGGACATGCTAATTCCACTAACGAGGAGGACGAGGAGGAAAGCCCGGAGCCTGAAACGTCCCGATCCCGGGGGAGAAGATTTAAGGCCTCAAATATGTCTTTTGGAGAGATGTTGGAGATGGTGGACATATTGAAGAGGAATGACTATGATGGGAAGTATCAACCTTACCCAAACCCAAATATCAGAAAGGCCAAGATCATGACTAAAGTTGTAAAGAGTCTTCAGAAGAATTTTGGGGTACGACGATCCAGGGATCAACTAAAAAAACGCTGGTCAGACCTGAAACTGAGGGAGCACGATCAGTACAGAAGGATCAAGTGAGTTCAAAAAAGTAAGTAGTTGTCGTGTGTTCATATTATTATTGTTGCTTGCATACTGTTTCATGTGCTTTGATTTAATGTTGTACAGTTTAAACTGGCCACTTTCATGTTCATGGGTTCAATCGTTCGTAATAAACATTGTTCGTTAGCCCACTCCAAAAACGAAGTTTTGCCAACTAGCACTTAACTACATTTGTTCACGCAACAAGTAAGTATTCCAGCTTTAGAAAGTGTCAAAAATAATGTTTTCACCTTTGAACTCTGCCAAAAAACACAATTGTACGACACTTCCAATCAATGTTTCATATTCCTATTTCTGCCCTCTGTGTGTTAAGTATTCCTTTTTTACATTGTCATAGGGGAGAGAACACCAGAAGCAGAGGAGGAGGAGGAGGAGGAAGGAGAGATTGTTGAAATTGGCGAAATTGGCACCACAACAGGTGAGTGTCGGAGACCACAGCTTCAGGTAAGCTAATCAATGTATGCCTGCATATTTATAATAAATAGTGTGTTTTTTTTGGTTTCTTTTTAGGTGATGTGGATGTTGTGGAAGAAGAATCGCATTTTACCAGTGAAAGTGCCCAGATCCTCATTGGGGAGATAATGGGGTGCAAGCGCGATTTAGAGAATATATAGAAAAACATCAATGATGTTCAACAAAAAAATTAAGAACATCATTGATGTTTTGGGGAGAGTCTGAAACACTCCAAACTAGCTAGCATCGTTTTAAAATTTTCAAAAACACTTTTATATTTAAAAAAAAACTAATTTGGAAGATGCACACAGTGTGTCAACATGTGCAATCTCCCATCATGGGGGATCAATGTACGTGTTTTGTGGGTGCAACCCCTTCCTTGCTACTAAAGTGGCTGAGATGAAGCGGTTGCACCCCCAAAACACGTACATTGATACCCCATGATGGGAGATAGCACATGTTGACATTATGCATGGGATCAGGAGGAAACTGGCCACTTTTTGATTCTCTATTTGTGTACATCTTCCAAATTTGGCTTTTCCAGGGGTGACACCCCATCCGATGAAGGCAATATCAGCCCAGTTTGTACATACTCATGTCTGATATTGTCTTCACTTTTCAAAGTTGAACTTTGTAAGTTCCTGTGTTCTGTATGTTATGCTTTGATACATGCCTGTTTACACAAAAACGCCAAGTTCTAAAAATGTTACCCAAAATAATGTTTTCTATACACCAAATATGTTGGGTTGTTGTAAAACCATTTTCTAAATGCACATGTGAATGTGCTTTGAGTAAAAAGTCAAATTATCAACAATGTGTGGCTTCCTTTTTCAATGCGCAAAAGCAGTATTTGGAGTAAAGTTGTTGTTTTCTGTAGCAATGGGTGTTATTTACTAAAGGCAAATCCACTTTGCACTCCAAGTGCAGTTTCAGGTGCACTTTTGCAGTGCACATGTAGTGCATAGTGGATTTGCCTTTAGTAAATAACACCCACAGTGATGTTTAAATTTCCCCAATCACGCCATTTTCATGACTCCACATGTTTCTGCCATGATGCTGAAAATGAGCAATATTTTTGTCAGTAATGCACCACATACATTATCAACAAAAACAATGTGTGTGTGTAGCAGACCCCCAGCATGATAAGATTATCTGAAGAAGAGACTGTCATCTCATCTTGCTCAGAACTTGGGTTTGCACTGTTGTAGAAAAAGGCCCCAAAAAAACAGCAAAAATACCTAGGAGACACCTAAAACAAAGCCAAACAGTAAATGAAAACAAAGATTATTGGAGTTTCATAGAAAAATGTATTAAACAAATGCCTTTCATACATTGTCTGGCATATCAATGGCCCCCCTACCCACAAAGTACTCCATGTATTGGTTTCTGACCTCGCGGGCGCTTTGGGGGGCAAGCCAGGAGGAGCAGCTTCAAGGGCCGTGAGGTTCACATTTTCTGGCAAGTCTGCATCAGGGCCAACTGAGGCCACATAGTTTGATGAATGTTTTTTTTTTTAATTGTGCAGAACACAGCAGACAAGCACAATGTGATTTCCTTTCTATTCCGCCATCTGGATTGGCGTCAAAAATAGGCGGAACCGGCTGGCCATTATCCCGAAAGTGTTCTCCACGACTCTTCTGGCTCTGGCCAGCCGGAAATGAAAGATCCTCTGATCCGGGGTGAGGGTCCTCATCGGGAAAGGCTGCATCAGATGGTTTGCCAGAGCAAACACCTTATCCGCGACGAAAATGAACGGGAGTCCTTTGAGATTCTCCTCTGGAGGTGGCAAGCCTAGACTGCCACTCTGGAGATGCCAGTAGAATTCCGTCCGTGCTAACACTCCACCATCTGACATCCGGCCATTTTGCCCCACGTCCACATGACAGGAAGTCATAGGTCGCTGACACCACCACCAACATCACGATACTATTAAACCCCTTGTAATTATAATAGTGGGACCCCGAGTTGGGGGGTGGGACGATGCCGACGTGTTTCCCATCAATTGCACCTCCACAATTGGGAAAGTCCCAACGGCTGGCAAAGTGGGAGGCCACAGTCTGCCATTCCTGTGGCGTTGAAGGAAACTGTGGAGTGAAACTATAAAAAAGATTTGTAATTTTGCACATCAACATTGCAAGCAGATTAGACACAAACATTTTTGGACAATATCAGTATAACATTTTGGGAAATGAGTATTTAAAGCCTAAAGTATAAGGCCCCCTTATCAGATTCATCACTCCCCCACCCCCCATCCCCCCTATCTGATGGGCCATTGCAAAAAATGAGGGGGGGGGGTGTTTTGGACAGGTAACCCTCTCCACTTAATTGAGAGCTGAATGCATAAATAATGTGTGATACTTTGGCCAGCCCCTCCTTACTTACACTATTGGCAGCTCACCGGACAGGTAAGAAGGGTCATAATACAAAAAAAAAAAAGGAACAAATGGAAGCACATTTTGACATTCTGCTATTACCTATCAAGATAATAATAGGAGAAAAAAAATTAAATTAAACTGTAAACAAAAACAATTAACTGTAAAAAAAACAATTAAACTGTAGAATTTGAAAGTATTGGTGAATTTGTCCATAAATCTGACCAGAAAAAAGGTAGGTATAGTGTGTATTGGGTTTGGCAAAGTCAGCAGATAGAGGATTGCTATCAGCTGACCTAGCAGTTGGGGGGAGGGGGGTTCCTAATGAGTTTGGCCCAACCAAAAAAAAAATCAGGCACTCTGCATGAATTTAAGCACACACATAACATTTGTACACATTTTAGGGGGTGTTTAGGGGAAAGCAACACCATGGAGCTGACAAAATACATTGCTAAGTGACTAGACTATAGGTTTATGGCCCCAGAAGAGCATGCTGGGGAAGATAGTGAAGGCAAATATGCATGAGGGACAAAAAAGGAACTTGAAAAGCATGCATGAGGATAAAGGGGCACAGCATATCAATTAGCACATATTGCAATCATGGTAATTAGGGAATGAGGAAAGAAATACAAGACATTAAATACATAGAATGTGATGTTAAAGGAGAAAACTTACCTTCATATAGTCCTTCTGCAGGACCTGAATGATGGCAGAACAGGTCTCTGGAATAATGTTTCCCAGAGCCTGGGGGGAGATGCCTGTGGAGAACTTGAGGTCCTGAAGGCTTCTCCCTGTCGCCAAGTAGCGCAACGTGGCGATGAGCCTCTGCTCTGGAGTGATGGCTTGCCGCATGCAGGTATCCTGCCTGCTGATATAAGGGGACAGCAAAGCCAGCAGACGGTGAAAAACGGGGTCCGTCATCCGGAGATAATTCCTGAAATCATCAGGATTATTCTCCCGGATCTCACGAAGCAAAGGCATGTGCGAGAACTGGTCACGCTGGCGCAACCAATTCTTGGTCCACGAACTCCTCCTTGCCCTGTTCATGGACCGAGCTTGTGTCAAAGCTAAAAGCCCAACACCAATCCTCTGCACAGCACAAACTCTACGACGAGTATGTACACGAAACATGGCTTAAAACGGTCAGCTGGTCAGAACGGACAACAGAAAGCACTGATAAACAGCAAGGCCTGAAAGAACGACCTGAAAACCAGAAACGAGCAGACAATAAGCAATGATAATCAAAGCGTACTATATCAAGATACAGTCCAAAATGAGCAACAAATGCTAACTGATTACACGCACTGATAAGCAGATACGCACCGACAAGCACAAACTGAAGAGCAGTAACGATCTGAAGCACAAATCTGAAAAGCGCAAATCATCTCTAACCAAATTTCTACTAACACGCGATAAACACGAGATCAGCAGAAGGAGCCCAAAGGGTGCTGGACGTGGTGCTGAACTTCCCTTTTCTAGTGCCGTCGTGCGCGGCTTATGTCACCGCGTTCTTGCCAACCGGAAATTCCGACAATTTAGTCCGACCTTGTGTATGTAACACCACTTCCGGACCACTTCCGGACTAAATCCGTCGGAATTAATCAGACGGATTTGGTTGTCGGAATGTCCGACCGTGTGTACAAGGGCTTTAGAGTGCTGTGCAGGATACAGGATTATAAGGATAATCTTTGGTCATCTGGTGGAATCTAGTAGGGATTCCTCATTTAAGGCTGCAGTGCTGGGGGGTTATAGGTGGGAATCCCCATACTCTATGAAATGCAAGTTGTAAAAAGTAACTATACTCTTGAAGCACGGCCTTCCTGTTAGGGGGCAGAAGAATATTTTATTTTAAAATGAGTATTCTCATTTAATGGACAAAACTGTAATATGCATAGCTGCAGTCTGTAACCTGATTCTGTCTGGAAGATGCAGAAGAAAATACAACATAGCTCAAGAAGAACCTGTATGTGAACTCCGAAAATAGAACACAGATGAGAGTGGGGATTTTATAGGTGTTTTCCCTTATGTTTTCAACTCTTTTTCTGACACTACTTACCTGATGTCCCTCTCTGTTATTCTCCCACTGACTTCCAGTGAACCAGAGAACTTAATTCAAACTAATTCCCAACTAAACCAAAATTTATATTTATTGGTCCAATGTATTTCAGGATATTATAACTGCATTGGCTTGGACAAACTATGAAACATCTTCAACATTACAGAAAATGGCTAGCTGAAGGTGGCCAACTACCACTCAATATTTTTTGGAATAGCTAAGGTGAAAAAGTGCACTAATGTTTAAGGGGAGGCAATACACTGAGAATAAGCAGAAATTATGCGAAAAGAGCTAAAATGAGAAAAAAAGAGATTGATCAAAAAGTTAAGTGATGTAGAAAATAGTAGAGATGGCCTTGCGGTTCGCCCGACGGTCTGCAGCGATACTAAAAAGAGTGACAAACGCAATTAGAAAAAAGTATTATAACTGGTGTGATAGACCAGTGCCCCCCCAAAATGACAGATTGAAGCGGGGTGTTATATACTTTCTTCCACATATACTGCACTTCTCTAGAAACTTTTGTCACAGGGTCATTTAAAAAATGACAGGCAGAGGAAGCAGCAGGCCCTTCCGCAGGGGTGGTAGGGGTAGGGCAGGAGCAACAGGCTTGAGCCTAAATGGGAAATTGCAGAAGGTGCGTTCGATTACGTCAAAGGACACACCAGACTTGGTTGAGTGGCTCACTCAGCCTTACTCTTCTGCACCCTCCTCATCCTCTCGATCTGCACCCTCTTCACTCTCTGCTGTGTGCACCCCCAAAGACACTACCACAAACACCACCACCACCATTTACCCTCCACTTGAGTCACAGGAATTATTTTCCGATCCATCACAAGACATTTCCGATGCGCAGCCATTCTTGGCATTGGCTCAGGAAGAGGAGGTAGCAACAACCGCCACTCAGCAGTCTGACGACAGTAGCCAGATCAGCCTAAGGAGGTTGGTCCCCGCTGTTGCTGCCTACTCCGAGATCTCTAATTATAGCAGTGGGGAAGGTGACGTTGATGATGACGTGTCTAGAGATGTCACGTGGGTGCCCACAAGAGAGGAAGAGGAGGGGAGTACAGAGGGAGATATGGACCAGCAGATAGGGAGGAGAAGCAGGTGGAACTTACATTGCACAGGAGGGACAAACCAGACTGCTAATATATCAGGAGCGAGGCATTAACCATGTACAGTCACATCTGGCGCTCCCAGGAGGCCGGCACATGGCTCCACAGTGTGGGCTTTTTTTAACATGTCTGCTGCTGACAACAGTGTTGCCATCTGCAGCCTTTGCAGTCAACGCATAAGTTGCGGTAAGCCCAACACTCACCTAGGGACGACCGCCTTAAGAAGGCACATGAGCTGCCATCACCGAGCCCAGTGGGAGCAACGGAACCCACAAAGCAACACTGCAGGCTCTCACCATCCAGCCTCTTCTACTTCTCCTTCTCCTTCTCCTCTCTCCTCAGAATTGTCCTCCACTCCACCTTCCATCATGCCATCCTCACGTTTTTCTGGAAAAAGGCAGGCTTCTGTGGGCCAAATTTACGAGCGTAAAAAAAATGATGACGCCGGATAACCCTCCAGTTCACGGCTGGCTTGTGAGAACTGATAACCCGCCAACTACTGCCATATAAACTGGTGGACTCGGAGGCCTTTTGAAAATTTGTGGCCATTGGAACACCACAATGGAAGGTCCCTGGAAAGAAGTATTTCTCACAGAAGGGCATCCCAGAGCTATATGGCCATGTTCAGCGGCAAGTGAAGTGTATCTCTGGCACACAATGTCGGTGCCAAGATACATCTGACCACAGACACGTGGTCTAGCAAACACGGGCAGGGAAGGTATATAACTTTTACTGCCCATTGGGTGAACCTTCTGATGGACGTCAAGCATGTAACTCGTGTAGATTTGTTTTTTCCACCATGGATTGCATGCAGGCCTGCCTCTTCTTTTCCTCCTACTCCATCCTCCCTCTCCTCCTCGGCTGATTCCTCCTTTTCCGCTGCTAGCGTCTCTTCTGCTGCGCTGCCCAAGATCCCCAGAAGCTATTCGACATGCCAGGTGAGATGTTGCCATGCTGTGCTGCGTCTGTTGTGCCTGGAAGCCAAGAGCCACACTGGCCCTGCACTCCTTTCAGCTTTGCGTTCACAGGCAGATCAGTGGCTAACACCGCTCAATTTGACAGTTGGCAAAGTGGTGTGTGACAACGGTGTCAATCTGCTTAGCGCATTGAAACAGGGCAAAATTACACATGTGCCATGCGATTCGTTGTCAAATACCCTGGGGTCCAGGACATCTTGCGGCAAGCAAGGAAAATCTCGGCCCATTTCAGAAGATCTTACACGGCCATGGCTCACCTTGCTGACATTCAGCAGTGACACAATCTGCCAGTCAGACATCTTATTTGTGATTGCCCGACGAGATGGAACTCAACCTTCTATATGCTTGATAGGCTGCTCCAGCAGAAACGTGCAGTTAACAACTATCTGTACGAACTCTGTGGCCAAACAGGTTCTGGGGAGCTTGTTTTTTTTTTCACTGCGCCAGTGGCTGCTCATGCGTGATGCATGCAGACTTCTGTGGCCATTTTATGAGATCACCAAACTGGTCAGTCGCAGCCATTGCATCATCAGTGACATCGTACCTTACTCCTTCTTTATGGAGCGTGCATTGCATTGTGTCATTGATCAAGCCGTGGAGGAGCCGGAGCAGGAAGATGAGGAAGTCTCAATGCTGGATGAATTCCCAGGGGGGCTACTCTATATGAGACAAGTCAACAACAGGAGTCTGAAGAGGAGTCAGAGGAGGATGGTGCCGGGGCGGATGAGGAGGAGCAAGAAGAGCATGCTTTAAACCTTTCTGGGATCCCTTTTGTTGTCCGTGGATGGGGAGAGGAGAATGAAGAGGACGACATTATCCTGGAAGATTAGCAGGAGCCAGGCCACCACACTGCTTCCAGTTTAGTGCAAATGGGGGCCTTCATGCTCCAGTGTTTTAACAGGGACCCCGTATAAAAAGCATAAAGGTCAAGGACCAGTACTGGCTGGCCATGTACTTAGACCCTCGGTACAAACACGAAATGGCAGAAATGTTACCACCATCACAGATGGCTGTCAGAATGGAGCACTTGCAGGCCTTGCTTAGAGAAATGCTGCATTCTGCTTTTGCGTATGCTGCCAGAGGAATTCCCACTCCCAGAGAAAGAGTTGTGGGTATCAATCCAACAGAGCCTGCAAGAAGTGGGCGGTTTGAAGATGTGTTGGTCACTTCTGATATGAGATCATTCTTTCAGCCGACCCATCGACAAGTGTCATCCGGATCCAGCATCAGGGAATGCCTAGACTGACAGGTGTCTGACTACATCGGGTTAACGGCCGATGTGGACGCTCTGAGAAGTTATGAACCCTTGGACTACTGGCTGGGCAGGCTTGACCTCTGGCCAGAGCTTGCACAATTTGCAATGGAACTGTTGGCTTGCCCCTCGTCCAGTGTCCTGTCCGAAAGGACGTTCAGTGCAGCAGGGGGGATCCTGACTGATAAGCGTACTCGCCTAGCTCACGAGAGTGTTGACTACCTCACATTTATAAAAATTAATGAGGCATGGATCTCGGAGGAATTCAACACATGTGACCAGTAGACGATGTATATGCATAACTCTATAAACGATTTATATAATAAAGCATAGGGACCTTTTTTCTACCTTTGGCTCACTTGTACAAAAAAAGCACACCATACTATATGCCCGTACCCTCCTGTTTGAAGAGGTTGAGTGGTGTCATATGTTTGGGTCCCGCAACGAGTTGCTGGTGTCAGTGCTCTCTATCTCGGTGCTGGTGTCAGTGCACTCTATCACGGTGCTGGTGTGGTGTCAGTGCTCTCTATCTCCTGCTGGTGTCAGTGCTCTCTATCATTGTGCTGGTTTGGTGTCAGTGCTCTCTATCTCTGTGCTGGTGTCAGTGCTCTCTATCTCGGTGCTGGTGTCAGTGCTCTCTATCTCGGTGCTGGTGTCAGTGCTCTCTATCTTGGTGCTGGTGTCAGTGCTCTCTATCACGGTGCTGGTGTGGTGTCAGTGCTCTCTATCTCAGTGCTGGTGTCAGTGCTCTCTATCATGGTGCTGGTGTCAGTGCTCTCTATCTCGGTGCTGGTGTCAGTGCTTTCTATCTCGGTGCTGGTGTCAGCGCTCTCTATCTCGGTGCTGGTGTCAGTGTTCTCTATCACAGTGCTGGTGTAGTGTTAGTGCTCTCTATCTCGGTGCTGGTGTCAGTGCTCAGTCTCTATCGCGGTGCTGGTGTCAGTGTTCTATCTCAGTGCTGGTGTCAGTGAGGGAGATAGCAGTGGAGAAGCCAATCAGCAGGCAGTGCCAGCACCATGGCTAAGGATCAGCACTGGACTGGCACCTCTGGACCACTGCAGTGGAGCCCTGCATAGGTGGGGGTAAAGGCCGGGCAGAGGGAGGGGTCAGGGGCTCAAACACAGGTTGGCACACTGGGACACTGGCACATGACTGTGCTGCCCTGAAAGTGGCACTGATCATCTCCTGCACCCCCTTCATAGCCTGGCCTGACTTTGCCTCTCTTCCATGGCCTTCATGCCCTCCTGAAATGACAAAATTTCACAGATAAAAAAAGAATGCTTGTCGTTGTCGATCCCAGATTCACTTAATACTTCTGGTATGTCAGTGTCCATGTTGTGGGACTACGTGTGCACAGCTAGAAAGTATTTTGTGGCTGAAAATATGATCTGGAGGTTTTTAAGGTTCCCCTGCCATTAAAGTGAATGGGGTCCGCCGCGAACCGCAGGTTCACGAACATTTGGGCACGTTCGCTGATCGCGTTCACGAAACATCCCGTCGGAAGTTCGTCCATCACTAGAAAATAGACAGAAATAAGTAAGAACACAGTGAAATGGCTTCTAGGTGGTAGAGAGAGGATGGGAACAATTGGGGGGTGCGCATTTTTGAAATATGTACCTGATGGTCTGGAACAGGTTGGCCAACCAGGTAGACGAACTAAGGATAGGCATGTTTTGTCCAGAAATGGAAGAGGTCACTCAGAAAGTGGTCATGGGGAGTGCTGCTAAAGAAGTATAATGTGCCTGTCTGTGCCTGAATGGACAGGGATCTGTACTGGCCGGGCGTATTACTAGAAGACTGTGGCATACTGTTTGGATGGCATGTGGCAGTGACTGGAACATTTGGCAAGACTTTCTAAAGAAAGTCCTAGAAATAACTAGTCTTCCGGGGCTTTCTTTGATCAGACAACAGAAAGTAGGCTAAACTTTTAGTTTCTAAAGTTTACTGAAGATACTCCTATGTAGAAAATGTCTTTGCTGTTAGTTATCTGTGTCACAATTAAAGACGTAAAAATATATGGAAATTTTGAAGCTATGGTAAAAAAAAAAAGTTTTTCTTTGCTTTTTTATGAAAAAAATAAACATTTTTGGAAAAATCTGTAACCTGATTCTGTCTGGAAGATGCAGAAAAAATACCCAAGGATTTCCCACATATCTCAAGAAAAACCTGTATGTGAACTCCAAAATTAGAACACAGGTGAGAGTGGGGATTTTATTGGTGTTTTCCCTTATGTTTTGTACACTTTTTCCGCCACTACTTACCTGATGTCCCTCTCTGTTATTCTCCAACTGGTTTCCAGTGAACCAGAGACTTTAATTCAAACTAATTTCCCAACTAAACCAAAATTATATTTATTGGTCCAGTGTATTATTTCAGGATATTATATCCAATGTATTTCAGGATATTATAACTGCAGTGGCTCAGACAAACTATGAAACATCTTCAACATTACAGAAAATGGCTAGCTGAAGGTGACCAACTACCACTCAATATTTTTTGTAATAGCTGAGGTGAAAAAGTGTACTAATGTAAAAGGGGAGGCAATACACTGAGAATACGCAGAAATGGTGGTAAAAGAGCTAACAAGAGAGAAAATGAGAATAAAACAGACTAATAAAAAAGATAAGTGATGTAGAAAATTAGAAAGAAATAAGTAAGAACACAGTGAAATGGCTTCTAGGTCGTGGAGAGAGGATGGATATATTTAATGGGTGCACATTTTTGTAATTCTGTTGCTTGCAAGAACTGTGACGCGAGGACTGGAAAAAGCCAGTATAGATGTAGTAACTGGCACTGAGAGAACCAGTTTTGGCAAGAAAATATGCAACCGATGGTCTGGAACAGGTTGGCCAATCAGGTAGTCCAACTGAGGATAGGCATGTTTGGTCCAGAAATGGAAGAGGTCACTCAGAAATTGGTCCTGTCATGGGGAGTGCCACTAAATAAGTCTAAGGTGCGTGAATGGACATGGATCTGTACAAGCTGTGCGTATGACTAGAAGACTGTGGCATACTGTTTGGATGGCATGGGGCAGTGACTGGACCAGATGGCAAGACTTTCTGAAGAAAGTCCTAGAAATAACTAGTCTGCCGGGGCTTTCTTTGACCAGACAACAGGAAGAAGGCTAAACTTTTAGTTTCTAAAGTTTGCTGAAGATACTTCTATGTAGAAAATGTCTTTTGCCGTGTACACACGGCCGGACTTGTCGTCGGACTGAACTCCGAAGGACTTTTCGACAGAGTTCCGACGGAGTTCAGCCGAAACTGACTTGTCTACACACAATCACACCAAAGTCCGACGGATTCGACCATGATGACGTACGACCAGGCTAGAATAAGGAAGTTCAGAGCCAGTAGCCAATAGCTGCCCTAGCATTGGTTTTCATCCATCGGACGAAACTGTGCCATCAATTGCAGCCACTGTGCCCATAAAATGCAGCTACTGTTACCCATAAAATGCAGCCACTGTGCCCATCATATGCAGTGCCTGTGCCCATCATATACAGCCTCTGTGTCGATAATATGCAGCCTCTGCCCATCATATGCAGCCTGTGCCCATCATACAGCCTCAGTGACCATCATATGCAGCCTGTGCCCATCATATGCAGCCTGTGCCATCATTTGCAGCCTCTGTGCCCATCATATGCCGCCTGTGCCCATCATATGCAGCCTCTGTGCCCATCATATGCAGTGTCTGAGCCCATCATATGCAGTGCCTGTGCCCATCATATGCAGTCTGTGCCCATCATATACAGCCACTGTGCCCATCATATACAGCCTCTGTGTCCATAGTATACAGCCTCTACCCATCATATGCAGCCTATGCCCATCATACAGCCTCAGTGACCATCATAGGCAGCCTGTGCCTATCATATACAACCTCTGTGCCCATCATATGCAGCCTCTGTGCCCATCATATGCAGCCTGTGCCCATCATATGCACAGGCTGCATATGATGGGCACAGAGGCTGCATATGATGATCAATCGATCAACTTGGGTAAAACCAGCCTTCTGGATTCTCTTGCGATTATTGCTAGTGGCTGCTAAAGCTATATAATTACTGTCTTCTTCCACTTGCTCCTGCCAAGAGCAGACAATTGCTTGGCAGGAGGGATTCCCCTATCTGTGTTGATGGGGGAATGTCTTTCCTGCAACCTGTGTATGGCCTGCTTCAGTGTGAATACAAGCAGATTGCTGCAGTAATTATGTCCCACCCAACCAAAAACTTACAGTTGACACAGAGGTCTTCGTGGATAGGGGGGGGGGCTCACGCTTACTTGACATAGCTGAAGAAGACTTCATCGATGATGACACTTTAATAATAGGTGTCCCAGCATCCAGGTTACAAATGTTTGTTCCTTCTTGGGATACAGAGAAACTACCCCTAGAATCAGTAGGAGATTATAGCTGAGGTCACCCAGAGCAGTGGGACTGTTAACAACATGTAGCAGGAAACAACTAGGTCCACAATAAAGCAAGACCTTATGTAATTACAAACCCAAGCAGCAGGTGCTTATGAGAGTCAACAGTGGCAGGAGATTAATTGATTGAGACCAGAGACCAGATGATATACATGGTGCTTCAGAAGCAGGAGCAGCAGTGGGATGGTGCTTCCTTTAGGCTGAATGGCAGGTGAAAGAATGCATGCAACACTCCTCGTAACTAATGACATAAGCACTCACGTGCCCCAGCCCTAACCCATACTGCAGCGGTGGTGGTAGGTTTTAAAAACAAATACAAAAAATAGTACAGTAGCTGCTGATGCTTTAGCTTGACTGGCATTTACTCACAATGTGAGTCTTCAGGATCATACTAGGGACTGGATCATACTAGAGACTCAGTCGCCCTCAGAGGCTGTGTCCTGGACACAGATACTAGCAGTACACAAAGATCAAGAAAGCACCAAAATGTAGAACCCCATGCCGAAGGTTGCACTCTAGCCCAACATTCTTACAGTCTAGTGGCGTACAGGTAAGGCTTCTAAAACCATTGCTGAAGATATGCCCATCTGGATAATCTTTGTTTCACAGCAGAGCTAAAAAAAAAAAAAAAAAAAGAGGTTCAACCATCTGAAACACTATCAAAAACTTAGGCATGATGATAGGAAACAGGATTAATATGTGACTGGCTTCATTGTTTGCCAGTTCCACTTGTAGGTGGCAGTATAACCCAACTGTTAAGAATTTCTGAATTCCTATGTTACTCAATGAACAGAAAACAAACCCAGCTATTTTTCCTGTAAAAAGCACAACCATAAACCTTACTGTGGCACTTTGCATCAAATATACTCTGCTTTGACCTTGTATACTTACAGTGATAAACATTTGGCAAAAGAATAGATAAACATGTGATGTGCAGTGGAGCGTGAAAAGCTGATTTTTTTTTACTATGCCTCAAACAAGATTCAAACAACATTTCTTGTTTGTAACCCACTTGGATTTTTTTTAATGTAAAGTTGTCTTTTGGGTTATACATGTTTTAACATCTTTTAAGCCTTACGTCATCATAAGGCATGTTAGGGGAATACAGAAAGAGCTGATAACACAAACAAGTCAGATGTTTTTTTCTGGTTCAGGGAAGTCCCTAAAAATGTCCAACATGCTAGTCCAGTACTAAGCTACAAAGCTACATGTTTGCTGTCAGATACTATACCTGCCTTTTTTTTTTTTTTCAGATATAGCAAACTAATAGCAAACAATGTTGTAAGACCAGCTTCACTGGACTTCCCCTTAACCGCTTTCCCACCCAGTGATGTACTGGTATGTCACTAGACTGGAAGGGTAATATCTAGGTCATCACTGCAGTAATGATCATGATTTTTTTTGCCCCAGTGATTTTGCACAAAGTATAATTAATCCTAATGGCAGGATTACTGGTAGAAGTCACTGGATGACTTTTATAGGTAGCAGAAGGGGGTCCCTCCCCCCTCCTGCTACCACCTTTACCAAGCACTCCCAGTCCCAAGTGATTGGGGAGCCCAGTAAGGGTGCGACCAGCAGCATTTGGTTCCTGGAACACAGTAAGAGGAACTGATGTTGTCCCCCCCACAATGTCAGAAACCAGAAGCGGTGAGGATTTTATCATTTCTGGTTTCTGTCTTGTGTGACCAAGCCATTACTGGTTTGAACAAGCATCTGATCAAACCCCGCCAGGGGAGAGACATAGGAGGACCTGTCATGGCCCATGCTATCAGAAGGGATGTTGTTCATCCCTTCTGATAACAATAAAAGAGATTTAAAATAATGTAAAGATACAGCGTAAAAACAAAGTAATAAAATAAATAATAAAATAAAACATTTTTTTTAAAGCTCCAGTTCCCTCATGCTCTTTCTCAGTTGTGAAAGTTCATGTTGGTCCAGCATGCATATGAAAACGGTGACAAACCTGCATTTTGTTTTGAAGCGGGGCCCGGTGTGGGGTCAAGAGTGGGGTTGAAGGGGGCCCCATCGGGTACGCTGTATGGGGCCCCATCATGTTTAACAACAGTCCTGAGTACCGCTGTGCTCCCACGGAGAAGGGGGGGTTTGATGTGACACAAGCTGCATTTAATGGGACACAGGCTGCATTCGATGTGACACAGGCTGCATGTAAGTAGGGACTCCGCTGGGGGCACCTGATGTAAGGATGGACTCCGCTGGGGACACCTGGTGGCATCTGGTGGCAGGCTACATGGCTAGTGACACACTCAGGGCTCCCACTGGTTCTGCATTATGGTGAGTTGAATGATTTCATTTTATATTACAATGTAATAATAGAAATAATGTGCTTCAATTATCCTGACACCATAACAACCAAGGTGCAAGGATGATTGAAGTGCTAACACCAGGTGTTTGAAGTATCTTTATTTTCTGATTGTTAAAATTTCTAGAATACACATATTTCTATTGTTGTGTAGGATCTGAGCCTGCTGTCCCTCCATCCCTCTCTCCCTCTCCCTCCATCCCTCGTTATTCTCAGACGCTAACCACACCACCTTAGCTCTACGCCCACTATATTGCTGAAACCACGCCCATTTTAACCAAGTGGGAGGGCTCAAAACGAAGGGCGGGGTATGGCACCCCCCCATCCTAAAACTTCACCAGCCACCACTGCTGCAAACACTGATGTAAGAAGGGAATTGTGAAAGGATGGGGGCTATGATGTGAAGGGCCTGAGTCATCATTACTTAAAAAAAGCTTATGTATTCTGAATGGGAGCACTCATTTTCCTCCAAAAAAGTTTTCAACACTTTATCCTATGGAGGAAGAGTTTAATAAGAAATGAGCGATTCCAGCAGTTGACGCTGCTATATCCTCTGTGAACAAAAATTTGACTTGTCCAGTAGACAATGCTCAAATGCTAAAGTATCCAACAGATAAGAAGTTGGAATTTCTATTTAAAAACAATATTTCTCTGGCAGGTTTAGTGGTTCAGCCTGTGCTGGCAGCGATCGGGGTATGTCTGTCCTTAAAAGACCAGTTTAAAGAGGTGCTCAAGATTATTCCTGATCAACAGGCCCAAGATTTGGCTGGGATATCAGAGACGTTATGTTTTACAGTAGACGCTATGAGCGATTCTTTTCTCCAGGCCTTACGGCTTATGCTCGGCTGGTGCATATGCGTAGAATTCTATGGTTGAAAAATTGGCCAGCCAAAGCGCCATGCAAAAAGCTCTTGGCTAGTTTTCCATTTCACAGTGAGCGGTTGTTTGGAGATGATCTGGATAAATACATCCAAAGAATTTCTAATGGAAAAAGTTCCCTTGTATTAGTTAATAAGAAGTTTAAGCATTTTTCTTTTAAACAAACTTCTTCTCCAGTGCCAGGAACATCAGCCTCCAGGTAGTCATGAAGGCCTCCACCATCAAGTTCAAGAGGTAAAACTCAGGGTCAACCCCAGGGTCAAAAGAGGCCTTGGGGGAGGAAACCCACAAAACAAAATACTAAATCCTCCTTATGAAGGGGCGCCCCCGCTCGCTCGAGTGGGGGGAAGACTTCTGCAGTCCCTAAGGGTCTGGCAGGAACAGCGTTGAGACAAATGGGTTTAATTGCAATTCGGACATTTGCTGGAAGAAAGTTTTACTGATGGGACCTCCATTTTAATTCCATACCGCTGAACTAATGTATAGCCACCAGCTTTACTGTGTGTGTTTGGACTGCATGTGTTTGCTGTGACTGTGTGGGTCTACTCTATTAGTCTCTTACTGCTTGTGAGCTTCAACTGTGCGTCTGCTATGTCTATGTGTGTATACTCTGACTGTGCGTATGCTGTGTGTCTGCTATGTCTATGTGTGTATACTCTGTTTGTCTTCTGTGGCTGCAACAATTTGCTGTGACCGTATGTACTCTGACTGCATAAGTCTACTACATTTGCTGTAATTGGAGGTGGGTGACAGCCTTCAGTTTTTGAACATGCAATCACTGCAGTAAGGGGATACAATAAAAAGGGTAGAGCAGGGGTCATACAGGAGGAGAATGTAACAGTGTATATTAGAGCTGCACAATTAATCGTCAAGAATCGCTATCGCAATTTTTTTCCCCATTGCGATCTTGACAAAAGTGTTTCACGATTCTTGCTATGTAAAGAATTCTCTCTGCTCTACTGAAGTCACAGCCGTCAAAAGAAAGGAAGGGAAAAAACAGGCAGTCTGCCAAGAATCACAACATTCTTTATCAGTTGAACTTAAGTATAGACATTGTAACAATTTGTCAATGGAATAGACTTCATGTGTAAGTGAAAAAAGTTTAACCACTCAAACACTAAACCTTTTTCCAACATTTGTTGGTGTCAAGGGGTAGAAGCTTTGTTCTAGCTAGATATTTATTCTCTCAAACAAGAATAGAGAAGAAATTTACCAGAAGACACCTGTTCCAGTGACAACTGTTTCACTTCTGACACATTTCTTCTAACTTCCATTTTGTGACAGGATGTTAAGGTAAATCAACCCAACAGGACACTGAGAAAGAACACATCACAGGATTTTAATTACAGCCAAAACTGAAAAAAAAAAACAGCTTTATATACACTAACGATACACATTTACTACTGATATTGTGGTAAACATGGTCTCTTTCATTATTTATGGCTTTGGAGGGCATCCATTCTTGCTGTAGCTGCCTAATTTTCTCATTTACCAACAGAAGAAGAGCCAGACCAAATCATAAGACTTGATTGACTGGTTTTCTGGTAAGTTATTGGTAAGCTGATTTATTGTTTTTCACTAAAAGACAAAGCATCTCAGGGGCCAGAAAACACTCCCCTTCATCAGGGCTTTAGTGAACGTAGGAAACTTGAATGGACTCAAAATGGGACTTTCCTGTGTACATTTATGTAAGGAAGTTACTTTCTGGACAAGGAGAATGACTAGCCAGCAGGACCTGCATGAATGTCAGTAAAGATAAAGTCATTAAACAAATACTTAACCAACCAATAAATCAATTTGGACTCTTTTATCATTTGGTCTGGTGTGCCTTCTGATGGTAAATGTTTTTGTCTGGTAATTATTATTACTATTAGTATTATTATACAGGATTTATATAGCGCCAACAGTTTACACAGCACTTTACAATATAAAAGGGAGACAATACAGTTATAATACAATAAAATACAAGAGGATTACGAGAGCCCTGCTCCGAAGAGCTTACAATCTAATAGGGTGGGGCAGGTGGTACAAAAGGTTGTAACTGTGGGGAATAAACTGATGGAAGTGGTAAAAGATTAGTTGGAAACATGATAGGCTTTCCTAAAGAGATGAGTTTTCAGGGATCGCCTGAAGGTAGCAAGAGTAGGGGATAGCTGGACAGGTTGAGGTAGCGACTCCTCGAGATGAGCTTGGGAGGAGGAGATGAGAGAGCTTGAGAGTAGGAGGTCTTGAGAAGAGTGGAGTGTACAATTTGCGTGATATTTGGAGACAAGATTGGTGATGTAGCTCGGGTTTGATTTGTTAATGGCTTTGTATGTTGTGGTTAGTATTTTGAATTTAATTTGCTGAGTGATTGGGAGCCTGTGTATGGAATGGAGGAGAGGGTTGGCAGACACTGAGCGGCTGATAAGGTGGATAAGTCTGGCAGCAGCATTCATGATAGACTGAAGAGGGGATAGCCTATGGAGAGGCAGGCCAATGAGAAGGGAGTTGCAATAGTCAAGGCAGGAGATAACAAGGGAGCGAATGATGAGCTTGGTAGTTTCATTTGTTAAAAAGGGGCAAATTTTAGAGATGTTACCGAGGTGAATTCTACGAACTTTTGACAACTGGACTTGAGGCTGAAATGACAAGTCAGAGCCTAGGATTACACCTAGTACCCTGGCATGAGGGGAGGGACTGAAAGTTGCATTGTTGATTTTGATGGAAAAGTCGTGGAGGGGGGCATGGACAGGGGGGGATATTAATTGCTCAGTTTTAGAGAGATTTTGTTTGAGGAAGTGGTGCGACATCCATGCTGATATATCAGTTAGTAAGTTAGTAATGCTAGAGGAGAGGAATTTGCTGGCTACCCACGGGAGGGTAGCCCTGTTTGTTGCCAGCAGAATGTCCTGAGCCAGTGAGCTCTTTGAAAGTTTTATGTCTTGCCACTAACAAAGATTAAAGTCCCAGTGCCTCTTCAATGCTTATGTAGCAATGTTCCAGGCCTCCAGAGGCCTAATGGTGACCTCAAGAGTTAGGAAGAGCTGACATCCTTCTTTGTAGAGTGGGTTAACAGGCATGGTGGGTGTAATGCAAGATGAAATGATGGGTGTCAGTCACTTTTTGAATGCGAACAAGAGATTTATTGTCTCTTAACAAGAACTTTGGGAGAGAGGGTTAAGGCCAGGACACCCTTAGGTAGATACAATGGTAATTGGCAGACCCTGAGACACTATAGGTAGACAGCTATACAGGGAAAGGCCTCCATGCCATGTCTGTATAGGTAGGACCGCTGTTTCCTATCGCAACTGAACTTGTTATGCCTCATACACACGATCAGATTGTTGGTCAACAACACCATGGAAATTTGTCCAAAGGGCGTTGGCCCAAACCTGTCTTGCATACATACGGCCACACAATTGTTGGCCAACAATTACAAATGTAGTGACATACTAGATGTACTGCGTGGTCTTTCAGCCCTTTAGCGCCACCCTTTGACGTACTAGACGTACTATGTGGTATTTCAGTACTTAATGCCACAATTGGGCTCCTTCTGCTAATTTTGTCTCTGTAGAAGTTTGGTGAGTGTTGATTTGCACTTTTCGCGTTTTTAATTTTGTGCTTTTCAGTTCGCACTTTTCAGTCCGTTTCTGATCGGCCGTTCTTCAAAGAGACATGTTATGGAGATAACTTACCCATCCCAGGTTGCCTTGGAACCCAATTGTTCAGCCATAGGTGAAATCAGGTTCCAATAAGTTGCCAAAGAAACTCTGGGCATTTTGTCCCAATAGTGTCTATAGCAGACACCAATTACTTAATAAGAGAGAATTACCGATGTGATTAAAGCACCTGCCACTAAATTGATTTTATCTTGAAAATAACTAGCTTTCAACCAAATGTTAAACTTTAACCAGCATAACACCAGGAGGAGAATTAAGCAAAAGTGTTTGAGACAAGTTCTTTCTCAACTGACAACCAATCACCTTCTCTTTTATTTTTTTCAGGAAACTGAGAATGAAAATGTAAAAAGCTGACTGGCTGTGCTTCAGTTAAGACAAGGTTGAGACAAAATAGGATTTTAGTACTCACCGTAAAATCCTTTTCTCTGTAATTCACCAACCGACACAGCTCCTCTCTGTAACTAAATGGGTTTGTTAGCCTGCCGTTAGGAGAACTAGGCAAAAATTGTAACACAATACACAGAACTTTAGTCCCGCTCCGGGGGGCGGACCCTGTGCTAACAACCCTCCCTGCTGCCCAGGCAGAACTTAGTAAGTCAACAAGCAGTATAACGTAGAGAAAAGGAGGGGTGGGTGCTGTGTCTGTTGGTGAATTACAGAGAAAAGGATTTTACGGTGAGTACAAAAATCCTATTTTCTCTTATATTCACTGACCGACACAGCTCCTCTCTGTAACTAAATGGGATGTCCCCAAGCAGTACCAAACAAGGGTTGGGAAAAAACAGCATTAAAACTTTATCCACCATGGCAAGTGGGAACTAGTGAAACTAAACCCACAAAAAAACAGCAGTGTACGGAAAAACACACCACCATATAACCGGGCATTCTCAACAGGAGAGATCCCCAACACTGCAACCTTTGTGCGGAAGTAATGCAACAGTGCATTAACAAACAGTACTGCGTTTTTATAAAAAAAACAGGAAAAAAATCTCAATTGCAACTACACGGCCGTCTGCAAAACTTTGCGGCCAAAACAGGCATCAGCCGATGCACTGAAATCTACCTTGTAGAACTTGGTAAACGTATGGACAGACGACCAGGTCGCCGCCTTACACACCTGAGCAACAGACGCTTCGCGTCGGAAGGCCCAAGACGTTTCCGATTGCTCTTGTAGAGTGGGCCGTGACTGGAAAGGGGGGCACCTGCCCCTTCAAGGCGTAGGCTTGGACTAAAATCTGTCTGATCCACCTGGAAATGGTGGCTGACGAAACTGCCATACCCTTCTTTGGACCAGCCACCGAAACAAACAGTGAGTCTGACTTCCGAAAAGGGAGCCGTGGCAGACAAGTACACCTTCAGAGCCCTAACCACATCGAGAGCGTGAAGGGCCACCTCCTTGGGGTGCTTCGGCTTAGGACACAACAATGGTAATGCAATGTCCTCATTGATATGAAAAGCCAAAACCACCTTCGGTAGAAAGGACGGTTGGGGACGCAACCCCACCTTATCCCTGTGGATGACCAGATAAGGCGACTTGCATGACAAGGCCGCCAATTCCGAAACCCTCCTGGCCGATGTGATGGCCACTAGAAAGACCACCTTCTGTGAAAGGGTCAACAAGGAAATCTCCCTGATATTCTCAAACAGTGGTTTTTGAAGAGCCGACAACACCAGGTTCAAATCCCACGGTGGTAACGGTGGACGCACCGGAGGGATTACATGTCGCACCCCCTGAACAAAGGTACTCACTAATGAATGAGATTCCAGGGGTCACTGGAAAAAGACAGCCAGAGCTGAAATTTGCCCCATAATGGTGCTCAACGCCAACTTCTTGTCTACACCTTGCTGAAGAAACAGCAGGATCCTGGATATAGAAAAGAAGTGTGGGTGCCACCCTTTCTCCTCACACATGGAGATATAGGCCTTCCAGGTACGATGGTATATCTTCCTTGAAGAAGAATTCCACGCGCCCTCAACATAGTTGGAATCACCGAGTCCGACAGACCACGGTTCCTCAGCACCTGGCTTTCAATAGCCATGCCGTTAAAGCCAGCGACGGTAAAGCAGGGTGAAAGATTGGACCTTGAGATAAGAGGTCCTCTCGCAGCGGCAGTCACTAGGGAGTGTCTGCCACCAGACGCACTAGGTCTGCATACCAGGGCCACTGAGGCCAATCTGGGGCCACCAGGATCACCAGGATTCCCTCGGCTTCCACTCTGAGCAGCAGGCGTGGCAACAGCTTTAGCAGAGGAAAGGCGTAGATCAGCTGGTACTGATCCCATGGAGCCACCAGCGTGTCTTACGCATCTGCCCACAGATCTCTTGTCCTGGACACGAATTTCGGCACCTTCCGGTTGAGGCGGGAGGCCAATAGATCCACATCTGGTGTGCCCCATTTCAGACACAACCGCCTGAATATCTCTGGATGAAACGCCCATTCTCCTGGCTCCAGCATCTGTCCAATCAGATAGTCCGCCTGCCAATTTTCCACCCCCGGGATGTAAATGGCTGACAGGGCCGGAACGTGTCGCTCTGCCTACCAAAGTATGTGAGCGATCTCCAGAGCAGCAGCTGAGCTTCCTGTTCCCCCTTGGTGATTTATGTATGCCACAGCCGTGGCATTGTCTGACTGTATCCTGGTCGGATGGCCTTGAAGACACGTCGACCATGTGTGGAGGCACAGCCTGATCGCTCCCAATTCTAGCAGATTGATGGCAACCTGGATTCATCCATCGACCAGAGGCCCTGAGCCGACTGAATCCCCATCACTCCACCCCAGCCTGAGAGACTGGCGTCCGTAGTGATCACCGTCCATTTCAGAGGAAGGAACGATTTTCCAGAATGAATCACCGGGGACCTCAACCACCAGATTAGAGAGTCTCTGACTGGCTGGCTCACCTGGACCTGTCGATCCAGAGACTACGGAGATTTGTCCAATTTTGTCAAAATCTTCTTTTCTGCAGGACTCTGGTGGGGAACTGGCCATAAGGTACTGCCTCGAAGGAGGCTACCATGAGCCCCAGTACTCGCATGCAAAAGCGGAGCGATGACCCCTTGCGGTTCATCAATAGTTTGACCGCAGATCTGAGAGTCTGCAATTTGTCTGAGGGGAGAAAGACCCTCGCTTCCCTGGAGTCCAATAGTAAACCCAGGTACTCCAGGCGCTGGGTCGGCACAATCACGACTTCTTTAGGTTCAACAGCCACCCAAATTCTCGCAGAGTCTGCATGATGATCGCCACATCCTCCTTGAATTCTGAGGCGGAAGATGCTCTCAGGAGGAGATCGTCTAGGTAACACACGATCGCGATCCCGCGTTGTCGCAGCAACGCCAATACTGGAGCAAGTACTTTGGTACTTCGGGGGGGCTGATGCCAAGCCAAAGGGAAGAGCCACAAACTGGTAATGGGCTTCCCCGACTGCCAAACGCAGAAATTTTTGATGCCAAAGACATATGGGTATGTGCAGGTACACATCCTGGATGTCCAAAGACGCCAGGGAGTCCCCTTGATGGAGTGCAGTGACTACTGAGCAAACTGATTCCATTCTGAACCTCTGCACTTTTACAAAGTGATTGAGGGCTTTTAAGTCCAAGTTTGGGTGTACCCCTTTCTTCTTGGGAACCACAAACAGATTTGAGTAGAACCCCTGAAAGCGTTCCGATTACGGAACTGGTAAAATCACCCCGATTCAGCAAGTCCCTTACTGCCCCTAACAGGGCCTCCTGGCAAACCGGGGACGCGGGTATGCTGGAGGGGAAGAATCTGTTTGGCGGCCAAGAGAGAAACTCTATCTTGTACCCTGTGGAAATCAGGTTGCAGACCCATTGGTCGGATAACCAGGAGGTCCACCGGGCTGCAAACTCCCGAAGGCGACCCCACACCCGATACGTGGGTGGGGGCAAACCTTCATGCAGTAGCACTTTTGTTCGCAGGCTTGTTAGGCTTGCGGTTCCAGGGATGCTTCTGACCGTCCGTGGACATCCTGTCGTGCTGGGAACGTTTTGTCGAAGCACCGGGAGGACGAAAAAGCCGATTGTGAGCGGAAAAAGAGGGCCTTTGCCTGCTGCGTGGCTCCTTAGCCTTCCTGGCCTGTGGGAGTAGTGTACTCTTACCACCCATGGCATTTTTAATAATGTCATTCAACGAAGCTCCAAAGAGCCGGTCGCCAAGGAAGGGAAGATCCATCAGGGCTTTTTTGGATGCCTGGTCAGCAGACCAGCATTTAAGCCAAATCAGGCGCCTCAGCACCACAGCTGACACTGAAGCCCTGGATAACAGAGGGAGAGTATCCAGGGCTGGGTCACAAATGTACTTTGCACTAGTTGGTCTGCTAGTTCAACGTAGGGGTTGCTCTCCCAATTCGCGGTGCAAAAGCTTTGCCCACTCAGTCAGTGTCTGCGACACCAGTGTGGATGCCAGTACAAGTCGCACGGCTGACCCCACAACCGTAAACAAGGAATGAGCCACCGCCTCGGCCTTCCTGTCCATGGGATCCTTGAATGCAGGAGTTCCCTCAACAGGGATCGTGGTTACTTTGTTTAACCTGGATACTGGGGGGTCCAGCTGACCATTTTTTGAGAAGGCTTTCCTCAAAGGGGTAGCACACCGCCATGTTTTTGGGGACCGAAAAGGTCCTTTGCGGCCGACCCCATTCCTTGTAGATGAACTTGTCAAAATAAGCCAAATACCGGAACACTTTGCGGGACCCAAAAGGGACCAATACATCAGCAGAGGGATCCGCTGGCTCCTTGATCTTCAGGGTATTATGCACAGCTGTGATAAGTGCTCCAAGCACTTTGTCGCACCTGGACCCAGACGAGGAATCATCCTCACTGTCTGAATGGTCCTGGTCAGCCTCGTCTGATAGGTCAGAGCAGGGGGTCACCTCACCAGCCACAGCAGGGCCCGAGTCTGCATCAGAGCTCTCCCCAGAGGATGGGAGGGTAGGGGCCTTTTACGCGCACCTTTCCTTCCACGCACTGCCTCTATTTTAGCAACAAAAGAGTTAAGGACCGCCGTCAGGGTGTCCATGGGCACAGCGCTATCCGCAGGTGACCCAGTTGCAATAGCCTGGATTTCGGGGGAAGGAACACCAGTTTCTGAAGCCATGCTGACCCTACCCTGTCTGCCACCTGCAAGGGGACTTAGGACAGTGAAGGTCCCACCCTCCTGCTCCTGCCGCGTGGGGGAGAGGGGTACCTAGCGCCAGACTCACCACCCTGGGGCGTTCTGTGAATGTTACTAGCCGTGCCTGTAGTCCCCAGGAGGTTACCCAGTTGCAGAGTGAAGAAACTGTGTCGGAAGCAGCTATATAGAATAGCTGTGAAACGATCTGCAGAGCTTGCACCAGCATTCAGGGAAGAGCCATCCAGCGTCCTGTATACACAGTGGACAAAGGAAACAGCATGTGAGAGCACATGTAATGCTGTCACAAGAGAACTGAGGTGAAAAGAGCGCTCGGCTTCAAAAAAATGGCTGCCAATGCAACTAATAGGATAATCCTATAGAAAATGGCTGCTGAGGCTCAAGGGGAACCTGCTTTGCCCACAGTCAAAATGGCTACCAGACAGTGCCATGAGGTGACAGGAAAAATCACAGAACAGTGCTGCCTGCATTCAGCAAGAACACAGACACCTTTGGGACACCCCAGACCGGGACCAGGACCAACGCTAGCCGCACATAGCCCCCTACAGGTGAGAGACCCAGCGAACCCCACACACACACCGCCCGCAGCACATGCAGCCACCCCCCTGGAGGGGGAAAGGAGGGGAGATAGGGACGTGGGAGAGAAGAGAAGGAGGTGAGGTGGCCCCCAAATCGACCTCCCAGGGAATGCCAAGCTGCTCACCCCACCACAGCAGGGAGAGCCATACTTACCAGTCCTGAAGAGCTGGGAGACATTCCATCACAGACCTACTCCTGCGCAGTTACAGGGTAGCTGTTGGCCCAGTATACTGTGATCCAGACATCAGTAGCCCGGTTATATGTATATCCCGGAGCATTGAAGCTCACCGACCACCTCTGGAGCTGAAGTGGCCTGCCGAGCCCTAGCCTTTATTTTGTAGTCCTGTAATTCTTAGGAATAACGCTCTTAAATCTGTTCAAACCAGAGTCTAGCAGACATCCCGGGTATGATAAAGTTTATAATATAATAAAGAATAATAAAAATTATTCAATAATGTAATAAAATCCTAAAACACTGAAAAATTGACACTTTTTGGTTGCTATGGACAATCTCCAAATTCCAGGCAGTAAAAAACAGTATTTATAATATAAAAGTGCATGCAGGGCATTGCACAGACCACTAGGGACAAAGGGGGTGTGTATTTTTTAATACAGCACTGTAATCTGTAAGATTACAGTGCTGTGTGTGTTTAGTGTGTTTTTACTTTTTTGAATTTGAGGCCATTCTCCACTCCCGTGCGCCGTAACGTCGCAGGGAACGGAGCTCGGCGGCATTCGGCACTGTGAATCGAGCGGAGGACGGCTCGATCGCACAGCGCGGCGGACATCGCTGGATCCAGGGGACAAGGTGAGTAACGCTCCCTGTGTCCTCCACTGCATCGAGCAAAGCCATCCCGAGTCTGGCTCGGGGTTACCGCTCCTGTCAGTATATTCCTACCCCGAGCCAGACTCGGGATTACCACTAGGGGGGTTAATAAAGAACTGTCCCCAAATACCAATAGAAGAAACCATAAAGGAAGCAAACAAAGACAGTATTTTTAGTAGCTCCACAAGGAATTCCAAAAAGCAAGCCACACTTTCGCTCATCACTCTCCATGCCAGAATGTGACGGAACCCATATAGCCTGCAGCGTTAGAAAACAATTGCAAGGAATCATCAGAAACAAATTCTTCTTGCCAAACAAAGCCACCATTCACAACAATGGATCATCTCAAACTTTCCTGTTAATAGCAATGTGCAAAAATAGAAATTCCCTACCAAGAGTGAAAGCATACAATTGTCTGGTAAAAATCCGACCTATCAGTACAACTCGGTAGCTAAAATCTACTTACCTCGTCAATGCTTCAAATATTTTACCACAGCCTTCTTCTTTCTCAACAAGCATACAGTGCCTTGCAAAGTATTCACCCCCTTGGCATTTTTTGTTACATTGCAGCCTTTAGTTCAATGTTTTTTTTTTATTTGAATTAAATGAGTGGTGAAGTAAAATGTAAAAATATATACATAAAACTATTTTTCAGAAATAAAAAACGTATAATTAGCATGTGCGTATGTATTCACCCTCTTTGTTATGAAGCCCATAAAAAGCGCTGGTGCAACCAATTACCTTCAGAAGTCACATAATTAGTGAAATTATGTCCACCTGTGTGCAATCTAAGTGTCACATGATCTGCCATTACATATACACACCTTTTTGAAAGGCCCCAGAAGCTGCAACACCTAAGCAAGAGGCACCACTAACCAAACACTGCCATGAAGACCAAGGAACTCTCCAAACAAGTAAGGACAATGTTCTTGAGAAGTACAAGTCAGGGTTAGGTTATAAAAAAAATATCCAAATCTTTGGATCAAATCTATCATAACCAAATGGAAAGACCATGGCACAACAGCAAACCTGCCAAGAGAGGGCCGCACAGCAAAACTCTGGACAAGAAGGGCATTAATCAGACAGGCAGCACAGAAACCTAAGGTAACCCTGGAGGAGCTGCAGAGAGCTGTACATAGGATGACAATGAGTTGTACTCTCCATAGAGTTGGGCTTTATGGCAGAGTGGCCAGAAGAAAGCCATTACTTTCAGCAAAAAACAAAATGGCACATTTTGAGTTTGAGAAAAGGTATGTGGGAGAGTCCCAAAATATATGGAGGAAGGTGCTGTGGTCTGATGAGACTAAAATGTAACTTTTGGGCCATCAAAGAAAACGCTATGTCTGGGGCAAACCCAACACATCACATTACCCAAACAATACCAACCCCAACATGGTGAAACATGGTGGTGGCAGCATCATGCTGTGGGGATGTTTTTCAGCAGTCGGGACTGGGAAACTGGTCAGAGTTGAGGGAAAGATGGATGGTGCTAAATACAGGGATATTCATGAGCAAAACCTGTTCCACTCTGTGTATGATTTGAGGCTAGAATGGAGGTTCACCTTAAAGCAGGACAATGACCCCAAACACACTGCTACAGCAACACTTGAGTGGTTTAAGGGGAAACATGTAAATGTGTTGGAATGGCCTAGTCAAAGCCCAGACCTCAATCCAATAGAAAATCTGTCTTCAGACTTAAAGATTGCTGTTCACAAGCACAAACCATCTAACTTGAAGGAGCTGGAGCAGTTTTGCAAGGAGGAATGGGCAAAATTCCCAATGGTAAGATGTGGCAAGCTCATAGAGACTTATCCAAAGTGACTTGGAGCTGTGATAGCCGCAAAAGGTGGCTCTACAAAGTATTGACTTTAGTGGGGTGAATAGTTATGCACATTGACTTTTTCTGTTATTTTGTCCTATTTGTTGTTTTATTGCTTCACAATAAAAAAAAATCTTAAAAGTTGTGAGCATGTTCTGTAAATTAAATGATGCAAATCCTCAAACAATCCGTGTTAATTCCAGGTTGTGAGGCAACAAAACACGAAAATTGCCAAAGGGGGTTAATGCTTTTGTAAAGCACTGTATTTTGGGAGGAACTATCTTGTTCCCTGAAAGACTGAATTCAATGGCTACCATATTAATAGCATACTTTCCAACTTTTGAATCTCACAAAGAAGGATAATTTTTAAAGAATGTAGTGCTAGCCCCACAGAAGCCGCTTGGTAGATTGGGTTGCCTGTTCTTCTATGGCTCTTCTTCCTCATCTTTATGAATAACCTTGATTCAACTGACAGACCAGGTTAAGCAAATGAATACTGCGCAGCTACAGGGAGCATACACATAGGTTACCTGCACACAACTAAGGTTCAGTATAAAATAGCAAACATCAGACTGGTTAGTGGTAAATTAACCCAATATATTGTAATGGTTTGCAGTAAATAGTAGCATGCGCATAAATCAGTAAGTAGAGGATTAGGTCAATCACAGTTCACTAGAAAATATATTCACTAGGCTATAGCAGTATAGCATGTAGAGTATCTGTCTCTATCTAGAGTTCTCTGTAGCTTAATTAGAGTAAACAAGCAAATCCACAAAATCAGCAATAAGTACTGGCATTAGAAAAACAGTAACAATAATCAATACGGTGATAACTCCTCTGTAAACAGCAGGCTATATAAGTGCTGTATTTTGGCCTAGACCGACAAGGCCCAAGCCTAGGGTGGCACTTTGCATGGGGGGTGGCAAATAAGCCGCCCCCATCTCCACCTGAGACTCTATTGGTCAGTGGTTGCTAGAGCCACCTGGCGTCTAGCAGCCTGTGACGTCACGGCTGTGACTCACTGGCCCTGTCCATAATTAAAAGCGGAGGATGATTTAACTTCCTTTTCCTCCAGACCTAGTGCTCAGGAGGCTCAAAGAGTGCAGGGTAGCGGAGCAAAATCCGCAAATCTGGTGCTGACAGCAGCCGCTGCTCAGCTGGCATCTTCACACAGTGAGCGGGCCAGCTGGCCCCAGAGGCTGGCTAGAACCGAGAGCCTGGGAGGGAGAAGACCTCCACCGGCACAGTGCTACCCTGTCCTTAGCAGCAGCGGGCGCAGCATCCCTGGCACCTCCCAGAGCCCACTCTTCTCCAACCTCCTCTCCGCTTCCAGCTGGGACATTAACAGGAAGATAGGCTAACCGAGGGTCCAGAGGACGAGGGCAGGTGGTAGGTGCATCACATGCACCTACCCACAGAGAGGGGACACAGGAGGGACTGCAGGCAGGGCTAGGGGGTCTCAACCCACTCTCTCTCCCAACCCCTCTCTCTCTCCCACCCCCTGTCTCTCTCCCACCCCCTCTCTCTCTCAACCCCCCTCTCTCTCTCCCACCCCTGTCTCTCTCTCCCACACTCTCTCTTCCCCCTCTCTCCCACCCCCTCCCTCTCTCCCACCCCCTCTTTCTCTCCCAACCCCTCTCTCTCACCTCTCTCTCTTTCCCACCCCTCCCTCTCACCCCCGCTCTCTACCACCTCTCCCTTCACCCCCTCTCTCTCTTATTCCCACCCCCTCTCTCTCACCCTCCCTCTCTCCCATCCCCTGTCTCTCGCCCACCCTCTCTCTCTGTCCCACCCCCTCTCTCTCTCTCCCACCCCTCTCTCTCTCCCACCCCCTCCCTCTCACCTTCTCTCTCTCTCCCACCCCCCTCTCTCGCTCCCTCAATCCCCCTCTCTCTCACCCTCAACCACCCCCCCTCTCTTTCTCCCACCCCATCTCTCCCTCCCTCTCGTGAGATCTCAGGGGTTCATGCTGGGACTTGTGATCTTCCATTTCTGGAGGGAGTAACATCCAATTTTTATAGCAAAGAAAAAACTGCGCTGGACCCAAAAAAAAAAAAAAAATTTAAACAAAAACAAAATGCTAAAAAACAATATAATGATAAAGAATATGACACCACCACGAAAGTGAGTGCGTGATTATTCAGTGCCAATAATAAATCCTGTGAAAGAAAGACATACTAAAACAAACTACTGCAAAGTATCCATATAATAAAATAAAGTGTCTGGAGATAATCCTCTGAAGAAAAATCAGTAAATTCTTGTGATATGTTATTCAATGTCCAAAGAATATCCACAGCTCTTGATTGTTGAAAAGCCGATAATTTCCACAATAGTTGTGACCTTAATAAGTGCGTTTCACCACTGGATGAGTGAAATAAGCGCTTACCAGATTACAGTGCTTTAATGCTTATAGCTATTCTCAGCCTAGGTCTTTTCATCAGGTGATATGTCGAACCATCCAATCCTCGATCCACAGAAATGGCCCCCCGATCTGAAGCCAATCCCAATATCTTTCCAATGACAGTGGACATGATACAGCTCTGAATACTGATGGGGTTTCACTCGAAAAAAAGAAAGGTGGAACGACCATAGATAAAACCTGCAGGATATTTATAAAAAAATTGCTAGGTGATATATTAGCTTAAATTAAAACCAAAAAGGAAAGTGTAACAAACTTGTGGCCGGCCAGCTACAGTACACGCACCCGTGCTAACAAACAACAGACACAGCGAGCGGTGACGTCAGTATGTTGCTCCTTCCTACACGTTTCGTTACAAGTTTGACGTCGTCATGTTTTAATACCTTAATTTGTGCGCCAGATAAATTATTAATTGAGCATATGAACCGGCGTACGCATAAGCGCAACAGATAATATGCCAGCACATGCGATAATAATATGCCATTGATAATAGCGCACGCCGTATCATTAACAGTCCATTCACACGGGGCAAACACGACTTCCAGCATTGCTTTGGGAGGCAACTTGGACACGACTTGAGTATGAATCACAGCGTGACTTGGGGTGACTTACAACACAACTTGGGGTGACTTACAACGCGACTTGCAGCTGTACTTGCAACGAAAGATGGTTCTACAAAGTATTGACTTGAATACAAATGCACGCCACACTTTTTAGATATTTATTTGTAAAATATTTTGAAAACCATTTATCATTTTCCTTCCACTTCACAATTATGTGCCACTTTGGGGTTGATTTACTAAAGGTAAAGAGCTTAGTAAATGGGGTAAAGCTACACTTTGCAAGAATACCCAATCATGTTCAAGAAAAACAAAAAAATGCATTTTTGCTTGCACATGATTGGATGATGGAAGTTAGCAGAGCTTCTGCTCATTTACTGAGATGAGGAGCAAATGCTCTTGCAGAGTGCTACTACACTTTACAAAGTGCACAGTCTATTTGCCTTTAGTAAATCCACCCCATTGTGTTGGTCTATCACGTAAAATCCCAATAAGATACATTTACGATTTTAGTTGTAACATGACAAAATGTGGAAAATTTCAAGGGGTACGAATACTTTTTCAAGACACTGTAAATACCACTGCTAATTATATTAGGTGTCATTTTGATATAGTATGGCGCCCAGCAGGTTTTGGAACAATTTGCTCATTGTCTTAATGGAAATGAGTTGTTGCTGTATGTGTCCCAATTGCCCTCTGTTCCAGATTCTAATGACAGCTCAGAATTTTGGATGTTACCCCCTTTCATTCCCAGTGATAATGGTCATGAAAGCAAATAGAGAAAGTGAATTTCCACATCAGAGGCACAGACAGTAATAAAATCCTAAGAGGTTTTAACTCATCCACTTTATACTCAGTGTACTGTATACTGCAGTTGGAGGGCTTATCAAAGGGTAGAATAAGCAGCAAAGTCCTGTAGCGGGCTGGACAGATCCTATTGAATGTGAATATAAATGAATGAAGTCAGAGACTCAATTACTTAGAATATGGGGAAAAAATACAGAAGGTGTGGAGCAATCCATATTAATAACCCTCCACTAACCTTAGTTCGTCCGGTCCGAGTGACAGCGTCCTTGCAGAGCCAGCATAGGCTCGCAATGTGGGCATTCTATTTATCCCCCATTCATTCGGCGTCATGTCACGTACGCCGAGTGAGAGCGGACTAAGGAGTAGTACTGCGCATGTGCGCTGAATGGTAGAGCCTACAAAACCCAGGATGCCTGGCGGCGGGGCTCCGTTCCCACGGCAACCCCAACGCCACCACAGGCATCCACTGGGCTTGCGGAAGCCACAGTATAAAGTTGTTAGCTGTATAACAGCGAAGATACTGTGGGTAACCAAAGACAGGGACTTGCCGATTATAAATGCAGCCTACACACTAACGGGTCTGGCTTCCACACCGCCCAACCCGTGTGTCCATACAGAGACTAAGCGTGATGAGATCGGTATGCTCCCGAAGGGTTCACATCCGTATTGCCAGGTACATAGGGGAGGGAGGGTAGGGAATAATACAAATTTTAATGAGAGAATATATTAAACCATAATGTAAAATGGTATAAATGAGTAAATTTTATTAGGTAAAACAGGGGGGAAAATAATGAAGGGCTGCCACACATTTCCAAAGTCCAAAGTCAATACAGTAATGAAGGCAATAAACAGAAAAGTTTTTGCACACTGACAGTATACAAAAGATAAAAAGTATATAGTTGACTATATCGTAATCATAAAAATAAACTAAAGACATATAATTTAAACATTAAAGAGTCCAAAGAATAATTTCAATAAGAATATAAACACCAATAATAAAGTACAAAAGAAATAAATCTGACGTGATAGTTAACATTCTAAATATCAGTATGAAATCATACAGCAGTTTTTATTTTATATATATTTTTGTTAGAAACACTAAATTAACAAAAAAATATAATAAATAAAAAAATAATAAATATGAAAATAAAAATAATAAAAAAAAAAGGGGGGGGGGGGGGAAGGGGGGTATTTTTGGGCAAAAGGGTAGGGGAATCCGGATAGCAGTGGGTGGAAAGAACTAGTTATAAACACGAAAAGATTCGGGCTTATTTAAAATAGCTTATAGAAAGTGTTTAAATGTTATATATCATTCAATCCTGGATACTTTGTTGCCTCCAAGGTATATATCCATTTGGTTTCAAGTTGTAAAAGACGAGTATCGATTTCACCACCCTGAACATGGGGGGGTACATATTCAAGGGCAGAAAAACACACAACATTGGGATCAAACTTGTGAAAGTGATCTATGTGTCTATTCAAAGCAGTAGTGCATAAACGTTTGAAAAGTGGCAACATGTGATCTCTAATACGTTTGAAGAATGGACGTTTGGTTTTTCCAATATAGAAACAGCCACAGGAGCAGCCTGCAAAATAGACTACTCCTGCCGTTTTACATGTTACATTATGTTTAATAGTATAACAGGAACCATTGGGTAATAAGGTGTTTGAAGAATTGGAGACAAACCGACATACGTCGCAGTAACCACAGGAGTACGTACTATTGCATTTAGGTTTGGTGAGTTGCCTAGTATCAAAATGACTGGTTACCAGCCTGTCTTTCATGGATTGTGATCTTCGATAGGTAAGTTGAGGGTAAGGTTTTATATTTTTGAATCGCTTGATCGGCCAAAAGTAAGGGCCAGTATTTAATAAGAATTTCCTTCATCTGATTATGCTGTCGTGAGTATTGAGTAATTATGCGTATTGGGGAATTCGTGGTGGATTTTGGTTTGGGATAGATTAAATCATTTCTATTTAGTTTAGTCACTCTATTGAAGGTGCGTTTTAACAATAGTTTGCTATTTAATCTAATTTAATCTAATTAAACCGCTGGTTTAATCTAATGAAAAGATCTCTTGCAGCTAATTGAAATTCCTGATCTTGAGTGCAGTTTCAACAAAGACGTAAATATTGGCTATACGGGATGTAATGGTCGGGGATGTGCACTTGTAGCGCGCAAAATGGTGTTGCCGGATGAAGGTTTACGGTATAGAGACGAGCTGATAAGTCCCACATCGTCCACCTTAATGCACACGTCAAGAAAGTTAATTTGAGACTGACTATACTCCATTGTAAACTTTAAATTAAAGTTATTAATGACTAATCTATCAAAGAACTCTTTTAGTTCATCACAGGTGCCTGTCCAGAGGATCAGGACATCGTTGATGTAGCGATGCCAGCCCAGGATAAATCTAGTCAGATCCTGGGATTGATTTTTTGCAAAAATTTATCTTCCCCCCCCCCCCCCCCCCAGGTACAGGCATAGGAAGGGGCACACTTTGTGCCCATAGCTACACCCTGTACCTGGAGGTAGTGGGAATGATCAAACATAAAGACATTATGGGCAAGAATAAACTCCAAAAGCTGGAGAACAAACTTGCCATATGTTTCAGAGGATGAACCTTTTTCACTCAAGTAGGACTGAATGACTTGGATTCCTTTGTCGTGTGGAATGGAGTTATAGAGGCATTTGACATCTAAAGCTACTAACCAGGTGTTTAAAGGGAGCTGTTTACCATCCAATATGCGTAGCAAATCGATAGTGTCTTTAACATACGAGGGTAGAGACAGTGCATGTGGAAAAAGGTGTTTATCCACTAGTGCACTGGCATTTTCGGTTAATCCTTGGCATCCCGACACTATGGGACGGCCCGGGGGATTAATAAGCGACTTGTGCAAATTTTGGCAATGAATAGAAAGTAGGAGTTTGGGGATTTTTCACATTAAGATATTTCCAGGTGTTTATATCAATGATGCCCTGCTGATAGGCTTTGAAAATAAGTTGATAATATTTGGTATTGAAATTATCAATTAATAGTTTGGAAATGGGGCGGTACCAATTTCTGTTAGTCAGGATGTCGAGGCACATATTTTTGTATGCCAAGGCATCCATGATACAGACGTTACCCCCTCTTGTCCGAAGGTTTTATTATCAAATCCAAGTTGTTTGAAGAGTTTGAAAAGCAAGACGATGTTTACGAGAAAGGTTGTAGGGCTCCTGTTCGTCTAGTTCAAGATTCCTGATTTCAGAGGTAATTTGATTTACAAAGGCCCAAATATTGGGATTGCTTTGTAACAAGGGAAAGGATTTTGATTTCAATTTAAATGATGCTGGGGGGGGGGGGGGGGGAGACACTCCCGGTACAGAAACCTGAGGTGTATCAAACTCTGATGACTGTTCGTCTCCAGTGTGTCCTTCCTCCCACAATGACATCAGGTCATCCATGGCCTGAAGTTCACTGGATGAGAGTTCCATTCGTGGAAAGTCAGAATTATTGCTTTCCTGGGGCTTATCATACAATACCTTAAATAAAAGTCGTCTGGTAAAAAGATGTATGTCTTTAACAAATTGAAATCTATCCAGGTTTGCTGATGGACAGAACGTAAGACCTTAATTTGACTATCTCAATCTGTTCCCTAGTCAGAGAGACCGAGGACAGGTTCACCACCTCTAAATCTTGTGCACTTGTTGTTGGGATGGTGAGGGTGGATGTGATTTGTGTTCTGGAGTTTGAACTAAAAAAATAGGTGCGATACGAGGATCGATAGATTGTGAACTAGAAGGGAACATGGAGGGAAGTGTAGGTTCACTTACTCTCCGAACTAGGGATCCCAGGTGAGTGCTTAAAGGGTGTGGAACTGGTGCTGGGTGGTTGTTGCAACCACTTTGACATTGATATTGGCTCCCCTGAAGAAGTCTTTGTTGAGGCGAAAAATGTTGGGACTCTGTCTTACTAGCCAAACACAACCTCAATCAAATTGAATGATTGAACGTGGATATTCAATCTTGAATAATCAATGTGGTTTATTTGTCACCTTAATTACTTCTTTTGTATTTTAAAGAATTGTATTCAACTAAATAATACATTGTTCTATTTTTATTATATGCTATATCATTTTCTCTCTTTCTTTCTTACCCCTAAATGGGGGGCCCTATTTATATATATTCTCTAAAAAAAAGTGACCGGCACTGCAATAATCCAGTTTCTTCCCCTTTTATCTCTCTACACATATATATATGTATATATATATATATATATGTATATATATATATATATATATATATATATATATATATATATATATATATACATATATATATATACAGGCATACCCCACTTTTAAGTATACAATGGGGTTTATTTACTAAGCTGGGAAAGTGCAAATCAGGCTCACTTCTGCATAGAAACCAATGAGCTTCCAGGTTTTATTGCCAAAGCTTACAAAGCTTAGTTGAAAAAGCCAAAGTTAGAAGCTCATTGGTTTCTATGCAGATGTGAGCCTGATTTTGCACTTTCCAGCTTTAGTAAATAAACCCCATTGTGTACTTAAAAGTGGGGTATGCCTCTATATATATATAGGGCAGGAGGGCAATGAACAGTGTCAGCAGAACAGTTCATGGTTGTCAGTAGTTTCTTTTTATTTTATTATTACTTTTTACAATTTTATTATTTATTATTTTTTACAATATTTTTTACAATAATTTTTTTATTATTTTCTTTTACATTTTTTAGGAGCACCATTGTGGGGCTTTGGTGAGAGATCAGGGGCCTAAACAGACCCCTGATATCTCACTTTTGAGACAGAGAAAGGGGCTGAGGACAGAGATTCCCGGGTCCCTTTCTCTGCAGTCAAGCAGCAGGGGGAATCTGTGCAGCACAGGGTGATTAGAGTGTGCCTATGGACATTTTCAATACATAAAAAATAGAGCTAGAATTTGGGCCAATTTCAGCCCAACAGCCCAACAAAAGGCCAATTACACCCATAATTTACATTTCTTTCGTTTCATGGCCTCACAGGAGATAGCGGAAATACAATATAAAGAAGGAAACACTATTGTTTTATTATGGTCCACTTTTTCTTTGTGTTTTCCATATTCAAGAGAATGTGGTGACACATGGAATGCAAAATATATACAGTATATTATGGCTGCTAAAAGGATTGCATGTAAAATCACCACTCATACACACAAAATAATCACTAGCTATCCCTCCTTGCATGTTGCTTATTTATGTAACAGGTGTACACTCCTTTGTTTAAATGAATAAAATATTTAAACAAGAAATACTTATCACTAACGCTTATCATATTCTTTTTATATGATTTATGTGTGCTCATAAACACTGAGACAGAGGCGGCTCTAGGATTTGTGAGGCCTTAGGCAAAACTTACACATGAGGCCCCAATCACGCCCATAATGGGAAAAAAATTCAAGCAATAAAAATGGCTGCAAAACGATGCACAGATCTAGCAAACAGTTCATCTGCACCACTTCCAGGGCACCCTCCTCACCCATCAGACATATGCAGCCATTAAAACATCTAGGGCCCACCAAGGTGGCAACCCCTCTAAGAATTTCCTGTGTCTTGGGAGAATGGGGAGGAGATGTCACTGAGCCATTCCATATCCGCAGAGGAAGTAGAGCGGGGGGATCCCAGCACAGTGCAGGGGGAGCAAGAGTAGGGAAGGGAGACAGAGAGGAGAGGAGAGAGAGGGGAGGGGAAGAGAGAGATTGTGAGAGATAGGGGGTGGGAAAGAGAGAGAGGGGGAGGGGAGCAAGACATTGTGAGTGAGAGGGGGAGAGGGGGGTGAGAGAGGGGTAGATAAAGGGTGCACAAAAGGGGGAGAGAGTGGTGGAAAGAGGAGAGGAGGGGAGGGGGGAGAGAGAGGGAGGGAGAGAGAGAGGGGGAGGAGAGAAAGGGTGGGCAAAAGGGGGAGAGAGGGGGAAGAGGGAAGGTAGAGAGGGAAGGGAGGAGAGGGGGAGGGAGGGAAGAGAGGGAGAGAGGGAGGGAAGAGAGGAGAGAGGGAGGAAAGGGAGGAGAGAGGGAGGAAAGGGAGGAGAGAGGGAGGGAGGGAAGGGAAGAGAGAGGGAGGGAGGGAAGAGAGAGGGAGGGAGGGAAGGGAGGAGAGAGGGAGGGAGGAGAGAGGGAGGGAGGGAAGGGAGGAGAGAGGGAGGGATGGAGAGGGAGGGAAGGGAGGGAAGGGAGGAGAGAGGGAAGGAGGGGAGGAGGAGAGAGGGAGGGAGGGAGGGAAGGGAGGAAGGAAGGGAAGGGAGGAAGGGAGAAAAGGGAGGAAGGGAGGGAGGAAGGGAGGGAGGAAGGGAGGGAGGAAAGGAAAGGGAAGGGGAGGGAAGGGGAGGGAAGGAAAGGGAAGGAAAGGGAAGGGGAGGGAAGGAAAGGGAAGGGAAGGGAGGGAGGGGAAGGGAGGGAAGGAAGGAGAGAGGGAAGGGAGGAGAGCGAGAAGGGAGGGAGGAGAGAGAGAAGGGAGGGAGGAGAGAGAGAAGGGAGGAAAGGGAGGGAGGAGAGAGGGAGGAAAGGGAGGGAGGAGAGAGGGAGGAAAGGGAGGGGGAAGAGAGGGAAGGAAGAGAGAGAGGGAAGGAGAGAGGGAAGGAGAGAGCGAGGGAAGGGGGAAGAGCGGGAGGGAAGGGAGGGAAGGGAGGAGAGAGGAAGGGAGGAGAAAGGAAGGGAGGGGGAGGGAGAGAGGAAGGGAGGGGGGAGGGGGGATGGAGAGAGGAAGGGAGGGGGGAGAGAGGAAGGGAGGGGGGAGGAGGGAGGGAGAGAGGAAGGGGAGGGGGGAGGGAAGGAAGGGAGAGAGAGAGAAGGAAGGAAGGAAGGGAGGGAGAGAGGGACGGAAGGGGAAGGGAGAGAGGACGGAAGGGAAGGGAGAGAGGGACGGAAGGGAAGGGACAGAGAGAGGGACGGAAGGGAAGGGACAGAGAGAGGGACGGAAGGGAAGGGACAGAGAGAGGGAAGGAAGGGAAGGGGGACAGAGAGAGGGAAGGAAGGGAGGGGAGAGGGAAGGAAGGGAGGGGAGAGAGGGAGGTAGGAAGGGAGAGAGAGAGGGAGGTAAGGAAGGGAGAGAGAGAGAGGAAGGAAGGGGAGAGAGGGAGGGAAGGAAGGGAGAGAGGGAGGGAAGCAAGGAGAAGAGAGGGAAGGGGAGGGAGGAAGAGAAGGGGAGAGAGGGAGGTAAGGAAGGGAGAGAGAGAGGGAGGTAAGGAAGGGAGAGAGAGAGGGAAGAGAGAGGAGAGAGGGAGGGAAGGAAGGGAGAGTCGGAGGGAGAGAGGGAGAGAAGGAGGGAAGGGGAAGGGGGGATAGAGGGAAGGGAGAGAGGGAGGGAAGGGAGAGAAGGAGGGGAGAGAGCGAGGGAGGGGGAGAAGAGCGAGGGAGGGGAGAGAGCGAGGGAGGGGAGAGAGCGAGGGAAGGGAGAGAGCGAGGGAAGGGAGAGAGCGAGGGAAGGGAGAGAAGGAAGAGAAGGGAGGGAAGGGAGAGAAGGGAGGGAAGGGAGAGAAGGGAGGGAAGGGAGAGAGAGGGGTGGGAAGGGGTAAGGGAGAGAGAGAGAGTTGTGGGAAGGGGTAAGAGAGAGGAGTGTGGTGAGAGAGGGGGAGGGAGAGGGGGGTAAGAGAATGAGGGGGAGAGAGGGGGGTAAGAGAAAGAGGGGGAGAGAGGGGGGTAAGAGAGAGAGGGGGAAGTGAGAAAGAGGGGGTGAGGGAAAGGGGGTGAGAGAGATCTAGAGATCTGTCCCTGTCTGTAGCCCCTGGGGGGGCAAAGAGCAGGGAGAAGCTGTAGAGTGCTAGGGGGTGGGGACCGGAGAGTGCTGGGGGTGGGGACCGGAGAGTGCTGGGGGGTCCCGGGAGCCAGAGAATGCTGGGGGGGCAGAGAGTGCAGGGGGCCAGAAAATGCTCGGGTGGGGGGCGGAGAGTGCTGGGGGCCAGAGAATGCTCGGGGTGGGGGGTGGAGAGTGCTGGGGGCCAGAGAATGCTCGGGGTGGGGAGCGGAGAGTGCTGGGGGCCAGAGAATGCTCGGGGGTGGGGGGCGGAGAGTGCTGGGGGCCAGAGAGTACTGGGGGGTGGGGGCAGAGAGTGCTGGGGGTGGGGGCAGAGAGTGCTGGGGGCCAGAGAGTGCTGGGGGGTGGGGGCCAGAGATTGCTGGGGGGTGGGGGGCGGGGAGTGCTGGGGGCCAGAGAGTACTGGGGGGTGGGGGCGGAGAGTGCTGGGGGCCAGAGAGTGCTGGGGGTGGGGGCCAGAGATTACTGGGGGTGGGGGCAGAGAGTGCTGGAGGCCAGAGAGTGCTGGGGGGTGGGGACATGAGATTGCTGGGGGGTGGGGGGCGGGGAGTGCTGGGGGGTGGGGGCGGGGAGTACTGGGGGGTGGGGGGGGAGAGTGCTGGGGGCCAGAGAGTGCTGGGGGGGTGGGGGCCGGAGAGTGCTGGGGGTGGAGGGTGGAGAGTGCTGGGGGTGGAAGGTGGAGAGTGCTGGGGGTGGAAGGTGGAGAGTGCTGGGGGCAAGAGAGAGCTAGGGGGTGTGGGGTGGAGAGTGCTGGGAGCCAGAGAGAGCCGCAGGGGGTGTAGGGTGGAGAGTGCTGGGGGCCAGATAGTGCTAAGGGTGGGGGGTGAAGAGTGCTGGGGGGGAGCTTGAGAGGGGAGGCAGAAAGAATTGGAGAGCAGGGGGTGCTGGCGAAATGGGGGTGGAGCCAGGGAGGACAAGAATGGGCTGGAGAGCAGGAGGGGAGGAGCCAGGGAGGGGCTGAAGAGCAGGGAAAGGGAGCACAAGAAGGGGCGGAGCCAGTGAGCACAAGGAGGGGCTGGAGAGCAGGAGGGGCGGAGCCAGGGAGCAAAGGGAGGGGCTGAAGAGCAGGATGCGTGGAGAAAGGGAGTACAAGAAGGGGCGGAGCCAGGGAGCACAAGGAGGGGCTGGAGAGCAGGAGGGGTGCAGCCAGTGAGCACACGGAGGGGCTGGAGAGCAGGAGGGGCGGGGCCAGGGAGCGCACGGAGGGGCGGGGCCAGGGAGCGCACGGAGGGGCGGGGCCAAGGAGCGCACGGAGGGGCGGGGCCAGGGAGCACACAGAGGGGTGGAGCCAGGGAGTACAAGGAGGGGCCGGAGAGTACGGGGGATGCAGAAAAAGTTAGATAGGAGTGGTGGAGAGACTGCACATAGATAGTGGAATTGATTTTTTCATATTCCTCCATGCAACCGCTGAATGATCACCTCTCCTCCCTGCAGACATTCAGCGGCTGTATGGAGTAATATGGAAAAATCAATTCCACTATCTATGTGCAGTCTCCCCACCGCTCCTCCTATTCAGGCACACAGGGAAGGCTGCACGGCACGGGCACTCACCTTTCCTCTGGTCGGCAGCATAAGAGTTCCTCCCTCTTCACACTCATGGTGGGACTATCCAGCTGGGTGGTTTTTCAGCAACCCCCCCCCAGCCCAGAACCAAATAGGAGGCAGGTGCGGAGGAGAGGTCTGGTGAGCGGCACAAGAGAGAAGCTCAGGTGAGGGTCCCACATGGATATGCCGCCCTCATGCCGTCTGTCATCCAGCCACTGCGCCACCTAGAGGACTCTACTGTCCCGCTCCCCGCACTTGCTGCCACCGCATTGATCACAGGCAAATTAGTCGATTGCGAGGCCCCTGAGACTGCGGGGCCTTAGGCAATCGCCTAATTTGCCTAATTAGAGAGCTGCCTCTGCACTGAGACAAACACTTGCTCAATTTATTTATCTTGAAATGAATGGACTGTACTGTATGGGAAACCACCAACAAAAAATATAAAATGTGGGTTCTCCTGGAGCTTTTGGCAGTAATAGGTTTGTATGCATAGTCTATTAGCACATTATAGCAGACTTACGAACCAAGGGGATCTCCTCCAGAACTGCAATGTTAGCAATCCCTTCCATTGTTGGTGCGTCCATATAGGGTGGCCCGGGAATAAAAGACAGAAAGTAAATAGATGAAGGGCCGGGCATGACAGATGTTGAGAGTGAAAGCAACTGTAGGGTTAAGAAATGGAATTGGGAGAGGAAGGGGAGGAGCCATTGGAGAGATGAACAGAAAGGGGTGGGAGGTTATATATAGCATGGGTGGGGACTCTCGGCAAACGAAGAGAGGACAGCAGGCAGAAATTTTAGTTTGGAGCTGGCAGCAGGTACAAGGGCATTCTGGGGCATGGCATTGCGGTCTGGAGACTTTGCTGTGGCGGACATGGAGGGCTCATTAGCGCGCTTGCGGGCGGAAGCTGGATCCTGGGGACCTGAGTGGCTTCTGGGCCGAGTAGCGGCCCTCAGGTGGAATGAGGCGGGGGGTCATCAACGGGGGGGACAAGACACCACTCGCTCGAAGGTCGCAGCCTCCGGAGCGCTTTTCTACAGTCTACTCCACCAGAGCTCAGTACCTCTCCAGGAGCCATTGACGGACCCGCCGGCCCCTCTGACTAGGAGGGCAGCTTCCTTGCAGGCTGGGGGGACCGGGCGGAGTCCTCCACTTGGCGGGGTGTGGGGGCGGGGCTTTGGGCCACAATGGCGCCCACTGCCCGTCTGTGAGTTCAGAGCGGAGAGGGAGAGCAGTTCCCCCTTCCACACCAGCAGAGGCAGGCCCGAGGGACACCCAGCACGGGAGGAGCAGTGTAACACCTGCAAGGCAGCTACCGGACGCTGCTGGCAGGTCCAATGCGCAGAGTGTGGGGGGGGGGCTGAAGACAGGGCCGGGCCAGCAGGGACCATGTGGAGCCATATTGCATCTACACCACGCAGTAGGGCTGGGGATGGTCGGACCACTGGGAGAGGATGAGCCACGCCACGAAGATTAGCCACGGCCGCTGGGCACGAGACGCCTGGGGGGCTGGTCACGCCCATGCTACCAACGGCAGCGGTGCTGGCAGAGGACGAGATGGTCGAATGAGGAGGTCCGTAGAGGGATCAGCATCCGGAGTCACGGCTGAGGGGAGCAGGTCCTGGCAGCCAGGTAAGACTTTGAACTTCTTTCCGACTGTTTTGAATGCAGCAAGGTACAGGATGCTGGATGTTGGTGCGGGGGGGTAGAGCGGAGGCAGGGACGGGGTGGCAGTTTACCCCCGGGGGGCGGGCAGAGGCTGCCTGCCACCCAAGGGACACGGGAGCCTTCTAAGAAGGGCTGGGGGGTTGAAGGAGTTGATTCAGCGTTTTGCAGTCAATCAGGTGGTGCCCCCGCAGGCTGCGCCGTGGGTTGGGGGATGGGTGAAGCGACTGGGATGGGGGAGCATCCTAGGGTGACAGTGGAGCCTCAGGATACGACGTTGGGGGAGTGTCGGCGAGTACGACGGGAGGTTATATATAGCGTGGGCGGGGACTCTCGGCAAACAAAGAGAGGACAGCAGGGAGAAAGTTTGCCACCCACCCTCCCTTTATTGTCTACAAAATGTGGTTCTTTTTGCTGTGTTTTTCTTTTGTGTGTGTGTTTGTCTGTGTTCTTTCTCTTACAGGGTATAGGTGATCCGGGTCGTCATAGCAGCAGTAATGGTGGTATCTTTGGTCTTTGATGGTGGCAAGAAAACAGATGTGAGGAAGTGGTGGGGGGCTCATAGGTGATGTGCCCCCTTTGGTGTATTCCAGCAGAAGGGTAGGCTGGAATACGGGATTGGTTGCACTGCGGGAAAGGGGGTTGTCTCCAGGCTGATAAACGGCCGGAGGCCTGGTATGGTGAAATTTGGTCCCGCAGTGTACTGGTGGAAAGTGTTAAGTGGATAAGGTGAAGTCGGGGTACCGTCAAAGACCAACAGACTGGGAATTTCGAAATTGTCATTACAAAAAGGTGTATATATATATATATATTTAATTGAAGTTATTTAAGTTTGGTTTTGAGATTGGTTAATAAAGGCTGCTATGGCCATTTACACTCCAAACTCCTGTGTGGTCTATTTATTGAGGATAAGAGGGGGAAGGTAAAGGGGTAATAGGTAAAAAAGGGGTTGGAAGAAGTAAAAGGTAATTAGGGGCAAGTTGGTGATATCTTGAATACATTTGTCATGTCCCTTTCTTCTGGGTTCAGAATCTTCGACTGCTTGATTGGCTGGACCCAGTGCATATGCATGTTATTTACTTAATCTCGGTACAGAATCATACCATGACTGTACTTTATGGTGACCCTGTCAGGGAAAAACTATTCCAAAAACTAGTACCCTACAAAAGAAGAGCTCTTGGGGGTTACATAGTTACATAATCGGGTTGAAAAAAGACACAAGTCCATCTATTTAAAAAAAAAACATACAATCCCATAAACACAATCTTTCACCCAGAGTTGATCCAGAGGAAGGCAAAAAAAACAACAGAAAAGCCTGATCCAATTTGCTACAGCATGGGGAAAAAATTCCTTCCTGACCCTCAGAGAGGCAATCGTATTTTCCCTGGATTTTAACTTGTTCCTGACCGGCTTGCGCAGATATAGTGCGGCAGAATGGCTCTCCTGGGTGAAACCCTGTACAGGTACGTCCTACCCTTTTTTGCCACTGGAGGCACGGGTGAGCAACCGCTCCCCGGTGTGGGACCCTATGCGTGTGGCTGGTGCGATCGCGTGCACCAGTGCCAACACGGAGATGTGTGTGTAAACACACACATCCCCGTGCTTTCAGAGGAGAGGAGCCATATCGTTTGTTCCTACCAAGTAGGAAAAACTATATGTCACCTCTCCTAGTCACGCCCATCCCCACACAGTTATAACACGCTGAGGGAACACACAGTTAACCCCTTCCCTGCCAGTGACATTTACACAGTAATCAGTGCATTTTTATAGCACTGATCGCTGTATAATTGTCAGTGGTCCCCAGAAAGTGTGAAAAGTGTCCGATCTGTCAGTCACAATGTCGCTGTAATGCTAAAAATCACCGCCATTACTAGTAGAAAAAAATGCCATAAAAATGTCATACTAGAGTGCAGGCCCAAAATCAAATCGGCCACTCCTTCGGGAGTTAGTGCTACATGTGGGGGCTCGTCCAGGATCATGTAGCACTAACTCCCAAAGGAGCCGCCGATTCGATTTTGGGCCTGCACTCTAGTAACAAAACCCCATTAACTTGCCTTAGTGCCCTGGACACAGCTGTGGTGCAATACAATACAGTACAATATAATATATCACAATATACCTGTATTGTCCTCTCAGGATCCAATGGCTCCACCTGATGGGAGAAAACAATACTCCACACAACGAGGTACTTAACCAAAGTATATTTTACTATATATATATTTGTTAATGTGATTACAACAATTGTACTGTCATCCAACATAGATTGACAGGACAATGAACTCTGGTAAAACAGTTACAAACAATATATATGTATGGGAGCTCCCTCTACTTTTTTAGCTATGCATGAGATCTCACTTAAAGTATTCAATCTTTATCTTCTGATCTTCACTAGCAAGGGTAACTCCATAACATTTGTAATCCAAGGTTAAAGCAGTTAAATTTGAATTAAGACTGATCCTAGTGTTGCTTCCACAAACATAATACAGTGCTTGAAGTGTGATAGGAAGTAGGCCTTATGCCTGCCTAGTGTCAGTTGCTATACTCCTCCTCCGTGAGACTAAGTATCCCAGCGAGGCCTATATATAAGTCTGACTAGGTACAATGGTTTAGAAAATGGTGGGTAGCAACCCGCTCACCAACTGGATAGGAACTTGGTATGGTGACCCTGGTCCGGTGATTGCACTTATCACAGGCCAAGTGTTCGCTTTATCTGTGTTTTTTCAACGACCACTTGCTTCACACTCTCTGGTTCATAGCTTTATTCAGGGGGTAACGTGGATTAATCCTCTGGTTAGGTCCTCTTGTTGCTTCCCTTTGACTCTGATCCTGCCTGCTGATTCTGTCTGCTGATCTTCCGGTACTACTCAGCTTGTGACCTGACCTCTCTTCTGCCTACCGTCTATGCCTGATCTGCCTGATTGTTACCGTCCCGGCCTGTCTGACCCTGCATCTCGCTCATCCAGCCTGCTTCAGCTCCCAGCTCTGCAAGCCTGCATCTGGTACTGCTCTGTGGTTCATCCCAGCCTGCATCAAGCATTGTGTGAGCTCATCCACTACCTGCCTGCTGATCACCGCTATTACAGGACTATTGAACTGTTTACAGGCACTCATACCCCACCGTGCTCCTGTGGCTGCTGTATCACTTTCAGTGGTCCGCGAGCTAGAGTTGTACGAGAGGGCTTCCTCTGCAAATCAGGCTCACATCCCGGGTACGTAACATTTTCTATCTCAAGAAAGGTACCTGCAAACCAGTAAGTTAAAAAAAAATATATATTTATGTAATAGAACTACTGGAGTTGGCGCCTCCAAAAACCCCCCTTCCTGTCTTTTTTGAACCACTAAACCTGCCAGAGAAATATTGTTTTTAAATAGGAATTACGACTTCTTATCTGTTGAATCCTTCAGCATTTGAACATTGTCTACCGGACAAGTAACATTTTTGTTCACAGAGGATATAGCAGCGTCAATTGCTGGAATCCCCCATTTCTTATTAAACGCTTCCTCCATAGAATAAAGCGTTGAAAACTTTTTTGGAGGAAAAAAATGTTTATCTGGGTGCCCCCACTAAGAATAAATAAGCTTTTTTTTAGTAATGAATGGATAGAAAAAGCATGATTAGCTTGGGGAGGCTTTAGCGAACCCAAACAAGAAGTGGGCTCAACGACTGACTCCGCTATTGGCAGCAAAAATTGGAGCAGACCAATTCAGTGAGAGATTGTACCAACAACCTTTCTTGTGAACCTGATCCATCCATATTATACTCTTCAGAAGAGGAGTCATCATCCTCTTCCTGGTCCCCTGAGAGAAATTTGTCATCTCTCGCCCCCTATTCCTCAGTTTGAGGGTCCTGTGTAATGGACGGGGACCTGTTACGCTTAGTCCCACTCTGGGATGCGATTAAGGCATTAATCTTTTGTTCCAACCCTAAAATGGTTGAGGAAAAAACCTCTTCAGTAATATATACAGGGGCTGCATGAGTTAAGAGCAGCTGCAACACCCGATGTCCCTGATGGCTCACTTTTACCAGCCAAAGCACTCTCAGGGGAGGATGCCATCTTTTTTGAGATGGTTCTAGGCTTCCTTGTGGCTGTAGAAGTCTTTCTATAGCCCTTTTTTTTTAGGGGTTTTTACCCCCGTTCCGACCATAGCTTGATGCACAATGCAGAGGTACTACCAAAAGAAATGCATCCACTGCTTGAGCATTAGTCCAGCCCTGCCATTGCTATTAATGCTCAGCTTGATGCAATAGTAAATGTGTCAAAAGGAATGCCTGTGTCACCAAACCACTTTTATGCCCCTCTTGCTCTTGTGTCCCTCCATCAGCTTGCAGCAACAATAATGGTGCTTTTAAAAACACTCATTACTGTGCTGAATGTTGGAGTATGCCAATGCCTCGCTAAGCTCCACCCCCCTCTGTTGCCTACTGCCCCTCCTCTTTTTAAAAGAAAAGAGCTTTCCCGCGTGAGTGCGGGCCTCTCATCCTACGGGATCACTCTGCAAAGGTATGTGCTCCATAAAGCCCCCAGTGGTGACACATAGGCATGACAACATTTACTAATTAAAGGAGACATTTCATAAGAAAATTCTAAATGTTCTTAGAAAACTCCACTTGCCTTTCCCGCCACAGGGTTTTCTGTGGTAAAACCAACAGACCCAATCTTCACTCTTCACGGTGGGTTCCACTAACAAACCTTCAGGAGCCGTAGGACTCTCAGGGAACCCACAATCCTGGACCTGTAATAGTATCCCGCCAGTAAAACTTTATGGCCTTAATACCAAAAGTACTGGATCCGGAGATCCAGCCCTCTAAAATTTTAATGGATCCGGCTGCATAGCTAGCCCCAGCAAGCATTGCTCCAGTGGAGCTCAGCACAGCACATCTTTACTCATGACCAACACCTTAGACACTGGCAAAAAAACTGAGGTACTCTGAGTAGTGGGAGGGGTTATATAGGGAGTGGACTTCTTGTCTTAGGGTGTGCCTGTGTCCATCACCTGAAAGTGGCCTATAACCCATACAGTAACTACTATGGCTCTGTGTCGCATGATGTACGATAAGAAAACTCAACACCAAGTTCACTATAGGGACCACTTATGTATTTATACATGTTAATCATATCCCCTTTTAATCTCCTCTTTTCAAGAGAGAATAAATTCCTCTAATATTTGCTCATAACTGAGTTCCTCCATGCCTCTTATCAGAGTGCCATCCGCTCTTATTAAATGAGGTAAAGCTTCACTTTACAACAAAGAATACCCAATCACGTGCAAGGAAAATTTTAAATAAATGCATTTTTGCTTGCACATGATTAGATGATAGAAGTCAGCTGAGTTTCTGCTCATTTACTAAGCTCTGGAGCAACTGCTCTTACAGAGTGCAACTGCACTTTGCAAAGTGTACAATCTATTTGCCTTTAGTAAATCCACCCATTATAGTCATCTGTCTGCCAGGTTGCATCTCCTACCTCGTCTTCATTCTAGCAATGCAGCCTCCTATGGTGTCTTCAGAATTCAACACTTCCAGTGATGTCAGATTCCAGTGGCTTCTGCTTGGAATTCATTCTCCCCATTAAAAGACTCTGCAATGGCATAGAGTTTGGAGGATGGAGCTTGTGCTCACTTTAAACCTTTTGTTGACAATGACGTATATGCCGACAGCAGCTGGGGGTGGGTTTAAACACATGACTGTGATGCTGCTGCTGTTGGTTGGCAGGTAGACTTTTGGTCCCCTATGTGATAAAAAATAAAGTTGAATAAAAAAGTGTGAAAAAAAACAGTTATCTAAACCCCCCTGCCCCACACACACATGTGAGCAAAAACATGTTGATTGCGCTGCATGTTACATATTACCATGCACATTAGAGTGAGAGTAAAACTTCTAGGGCAATTATTCATGGTTATCTCTAAATTGATGACCTGTAGGGGCTTTTAAAGTGCCAACTATGAAAAATTTAGGGCACCAAAATTTGCTGCTGTTTTATGGGGCACCCAATTTTAAGAATTGACATGTTGGGTATCTATTTACTCAACAAAACATAACCTTGTCCTTTATATTTTACAAAGCGATTGGGTAATATATTGTGAAAACTTGCGCTTGATAAACTGCTGGGCTAATATTGTGGGACATAATGCAGCGCTGGCTCCTGGAGAGCATGCGCTATGTGTTTTTCTCTATTTAAAATTCCTAGAACCGCAGTTTGGTTTTGGGTTTAATTATACCAAATTATGGTTTCAGTACCAGTCTAGCTGGATTGCACTGTGTTCTAATTGGCCACAGGTGGCGCTGTCATCACTGGCAACTGTGAGAACGCGGTTCAGCTGGGTGCATTGAGTGCATTTTTTTCTCCCAGTGGGAGTGTCATCCTGCTGTGCATTCTGGGAAAGGGTACTTAAGGTACTGACATCACGTGCTTCTGGGTTCCGGTCCAGAAGATCTTTCTGTCTGTTTGGTCCTGGTCCTCCTGACCAGCCCCCATGGCTCTCATGGCCTGGGGTGCGGATCCATCCAATTCCAAGTCTCGGGGCTGGCTAGCCCGAAACAAATTAACTGGAGGGAGGATTCGGAGGTGGTCTGGTGCCATCTCATCTGTGGAGAGGCCCAGCAACTGAGGAAGCAACCAGCGGCGGACTCTTTGGGAGAAGCCCACGCTGAAGGCTGGCTTCTCAGAAAGAGCCTGGAGGCTTAGTTGAAAGACTCCCAAGTGAATCTACACTGTGTTCTAATTGGCCACAGGTGGCGCTGTCATCACTGGCAACTGTGAGAACGCGGTTCAGCTGGGTGCATTGAGTGCATTTTTTTCTCCCAGTGGGAGTGTCATCCTGCTGTGCATTCTGGGAAAGGGTACTTAAGGTACTGACATCACGTGCTTCTGGGTTCCAGTCCAGAAGATCTTTCTGTCTGTTTGGTCCTGGTCCTCCTGACCAGCCCCCATGGCTCTCATGGCCTGGGGTGCGGATCCATCCAATTCCAAGTCTCGGGGCTGGCTAGCCCGAAACAAATTAACTGGAGGGAGGATTCGGAGGTGGTCTGGTGCCATCTCATCTGTGGAGAGGCCCAGCAACTGAGGAAGCAACCAGCGGCGGACTCTTTGGGAGAAGCCCACGCTGAAGGCTGGCTTCTCAGAAAGAGCCTGGAGGCTTAGTTGAAAGACTCCCAAGTGAATCTACACTCGTACGGTATCGGTTCTACAACAAGTCTGTGGCAGAGACTTTACTACAAGTGTTCTACAACAAGTCTGTGGCAGAGACTTTATTCAAACGTTCCATATGCAAGTCTGTGGCAGAGGCTTCACTTTATCTGAACACTCTATCGGCTGCTAGGCCTAGTGAAAGAAGGTCTATCCGGTAGCTGTGAGAATTCAGTTGTGAGGGGCTATTCTATGGATTTCTATATCGAGTGAGTCTTCCTATTTTGAGTAGTTCCAAGAGTACCTGAACTTTCTACCTAATTGAGAGACTTTGTTTTGTCTACTCATTTTTTGCAAATAAAAATCCCAAAAGCGGATCCAGTGTCAGTTGCTACAATTCTTTGGGCCATCTACGTCGGGAAACCCTTAGACGTACACCAGGTCAAGAAGGTAACGGTAAGCCCAGCAAATCAGCCGCTCCTTCGGGGCTCAGTACTACATAACAAAAATTGGAACTACCAGGATCTCTGCATTCAGAAAATGTATGTTGTGTTTTGGGGGTTCTAAGTAATCCTCAGGCTTAAAGTTAATTTTTAAACAAAAAATTGTGTGCAAAAACAGCTCGGGCAGCAAAAGGTTTAAGGGAGACTTGTACTGAGAGAAATATGGGACAATCATACTGAAATTTGAAAATGCTTGTTTCCTGACACAGAGGATATATGCAGATTAAGATATTAGACTGAAGTCTGAGCACCTGATGTCCACATTTGTCAGTGATTCATCATGTATTGAAGCCATTAGATTAGGAAGACAGGCAGGTAACTAGTACATTCAGAAGGGGGTTAACTATGGCATCCGTTGTATTTAAATACAAGCTTCCTTTAACCACATGCCGACCGCTGCATGCCGATATACGTCAGCACAATGGCAGCGGTGGGCTAATGAGCGTAGCAGTACGTCCCCTTTAAGAGCCTGGGACAGCAGGCGCGCGCAGCGTGACCGTGCCCGTGAGACCGGCAGACCCACGGAGCCTCAGAACGTAGTACCTATGTAAACAAGGCATTTCCCTGTTCTGGCTTGCGTCATGACAAAGATCACCGATCCCTGTCATCGGGAGCAGTGATCGCTGTCATGTGACTTGATGCCCATCCCCCTCACAGTTAGAATGACTCCCTAGGACACACTTAACGTCTTCATCGCCCCCTAGTGGTTAACCCCTTCACTGCCAGTGTCACTGCCAGTGTCATTTACACAGTAATCAATGCATTTTTATAGCACTGATCATTGTATAAATGACAATGGTCCCAAAGTGGTGTCAAAAGTGTCCAATGTGTCTGCCATAATGTCGCAGTCCTGATAAAAATCAGATCACTGCCATTACTTATAAAAAAAAAAAGTTAAAAATAAAAATGCCATAAATGTATCCCCTATTTTGTAGACTCTATAACTTTTGCGCAAACCAATCAATATACGCTGATTTTTTTAACCAAAAATATGTAGAAGAATACATATCGGCCTAAACTGAGGGAAAATAAATTTTTTTTATATTTTTGGGGGATATTTATTATAGCAAAAAGTAAAAAATAATGCGTTTTTTCAAAATTGACGCTTTTTTTTGCTTATACCACAAAAAAATAACGGAGAAGTTATCAAATACCACCAAAAGAAAGCTCTATTTGTGGGAAAAAAAGGACGACAATTTTGTTTGGGTGCAACATCGCACGACTGCGCAATTGAATCGCAAAAAGTGCTCTGGTCAGGAAGGGGGTAAAATCTTCCGGGGCTGAAGCAGTTAAAGTCCGTGTAAACATGTTTATTGATCCATGCTTACAGAATGACCAATAGATAGTTAGTTAGTGAAAAGCAGCCAGCAAACCAGGTCTTGCCAATAAGGAAATTACTTGCGCAACATGCAAATCAGGTAAAAGATTTCTAGCAGCACTGTTTATTTCCTTGTCTACGAAAGCAGACATCTGCATGGGAATTTCAGTAGTTTTGTGTTTTTACAGCAGGAAAAAGAGTTCAGTCCTCAGATTTCTACACACTCACCGCTAACACCTGAACCTGTAAGTCTTCTTGTTCTTATAACAGAAATTCCAATAGGTGAAAATTACAAAAAGGTATTACTTCTGTGATGTTTATTCTGTTCATTGCTGTATAAGTGTATATTACAATGGTACAGTCACAATGCATTGTAATTTCTAGGGACATTTTACTGTCTGGACATCAATGTCCATCACACATAATATTGTTTCAGAAGGGCGCACGTCATCATATTTCTCTATTTATTTATTATAGGTATTTATATAGCACCGATAATTTATACATAGCTCTCTCTGTCTCTCTCTGGGGTACATTTACTAAAGGCAAATAGACAGCGCACTTTGCAAGAGCAGTTGCTCCAGAGCTTAGTAAATAAGCAGTAGCTCTGTTGACTTCCATCAACCAATCGTGTGCAAGCAAAAATGCTGTTTTTTAAATTTTCCTTGCATGTGATTGGGTATTCTTTGCAAAATGAAGCTTTACCTAATTTACTAAGCTCTGGAGCAACTGCACTGGCAGAACGCAACTACTGTTTGCAAAAGTGCACTGTCTATTTGCTGTTAGTAAATCAACCTCTCTCTCTCTCTCTCACTCTCTGTCTCTCTCTCTCTCTCTCTCTCTCTCTCTCTCTCTCTCTCTCTCTCTTTATATATATAGTACATTTACATCAGTCTCTGTCCTCAATGTGCTCACAATCTAAAGTCCCTATTTTCACATGTTATGCATATATTCATGCGCTAAGGCTGTTTTGGGGATGTGGGGACCCATTTGCACCATGGTATATGTTACACCCTAAATACAAGTGTAACATGTAAAATGGTGCAAAAGGTGAAGTTATCCTTTAAGGGTGACTTCACACTGCCCCGGTGCAGTCCCACTACGCTAACCCGCTCTCTGTGTGCAGGTTAGCTGTGCTTTCCCATAGACTTCTATGATGTCCCGCAGTTTTGGTGTGGTTTCAGAAAGCGCAGCAAAGATGCAGCATGCAGGGGCTTTTTGGTGCACTTTCTGAAACTGCAACAAAACCGCAGGAGCTCATAGAAGTTGACGGGAAAGCGCAGCCTACCCGCACAAAGTGTGAAGCTGCCTTAATGTTGCATACCACAATGAATAGCATGTGTGTTGTGGTATGCGGTAGAGCGGATTCTTAGCAATTTACTATACTTTTGTGTTGGTGTTCTATTTTATACAACACAATGCACATTATATTGTGCATTAATGCGTGCGGTGGAACATGCTTTTTTTTTTTTGCTTTTTTTTCGGCACGTGGCTGCATGCTGCTGTAAAGCCACAAGACACAATTACAGGGACAAACTTGGACATTTCTCTGTTCTTGGTATTGATCAGTGGGAAAATGAGTCATATATAGCTGCTATCAGTTTAGTGCATCAGATTTTGGATATTCCCTTTCTGTGAGAAGAACTGCATGAAAGTACATTAGCTACAACCTGGGTTGTGTAAAATATTTCTTTAGTCACCGTATCCTAATGTACTGTACAAAGTAATTTGGTGATTAAGCCCACTCCTTTTCTAGGCGTATTTAATTACTCTCAAGTAATGAGTACCTGCTATTTCTACAGCAAATAAAACAGTAACAAATAGAGGAGAAAATGTACCTACATATCTTTACATCCTAGTATTAAAGCTGAACTCTAAGTGTGATTTTTTTTTAGCATAGTTACTTTGGTCCAGCTTGACACAATGTAAGTAATATACAGTATATCTCATGCTTGATGGACTGCTGGGGAGATTGAGAATCACTGTAGTCAGTGGTAAATTTTGGTTTTGTGCTGCTCCAGGCAAGACAAAAAATGCCCCCCCCCCCCATCTAAATTTGTCCCACCCCAGCCAATGTAATATTACGCACACCCGCGCAACATCGACAAACAATGTAAATTTTACTATCCACAGGCGACGCTTTAAAAGCCTTTACAGGTTACTACTTTAGATCTACAAAATAGGTCTTGTGCTAGAATTACTGCCCATGATCTGACATTTGCGGTGATACCTCACATGTGTGGGATGATCCCCATTTGCATGTGTGGGGGACCGACACACGGTTTGCTTTTGCGTGCGAGCATGGGAGGACAGGGGCACTTTACAATTTTGTTTTATTTATTAAATAATTTTTATTCATTTTTTTACACTGTTGCTTTAATTTGTTTTATCACTTTTATTGCTGTCACAAGGAATGGAAACATCTTTGTAACAGCAATAGGCAGTGACAGGTACTCTTTATAGAGAGATGGGGCCCAAATCCCTCCTCTGCCCTTAAAAGCAGTCAAAAATGAATAACCGGATGCTAGCGATTTGGATCTTGTTCTCCAGATAGAGAGAAATTCAGCATTCAGGATATGTAACAGCTGTGTATGCCAAGAAAGCAAATACTTGATGTGTACATGTATGATCACTGCATTGGAAATGTATCTGGAATAATACAAAATAAAATCGTTACTGGAAAAAGCAGTTAAAACACAAAGATCTGTGTTTTTGAATGCTTTAGATCTTTCAAAACTGGCGCCGATGGTTCCAGAGTAAACCGGAAGTGATATCATGTAATCGCTTCCGGATTACTGTTAGAAACACCCGAGCATAGCCAATCTCGGCTTTGCTTGGCGTCCCCTCCCACTGCTTGTAATAGCAATCGAGTGGCTAGTAAGCCGACTGCTGGCTCTACAAAAAGAATATCGAGGCATTATCCCGGTACAGATGCCACCCCCCAAAAAATGCCTCCCCTGGTAAATGCCTTGTTTGCCTCACACCTAAATATGCCCCAGACTGTAGTAGTTGTAGCTACTACAGCAATAGCGGTGGTATGCTGGCTTATGTGCTGAGTGACTTCCCTTCTGCATAGTAACCAGAGGGCGTCTCTCAGTCGGTAATGCCACCATTCATAGAACGCTTTGTATTTTTAATTTTTTTTTATAAGGCAGGGCAGCCACTCAGTGCTAGACCTAAAAGATTGTTTTTATTATTGTAGTAGGCTTAGCGCCAACCACTTCAGGGATTGTAAACTTCTCCCGCATTCCTTTAGGTATAAGATATGTATTCTTATATGGTTACAAGCTGGACAAATATACTGTAACTATGCAATAAAAATCACACCTACGCTTCCGCTTTAAATAGCTTTTTGGTGATTGTATATCTAAGCATTTCAATAGTTTATCTGGATTGTAAATATAACAAAAGGGAAGGAAAATTAGTGAGATGTTTTCTCTTCTAAAATACGATTGACACCCTGTCCAATAAAACCATTAAAGCGGTAAGAGTAATAATCATGGGCGTCCGCAGAACTTTTTTCAGGGGGGAGGCATAATTTTAGGTCACCCATGCTCCACCCCTTTTTGACAATGCCATGAAGCTGAGGGGCTGTCATTATCACATAAAGCACAGGCATTTGCCCATCAAATTTTGTCTGTACACTACGGGGGGACAGTATGTGTATATATAGGGGGTGGATGGCATTAGTATATACAGGTAGGAGGGTGGGTGTATATAGCTGTATTCAGGACAGATGATGTATATCTGCAGTCAGTGATGATGGAGGAAGGTCTCTATATACAGGAAGGAAGGTGGGTATATACATCTACCTGTATATAGAGACCTTCTCCATCATCACTGACTGCAGATATATATAATCTGTCCTGTATACAGCTATATATACAGGACAGATGATGTACAGTATATCTGCAGTCACTGATGATGGAAAAATACAAGGAGGAAGATGGATGTTGGGTAGATAAGGGTCCGAGTGATGTCCATCAGCTGGATATATAAGGTCGCGGGACTCCGGCAGACATCAAGTACGCGGGGTCCGCAAGCACGTTCCCGCGGGCTGTGCACACCCGCTAGCTACGGATGATGCAGTGGCTTTGGCCAATTATGGCTCAGGGGGTTTAGTACACGCCCCACACTATATAAGGCTGCCTGGAAGTCAGGCTTGTGTAGTGCGTTCCGGTGTGCTGATAGAGAGATAGGCAGTGTCATTTCATTTCATTTGAGTTAGATAGAGCAGGCAGGAGGTGAGTCAATTAGCTGCAGAGAGTGTATTGTGTGTATATATATATATATATATATATATATATATATATATATATATATGCATCCTAGGTGTTGAATATATATATATATATATATATATATATATATATATATATATATATATACACTGTATTCAGTTTAGCTAGATTCGTTCCTGTGTACTGTGTCCTTTGCACAGTGTGCACTTAAAGCTACCCCAATTGCTGGTGTTCTTCTGATCCTATACCACAGGCAGGAAGCTGCAGTAATTACAGTTGGTGTAATCTGCACAGTGTGCACATAAAGCTACCCCAATTGTTGGTATTCTTCTGATCCTATACCGCAGGCAGCTGCAGTAATTACATTTGGTGTACTGTGTACTCTGCACAGTGTGCACTTAAAGCTACCCCAATTACTGGTGTTCTTCTGATCCTATACCACAGGCAGCTGCAGTAATTACAGTTGGTGTACTGTGTACTCGGCACAGTGTGCACTTAAAGCTACCCCAATTGCTAGTGTTCTTCTGATCCTATATCACAGGCAGGCAGCGGCAGTAATTACAATTGGTGTACTGTGTACTCTGCACAGTGTGCACTTAAAGCTACCCCAATTGCTGGTGTCCTTCTGATCCTATACAGCAGGCAGCTGCAGTAATTACAGTTGGTGTACTGTGTACTCTGCACAGTGTGCACATAAAGCTACCCCAATTGCTGGTGTTCTTCTGATCCTATACCAAAGACAGGCAGCTGCAGTAATTACAGTTGGTGTACTGTGTACTCTGCACAGTGTGCACATAAAGCTACCCCAATTGCTAGTGTTCTCATACTAATAATACTACAGACAAGTAGTTGATTCTGCTAGCTGCAGTATAATCCGTATATACATCCCAGCTTTGTGCAGCTACATCTCCCTGCAGGGCATTAGTATGTCTGGAAGGTGAACAAGGAGAGGCAAACAGTCATGAGCCAATAAAAGAGGGCAAGCAGGCTTTGTCTCTAGAGACAACAGTGCTGGTCGTGGATACGGTGCATCCTCATCAGCACGTGGCCATGGGACATGCTTGTCCTTTTTTTGGCAGCTGGCCGTGTTGAGCTGCATCATGCCGAAGACTGAGTAGAGTGGATGACCAAACCGACCTCATCCTCCTCATGCTCTCTCACCCATGCTTAGGGTACTTTGTCTGGCAAAGCAGCTGCCAACGCGGCCTATTCCGTCGACTCAATGGCATCAGTCACTCCTTCCCTAGCCCCACCATGTCCTCCTGAGGGGAGTCCCCCGAACTGTTTGACCACAGTGTTGGGTACATGCTCCAGGAGGATGCCCAGCATTTTGAAGGCCCTGATTATGATACCCAGCTAGAGGAAGGCAGTAACGTGAGCCCAGAGAGAGGGGGTGCCCAAGAAGAACTGCAATCTGGCAGTCATGTTCCACAAGCTGCAGCATACTGCCAGGTTTGTTCCAGTGATGAGGAGGGATGGGATGATGAGGTCCCTGACTCCACGTGGGTGCCTGATAGGAGAGAGGAGTAGGTACATCTCCAACAAGGCAGGATGCCCTCCGGGGGCCAGATTAAGGGCAGTACACCGACTGCATCACACCGCAGAGCTCCGCATGTGCAGGGCGCTGCCTCTGCGCTTTATTCTATAAGTTCTTTGATGTGGGCCTTTTTTGAGACGAGTGCATCAGATCACACCGCTGCTATTTGCAACATATGTTTCAAGCGTATCTCACGTAGCCAAAACATCAGCCGCTTGGGCACCACATGCTTGACCAGGCATATGTTGACCTGCCCTGCAGTTCGTTGGCAAGCGTACCTTAAAGACCCACACCAAAGAACAAAGCGGACCTCTCCTTGCTCCTCATCAGCTGGGATCTCCAACCCCACTATACCTTTAGTCCTCTCTGAAACCTGCACTGAGAGGAATGAAGGTGTAGAATTAGGTGTGTCATAGCCAAGTACTTGCGGGCAATCTGCTATCGGTACACCAACATCCGATTGTACCAGGTAAATTTCCCTGCCCCAGCTGCTGCACCGCCAAAAGAAGTTCACTCCCAGCCATCCACATGCCCAGCGGTTGAATGCTAGCTTGGCTAAATTTCTAGCACTTCAACTGCTGCCTTTTCAATTGGTAGACTCTGCCCCCTTCCATAAGTTGGTGAAATGTGCGGTTCCTCAGTGGCAGGTTCCCAAAAGACACTTTTTTGCATGGAAGGCGATTCCAGCTCTCTACCGGCATGTGGAAGGCAATGTCTTGGCATTGCTGGACAGGGCCGTCCATGGTAAGGTGCATATTACTGCTGACTCATGGTCCAGCAGGCATGGACAGGAACGTTACCTATCTTTCACGGCCCATTGGGTCACTCTTCTGGCAGCTGGGAAGGATGCAGAACAAGGTGCAGTAGTGTTGGAGGTTGTCCCGCCACCACGCCTCCAAAATGCTACTACTGGTGATTCTGACACACTTCTCTTCTCCACCCCCTCCTCTTCTTCTTCCTCCATGGCCTTTTCCTGTGCTTTGTCCTCAGAACCAGCGGCGCTCCGTAGGCGTTAAGGGGCTACGCAAGTACGTAGGCAAAAAGATGCCATGCGGTGCTTGCACTGGTGTGCTTGGGGGACAGGAGCCACACTAGGGCAGATATTCTGTCAGCTCTGCAGGGGCAGGCTGAGAGATGGTTGACGCCACACCAGCTTAAGCCAGGAATGGTGGTTTGCGACAATGGCACCAACCTCCTCTCTGCCCTCTGACAGGTATAACTGACACATGTGCCCTGTTTGGATCATGTCCTCAACTTGGTGGTGCAGTGGTTCTTGGGCAGGTACCCGGGCTTACAGGATGTCCTGAGGCAGGCCAGGAAAGTCTGTGTGCATTTCCACCGGTCATAAAATGCCAGTGCTTGGCTGGCTGACCTATAAAAGAAATGTAACTTTCCCAAGACCCGCTTAATCTGTGACATGCCCACCAGGTGGAACTCAACATTGGCCATGCTGCAGCGGCTGCACATGCATCAGAGGGCCATCAATCAGTACCTGTGCGACTATGGCACTAGGATAGGGTCAGGGGAGCTTGGTTATTTTCCCCACGCCAGTGGGCCATGATCACGGATGCATGCACTGTCCTGTCACCATTTGATGAGGCCACGAGGATAGTAAGCAGTGACAGTGCATGCATCAGTGACACTGTCCCTCTTCTCCACCTGTTGGAGCACACGCTGCATGGAATAATGGACAGGGCACTTGAGGCAGAACAGAGGCAGGAAGAAGAGGACTTCCTTACCTCTCAAGGTCCCCTTTATCCAGACAGTGTTCCTGCTGGCCAGCCGATCACAGAGGAGGAGGAGGAGGAGGAGGATTGTGTCAGCATGGAGGTGGAGCCTGGCACTCAGCATCAGCAGCAGTCTTTTAGGGATCATTTATAGTCCCAACAAACCCGCAGACTTGTACGTGGCTGGGAAGAGGTGGATGCAGATCATGTCCTCCTTAGTGACCCAGAGGACATCGGACCGAATACTTCAGCTAACCTACGCTGCATGGCTTCCTTAATCCTGCAAAGTCTGCGGAAGGATCCTCGTATTCGGTGGATCAAGGAGAGGGATCATTACTGGCTGGCAACCCTCCTTGATCCACGTTACAAGGGTAGAGTTGCGGACCTTATCTTGCCGTCGCAGAGGGAGCAGATGATAAAACATCTTTGGGAGGCCTTGCAGAAAGGTCTGTGCAACGTGTTTCCAGAGACAGGGAGGTTACAAATTCCTGGTCCTGGACAACATATTGCTGAGGCTTCGGTCAGTCACAGAAGGAGCGGTGGAGAAGGTGGCCGTCTGACGGGTGCGATCAGACAATTTTTTAGTCCGTAGCCCCAATAACCACCAGCTACCAAGCACCTGATGCTGATGTAACCAAAATGTTTTCTTTGAAATGTCAGATCCCTTCAATACTGCCTATGATGATGCTGAGTGACTATCCTGTTATGCTGAGTGACTATCCTCTTCCTCCTCAATGATCATGCTGATAGCTTGTAAGAACATTTTTGGTTCTGGGTGCCGCCACCAGTGGCTAAGGCCCAATTTTTCAGCCCCTGTTTAACAGGAGCGTGTAATTACAATTTTTGATGCAATAGTTTGCTACAGGGCTCATTCCTGTGCTCCAACTAGAGTATCTGTGAGGGCTTACAGTGTTGTGGCAACACTACCACCACCACCACCAAAGGCCCAATTTTTCTGCCCCTGTTCAATAGGTGCATGTAATTACAATTCTGGATATAATATTTCACAGCAGGGCCCGTTCCAGCGCCCACCAAGAGTAACTGTGAGAACTTACAGTGTTGTGGCACCAGCACCACCACCACCACCACCAAAGGCCCAATTTATCTACTACTGTTCAACAATGGCATGTAGTTACAATTCTTGATATAATAGTTCACAGCTGGGCGTTCCAGCGCCCACAAAGAGTAACTGTGAGGGCTTACAGTGTTGTGGCAACACCAACATCTTAGGCCCAAATTTCTGCAGAGCATATAGGGCAGGCCCCTACTTTCAAACATCCAACTTACAAAGTCAAACGAGACAACAGGAAGTGAGAGGAAGTCTACCCTTAGGAAGGGAAATTCTTTCTTGTAAGAGTTGTTATGGGCAAAACGTGTCTCATCTCCACTGATGCTTTATCACCAATCCTTGTTTCACTAAATACCCCAAATTTTCAAAAAACATTTCTCATTGGGACAGAATGTGAAGTGAAATCTTCTGAAGAGGTGCACAGACAGCAAAAAAAATGTTACAGGGGTGATAACCCTTCCCTATGTTTTCCAAAAAGCTTAAAAATTTATTTTTTGACTGGAGCTACACTTTAAAAATGTACCAGTTCAAAATTACAAACAGATTCTACTTAACAACAACAAACCTACAGTCCCTGTCTGTTCAGAGTATATAGGGCCCTTAATATCCATAAAAGACCCAAAGGGCCTGGTAATGGACTGGGGGGGGGGGGGGGGGGTACCCGGGGGGGGGGGTACCCATGCCATTTGTCTCACTAATTTTCATCCATATTGCCGGGACCAGACATTACAGTAAAGCCGCAAGCAGTTTTAAATGACTTTTATTCCTTTAGAAATGTAATTTTGTGCAGGGACTGTTCTAAGCACAGCAAACACGCGCCACTTTATAGGCATACAATAGACACCCCCCAGGAATGATATTTAAAGGAATATTTCACTTGTTTTTTTCACTTCAAGCATCATTAAAATCAGTGCTCCCAAAAAAACGGCCGTGTTTAAAACTTTTTTTTGCATTGATACATGTCCCCTGGGGCAGGAGCCGGGTCCCCAAACCCTTTTTAGGACGATAACTTGCATATTAGCCTTTAAAATTAGCACTTTTGATTTTGAACGTTTGAGTCCCATAGACTTTAACAAGGTTCTAAAGTTTGCGCAAATTTTCAGTCCGTTCGCAGGTTCTAGTGCGAACCGAACCGGGGGGAGTTCTAGTGGCCACTAAGCATGCAGTAGCAGGGGCTCCAAAGCACCAGCATGTAGTATGGAGAGAAAGAACTGGCAGCGTCTCCGGCCACACTATAAAGATTACAGCCGTCAGGATTCTATGGTGATGTTGAGAGGGGGCGAGCATGATGTGTTTCAAGTGAAATGCATCTATAAAAGGGACCGTATGAATTTCAATGCATCTATCTGACAATTGTCTTTTCTCCAACAGAAATGTTGGACAATTTCCACTCGATCGGTGCATGCAGCCAATCGGCTGCAGTGCTGATCAGTGTATTCTGACAGAAAACAATAGCACAGCAGGAGGATTTCTCCATCCACCTCAATTGTGTGGATGAGGGAATCTGTTCAGTTTTTTTGATCAGTCGGCTGGGACCCATTACTAAGTCCTGGAACAGTAACTACAATTGATTGGATCCAGTCACTTTTTGCCCAATCATTTTCCACTCTGTCTCTGTGTCTCTGTCCCTATCGCTGCTGGACTGGCTGCTGCAAGCCTCTGCCTATATTCCGTATACTCCTGCTTTTTACCTATTTTGTTACATTACAGCCTTTAGTTGAATGTTTTTTAATCTGAATTATATGTGATGGATCAGAAACTCAATAGTCTAAGTTGGGGAAGTAAAATTAGAAAAATATATACCTAAAACTGTATTTCAGAAATAAAAAAAATGATAATTGGCATGAGTGTATGTATTCACCCCCTTTGTTATGAAGCCCATAAAAAGCTCTGGTGCAACAAATCAGAAGTCACATAATTAGTGAAATGATGTCCACTTGTGTGCAATCTAAAGCCGCGTACACACGGGCGGACTGTCTGGCCAACTTAGTCCGTCGAAACACATTTCAGCGGACAGTCCGCTCGTGTGTGGGCTTCAGCGGACTTTTTCAGCGTGCAGTCTGGCGGACTAAGTATTTCGGAATTTCCGTAATGTTGTCCGTCGTACTTTGGTTTCAGCAGACAATCCGCTCGTGAGTAGGCTAGTTCGACGGACTAAGTATGGCGCATGCTCAGAAAGGATTTACACGGCGAAAGGTTGCATTGCTGTGTATTGGACTTCCTATTTCTAGTCCCGTCGTACGTGCTGTACACGTCATCGCGCAAACTTTCGACGGACTGTTTGTGCATCCGTGTGTGGTCAAGTCCGTTCATTCGAAAGTAGGACGGACTGTCCGTCGGATTGTCTGACGGACTAAGTTGGCCATACAGTCCGCCCGTGTGTACGTGGCTTAAGTGTCACATGATCTGTCATTACATATACACATCTTTTTGAAAGGCCCCAGAGGCTGCAACACCTAAGCAAGAGGCACCACTAGCCAAACACTGTCATGAAGACCAAGGAACTCCAAACAAGTAAGGGGCAATGTTGTTGAGAAGTACAAGTCAGGGTTAGATTATTAAAAAAATATCCGAATTAGATCTATCATAACCAAATGGAAAGAACATGGCACAACAGCAAACCTGCCAAGAGACTGCGGCACACCAAACTCACAGATCGGGCAAGGAGGGCATTAATCAGAGAGGCAGCACAGAGACCTAAGGTAACCCTGGATGAGATGCAGAGTTCCACAGCAGAGACTACATAGAGTTGGGATTTATGGCAGAGTGGCCAGAAGAAAGCCATTACTTTCAGCAAAAAACAAAATGGCACAGTTTGAGTTTGTGAAAAGGCATGTGGGAGACTCCCAAAGTGTATGGAGGAAGGTGCTCTGGTCTAAAATTTTACTTTTTGGCCATCACAGAAAACGCTATACCTATCGCAAACCTAACACATCACATCCCTCAAAGAACAGCATCTCCACAGTGAAACATGGTGGTTGCAGCATCATGCTGTGGGGATGTTTTTCAGCAGTTGGGAACGGGAAACTGGTCAGAATTGAGGGAATGATGGATGGTTCTAAATACTGGGATATTCTTGTGCAAAACCTGCGTGTGATTTAAGGCTAGGACGGAGGTTCACCTTCAAGCAGGACAATGACCACAAACACACTGCTAAAGCAACACTTGAGTGGTTTAAGGGGAAACATGTAAATGTGTTGGAATGGCCTAGCCAAAGCCCAGACCTCAATCTAATAGAAATCTGTGGTCAGACTTAAAGATTGCTATTCACAAGTGCAAACCATCCAACTTGAAGGAGGTGGAGCAGTTTTGCAAAGAGGAATGGGCAAAAATCCCAGTGGTGAGATGTGGCAAGCTCATAGTGACTTGGAGCTGTGATAGCCGCAAAAGGTGGCTCTACAAAGTATTGACTTTAGGGGGGTGAATAGTTATGCACATTGACTTTTTATGTTATTTTGTCTTATTTGTTGTTTGCTTCACATAAAAAAAAAAAAAAACATATTCAAAGCTGTGGGCATGTCCTGTAAATTAAATGATGCAAATCCTCAAACAATCCATGTTAATTCTAGGTTGTGAGGCAACAAAACATGAAAAATGCCAAGGGAGTGAATACTTTTGCAAGGCACTGTATACACACCTCGTATAGAGAGCATGTAGTCAAAAACTGGTGGTGGGTGTAGGTGGGCCAAGAATGAGTAAAAACACTGGGTACTATTAACCACTAGAGATCCATGCTATAGCCGAATGACGGCTACAGCGCGGACCTGCTTTGCCGGGACTACGTCTATTGACGTCGTCCCGTGCACGAGCAGCCTGTGCGCCCCCTGAAGGGCGTGCGTGGCGCGCTCTGTGATCAGCGAGTCTATGAGACTCGCCTGATCACGGATCGAAGCAAGGGGTCGATCCCGACCCCTTACCACATGATCAGCTGTCAACCAATGACAGCCGATCATGTGACACAACAGAGCCGGTAATCGGCTATTTTTCCTCCTCGCGCTGTCAGCGCGAGGAGAAAAATAAAAGCCGATCACCGGCGGCCGTGATCGGGACATTAGTCCCGATCACGGCCAGCTTATCAGTGCCCACCTGCCCCCTGCCAGTGCCACCTAAATAATAAAAAAGTGCCCTCCATCAGTGTCCATAGTGCTACCCATCAGTGCCCACAGTGCCAGCTATCAGTGTCCACAGTGCCACCTATCAGTGCCCACAATCTGCCTCAACAACATATCCGTGCCCATCAGTGTCATCTACCAGTGTCCATCAGTGCCACCCATCAGTGCCCAGCAGTGCCACCTATCAGAGCCACCTATCAGTGCCACCTATCAGTGCCCATCAGTCCCATCTATCAGTGGTACCTATCAGTGCCCCTTAGTGCCACCCATCCGTGCCACCCATCAGTGCCATCTTATCTGTGCCCATCTTTGCCCATCAGTGCCGCCTTATCTGTGCCCATCAGTACTGCCTTAACTGTGCCTATCAGTGCCCACCAGTGCAGCCTATCAGTGCCCACCAGTGCCGCCTCATCAGCGCATTTCAATGAAGGAGAAAAATTACCTGTTTGCAAAATTTTATAACAAACTATGAAACATGATTTTTTATTTTTTTTTATTTTGCATCTTTTTTTGTTTCTTTAGCAAAAAATAAAACTCCCAGCTGTAATTAAATACCACCAAAAGAAAGCTCTATTTGTGGGAAAAAAATGATAAAAATGTCATTTGGGTACAGTGTTGTATGGCCGCGCAATTGTCATTCAAAGTGCATCAGCGCTGAAAGCTGAAAATTGGTCTGGGCAGGAGGGGGGTTTAAGTGCCCAGTAAGCAAGTGGTTAACGTACAGGTCACTGAAACCTAAATAAAGCATGATGTCATTATACTGTGTACATATATCAGTGTGCCTTTAAGATCAAATAAAATAAAATAAATAAACACCTAACCTCTCAGATCGAGCTTTGGCTAGATAAAGGGATAAGTCCACATCTAGGTATAGACATCAAGCTCCTAGTAAATTCCAATGATTCCAATCCCATTCAATACATTGTAAAGCATAAGGATGTAAAGCACACAGAAGCCTGAGGCAACAAAAGGTATAACACAGATCCATTAACAATGGCCACAAACATGTTTTACCTGTATTGTATCCCATAATAGGGCTGCACAGTAGCGTCTTACCTATAAGCTCAATCTATCCAAACATCACCACCAGGAATACAAATCACAGAGAGAGTGGTACCTATCCCCTATTTATGCACCTATTTTATTTTATTCATTCCTAAAGGCACACTGATAAAGTGTACACTGTAAGTACACAATATAATGACATCATGCTTTATTTAGGCATCAGGGACCTGTGCTTAAGAGTACCCAGCGTATTTACTCATTCTTGGCCCACCTACACACACTGCCAGTTTTTGACTACATGCTCTCTATACGAGGTGTGTATATGTATCATGTTGCTGTCTAAACACTTTCTAGTAAGACATTTATCTGATTCTTAGTCATTGTTTATATTCTCATTATATTAGGATCTATCTTTTTTTACCCCCTGACCCCCACATCCACTGGGGAGACTTTTGTTATTGGGGCAATTGCCCCCTCTGGATGCCGGCTAGGTAAGATATGGGGCTATTTCTGTCTCTACGTCTGTTTTTTTGGGGTGCGGCTGGTGCACTGTATGAGGCTCATTTCTATAATCTGTTTAATGTGTAGCTATATACTGGTTAAGAGTATGTGTGATCCAATGTGCATGCATAGTTATTTGCATACATATGGCCCTACAGGTGCCCAAGGTGTATATTATACCATATTTTCCGGCATATAACACAACTTTTTACACTTAAAAAAACTGCCCAAAAAGCAGGGATCATCTTATACGCTGGGTCAGCTGCTCAGGTGCCTGCTGGATGTGTGGTAATACTGTATGTAGCTTTGGCTACATGCAGTATATACCGTGAGCCAATCCAGGTGAGTGATGTATTCAAATGAAAACAGAGCCTGCTCGGATTGGAGTAACAAGCTCTGCCAATCCAAGCAGGCTACATACAGTAGCCTGCTCGTATTGGCTTTGGAGTCAGAGAGGCGCAGGCTGATGATGTTACAGCCTCTGCCTATCCAAGCCTTGGAAGGGGGGGTCGTGAAGAGTCCAAAGCCTCAGAAGGGGGGATCGACTTTTGTCGGTGAGTACAAGCAAAAAATCTTAAAAACCTGTAAAATTAGGGGGTCGTCTTATACGCCCGGTCGCCTTATACACCAGGAAATACGTTGTGTGTGTTGTCATGTTTTTCTGTTTACTTATAGATTTTCACTCCTTCTCAAACTCCTGAAGAAGTGGTTATCCTGTGAAACATGTTGAGAAAGACTAGTGTAACATTGAATATAGTTCCTCCCTTATTATAGAGGGGCATTTCTCCTATTGACCTAGTCTCTTTGAAGGAGTTATGTCTGTGTTTTTAAACCATTTATTTATTTATATTTGTATGTAGAAGTGTTTTCATTTTCATTTTTTTGTGTTAAAAAATATATTAAATTGTATTCTGTGAGTGTATTATCTGTACAAGTGGTACCATGAAAGTGCTGATTGCCAGTTTGTGTTAAAAACAGGGGTTAGCACACATTTGCGTAAGCTGCAAAGCCCCAAAGCCAAGGCATCCAAATAATTCTGCAGTCCATAACTCAATTTATGAGAGCCTCCATAGTAGAAGCACATGCATTCTAATGGATAGATAGGGGGCAGGTGAGCCTGGAGGCAGCCCACCCTTACTTAAAGGGGCACACAGGCTCTTCTACCAGGTATGTGACATGTTGAGATGGGTGGTGCCAAGAGGGACACAGCTACAATTTTTTCCAATTCAACCGGAAGCTGTAAAATTCAAGCAGTGTATGGCCAGATTAAAGCTTGTTTGAGGAACGTTCATTCAAATTTTAAATCGTTTAGCTGGGTCAAATCGGCATTCGTTTTTTTTCACAGTGAAGAGAAAATTCTAAGAGGTAGGATTGCAATTATTTTTCAAACAAATTTCTAACAGGAAATGTGGTTTTCATTCAAGGAAATAACATTCATTCCAAAATCAAATGGTAAAAGCAAGATTTTGAAGTACGTTTGAAAGATACTCGAATGTACTAACCCCTATGAGAATTTTCATACAAATGTCTGTATGAATGTTCTTACAAAGGTTTGTTTGAAAATCTGCTAGTATGCACATGCATGGCGGAAGCGTCCAAGATGGCCACATAGCTCTGGAGCACCACACCACGATGGCTCTCTAAACCCAGCCACAACACACAGGAACGCTGTCCCCGGCCCACACAGCTACCAAAAGAGAGGGGAATACCCCAGGAACCACCTGATGACCCTGGGATCTGCACGCAGGGACCTCTCAAGCCAGCTGAACTCAGCACATCCACAGCCTGGCCGAATCAAGATGGTGGCCGCAACTACACGAGGCCCGGCCTTGGAGGCAGAGGAATCCATTGCTGATCAGGATGCAGCACAGGACATGACAAACCTCACACCACTCCCACAGGAGCACAACGTACTGAGTACCTGGCAGCAGTCCACTCACTCCCCAGCATCCACTGAATCCCTGATTGGGTAAACAAAGGGAGGCCTCAATCTGTCACCACTGAGCAATGTTTTATCTACCCCAAGCACTTCTGGTATGGGGGCGCCCAGCTCTCCCCTCACCCCCATGACTTCCCCTCCATGATGGGGGCCTTTGCCAGCATGTTATCAAAGTGCCTGTCTCAAACAGCAGCACAGATCACTAACTCCATACATACTGACCTCTAACAAATTGGAGAAAGGATAGACACAATAGAAAAGAAAACAGACCAATCGGTTGCCAAGATTAATCAAAACTCAGCCAGAATCCAAGATCTCCAGGATCACTTAGAGACTACAATGTCCAAAATTGATGACCTAGAAAACAGGTCGAGACGCTATCATTTTAGAATCCGGGCCTACCCGAGTCAGTCAAGGAGGTACTAGCGAAAGTTTGTAAGCCAATAAAAGATTTAATCCCCGCCATACCAGAACATCACCAGGAGTTTGACAGAGCCCACAGAGCCCTGAAACCATTAGGCACAGATGGCCTACCATGGGATTTTATTGTCAAACCCCATTTTTATGTGGTAAAAGAAGAGGTAATGAAAAGGTCCTGCAACGCTGACAAGCTCACTATCCAAGGTCATCAAATCCAGATTTTTGCGGGTTTCTGTCTCCCTATACAGTCCAAAAAAGAAGTTCCTTAAAAAACACTTCTTCCAGTGCTGATGCAACAAGAAATTACTTACCGCTGGTCCTTCCCCTTCAGGCTGAATATCTCTTATCGGAACAAGCCCTTTGATATCTCATCATTCACAGAGGGTGAACGTTTGCTTTTATACCTGGGGCTGATCACACAAGAAAACCCAATCCCATCTACCTTCAGAGTTTCCTCTTCTGCAAAAAGGCCATCTCCATGAGTCCTCTCACCCCGGTCTGGCAGTAACAGCAGTCGAAGAAGTTAAGGGAAGCTCATCCTACCGGAGGAAGAGGGCCAGGATGTGGACAAGGATGTCTGGCTTTACACCTTCAGGGACTGAACTTTAGAGAGTAACTTTATTGATATATAGCGCTCCACAGTTTAGGCAAGGTAGCACACTAAGACCCTGGAGTAGTCTCCCGTAGAGTTAGGTCTGAATTCATGTTTATGCCCAGCTCTGAAGTCTACCATATGAACTTCCAGTTATCATAACAAACCAAGCTGGGTGGTCTGCTTTCTACAGCCTTACTTAGGTTTACCTGCAGCATTAGCACATACAAGGTCCTATGCTGTGTATCAACCAGAACTCTTGCCCTTAGGACAGGAGGCCTAAGTTTAGCAAGCACAGTTGATAGTTCTAATTTAAGTTCCCAGGGTGATAAGTGCGATTGTCCCCTGTCTCCCTAGCCTCTGAAAAGCTATCCCTACCTTGGGGGACAGGGTAAAGGGTTTGCAGAGATCAGGGTGTTTACCACAAGGATCACACCTTTAACTTATGGCTGGGGACAGGTTCGCTGTTCATATATTAATATTTTGCGTTGTTGAAAATGTTTTAAACTGGGTAGCGTGCAATGCGCCTCCACCTGATGTCCCGGGATCCATGTTATTCCCTCGGGGACAGACTTATATTCCCCTATTAAGGGAATATCACCCTTTTTCTGGTTTGGATCAGGAAGCAGCTGGTCCCTTCTCCTTTTTCCTTTCTCTTTTGTCTTTCGCTTTCTTTCTCTCCCAGTGTTCTTTTGTCCTTGAAGCATCCAGGAACTTTCCAATCTGCGACCTGAAGGAACCAAACTGTTTTCACTCCCACTGTGCTTTTGTCTGAAAAAGATGAGTCCTTTATTTCTTATGAGCTACTTCCCTCTGATCCATGGCTAATCCCACAATTGGCAAGGTGAAGGTACAGGTAGTATGCCATAATGTTCAGGGGATTCATTCCCCAGTGAAAAGAAGGAAATTATTCCAACTATATCAAACCTTAAAAACGGATGTTATTTTTTACAAGAAACTCACTTCCCTATCTCTTACAGTCCTTCATTTATCCACCAAAGCTACCGACAATTCTTTTTAGCTAATGCTGAAAACAAAACAAGAGGTGTAGCTGCTTTTCCAAACATTTACACTTTTCCCCCTCTAATGTGATCAAAGACCCGGATGGATGATTTCTCCCGGTGGAGGGATCTATACTTTCATCAACTACTACAGCCACACTGTAGGGGGACATTGGTAATGGAAGGAGACTTGAACATTCCATTCGACCCCTCCATGGACAAATCACCTAGAGGGATCCCGAAAATGAAGCGACCTGCCAAACAGAGCTTAAAAATAGCACAGATCCCTAGCTCATACAGCTTAATAGATATCTGTAGGGAACTGAACCTGCATGTCAGGGATTACACACACTATTCAGCCCCTCACCGTACATACTCCAGGATAGATCACATCTTCTTACAATCTACAATGCCCCCTCTAGCTCTCTCTTCCACAATCCGTGACACGACCCTGTCTGACCACTCCATTGTAACCCTACTAATACAGCGCCCATTAGGGGTCAAGGGAATGTTCAAATGGTGCCTAGACAAAGTAATTCTCAGCAACCCGATACACTGTACATTATTAGAAAAAGCCCTGAAAGAGTACTTCACAGATAATGATAACAATACAGTTTCACCAGCCAAATTATGGGCGGCACACAAAACAGTAATCAGAGGGAAACTGCACCTTAACTTAGCCTTGACCACAGCAGCGGAAAAACACCTTTGATGGTCTGGAGCAAAATTTTATTCACAAAAGGACAAAACTGGCTCCAAATTAGCAACAAAAATTAGCCCAAAGCCACGTACTGTAGCATTCTCCAAGATACGCTCTAAATCAAGTGACTTAACCCAAAATCCCATCCAGATCATGGAAACGATTTATGACAAGCTCTATAGGGATCAATCACACCCTTCTCCCTATAAATGTAATAATTTCCTTCAAAACATACCCCTCCCTAAAATATCCCATAACCACATGGAACTTCTTTAACAACCTTTCTCGTCAGAGGAAGTCCTGGAGGTCATAAAAACACAAAAAATAGGTCTTCCCCAGGCCCAGATGGTCTATCAGTATGCTATTATAAGAAATTTGGAAATGCCCTTACTCTCTTCATGACTCAGTTCTTTAATTCTCTCTGGGATGGAACCCCCATAAATAAAGATCAAAATTCTGCATTCATCATGGTCATCCCCAAACCAGGGAAAGAAGCGAGTGATGTTAACAACTACTGCCCAATTTCGCTCATTAACCACTTCAGCTCCTGAAGGATTTCCTCCCTTCCTGACCAAGCCCTATTTTGTGATATGGCACTACGTCATTTTAACTGACAATTGCGTGGTCATGCGACATTGTACCCAAACAAAATGAACATCCTGTTTTTCCCACAAATAGAGCTTTCTTTTGGTGGTATTTGATCACCTCTGTGGTGTTTATTTTTTGCGCTATAAACAAAAAAGAGCGACAAACTATATTTTCTACTTTTTGCTATAATAAATATATAAAAAACGAATTTCTTCCACAATTTAGGCCAATAATGTATTCTTCTACATATTTCTGGTAAAATAAAATCGTAATAAATGTATATTGATTGGTTTGCACAAAAGTTATCGCATCTACAAAATAGGGGATAGATTTATGGCATTTTTATTAATCCATTTTTTTTATTAGTAATGGTGGTGATCTGCTGATTTTTATCGTGCCTGCGACATTTCAGACACTTTTGACACTATTTTGGGACCCTTGGCATTTATACAGCGATCAGTTCTATAAAAATGCACTGATTACTGTGTAAATGTCTCTGGCAGGGAAGGGGTTAAACACTAGGGGGAGATCAAGGGGTTAAATGTGTTCCCTCAGCATGTTCTAACTGTAGGGGGGGTGGGCTCACTTGAACATGACAGAGATCACTGCTCCCGATCACTGGGAACAATAGATCCCTGTCATGTTGCTAGGCAGAACAGGGAAATGCCTTGATTACATAGGCATATAGGCATCACCCTGACCCACGATCGCAGGCCCGATATAGCCGGTCAGCAAGTGGTTAAAAAATTACCTAAAAATAATGACCAAAAACTTAGCAATGAGACTTTGAAGTTTTATCGCAAAGTATATTCATAAGGACCAGGTGGGCTTCATCCCAGGGAGACAGGGACTGGACCAGATTAGGAGGGATATAATATCCATCCTCAACTTCAGGTAGGATGGGGGAACCCAGCAAGAAGGTTTTCTGTTATCAATTGACCTCCAAAAGGCCTTTGACTCCATCTCCTGACACTTTCTTTTTGAAATACTAGAGAGGTGGGGCTTTGGCCCCAAATTCCTGGGTGCAGTTTATTCACTTTACTCCAACCCTACAGCGCAAATCCGTCTGATGGGTCACTACTTGGATACAGTCAATTTACAAAAAGGAACCAGACAAGGATGCCCTCTTTCCCCGATAATATTTGTGATAGCGATCGAGATGTTAGCATTAGCTATCAGGTCCAATCCTGACATTAAGGGAATGATTTACTGCTTTTCTCACCTCCCCACTAATCTCCACACCCAATCTGCTTCAACTACTAAAAGACTTCAGCAGGTTATCAAGCCTTAAAGGTAAACATCGCTAAATCGGCAGCATTAAATATCCCAGTCCCTATTGTATTAATAGATCAGCTAAAGGGTCACTTTCCGTTTATCTGGGCACCAAACACTATCCCATACTTGGGAATCAAACTGCCTGCTAAAATGGAAAATGTATTCTGAGCTAATTTCCCCCCAATGTTCCGAAAAGTAGAAGAGGAATTAAAGGCATGGTTGAAATGTGGTCTAACCTGGTTAGGGAGGATTAACGCGGTCAAGATGACGCTACTACCGCTTGTTATACCTTTTTCGCGCCCTCCCCATACCGCTGCAGAAAAAGTCACTTTGGAAAGTTCAATCCAAAATAATAACATTTATTTGGGGAAAAAAGGGTAATAAAGAAACCCCTTTTCATCTTAACCACTTGCCGCCTGCCAATAGTCAAATGACGGCTGCAAAGTGGTTTCAAAATCCTGATTGCGGCAATCATTGTTGCGGGGTGTCATTCCGACAGAGAGTCTTTACCACGTGATCAGCCATGTCCAATCAAGGTTGATCACAGTGTAAATAGGAAGAGCCGGTGATCGGCTTTTCTTCACTCGCGTCTGTCAGACGCGAGTAGAGGAGAGCCGATCGGCTGCTCCTCTGACAGGGGGGGTCTGTGCTGATCGATTATCAGCACAGCCCCCCCGAGGATGCCCACACTGGACCACCAGGGATGCCACCAGACCACCAGGGATGCCCAGCACCAGGTATGCCACCCTAGACCACCAGGGATGCCAGTCAGTGCCCACAATGGATGCCAATCAGTGCCCACAATGGATGCCAATCAGTGCCCACAATAGGCATCACTGATTGGCATGCATTATTGTTTGGCACTGATTGGCATCCATCAGTACAAAACAATACAATACAATGTCGCTTATCAGTGCCCATCCATGCCCATCTGTGCCACCTATCCATGCCCATCTGTGCTGCCTATCCATGCCCATTCATGCCTCCTATCCATGCCAATCCGTGCCAGCTATCAGTGCCAATTTGTGCCACCTATCAGTGTCCATCCGTGTTGCCCATCAGTGCCACCTATCAGTGCCCATTAGTGCCGCCTATCAGTGCCACATATCAGTGCCACTTCATTGGTGCCAGCTCATCAGTGCCCATTAGTGCCGCCTTATCAGTGCCCGTCAGTGCAGCCCCATCAGTGCCCATCAGTGAAGGAGAAAACATACTTAGTTTCAAAGTTTTGAAACTGAAACAAAAGTTTAGCAAAAAATAAAAACCGTAGAGGCGATCAAATACCACCAAAAGAAAGCTCTATTTGTGGGAAAAAAATTATAAAAATTTAATTTGGGTACAGTTTAGCATGACCGCGCAATTGTCATTCAAAGTGCGACATTGCTGAAAGCTCAAAATTGGTCTGGGAAGGAAGGTGTTTAAGTGCCCAGTATTGAAGTGGTTAAAAAACAGGGGGGACACACAATTGACCCAAATTCCATAGTATATTCTAAAGGTCCTAAGCCAGATCGGGTCACTATGGAAGGACAGGCAATACCTTCTCACACAATAGATTACCTCCTCTGGTGTCCTCCAAAACTAAGACCCACAGTGTTGGCCCCCACACTATCTCATTCCCTAGCCATTTGTGACTCACCCCATAAACAGAAGACTCTAATATCCGACATGAAACCTCTTGCACATCTATTCCATAATCTAGCATTTCCTCCAGGCATGAATATATTAGCCTTCAAATGGTGGCTAAATAAAGGACTATTTAGAATTGGACATTTCCTCACCTCTCTGGGCCCTATGACATTGGGGTACTGTACTAGTAAACTCGAAATGCCGAACTTGTAGAGGTTTATACTCTCCCAGATCAACCATTTTTTACACTTCATCTGGTTAAACAAGCCTGAACCTCCCAAACCTAATAACCAAGAATTATGGTATGCCAATATGATGGATCAGAGGGGAGGCATCTCTATCAAATAGGCCTTCTTGGCAGACAATACCTCCAAGCCTTCCTATGCCCAATCCTGGGAGTCAGATCTGGAAATCCACATTTCCAGAACCGGGAAATGGTTCCATGCATTCCAAGGTCCTACAAGGGTATTATGAATATCTCCTTAATCAAAGCTAGTATCAAAATCCTCACAAGGTGTTACTATGTTCCAGTTAGATTGTCCAGGTTTTATACAGATGCGTCCCCCCTGTGCTTCAGAGGGTGCAACATGACTGGTTCCATGTACCATACCTGGTGGGCATGTCCACTTATCAGGTCCTACTGGAACAGGGTGTTCCACTTAATATGCAAAATTATGGGGTTAGAGGTCCCTCAGGAATCAACAACCTCCCTTCTGAACCACAGGGTTGATAAAGCACCTAAAAGTGCTCAGACCTTAATCTTTTTCATGCTCTTGGGTGCTAAAATTACCCTTACAGGTGCCTGGAAGAAATCATCGAATCCTGTCACTACTGACAGCAAAATATAAAAAATTTCCTGGATCATGTCCAGGAACAAATAGTGGCCAAACTTCAAGATAAAGTCCATCTCTTTGAATTAACCTGGGAACATTGGCAGAATGCATGAAAGTACCTATTTATCGTGGACATAACCCCCTCTAGTCCTTCTACTCCCTCTCCTCTGGGAATTCTGCCCAACTGTCCCAGACTCTAACTCCCAGACTCTAAATTTTCCTCTTGTCTTTTAATAAAACAAAGGAAAAGAGTCAAACTTCAAAGTCTTACATTGGGAAACTGTTTCTTGGCAAGAATGAAGGGTAACAATTAAATTACGATTTCAAGTTCTTTCGATTTCCTAAAAAAAAATTGAGATTTAACCGGGTTGCAGAGTAGGGACTTCTCCAATCCTCCTAAGACCCAGTCTGAAAGAGGTCCGGATTATGGATAATGAAGCTGCTGTCTGGCTGGCATGGGCAGATTTCGCCAGTCCACAGCGTGAACCAAATGGGGTGGCGGGGTGGTTCGGTCGAGGCGGGGTGGACACCGACTTTCAGCATGCTGGAATACTTTTTATTTGTAACAGAGATGAGTATATAATCCACAAGGAGGTATTTACTTGTCTCTACTCCTCTTACATATATTTCAGATTGTTATTGTTAGCTATTCAAATTGTTTGCCAATGGTAAGCTAAAATGAATCTATCATATCACATTAATTTTACCCGATATGTACCGTCATGATTCTGTGCGAGGCTTTGCAGGCCATTAACATAAGTTATAATGTTATTTTGTTTTTGGTGGAAATCAATAAAAATATTGAAATAGAAAATCTGCTAGTATATGGCCTCATGATCCACAATAGAATTTGTGGAGCTCCATACAGCCTACCTGACAGGGACCCCCTCATACATCCCTCCTGACAGGACCAGCCCCCTTCACCCCACACCAAAAAGAGACTTTAAAGCGGAGCTCTGCCCAAAAGGTTCGGCCCCCCTCCTCCCTCCCCTGTTGCTGGGCCATTCAGAAAGTGCAGCAGGCTTTGTGCATATGCAGTTGGGGACCAGCTGTGAAGCCAAAAGGCTTCACTGCCAGTTTCTCTCACCACAAATGGCAGTGGCAGCACCCGAGAGCCAATTGCAACATCGACTGGGGTGCTGACATCGCTGGATTCCAGGACAGTTAAGTGTCCTAATATTAAAAGTCAGCAGCTACAGTATTTGTATCTGTTAACTTTTTCATGGTTGGGTGGAATAATTTTCCGTGCTGCAGCTCCTGACATTTAAATTAAAGTTTTAGCCTGCCCTGGCAGATTGATATAGAAGAAGAGGCTGGAACATGTTGGGAGCTGCAGCACGAATTATTGGTCTTCTCCAAAAATGAGTAAATAATTTGCTCTCTTGGACCTTGGCGGGCTCGGGGTACTTCAGGTTCAGGGGGGCCCTAAATACACAGGGTTGGTTTACATTCTCTATGACAGTCATGCCGCGTACACACAAGCTGTTTGACCACCGGACTTTGCAGCGGAGGTCCGCCAGACTTTCCGAACTAGCAGACCTGCCCACACGCGACCGGGCTTTTTCGCCAGACTAGGTCCGAACTTTTGAAATGAACGGACTTGCCCCGGACTTGTCCCGTAGGATGCTGGGACTGTGACATCGTGAGGGGCGGGGTCACCATGTGACATCACCCGGTGACCCCCCCATTGTCCCTATATAAGTCGCCGCACAACGCGTCCCTGTCATTGCGGCCATAAAGAGCGTTGAGTCAACATCTCAAGGAAGAAGAAGAAGAGAAGAAGAGGCGGCGGCGGAGACAGAACACCGGGCCACCGCTAGTAAAAGAGCTGGAAGAAGAAAGTGAAGGCCCGGCAAGAAAACCCGAAGAGGGGAACAAGACTCCTAAAGTCGGAAGAAGACTCCCGGACGGCGGCGGCGATGACAAAGAAGAAATTCGGGCTCCTCTGCTAGTAAAAGAGCTAGCAGAAGATAGCGGAGGAGTCCGGCGAGAAGACTCCCCAAGACGGAAGACCACCGGAGCTGTGCAATAAATTATTTTAAAAACGTGTTGTGTTTTTTTCTTTACACTTTTTTGCACCAGGTGAATGCGTAGGGGTACAAGTACCCCAATACTCATTCACATAGGGTGGGGGGCCGGTATCTGGGGGCCCCCTTTATTAAAGGGCTCCTGGATTCCGATAAGCCCCCCGCCCTCAGACCCTGACAACCAATGGCCAGGGTTGTTGGGAAGAGGCCCTTGTCCTCATCAACATCGGGACAAGGTGCTTTGGGGTGGGGGGGCTCCAGGGTCCCCCTTGCCCAAAGCACCCCCCCACGTTGAGGGCATGCGGCCTGGAAGGGGGGGCGCTCGCTCGCCCCCCCCCCTTTCCTGACCGGCCGGGCTGCGTGCTTGGATAAGGATCTGTAATGGACTTTGAGGGGGACCCCCACGCCGTTTTTTCCGGCGTAGGGCTTCCCCAAGTCCATACCAGGTGACGGGGCCAGAGAGGTGTCAATCTTGCTGATGGAGGCGGCGACATTGACCGCCTTCACTAGTCTCGTCTACCTGGAGCCGCGCTTAAAATGAACTGACTTTTCTCCGTGTGTGGGCAAGTCCGTTCATTTCAAAAGTCCGGCGGACTAGCACACAGACGGCCGGATTGATCCGGCGGACAATTTTGAGTCAAAACTTCTTTCTAAGTCCGCCTGACCTTTAGGAAGAAAAAGTTTGCCGGAGCCCACACACAGGCGGATTGTCCGGCAGATACTGGTAGTCTGATCGTGTGTACGCGGCATCACACATTTTTAAAATGCATATCACAACATCACTCAGATCACGAGTGGGAACACACAGTTAAATGCCACCTTCCTTAAGAGTGTAAGCGGTCTATGTGTGGTTCACTTGAGCTGCCAAAATTTGTTGTTAAAAACAATACAATATACCAGTCCAGAGTAAAAACTTTTACAAATGGTGGCTGACAAAATCTTACTTCCCCAAATACATGTAATAAAAGAAAGTAGTTTTTTTATTATATATTTTATGTTTGATTATGTATTGTCTTATATTATTTTTGTATGGCAGGGCCCTTCCATCATGGGGCCCAGGACAGTTTCCCCTTTTACCCCCTTATAAATCCAGCACTGCATGCCCCAAAGGTATTAAAAAATTCCCCTCCATGTTGGCCCAGGACAGTTACAGCTCTATCTCTCTATAGGCAGCCCTGTATGGCCAGAGAGGGAGATTACAGATTTCTTATCTGTAGAAACTCTCATCACGAGGACAGTAAGTGAGGGGGAACGCTCTCTAAGGCTGCAGTCACACCTGAGCGTTTCAAAGTTGCATGTTTTTACTGAGCTTTTGCCACGGTTTTTGCTGAATTTTTGCCACAATTTTGTTCAGATCACCAATGTAAAAGGCAGAAAAACACCTGTAATCTGCCCCAAAGAAGCTCATGTTCTTTTTTGAGCTTAGAGTGTTTTTCAGGCATTTTGCTTCAGGTGACAAAACACTCAGATGTGAACAGGTGCCATTGTAATGAATGGGATTTTGCTTGTTGGGCGTTTTTCAGGCGTTTTATGAGCTGAAAATGCTCAGGTGTGAATGCAGCCTAATGGAACCTTGAATAGCTATTAAAAGCCAATAACGAGTTCTACCCCTTCATAACTATCCAAAACTAAACAGCTACATTTACACATGCTATTGCTTATTACATTGCTTTTTAAAAGGTGACACCTTGTGATATTTTAGTACAGCAGCATTTCCTGGTAAAGCAGGGGGACTCTCCAGATTTCTGAAAAGATACTGGAATATAACACATCTAATGATAGCATGGACTTCAACTGTATGCTGCCGGTAAGACACGTGACTTACAGATAAGATCAGATGTCCATAATGCCTAAGACCTAGGGTTGTGTCATAACAGCTGATCTCACCTTTCTTGTTTGTGACTTTTTCATTCATCTAGTTACCTTTTTGTTATCTTCTTGTCACTGCTATGTAAAATATGCAGTTCGTTTTGTAACCATAATTTATTTATTACAGGTACCATAGCTCCCAACTGTCCCTGATTTCGAGGGACTGTCCCTGATTTGGATATATAAATAAAAAGGGTAGACTTGATGGACAACTTGTTTTTTTCTGCTGTCACTCTTTCATGGTGTGTTTCTATGGTTTTTGCTGTTGTTTAACTACTTGTCTATGAAGAAGCATATATAAACATTACAGTAGACAAGTGGTTAAATCAACACAATTGATGCTTGTAGGCTTTAAACTGATTTTAAGAGCAAAGGGCTTTCTAATAAAAGTGATCAGGTGGCTCTATAGCCACTCGATCACATGCTTCAGTAGTTCTTGGGTTCTCCGGTTACACCAGGGACCACAGGAAAAATGCTTCCCCAGCGAGTACAGGAGAAACTTGGGGAACCCGATCCCTCTTGTGTCTAATGAAGCAATGTGCATTATATGTCACATGAACCGAGTCTCAATAGTTGCACTATTCAGACTCGGGGGAGACATTGGGGGTGGCAATAAAATAAAAAAATAAAGAGTTTAGAAAAAAAAAGAATTAGATCAAATAAATAAAAATAATTTTAAATAATGTAAAGCAACCCCGTCACCCCTGCACACACCCCATATAAAAAGTTCACTATTATTAATGCACTACTATTATTAAGTGCACTACTATTAATAGTTGCACTATTCATACTCAGGGGAGACATTGGGGGTGGCAATAAAATAAAAAAATAAAGAGTTATTTAAAAAAAAGAATTTGATCAAATAAATAAAAATAATTTTAAATAATGTAAAGCAACCCCGTCACCCCTGCACACACCCCATATAAAAAGTGCAGTGTAGGATGAGCACATTTATGTAAACATCAATTGTTCCACACGTGTGTGGTACCGTTGTTAACAATGGAGTGAAAGTAATCATTTTAGGGCCATAGTTCATGGTTAACTCTAAACTGATGACCTGTAAAGGATTTGCCCAAAAGTGTCACCTGCAGAGATTTTTGGGTACCATAGTTTTCTTTGCGATTCTACAGGCGTGCGCAATTTTAGGACTTGAAATGTTTGGCATCTGTTTTCCTGATGCAACCCCATCTTTTATATTTTACCAATAAATTGGGTATAATATTGTGTTTGCACTAAAATTAATTTAAGTGTATTTCTTCCTGACAATATGCATTTGAAAAATAACTGTGCAAATATCATGCAACATAAAAAATTGCAACTACCACCATAATATTCTCCAGGGTCTCTGCTTTCAGAAAATATGTTTTTTGTGAGGTTTACAATCATTTCTAGCAAGAAATGCAGATTTTAACAGTTGAGAAAATAAAAAAATGTGTCCTGGTAGACAAGTGTTTTTTTTGTTTTTTGTTTTTTTAAATCAGCGCAAGAGACTGTACTTACCTTCAACATGAAGTATCCCTTGTGCTGCTGGCTGTAAATTATTCTTACAGCTTAAGGAAGCTTCTTCAACTATGCTGGACATGTTCTTTTGGCAAAAAAACATGCTCTCACTACCTGGGAAACTTGAAGTTAGTTTAACAAACTAGTGTATTGTCACAATTCCCTTTTCCTTGCCCACAAATTATAATGATTGCCTGTTGCTCATGTATTGTAACAATTGTCTCCTTGTTTGTTTGTTTTTGTTTTTTTTCTTAGGCAAAGTGAAAGAAAAACATGGCGTCAGCCTCCTGGGTAAATGAGCCAACAGGTGAGCAAATAGTTATCAAACCGAGGGATCTAAAATAACCAGACAAAGCTCTGATTATTATAAAATATAACCCCACTGAAGAGCTAGAAGATTCAAAATGAACCTATCTTTGTTTAGCTACCGGTCACTTTATCTCCATATAAATGTTTATGAACAGTCTGCCATTCTTTGTTTCACTTATTATGTGGGCATGTGTTTTGCATCTTGGTTGATAACTACAGAATTTGAGTTTACAGAAGGAAGCTGTTTTGGTCTTAGGTTAGTTTTATCTATGTAGTTATAATCTTTGATGTTTTACAAGATTTTACATTTAATACAGGGTGCACTCATGACAAAAGGTTCCTGGAGCATTCCCACAAAGGTCCTGCAGAGGTTCCTAGGGATTCCTTAAACAGTGGCAGACTTACTTCCCATCTAAAGTGCCTGTATAGTTCTGGGGCCAACATCCCTTGTCAGAATCAGTGGCTTGCCACCAATAAACATTTTAGTTGTCTGTTAGGGTGGCATTCTTTTTATTGACCAACACTGATCACCAATGTAAGGTGGCGCTTCACCACTGATGTAAGGGGAGTAGAGAAAAGGTGTGGGGCGCTTGATCTCCTAAAGAGGTAACAAACCCAAAAGCAGAGATTTCATATATTTCAGCTTGTTGGCGTGGCTTAAGGCTCCCGAGTGGGGCCACTGTGTAACTGCACTCACTAATACCTTAACCATAGGCAGGGAACTGCAGTCATGTGAAATTGATATTAAGGCAGGCGAGAAGCTTGCACAGTTAACCATTTCATAATCCATGGCCAAACTCCTCACACTGTTAATACTGGCAACACTGGACACAGCTACTTTTAGAAAAAACCACTTCCCCAGGTGTGCAGCATTTAGGACCTGGTACCATGGAACCTGCACCAGTCTCCATCAACGCAACTCCTGTCACCTCACGCCTAGTGACCTGTCCAACTGTTGCTACCAAATGAACATTTACTGTAACTACATGCTTGTTCTCCTCCCGAGGCCTCGCTATCTCTCTCTATCTCTCTCTCCTGTGACTCCTGGCTATGTTTCTAGGCAATCTGTGCTACAAGCTTGGTCCCAGTATATGGGGAGTCGGCTAGTGGTGGGGCCAAGCATAACACCCCGTCACTATCAGAGTGGCCGTCACCTTTGCCTCTCACCTGTTCCCTGGCTGGTTGGGTGCCTTTAGCAAATAATACATACTCAGTTGTTCCTAGCAATGGTAATATAGCCTACACTCATAGGCGTGCGCACAGGTTGTGCCAGGGCACACCCTAATCACCCTGTATGGCGCAGATTCCCCCTCATATTTCACTAGAGCCCCCTTATGGGGCTCCTAAAAAAATAAATAAATGAATAAAGTTTTTAAAAATAATAAATAAATAAAATAATACAAACAAAAACTACTGACACTATCCACTGCCCTTCTGACGTCTATATAAACACACACACCCATATGTGTTTGAACTTTGAGGTGCACACCCTAATGCAATAGGCTAAGCACACCTATGTGGCATAGAGTGTTATCATCTACCCACTGGGTCCTACTGCACAGGTAATAAAAGGAAGCTAATGTAAAGGCAGATGCAGGTACATATACAAAAAAGTAAATAAAGTTGTTAAAAATAGTTTAAAGAAATGTAATACAAATAAAAACTACTTACACATACACAGACATTATTATTATATAGCGCCACACACATGCACACACACATATGTGTTTGAGCTTTGAGGTGCACACCTATGCCTACACTAGACAACACCTTTCATGCTGGACTTCTCTGTACTATATCTTCTGTAACCTATGGTCCACCGATGTAAGCCTTGTTATTTGATATGCAATGCAAATCCATTATAGTTTTCCTTTAACCATATTGTATACACTCTCTTTGCTCATCAGTTGTGTATAAGGTCCACATTGAAGTGTCTTTGGTATGATTGCCCAACTGTCTCATTGGGGTTGATTTACTAAAACCGGAGAGTGAAAAATCAGGTGCACAGCTGCACCAGATTTTTCCCTTTCCAGATTTAGTAAATTAACCCCATTCTGTCTATAGTCAGTGTTAAATTTGTGGGTATTTAACATTTAGTTTTCTGCTAAGCATGCTTGTTTTTTTTTTCTCTCCTACAGTAGAGGTACTCAAGCCAATTGTAGAAGAATGGGGTAACAATGTGCTACGGCTTTGGGCCCAACTATGCCAGTATTTAAATTTTCCAGTGGAAGATGGTAATTTTTTAAAATTAACTATTGCTACTATGTCAATGAGAATTGGGCTTGTGTCGATGGCATCAGTTTGAGGTGCTTCTAATATCATTCGGAAATTAACTGACAGGTTCATTTGACATGCAGTTGACCTTATTCTGACCTGCGCCTTACTTGCTTCAAGGGGATTTTGCATTTCCTTAGGTTTTTATAGGAATGTAAAATCTATCTGATGTGAACAAAAAGCCGTTGACACAGGCCCTTACTTCCTTGTTATATATAACCAGAACTTGTCTACACAGTTGGCTTTTGGTAGCCCAATATTAAAGTAAAATGGCCATTTAGATTATTTTGTGAATTATCTCTTACATTTTTGCCAGTTTAATATTTTGAGATATTTTCTTCATTTTTCTCAGTCACTATATGGAACATAGGTTGCTAACATAAATTTCCTTTCACTAAACGCTAGAATATACTTCTGAATAGGGATGAGCCCGCGGTTCGAGTCAAGCGTAAGTTCAACTCGAACATCGGGTGTTTGTTCTAAAACAAACCGAGTATATGGAGTGTTCGTGGGAAATTCAAGTGCTGCAGAATGCCCCATGAGATCGCAGTGCATTGCTGTATGATGATTAGCCAAAGCATGCACCTGACCCTGAATCACAGCACGCTCTGCTGAGAGAACCATAATTGGCCAAAGACAGGGTGCCTTTGGCCAATCATGGCACAGGGGGACTAAGTCCACGCCCCACACTATATAAGGATGCTTACGTGTATATGGAAATATTCCCCTTATAGGAAGTGACCTAACACAGGCTGACACATCGCCATCCACAGTTAATCCCCTGCAATTACCAAACATTAAACCATGCAGTACATTATTACAACACGTGTCAACATACTTACCTTATAAAGTATTTTTCACATGAACTAGTATAAGAAAATTATATCATTTAAATACAGTATCTCTTTAGAGAGCAACTCAAAATATATTTTGGTTTTGGGAGGATCAAAGAAAAATGCATGCCTTTTGTTTGAGAGCTCATTAGAGAGGGCCATCAACCTCCACTGGCATGTCCAGACGAGAAGCTAGCTGTTTATTTCCAACAGCCTCATCTTTCTCATTATGTTTTTGTGGAGTAAGGTATACATTTTTGTGGAGTAGGGTATACAATTATATCTAGGAGAAAGGTAAGGCCCAGTGCCCCCAAGCCACCCAGATTCTCAGTTAGCCTAGCTACTCTGAAGAGAATCTGCGCACTGTGCTCCTGGACAGCAGGACAATCAAGCCAGAGAGGGAGCCCTGTTCCAGATAGCATAATTATATAGGGAATTCCATCTGGAGTTGCTTGTAGTCTTCTGCTGCAGTTATTATGGTATACCAGCTACACAAATTGTTATTTTTTTTTCTTTTTTTTAGCTTCCCCTCCTCAATCTTCTCCTTCAACCGAGAGAAGTCTAGAAGAAATTATTAAAGACTATGAAGATAAAATTGCGAAACTGACAAAGACAGTGGAAGGTATAATGCAATTTATTTTTCTGCTTATGTCACTGACGGAGAGGTAACAATCTGCTGGTTTAAAAAATATCTATCATTCCAATATTTTTTTTTGTTTGGACCAAGTGCATGTAGCACATGGTCCCATTTAAATCCATCCATTCGATTTTAAGCAGCGTAGTCAGACAGGTCCCCCCATCAGACAATGCTGCTAGGAAGGAGACAGATTTGTGACAGTTCTAGTCTCTGGCAGCATGGGCCACTCTGGAGACCAGTGCTGTAATTTCACAAAAAAAAAGAAGAAAAGTGAACAGCAGTGCATAAGAACAAATGTCAGCACATGCACTTCAATGCATGCTTTCGTAACGAACCAAGGCTTGTGCGTGCAATCGCACTGGAAAAAATAATATTAAAAGGTCCAGTTAACTTCTAGTCTATTCAAATTGACAGCAGGTGAAGGGGCACTCTTGGACCCCCCCCCCCCCCAACACATTGGCTTTTGTTTGGATTTGCCCCTGACTTGGAGTACAGTTGTATCTGGACCAGGGCTGGGGCAAGGATTTTTTTCTACTTTACCCTTTTTCTACTGAAAAGGTCAGTTTTGCGGCCCTTCAGGTCTGGTATGAATAGGGGAACCCCACGCCAAAAAAAAAAACGGTGTGGGGATCCCCTTCAAAATCCATACCAGGCCCTTCAGGTCTGGCATGGATACTAAGGGGAACCCAGTGCCCAAAAAAAAAATGGCGTGGGGTCCCCCTCAAAATCCATACCAGGCCCTTCAGGTCTGGCATGGATACTAAGGGGAACCCAGTGCCCAAAAAAAAAATGGCGTGGAGTCCCCCTCAAAATCCATACCAGGCCCTTCAGGTCTGGCATGGATTTTAAGGGGATCCCTGTCCCCCCAAAAAAATGGCGTGGGGGTCCCCCTCAAAATCCATACCAGACCCTTATCCAGCAGGCAACCTGGCAGGCCGCAGGAAAAGAGGGGGGGATGAAAGAGCGCCCCCCTCCTGAACCGTAACCAGGCCACATGCCCTCAACATTGGGAGGATGCTTTGGGGGTAGCCCCTCAAAGCACCTTGTTTCCATGTTGATGAGGACAAGGGCCTCATCCCCACAACCCTGGCTGGTGGTTGTGGGGGTCTGCGGGTCTTCTTCCTTTAAGTTGCATCGGCAATTGACTAAATTAATTCCTTGCATGACCAGCTTTAGCATTGTCAGCCTTAAACAGCTGCCATTACTGGCAGGATCTCCAGTTAAGAAAACTTTGCAATAGATATACAAAAAACTATTTACATAGGGAAACTTTATGCAGTGAGACATAATGTCAATCATACTGAAAAATTGATTTTGAGTTCTACATTTTAAAGTCTTATTAAACTGCTGATTTGCAAATCTCTTATGGGTCAATAACTCAATAAGTGTATGATATCCAGTCAAATAGCATTTTTGGATTGATATTTTTCAGTGCAGATTTTTTTTTTGTTTAATAAAAATTTTTTATTCTGTTTTTTTTTTTTAAAGGCTTTCTTTACTAATGCCACTTCATTTCCCCTTTTCAGCTATATCCCAAAGACAAACAATACATCGTAAGTAACTACTTTTTTTCTTTCTATAAAGTGCATGTAAATCCTAACAATGAATTCCTTTTATTTGGTCCCTTTTCTTCTGTTAAAAATAACATTGAAGGTGTTTTGTTATATCTCTTCAAGAAGTACCAAAAATACCCGCTGATCCTGCCAAAACCAAGTGAGATGATAACTTCCTGTGCTCTCTGTGCTGAACTGTTATCAGTTTTGCACGGTTGGGAGAGCAAAGTGACAGACAGCAAGTAGCAGGTTGAGGTTCCTCACTCTCATTGTCCTCCACTTTGACCTGAAGCTCTATGAACACCAAACTGCCACCAATGTATTAAAGCCAAGCAGCAAGGATAAAACACTGACGCGTTTCATACGTTAGTGGTTTTATACTTTCTGCATGGATTTATTATAATAAAGAAATCGTTTTCATTGGAGTGCGGCCATCCGCACCTTTTTGTTAAATTTTTGCATTTGGTTCCATATTGAGCTGCACCTACACCTGGAGAGGGGAGAGATCATTAGGAAGCAGACACCTGGAGCAGGTTCTTCTTTTTGCCACAAATGTATTATGTTTTCTTTTATGACATGACTGGACATAACAACAGTTGTTTCTGTCTCCAGATTTTGAACAATATGAACTCTACTTTTTAATAAAGAATGTGGAGGAGCATAACTGGATTCATCTGATGAGGATCCTCAGAGTCAGCAATGAAGAAATGGAGAGGTGTAGAATTCTGTCCAGAGATAGAAGGGAACAAAAATATCAGATGTTACAGGTGTGGCTGAAAAAAGGCCAGAACGGGGTCACAAGCTTAAAGAATGAACTAATTTTTGCCTTGGAACTCATTGACTGCGTCAACATTGCTTCAATGTTCAAAAGTGGCCGTTCCGTCATGTCAAGTAAGCAACAGTTATTACGTGGTTCAGGTGACAACATGTACAGGCAGTCTCCAGTTTACAAACAAGATTGATTTTGTAGGTTTTAAAGCAGAACTATAGGCAACACTTCTCCCTTGTGCCTCCATGGCAGCATACATGTGGTAGTTGCCCCGCCTACTTCCGCCCACAGGACCAGTGCATGGCTATAAAAAATTAACATACACACAACAGCCCATTTCTTATGTGATAGGATTTGCTGTAGCTTCCCACCCTGGTAGCTAGTTATTGATGTACCACATATGTATGCTGCCATGGAGGTGCCTATCCATGCCAGTATACTGAACCCACCCAGTTCATTACTATTTATGTACAGGGAATGGGCTGTTGTGTGGGTGCAAACTTTTTATAGCTATGCACTGGTTCTGTCAGAAGTAGGCGAGGCTACTACCACATGTATGCTACTATGGATAAGCACCAGGAAAGGAAAATTACTGTGTATGATACAATTTTCTGTTTTTTTTTTCATCTTCAATAGTGCACGGGAGGGTTATCACCCATCAGTTTTTTATTTTTATTTTTGCCATTTGTGTCCCATTCTGGAGATTACCCTTCACATCCTGTCCCATAGCCAAAACAGGAAGTGAGAGAAAATCCCTCCAAATTAACCACTTCAGCACCGAAGGTTTTAACCCCATAACGGCCATTTTTTGATTTTTTTTGTGATATGGCACTGCATTACTTTAACTGACAATTGTGCGGCCATGCAACGCTGTAACCAAATACAATTGATGTCCCTTTTTATCCCTCACAAATAGAGCATTTCTTGGTGGTATTTGATAACCTCTGTGATTTTTTTTATTTTTTGCACTATAAACAAAAAAGAGTGACATTATTTAAATATTTAAATCTAAATTTCTTCATCAATCTAAGCCAATGTGTATTTAGCCACATATTTTTGGTAAAAAAAACAACAAATCCTAGTAAGCGTATATTGATTGGCTTGCGCAAATGCTATAGCGTCTACAAACTATGGGATATTTTTCTGTGCATTTTTATTTATTAAATTTTTTTATTAGTAATGGCGGCAATCATTGATTTTTAGCGAGACTTGACATTACGGCGGACAAATCGGACATCTGCTAAAAAAAATAAAAAATAAAAAAGCACTGTTATTGTACTAATGACACTGGCAGGGAAGGGGTTAACATCAGAAGCAATCAAGGGTTTAAGTTTACCAAGTGTGCTTGGTACCTGTGTGGGGGATGGTCCGATTGGGGGAACTCATATATCCTTGTTCCTGGAACAAGAATATCTCCGTGTCTTTCCCTGTCAGACCGTCGTTCTGCATCTCTGGGGTACAATTGCGGGTGACCCGCTGATTGGCTTCCCCTCTGTCCAATGCGCACACAGTATCTATTGCATGAAAGTAAGCACAGGTACATGATTTCAGGCAATAGAGGCACCCTGCCGCAGTATATATGCGATAGGCGGTCTTTAAAATGGAAGTAAACCCTTCCAAACAACTTTGACCTACAGGTAAGCCTAGATTAAGGCTTACCTGTAGGTCCAAGTAATATCTCCTAAACCTATATGGTTTAGGAGATATTTGCCCGAAAATGGGCACCGCTGTCTACGGCGCATGCGCCGTAGACAGCGGCGCGCAGGCGCACTAAATGCGGCAAGTCCAAGAATGGATTTGCCTAATTTGTCGACTCCCGTGCGCATGCGCGGGAGTGACGTCATCGCGGCTCCGCCGAATGGCAGCGTCGGAGCTCCGAGACGCGACTCCCGTGCGCATGCGCGGGAGTGACGTCATCGCGGCTTCTCCGCTGTCATTCGTCGGAGCTGCGAGAGACGCCACAACCAAGATGGATGCGGCGGACTACAGGTGACAGCAGCGACTTCGCTGGCTCCTGTGTCAGGTAAGTGACACATAATGAGCTACTATGCGATGCATAGTAGTCCATTATGCTTTACCTTTGCAGGGAAAAAAAGAGGAAGTAAACCCATCAGGGTTTACTTCCTCTTTAAGTGGTTAAGGGAACTCCTTGGGGACCCCCAAGTCACCAGAACTAGTGTCCCCATTGGAAGATTTCCCATCTATTAGTTTTCTGGGGACAACTCAGTTTGGGATTTTCTTTTACTTTCACTTTTAGGCTGGGTTCACACTGCTGCGGGGGGAGATCCGGATGTGATTCGCACAGCAAATCACATCCGATCTCCGTAGCACTGCGAGTTCAGCCATACAGATAGTATGGCTGAACTCGCAGCTGTCCCGCAGCAAACTCGCACAGGACCCTTTTTTGGGTCCGCAACGGAATCGGATCGCATGGGGGTTCACACCATGCGATCCGATTCCTGTGCGAGTCGGCAGATCGCACTGCGATATGCCGACGGATCTGGGGGTGTCATTAACATAACATTGACACCCCCAGCCGTCCGCATAGGGCAGTGTGAACTGCCGGCGGGAGGTGAGCGATGCGGGAAAACGCCGCGGATTCGCGGCGTTCCCGCATCGCAATAGTGTGAACCTAGCCTCAATGATAATGGTAAACAGGATAAATAGAGAGGGTGACTCCTTAATAAGGGCATAGACAGCAATGAAAACTGACAGGTGTTCTAATCCCTCTCCACTATCAAAAAGACTTTGCCTTTAGTTATACTTTAAGTTGCATTTATATGTAAGTTATTTTTAATTTTTTTATCAATAACAATTTTATTCAGTATTATTCCAGATGCATTTCAAGTGCAGTGTTCATACAGTTTCACATTAACCACTTTCAGACCGGACCAATTTGCTGGTCAAAGACCAGACCACTTTTTGCGATTCGGCACTGCGTCGCTTTAACTGACAATTGCGCGGTCGTGCGACGTGGCTCCCAAACAAAATTAACGTCCTTTTTTTCCCACAAATAGAGCTTTCTTTTGGTGGTATTTGATCACCCCTGCGGTTTTTATTTTTTGCGCTATAAACAAAAATAGAGCGATAATTTTGAAAAAAACGCATTATTTTTTACTTTTTGTAATAATAAATATCCCCCAAAAATATATAAAAAAACATTTTTTCCCTCAGTTTAGGCCGATACGTATTCTTCTACATATTTTTGGTAAAAAAAATCGCAATAAGCGATTATTGATTGGTTTGCGCAAAAGGTATAGCGTTTACAAAATAGGGATAGTTTTATAGCATTTTTATTAATAATTTTTTATTATTTTTTTTTTTTACTAGTAATGGCGGCGATCTGCGATTTTTATTGTGACTGCGACATTGTGGGGGACCCATCGGACATTTTTGACACATTTTTGGGACCATTGTCATTTATACAGTAATCACTGCTATATAAATGCAGTGATTCCTGTGTAAATGACACTGGCAGTGAAAGGGTTAACCAGTGGGTGGCAGTGTAGGGGTTAAGTGTTCCTAGGGGTGTGTTACTAACTGTGGGGGGGTTGGGCTTTCATTTAGTGTACACTGATCTCTGCTCTAATCACATGGAGCAGAGATCAGCGTCACTAGTTGCTAGGCAGAATGGAAAAATGTTGTTTATACAGCATTTCCTCCATTCGGCCGCTCTGTGAGACGATCGCGGGGATGCCCGCGGCGATCGAGTCCGCGGATCCCGCGACCGGACTCACGGGGGTCCCGACCAGCGCGGGAGCGCGCCGCCGGCGGCGCGCTCCTGATGGCACGGCGGCAACGAATATTGGACGTACATGTACGCCAATATGCCTGCCCGTGCCATTCTGTCGACGTACATCGTCGTGCGCTGGTCGGGAAGTGGTTAAGTACTCGTTTTCTTAGCATGCACGGCTGCCATATATCCTAAATGCTGAATTACTCTCTATCTGGAAAACAAGATCCAAAATGCTAGTATCCGGTTATTCATTCTCCATCACAAGTAGTAAATAACCAAATCTTTTAACTCGGAACATTTGTTGGAGTATAAGGACTCCCATTAGTAGGAAGAAAGAAAGAAAGTAGAATAGAGAAGGGGGGGGGGGGGGTAGGTTAGGTCAACATCAGCTTGTGCCACTGTCCGGGTCTCTTTGTTCCTCTCTACGATACCATAGCTCCCAGATCACGTTATGAGCATCCAGACAGTCTCTAATCCGCGCCGTCATTTTCTCCATTAACTCTATGTCCCTTATTCTAGCGTATAGAGCTCCTTCAGTCGGGGGGGGGGGGGAGCTGCACTTCCAATTCAGCGCCACCAAACAGCGTGCCACTGTGAGGACGTGTCTAACTAGTTTCCTCTGAGTTGCCGATGTTTTCAGTGGGGACAGTCCTCGTAGGAAGAACTTAGGAATTCTGGGGACTACCCTTTCAAGCTGCTGGACTATAGTCCAAAAAGGGAATATCCGTGGGCATTCCCAGTAAATATGGAACAGTGTTCCCTTGGCTTCTAGAAATTGCCAGCAGCGGTCCGAGCTAGCTGGATAGATGGAATGAAGCACATCTGGGGTCATGTACCAAAAGTATAGGATTGTGTAGGTGTTTTCTTTATATAATGTGCAAATCGAGCTCTTGGCCGCCTGAGTCCATATAATCCTCCATTGATCCATGGGTATCTCCTCGCCCAGAGCCTTTTCCCACTTAAGCATGTAAGCATGCTTGCCCACCAATGTAGTAGGTCTTTCATTAAAGCAGTTCTTCACCCAAAAGGGGAAGTTCCGCTAATCTGATCCCTCCCCCCCCCTCTGGTGCCACAATCGGCACCTTTCAGGGGGGAGGGGGGTGTAGTTACCTGGATAATCCAGGTATCTGCACCCACTTCCGGGCAGACCGCCGCAGACCCCCCGCCCCCCCTTTGTGTTCTGGGAAACACACAGTTCCCAGAGACACAGCGGGGGACCATAAGAGACGCGCAGCGCGACTCGCGCATGCGCAGTAGGGAACCGGGCAGTGAAGCTGTAATGCTTCACTTCCCGATTCCCTGACAAAGGATGCCGCCGACATCGCTGGACCCTGGGACAGGTAAGTGTGATTTTTATTAAAAGTCAGCAGCTGCAATATTAGTAGCTGCTGGCTTTTAATATTTTTATTTTAGGTACAGAACCACTTTAAGAATTTTTATAAATATCAGAGATCAGGCCTCTTTGGGCGGATCCTGCTAGGACAAGATTCTCAAATGGAGTAGGTGGGGAGAATTGCAGGTGCGGTGCAAATGTCAAGGCGTAGTGGCGGATTTGGAGACACCCATAGAATGCTTGCTTCGGCAAATCAAATTTGGCTTGCAGTTGTGTGAATGAAAGGGAGCCACCAAACTTCCATAGTGGAATAGAGCTCTGGTGGTCCAGGGAGAAGACATCTGGTGGGTCAGGCTGTCTGGGACCTCGGGGTTACAAGCAAAGGAAGTCAGGAGCGAGCTAGTGGAGGAAAGATTATGCTGCTGCGCCAGTTTGCGCCATAGTTTCCTGAGCTGCACCACTGGGCCACGCAGCCATGAAGGGTCTACCTCTGCCCTTGCACTCCATAGGAGATTATTCGTGTGTATGGGGGCCAGCCATAGTTTCTCTATTTCGGTCCATTTATTATAGGAGCGAAGCATGAACCAGGAGGTGATCGCCCTCAATTGCGCCGCTTGATGGTATTTAATAAGGTTGGGGAAAGCTAGTCCACCATCATTCCGGGCTGTCTGCAGTACCGAGCGTGGGATTCTGTGACGTTTATAATTCCAGGTAAACTGTAAGAGCTCTGCCTGTAAGAGCATTAATTGTCCATAAGGGACAGGGGCGGGTAGGGTTTGGAAAAGATACAGTAATTTCGGGAGGATTGTTATCTTCACCGATGCTATCCGCCATAGCAAAGAAATGTGGTGTTTTTTCCACTGTTGTAGGAGACCTCTAATAGTGTGGAAGAGGGGGGGATAGTTTTCCTGAAAGAGGGTAGAGTATCGTGGGGTAAGTTTGATCCCGATATTTTAAAGTCATCGTTTTCAAACTATAGGGGAAGTTGGCTTTCAAGTGTGCCACCTCCACTTCTGGTGTGTTGATAGGGAGAACTTCTGATTGAGATGCATTTATTTTATATCCTGATAAGGCTTCGTAGCGTTCCAGTTCTGCATGAAGAATCAGCAAAGAGGTCCTAGGTTGGGTCAACGTAAGAATTATATCATCCGCAAATAGGGAGATTTTAAATTCCCTATCTCGGACCATCATACCTTTAATGTCCGGATTCCATCGGATAGTGGCTGCTAGGGGTTCAATACACAGGGCAAAAAGTAGAGCCGATAAAGGACACCCCTGTCTGGTGCCATTTCGCTTCAGTATCGAGGCAGATACTGCAAAGGGAGTTTTTACTTGAGATGAAGGATCCAAATACAGGTGTTGAATAGCACTGTAAAAGGGTCCCTTGAATCCCATGTGGCCCAGTGTGGCAAACAGGAAGGGCCAGCCCAGGCGATCAAACGCCTTTTCCGCATCCAAACTAAGTAGCAGCGCCTGCTTGCCCTCCCTGTTCGCCACCTCAACTAAGTCAATTATCTTTCTGGTGTTGTCTCCCGCCTGTCGTAGGGGAACAAATCCTACCTGGTCCTTGTGGATCAGAGATGGCAAGAGCATGTTCAGGAGGGTCGAAAGCAGTTTGGTAAAAATGTTGAGGTCTGAGTTAAGAAGGGCTATAGACCTACAGTTTGCGCACAGGGAAGGATCCTTTTCCGGTTTGGGGATTACTGTGAGAAAGGAACTCTGCATGTCCCTAGGTATCTGGGTGTCATGTAGAAAGGCATTAAATAGATTACACAAATGAGGAAGCAAGTGAGGGAGAAACTCTTTGTAATATTCATAAGGGAATTTGTCAGGGCCTGGGGCTTTATGGTTGGGGAGGGATTAATGGTCTGCTCTATTTCTTCTGGTGTTATTGGTGCATTTAAGGAGTCCAGGTCTCTAGATTGAAGCTGGGGTAGCCCACTGTCCTGTAAGTATTATCGTATTCGATCGGTTAGTTCCGGCGCGGGAGGGTTGCTAGGGATATCTGGATTATTGTAGAGAGTCCTATAGAAGTCTGCGAAGGTATGAACTGTGTCCTTCGGGTGTGATACCAAGGTGCCTGCCCCCATTTTAATCTGGTGCGGGGTTGACATCTGGATGTTATCCCTCAGTTTCCTGGCTAGCAAAGTGTGGGCTTTGTTACCTAAGTTACATTTTTTTTAAGTGTAACCCCACTCAAAAAAAATTGTGCCCCTGTTTAGAAGATTTCACTTCATTTTCTGTCCCTGTGAAAATTTTGGGTTGTTGTGGAAACAAGGATTGGAAATAAAGCTTCAGTGGAGACCCATTTTTCCCATGATGGCTCTTACAGGAGTGAATTTCCTTTCCTAGGGGTAGATTTCCTCTCACTTCCTGTTGTCTCCTTTCGCTTACATACAAGTCGTATGTAAGTTGGATGTTTGTAATTAGGGGACTGCCTGTATATAGAGATGGTGTTTACCTTGTTTTAAGATTTAAATAAAATGCACACTTTTACCCATGTGAGTATAAAGCCTCACGCACCCCTGAGCTAAAAAAAAACGCCTGTTTTACTGGCGTTTGACGGCTTTCTTTTTCTGGCTCTGAATGCCCCTGCATGTTAGTCTATGTGTCCATGCACACATAAAGTAGGCATTTTCAGGAGTTTAGAGGCAGGAGCGTCTGAGTGCAAAAAAAAACCCCCATCACTTGTGCATTCAAAAGGGGAGCGCATTGGCTTAAAAAACACCAAAACGTGCCTAAACATTTAGTGCTTGCTCTAGATGCGACCTAAACGCATTTGAAAAAACACAACTTAGGTGCATTTTTGAAGAGAGAAGAAAAGCAGGCGCCTCTGAGACAATTTATTAAGAGCTTATATGAATAAAACTCATATGAAGGTGGTTAAAACAGGCACATCACAGAAGGTACATCCAAGGGACGTCAGCGGGTGTAGGGGCTTTGTAAGCCTGCGCTGCAGCAGTCTGCCATTTGCAAAGGCTATTCTGGTCAGTGTTCTGTCAAATTAGCCAACTCGTCAGAAACTCCAACTACTTAACTTCCGGTTTCTTTAACCACTTCCTATCCTGCGTATTGTCATATGATGTCCGCAAGGTGGTTCTCTCATTCCAGGTGGGCATCATATGATGTCTTTGGCTTCCCAATCAGCATAGGGGGTGTGCGTGGACCATGCCACCAAGGGGCCGATGTGTGTGTCTGGCGGGCGCAGTGTCCGTCACATGATCACTCGTGACAGAGCAGGAACGTGGATCTGTGTGTGTAAACACACAGATCCACGTCCTATCAGGGGAGAGGAGACAGATTGTGTGTTCCTAGTATTTAGGAACACCGATTGGTGTCCTTCCTTAGTCAGTCCCACCCCCCCCCCACAGTTAGAACACAGTCAGGGAACACTTAACCCATTGATCACCACCCCAGTGTTAACCCCTTATCAGCCAATGACATTTTCACAGTAACCAATGGCTATTTATAGCCCTGATCGCTATATAAATGTCAATGGTTTAAAAAAAAAGTGTAAAAAGTGTCCGATCTGTCCGCCACAATGTCACAGTCACCATAAAAATCACAGATCACTGCCTTACTAGTAAAAAAAAAAAATAATAATAAAAATGGCATAAATTATTAACCTATTATCTTTAGGTCTTATATATCAAGAATAATTTACAAGTGAATGTGAGAGATGACATCAATACAGGAGCTACGGAGGAGGTGGAATCCTTATGGGTAGAGCTCCAAAGGGATGAAGCTAAGGGGAAAATATTACTGGGAGTATGCTATAGGCCCCCTAACCTGAAGGTGGAGGGGGAGACAGACCTCCTATCACAAGCTGGATTATCAGCAAGGATGGGAAGTGTTATCATAATGGGGGATTTTAATTATCCAGACATAGACTGGGCGGAGGGAACTGCGCATTTATCTAAGGCTCGCCAGTTCCTAAATGTCTTGCAGGACAATATCATGGTTCAGATGGTAGAGGCACCAACTAGAAATAAAGAGTTACTGGATCTACTGATTACCAACAATACAGACCTGATCACGGATGTGGAAATACGGGCCAATTTAGGAAACAGCGATCACAGGTCAATTGGCTTCAGTATAAATCACACAAATAGGAAACATAAGGGGAATACAAAAACACTGAATTTCAAAAGAGCCAACGTCCCTAAACTACAAACCTTGCTAGAAGGCATAAATTGGGATAAAATCTTAGGAACAAAGAACACGGAGGAAAGATGGGTTTGCTTTAAGAGCATATTAACCACTTCAATACAGGGCATCTGCCCAGACCAATTTTCAGCTTTCAGCGCTGTTACAATTTGAATTACAATTGTGCGGTCATGCAACACTATACCCATCTGAAATTTAGATGATTTTTTTTCCCCCACCAATAGAGCTTGATTTGGTGCTATTTGATCACCTCTGCGGTTTTTTTTTCACGCTGTAAACAAAAAAAAGCAACAATTTTGAAAAAAAAACACATTTTTTACTTTTTGGTATAATAAATAAAAAATGTTTCCTCAATTTAGGCCGATATGTATTCTTCTACATATTTAGGTAAAAAATATAAATCGCAATAAGAGTATATTGCACAAAAGTTATAGAGTCTAAGGGACAACGGGTTCCTGTGTCATATGACTATGCATGGTAGGGAAGTGGTTAAATAAGGGCATTAGCCAATGCATCCCATTGGGTAATAAATGTAAAAGAGCAAACAAAAGTTCTGGATGGCTTAACTCCAATGTAAAAATGCATATAAATGCAAAGGAGAAGGCCTTCAAAAAATATATGGTTGAGGGATCATCATTATCAGCGTTCAGACTTTATAAAGAATGCAACAAAAAAATGTAAGGGTGCAATTAGGGCGGCTAAGAAAGAACACGAAAGACACATAGTAGAGGAGAGCAAAAAAAAAAAAAGAATTCTTCACGTATGTAGTAAAAAAGGAGGATAAACCATATTGGCCCCATAAAGAATGGTAACTGGAATGGTACCAAGTGATTGGAGGAAAGCCAATGTAGCACCAATATTTTGTAGATGCTATAACTTTTGCGCAAACCAATCAATATATGCTTATTGCGATTTTTTTTTTTTACCAAAAATATGTAGAAGAATATAAATCTGCCTAAACTGAAGAAAATATATATATATATTTTTTTTTAAAATAAATTTGGGATATTTATTATAACAAAAAGTAAAAATATTGTGTTTTTTTCAAAACTGTCACACTTTTTTGTTTATAGCGTAAAAAATTAAAAACGCAGAGGTGATTAAATACAACCAAAATAAAGCTCTATTTGTGTGGAAAAAAATTATCAAAATTTTATTTGGGTACAGTGTTGCATGACCACGCAGTTGTCATTCAAAATGTTACAGCACTGAAAGCTGAAAATTTGCCTGGGCAGGAAGGGGGTGAAAGTGCCCAGTATTGAAGTGGTTAAACCATCAGTAATTGGAGATTTTGATAAATTGCTGTTTGGACACAACACCGGCGAATACAGTCCGGTACAGGGAGATTTAGCTGTTTTGACAGCACAGCGGCTAACGAGGACAAAGTTGTCGCTGCATCGAAGGTGGCCATTTTTTTGGGCTAGTATCGGAGCAACAATCTTCGCTCATATTATCGTGCACTGAAATGTATTCGGTTGCCGTGTTGTGTCCAAACAGCAAATCGTCAAAATCTCCAATTACTGGTGGTTTAACCACTTTCAGACCGGACCATTTTGCTGGTAAATGACCAGAGGTCTTTTTACACTTTGGCACTGCGCTGCTTTAACTGGTAATTGCGCGGTCATGCAATGTTGTACCCAAACAAAATTTGCGTCCTTTTCTTCCCACAAATAGAGCTTTCTTTTGATGGTATTTGATTGCCTCTGCGATTTTTATTTTTTGCGATATAAACGTAAAAAGACCGCAAATTTTGAAAAAAAATGATATTTTCTACTTTTTGTTATTAGAAAAATCCAATAAACTCAATTTTAGTCATACATTTAGGCCAAAATGTATTCAGCCACATGTCTTTGGTAAAAAAAAAGTCAATAATTGTATATTTATTGGTTTGCGCAAAAGTTGTCACATCTACAAACTAAGGTACGTTTTCTGGAATTTACGCAGCTTTTAGTTTACGACTGCCTATCTCATTTCTTGAGGTGCTAAAATGGCAGGGCAGTACAAAACCCCCCCAAATGACCCCATTTTGGAAAGTAGACCCCCTAAGGAAATTGATAAGAGGCATGTTGAGCCCATTGAATATTTTATTTTTTTGCCTCAAGCGATTGAATAATGACAAAAAAAAAATTTTTTTTTTTTTTTTACACAAAGTTGTCACTAAATGATATATTGCTCACACATGCTATGGGCGTATGTGAAATGACACCCCAAAATAAATTCTGCTGCTTCTCCTGAGTACGGGGATACCACATATGTGGGACTTTTTGGGAGCCTAGCCGCGTACGGGGCCCCGAAAACCAAGCACCGCCTTCAGGCTTTCTAAGGGCGTAAATTTTTGAGTTCACTTCTCACTACCTATTACAGTTTTGAAGGCCATAAAATGCCAAGATGGCACAAAACCCCCACAAATGACCCCATTTTAGAAAGTAGACACCCCAAGCTATTTGCTGAGAGGCATGTTGAGTTCATGGAATATTTTATATTTTGCCACAAGTTGCGGGAAAATTACAAACTTTTTTTTTTTTTTTTTTTTTTCACAAAGTTGTCACTAAATGATATATTGCTCACACATGCCATGGGCATATGTGAAATGACACCCCAAAATAAATTCTGCTGCTTCTCCTGAGTACGGGGATACCACATATGTGGGACTTTTTGGGAGCCTAGCCGCGTACGGGGCCCCGAAAACCAAGCACCGCCTTCAGGCTTTCTAAGGGCGTAAATTTTTGAGTTCACTTCTCACTACCTATTACAGTTTTGAAGGCCATAAAATGCCAAGATGGCACAAAACACCCACAAATGACCCCATTTTAGAAAGTAGACACCCCAAGCTATTTGCTGAGAGGCATGTTGAGTCCATGGAATATTTTATATTTTGCCACAAGTTGCGGGAAAATTACAAACTTTTTTTTTTTTTTTTTTTTTTCACAAAGTTGTCACTAAATGATATATTGCTCACGCATGCCATGGGCATATGTGAAATGACACCCCAAAATAAATTCTGCTGCTTCTCCTGAGTACGGGGATACCACATATGTGGGACTTTTTGGTAGCCTAGCCGCGTACGGGGCCCCGAAAACCAAGCACCGCCTTCAGGCTTTCTAAGGGCGTTACAGTTTTGAAGGCCATAAAATGCCAAGATGGCACAAACCCCCCCCAAATGACCCCATTTTGGAAAGTAGACACCCCTAAATTTAGGGGTACACTAGTGAGACTAGGTAATAAATGGCGGGTGCCCTGAAACTATAAAAAAATAACTAACCAACCAGCGTCACCTGTAACAGTTATATGGTGATCACTGGTGAAAGGGTTAACTAGGGGGCAATCAGGGGGCTTTATGCGGTAGTATATGGGGGTCCCTGGCGCTATAAAAAGCTGCGGCGAACCTAAATACCTACCTGCCTAACTAGCGTCACCTGTGACACTAATACAGCGATCAGAAAAACGATCGCTTATTAGGCTGGGTTCACACTGGAGCGATGCGGGAACGCCACGAATGCGCGGCGGGTTCCCGCATCGCATGCCTCCCGGCGGCAGTTCACACTGCCCTATGCGAACTGCTGGGAGTGTCAGTGAAATGTTACTGACACCCCCAGATCAGTTCGCATATCGCAGTGCGATCTGCAAACTCGGATCGCATGGTGTGAACACCCATGCGATCCGATTCTGCTGCGGGCCAAAAAAAGGGTCCCGTGCGAATTTGCGGCGGGTGCGGCGAATGGCTGAACTCGAATCGCACAGAGATCGGATGTGATTTGCACTGCAGTGCGGTGCGAATCACATCCGTTCTCAAACCGCTGCAATGTGAACCCAGCCTTAGTGACACTGGCGACGGGGGGTGATCACGGGGTTAAACCTTTATTGGGGGGGTTAGGGGGGTACCTTAGAACTAAAGGGGGCTAACCCTAACTGCCCTAACAGTTATTAGTCACAAATGACACCCGCCGGGTGATCAGGGGGTTAAACCTTTATTAGGTAATAAATGGCGGGTGCCCTGAAACTATAAAAAAATAACTAACCAACCAGCGTCACCTGTAACAGTTATATGGTGATCACAGGTGAAAGGGTTAACTAGGGGGCAATCAGGGGGCTTTATGCGGTAGTATATGGGGGTCCCTGGCGCTATAAAAAGCTGCGGCGAACCTAAATACCTACCTGCCTAACTAGCGTCATCTGTGACACTAATACGGCGATCAGAAAAATGATCGCTTATTAGGCTGGGTTCACACTGGAGCGATGCGGAAACGCCGCGAATCCGCGGCGGGTTCCCGCATCGCATGCCTCCCGGCGGCAGTTCACACTGCCCTATGCGAACTGCTGGGAGTGTCAGTGAAATGTTACTGACACCCCCAGATCAGTTCGCATATCGCAGTGCGATCTGCAAACTCGGATCGCATGGTGTGAACACCCATGCGATCCGATTCTGCTGCGGGCCAAAAAAAGGGTCCCGTGCGAATTTGCGGCGGGTGCGGCGGGTGTGGCGGGGGCGGCGGGTGCGGCGAATGGCTGAACTCGAATCGCACAGAGATCGGATGTGATTTGCACTGCAGTGCGGTGCGAATCACATTCGTTCTCATAAACCGCTGCAATGTGAACCCAGCCTTAGTGACACTGGCGACGGGGGGTGATCACGGGGTTAAACCTTTATTGGGGGGGGTTAGGGGGGCACATTATAACTAAAGGGGGCTAACTCTAACTGCCCTAACAGTTATTACAGTCACAAATGACACCAATGCAAAAAAAAAAAAAAAAAAAAAAATGACATTGGTGTCACTGTGACTGGGGGGCAGGGGTAATTGGGGGGGTGATCGGGGGGTAAAGGGGGGGTGTGAGTGTGCCTGGCATGTTCTACTGTGTGTGTAGAGTGTTGGTGCAACTCACCGATCCGCTCTCCTCCGTGTCGGAACGAAAAATACCGACACGGAGGAGAGAATACATCACTTCCTCTCCTGTGTTTACATTACAGGAGAGGAAGTGATGTCACCGGGGATTTCCATTCGTCGAGAGCGATCGCGAGGGGGTGGCCATGAATGAATGGCCGCCCCCTCATCCCGGATCGCTCTCGAAGGGATGCCGACCGCCGCAGGCACCGGGGGGGGGGCCCGATCGGGCCCCCCACCCGCGGGCAGGCAGGGACTTATATATACGCCCATATGCCTGCCCGTGCCATTCTGCCGACGTATATCGTCGTGCGGCGGTCGGCAAGTGGTTAAAGAAACCGGAAGTTAAGAAGTTGGAGTTTCTGATGAGTTAGCTATTTTGACAGAACAACGGCTGGATGGTAGGAAGAGGAAAGAGCTCAAAGTGAGGGCTGGAACTCACACTGGAACACAGCGTCCACCCAGATGACGTCACTAAGCAGTGACGCCTTTCGGAACATGTGCAGTAGGAGAAAAACCAGGGAGACTGCGCGCTCCTTTCTCAAGCTGAATTAGGAAGGAACCTGTGTAGTCCTTTATATTGCCATCTAGTGGACATTATGATTATCATAAACTACACAGTGCCCACCCAGACTTTGGATTAACCCTATGCTCCCTGTGGCAATCCTATAACAAGATGCCAGTAACAATACAATTATATATAAATAAAAATATAAATAAGAATGTATAAAAAAAAAAAATCTATTATATATATATATATAAAAAAAAACTGATATATATATATATATATATACATATATATATATATATATATATATATATATACACACACTCATATATTATATATGTATACACACACACACACACACACATATACATAGTAAAATATAATTCATATATGTCTAAGTTATTTTTTAAGAGAAAACAGTACCAACATAATAAATGTAAAATAACATAAGCTAAAAAAAAAAAATATATATATATATATGATCACATAATTGGAAAATCACACACACTCCTGCTGGGAGAAAAACAGGTGCATGGACCTAAATGTTGAGGTGTGTTCCCAAACTCGTTAAAGTGAGGAAGCCAAAGTTAAAATGTCCATCAAAATTTGCTAATGCATCTAACACTACCCTCTCCCTAGACAATGCTGCTGTCCAAATGTGTCTCTGTTGTCTCTGCATAGAATGGAGCTAGCGTAAAGATAACCATATATGGATCAAAATTTGTCTGGTTCAGCAGGGGCAGAATTTCAATCCATATTTGGCTAGGGTAGTTGTACAGAAGTCGATCTACCAATGGACCTTTGTACAACCGCCCTGTCAGATTTTTGCTGCTCGATCAGCACTGCCGGCTATAGCTGTCATCACCGATCGTGTATTCTGACAGCAGGGAAGTCTTACCGCTATAAGAATACAAAGGCACAGCAGGAGAATTCCCCCATCTACATATCCTAAATCCCACATATGCAGTAATTGAACAGATCATCAATAACAGTATTAAATGTTTTATGGTATCAATAGAAACTTTTAGTGGCAGGTTGCCAACAATGGGCAACGAAAGTTTATGGTCATACAGTATGTGTGATGGAATGTGTGAATGTTTCTATTTGAAAATGTATTAAAAGCAACAAAATTGGCAAGTGAATGTCAAGAATATGCTAAGATGTTCCTTTTCAATCTTTCGTAAGCAGTTTGTGTTTTACTAGTTTGACATTTTTTTTATTTTACTAATTTCCAGCACCTCCATGAACAAACACCAAAGGAGGTTTTCCATAAGGTAAGTTGTGGATGTGTAAATAAAGTATAGAAACCTGCTTTTCTTTACAAACACACACATGTCAAAAGATATAGCTAAAGTTTGCCCTAAAGAACACAAGCTTTTAAAAGATTTTATCCCTAGTGATGGCTCTCTTCTGATTGGCTAGTTATATTCTTGTGCAACCGCTATAAAAAAAAAAAGCATAGCTTAGGTCAGATGAGATTTGACTGCTCAGTTGTTGGATCACTTCCAATATCAAATAAGCAACCTCTATGGTTGGAAGGACGATATGTTATTGTTAGAGCTGTGAAAATATTTAATAGGCTAGAACTGGTTTCAGCAGATGTCGTAGATTGCATCCAAATAATGTTACTTACGAATTTAAACATATGTTGCAAAATTATAATAAACATCACGCCAAATGAACGTGTAGCTAACATTAAATATTGATGCCCGTATTACACCGATTGCTGCTTTAATCATGAGAAATTGTACATCAAAATCTTCTAAAAAAAACAACACGGAACCACAAACAACACATAATAGTCACACAAATAACCCTGTATAAAATTTTGATAGATCATCACACCAGACACAAACTTGGTATAAGAATAGCCTGCAGCATTATTCATTGGTTTAAATTTTCCAAAATGTTATACATTTACAGTATTACATCAAACCGAAAAATGTCTTTTATAATAAAACCACCAACCATCCATCACTAATGCTTGGCTAGATTTGCTAAAGCATCTTGTGCAACATTCACATTAGGTTCTTAAACCACCCCCCCCCCCCCCTTTAGTCAGGCCTGACTTCTCAGGCTCGACTACATAAGCTGGGCTTCCACCAATACTGAGAGGTCTTTTCTATGCATCCCAAGAGTAAAGATATCAAGGTCAACATTGGATAGATGACTTGCATTGTGCCTGTAGAGACTTCAAACTCTGTATTCTATAAATAGCAACATGTTAAAGGAACATCAATACAACTGATGCAATAGTTTACAACAGCTGACCATAGTGATTTTGTCTTATCTCTATGAATAACGCACTATAGGACATGTTCTGGTATGGTTCTAACACTCTCACGTCTGTGTTTTGTATTTATAGGTTTAAAGTGAGCGAGGACAAACCGGACTGAAGTATTCGTCTAAGAAGATTTTTAAAGCACTTTTAGGATCTCATGGATTTCCCTTCTTGATGCATAAAGACAGCAATAATATGGGTGGAAACGGCATTCACAGGGACACCTTATGAGTGCAGCTGGTATTCAGAAGGACACTACTGACCAGTGTACTAAAAACAAAAAAGGTGGCTGGGTTTGATGTTTAATGCCTCAAGAATCACCCAGTCTCTAGTGCTTGATGGCCATTAGGAACATATTTATAGCATTACGTTGTATATATGTAGGAAGGAAAACATGATTGTCTTCTAAACCCTTATATGAATATTCTCATTTAGCTTCTAATGGCTGCTTGAAGCGGTGTTGGAAAGATTGATTGTAGAAATGTCTTATCAGAAACGGTTACAGAGCCCCACTGAGCAAATAAGCTTAACCATTGAGAGCTCTTCTCATCACCTGAGGTCTGTATATATCAGACTGTGACTGAAGCACTGTGGTGCATCCTCTAGTGGTTTCTCCATAGGAATATATGAATGGATGGAGAAGTTGCTTCAGCAAGTGTCAATAGTAGCGCAACTGAAAAAGTTAAACTAATAAAGGATATGCAAGTGGTGAAGGCGGCCAATCGAAGCATAAATGAAAAGCCAGCAAGACACAAAAACCTGCCACACTCTACCCAAAGTGGAGATGACTTAACAGTCATAAAGGCAATATGGAAAGATGTCTGTTCAGGTAGAAGTCCTCAGCACCTTTCCTCCTGTGGCCACAGTGTGAATGTGTAAGCTTGTTTACACTATGGGAATATTTTTGATTAATTTCCATGTATGACCTGTTGGTGAACCACCTACCATTCCCCATGAGAGGGTTCCCATTGAAAAGGAGGAAGGGACATCTTTCCATATTGACTTTATGACTCTTATAATTAAGGCCCCATGCACACGAGACGCCGATGCAAACTCTGTTAAATGTTTTTAAAAGCTGAAACCGGCATTTAGAAAAAAACAGTATTATTTAAATATTTCATCCATTTTGTGAGACCAGAGTGAGTAGCAGCAGCTGTGAGAGCAGCAGTGTACTTGTACGTGTATTTAGCATGTCACTTGCCATGTCACCTGCCACAACTTGGGGATTGTCCACTTGCTACGTCATCTGCCACAAGTTGGGGATTGTCCACCTGCCACGTCACCTGCCACAAGTTGTGGATCGTCACTCAGGGGACTTTTTCTTTCTTTAAGGAATTTATTTAGATTTTTTTATATATTGTATCCATCATTATTTTGTGTTAGTGTGGTATTTTTGTATTTTGTTTGTTGTTCACAATTGCATCCAGGTCGTTGTTGGAAGGTGCTTATTGTCCTCATTTACCAGTGCAATAACATAAAATTTTTGTAAGCCTTTACTATTGCTGTATTATGTGACAGCTGTGTAACTGTGCATGAGCAACGCAGAAGAGGTACCTGCAGGAATCATTCTTGATCTAGGACAGGAAAGTTTATATATTTGAAGTTGAACTTTATTTTAGTTTGGTATAGAGTAGGAAAGGTTTATGAGATGTGTCTCTAAAATGTATGTGAATGGTCCTAAATCTCAACGACAACATGGGTCGCGTGCACGCACAAGCACACGGCTATCCGGAGACACGTTGAGAAGCTCCACCTAGCATGGACTACACGCGACTGTCAGGGTAAACCCGCTGCGGGCAGTTGAACATAGTCAGTTTGAAAGGTAGGGTGCAATGAAGTAACGAGTGAACATCAAGTCCTGCAATGGAGACGCATGAAATATTGGTGCAAGTGTATGGGACAGAGCACACCATCATCCGTGAAGATCTTGGTAAGCGGAAGATCTGTTTCCAGTTTGTGCCCCCACAAGCTGACAGACAAACAGAAAGCAAAACGGATAGCAAACTCTGGAAATTTCATTACCATGTGTGACCAGGATCCATCCTTTGTTTCCCTGCCTAAAGAGCATCATGAAAATGAAATGTGTGACATCGGTTCTGCGACAGTTTCCAGAAGCTTTAAGAACATTGCTACAGTGTGTTGGTAAGGATGGCGATTATTTTGAATTCCAATAAAGTTAATTTGGCTCTTACGTTTTATTTGTTTTCTGATGCCATTCTCCAAACTTTTTAGACACACCTCGTAGAGTCTTTACATTACTTTTTACTGTCCCAGAGACAAAACAAAAAGTAAAAGGAAATCCCACCACTGAGAACGGTCACCGGAACCAGTATGTCCATTCAAATATTGCCCCCTATTTCTAGTTTGATGATTACTGTGAAATGTTGGCTTTGCTCTCCACTCTTCTCTGTCCCAGGGATAGTGGCCATCATCAGGACATGTATTGATGGTGAATCTCCCCTCCAGAGCAGACAGCATTAAAATCTCTCACACTTTCTAAATCTATTGAAAAAAAATAAAAATAAAAATGTTTTTTTTTGGCTGTAATTTTTATTTAAAATTATGTATAGAATATAGATGTAAGAGATCATGAATGCACTTTAACACTACATTTGTAGTTAAACTTGATCCTATGTTTGTTTATCCACGACTTATACAGAACAAGTGTCCTTATTCTCTATAGTTCTGTTTAGTTCATGTAAAAATTTGTGTGGCTATTTTTCAAAAATACTTGTTACATTTTTGCACTATGGCCATAGTAGCCAAGTGTATGTTATGTGAAACGTATTTGTTGCATACACCTTGCCTTGTTGGTCCTGTTTTTTCCGTCTTCTATCCCTATCGATTTTGTTTTGAAAGAAATGTCCATACTTTTAATTTTAGGAGGGAAAAAGAAAAAATGTATAAAGCCCAACTCCAGACTACGAAAAAAAAATAAAAATAAATGAAAGGTGTGCACATCCTCACGTTTCCAGGAAGGGGACTGTAATAGCATGGAATACCTTGATTCAAGGCCTCACAGGCTTTTCCCCCCACCATTTCCCCAGCAGCCAATCACCTTCCTACTTGCTGAAATCTTCATATACAATGCAGATCCAGTGGGAAGAGAAGGGGGGCGGTGTAATGTGGGCACACACGTTTATTATTAATGCCCAGATTGGAGCTTAGCTTTGACATATTGGGTTATAAGAGTTATGAATATAATTTGAATTGAGTTTTAAATAATGGTGTAGATTTGGGTTTGGCTTTCCATCTGGATGCATTTTTAAAAATACAGGCCTATGCTGATTGCCACTATATAAGTGTTTTTTTTTTGTTTATGTCTGCTTGTTCCCAGTCTGTTTATCTGTTTCTTTCTTTCTCTTTTTTTTTTTTCCCCCTTTCCTCCTACCTTATACACAGTTCATTACCTGTACTGGTTACAATATCAGTGGCTGCCAATTCACAAATGTACAGTGGTGTGAAAAAGTGTTTGCCCCCTTCCTCATTTCCTGTTCCTTTGCATGTTTGTCACAATTAAGTGTTTCGGAACATCAAACCAATTTAAACAATAGTCAAGGACAACACAAGTAAACACAAAATGCAATTTGTAAATGAAGGTGTTTATTATTAAAGGTGAAAAAAAATCCAAACCATCATGGCCCTGTGTGAAAAAGTGATTGCCCCCTAAACCTAATAACTGGTTGGGCCACCCTTAGCAGCAACAACTGCAACCAAGCGTTTGCGATAATGTGCAATGAGGCTTTTACAGCGTCCTGGAGGAATTTTGGCCCACTCATCTTTGCAGAATTGTCCTAATTCAGTTACATTAGAGGGTTTTCGAGCATGAACGGCCTTTTTAAGGTCATACCACAACATCTCAATAGGATTCAGGTCAGGACTTTGGCTAGGCCACTCCAAAGTCTTCATTTTGTTTTTCTTCAGCCATTCGGTGGTGGACTTGCTGGTGTGTTTAGGATCATTGTCCTACTGCAGAACCCAAGTTCGTTTCAGCTTGAGTACACGAACAGATGGTCGGACATTCTCCTTCAGGATCTCTTGGTAGACATCAGAATTCATAGTTTCTTTTATCACGGCAAGTCTTCCAGGTCCTGAAGCAGCAAAACAGCCCCAGACCATCACACTACCACCACCATATTTTACTGTTGGTATAATGTTCTTTTTATGAAATGCAGTGTTCCTTCTACGCCAGATATACTTGGACACACACCTTCCAAAGAGTTCCACTTTTGTCTCATCGGTCCACAGAATGTTGTCCCAAAAGTCTTGGGGATCATCAAGATGTGTTGTGGAGAAATTGAGACGAGCTTTGATATTATTTTTGCTCAGCAGTGGTTTTCTCCTTGGAACTCTGCCATGCAGGCCATTTTTGCCCAGTCTTTTCCTGATGGTGGAGGCATGAACGCTGACCTTAACTGAGGCAAGTGAGGCCTGCAGTTCCTTGGACGTTGTTGTGGGGTCTTTTGTGACCTCTTGGATGAGTCGTCGCTGCGCTCTTGGGGTAATTTTGGGCGGCCGGCCACTCCTGGGAAGGTACACCACTGTTCCATGTCTTCGCCATTTGTGGATAATGGCTCTCACTGTGGTTCGCTGGATTCCCAAAGCTTTGGAAATGGCTTTATAACCCTTTCCAGACTGATAGATCTCAATTACTTTCTTTCTCAATTGCTCCTGAATTTCTTTGGGTCTCGGCATGATGTGTAGCTTTTAAGGATCTTCTGGTGGACCTTACTGTGTCAAGCAGCTCCTATTTAAGTGATGCCTTGATTGTGAACAGGTGTGGCAATAATCAGGCCTGGGTGTGGCTAGAGAAATTGAACTCAGGTGTGGACAACCACAGTTATAGTATGTTTTAACAAGGGGGGGCAATCACTTTTTCACACAGGGCCATGATGGTTTGGATTTTTTTTCACCTTTAATAATAAACACCTTCATTTACAAATTGCATTTTGTGTTTACTTGTGTTGTCCTTGACTATTGTTTAAATTGGTTTGATGTTCCGAAACACTTAAGTGTGACAAACATGCAAAGGAACAGGAAATGAGGAAGGGGGCAAACACTTTTTCACACCACTGTATATAATAAACTGCACTGTGAATTGAAATATTTTTGCCTTTTTACTGTATACATGACTGTAGATTTTGGTCTCTTTTTTGTTGAAGAAAATGTTAATAAAAATTATGCTAAAAATAAAATAAAACTGCATTTTCTGCTCATTAGTACTGTATCTGTTTTTTTTCCAGTATCGTAGTCATGGGAAAAATATAGTGTACGACAATGCATCTGCATCTACCACAATGACCGTGCAAAAATAAAAGCAAACTGCCTTTAGGAGTAACAGAGTACAGTATTCCAAAAGTATTGTACATACATGTCACAGTCCATTACAAACAGCTCAGAAAGGGCTAAAACTAAAAACCAAATGTGAAGCATAAAAAGTACAAAAACAAAAAAACAAACCTTTAAATCAGTATTAAACCTAAAAGCAAACATTTACAGCCTCTTGAAAAAGTATTTACACCCCTTAAAACTTTCCACATTTTGTAATGTTACAACCAAAAATGTAAATGGATTTATTATGATAGACCAACCCAAAAGTAGCACATAATTGTAAAGTGGAAGGAAAATTATAGTTTTCAAAATTTTCTACAAATAAATATCGGAGGGGTCTGGCGTGCATTGGTATTCACCCCCCCCCCCCCCTTTACTCTGATACCCCTAACTAAAATCTAGTGGAACCAATTGCCTTCAGAAGTCACCTAATTAGTAAATAGATTCCACCTGTGTGCAATTTATTCTCAGTATAAATACAGCTGCTCTGAGAAGCCCTCACGTTTGTAAGAGAGCCTTTGTGAACAAACAGCATCATGAAGGCCAAGGAAGACACCAGATAGGTTAGGGATAAAGTTGTGGAGAAGTTTAACCATTTGATATCCACGCCATGGCCGAATGACGACCACAGCTTGGATGTGAATTCACGGGGGGGCAGTCTTATGATGGCCAACCCTGTGCGCGCTCACTGAGACTTGGGTGATCACCGCTCCGAGTAAGGGGCCGGCCCCGGCCCCTTACCATGTGATCAGCCAATGACAGCTGATCACATGATCAAAACAAAAGCTCGGTGATCGTTTTTTTTTTCTCCTCATGCTGACAGTGGAGGAGAAAAAAAAAAAAAAAAAAAAGAAGCCGTTTACCGGCTTATCTTAAAGGGACATCGGTTCCAAAACAGAAGAGGCAATTATGCCTCCTGAAAGTGCCCACACGTGCCACTTATCAATGCCAATCAGTGCCACCTAGAAGTACTGCATATCAGTGTAACCGATCAGTGCCCATCACTGCCACCTATTGGTGCCCATCAGTGCCGCCTCATCAGCGTACATCAATGACGGACAAAAATTACCGGTTTTAAAATTTTATAACAAAAATAATTTTTTTTTTTTTTTAAATTCGGTCTTTTTAAATAAATAATAATAATAAAAATAAAAAAAAAAATTATATATATATATATATATATATATATATATATATATATAGATATATAGATATATATATATAAAAAAAAAAAAGATCGCACAAGTGATCAAATACCACCAAAAGAAAGCTATTTGTGAGAAAAAAATGGTAAAAATTTCATTTGGGATCAGTGTAGTATGACTGCGCAATTGTCAAAGTGCATCAGTGCTGAAAATTGGTCTGGCTAGGAAGGGGGGTTTAAATGCCCAGTAAGCAAGGGGTTAAAACAGGGTTAGGTTATAAAAAAAAAAAAAAAATATCCCAAACTTTGAACATCTCATGGAGCACAGTTTGATCCATCATCTGTAAATGGAAAGAATGGCACAACTGCAAACCTACCAAGACAAACCTCTCCCTTGCCCGGCCTGTTAGTTTAGGTGGGCAAGGGAGAGAATCTGTCCACAGGACAGCTATTAGTCGTGCACTCCACAAATCTGGCCTTCAGGGAAGAGTGGCAGGAAGAATGTCATTGTTGAAAGAAAGCCATAAAAAGTCCCGTTTGCAGGGGGCAACACAGCAAACATGTGGAAGAAGGTGCTCTGGTCAGATGAGACCAAAATTGAACTTTTTGGCCTAAAAGCAAAATATTGTGTGGCGGAAAACTAACACTGCACATCACCCTAAACACACCACCCGCACCGTGAAACATGGTGGTGGCAGCATCATGTTGTGGGGATGCTTTTCTTCAGCAGGGACAGGGAAGCTGGTCAGAGTTGGTGGGAAAATGGATGTAGCCAAATACAGGGTAATATTAGAAGAAAGCCTCTTAAGCCTTTTACACACAATTGGATTTTCCGACAGTAAATGTGCGATGAGAGGCTGTTGGCGGTAAATCTGACCACGTGTATGCTCCATTGGACAATTGTCAGATTTTCCGCAAACAAATGTTGGATGGCAGGCTTTAAAATGTTCCGGACAAATGCCTGTTGTCGGATTTTCTGAGCGTGTGTACACAAGTCCGTCATACAAAAGTCCAAAGTAAAAACACGCATGCTCGGAAGCAAGGACGAGCCAGAAGTGGTCAGTCTTGTAAACTAGCGCTCATAATGGAGAACAAACACTTGTGACGTGGCAAATTATGGAATCTTGAAATGTAGCGCACATTCAATAATGGGGCAATAATGAAGCTTCTTTGCTGGTGATACTGATGGAGTTATTGCAAACAAATTTTCAAAGGTTTTTTTTTCTTCTAGTGATAAAGAATATTTGTATTTTTTATTTGTGCAAGTTACCACAACACCATTATCCCACAGTTTTTAAGAACAAAAGATACAAATATGTTGGTGTTCCTTGTCAATTTTACATTGTATTTTTTTTACATGTAACTGCCTACTCCCAAAACGGTCATTTGAAGTAAAACACATAGCCAAGCATTATTCTCCACAATAAAATTTTTTTATTGTTCATTAAAAAAAAAGAAAACAATAAAATAAAATTAGACATGCTATCTATAAATAGAACTTAACAAAAAAAGTACATTCTATGCATCCAAAAATATAGACAATATACCAAATCAAATCATTATTCAACCAAAAAAAAATGAATGTCAAAAGCAATAACTCGAAGGCCAATAATAAATAACATGTCATCTCCTCCGATTCCACAACATGTCTGGTTGATAAACAGCCATTCAGAAACTACCTGAAAAGCGCAAACTGAAAAGCGCGAATTTAACACTCAAACTTCTAAAACGAAATTAGCAGAAGGAGCCCAAAAGGGCGGTGCTAAGGAGCTGAAAAACCACATGGTACGTCACTACGTTCATGTTTGTTGGCCAACAATTTCTTGCCTTTTTTATGCAAGACAAGTTTGGCACAACGCCCTTTGGACAAAAGTCCACGGTTTTGTTGGCCAACAATCCGATTGTGTGTACGAGGCTTTAGTGTCTGCAAGACTTAAGATGATGGGGGGGGGGAGGTTCATCATCCAACAGGACGACGACCCTACCTAAACACACAGTCAAAGCTACAATGGAATGCTTTAGATCAGGGTTTCTCAACGCCAGTCCTCAAGGCGCCCCTACAGGTCAGGTTTTCAGGCTTACCATTATTTTGCACAGGTGATTTGATCAGTTTCACTGCCATAGTAATTACTATAGCCGTATCATCAGAAGGAAATCCTGAAACATGACCGTTGGGGTGCCTTGAGGACTGAAGTTGAGAAACGCTGCTTCAGATCTAACATGAATCTGCTTTGAATGGCCCAAAGTCCAGACCTAAAGCCAATCGAGAATCTGTGGCAAGACTTAAAAAATGCTGTTCACAGATGCTCTCCATCCAATCTGACAGAGCTTGAGGAGCTTGAGCTAAATGTAATTATATAGATGTGGAAACCTGGTAGAGACATCCCCCCAAAAAAAAAAGAAGGTTCTACAAAGTATTGACTCAGGGGGGCTGAATACAAATGCACGCCACACTTTTCCCATTTGTAAAAAAAAATGAACTATTTATCTTTTTCCCTCCACTTCACAATTATGTGCCACTTTTTGTTGGTCTAACGCATAAAATCCCAATAAAACACATTTACGTTTTTAGTTGTAACATGACAAAATGTGGAAAATTTCAAGGGGTATGAATACTTTTTAAAAGGCACTGTATTTTATTGCAGCTTACCAAATCTATAGATGTGATGGCTACATAAGTGTTTTATTATTTTTAACTTGCGATCCAGCCAATAAGTCTGTTATTCCAAATAAACTCTTCTGCAAATGTATCAGTTAGCACTGCTGAGAGAAACCATTTACCACTGAGGTGCGAACAATGACCAACTTTTGTGTATAACCTTCACCCCAAAAGAAAAAAACAACTTTTGCAATAACCGCTTGTGCAACTGTAGCGCGAGCTGGAGTTTGTCTTCAATTTGTTAGATGGACTGGCAGATTTAAATACACCAACACTCCACACCCCCAAGATTAACAATGCTGCTCTCTGCTGTGCCTTTGCGCTCCTTCATCCAGAATGGAGGCACTCTAATACAGGTGGTGCATTACTGGCCAGATCATCAGGGGAAAACCTAAAAAAGAAAAACAAATGCAGCCACCACATCTGATTGGCAAGCTGCAAAATATTACAGATTTGGTTTTAATACTGTATCGGCTACAAAATAACTCACACAGCCATTAATAGGGGTTGTAAAAGCTTGTGTAAAAAATAAAACACCTGGCAATGACCCCCCCCCCACTTACCTGAGCCCCGAATCTCCATGGGCACGATCCCACATTGCTTTCCCCCAGCTCTTGTTGGCTCTTCATTGAATGACTGATAGCAGCACAAGCATTGGCACTGGCTAAGTTACAAGGTCTCAGGTGTGAATGGAGAGCATGTGTGTTAAATTTGGTGGAATCGCTCTCACGCCCTCATATGCCGCGTACACACGGTTGGAGAATCCGTCGGAATGCGTCTTATCGGACCTTGTCGTCAGATAATCCGACTGTGTGTGGTATGCATCGGACTGATTCCGTCCGAATCTCTGTCCGACCCAATTTTCCAACATGTTGGAAATACTTCCAGACCAACTGGGCCGGTCGGACCTAATCCGATCATGTGTAGAGCATTTTGATCAGACCAAGTGCTACGCATGCTCAGATCAAATTCCTACATCAAAGCTTTTGGCTACTAGCCTGAATGTAGTCCCATCGTAACGAAATTACATCATCACGTTCTGAAAGATCGGATTTTTCGACAACTTAGTCCGACCGTGTGTATGCAACAGTTTCGGACACAATCCGTCAGACTAAATCTGACGGACAAAATCCGACGGATTTGGTTGGCAGAATCTCCGACCGTGTGTACAGGGGCTTACTGGTCACTGGAAGTGTAACATGGCATAGAACTCTGAGGATCTGAAAAAAAGAATTGTTGCTCTACATAAAGATGGCCTAGGCCAGGGATATGCAATTAGCGGACCTCCAGCTGTTGCAGAACTACAAGTCCCATGAGGCATAGCGAGACTCTGACAGCCACAAGCATGAAACCCAAAAGGCAGAGGCATGATGGGACTTGTCGTTTTGCAACAGCTGAAGGTCCGCTAATTGCATATCCCTGGCCTAGGCTATAAGAAGATTGCCAAGACCCAGAAACTAAGCTTCAGCACGGTAGCCAAGAACATACAGCTGCCAGTATTGCTGCAGAGGTTGAAGGGGTGGGGGGGGGGGGGTCAGCCTGTCAGTGCTCAGACCATATGTCGCATACTGCATCAAATTGGACTGCATTGCAGTCGCTCCAGAAGGAAGCCTCTTCTAAAAGATGATACACAAGAAAGCCCGCAAACAGTTTGCTGAAGACAAGCAGACTAAGGACATGGATTACTGGAACCATGTCCTGTGGTCTGATGAGACTTAAGCATTGTACAAACAATTGGATTTTCCGCAGACAAAACCTTGGACTTTTGTCCGAAGGGTGTTGGCCAGGAACTTGTCTTGCATGCACCATTTGGGCTCCATCTGCCAATTTAGTGTTATGCCGCGTACACACGATCGGAATTCTCGTTGGAAAAAGCTCTGATGGTTTTCCCGACGGAATTCCACTCAGGCTGTCTTGCATACGCACGGTCACACCAAATTCCGATCCTTTAGAACGCGGTGACGTACAACATGTACGACGGGACTAGAAAATGGAAGTTCAATAGCCAGTAGCCAATAGCTTGTCTTGTAGTTGAATCTGAGCATGCGTGATTTTTGGAGTGTCAGAATTGCATACACACGATCGGAATTTCCAATAAAGTTTTTCCGTCTGTAAAATTAAGAACATGCTATCAATTTTTGGCTGGCGGGAATTCGGACAGCTAAATTCCGATGGAGCATACACGCTGTCACATTTTCAGATGAAAAGCTCTCATTGGTCTTATTCTGCCCGGAATTCCGATCGCGAGTACGCGGCATTAGTAGAAGTTTGGCGAGTGTTGATTTGCGCTTTTCATTTCGTGCTTCAGTTTGTTTCTGACCAGCCATTCGTCAACCAGACACGTTGCAGAATCGGAGGAGATAACATGTTATTTATTATTGGCCTTAGCGTTATTGCTTTGACCCAAGTCCAGTCCAGGAACAGGAGGATGATTTCTACAACCAAAAATTAGTTGCTTTATCAATCGTGACCAATTATGTCATAAAAACAATAGTATGTGTCGCTACCCAACCAAAAAATGATATCAAAATCACCTACAATAAATTTAATTAAATATATATGTGCAAAATTAGTAATTTACACAATATTGTTGGCACATTGCTTAAGTGCAAAATCACGCATAAGGTGCAATAATACCCACACTTATAAGTATATTGTGCAATAATCTCATACGTGCAATCCACAAATAAAGTGCAAATAATAATGAATGAAGTCTATATATCACAAATGTAGTGATCAAAATGACAAAAGTGCTATTCAAAATCAAAAGTCCAGTAGTGAAAGTTCACAACATCCATGCAGTGATATCAAAGTCGCGTGTACATGATGCAACGCGTCACTTCCGGTCGTGGCCGAGACCAGAAGTTTGTTTTGTTTGCTCGCAAAATTGTCTACTAATAAGTGTGGATATATTCCATTAAAGCATCTGTTTATATACTGCACGAGAGCCCCCCTTTCTTCTGATCTCTTTTACTGCTGATGAATTGATAATATTGACGGTTTGGACACACGAGGAGCAGAGGAAGTGTGTGATTGCCACCAGTATTTACACAGCGTCTTATGGCCCTTGGTGGTCTGATATTGAGGTGAGAGGCCGGGGGAAACAGGGGGTGCACAAGTGGAGCACTGACGTATCCATCTATTGGTGGACTGTCACAGTGTGGAGTTACATACACCCCTATTTCACTGCATGGATGTTGTGAACTTTCACTATTGGAAATTTGATTTTGAATAACACTTTTGTCCTTTTCTGATCACTACATTTGTGATATATGGACTTCATTTACTATTTGCACTTTATTTGTGTATTGCACGTATGAGATTATTGCACAATATACTTATAAGTGTGGGTATTACTGCACCTTATGCGTGATTTTGCACTTTAGTAATTTACACAATATCGTTTGCACATTGCTTATTTTGCACATATGTTTCATTTATTAATTAATTGTAGGTGATTTTGATATCATTTTTTGGTTGGGTAGCGCCACATACTATTGTTTTTATATTTCTTTGATGGTGTAGAGATCACTATTTATGCTGGCAGCTTGCCGTAGTAAAATTTGAGTATTAGGCATTTATCAGGGATATTAGTCGGGGTTGTGCGCATTAGTACCTTTTTTTTTTTTTATATTTTAGAATTATGTGATATGCCTTTGCTGCGGAAGCTCCAGGAGAATAATCCAGGTTGATTTTTGGAATTATCTCCCAATGACAGACCCCTGCTTTCACCAACACTTGGCATTGTTGACCCCCTATATTAAGAAATCGGGACACATGCATGAGGCTTTTATTTTTTTGGTTGAATAATGATTTGATATATTTTTGGATGCATAGAATGCACTTTTTGGATAAGTTCTATTGGTAGATAACATGTCTAATTTTATTTTATTTTTATTTTTATTTTTTTAATGCACAATAAAACAAAATTGTGCAGAATACTTGGATATGTGTCTTACTTCAAATGACAGTTTGGGAGTAGGCAGTTACATTTAAAAAAATAATACAATCTAAAATTGACAAGCGACACCAACATAGTTTTATCTTTGATCTTAAAAACTACGGGATAATGGTGTGGTTGTAACTTGCGCGCCCCCCCCCCCCCCAAAAAAAAGCACAATATTATTCTTGATATCACTAGAAAATAAAAGCCTTTTAAAATAAGTTTGGCAGAACTCCATCAGTATCACTAGCAAAGCAGCTTCATTATTATCCCATTAAACCACTTCGCACCCAGGCCAATTCTGACATTTCTCTCCTACATGTAAAATTCCTAATTTTTTTGCTAGAAAATTTACATAGCACCCCCAAACATTATATATGGTTTTTTTTTAGCAAAGACCCTAGAGAATACAATGGCGGTCATTGCAACTTTTTATCTTGCACGGTATTTGTGCAGCAATTTTTCGAATGCGTTTTTTCAGAAAAAAAACAGTTTCATGCTTAAAAAAAAAAACAAACAGTAAAGTTAGCCCATTTTTTTGCATAATGTGAAAGAGGAGGATACGCCGAGTAAATAGATACCCAACATGTCACGCTTCAAAATTGCACACGCTCGTGGAATGGCGCCAAACTTTGGTATTTAAAAATCCCCATAGGCGACGCTTTAAATTCTTTTACTGGTTACATATTTTGGGTTACAGAGGTCTAGGGCTAGAATTATTGCTCTCGCTCTAACGTTCACGGCGATACCTCACATGTGTGGTTTGAACACCGTTTTCATATGTGAGCGGGACTTGCGTATGCGTTCACTTCTGTGCGCGAGCTCACGGGGACAGGGGCGCTTTAAATTTTTTTTTTTTATTATTAATTTTATTTTAATTTTTTTAGTTTTACACTTAAAAAAATAAATAAAAATTGATGACTTTTATTCCTATTACAAGGAATGTAAACATCCCTTGTAATAGGAATATGGCACGATCGGACCTATTTACAGTGAAATATGGGGTCAATCAGACCCCATATCTCACCTCTAGGCTGGGAAGAAAAAAAAAAAAAAAAGATCCTGGCTTCCTAGCCAGATCTGCGCCATTAATTTAAATACTGAGGCCGGGCGTGACGTCATAACATCGCGCCCGGCCTCCGAACAATCATAGAGACTCCGGGGACAATCTAGTCCGCCGGAAATCTCTATGATCACTTGCTGGGGCCGGCGGATCCTGTGACCGACTCAACGATGGAAATGGTGAGTCGGTAGAAGCACCGGAGGGCGGCGGGAGGGGCGTCCTCTCCCGCCGCCCGTAAGAACGATCAAGCGGCGGAACAGCCGCTATGATCATTCTTATGGTGTAGGGAATCGCCGGCTGAAAACGGCAATATCTGAATGATGTCTGTGGCCTCAGGCATCATTTAGATATAACCACCGAAACCCCATGACGTCAATAGACGTAGTGTGGGAACCAAGTGGTTAAAGAAGAGAATGTGCACTGCATTTTGAGATTTCATAATTTGCCACATCACGAATGTTAATTCTCCATTATGAACACTAGTTTACAAGACTTCTGGCTCGTCCTTGCTTCAGAGCATGCGTGTTTGTAGTTTGACTTTTGTCCGATGGACTTGTGTACACACGCTCAGAAAATTCAACAAGACATTTGTCCGCAGAAAATTTTAAAGCCTGCCATCCAACATTCGTCTGCGGAAAATCAGACAATTGTCCAATGGAACAAACAAAAAGGTCAGATTTTCAGCCAATAGCCTGCCATCACACAATTCCTGTTGGAAAATCCGATTCTGTGTACGAGGCTTAAGATAAACTTATTTGGTTCAGATGGTGTCAAGCGTGTGTGGCGGCAACCAGGAATATAAAGACAAGTGTGTCTTGCCTACAGTCAAGCATGGTGGTGGGAGTGTCATGATTGGGGGGCTGCATGAGTGCTAGGGAGCTCCAGTTTGAGGGAACCATGAATGGCAACATGTACTGTGACATACTGAAGCATAGCATGATCCCCTCCCTTCCAGAGTGGTCTACAGGGCAGTATTCCAATATAACAACCACAAACACACCTCCAAGACAACCACTGCCTTGCTAAAGAAGCTGAGGGTAAAGGTGATGGACTGGCCAACCATGTCTCAAGACCTAAACCCTATTCAGCATCTGAGGGGCATCCTCAAATGACAGGTGGAGGAGCGAAAGGTCTAACATCCACCAGCTCTGTGATGTTATGGAGGAGTGGCAGAGGACTCCAGTGGCAACCTGTGAAGCTCTGGTGAACTCCATGCCCAAGAGGGTTAAGGCAGTGCACGAAAATAAAATAAATGGTGGCCACATAAAATATGGATACTTTGGGCCCAATTTGGACATTTTCACTCAGGGGTGTACTCACTTTTGTTGCCAGCGATTTAGACATGAATGGCTGTGTTTGCTACTTTGAGGGGACAGCAAAATGTACACTTTTATAAAAGCTGTACACTCACTACTTTACATTGTAGTAAAGTGTAATTTCTTCAGTGTTGTCACATGAAAAGATAACATATTTACAAAAACATGAGGGGTGTACTCACTTTTGAGAGATACTGTATATAGCTAACCAGATCTGAACTAATATTTTTTTGTTAGCCCTACCTGATGGCACAAATTGAAGTGCTGTTTTTCCACAATGGAAAGCAAAAAAAAAAAAAAGATAGGATTTTTTGTACTCACCGTAAAATCCTTTTCTCTGTAAGTCAGCGACCGACACAGCTCCTCTCTTAGCCATTGGATTGTTAGCTTTATCACTAGGAGATACTAGGCATTAGTTGTAACACAACACTCAGTACTCTTAGTTCTGCCCAGGGGGGTCCCTTGGATAACAATCCTCCAGTCTGCCAGACAGATCTCAGTACGTTAACAAGCAGCACAACGTAAAGATAAAAAGGAGGAGCGGGTGCTGTGTCGGTCAGTGAATTACAGAGAAAAGGATTTTACGGTTAGTACAAAAAAAATAATAATCCTATTTTATCTTATAATTATGACCGACACAGCTCCTCTTAGCCATTGGGACGTCCCCAAGCAGTGCCAAACGAGGGGTGGGAAAAACAGCATATAAACTTCATTCCCCGTGGCAAGTGGGAACTAGTGAAACTTTACCCACAAAAGAAACAGTGCGTGGAAAAACCACCACAAAAACCAGGGTATCCTCAACAGGAGTGATTACCCAAAACCGCACCAAAACTGCGGAAGTAATGCAACAGTGCATTAACATAACAGTACTGTGTTTTTATCGAAAAACCAGGAAATATATATTGCATATTCAATTGCAACTATACGACCACCTACTACCTTGTAGAACTTGGTAAACGTGTGGACAGACGACCAGGTCGCCGCTTTACACACCAGAGCTTGGTTTTGGAAGGCCCAAGACGTTCCGATTGCCCTTGTGGAGTGGGCAGTGACCGAAAAGGGGGGCACCTGCCCCTTCAAGGCGTAGGCTTGTACCACAATCTGTCTGATCCACCTGCAAAATGGTGGCCGACGAGACCGCCATGCATTTCTTTGGACCAGTCACCGAAACAGTGAGTCTGACTTTCGAAAGGGAGCCGTGGCAGAAAAATACACCTTCAGAGCTCGAACCACATCCAGAGCTTTAGGCTTAGGACACAGAGATGGTAATACAATGTCCTCATTGATATAAAAAGCCGAGACCACTTTTCGGTAGAAAAGACGGTTGCGGACGCAACACCACTTTATCCTTGTGGATAACCAGATAAGGCAACTTGTAAGACAAGGTCACCAGTTCCGAAACCCTCCTGGCCTATGTGATGGCCACTAGAAAGACCACTTTCTGTGAAAGAGTCAACAGGGGAATCTCCCTGATATTTTCAAACGGCAGTTTTTGAAGTGCCGACAACACCAGGTTCAAATCCCATGGGGGAAACGGTGGATGCACCGGAGGGACTACATGTCTTACCCCTTGAACGAAGGTACTCACTAAGGAGTGAGATGCCAGGGGTCGTTGAAAAAAAAAAAATTTGCCCTTTAAATGGTGCTTAACACCAATTTCTGGTCTACTCCTTGCTGAAGCAGCAGGATCCTGCATATGGAAAAGGAGCGCAGAGGCCATCCCTTCTCCTCACATATGGAGATGTAGGCCTTCCAGGTACAATGGCATATCTTCCAGGAAGAAAATTTTTGTGCTCCCAACATAGTTGGGATCACCGAGTCCGACAGACCTCGGTTCCTCAACACCTGGCTCTCAATAGCCATGCCGTTAAATCCAGCGATGGTAAAGCAAGATGGCGAATCGGACCTCGATACAGAAGGTCCTTTCGCAACGGCAGTCACCAGGGAGCGTCTGCCACCAGACGCACCAGGTCTGCGTACCAAGAACGCTGAGGCCAATCTGGGGCAACCAGTATCACTGGGATCCCCTTGGCTTCCACTCTGCGAAGCAGGCGTGGTAACAGTTTCAGTGGAGGAAAGGCGTAGATCAGCTGGCACTGATCCCACGGAGCCACCAGCATGTCTGACGCATCTGCCCACGGATCTCTTGTCCTGGACACGAATCTTGCCACCTTTCAATTGAGACGGGAAGCCAGCAGATCCGTCTGGTGTGCCCCACTTCAGGCACAGCAACCTGAATATCTTTGGATGCAATGCCCACTCTCCCGGGTCCAGCATCTGTCGACTCAGATGGTCCGCCTGCCAGTTCTCCACTTCTGGGATGTAAATGGCCGACAGGGCCGGTACATGGCGCTCTGCCCACCAAAGTATGTGAGCAACCTCCCGTGCAGCGGCTGAGCTTCTTGTTCCCCCCTTGGTGATTGACGTATGCCACCGCAGTGGCGTTGTCGACTGGATCCTGATTGGACGCACTTGCAGTCTCATCGACCATGTGGAGAGGCACAGCCTGATCGCTCAATTCGAGCAGATTGATCGGCATTTTGGATTCTTCCGTCGACTAGATGCCCTGAGCCGACTGAACCCCCATCACTCCACCTCATCCGGATAGACATCTGTTGTGATCACTGTCCATCTCAGAGGTAGGAATGATTTTCCAGACTGAATCACCGGGGACCCTAAACCACCATATCAGCGAGTCTTTGACTGACCGGCTCCTCCTTTACTAGGCTAAATATTCACTAGGCACTCCTGATCTGTGGCCTTATAGCTGTAAATTCATAGTGAAACATCTAAAAACACTGCAACCTCTGACTACTAGTCCCAAGAGATTTGAAGGATTTGATGCTGTCACTACTCCAATGCTCACTGTTCTTTGCTGGAGGTTCTAACATAAACAAACCCTTGCTTCTACCAAGATGGCTGCCTTCACACAGAACCACAGTGCAGAACAAACCATGTAAAAAGGATCAGCTGCAAGGGGACCACAGGCAATACCGTTTACTTATTCTCTGCCCTCTGCCTGCCTTTGACACAGCTTTCAGAGTTTCCTCTTAAGAATAAGAGCTGTCCATTGAATAAAGCAGTTTGTTAATATTTTTTTTATTATAATAAATATATAGATAATTTTTAATAAATAATAATAATATTTAGCTACAGCCAATAGTTTTTCTTTTGACGCTCTCTTGTAGTGAAAGGAAGCATTGCCACCGTTTCCTCAATAACAGACAGAAAAAAACATTTATTCTGTTCCTCATTCTTTGTGTGCATAATGCTCATCAATTCTCCCCTAGCTGGGTTACCAAACAAGGTAGGGGGAACCTGAAATTGGGGATCTTTGCTCGTGAAAACTGCCTGAATTTTCTTTTTTTCCCCTCCAAACGTTTATTATCCCATTTGCATAAATTAACGCATGCTGTCCTAGGAACATCAGGCTCTTTCCAACGGAGAGAAACTTGGAGCCAAATCACAGACTGCGGGTGCTGCCCAGAGGGTGACGCATAGTCTATTATCATGCCAGCGTGGTGCTTAGGACACCTATAAGACATCCCTCACTGACACAGCTTCTATAGCTGCATACCTGGAAACGCTGAACACTACACATGAATCATGTCACAGGGTAGACACTCAAGGTATCTATTTTTTTTTTCTGTTTTCTTATTACACTAAGCCTGAGTACCCATTTAACACCCAACACAAAAGTCCTACCTATTTTTGTCCATGGCTACACTCCCATGTGCACACTGGTCTCTACATGTATACAAGTACTACTCGTTTTTGTGAGTGTTATTTACTAATTCCACAGATCGCCATTGAGTAATTTCTGCCAATTCACAATACCACATGGAGATCTCATCAGGGGATGGTTTGTGGGAGCGGTCGCCCCACGCTTGGTTTTACTGCCTCAGCTTCCGGTGCAGACTACAAGAGAGAAAATAAAAATTATATTATATATATATAATTTTTATATTTTTCAGACATGTGAATCCGCACCTGAGGAAGTGGCTTTACCACAAAAGGAGTCAAGCATTGTAGGTTGCAACCATGTTCTTATATTACCACTGTATGCATACCACATATGCCATTTTTGTCCAATTTTTTTTTTTTTTTTTTTTACATAGATAAACAAATGGGCATGTGCTGCCCCCCCAAACACACACACACACATATATATATTATATACACATACATACACACACACGCACAGTTGTGTTCATAAGTTTACATACCCTGGCAGAATTTATGATTTATTGGCCATTTTTCAGAGATTAAACAAACACAAACTTTTTTTCACTGATGGTTAGCATTTGGCTGAAGCCGTTTATTATTAATCAACCGTGTTTACTCTTTAAATCCTAATCACAACAGAAACTACCCAAATGAACCTGATCAAAAGTTTAGAGTTCTTAAAGTGGATGTAAACCCAATATCATCCTTTCTAAACTACTGCCATAGGGGTTATCTATAAGGATATACAGTGGTGTGAAAAAGTGTTTGCCCCCTTCCTCATTTCCTGTTCCTTTGCATGTTTGTCACACTTAAGTGTTTCGGAACATCAAACCAATTTAAAAAATAGTCAAGGACAACACAAGTAAACACAAAATGCAATTTGTAAATGAAGGTGTTTATTATTAAAGGTGAAAAAAAATCCAAACCATCATGGCCCTGTGTGAAAAAGTGATTGCCCCCCCTTGTTAAAACATACTATAACTGTGGTTGTCCACACCTGAGTTCAATTTCTCTAGCCACACCCAGGCCTGATTATTGCCACACCTGTTCACAATCAAGGCATCACTTAAATAGGAGCTGCTTGACACAGTAAGGTCCACCAGAAGATCCTTAAAAGCTACACATCATGCCGAGACCCAAAGAAATTCAGGAACAATTGAGAAAGAAAGTAATTGAGATCTATCAGTCTGGAAAGGGTTATAAAGCCATTTCCAAAGCTTTGGGAATCCAGCGAACCACAGTGAGAGCCATTATCCACAAATGGCGAAGACATGGAACAGTGGTGAACCTTCCCAGGAGTGGCCGGCCGCCGAAAATTACCCCAAGAGCGCAGCGACGACTCATCCAAGAGGTCACAAAAGACCCCACAAACAACGTCCAAGGAACTGCAGGCCTCACTTGCCTCAGTTAAGGTCAGCGTTTATGCCTCCACCATCAGGAAAAGACTGGGCAAAAATGGCCTGCATGGCAGAGTTCCAAGGAGAAAACCACTGCTGAGCAAAAAGAACTTCAAAGCTCGTCTCAATTTCTCCACAACACATCTTGATGATCCCCAAGACTTTTGGAACAACATTCTGTGGACCGATGAGACAAAAGTGGAACTCTTTGGAAGGTGTGTGTCCAAGTATATCTGGCGTAGAAGGAACACTGCATTTCATAAAAAGAACATTATACCAACAGTAAAATATGGTGGTGGTAGTGTGATGGTCTGGGGCTGTTTTGCTGCTTCAGGACCTGGAAGACTTGCCGTGATAAAAGGAACTATGAATTCTGCTGTCTACCAAGAGATCCTGAAGGAGAATGTCCGACCATCTGTTCGTGTACTCAAGCTGAAACGAACTTGGGTTCTGCAGCAGGACAATGATCCTAAACACACCAGCAAGTCCACCACCGAATGGCTGAAGAAAAACAAAATGAAGACTTTGGAGTGGCCTAGCCAAAGTCCTGACCTGAATCCTATTGAGATGTTGTGGTATGACCTTAAAAAGGCCGTTCATGCTCGAAAACCCTCTAATGTAACTGCATTAGGACAATTCTGCAAAGATGAGTGGGCCAAAATTCCTCCAGGACGCTGTAAAAGCCTCATTGCACGTTATCGCAAACGCTTGGTTGCAGTTGTTGCTGCTAAGGGTGGCCCAACCAGTTATTAGGTTTAGGGGGCAATCACTTTTTCACACAGGGCCATGATGGTTTGGATTTTTTTTTCACCTTTAATAATAAACACCTTCATTTACAAATTGCATTTTGTGTTTACTTGTGTTGTCCTTGACTATTGTTTAAATTGGTTTTTATGTTCCGAAACACTTAAGTGTGACAAACATGCAAAGGAACAGGAAATGAGGAAGGGGGCAAACACTTTTTCACACCACTGTAGATGCCTCCTGCATGTATCTTTACCTGTCAAATGTCTCCCCTCTGTCTGCTGAGACCAGAAAAACTACAGTGTGGGTGGGTCTGTTGTCTGGAGCTCGGTGGGTGGAGTCGTAATGCCAGTAGACTCCCCGCCCACCTCTACACGCCCCTTGTCAATATGCATATTCTCCTGTGACCTTACACTGAACATCTGCTATGATCTCTAACATCCAGTGAAAAGACAGGAAAGTAACCACATGACTTCAGCATGCCCAATCATGCTGAGGTGGGGAACATCCAATCCTGGCAGAGCAGCAGAAGAAGAAAGGAGTGGGAGGGAATTAAAAAATAATGTATGTCTCTTAGGCTAGTGCACAAGATATGTAAATCACCTGTCACTCACAGCAAGGGGGAGGATTTGACAAAGTTTTTCTCTGTTTGTGAAGATTTAAATCACTGAATAATAAAAGGATTGCTCAGAGCTGGATTAACTCTTTGTGGAAAGATTGGGCTCTAAAGATGATCTACATTATGACATCAAATCATCTTTTTTCAGGTTTACATCTACTTCAATACCATGTATTGCCCCCTTTAACATCAATGATAGCTTGAAGTATTTTGTGGATGAGGCGCTTTATCTTTTCAGATGGTAAAACTGCCCATTCCTCTTGGCCCAAGAATTTAGCGGAACTGGAGTCCTTTTGCCGTCTTGCATGAATTGCATGTTTGAGATCTCCCCAGAGTGGCTCAATGAAATTGAGGTCAGGAGACCGAGATGGACATTCCAGAACCTTCAGTTTACTCTGCTGTAGCCAATGACAGGGCAACTTGGCCTTGTGTTTTGGATCATTGTCGTAAGTACATCCCATGCACAGCTTCCTGGCTGATGAATGGAAACTTTCCTCCATTCATTTTTTGATAACATACTGCATTCATCTTGCCAGCAATTTTGACCAAATTTCCTGTGCCTTTGTAGCTCACATCCCAAAAACATCAGCGATCCACCTCCGTGTTTCACAGTAGGAATGGCGTACCTTTTCCTCATAGGCCTTGTTGACTCCTCTAAATGTAGCATTTATGATTGTGGCCAAAAAGCTCAATTTTGGTCTCATCGCTCCCAAACTTTGTGCCAGAAGGTTTTGAGGCTTGTCTATGTGGCGTTCGGCATATTGTAAATGGGATACTTTGTGGCATTTGTGTAATCGCAGCTTTCTTTTGGCGACTCGACCGTGCAGCCCATCTTTCTTCAAGTGCCTCCTTATGGGGCATCTTGAAACCAGCCACACCACGTTTTCAGAGAGTCCTGTAATTCACCCAAAGTTATTTGTGGGTTTTTCTTAGCATCCTGAACAACTTTCTTGGCAGTTGTGGCTGAAATTTTAGTTTGTCTACCTGATCATGGTTTGCTTTCAACAGAACCCCTCATTTTCCAATTCTTGATTAGAGACTGAACACTGCTGATTGGCATTCTCAATTCCTTGGATATCTTTTTATATCCCTTTCCTGTTTTATACAATTCAACTACCTTCCCCCCCTCCCCTCCCCCCCAGATCCTTTGACAATTATTTTGCTTTCTGCATGACTCAGAATCCAGAAACGTCACTAGAAATCAAATTCTGCCATTCCGAGTATGTAAACTTATGGAGCACAATACATACAAACACACATACTTTTATATGAACTGTACCTATATTATATTACTTTTACATATTTACTGTGAATTGCTAAATTATTTTAGGACAATAAAACATGTCAAGTTATTATATACAATGTTTATTTGGTTGTTGGCCACTCTCCTCATTTAAAGTTCCCAACCGCAAGCTTCAGTTTTATAGCAAGCAAAAGAGATCATAAGAAGTGTGGGTAAAGACCTGTGTCATGCACTGCACACCATGCAATGCATTTTACTGGCAAGTCAAAAATTGTTTTCTTATAGTAAAACCTCTCATATAAAAACATGGGACATTCAAAAGCAGTCCGATTGAGGGATAGGCAACACAGCAAATAAACATCAACAGACCCATTTAGGGATCATAGACATAAGAAGAATGCAAGTTCCTTGAGGGCAGGGATGTAAATGTATTGATATGAAGGAAAATGTTACATAAAATGACAGCATTTTAAAAATGCCTGAAAACAGATAAACTACCTTTACATGCAAAGATCAGGTCACGTGGGTAAACCAGTGTACTAAGCAATGAATTTATCACACAGACTGAAATCCCAAACTATGTGGGAAATGTGTGTGTATGTATATACATACTTTTTCCCCCAGGAGCCTGTACCACATTGTACCTGCAATTGCAGGTGCAATCTCCATCTCCTGCAGGCTCTTCGCATTGCTGGCTGCCTGTTCTTTGCATGGGCAGGCAGTTACCTGAAAGCAGTAATAAAATCAATGGACTATCAGAGCACTCACCAGCACCTTGGTAGCTTGTTGAGAACTACAAGCCATCAGCTAAAATAGCTGACAGAACTTGTAAGCATTCATTAACAGTAAAGTGTGAATGAATGATGTGCCCGTGTGGGCAGAAACCCACACAGCCACGCTATTCAAATTTTGACATTGGGCGTAGAAAGAAGAACCCCCTTCCACTTTCACAGGGAGAGCTGCAGGAGCTGGAACATGTTTTGAAAGTAAATTTTCCTTTAAATTTGCATCTAGAGACAGCTTAGTTGGTGCCCAAATGCCAGAACCTGGAAATAAACATAACTGAAGGTTTATATAACCATTGTCATTCAACCAATAAAAAAAAACAAAACAAAAAAAACAAACGTAAACCAGAAAAAAAAATGCATTACAAAGAAGTGTTTTCGAATGGTTTTTATCATTTATGTAGAAAAGGTCAGTAAGAAATTAAGGTTTCACAAAAAATAGCAACTGTGCAAAGAAAAAAGGAAAAAAAAAAAAAAAAAAAAAGGCAACAATCTCAACATATATGTTATAAATAATAAAAGCAAAAAGGCAATGAAAACATACTTTCCACAATGAAAATGACATTTGCTAACATGCCTGTATCATTAAGAGAAAAAATACTGAATCCAAGCATTAGCTTCTAAAAATAATCTAATTTGCAAGAAACAGACAGAATGTACATGGAGAGCAATATAAGAACACAGACTATACAAGTGTTGATCAAAGAGTGGAAGGAAAAAAAACAAAAAAACACTGTAAACATATTTACAAATGAAAGGTAGTCTATGATCACCCAGGCATAACTGTTCCTTCATCACACTAGATTAGAAAGCAAAACAAAAAACCCATAATGAACTACTGTTCTCCGTGTAAGGATTGGTCTTACGGGGCACACAGCTGAACTGGATATAAAATCACTAATGTGGGGCATAATTAAACCCACCTCCCACATACACACAACCAGTCTTGGCCAGGAAAGATTATGTTCAAGTGGAGACAATTTCATCAATCCCCATACAGGGTTCCTATGTATTCCTAGATCAGTGATTGTAAACCTTGGCACCCCAGATGTTTTGGAACTAGGATGTTCAACTACACTGCAGAGTGTATGAGAGCAGCATGTGAAATGTAGTTCCAAAACATCTGGGGTGCCAAGGCTCGCCATCACTGTCCTAGATAATCCACTATAGGCAGCAAAACGGATGCAGTGAAAGCATGCGTTAGCATTTTGTGCAGCCAGTAAAGTATGAGAAATAACTTTAGAGGAGAACAAGGATTAGACGACAATACCGTAGTAAACATCTAGTGGGACTGAAATGAGCCTCACTACACTGAACGTAAAAAAGAAATTAAATTTGGGTGGAATTCTGCTTTTCATGAAACTTTCCTGCACTTGGAACAAGAAAACGCTTGGACATATGAAATGGCTTTTCTACCTTGATATTTGTATACTGAACTGAAAGTCGCAAACAAACGTACATGGCTACCTGCATCACAACCCTTTCAAATCCGTGAACGCAAACTGTTATGCATCATTAATGAAGTGTTGACTATCAGAACCTTTAGCAGCAATACAGTAGGTGTGATTACAACTGGCCAGCTATCTGGGACTAGTACTCTACACGGGGGCAGAGATCTATCAAAATCTTTGCAGTTAAGGTTTTCGTCAGTCTGTAATAAAAAGGCAGAAGCATTAGGTGTTCCTTTAAATGCATTTCTATGCTTTTGGGGGATTCAGGACATGGATCTGTTGGTATGCAGGTATCCACGGCGGATTACTGAGACCATTGCAGGCATCTAGTTGGGACTGACATTGCCTATTCAGGAACTTTGTCAGAGAAAGCATCTCATGCAGTTGAGATTTTCTGGTATTTTGTCTTTCTATATTTCTAAGGTAGTCAGAAAAGCAGAATTATCCTTGCAGTCAAGACAACATTTTTGTACCCACCATTAATCCCTTTATTTTAGGCGTTCACTGTGGGACACAGGAAGTCTTTCACCTTCGGCCTGTACTGCCAACAGAAGGAATGGACACTGGCAAACAAAAAAATAGACCTGCCTAGGGTAACTTACTACTCCCAGCAGGCCTCTTTTTTAGTAAAAAAAGAGTACAGAGTGATCATAAACACAGATGGGTGGGACTTGTCCCTCAATGGATTTCAAGAAAACGTTTTAAATGGTGAATACAAAACATTTTCTTTCATCTATGAAGGAAGTCTTTCAGGCTTGGGGCATCCAAAAGCAGTCTAACCAGGGGAATGGGCAACACAGCAAATGCCAAACAGGCCCAAGAAAAAACAAAACAAAAAAAAAAAAAAACTGACTACCTGTTGCTCAAAAAGCCTCCTTAAAAAGGACCTAATGTCCAAAAGGTGGCATCTGATGACTGTGCAACAGCAAAGTCAATTAGTCTTTATGAAGCAAAAAAAAAAAAAAAAAAAGTGGCTGAATGATAGACTGACAGACTGAGACACATCTAGACAAGGAAGGGAATTTTACTTTTGGTAAACTGCAGCTGGAGAGAGCAAAGCAACAATGATGTCCTAGTTGAGGTGAAAGGCAGCTTCATGCGGAGGAAGGATTGTCTGAAGATATGGCAGATTTTAAGCCCCAGAACTTGTAGACTATGTTTGCAGAGACTGAATGTGGACATTTCGTAACCGATAGTGAGGCTGAAGACTTTGCAGTCTGTTTCTTGGGTTGCTTCTCTTCTACTGAGGAAGATGGGTGTTTATGATCTACTCTGGATACCATTATCAAGGATCCTACTGGTAGCATAAAGTGTCATCCTTTGAAGGCCTCGAGAATCTGACACTTCCTAGATGCCCGCTCTGCAGTCCAGCACTTTTAACAAAAGCATCCTTTGCATTGTGTGATAGAAGACCCCCATGTGGGAGATGAGAAACCTCCAGCAGACCATCTCAGTTGTAGCTTATGGCTACAGCCATTTGCTCCAAGTGTTCTATAACAAAGGGCTCTACTACAGCACTAGAAAGAACCTTTATTAAGGGACACTGACCAGTCAGCTATGGTTTGGCAAACATAGCCAAGATGGGGTGTGGAGCAGGGCCTACCAGTGAGAACAGTGCTTTAGAGAGGGTTTCCAACAATTTATTGGTTGGGTCCTCAGACAGGTCCACCCTTTGTTGGCATGGTGGTCACTTTGCTAAGGCCATTAAACTGCATTTTACAGTGCACAGCAACCCACGTCCTTGATATTTTAACCAGCAGAGCTCTTAGCACACTAGCAAGGCATGCTGGTAGTAGGAGGGGTTATCCTGGGCTGGCCTACATTTATTTTTGCCAGTGCGTAATCCACTTGTAGGCAGCAGTATAACCTGAAGGTAACAGACTTCCTGAATTCTGAAAGGTAACTTCTGATGTCCCTCAATGAAGAAAAAAAAAAAAAAAAAAAAAAAAAAAAAAAAAGACTATTCTTACCGTTGTGCTCTTCAGTGCATTACCCTTGCCTACCCATTTTTAATTTTCTCCAACAAGTCCTACAAGAAAAGTACATGCAGCCAACATACAGGAAGAACAGCCAACACAAATAAAAAAACAACTCCTTCAACAATGTATATTTACAGCGGTTTATAGTTAAAGGACATGAACATTTCAGCAAATTGTGAAAATAAATAACTGCCTGCCATCTATATACAGCGGTGGCTTCGATTTTGCTTTATAATCTGCATTTATGAGAAAAGAGTCTATCGATTCTACAAGAGCGATAGACATGTCTAAAGCATGAGGCGAAAAAAATAAAAATAAAGACTTACCTAGAAATTACTAAGCCAATTTCTTGTAAAGGCAAGATGTCAAGGCTAATTTCATAAGACAATGTCAAAATGTCTTAAGTCCTAGCAACCAGTCAGGTCATCAACCTGATCACACTGTACTGGTACACCTGTGGCAGGTACTGTATACAAAAAATTCATGTAGGTAAAGTTGTCTGCACACCAGAATTAAAGTTTAATGCATATTAGTTTTCATTGCATTATAATCATATACATTTATGAAAGCAAGCACGATTTAAACTTTACTCTGATGTACAGAAGACACATCTTAACAGGTTTCCATTTTGTTCTTTCTGGAGAAAACGTTTAAATTTGATGGGCTGTTGGTAAACACAGCACACTAGTAATCTTGGCCCTGCCCTATTAAAATCAAAAAACTAGAGTAAATTGCTATTTTTGTCAGCTAAATCAAACACAAAAATGGGAATCTGACACATGGCAAGAAAGACTTCAGATGGAAATAGACGTTCTCGTGTCCAGGGCTGCATGCCAATTGTAGGATGGTGAGGTTATTCCCAAGACTTCAGTTCACCTTTACTCTAGGCCAGGAATGTGGCATCATCAGAAGCTTCCCAGTTATTTTTATTCCCCATGAACAAAAATATAGAAACTTTGTGTCCATATTCTATAAGTGATGGCTATATCATGAAAGTTTTCACAAAATATACATTCTTGTCAACGAAACATGTAACTGAAGCATTAAGAGAGAAATGCACTACAAGGGTTTCAGTAGTGGGAGGAAGGGAGTCTGGTTTGCATCCTTCACCTCTGTGCAATCATTTTTGAAGTCACAGCCTGGGCACCTCCAGGACAAAGAAAAGACTAGGCATCAGAGATATGCTTTAAAAATACAATGCAAAATCGGATGCAGCTCTGCATAGAAACCAGCTCCCAGATTTTATTGTCAAAGCTTAATTGAACAAGCTGAATATGGAAGAGGATTGGTTACAATGCACAGCTGCACAAGGTTTCCGAGTGCTCTAGCTGAGTAAATCTTAATTTAAGAAAAATTTTGAGTCACAGGTAGTTCCGACTAACTGTACACCCAACCGCTATCCTTAACATGAAGGCACTTTGCTAGCTTTAATGCGTCTGTTCCTCCAAAACCAGTCTTTCTACAGCTACTTCTAGCTGTATTTAAAGAGAGTTAGTTCCCATTCAGCATAGAGTTACAGTGCCTCTCCATTTCTCCCTCCCAGCAAGGTAATCCCATGAAATGCAAGCTCCCTTGTCACTTTCCCACTGCAGGTGTTCACTCTGGGTAAAGTTTGATGTCAGAGCTTACCTAGGTAAATAGCGTCATGGCCACCTCCACATGACATTGTTCCAGTCTGGTGACTAACCAACTCAGGAACACTGTTGTCACATGGAAGAGACCACATGCTCCCCCATCTTTAAAAACCCCACTTTGTTAAACAATGAATCAAGGGCTCCAACGGAATGTGGGTGCGGTGAGGGGGTGTGAATTGGCAAGTATACCTTGCTGGGAGATGGAAGAAGCCAGCAATAAGATCTTTCACTATACCTTGAATGGGAAACTTGGCAGTGTCTCTAAGCAGACCATGGAGGCTACTAGATCTACAGAAGTCTTCGGAATCTCTGACACTCTGGCAGAAGTGTCTGGAGGAAGATCGGATCTAATGTGCACAGTACAGCGTCACAGAGATGAAAGACATTTGACCACACCAACTTTCTGACCAACCTCTGAAACCCCTTCAGTGAGTGTTATCTTTAAAAGTTTAAACATTCCTTGAATACATGTACTATTGAGAATGGTCCATGGAAAGAAAAAAAAAAAAAAAAATGAAAAAAAAAAAAGTGAGAATTTATAAACCCAAGAGGTTCAGAAATACTGCCCAATGACTTCTGTTTATAGTTCTTCAAACAATATCTTACATATTTATACATATATATTGCAACTACACTACAGACCTCAGAAAAATTAGTGGAAAGGAATTAAGTGGTTGTTGTCGTCTATAGCAACCAGGTGCTTCACTTTCTAACTTGCAAGAGAAAAAAATCACAGATGGAACTGATTGGCTGCTATTGGCTATGACTTTTCTTTGCTGCTCTTCAGTTTTTATATCTGAGACCTAAGTGACTCTTCTGTACATTTAATAAATCCGGAGTTACAATGAAGTGGGGGAGGGGCTCCTACATACAACTAAACAAAATATGAAACATTTCCCCCATAGAATGGCATTAATATTGTATATTAATTTACATTTCTAAGCACCTTATTTGACACCAAACTTTTTACAGTGTATTAAATTAGAATACAATACTACAAAAATGACCTATGAAATTTATACAATCATTGGCGCTTCATTTTTTTCCCTGCCGTTTCTCCTGAGGTGTGCCGTCCTCTAGTCCTTGGTGTTGGTGGGCTGGCTTCTCTCCTCCTCTTTATTCCACTTGCTTGCGGTGTCTGCTGTGGGCTTGACCTGAACAGAGATCAATAATGACAAGACTATGAAACATAATATTTATATGATCAGTGTTATAGAATGTGTAAATTCTAAAGTACTTTTTTGTCATGGATTTACATGGTCAGCATAGCCAAAATATCCAAATATTTAGAGTGCCATTAAACCCACATTTTACTGTATTCTGCAAAAAACCTGGTTGATGCAGCTATTCTCTATCCCTCTCCTCCTGTCCATGTCTCACATCTGAGCAGGCCATATGACTATAGACACACACACACACACACACACTATATCTCTATCCACACATACATACACAGTGGTAAATGACAGCCCACTCCCTCCCTCCTCCATGCCCACATACCACAATATAGGTGGGATATTTGAGCGATTCACCTCCCTCTTATTTTAAGCACATAAACACAATTAGACACAGGCTGGAGGGGTGTGACACAGCCTGTCATTGGCAGAAATCCACTTACACCATGTCATTGCCAAAAAATAATGAAGATTTGATTTTAAATATATTAATTGTCAATTTAAAACAGTTTATTGAAACAATTTTTACTCTGTATTTCACTAGGCAGAATGGGGAATTGCCTCGTTTCCATTAGACCATTCTGTTCTGCCTCTGTACGCCATGATCACGGGTTGCCGGCAGACCGTCTGCAGGGCATGCTCCAGCAACATGCGCGCACCTGCTAACCTCCCTGTAGACCGAGAGCTGACCTGCTGCTGTATGACGGCGGCTGGTCAGCAAGAGGTTAATGTGCGAAATGCCTCTGCCACCTCAGATGTGCTAGCAGGAAGATCAGGCTCACGTCCCACTAAGTTCATTGTGCTGATCCATGCCAGCCCTCCTCCAGTTCATTAAAGTGGGTGTGCTTGGGGGCGAAATTATGAAGAGGGCTGGCATGAGAAGTTAAAGCTTGGCTGGTTAACAGGCAAAATTCTATTACCTCCTGAGTGATAATTGAAATCCACTCACACCCCACCCCTATCAGTATAAAGATAAGCTTCTTTTGAGGGAAGCTATTGCAGGGGGCACATTTGCAACTGGGGCTCTCCCTCAAAGTGGCGATTTCTTTAAGTGGAAGCACTTCTGACTGTGCACATCAGCGAATGCACAAAGCGAAGGGGCACAAGAAAATACTTTGAAAAACACCAAACAGACGTCAGGTGACCTTGTTTACCTCTTTAGCTCTTTCTCCTTGTACTATGCACTCTACCACTCCTTTTGACAGCTGTCCTCTATCCTAAAAACCATCTCTCCTTCACCCCTCCTCTACCCCCCATAGCATTTATATATCACCCTCACTTCTCTCCTCTCCTTATTACTGCACCCATCAACTCCTACTAATTCTAAATCCACACACACACACACCAAAAATCTCCAAGGTGTTGAGGCCTGATAGGCCATATAATTTACTTAAGCTAGAATGCTGTATGTAAGGGAGACAATAGCATTTATACTGTAGGGGTACGTTGCATTGACAAGTGAGCTGTACTTTTCTTTTTATGCTGTAAGCTATGGTTCTTGTATGAACATGTATGTTACCTTGATTTTTTTGTACCAATAAAATACTTTAAGAAAAATAAAATAAGAATATCTCCACGACCCTGGGCCATGTCCCTTCATATAAATCCCACACCCATATTACCTCCCTCACCCTCCTGCTTCTTCCAACCTCTGGAGATATATCCCCAAACCCTGGGCCTCCATCATCAAACTGTACCCCATGCACCCATCACCCTGCACCCTCTGGCAGCAGCCGCAATCAACAACATTTAGTTCCCATTTCTATTCTTCCCAAGACCAGACTCCCTTTCTCTTGCGCCCTTTGGAACTCCAGCTCTGTCTGCAACAAACTCACCTCTCTCCATGACATCTTTATCGCCAACTCATTAAACCTACTAGCCATTACCGAAACCTGGCTCCACGAATCCGACACCGTCTTCTGCTGCCCTATCCCATGGTGGTCTTCTCTGGACTCACTCCCCCAGATCCAATGGACGTAAGGGAGGAGGTGTCGGAATACTTATAGCCCCACATAGCACCTTTCAGGTACTTCAGCCACCTCCCTGTCACTCTCCTCTTTCGAAGCACACTGCATTCATCTTTTCACTCCAATTTCTCCAAGGATAGCCTGATCTAGAGGCCCCCTGGACCAGTATCAACATTTCTTGATGACTTCTCTGCCTGGCTACCCTACTTTCTTCTGAAATCCCCACAATCACTCGGGGACTTCAACATCCCTATTAATACTAACAATCCTGCCCCTTCCAAATTTCTAAGCTCAACCTCCTCCTCTGACCTGAAGCAGTGGATACATGCTCCTACTCTGAAGGCAAATATCCTTGGTCTCGTTTTCTCTCACCTTTGCACTCCATGCAACCTCTCCAACTATCTATTCCCTCTCTCTGATCACCACCTTATTAGTTTTATTCGCTCCCTCTCCTTCACCTCCTCTTCCTCCAACCACCTAAAAAAAAAAAAAAGTTTAACCGCAGAAACCTACGTCATCTCAACCCTTCTCATCTCCGCTATCGACAACCTCCACGACAAAATCTCACACCTATTCTGCACCAACCTAGCCACTTCTGTCTACAACGCTTCACTTCTAGCCTCACTGGCCCCCCTGACTAAACACAGAATCAAGCCCTGACCCATTGAACCTTGGCAAACAGATGTTACTAGAAGTCTAAAAAAAAAAAAACAAAAAAAAACAACACTACACACACACACCTTACACAACACTTCATGCCCACAGGCACAATCATAACTTCCCTCTTTCAACCCCACCACTATAGACAAAGTTGCTACTACTTGGTAATGTCCACCTTACCACCTGCCCTCTGGATACTGTTCCCTCACAAATGCCACGTTCACCCTCTGGCTCTATGCTAGACTCTCTAACCCACATCTTCAATCTCTCCCTCTTCTGGCATCTTCCCCAACTCTCTAAAATATGCACCCATACTTAAAAAGCCCTCCCTGGACCTATCCAATCCTAACAACCTACACCCCACCTCCTTGCTTCCCTTCTTATCCAAACTCCTCGAACGTCTGGGCTACAACGGACTGAGGACGTGCGTTTGCCGAACTTTGCAAGATCCACAGTCTTAGCTGCACCTACGGCAGCTTAACCGGGTGGAACTTCAAGTCATGCCCCCTAAGCAGTGGGCATCACCACAGCGGACCTCCCGGGGCCGCTGGATGCCCATTTTACAGAGACCCAATGGGGACCACCAGGACACAAGATGGCACCCAGTGAGAAGACTGGTGCTGCATGTGCAGCATCTCCGATTCCATCACCACTGGTCCCTGTGCACTCGCTCCTCCTCCCTACCTCACCCTCAGGCTCAGACAGTCCTGCTGAACCTTCTGCATTAGGAGAAGCCCTGGATGCTAGGGATCTACGGGCACATATTCTGTCCCTCCCCACTAAAACTGATCTGAAGCGGTTTGCTCAGAGTGGAGAAGACACTGAGACAGGATATAGAAGTCCTGCAGGCTGACACAGCACATATTTGGAGGCAAAGTAGAAGCCCCGGTGTAACAGTGGGAGGATGTGTCATGTACCAACAAGCCCTTACTGAAAGATGCAAAACACAAGACCAACGGCTTAACTCTATTAGATCAAATGGATGACTGAAAATAAGAGCTGCAGTATAAATATCTCTATCAGGGGCCTGCCAGAAGCTACAGGGCCACGGGACAGTCCCCGACAGACAAGGAATCTTTAGGCAAATCCTGGGCCATGAGGCGCCTCATCATATTGAAATCAATCGGGCTCATAGAGCACTTCGCCCGCTATCCACAGTTCCGGATAAGCCACGGGACATTTGCAAACTCCAGAAATACACCATAAAGGAACGGATCGAGTCGAGTCTCTGGGGTGCCCGCCACGTGGACTTTGATGGAGCCAAACTATATTTCTTTCTTGATTTATCCAGAACCCTGATGCAACATCAAGTGCTCAAACAGCTTCTTGAAGGCACTGCAAAATGCTAAGCTTATTTACAGATGGGGCTTCCCTTTCCACTTGACCATCTCCAAGGATGGCCAGCAATACGTTTTGAGGAATAAAGATGACCTACCCACAATACCTGAAGCACCTTAATTTGCCAACAATTGAAATTCCAGATGGGAGGTAATCCCCCCCGAGATTCCACTTCCATCCTGCTCACAGCCCTGGCAAATCACAAAGGCAAAAGGTACAGAGGTCGTAACAGGAATAGAAGGGGCCCCTCACGGGCCACACAGCAGTCTCCAAATTCCTCCCCACCTGGGATGGTGCCTTGAGGAACTCTTCAGTCATCTCTATGTTTTGCAATCCTGTCAATTTTTGAGATATTGCCCCCACCCCAGTTTGCTATTGTAGTAGTTTGTTTGAATTTGATATCACTAATGTTATAGGTTTTAGAGCTGGACCTCTCCTTTGCTCTGAGTGTTGTCTGACTTACCCCCAATAGGTCACGTCCTTGAAGTTATGTCCCTGTTTTGGGGCCTCTCCGTGGTCACTGGCCTCCACTCCCTCCTTGATCGGGAGAGGTGGAGACCCGACTAGTGGAGCATGGATTATAATGCGGAAAATAAAGTCCCACCGCTCCAGGAGCACATACAGAAATGTTCTCTTGGCCCTGAAGCCACAGGTGCTGGCAACTGCCGACAGCAACAGACGAAAATAGACTCTGGACTGCCGCACTCTTCAGAAGAACCACCTTTCTTTATTGGAAGATCACATCAAAACTCAGCAAACCCAGCAGACAAAGAAAAAGCTGGCTTATTCCTTTACCTTCCTCAAACACTTTAGGAAATCCCTACATGCCAACAACCATCTGATCGACTGCTGGAAGATACTCCATCCTACTGATAAAAACTTCAGCTACTACTTGGCAACCCATGCCGTTTACACTCGCATAGATCTACTGCTGATGGATCAGTATTCATTGGAGTCTCTATCCGATGCATAGATCGGCTCACTAACTAGATCTGATCACAGCCCCAATTTCTATCAACTCACATCCCCTTTCCCCTGACCAAAAGTTATGAACTTGGCATCTGATCGAGAATATCTTTGATGATGTGGTGGTGGTGCTTAAACAGGTTTTGGATTCAATATCTCGATACTTTGCGGAGAATTCCACAGACGACATGGTGGCTTCCATCTGGGAGGGCCATAAGGCAGTAATCAGGGGTGAGCTCATTTCCCAAGGGTTTAAACTAAAAAGGACACGGGAAGGGGAATTGCAGAAACTATTGCTGAAAATCCGATCTGCAGAACTTAGGCACAATACAAAGACAATACTACCCCGGCTGTGGAACTTCAATCTTTACACTCGGGCCCATCTACGACACATTTCCCATAAGTTTTAGAGTATGGGAACAAATGTGGGAAACTACCGGCTAGAGCCATTAGACAACAACACGCCTCAGAATATGTATGTAAGGTCCGTATATCTTCAGGGTCTACTGTAATTCACACCTCAAAAGATAGCTGCAGTCTTTTGGAACTATTATGCCTAACTCAGCTACACAATACGTTTTCTGGCCTACAAGCTCATTCCCCGCAGTTCAGTACGGAGGTTAGTACACAATTGGAAACACCGATTAATGACTGCTGCCAGTTCTGACAAAGTAAAGACCTCCCGAAAGGGAAAAGCCCAGAACTTGATGGGTTAATGAATGCCTATTACTGCACTTTTCACTCGCTACTAGCTAACCCAATGTGTACCTCATTTAATGCTCTGGCAGCGGGGACTGTAATACCTAAAGAGGGATTACTTGCCCACATTCTCAGCAATTCCCAGGGAAGGGAAAGATCCTACTGCTCCCAGCAGCTAAAGGCCAATTTCGCTCCTGAACGATATTAAAAAATATTAGCGAAGATTCTAGCCAACCGCCTCAAACCCATAATTATTCATCCTGGCCAGACAGGTTTCATTACGGGAAGAAAAGCCAGGGACAATTCCAATTGTGCCATCCAGTTGATACATTGGGCCCGACTACAGACCGACCAGCCACCCTGTCTTACTTTCACAAAAAAATGGAACAGGGTGACATTCTCGTGGATGGGCGTCAGTGTGCTAAAAATGAATGTGCTACCAACAATCATCTACTACTTGCAAATGGTGCCCATCTCGATGCCCAGATCCTTCGACCTTTAACAGTCTGTTTCTGAGATATACATGTCATGGAAGGAGCCCACGTTTGGCCTCGGTACCCTACAGTGCTCCAAGCAGACGGGAGGCTTGGGGGGTGCCTACCATGCGCAAATATTACGAGACTATTGTCTTACAACAGATATTGGACTGGCATCATGGGGAAAAGACTAAACTGTGGGTTCCCCTGAAAAAAATAAAAATGAGTGGGTTGAAAATGGGCTTGGGCACCTTGGGTATCCAGAGAGTATCAGGGTGAGGGGGAGGGAGAGACGCGATGGGGCAGGTTTGTTCAAGACCAAGGGCTGCTCACCCTAGATGCTCTCAGGGACCAATATGGGTGCTTGCCTATGGATGAGTGGTGCTATGGACTGCTCTGCTAATTCATTAGCAGTTTTCCTCAGGCCATTCGCTCACACTCTTCTACTACTCCCTTCGAGAAGCTCTGTATGTCCACCTCTATGACCCCAGATTTTATCTCTGTGTTATATGGGATGTTGCAATCACTGGAGCCAAGGGGGAAACCCTCTACATAAGAGAATGGGAGAGAGACATGAAATGCAAAATTCACCGAGTTACAATTAGACCATCTTTAACGCTTCACACATTCCAGCTCTGTAGATAGGAAAATGTAGAATCTACCAAACATTGATGCTTGCCGGAGGGGTTGTGGACAACGGGGTATATTCCTGCACATTTGGTGAGAGTGCCCCAGGATTAGACCCTACTGGCAAGATATCAGAACTCAGGTCAGAGTGATTTTAGACTACCAGACACCCCATTGGAGCTTCTGTTGCATGTCCCTACCATCCCTCCAGGTCATTACCATAAATCAGTACTACCCCATCTCCTGAATGTGGCCAGACAACCAATTCCAGTTAACTGGAAATCAGCTCAAATTCCTAGTGGGGAGGATTGGCGACGTTTAGGAAACAAAATTAAGGGCGCGGAAGAGTGGATGGTGACACGCAAAGACAGACATGACAAGTTTTACAGTACCCGGGCTACATGGAATCACTATGCTAGTGCTTCCCCTTTGGGACTCCCAGCAGTCAACTTCTTGATGAAGGACTTGGTTGTAGTTGATTGATAGTTTAAGAGTTAATGTAAATATGCAATGCTATTTTTGCATCTTATCCAAGTATTTATACTAGAGTGTCCTTGCTTCGACCCCCCCCCCCCCCACTTTATTTTATTTTTAACTTTATGGTTATCTTACATCACCCATTAATGCTATAAACATATATAGATGGGGGCTAACTGACACTGGGTTTTCACTGAAAAGAATATGACAAGTCATAATGTGTAGATCTATCTGAATTAATACTAAGCATGTGGCTAATATGCCCTTATGTTGGATGGTCAGTCAGATCCCTTTACATGTACCAAGTTGAATTCCTGCTGGGCCTGCTACCCAAAATTATAACTTTCTTTTGCCCTTTTATGGTTTGTCTAAATGCTTTAGGTTTTTTTTACCATATTGAACAAAGCCTACTTAAAAAAAAAAAAAAAAAAAGGAAGAAGAGCCTAAATAAAAAAAATTTCTCCGGAAACAATTTCGTTTGCATTCAAAGCCAGTGCGTTTAGGGTATTCCAGAACACATCAACCCTTTTATTGAAAGCAAACATATAATTGTTGTGAAAAGAAAGTAACCTGGTACTCTCCTCCATAAAACCTTAAATCTTTGCTGAGGACTCATTGAGCGGATTAAATAACAGGCTTCTTTCGTTATAGACCTGAAAAAACATGGACACTTAAAGATGCACCTGCTGGCTCAAAAGTAGACTATAAAAACATGGTATAATTCATATTTACCTGCCAAATGTATATATTTTTTTTTTTTTTTAAAAGTCCACATGAAATACTCAAGGCTTCAAAAATTAGGTAAGAGATTGTCTTTTCCACTGAAGGGTAACTCACCGCTTTGCTGTTTTTCCAGACTCAGGAGACTTAATTTTACGTCGTCTATCAGCTAAAGAAGGTCGTTCAGGGCTGTTTAATTTTGCAGCTGCTCGGGTTGTTGGCTTGTGTGGCAGTTTACTAAAAGTAGATATTACAAAATCAGTTACAGATACTATACATACTAGGCAGATGGATGATTATTAGTCCCAACTCAAGATGGGCTCAGGTGTGTTTGAAATCCCACGTGCCCGATCCCTCCAGGAAGCCGGCTAATCACAGGCAGTGAGATTTCCCAATCTGTGTAGCTGCAAACCGGGAAATGTCTCACTGCCTGCGATTAGCCGTGTGCAGTGTCGGCAATGTGGGATTTTGAACACGCCCGAGCCCATCTCTAGTCCCAATCATCTAAAAATGCCCAAACGTAGCATCACGTGTCCATAATGATAAATGCACAAATGAAATGAAGCACTAGGCAATGCAGGTATGAAGTTGAATCATGTGTGAACAAGCTTTGTTCATACTGGTTTTTGTTCCGAGAGGACTTGCTATTAAAAGTGAATATGATCCATGAAGAATTTTCCAAAATAACCAGATGCCAGCAAACAAACAGAGCTGCATTTAAAGTGCATCTCCAGCCAAACAATTTTCTTTTGGATGGATTGAGAAGGGTCAGAATCTGCTCTGTGGGGCAGTCAGTTCTCCACTTGACTGTCCTAATAGCTAAATCATTGGCTGCCAGCATCATTTCAAGAGTTGCCAGGAACCTGAGATTGGAGAAATCATATGGTTGTTTTGGCTAAATAGGCTGTAGGCAAAACAGTTTTTAAGGCTTAGCTCCAGCCCCACGCCTCCCCTAAGAATTCTCCTTTTGGATGGAGCTCCGCTTTAACAAGAGGGGTACAAATTAATAGAGAGTGTGATGAATTGTTCAAATGGTTTTAAGTTAAACTAGGTATCAAATCAACACCCCAGAAATTTTCAATGAGTGCATTAATTACATAAAGAAAAGCGTTGTGTTACTTATTCAGTTATACATGTTAAGCCAGAAAGTCAGCTGCTCTGCCAGTAATTTATCAATGTACCATACATTACAATCTTTGTTCCTATGCTAGTCAATCATATTCTGCTAGATATTAGGTCATTAAACCATTGCACAAACTACTTGCAGTATCCTTTAATGTACAGAGGCTGGTCATTGTGCCATGACTGTTACTGCCCAAATCTCAGTCATTGTAATCACATGCCTGACAATGTGCCAAGGATGCTCTTACCATTTTTATATGCTTGTAGCCCACCATTTCTTCTTCACTGAAACCAACTTGCAGAGGCCATTATATATGCTGTATGGCCCTGAGCTGAACACTTGATAGAGAGGAAGGATCAGTTTCAAACACATTAAGCAGCCGCAAACGTACATGTGAAAGCATGTCTAATCTGAAATAAACATGAATTCTGCATCTGCTAAATCGTATATCAAATGTTACGACACAGCCATCATGGTGACCCTCTTTGACCAATATGCTGCTAAGGAAGGTTTTGATTTTATCTGTATTTTTGTATAACCAAGCTTCTATTTTCAGAAGGTGGTTCACAATAACACTTTATCTGAGGTTTTGTTTATTTTAAGCAATGTGGTAAGGGACAAAAAGGTCAAAACTCTACAGTAAAATGCTCTGGTGGCCTGCAAGTTCTATGCCATCATCCACATGTTGTGTACCTCTGGGCTTCCAGGCGGGAGGCAGCTCTTGTTGTCGCCCCTCTAGGCGTTTCGTCATCTTCGTCTTCTTCGCTATCACTATCTTCCTGATCTTCATCCTCTTCAGTACTTTCCGTCTTCTTGCGCTTTTTCTCTGGATCGGAGCCTTCTGTTATGGAAAATCAGACAAAAGTATATTATATATATTGCTGTGTGAGAAGTTAAACAGTGATGCTGAGTGACTCAACTAATAAACCAGGCCAAATTACATTGTAATAATTTTTATTCAGCCTGATTTTAGGCAAAATTTCAAAATTTGTAAATCATAAGGCCTCCTTTGCATGGCCATTTAGGAATCCAGTGGCTGCAGCTAAACGGCCGTGTGAAGGAGGCTGAATGACCTGGATTCCAAAGTGGTTTGATTTTATGCAGATCAGTATGCAAATATTTAGGTAATCAGAAGTTCACACATTAATGAATCTTCTGATTCGATGACCATTATTACATGGTTTTAATATGTTCATGCAAATCACTACTAAAAAAAAAAAAAAAAAAAAAAAAAAGAAAACACAAAAGGTTTCCTGGAATGCGATATTAGAAGGTTATAAAGCAGGGGATCTGCAGCAAACTTCAAATAGATAAATATAGAATTAAAATGCGTGGGAGCAGTTATCTCCTAAAAAGGTGATCTCTTTTATTCCAGCCTATTTTAAGAGTAAAGTCCTGCCAGACTGCACCAACAGGCTAGAGACCTGTGAATAATCTATCTTCAGTCTGAAATTGGACATTGATTGAGCAGTATCATTACTGATGAGCTCATAACTACTGCCCCTGTGTGCAAGTGTACATGCAGCACACCTGGCATACAACACTCACCCTCCTTCTCCCAGCCTGGGGTTTTACTATGAAGAGAATTACAAGAGGCTGCTGCCAAATCAAATTCAGCTTTTCATTTTTGTTGGGAATTACAACAAGAGCGTTAAACACTTTTTGTGGAGTGCAGATTCCAGAAAGTGCACTTCTTATAGGAATGAATAACACTGCGTGTAAAGTGCACCATGTATGCATTTATGTGCATCTTGATATCCAGAGGATGTTAAAATTCTCTGACCAAAAAAAATAAATAAAAAAAATTAATCAGTTACAACGCATGTTCGGAAGCGCATCAAAACAAAACTTCAGTGTGCTATAAAAGTCTAAAAATGCTTTATAAAAATAGATGTATATTTAAGAGCAGACTTTGGAAACAGTCCTTTTGCCGTAAAGCAAAAAAATGCATCAGATGGAAGCATTTTCTAATTCCCAGGCTATACGGTGGCTTCAGAGCACTAGTACAAAATACTTTTCGATCACTGTCCCAGAACTAGTATCTAAGAGTCAGACAATTTTCCATCTGAGATCTGACAGGGGGTTTGCTTTAAAATAGGGGCACTTTTAAAAAGGTTAACTCTGCATATATGGACTACAAGAAAAGCCAATTTCAGTCCTTAAACTTGGGAGTTTAGGGAGCTTCCCAAAGTTTTTAGCCACAGCAACATGCCAAAGTTTTAATAGTTTCCAAATTTTGAACGACTAAATCAAAAAGCATTGAAGTTTACAGGATATGCAGGATTAGAGTTGTTTTGGTCAATTTCTAACATCATTCGTCCCTTTAAGACAGGGAAACAAATGAAGTCTTGGGTTGCAGATTGATGTGCCTGAAAGATGATAAAATTGTTGCAGCATCTGGCCAGTAGAGTAGAATGTTGCTGGAGCGCAGTTGGAATAGTTATAAGCATAAAAAAAAAAAAAAAAAAACGCAGTAGTGTTAAGTGCTTGTGATCAAACATTGGGCATTGAATACCATTATCAGAAGAACTTCGTGAACGTCTCTTTTTTCTTCCTCTGCGCGGTACAGTTCCAGGACTTCTTTCAGAATCTGTAACCTAGAAAATATCAAGACAGTTCCATTGACTGTACCCAAAACGTTTTTTTAGAAAGTTTTACAGTTTCTTAAAACTGGACCCCTGAATCAGCCCTCACAATTCATCTAAATAAAAAAAAAAGGCCCTTCTATATAATGGTAAAATCGAATATCGTTCTTACAGTATTATGGCAGCATATTTCACACCCCAGATAGCCTTACAAAAAAAAAAAAAAAAAAAATTAGCATTACATATCTCAAGATTGCATCCGCTATTTGGCAGTGGTGCTGCCCAACATATTGTTCTTGTTCAATCTTTTATAACGACAAAAAAAAAAAAAAAAAAAAACCAAACAAACACACACACACACACACACAAAAAAAAAAAAATTATTCTCCAATATAAGGTGTACTGTATAATGCACAAATTCGTTAAGTCTTAAGAAGAATTATTAGTACAAAGCGTTCACAAGGAGTATAAAACAAATCATGAAACTGGTGGCACAAGGCCTCTGGGGTATATAGAAAACACACAATAGTAAAGTCAACAACAGAACAAGTTATGTAGGGAACATCAGCACTAGTGAACAGGAGGTAAAGTACCGCTGTACTGGTGGTGTAAAGAAAAAAAAAAAATTATATAATATATATATATATATATATATATATATATATATATATATATATATATATATATATATATATATATATATATATATATATATATATATAATAAATTGTGAAGAGACAAAGAGGGAGAGAAGGTAAAGAAGAGAACACAAGAGAAGCTGGTGGCTCCGAGCAAACCTGGAACTCGAGCCATAATAAACACTGGATCATGGAGTCTGGAAAGTAGTAATTTAGACTATACGAGCATTTAAGCCTTGCAGAACGAGGACCCATTGTCACAATGGCCACTGCCCAGGTTACCACTACTTTCTAAGTTTTAATAAATCATAAACGTGCAATCAGTAAAGATTGTCTATTCCAGCCACCACCTCATTAATTAAAAAAATTAATTAATTAAAAAAAAAAAAAAAAAAAAAAAAAAGAAGGAGAAAAAATGTCAACCTGACCCAATACCGATCCTTGCGGCGCACCACAATATATTTAGCTCTCTCAAATTGACTTCTGGCAACCACATGGATACTGTTTCTCTAAAATCTCTTGTTGGGTCTAATGTCATTGTAGTCCAACTATCACTACGGTTTTCCTGTAGGATACCAAAGTGGTTTACCATTGCCTTCTTTTGAGAAATTTTAGGTAATGTCTTCTCCGTGGTCACTTTAGTGATTATCCAACATAGAGATGGTCCTATAATGCTGCTCAATAATAGGCATAAGGTTTTAGTCTGACAGTTCTACTCAAACTGGTCTGCCATGGGTGACCCCAACAAGCATTTAAACTCCAGGTGGCATAGTTTTTAGCTTCTCTCTGTGCCTCAGGCCTTTTATGAATGATTACAAGGCTTTCTCCGATTGGTTCTGTTTCAGAGCGGCATTTGAACAAGGTTGTGGGAGGGAGGTCACAATAAAATGTTAAATTCTTTTAGAGGGTACAACCTCCTGTTACATAATATACAATCTGTAAAAAGGACCTACCTCAGATTTTTTGGACTCTCTATCTTTCGTTTCTTGATCAGATGCGCCTATGGATATAAAGTAAAATGTTAATTAACCACTATATTATTCGATACAGATATATTTGTATACTGGTTCTTATTCAAGTAGAATGCAAAGCATATAAACAAAAAAACAAAAACACACAACTTAATTACTGGTAACGGCATTTCTATGAGCCTTGCAGGATAGCACCTGGGAGAGAGCATAGCTCCACCCTTCACAGGAAAAACTGCTGCGACACCACCCTTTAAAAGCAGCTGCTTCCACCATGCCATCAGTCATCCCCGAGAATTCCTCCGACATGCTAGAAAATATAAGCATAGAAAACACCAACCACCAGAGATACTATATAAATGCATATAATAAGCAAGGGAGGGAAGTAGCTGCTGTGCTGAAAAGGTCATAGAAATACTGTTACCGGTAAGTAACTAAGGTTTTCTCCCCTCGCCTTTCAGGACAACACCTTGGAGATAACAGAGTACTTACGTCAGGGTGGGACCACAGCTTATAAAACCTTCCTGTCAAAGGATTGATCCAAGGCAGACAGCAGATCTAACCTGTAGTGCCTTATAAAGGTCAGGCATTTCTTTGATAATCTGCTTTTAGCCCCCTTCCCAAAGTACTTCTGGAAGCTCTCCCTTTGCGTGCTCCTGTTGCCAGGATGAACAGAGTGGTAGACTTTGAGGTGTTTATTTACATCAAGATATTTTAAAAGACCTCTTCTGACGTAATGTGAAAGGGCTCCTCTCCCGGCCCAGAAGGAGCCAGACAGAATGTGGGCAGTATAATTTTTTTCCCATACGGTGGAACGCTGTAGACATTTTTTGGAAGAAAACCCAGATCTGTCCCTAAGATTATTCTGTCTTGGGAGAGGGAAGAGGAAATACTTACAAACTTTGGACTAAATTGCCCTGGTTACCTTTTTCCTGCTTGACAAAAGGGTGCTGAAAAGCTTTTGGACAGCAAATCTTAGTAGGTCCTCCACAAAGTATCAGCTAGAAAAGATCAGATCTCCCGATTCAATGACTCCTTTATCTTTCGGCTTAGGAGACATTTTGTGTGCTCTTCAAGTGCACTGCTGACAGCGAAACTAGATTTTGATTCTGCCCAGGGGATCTGATGTGCTAGCTCCATCAGTCGCCTTGCCCTAGTATAGGTATAAAAACGGCTGACATGTTGCCCAACAGAATCTGAACATGCTGATTTTCTAAGGACTGCTGGAACAACAAAAGGAAAAAAAGGGGAAAAAAAAAAAAAAAAAAAAAAAAAAAAAGGGGGGGGGGGGGACTTGGTTGAATCGCCCTTTGTTCTCTCCCATTGCAGGATCTTCCTTTTATAAATTTAGGGAAGTCCCTGGAGTCAGGCGTTATGTTTAACATAGAAAGAACAGAACTTCTTTACATGAAGTGGCATGTTTGGGCTGCGAACCCAGAACCTCAGTGCTTGTGGACCAAAAGATGGTCCAGTGCTTGAGAGAGATTTTTTTTTCTCTGGACCTTTAGGCACGTTTGAGCTGAGAAAAACGAGGAGACGGAAACGCTTGGAACTCCAATTTGTACCTTGGAGCTATTGAGGAAGTCCCCCATTCATCTTGACACTCATTCTGCCAGATCCCTGAGAACTGCAAAAGAATTCTCCCCATTAAGCAAGCAGGGGCTCTTGTCCCTGGGGTTAACCCTGAGGATTAACCTTTAAACCTGATGTCAGAAGCCCTCATGACTGCCTGGAGGCTGATGCCCCTGGCACAGAAGGAGCTTTGAAATGAAAACACATTTACTCCTTCACTTAAATGACAAAATGGGTACTTTTTTACTAGAAATTCTTTGGATATCCAAAAATAGTCCCAGATAACAGTTTCACCGCAAAAAGGAAGACTAGGCAGGTGCTTCTTGCATGACACTTAGCGATGGGCACAAGGACTAAAGGATAGAATCTGTCATAGCGACTATTGCAAACCTAAAGCTGCCTCCTGGGCCTGCTGAGCAAGATAACCTTGAATACCTGTTTAAACTGGTCTCTCAATGATTAACTATTTACTGTCAGCGCAGGCTGGGACAGTCAATCTGCCAGAGAAATTTTTTTTTCTTCTAATAGAAGTTCCAACCTTTTATCCACTGGATCCCTAAGTATTTGAGTATTGTCTGCCGGACAAGTCAAACTTGCTTACAAAAGGATATAGTAGCGTTAATTGCTGGTATACCCTACTTAGCGAATTTGCTACCATAGGATAAAGCTTTTTAGAAAGGAAAATAATGCTACTCTGGGTGACTTCCCTGAGGGAATTCGTATACTCCGGCCCCTATTTCCTCAGTCAGAGGGTCCTGCGAAAATGGAAGAGAACCTGTCACATCTTGACCACACTGGGATGCGATTAAAGTCGCAATTTTTAATTTTCTTTTAAAACCTATCATGGCTAAGGAAAAAGATCTTTAGTAAAATGAACAGAGGCTGCAGTGTTGAAAACAGCTGCAAACGTTTCATGGCCCGATGCCCACTCTGACCAGCCACCCCTTCTCAGGGGAGGATGCCATTTGTAGAGTAGGCTTTCCAGAGCTTGAGTGAGACCCTTTTAGCTCCTTTTTGGGGGTGTTTTAACCCCCACCCCTTCTGAACATAGCCCAATGCACAAAGAGGTACCACCAGAAGAAAATCGCATCTATTGCTTTAGCAATAATCCAGCCCTGCTGCTGCCATTATTGCTCAGCCTGATACAATAGTAAATGCGTCAAAGGGAATGCTTGTGTCACCAAACCGCTTTCATGCCCCTCTACCCTCTTGTGTCCCTCTATCAGCTTACAGCAGTAATATTGGTGCTTTAAAAACACATTCCCACGCTGGACGTTGGAGGATACCCCTGTTTTTCTACCGACACTCTTCCTCGTGAAGAGGGGGAGAATACAGCACAGGTGGGGGGTCTGGAGAAAGAAAACCCCCCAGACTTACCATGGGTCCTTCCGCTGGCTAGAGAGAAAAAGAAGCCTGCTGCTCCGGACACAATGTGTTCTCTTGAGGAAGCATGAGAAGGTATGTGCTTCATACAGCCCCCAGTGGTGACACATAGGCATGATAACCTTTACTAATGAAAGGAGACATTTCATAAGAAAATTCAAAAATTTCTTAGGAAATGCCACTTACCTTTCCCGCTGCAAGGTTTTCTGTGGTAAAACCAACAGACCCAATCTTCACAGTGGGTTCCGTTAAACCTTCAGGAACTGGGGATCCTCGGGGAAACCCACAAACCTGGACCTGTAATAGCACCTCCGCCAGTAAAACTTTATGACCTTAATACCAAAAAGTATTGGATCCCGGGGTCCAGCTCTCTAAAAAGAGAAGCATTTACAGGCAAAACCTCATTTCTTTGGACACAAGGCCCAGGTACCATTCAATTCGGCCTAAAAGACACATTGAATGGATCCGGCTGCATAGCTGGCCACAGCAAGGGTTTCTCCAGAGGAGCTCAGCACAGCACATCTTCACTCGTGACAAACACCTTAGACACTGGCGAGAAAAAAAAAAAAAAAAAAAAACCCAGAAACTCCTGTATGGGAGGCAACTTCCTGTTTAGGGTGGACTATAACCCACATAGTAATTACTATGGCTCTGTGTCCTGTGATGTACGATTAAAGAAAACGTTCTCTTCCTCCGATTCACTCTCACCTTTTTGAAGTGGGTGGCAGAAGGTTGGAGCTGTAGCTCTGTTGCCAAACCTGAACTCCTCTTCAACTGAGAGCGTACAGACCCCACGGTTTCCGCATGCTCCTACTACGGATTCCCTCATTATCCCTGCAATAGCCCACAGAGTGGTTTAGGCCAGGAGTCCCCCAGCGGATTCTTACAGGAGGTGCTTTTTCCCTCTCAGAAGGACCTTTCTCTTATTTAGCAGTGGTTTCAACCCCACGGTCCAACCAGGTGCCACAGAGCCTTTAATGAAAGGAGAGATGTAGCCAGGAACCACCCCTTTCCTGTAACAGAGCTAGCCCATTCTGCTGTACGGCTAAAACATTAACCCTCTAGCAGACAGCCCAGGCTTCTGTGGAAGGACAAAACAAAGCAAACACCCAGCGAGTAAGATTAGAGGCACCTCTGTGTCTACTACATCGTGCTCCTGTATCCACTCCAACCGCTGTAGCAATACTTCCAATGCAGGTTTATGCATCGGTTGTTGCTGTCATTCTGACTCTTTAAAAAAGTATCCTTCTGGCAGCCTCTCCTTTCTTACCACTCGAGGGCCGGAAGGATGCACCAGCTGTTGACCAGCCTCTTCCTCCTGCATTCCAATGGCCAGAACCACTTGCCATATGTCCACCTTGGAAGTCCCACCTACCGGATTGACATCACCCTCCCTCCGGGACTCGGACCCGACATGCCGAGAGCTCTGGGCTCTATTAGCATGCATGCCCACAGGCAGGTTGCTGGCACCGGAGCACCCCTTTCCCATGCTGGGCTGGTCACAGACAATTCCTGGAGGTACTGCCAACCCCTCTCCCTTAAGAATTTTTTTTTTTTCAGCTGTATTTACTCAGTGCAACTTAGAACATACAAGAAAAAAAAAAAAAAAAAAAAAAAAAAAAGAAAGAAAGATATAACACCAATATGGCAGAAACAGAATCAGAGAGTTGGAAAAACGATCGGCCCTTTGTGTCAGTATTCTGTTGAACCACCTACTGCTTTAAATTACAACCTTTACTCTGTTGGGATAGGTCACTACCAACTGTAAATATATATATATATATATATATATATATATATATATATATATATATATATATATACACACACACACACATATACATACATACACACACATTTTTTTTTCCTTTGAGGATGGCCGGTTGTGGACTGCAGTCCTCAAATCATTCCACAGATTTTCAACGGGGTTTAAGTCTGGGCTCTGACTAAGCCATGCAAGGACATTCACTTTTCTCTTTAAAACACTGCATTTTTGCTGTGTGCTTTAGGTCATTGTCATGTTGGAAGGTAAACCATCTTCCCATTGGCATCTTTTTGGCAGAGGGCAGCAGATTTTCCACAAGAATTTGACTGTTCTGCCCCATCTATTTTTTCCTTCCATCCTGACAAATGTTTCAGTCTCTGCTGCAGAGAAACACCCCCATAACAGGACATTACCAGCTACAGGCTTTACTGTAGGAATGGTGTTATTTGGATGAATTTCCCCCTCAGGTATCATTTGGTGTTGTGGCAATACAATTCAATTTTAGTTTTTTTTGATCATAACACTTTTCCCATGTGTCCTCAGAATCTTCAAGGTGTGTTTTAGCAAAGCTCAGTCATAACTCCATGTGGCCTTGAGGAGTGGTGTTTTTCTTGCAACCTTCCCATAAAAGCCATATTTGTGGTGAATTTGTGATATTATTGTCACATGCACACAATGACCACTTTGTCATAAATTCCTGCAACTGCTTCAGGTGTTGCGGTAGGCCACTTGGTAGCCTCTGACTAGTTTCCTCCTGGCTCCTTCATCCAGTTTGGAGCAACGTCCTGATCCAGGGAGAGTCTGTTATACCAAATACCTTCCACTTCTTAATAGACTTCCTAATAGACACTGCTTCAAGCATTGATAAAGCCTCCAAATTTTTTATTTTTATTTTTTTGTGATTCCATCTCCCGACTACACCTGTCCACAACTTTATCCCAGAGATCTTTTGACACCACCTTGTCACCCATAATTGTTTAGCACTACCAGGGACTAAAGTTCCAGAAAAGCCCTTTTCATGCTTCGCTAATCAAAATGCTAACAGTTGAACATCATATTGCTTTGTTTGCCATTGAGAAGGTGATTGGCTATACCGGATTGCGTTTCCAACTTAGTGATTTTTTTTCTCTTATGTTGGTGTTCTATCTTTCACTTGGATGTTATAAGTTGGACTGAGTAAATATAGCTGGATAAAAACCAAAAACTGTGTCTGTCTTTACTTCAGGCTGTAAAGCAACAACATTTTATTTTAAGAGGGAGTTTCTTTTCTATACCCACTAAGTTTGCATCTTTATGTTCACAGAGCCAGAATGTTGAGCAAAACCCCCAAATTTTTTTACAACACTGGCTGGTGCTAGGACATGTTGATCTAGAAGGCATCAGAGGGTCTGACTGTCAATTTCTGGACACATGTACAAGGCAGGCCAAAATTGTCAGAATGCATTTCATGGCTATTGAATTAGCAGTCATAATTCCTGCTAATACATGTATGCATTAGTAATTGTAGTTTTCTAAACAAAAATTCTCTCAAGGTGTTCGTTAAGCATGGCCTATAACAATGCACTGATATTTATTAACATACCTTCATTCAAATTGGCTGCATCCTCAGTTTGTCTTTTTTGCTGGATTTAGAAAAGAAACAAAAAAAATATAGCACATATATATGTTAATCAAGCAAATGACAAACCAAACTAAACAAAAAAAAAAAAAAAAAAAAAAAAAGTACCAAAAATTAAACAGTCATTTTACTTAGATCTGAATTCAAAATGATTTGTTTAAGATTTTTAGGGTTTCCTAAAATACTTACACGGACAGCATGTTCTTCAGAACTTACTTTTTTCACTTCTACAACAAAAAAAATGTAATGAATTAAATAAATGAATGTAGCCTTGTGGCTTTTAGGATACAATGGGTTTAAAATGTGATCAGCTTAAAAAGCGAACCCACTCTGCTCATGCAGCCCACCCTTCCAAGCATGCAGGGCAGGGACAAGGGATGGGCAGAAGCAACAGCTGCCCTGGGCACAGAGTATTGTAGGGATGGGGGCGCGCAACTTCCTTCTACTATAAGGCTGACAGGAGTAGGGACAGTGGCATCAATTCTGTCAGCCCAGTGCAGGAAGCAGCAAGGAGAGGAAGAAAGATGTGAGGCTGTGCCCTCCCTCACCCTCTTCTCTGGCACAGTTTGGCATCTTTGCCCTGGGCACTGGATGATCTTGTCCGGGCACTGCAAGCATGTACACTTAACCAGCCATACTTCTTCCTTGCCATTCCATTGTAGCATTCCCACCTGTCCAAGCGGCAGTATTGATTGGTGCTGAAGCTTAGACATAGGAATTATGTCATGGCATCCCCTTACTGGCTGCCACATTGGGATAGCACATTCCACCCCTGATTCAGAAGCCATGCCCTACTTACAAAGACATTGGCAGTGCAGGAAGGCAACAAGACGTGTGTCTGGGGATATATATGTCAGGGGGGAGCCAAGTGCTCAGTCAAGGAAAAGTGACTGTCTGCAAACTGACAGCATCTCTAAAAGAATAAGTTCCATGTCTCACACGAAAACATGTAAGAGTTATGTAAAATTCAAGAACCTTACCAGCATCTGCATTTGAAGATAACGACAGGGTACGCTTCTTTGGAGGTCGCCCTCGTTTTCTCTTAGGCGGCTCCTAAAAACAGGAAAAGTGTGGGTGATTACAAAAGGTGAACATAGCGGTTGGCCTTTGGATATTGAAAGTGAACTTGACACACATACAAAAATAAATAGTTTGCTGAAGAGTAGGCATGGTACTAAAGAGATTTCTGAAAGTAAATTTAATATCTTCCAAAATGATTCTGGTTTGCCCATTGACCCAGGGCACACTAGCCTCCTTAACCACCTCAAGACCAGACATTTTCACCCTCTACTTTTCCAGACAAGCTTTCAGCGCTCTCACACTTTCAATGACAATTAATCAGGCATGAAACACTGTACCCAAAGAAATGTATATAATTGTTTTTAGAGACAGGCAGAGCTTTCTTTTGGTGGTATTTAATCACCAGTTTTTTAGGGGTTTTTTTTGCCACAGACGAAAAAAATTACTGAAAATTTTGGAAAAAATTTAAATAAAAGTTATTTTTAGGTTATAAAAATTTTGCAAATAATCCTTCATTAATTTAGGCAAAACCCTAAAATCAAGGTATATTTAGTCTGTAGGAAAGTAAGGGGGTTATTTACTAAAGGAAAAGCCACTTTGCACTGCACGTGCACTTGGAAGTGCAGTCGCTATAGATCCGAGGGGGACAAGCAAGGAAAAAAAACAAAACAAACAAACACAACAGCATTTTAGCTTGCACATGATTGGATGATAAAATCAGCAGAGCTTCCACTCATTTCAGATCTACCCCTTTAGATTCAGAGCAACTGCACTTGCAGTGCAAAGTGGATCTGCCTTTTGTAAATAACCCCCTTAGATTCTACAAACTATGGTATACAGCAAGTCCCCTACTTAAGAACAAGTTCCGTTCCAGGAGCTCATTTGTAAGTTCCGACAAGATTAGGGCTTGCAGATGAAGGCTCCCCTGTCGGAACAGAAGGACCCAACATTGCTTTTGTTAATATGGCGAGCCGTCATTCAGCCGGCTTGATTAAACAAAGTTGTCAATTCATAAAATCTTTCTAACCCACATCCTAAGCATACTTAAAATTACACCCCCAAAACACATTCTGGTGCTCAAAATATGGCGATAAACACGTGAGACTTTCACAGCCTAGCCACAAAGCAGCCCAAAATCCAAAGAGCACCTTCAAGGGCATAAAATTACATCTCTAATTTTCTGACTTTCCCTCACATTTTTGGAAGTACAGGAGAAGCAGAACAGTGGAAACACAAGGACTACATTTTGGAGAATAAACACCACAAGGTTTTTAAGTATGGAGAGTCTTTTGAAGACTTAATTTTAATGCCACAAGTTCAGAAAATACAAGAAAATTACTTTTTTTTCCCCTTTTAAATACAAAAGTTGTCAATCTAATACATTTCTCACACATAGCATGGCATACATAGAATTACACCTCAAAACACATTCTAAATACTACTCATATGCATGGCGATACCACATGTATGAGACTTTCACTTTTTGGATTGTTTACATACTGAACATTGTATTTTGCGCATCAGACAAATAAACAGATTGTTTCAAAACTGATATACTGTAATGGCTGCCTCTGTACGAGTGGTTAGAGAATATGGCTTTGTGTAGCATCACCTAGAACGGTCCCAGTTCCTATAGGTCAAAAAAGCTTAGCCTACTGATACATGGCTGCCACCCAGGAATATCATGTTCACAGGCCAGGGGGTACAGGAGGCTGAACAAAAGAATTCCTGTGGTTCCAGGAGTGCAGGGAATGGCTAGAACTATCATCAGAATAAACGACCCATCTGCACAGGCAAAGGATCAGTCCAGAAAGCAGGCAGGAAAATGTTCAACAAACAGGCCACCTGAGGAAGGCCAGACCAAAGGACATAAAACACGAGCACTTTGTGGATTAATTTTACCTACACTGTGGTGGAGTAATGCCTTAAATTAAATTATGAATCTCAAAAATATTCTTTGATCTTAATTTATGGACACGTTGCACATTACAGGATAAGGACTTCTCACTAAATGCATAGGATTTGTTACATAGTAGGTGAGGTTTAGAAAAAAAAAAAAAGACACAAGTCCAATCTATGCGTGTGATTATATGTCAGTATGTTGCGGTCGTTCAGGTGCTTATCTAATAGTTTCTGGAAACTATCAACGCCCCCCGCTGAGACCACCGCCTGTGGAAGGAATTTCACATCCTTGCCGCTCTTACAGTAAAAAACCCTCTACGTAGTTTAAGGTTAAACCTCTTTTCTTCCAATTTTAATGAGTGGCCACGAGTCTTGTTAAACTCCCTTTTGCAAACAAGTTTTATCCCTATTGTGGGGTCACCAGTATGGTATTTGTATATTGAAGTCATATCTCTTCTCCAGAGAGAATAAGTTCAGTGCTCGCAACCTTTCCTCATAACTAATATCCTCCAGACCCTTTATCGGTTTTCTTGCGCTTCTTTGTACTTGCTACAGTTCCTAACATCCTTCCTGAGGACTGGTGCCCAGAACTGGACAGCATATTCCAAATGCGGCCGAACCAGAGTCTAGAGCAGTGATGGTGAACCTCGGCACCCCAGATGTTTTGGAACTACATTTCCCATGATGCTCATGCACTCTGCAGTGTAGTGGAGCATCATGGGAAATGTAGTTCCAAAACATCTGGGGTGCCAAGGTTCGCCATCACTGGTCTAGAGTGTAAGAATTATTGTTTTATCTTTGGAGTTGATCCCCTTTTTAATGCATGCCAATATTCCGTCTGCTCTGTTAGCAGCAGCCATTACTGAGCCTATCATCTATTAGGACCCCCAGGTCCTTTTCCATCCTAGATTCCCCCAGGAGGTTCTCCCCCAGTGTATAGATTGCATTACTATTTTTGCCACCCAAATGCAGTTTTACATTTTCTACATTGAACCCCATTTGCCATGTGGTTGCCCATCCCATTAATTTGTTCAGATCTTTTTGCAAGGTTTCCACATCCTGTGGAGAAGTTGTTGCCCTGCTTAGCTTAGTATCGTCCACAAATACAGAGATTGACCCCCATCCTCCAGGTCGCTTATGAACAAATTAAATAGGTTTGGTCCCAGCACAGAACCTTGGGGGGCACCAATACCCGCCACTGACCAAGTATTCCCCATTTATCACCACCCTCTGAACTCACCCTTGTACCCAGTTTTCAAGCCATGTACTCACCCTATGGTCCATGCCAACGGACCTTATTTTTTACAGTAAACGTTTATGGGGAAACTGTTAAATGCTTTTGCAAAATCCAGATACACCACGTCTACGGGGCTTCCTTCATCTAGCTGGCAACTCACCTCCTCATAGGGTGTGTGTGTGTGTGTGTGTGTGTGTGTGGTGATTAGCCAGGGATTCACAGATGACAGGTAAAGTGAACAAAGAGGCAAAGAAAATACATAATAGATTAGATCCTTATCCGAGAATGCAGCCACACTGTCCTTAAGAGGCTTCTAGATTCCGAACAGACCCCCATAACCACAGGTAAAGATTTTGGGCAAGAGGGCCCTAGTCCTCATTAACAGGGGGTGCCCAACGATAACCCGACCCCCCCATCCACCATGTTGGACACCACATGGTTTGGTGTCATTTTAGGAAGAGTAGGGCGGGCCACATTCAATTTGTCGAAAGGCACAACAATGAAATATATCCCGATTGGTGGCCAGAGGTGTTAAAAACAAAAATTGCATCATTGGTGTCACCAGCAAGGAATAGTGCTCCAAGGGTCGGATAAGAGGCAAGCAAAGGACAACATTTAGCATACAGGATGCTATTTTGAGACCCTGTAAAAAAGGGGAGGTGTATGTGGTTTTACACATTTAATACAAGCAACTTGCCTCTTCAGACTTTGTAGCAGGCTGCAATTCTATTGTTTTCTCCTCCTCCTTTAGACTTTTTTCATCTTCTTCCATATGTTGTTTAGACCCTTAAAGAAAAATATATATTTTTTTAAATCAACGCAGTGAGTGCAAATCACAAATCTGACACATTTCAATTCCTTTGGGGAAATTTTATTTCCTGGTGGTCATGATTTAACCACTTTGGTTTTCAGGGGCCAATTTAAAACTGAATTCAAATCCAAAGACCCCTTGTGTTTATACGTTTGGTCTGTTGGCCTGAGCAATAAGAACACAATAAAATACTTTTTTTGTTAGCAGGAAGGTCAAATCAGATTTGTAGATTATTAGCCCTAATATTATTAGGTTTTAGGATTATTTCAAATCAAATGCGGGAATACAAAATAACCGTCAAGAACAAGTTCTTCACAGCACTTTGTCAAAAACTTTTTTTCTGCCAGCAATTTTAATAACGGAAGATTGTCATTTTACATCTCTGTATGTAGTCCTGTATACTGTAATTGATGCTGATTTAATGGAGATGATCCAAGCCAGCGCCTGAGATGAAAATATAGAGTGCAAGTCTATCACCTGGAGCAGTATGTTGCATGTTTAGCGGTGAATCACTGCATATTCCCCATTTCATTATAGGAGACTGACAATTCTAACCTTCAGATTCATCAAGATTTTCACTCTTGTTTGGCCGTTCCACCTCCGTGTTTTCTGCATCTTCTAAAACCTGTATCTAAGCATTCATAACAAAAAATAAATTAATGTAATGCAAGTGGATCAACTGAAAAAAGCTAAATCAAGCTAAGCCCCATTACAATCTATGACTAATGTAATAAAGCAAAACAGGCATAAAACCCACAATAATGGATGAGAAATCCTATTACAACTTGTATATTATTTCACTACATCAAAATCTTTTCTATTGGTTATGTCTTAGGGTTTCCCCATTTTTTTTTTCTAATGCAGGAGGAAGATGTGCTTTCTTGAACTACCACATAAATGTTACTATACTGGATTTATGAAACTTTTCACAATGGTCCGAATATTTTTTTGGCCACTGTAATTTCACTATTTGCACATTTGTAGCATATGATATTTGCATATCGATTGGAATAGTGCATATAGATGTCGTTTTATTTTTCATTTTCTATAGAAATGTATTATATAGGATGGCTGCACCGAGTATATTATAATTTTTGCTGTGCTTGGTGATCTCAGTGGTGTTAGCAGTTGATTGCATGTATTTAGTTAGGTATATAGCAGAATCACTTCTGTAGTGCAGAGGTTAAAATATTACAATCACTTAGGAAGGCCTCTTCACAAGCTGTGAAAATGACTAGTGTCCTGATTGGATAGACTGATTGACAGCGCAGCCATTGGCTCCCGCTGCTGTCAATCAAATGACGTGGCGCAAAGTCCTGCATTCACTGTGAATTGACAGATGTGGGAATCAGGAGAGCACCTGCACGATTATCCACCAAGGAGCGGGCTTCTCCAATGTGGACACTCGATGCGGGGAGGAGTCACCAGCTGAGGGACCCCAGAAGAGGACGACCAGGGACACTGTGCAAAACGAACTGCACAGTGGAAGGAAGTATGACAGATAATAATAATAATAATAATAATAATAATAATAATAAATACACAAGGGTTTACAACCCCTTTAAAGTGGTTGTAAACTTTAGTCATGAAATCTGAGCTACGCACATAAGGGCTTAGCTCATTCACACTGATGCACATTTGATGCCTTCCCATTGACTTACAACAAAAAAGGTGCCTTTTTGGTGCGCTTTTGAAAGCCTGCACCAAAAATTTATCCTGCAGGACTTTTTAAATTTTCAGCGCACCTGCAGTGTCAACAGTTACATAAGATTTAGTGGGGAATAGTATTGGAAAAGCATGGCAAAAGCACGCCAGTGGGAAAGGAGCCCAAAACATAATACATAAGAGCCAAGATCAGTAATAAACAGAAAAAATAAATAATAAAGTCTTACATGAGCTTCGATTTCTGGCTGAGGTTGTTCACCCTGCGGGGCACATTCTGAAATAAAAAATTATTATGCATTTTACTCATAAGAAAAAAAAAAAAGTGCAAATTCCATCTGTTTTTGAGTGGGGTTTTGGTGCAAATTCAGAGTGTGATTTCTGTTTATCAGGTGGGATTCCAATGTGAACTTTAATAGCAGCTGTGACCAAGCTGATTGTTAAGTGTTTGGTATGGGGGACCTACACTGTATCCCCCCCCCACCATAAATTTTAAATTGCCAGCATTCTTTTGTTTAAATTGCAGCCGTCAGCGGGAATGCCTGACAGCTGATGAGTCATTGGTTACTTGTTTTTGAGAGGAGGGAAGGAGCAGGAGTTGGGAAATGGAAAAAAAAAATTGCTGATATTTGTATTTATGTGAACACAAGACTGCGATTTCAGTCTCGTCCCATTGAAGTCTATGGAGCTGAAATGCGCACGGCACTAAACTCCGAATTTTTTTTTTTTAAATCGGATCAGAATCGCACATATATGTGAACGGCCTTCATTGACGATCTGAAAAAGCATAGATTTGCATATCGCATCTGTGCCACATAGAATTTGCATCAGTGTGAACTGAGAATAAAGGTTTACAAAATGCAGAAGAGTGACTAACCTTTATCTGAGTTAAGGATACCATCTTCAGAGGCATTAGATGAGGTAGCATTGTGTGTTTCTTCTACTTGTGTAAAAATCACATCAGAGTTTGTAGATTGACCTGCAGGATCATCACGATCACCACTTGATGTATCATAAACATCTGAAGTTCTTTCAGATTTAGATTCTGAAGGAATGTTTAAACCAACATTATCTTTAGCCAATGTGCAAGTTACGTCTACAGCTGTAAGAGGGGCATCAATGTGATCTTTTGAAGGAATTTGTGCTTTGCTGTGCTCCAAATGATCTTCTGATGGAGTGCTGTTCTCGTGCAAGACATCAACTGACTGCGACAAGCTTTCTACACATAACTGATCTGCCACTTCAGAATGTGAAGTGCCACGATTTAAATCAGACTCAAGCAAGACTTCATTGCTCTGCACTGGACAACCTGGGGACCCCTCAGAAATATCAGAACTTGAGAATTCTTGAGTTTCCGGTTTGTCGTCTTTCTCCAAATCAGAATTTTGGGTTGAAACATCTTCGGGCACCAAAATATTTTTGTCAGGAGGAGAGGGTGTGCTTTCTTCTCTCACGTGAGAAGGGTTATCCTCCTCCCGAGGTTCTGGTGTCGTGGTGAAGCTTGTAACACACTCAAGATTTTCCGAGTTTAATTCCTCCATTTCCCCAGCCGTTTCTTCATTGGCATTTGCTATGCTTTCTTTAGGTTTTTCAGCAGAATGTACCAAAGTAGAGGGGCTGTGTTCCACAGTGTTTGAAAATGAAGAATCCTCACCTGGGGTGCCAGAACTTGTAACAAATCCTTCACCCTCTTCCTCATCCTCTTTAGCACCAGTGCTTGTGATGGCACTTTCATCATCTTCAGTAATCGCTCTAGGGCCAAGGTTTTCAGCTATATTCATACTGCCACTTTCATTTGTTTCTGTCTCTTCAGAACATGCAACTTCATCTTGTCCTTGTAAAACTTTATCACCATAGCTTTCTTCAGTTATACCTGTACTCGTAACAGCCCCTTCACCTTCTTCAGTTATTGACTGACTAGTCTGTGCAACTTCATTTTCAGTACCTACGTTTGCAATCATTTCATTTTCAACAGATACATCTTCAGATTCTTCAGCCATTTTGTTGTCAGCAGATGCTTCAGATACTTGATCATCATTGAAATCTTGATCACTTGCATGGGAAACAGAAGCTTCCTCAACAGCAACGTTCGCCTCCACATTGCTCACGTCAACATTAATGACTTCTTTATCTGCAAAGGTGACATGATCAGAGGCCTCTTCTCCATTTACAGATGACTCTCGTGCATCTGTACCAGCACTTGTGACAGTACTATCAGTTTCTCCATCCGCAAGCTGTCTTGTGGCCTGTCTAGATGAATTGCCAACAAACCTTTGTTCTTCCGAGCTGGCACTACTGACAGTGTCCTCTTTTTCATCATTTTCATAATTTACTGAATTTGTTCCATCAGTGGCATTCATTTCAACATGTCCATCATCCTCATCTGACCGTAATGGAGCAACAGCTTCTTGTAACGTGCCAGAAATAGCATTACTACTATGATTAGCAACAAAACTTGACTCAGCAGCCATTTCTATAGTTCTAGAACTGCTTTCATTGCTAGGACTTTCATGAATGCCACTAATAACTAGCTCATTTTTCCTTTCAATGCTGGAAGAGGTTGTGGCATCATCGACCACTGGTCTGTTAACAGATGCATCGGTGACAATATCTTGGAAACTTGAAGAACTAGCAGCTTCAATATTCTTTGACAGGCTTAAAGCCTGTCCCACACCTTCCACACTGCTATCCATGGTATAATCTGATGAGGTTGCGTTGTCACCATTGTCCAGTGGTGACCCCACTGTATTGCTTGAACTTGCTGCTGCGGCTTCACTATTAACATCACACCCATCATCCATATCTTTATCCGTATCCAAATCAAGGTTTGTGCCCGTGGAAGTTGTGGCATACGGATTATTATTGGAAAGAGCATCACATGCTTTATCATCTTCCATACTGCTGTCCATCAAATTGCTGGATGTAGCTGCTTGTTCATTAACTTTATCTGCAAAAACAATACCTTCGACATTCTCTTCAGTTCTGTCTACTCCCATTATGCTCGAAGAGGCAGGTCCTCTTTCTTTTGTAATACGTTCCAGACAAGCACTATCCATAATGTTAGAGGATGTTGCAGTATTTGTTCTGCTGCACAAATGTGCAACACTCATGTTCAGATCTTCACCAGTACTGCTGTCCATTGAAACACTTGAGGATGCTGTGGGTTGTGTGTTGTGATTTACATCTGTGAAGGTTCCACTGTTAACTGAACTGCTAGATGAAGTTGCTGTAGTATCAGAGCTGTTTCCTGGAGAAGTTCTAAAATACTGCTCGCTACTGCTATTTGTAGCAAAGCTTGACGATGCTGTGGCTTCTGTGTTGTCAGAGTTTATTGTGCTTCTAATTTGTCTGTGCTGAGTGTCACTACTTGTAAAAGAGCTTGAAGAGGATGCGGCTTCATCACCTGCAGTCTGTGTTTGAGCTAAAGATGCTCCACTACTGGAAGAAGCTGCATTGTCTTTCTCCTTTGTCTGTTCCAAATATTTATCATTCCCAGGGCTTTGATCCCCTCTACTGCTGGAACATCCCGTGGCTCTACCTGAATAAAATTCACTGCTGACTGAAACTGATGCTTCGGTGCTGCTATCCATGGCAAGATCAGATGAATTTCCTGGATATTCTTTTATTGTGCCTGAGGAGATTATGTCCATACCCGCCTCATTTACACCATCCTGCTGGGTGCTTGAGGTGGCCCTAGTATTCTTACTATCTTCTACATTACCAAAGTTAGGTTTGCTTCTACAAGTACTTGGAAGATTGCTAGAAGAACTTGCTGCATCTTCACTTTCTCTTTCTGAAGCATCTTTAAGCCATTCACTGGAATCATCGCCTATACTGCTATCCATTACATTGCTGGATGATGCTGCTAGATTTTCATTATCTATTTCAGAGGAAACCAAAGAGCCAAAGTTTAGTTCTCTACTACTATTAATCATACTGCTTGATGAGGTGGCTGTATGCCTTTCCGAAATTCCAAGGCCATAGTGAATACCTGAAGAGCTTGATGAGGTAGCTGACTGAGCTGCAATATTTCCAGAAATATCAACTGTTCCATCGCTTTCTGAAGACGTTGCTACATGGCTAACAATTTCAGCTCTACAAGAGCTAGCACTTTCTGCATTGGCATCAGAAGAAGTGGCTGTTTCACTGACATTACTTAAAATTTCTAACGCAATATTACTTCTTTCTGCATTGTCAGAAGAAGATGCAGCATTTTCGCCGGTGTTTTGTGAAAGCTCTCTATGGGCGCTTGAAGAAGTAGCAGCTTTAAAGGTAACATTACCAATTTTTTCTGGCACCAAATCTGTTGTACTCTGGGAGCAGGTGGCGGTACTTTCTCTAATTTTTTCTGACAGTAAGGGCTCCAAAAAGCTATCCTCATTGTAATGTTTCCTATCAGAGCTTGATGAGGTAGCAGTGTCTTCAAAGCTATTCTCTGATAACATTGCAATATCGCCATCATCTTCAACAATATTACCATCTGCAGAAGCTGAAGAGGTGTATTCCCTGCTGTTATCCAGATTTGCCCCTTCCATTTCCATGCAAGTCTCATCTGTACTGTTATCAACTGGTGTACTGGAAGACGAGGCAGTATCCTCAACACCTTGTCTTAACTCATTTTCTATTATGAAACTGGAAGAGGTAGCAGTTGCATCATGCTCAGCTTCCTTTCTACTCTCATTGCTCTCTCTAGGGGTAACGCCATTAATCTCTTTGTTATTGTTTTCCATAATACTGCTGCCTATATTTCCATTTCTTTCTGTGCCAGTCACATTAGTAGAACTACTTTGTTCTTCTACTTCAGCTGAAACGGTTTCATTTCTTTCCAACAAAGAATCTTTTACCTCAAACACATCCCCTTCAACCTCGTTTCCTGTAACAATATCATCAACCTCTAACATATCCAATTGTACTGGAATATTGTCACTTTCCATATTCTTTTCTTCCAAGCATTTTCCAGTTTTTTCTGCCAAGTCACTTGTAGAAATCTCCCCATCATTTGAGTCTGCTACATCAGGATATACTTCTCTGGGAGACACACAGGAATAGTCATTACTATGTGAGGTGGGAGCAGATTCCATTGGCTCCTGAGCAGAACCGTTTGCTGTGCTAGATCCAGCAAGATCATCTCTCTCCATATGTGAATTTCTGGCTGTTTTAGAAGGCATTCCTTGATCAGACTCTTCTGCAACATCAGCACCATCTTTTGGCCTGAAGACAGTTTTTTCATTGTCCTCTATGCTCTCAGAAGCTGAAGTATCCAAGTCTTTGATGGAACCAAGATCATGCCCTAATAAAGCTGTAGAAGTGTTTTCATAAGGACCACTAGATTTATTGTCCTTCAAGTCACTGCTTTCATGTTTTGACTTGAATTTTAGCGGTGTGGACTTTTTGGAAGAAGGGGTTTCAGAAACGGATTGAGATTTGCTGTTAGAATTTATTTTTGTGGCATCTGTAACCTTTGCCTCTGCAGATGCCTTCTCGTTTCCACCCGTTAGACTCCCAAGTTTCTTATTCTCTCTGGGATCTTTATTCTCCCCACATCCTGATTCAGCTAAGAGAACATCAATTTCAGACTTGGAGCCTCTCTTTAGGCCCGTTTCCTTAGAGGTTTCATTTTTTGACTCTGAGGCAGTTTTTTTACCAAGCTTTCCATCTGAGCTACTGCTTCGTTCCGGAATTCTTTTTTCATCTGGATTCTTTACAGATCTCTCTTCTGCTCTCCTTCCATCTTCCTTCCGTTTTGAATCTTTGTGAATATGCTTTAAGTTAGAACTCTTGGAGCTTTCCCCAAATGATTTCTTGTCCAGCTTAGAAGATCCATGTTCCTTGCTGTCAAGACGAAGCCTTTCCTTTGATTTATCACTTGTATGCTTAGACTTGTGGCTCATTTCTTTTGCTGCGCTGCTTGAGGCCTGAGAATTATTGTCCTTTCTTTCTCCACCATCTTTATCTTCAGATTTTGATTTTCTGTACTTTTCACTAGAACTGTCAACTGCAACCCTCTCTTTTTCATTTTTACTGTCAGCCTCTTCTTGGTCATTTGGTTTTGACAACTTATTACTACTACCGCTTTTAAATTTGGCTTTGACGTGGAGCCTTTCATCTGAGGAACTATGTAGTTTTTTCTTGTCTTTGTTTTCCTCTTGTCTGGAGTGATCAGAACTGTCAGCTTCATTTTTATCATCTAAAGAATTCTTCGACTTCTTCTGAGTTGAACCGGGTGTCCTCAAAATACTTTGTGATTCTCTGTGGTCCCTGGAATCACTTGCTGATCGTTTAGAACGGTGCTCAGATCTGGACTTTTCAGATGACTGAGGTCTGTCTTTTTTACTACTATCACGACGAGCGATATCCTCTTTTTTGCTAGCATGCTCAGATGTTCTTTCATCTTTACAGGATGAAGATGACTTTATGTCACTTTTTTGCTTCCCTTTCCGATCAGACCTCTCTTCTGAACTGGATTTACTGCGTTTCTGTGAGTGGTTGTCAACTGTAGAAGTCCTCTTGGATTTCTGAGAGTCTGACTCATCACTTCCTTGTTTATGTCCATTATCTGTCTTGTGCTTATGCTTAAGAGATGAACGCTCATCTTGCTTGAAGGAAGAACGTTCCTCCTGCCTAGAGGATGACCGCTCCTCCTGTTTGGAAGATGAACGTTCTTCAGGCTTTGATGATGACCGCTCTTCTTGCCTGGTGGATGTCCGCTCTTCTAGTCTGCTGGACAAACGATCCTCTGAGAAAGTTCGTTCACGTTCATTCCTGTGAGATTTAGACTCTTTTCTTGGTGTAACCTTTGCATTCAGTGAATCACTGTCAATGCTTTCTCTTTTTAAATATTTGTCAGGTTTGTCTGGTTTGCTGGGTGTTCTGGCCTTCTGATGTTCTTCAGAGTTTGAGTCAAGTCTCTCAAGTTGCTTTCTAGTATCCTGTGTCGCTGCATCTTGTTGAATTTTTTCTAAAAATGAAGGGGATTTCTTTTTACTCTCTTTTTCGGTTTTGGGGTCACTTTTACTCTCTTCTGCTTGGTCAAGTGATTTTTTTGAGGATTTGCCATCAGACTTTCCAGATTTATAGTCTTTTGTGGAGGAGGATATTCTATCCTGTGACTAGTAAAAGAAGAAAAAATTAAAAATAAATAATAATAATTTGATACAGGCAATTTAAAGCAACAGATGTAGCATATGCATACACAAATACAACTGTTAGGTGGGGTACACATGAGAAAAAAAAATAAATAAAATAAAAAAATCAGATAGGAAAGACTGTATGATCAGAAACAAAAAATAAAAAGCCTGTGTTGTTCGAGAATTTTGTACACTTAGTAACATCCTCCGTTTCGACTTGCTTTGAAAAAAAAAACAAAAACTGGTTTAAAACTGAAAATTCCCGTTCAAGATCATGTACAAGGTGTCTTACTTTTTTTTCCCCCCTTGTTACGAGACTGACCTACAGGACTAACTCTGCTCACCTGTGAATACTCTTAACAGTAGTGCAAACTGAGCCCAAGAGGGGGGGGGGGGGGGGGGAGAAAAAAAAAATAAAAAAAACTGCCCAAGCAGGGACTCATTTTCAACAAAAATAGATTTTCTTTTAAATCAAAATAAGTTGATCTGTGGAGATTGAGAGCTAAAATTATATGCAAATCTCAACTTTTTCCCCCCCAAAAAATATAAGCTTGCCTCCACCTTCTTTCTTTCTAAGCGTTCATTGGACAGCTTCACTGACCAAAGGGGAGTTTCAGCAGTAGAAGAAATGGGTTCCAAGTTCAACTATTTCATGAAAATTCCAGATTTGCATATGCTTTCATCTGATTAGATATACTGATCATTCCTATAAGCTTTCACTGACCGTACATTCCTAATAGTACTTCCAGTGAGGGTATTTTGAATTACTCGTGGATCACTCACCTCATTGGACTTTTGGGTATCTCTAGAGTCTTCATCAAGAACATCAGTTTTTATCTTCAAAGATCTAGATATTAAAATAAGAAAATGACCTGTTTAAATAATGGATACAGTAAAAGGATAAGTCCAACTTTTAACAAAACAAATGCATATTTTTGGCAGGGGAAAAAAAAAAATGAATGCGCATTTATTATTTTTTGTTTCTGGAACCTCAAAGCATTTCACCTTGTAGTTTTGCATTCACAGGACACTGCGCATGAGTGACGCAGCCAGGAGGCGGGCAATGAAAACCAATAAAATAGCAGTAAATCCAAAAAAAACATACCCACTACTATCCTTCTTCCTCTTCTTACTCATTGCAACTTTCTTTTCTAAAAACATTTGTTCTTTGAGAACCTCTTTCATACTGGCAGACTTTGCCTTCTGATCCTTCGGAGATTTATGAACAGAGTTTGATGAACCTATATTGCGCAGTAAAAGTAAAAAATGTGAATAAAAAACAATTTACATTTTAAATGTTGGGGCTTATTTATAGAGAAAAAAAAAAAAAAAAAGCCAAAAACTACAGGAGTTGGACAAAAACATGAAAAAAAAAACTATAATTGGAAGGTGCGAGAGTGACACTACGTTCCATGTTGAAACCGAAAGTGATGCAACATTCTTATGCTTCTGTAGTGCGACAAGATAACTGGCTAACAGGTGGGAAGCCTCACTTTTGTCATTCACTGCATGCGCTGCTAGTAATACGGAGTCATATCAGAGCTTACAAAGTTTAATTGAGGGCAAATAGTTGGTGTCCGCTTAGCTGGTGTCTCTGTGACTGAAGTTGACCATTTGCATTGTCGCAAAGGTTATAAGCAGCTCATGCAGTTTCTGGGAAAACGTTGTTCGACAAGCATAAGCGCAGTCGACATGGTCAACCAAACTAAAAGACAAAGGATGCTGTGCAGGATTGTGACCCAGAATAAGAAAACTGCTGCTGCAAAAGTGACTGCAGAACTCAATCTCAGTCTTCAAAAGCTCATGTCCACAAAAACTGTGCAGAGGGAACGTGATAAGCAAAACATTCAAAGGCAAGCTGCAATTGAGTGCCATTTACCAAGACAAAAATGCTCCGATTCACATAGCTGGCATCGTCAAATTGTGGTTTGACAAACATACAGACAAAAGTCTTACACCTGCCCTGGGCGCTGCAGTCATCAGACCTCATCATAGAGCCACTATGGTCAATTTTGGAGTACAAGCCTCAGGTCAGTTTTTTGCCTCTGGCACCTCCGCGAGAGCTGGAATGATTGAGGCATCAGATTCCATTAACCCTCAAAAGACTTACGTTTCTGTGACGTGTAAAAAATTTCAGAACTTTTTCCACCTTTAATGTGACCTATAAACTGCAACTCAACTGAACAAAAACTGAAATCTTTTAGGGAAGTAAAAATAAACTTAACTAATATGGTTGCATAAGCGTACACCCCCCTTAAACTAATACTTTGTTGAAGCACCTTTTGATTTTATTACAGCACTTAGTCTTTTTGGGTATGAGTCCATCAACATTGCACATCTTGACTTGGCAATATTTGCCCACTCTTCTTTGCAAAAACACTCCAGATTTCGAGGGCATCTCCTGTGCACAGCTCTCTTCACATCACCCCACAGATTTTCAATTGGCTTAAGGTCAGGGCTCTGGCTGGGCCATTTCAAAACTTTAATCTTCGTCTGGTGCAGCAATTCCTTTGTTGATTTTCATGTATGCTTTGGGTCGTTATGCTAAAAGATAAAGTTCCTCTTCATGTTCAGCTTTCTAGCAGAAGCCTGAAGGTTTTGTGCCAATATTGAATGGTATTTGGAACTATTCATAATTCCCTCTACCTTGACTAAGACCCCTGTTCCAGCTGAAGAAAAACAGCCCCAAAGCATGATGCTGCCACAACCATGCTTCACTGTGGGTATGGTGTTCTTTTGGTGATGTGCAATGTTGTTTGTGCCCAACATATCTTTTGGAATTATGGCCAAAAAGTTCAACCTTGGTTTCATCAGACCATGACACATTTTCCAACATGCTTTTGGGAGACATCAGATATGTTTTTGCAAAATGTAGCTGGGCTTGGATGTTTTTTCCTGTATAAGAAAAGGCTTCTATCTTGCCACTCTACCCCATAGCCCAGACATATGAAGAATACAGGAGATTGTTGTCACATGTACCACACAGCCAGTACTTTCCAGATATTCCTGCAGCTCCTTTAATGTTGCTGTAGGGTTCTTGGCAGCCTCCCAGACCAGTTTTCTTCTCGTCTCTTCGCCAATTTTGGAGGGACCTCCGGTTCTTGGTAATGTCGCTGTTGTGCCATATTTTCTCCACTGGATGATGACCGTCTTCACTGTGTTTCACGGTATAGCTTTTTCTTAGAAAATTATTTTGTTACCTTTTAACAACGAGATTCTTCTAATGCTTTGGAAGCCCTCTGCAGACCATGGCTTTTGCTATAGGATGCAACTGAGAATGTCAGGAAAAACCTACTAGAACAGCTGACCTTTGAGGTTAATCAGAGGAACTTTAAGATGATGACAGGTGGGTACTGACTACTATTTAAACATGAGTTTGAAGGCGATTGCTTAATTCTGAACAGTTACATCCCCAGTTATAAGAGGTGTGCACACTTCTGCAACCACATTTTAGCATTTTATTTTTACTTCCCCTTCCTAAAAGATTTCAGTTTGTTTTTCAGTTGTACAGTTTCGTTAAAGGTAGGGAAAAGGTTTAAAATGATTTCCCTTTGATTTTTTTTTTTTACATCACAGAAACCTGACATTTTAACAGGAGTGTGTAGATTTATTTTATATCCACTACATATTGCTTCATTACCAGGAGAATTCAGGAGGTCTTTGGATTCCAAAGGCAGTCCAACACCATATTGGGTAACTATTTTGCCCTTTTACCTGGCGTTTCCATATTTTTGTCCAACCCCTGTATTTTTCTAGACAGAACCAGTTATCTTGTTCAAACCCTTTCATCCAGATACCCTACCTTGATTCTTCATTTTCAAGGCCTTGGCTTTTTCCGCTGCTTTTTGTTTGCGCTTTTCTTCCAATCGCTCTCGTTTTACTTGCCGCCTTAAAAGTCTTTCCTCCTTTTCCTTGGCCTGCAAGAAGTAAATTCAAGTTAAAGCCACGCCAACCTGTCAAATATAGCATACAAGAAAAAATAAAATAAAACAAACTGTACAGCCCAATCTTCCCCTTAGTTCATAATGCCTTTCCGGTACTCCAGGTACGGTTGGGCTGCATGCTATAAAGATGGGATCATACAGACTGAAGGTGGTAAATGCCAAATCCTGGGGTGTTCTTATACACCACTATATTGATACCTGTGTGCCAACAGATGTTTACTGAACTGTGAGATAGGTTGCCTTTTGTTCATTAAAGCGGTAGTAAACGGCAATTAAAATAAATAAAATACACAAAAAAAAAAAAAAAAGAAGAGGAAAAAAAGTTCGCTGGGCAATTTAGGTCTTAATGGACTAGTATGCATAGTCATAGGATGTCCACTCATAACAGTAAAGCCACCACCTGGCCGACATTCTGCCACAGGCCAGACGGGAAGGTGATAAACAGGCTGTGCGAGGAAATGTTTTTTTCTCTAAGAATTGACCAGAACTGAGTTGAGGTAAGTTACCACCATATCATAAATGCACACCAAGTTGTGCCATCCCAAGAGTAGATTTGCTTCGTCATGCAGCCCCCCCCCCCCTAGCTGAAGAGGCAGCAGCTTTGAGGTCATGTGACCACTGAAACAAAGTGATTCGTGAGGTATTTTAAGCATTTGTTCAGTTTTAAGGCCACTTCACATGTGCATTGCAGCAACACAAATATATAGATCAGTAAAGCCATTCATCTTATTTGCCTATCTGTTCCAGGTAGGTGACGCAAAGAATGGACACAAGAAGGTAAAATGTGACAGTAAGGAAACTAGCATTTGAGACCAAGAAGAAATGGCATTCCTCAGGTTTCTCTTAGCAAAGCTTAAGCCTTTCACACAGCTGTCCGATCAGGTCCGCCTGTGAGGTTTTCAGGGGGAGCTGATCAAACCTTGCAATCTCCTCTATGGAGCGATAGATGTCAGTGGGCGCATATACGACACCCACCTATCCTGCAAAAAACAGACAGCTGGTGGTCCTATTTTCTACCCGCCTGGCGGAGTGGATGGAAACGGACAGGCGGTCCCGTTTCCATCCCATTTCTCCTTAGAGTGGGACTGTGTCCGTTCTGCACAGTGGAGTGGATAGGACCTGTCATCTGCCTGCTCAGCAGGGATCAGCGGAACTCCCAAGCTGAACGAGCAGAATTCGCTGCACGGAGGCGCCCGTGTAAAAGGGGCCTTAGGCTTCATCTAAATGTTTTTCTCCAGGGAGGAGAATAGCAGAATTTTTTTTTTATATAATATATATATATATATATATATATATATATATATATATATATATATATATATATATATATATATATATATATATATATAATGAACCTAAGTGACATTTTTTTCAAAACGTGTTTAGGCGCATCAAGCCTATATTAAAATTATACTGGCCATTGAAATGAATAATAATCTCAATCGCTAATCACTCCTAGCTCTTAGGCACTTTTATGCTTTTTTTTCAGCCAGTCCCCCCAGTCTATAAACTCTCCTGCTGCTAAACTCTTGTAAAGGCCTATATGTGCATCAACACAAAGGCTAAAATTCAGGGGAGTTTAGATGCAGAAAAAAAAAAAAAAAAAAAAAAAAAAGAGGGGTCAGCTGAAGTGTGCACAAGGCTTTGCTTTAATCCACTTTTACAATCTGCAGACTCAGCCCTTTTCGTATCTTTCCATTACATTTGCCAATAACCAAAACTGACGTTCCTTTACTAGCATGGGAAAATAGATTCCTGGCAGCCTGTGCGTTAAAAGAAGCATAACCCTACCACAGACTGTCTGCGCTGCTCCACAGTCAGCTCATCATCAGAGTCACTGTAGTACTTAGAATACAGGTAGGGTTTGTGCACATAGGAGTGCCGAGTGCCCTTTGCCTTGGTTTCACCCGCTTCACCAGCTTTATTTTGAGTAGCTGCTTTCTCTTCATCTGAAGTAAAACAAAAAGGATTAATACAGGTATCACCAAACATGGTCACAAAATGAGAGAAAACATACTTATTAATTCAATAAACTATTTTTTATTTTTTTTAACAACCCAAAAAGTAAAAAAAGATGAAAATAGAAGCATGATTTTTAGCATCAAATTAAACTTGCATAGTAAGCCATAAAAAGGAACTAGATGTACAGTAATGCCCCAATTTTCCACTACACCCCCAAAGTCATACTAAAAAAATAAAATCACATACTGTAGTGAAGAGAAAGCATAAGCTCCACTTTACATAAAAAAAAAAAAAAAAAAACACCCAGACAGAATTAAGCTGCTGTTATTTTATCAGAAATGAGAATCAGCTCTAGACCTACCATCAGAAGTAATTTCACCCTCTTCTGTGCTGTCTGACACAGCCTCATCTTCATCATCACTCTCTTCTTCAAATGAGGACAGGTCACTGGTGTGGACTGAACTAACCGTCACATCTGACAGAGTATCCAGGTCTGAATCAATAGATGGGCATTCTGCAACAAAAAAAACAATATGGGAAAAACCATTAATAGGCCTGACTGGTATTCTTTAAACAAAACTACATACATATACACACACACACACACACCAACTTTTTAAGGTCCATTTACAAAATCTTTTGGGCTACACTGAAAGCTTGGCCCAACACAACCCCAAATGCGCAGACTAGGCAATTTGCCTTGTTTTCCATTAAGTCAGCAAATACCGCTGTGTTGCAGTGGTGTGCACTGAAAGGTACTGCTTTTTAGTGGAGTGTGTTGAATTCAGAATAGCCAAAGTGCTGGTTTCTGAGAGACAAACGCCATTAATAAGCAGACATATCTCTGTAAATTACAGCAGCAAATCTGTAATTACACAAAATTCTTTCAGAATTTTATGGATTTGTAGCTCAACCTTGAGACTCATTCCAGGTTGTTATATTTTAAAATGCATTTGTTTGCAGTCTTATATTATTGAGCATTGCCGCTACCTTTTGGTCTGTTTCCTTATACTATTCTGTGTCCGATTCCAGAACAGAGCCCTGACCTTACCCACACATTAGGAGTAGGAGATTTCCAATTACTCGGTGTAGTTTTAGAAGCAAACTGCACCAGATTGGACAGGTCCTAGTTTAGTTTAAAACACCCCCAACTCCACAATTTTTTTGTGACGAATCATGACGGAGATCCACTTCCGTCCTGCAGTTAGAATTACAATTGTCAGTTTTTATTTATGAAATATCTTTATTTTTATTTTTCAGAAAAATTGTTGCTGTAACGGTTAAAAAGTGTTAGCTGGAGTTTGGCTTCATTTTGTCTAGTGTATCTAAATCTGCCAATACATCACTTCCCACCCCCCAGACTGACAATGCTGCTGTCTGCTGTGCCCCTTGACAGATCACCCAGTGAAAACAGAAAGGGGGAGGGGGAGAATTAGAAAACAAATGCAGCCACCACAACAAATTATTGGTTGGAAAGCTGCAATATATTACATTTTTGGTTTTGGGTTTATTAGCGCTTTGAGTCAATTCCCTGACTTCCTGAGGAAAGTCAATGGAATCATAAAAGGAGAAATACAGCCAAAGCTTGGTTGGCTGTACTTCTGTGGACCATAGGAGGGCAGTCCGTTTTGTACTCCTGCGACCCGTATTTAACAGAGCGTGGGCTGAAGACTGCTCTCTGTTGACGTCACAGAAGTCAATCCAGGCACCGTGTCATTACAGCCACAGAGTTGAGATACACCAGATCCCTCAGGAGCTCTCTGCTCATGGAGCTGCGAGAACTGAGCGAACAGCTCTGCTCGGTTCTCAGTGTTAGAGGCACTGGGGGACCAATGCTGCATCCACCTATGCAAGTTATTTATTTTTTTAAATCATAGAGAAACACACACACCATCAGCCTCCTTTTTTAACCACTTGCTTACTGGGCACTTAAACCCCCCTCAGTCCCAGACCAATTTTCAGCTTTCAGCGCTGATGCACTTTGAGTGACAATTGCGCGGGCATACAACACTGTACCCAAATGAAATTTTTATCATTTTTTTCCCACAAATAGAGCTTTCTTTTGGTGGTATTTAGTTACAGCTCGGAGTTTTATTTTTTGCTAAACAAACAAAAAAAGATGCAAAAAAAAAAAAAATCATGTTTTAATAGTTTGTTATAAAATTTTGCAAACGGGTCATTTTTCTCCTTCATTGAAGTGCGCTGATTAGGCGGCACTGATAGGCTGCATTGGTGGGCACTGATGGGCTGCACTGGTGGGCACTGATAGGCATAGTTAAGGCGGCACTAATAGGCACAGATAAGGCGGCACCGATGGGCACAGATAAGGCGGCACCGATGGGCAAAGATGGGTGGCATGGATAAGTGGCACGGATGGGTGGCACGGATGGGCACTGATAGGTACCACAGATAGATGGGACTGATGGGCACTGATAGGTGGCACTGATAGGTGGCACTGCTGGGCACTGATGGGCGGCACTGCTGGGCACTGATGGGCGGCACTGGGGTGCAGCACCTTTGAGGCAGATTGGGTGGCACTGTGGGTGGCACTGTGGGGTGGCACTGTGGGCACTATGGGCACTGACAGGGGGCACTTTTTCTTTTATTTTACTTCAGGATGGCACTGCGGGAGGCAGGTGGGCACAGGCAGGTGGCAGGTGGTCCCTTGTATTGATGGCCGTGATCGGGACTGATGTCCCGATCACGGCCGCCGGTGATCGGCTTTTTTTTTCTCTCCTCGCGCTGTCAGCGCGAGGAGGAATAATAGCCGATTACCGGCTCCGTTCTATCACATGATCAGCTGTCATTGGCTGACAGCTGATCACGTGATAAGGGGTCGGGATCGACCCCTTACACGGATCGGTGATCAGGCGAGTCTCACGGACTCGCCGATCACAGAGCGCGCCGCGCGCGCCCCTCAGGGGGCGCGCAGGCCGCTCGTAACCAGGACGACGTCAATAGACGTAGTCCTGGAAATGTAGGTCCGCGCTAATGCTGTCATTTGGCAATAGCGCGGATCTGAAGTGGTTAAAGGATAAGTTCACCTTTTGTAACATGTTACCCCCATATTCAGGGTAACATGTAACAAAGCCACCAGCCCCCGCACACCTCTTCGATGGCAAGGGAGAAGAACTCTTACCTTCGGTTATAAAATCTTGCAAATAAGTAATTTTTCTCCTTCGCTGATAGGCTACAACGATGAGACGGCACTGAAGAGGAGGTACTACTGATGTGAAGCACTGATGGGCACATCGCCTCTGTGAAGAAAGCCACTTATTGGCTCTTCTCACGCATGGTTTGTGTGAGGAGAGGAGAGCCGATAACTGGCATTGCCTATTTACACTGATCAGCTGTGACTGGACGTAGCTGATCATATGGTAAAGAGCCTACATCATAGGCTTCTTACCGAGATCGATGATGTGGTGTGTCCGAGGGACCACCAGGGGCACATAGGAGCGGCCCGTTGAGGATGTCATTTTGCTATAGACCAGACGGAAAGCCGTTAATGAGGATGGCCTATAAAGCTGAGTTTTTTTTTTTTTTTATAAAAGGGGGGGGGGCGGGGAAGGAGGATAAAGCATGCACAGCTGGCCAGCACTCACTTTTTTTACAAGTAAGCTTGGATGGTTTTTAGCATGCTCTTTTCGTTTCTGAGACATCTTCATAATATACTAAGGAAAGGAGTGTGACCTACAGACACATACCTTCTTTCAGCGGCTCAATAGGCTTCGGCTTACTGCTGCTCTTTTCAATTATGTATTTTACAGATTCTGCATCACCCTCTTTTTCCTTCACAGATTTTTCCTCCTTCTGTTTTGTGGCCTCATCAGTCTTTCTTACATGTTCATTCTTCTCTGTCTTGGTTTCTTTTTTGTCATCCTTCTTTTCAACTTTTTCAACTACCTCATTTTTTTTCTCTGCTTTCTCAGCTGCTTTAGGTCGTTGCTCATCAATATCATTCACAATGTCTTTGCTTTGAGAAGAGCCAATGATTTCACTGACTACATTTTTATTTTCTTCCACAGGTGGTAAAATGTCAGTTGCATCTTCCTGCTTAACAAGCTGCTCAACACTGTCACTGGGGATTTCAGGGACAGGTTTTTCATTGTCCTGGGTCTCTTCTGAAGGACGTTCTTTCTCCAGTGGCATATCTACATTCTGCTGTGCAAGTCTTCTGGACACCTTTTCTGCATTTTTATGGTTTGCATTTTCTGTTAGGGCCCGGGCAGCTGTAGCTTCTTGATTTAGGGAACTTATGGCTTCCAAAATAGACATGGCATCATTCGCTACACTCGTGCTAGGTCCAACTGTAGAGATGGAACCTTTTGGGAAAGAACACAGAAGAATCAGGATTTGTCGCAATACTTCCATGCATATAACAACTGAAACTCAAAACTGGATAAGCATTTAAAAAGTATTCTTATAGCTTTTGCACCTTCCAAGTTGGAAAAACGTTTACAAACAACCCCCCATGACAGCCTGGCACTTTGCATGGCTGGTGGACATGAATCCCGATTATCAGTGAGTACAATCCATCAGTGACAATCAGGAACCAGAGTGGTCCCCATCATGTGATGACTAGATCAGCTCTGACATAGTAATCACATGCAGGTTAAAGCCTTTACATAAAATAAAACAGTTTAGTCTGCATAAAAACCTATATATGAAATAGAAAAATACATAAAAAAAAAAAAAAAGAAGTGTACAGGGTTAATGGTTTGATAAGTATGCAAATTAGATTTAGCCAACACTGATTAACCCCTTGCTGACTGGCTCATGTTGATATACGTCAGCAGAAGGGCCTGTACAGGCATATTAGCGTACCTGTATGTTGCCCTTTAAGATGCGGAATTATGGGTGCGTGCCCCACAGCAAGCTCTGTGTGATCGCGGGTCCCGCGGACTCAAGGAAGAATGGGGAAATGCTGATGTAAACAAGCATTTCCCCATTCTTCCTAGCGACAGGACACTGATCACAGCTCCCTGTGATCGGGATCGGTGATCAGTGTCGTGTCACACGTAGCCCATTCCAGTTAGAATCACTCCCTAGGACACACTTAACCCCTGCAGCGCCCCTAGTGGATAACCCCTTCCCTGCCAGTCACATTTACACAGTAATCGGTGCATTTTAATCACACTGATCACTGTATATATGTGAATGGTCCCAAAATAGCGACAAGTGTCCGATCTGTCCGCCATAATGTCGTAGTCACGATACAAATCGCAGATCGCCGCCATTACTAGTTTAAAAAATAAATTTAAAAAAATTTAAAGTTTGATATATCTATCCCCTATTTTGTAGACACTAACTTTTGCGCAAACCAATTAACATATGTTTACTGCGATTTTTATTAATATTTCTTTTATATGTTATTTTACACTATTGCACGTGATCGCCATTTTGTGTGGACTTCTCTTAAACAGTTAAAGTGAAATGATTTAATAAGTTTGTGATTTTTTTTTTATATCTGTATTATCAAAATAGCATATATTACACTAATAAGGATTTGATAATTCACTTTATACTATATTGTCATGGTTTACATTTATTTTGATTTTTTGCAGCACATTTATATATTTTTGGTTGAATTAGTGTGCAGTGATACATTTAGCACAGCTCTTTTTTTGTATGATTGTATCCCAACCACGACACTACCAGCGTGGAGTTTGCATGTGCTCCTTGCGCCCGCAAGGGTTTCCTCCAGGTACTCCAGTTTCCTCCCACACTCCAAAGACATGCTGGTAGGGAAATCGGATCCTGTCTAAATTGGCCCTAGTATGTGTATGTATGGGAGTTAGGGACCTTAGATTGTAAGCTCCTTGCGGGCAGGGACTGATGTGAATATGCTATGTGTAAAGTGCTGCATAAATTGAAGGTGCTATACAAGTATCTGTAATAAATAAATATACCCCATTCCCAAATCTCACACAGTCCCCCTTCCATTATCTAAACAGCACACACCATCACATCATCCACCAACAGGGATTGCCTGCCTCTGGTTAGCAGGGCTGTGATGTTACTGCACTTTAGTCCATTGTTTATTTCCCCTGCCTGTATAAGGATCTGTGGCTAAAATGAATCAATGCAGAGGTCTGCACTGCACCCATGGTGCACGGATCACACTTAAAAATGCTCTGCAGGCTTGAATGAAAAAAAAAAAAATGTAATACATGCCCATTTGTATAAATTCAATGTTGGTGCATTTGTTTATGTAAAGGTGGACTGCCTGTAAATGAATGAAAAATAAAGTACTAGTGTTACCAGTGTTAGAAACCAACGATTCAAACTTCTCTTCAGTCTGCTCATGATTTGCACTGGCATCTTCCTTGTTATGTAGCGTAGCCAGAAAATCTTGTACAACTTTTTCCACTTGAGGTCTAAACGTGTGGTTTATCTTTGGATCCACCACCTGGGATATAATGCGGTCAATACCTGCTTCAAGCATTCCAGACCTGAAGAAAAATATAAAAATAAGATACACATATATTCTGTATGTCGCAGCAATGATGGTAAAATGACACAAAACAAACAGTTTTCAGATTATGACTAACATAAATATGGGTGGAGCGCTGAGACCTGTCAGTTGCACACAGTGGAGTGAGAGGAGAGTGGCTGCGGTATGCAGAAACTCTAGCCCAAGCAGCAGTACCAAACTAATGTGTGTATTTCATTTGAATGAAATTTGAATAAAATACTTAGAGGTTTTATATGGACATTTTTATTTTGAGCTACTGTCTGGGATTTTCCTTAGTTGATCATTTGGTGGAATACTACTATTGTGGTAGGGGAACCACATGCAATTCGGATAGGAACCACTGTATTCCAGTTCATATTAACACGATTCTTTGCAGTGAGATTTGAGCTATTAATTTTGTATGGCTCAAAACGCACTGCACCTGCGGGAAAGGAGCATGCACTTTTACCCCATTTTGGATTCAGTGATGTTACCACTGATATCTGCCCTTCTCTATGCAATGAAGACAGAACATAGCTGGTGGGATGGGCCAACAGGGTACTGAAAAAAAAAAAAATGTTTTAATATAAGTTATAATATTATTTTATTATTATTCAGGATTTATATAGCGCCAGCAATTTACGCAGCGCTTTACAATATAAAAAGGGAGACAATACAAGAGGATTAAGAGGGCCCTGCTCCAAAGAGCTTGCAATCTAATAGGGTGGGGTAGGTTGTACAAAAGGTTATAACTGTCGGGAATGAGCTGATGGAAGTGGTAGGAGATTAGTTTGAGACGCGATAGGCTTCCCTGAATAGATGAGTTTTCAGGGATCGCCTGAAGGTAGCAAGAGTAGGGGATAGCCGGACCGGTGGAGGTAGCGAGTTCCAGAGGATTGGAGAGGCTCTGGAGAAATCCTGGAGACAAGTGTGGGAGGAGGAGATGAGAGAGCTTGAGAGTAGGAGGTCTTGAGAAGACAGGAGGGGACAATTTGGGCGATATATGGAGACAAGATTGGTGATGTAGTATTGGTGATATATACATACACACACACCATGTTTTAGTACTTCTCTCACAAACCCTCATCCTTGATAAATGCATTGCTGAGTGAATGTCAGTCTGAAGTAGAGAGATTTCCTACTCTGTCTTCATTGGGTGCTGCTATCAGGAATGCTGTACAAGTTAACCTATGCAAGTAGGAACTGTCCCAAAATATATGATCTGCCTGGATATTCTCCTGGGGCTAAAATTAACCCATTTATCCATAGTAGTGAAAATATACAACTTGGAGGCTCTTTACCTTGTGGATATCATGACATTCCTTTTCTGTGGTTTCTATGGTGGGGGTCAGGAGAAATATTTCTGATAAATGAGGACACATAAATAATGATAAATGAGGACACGTAATGTCCCTTTCAGAGTTTTAAAAAGGAGAAGTACAGGCAATGCTCCTTTGGCTATACTTCTATGGATAACAGGAGTGCAGTTCGTTCTGCACTCCTGTGACAGTTAAGGAGCCCGCTGTCAGCTGATGTCCCAAACTGCAAACTGTTCATACCCCTTATATAGCACAATTTAGGGCCGAAACAACAAATCGATTAAGCTACAACTAATCAATTATGAAATGAATTGATTACTCGGCCAGTAACAATGGGAGAGGGGGAAAAAAAAAAAAAAAAAAAATCCAAATAATCACTACTGTAAAACATTACTTTCACAGTCCTACAGAAAAAAAAAAAAAAAAAAAAAAAAAAATGAACCCCTTCCAGGAGTTTTTTTTTTTTTTTTTACGCAAAACTGCTTTTTTGGTTCAATATACTTCAATGGAGAAGCCGCAGAAAGGCATGTAGTGCGTTTTTGCAGCAATTTGTGTTTTTTTAATCTGCCCCAACAACAAAATTGGCAAAAAAACAAAACTTAAAATCGCAGCAAAATCATGTGCTCAAAAATGCACAGCAAAAAGCACTGCAGAAACAGATCAAAAGCAGACTTCATAGGTGTGTACCGCAGTGTTAATTTAGTCGACTAAAATGGGATTAACACTAAAATGCCATTTAAGTCAAAAGACCAAGACTCAAATTTCAATTTAGTTTTACAATTAACACTGGTCTGTAGTGCATGTTCATACCTCAATGTAATAAATACCATATTAGATTTTTCACTCCAGCAGTATATAAAGAGTTTGTAAATTGTAGAGAATTGTTAACTAATGCATTACAATTGAATTACACCCATCCGATTTTAGTAGACTAAAACATACTGGAGATTTAGTCGACAAAATAAGACTAAAACAATTGCAGACAACTAAAAATTGGACTAAAACTAAAATTTAGACCTAAGACTAAGGCCTCATGCACACGAGACACAGGTGAAAACTCTGCTAAAAAAAAGCTGAAACGCGCGCTTATAAACGTGCGTTTGCATGCCGTGTTTATGTTTATAAAGATAACATGTAGACCCTCCCCAAGCTCCCAAAGCATGTTTTTTTTAACTATTTCTGCTATTTTGATCAGAGAGAGCATCAGAAGCATAGAGAGCAGTTGTACACTTGCATTTGCCTCTCTGTGGTATATATTTTGAAATGGATCCCATATTGAATTTATGTCAGGAAACGTTCCTGATGTTGCTCTTGATGAGACAGCAACGTCGTCGCAAATTTCGTGAGAGGTCCAGAGTCAGAGCTCGTTGATATTGGACCCATCCGTTGATGGGACAGCGAATGTCTGTTGGATATTTCACAAACATGTATGTGCAGCTGCGTACCTACCCTGACAAGTCGGGTTACAAAATGTCATTCTCTGATGCAGAAAAGTGCATGACATTTTGCGACCCGATTTTGGGATAACCTATCTCGGGGTCACTTGGTGATAGGAACCTCAAATTTGGATATGTTGTAGTGCTAGTTCCACAGTGTCTGCATACAGAATTTGGGGTTCCTGGAAATAAGTGGCCCCAAGATATGGGCCCCCAAAGTTGGGTCACAAAATGTCATTCTCAGATCATATTTCTGAGTTTTCAGGTCCAAAAAATTGGGTTCCTTTAAAAACGCTTATAAACGCAAACACAGGCGCTGCGCTTTGCCGCGTTTGTCATCTGAAACGTGGAAATTTTTGCGTCTAAACCCATTTTTTTTGCTTCTGGAAAAACGAGGTTAAAAAACACAACTGCATAAAAACGGCAAAAAATTAGACTGTGTGCATGGACACATAGGATAACATTGAATGAGTTCAGGGGCAGTTGAAAAAAAAAAAAAAAAAGTGTCCAACTGCATCTGAACACGCGTTTAACAGTGTCTCGTGTGCATGAGGCCTAAATCAAAATTTGCTGCCAAAATTAACACGGGTGTACCGAGCCTTATGCTGGCCACACGGTTCAATTTTCAGATGAAAAATATTTTTACATTTGCTGAATAAAGGAATGCGGTTTGAATTTCACTTATTTTTAACATTGAGTTTTTAAAACAAATGTCATTTCTGACCGAAAACCACATAAACTGTCTGAAAATTCCTTTGACAAAGAAGTTTTCTATTATTTCCAAATTTTCCCGTCACTGTGGTTGAAAATGAACATCGGTTTGACCCCACCCTTTCCTGACTGGCTGGGCTGCGTGCTCGGATAAGGGTCTGGTATGGATTTTCGGGGGACCCCCCCCCCATGCCGTTTTTCGGCATAGGAGGTTTCTAAGGGCCTGGTATGCTCTTGGAGGGGGAACCCATGCCGTTTTTTTATTTAAAATTTGGCGTGGAGTCCCCCCCCCCCCCCAAAAGCTGATTATTCTGTGATTGGCCATGGCCAAAGTCGCCTGGCCTGGGGCGACTTAAAGTCATGTTGTAAGTCGCCCCAAGTCACGCTGCAATTCATACTCAAGTCATGTCCAAGTTGCCTCCCAAAGTCATGCTGGAAGTCTTGTTGCTTGTAGCTCTTAAGAATAAGTTGCATTTTTTTAAAACTTTACAAACTAAATTACACACACCACACTTTTTTTTAAAGGTTATTAACCGATTAATCGAAACAATAAAAAAAAAAAAAAAAAAAAAAAAAAAATCGGCCAACTAATCGACTATGAAAATAATCGTTACTTGCAGCCCTAGCACACTTCTTGCAAGTAGGAACGATAAATTACACATTTTTGGGCATGCCCAAACACATCTTTGAAACCAGTACAAAATGTGCAACTTTCTGCACATGACCTATAAAATTTCAGCTGCATGTCTTCCATCTGTGTCCTGCTGCCTCTATAAAGTCATAGCAGCACTGGGTTAGCCGTCTTTAGAAAGGATGAGGCTACCTCCAGAGTGTGGATTTCTCGATTTGCAATCCACATTGCTTGTCAACTGTGAGGGGAGTCAAACTGTAAGCTCTTCAACTGCTTAGACTTCAAGAACGTCGATTAAAAATACTTTTTCTGGCCAAATCTATTTTTCTATTTGTTATTAATGGGAAAAGGGTCTGTTCTCACAGGCATGCTGCATTACAACTCAAGAAAAGATCATGCAGCAGTCAGACCATCAGCGAACATAAATGGTAACCAATAATGTACACTGAAAATGCAAAATACAGGCAGTAAATGAACTGCAAAATGAAAAAACAGGTAGAATATCATTTTCTGTACACAACTCACTTGAGCACCTGCTGCCGGATATTATTCCTCAGCTGATTCTTGTTCAGATGGGGGCTCCAGGTGTGATTTGCCAAGTGGTTAGATACAAAATTGTCAACTCGTTGTCTCAAATTTTGGTATGCAGGCTACAGGACATAAAAAGCAAGAAGAGAGAGGACATTAAACCATTGTAATTATACAAGAGGCAAAAAAAAAAACCCTACATCTACTACATTTAGTTTCCAGCTGCAAGGCAAGACAACTGGTTTAAGAGAGCATTAGGAATTACAGCACATTTAAAAATGAAATGGCTTAAATTGGATAAGTCCAACGCCCTACTGACTTTTTTAATGCGTCTGGAAGGAACAGGTTGTGGCTGCCCACCTACCGCACCCGGCACCTCTGCAGCCTTGTGTGTCCACTCAACGTCCCACCAATCACTTGTCCATTCTATGCTGCAGCACTCTGAATTCTAGGGCTGAAACTACTAATAATTATGAAAAACAGTTTAAACTATTTTCTTAATCGATTAGTTGCTTAACTGACTAGTTGGCCTACATACAGAATGCATTATTTGTTCACATATCAGGAAATACAGTGCAGCACACGTCAGCAAAACCATTTCTAAACAACAAACACTTTATAAAAGACTGTGTGCAGGAAGATCAACATCTGAACCCAGAGAAGGTGGGAGGTAATAAAAGGCATCACAATTACGTTCAAAGTAAGCCTTTACTAGTATTGTGCCCCCCCCCAAATATAAAAGACGCTTTTTATTACTACTTTAAAGCGGAACTGTCATTTTTTTTTCCAAGTTGCCCTCTATTAAATCTCCTAAAAAGTAAAAGCCTTATACAGCCCACATCCTGTTTGTCTGGTTATTAGCCTAGGCTCATCATGCACATCTCCCTCTCTGAGAGTATGCCAGGAAGGGGGGGGGGGGGGGGGGTGAGTCATAAGAGGGCCAAGAGAGCTGCAGAGCTCAAGGTGTGCCTTTGTGTAAATCCAGAGAAAAAAAAATTATATTAATTAATATATATATATATATATATATATATATATATATATATATATATATATATATATATATATATATATATATATATATATATATATATATATATATATATATATATATATATATATATATATATATATATATACCGTTTCACAGTATACTACTACCGCCACTCTTAGGCCTGGTTCACACCTATGCATTTTTGGTGCTTTTTGCAGAATCGCACTACAGTTCATTTAACATAGTTTTCTATGGTACACGTTCACATCCATGCTTTGTTTTTTAGCTGCTGCGTATTTGGAAAGGATAAAAAAGACTTTGTAAATGCAAACATGTGCATTTTTGGTTTAAAAGGCTTCAATGGAGAAGCTGCAAAAAAGCATGTAGTGCGTTTTTGCCATGATTTGTGGTTTTTAACATGCCCAGCAAGGGCAGCACAGTGGTGTAGTGGTTAGCACTCTCACCTAGAAGTAAGAAGATCGCTGGTTCAAATCCCAACCACGCCACTACCTGCCTGGAGTTTGCATGTTCTCCCTGTGCCTGCATGGGTTTCCTCCGGGTACTCTGGTTTCCTCCCACACTCCAAAGACATGCAGGTAGGTTAATTGGCTTCTGTCCAAAACTGGCCCTAGTATATGAATGGGGACCTTGGATTGTGGGCTCCTTGAGGGTAGGGGACGATGTGGGTGTGCAATGTACAGGAAAAGGGACAATTGTAGACACTCACTCAGGTTGAACTGGATGGACTGGTGTCTTTATTCAACCTAACTAACTATGAAACAAATTGGAAAAAAAAAAAAAAAAAGTCACTAAATGCACAGCAGAAAAAAAATCAAAAGCAAACTGCACAGGTGTGAACCGAGCCTTATGCTGGCCATAAACCTATTGATTTTTTGGATGAGAATATTCATATGAAAAATCTTTGTACATTTGCTGAATGAAAGAATGTTTGAAAATTTCACTTGCTTTGAACTAGGGTTGCACTGATACTAAGCATTTCCATGAGTATCGTTATTCCCCCGCTGACAGATGAAATGTATACAAAGGAATGCAGGCAATGACTGGTCTGATCTTTACCAGTTTCAACCTCTAATGGTATATACAGTATATCTCTTCTGTTTGTTATTCTCAGAGTGGATTAGAGATTTTGCTCCTAAGCATATAGTTGGTCATTTATATTTACCACTGCATATAGAGATTTAGAAATAATAATTTTTTATTTTTTTTTGGTTTTAAACGTTACATATTAATTATACATCACACTTTTTAACGTTATTATCCAAAACAATTCTGAAAATAATCGTTAGTTGCAGCCCTACTGAAGCCCATTTCTAGCCAAGTGATCCGGGATCTCACAAAACTGTAGGACTCGGATGTGTAACTTGCTCCTGTGATGGCTGGCCCGACAGTCTAAAGCGGGGTCACCGATAGGAAAAGGTATGGGATATTGACACTCCAGGATGTGCCTGCTATGCCACATTAGCTGCAGTTTAATGACACATTTCCAAAATATTTACTTTAATGGTACTAGCTGTCCTCAAACCTGGACTGGCCACAAGTGCTCACTATCCTGCAATCCTCAGGATTCCACACAGACAGCCACCCAACATCATAACATAGGCCCCAAAAGGAGGACAGGTCTTATTGGCCAGGGGAGCGCAATTCTGGAAAGATAGGGAGAACCGTCCGAACCAGGTGGAAGGCCAAGGCAACACAAAGGAAATACACCAGGTCCGGTCAGGATAAACAACAAACGATGTACTGCTCCTGGATGTTAGGAAACAATTTAAAACTAAGGGATGGTAGGAGGCGGGGGAAGGGTTGTTGGAAGAGGGTTTTCACTGTATTGGCTTATGTTTTCTATAGAGGGAGAAGCAAATCATCTCAGTTTGCTGTCCCAGAAGAGGATTTAGGGAAATCTACAATTATCTTGTTTAATCCTGAAACTCATCTTAGGTCATTAGACACTTAGTGAAGCATTTATGTCCTACAAACACCACCTTTCACTTGTACAATAATTCCAGAACAGCTAGTAAATCACATGATGAAATACACCATGGGGTCTACTTATAAAACATTCATTAGATGAATGACACAATTTCACGTAGCCTAGAAGAATTTTCCCCATATATTCTGTAACAGATTATTTCCTACAAATGTCAACTCCATCTAATGGCGAAAATGCAGTATAGTTCTCTGCATTACCTCAATGAGAAAATTTACAGATTTCTGGTCATTAGATGAAGCCGATGATTATAGTGACTAACTATACTTACCTTCACATCAGTGAAGTCAGCGGCTGGCATCTTCAGGGTACAGATTGCCGACCACTTTCATCGGCTGAGCTGAGATGGTGTCACTCCCACAGATGATTAGGAGCTCATTCACTGTATGGACATGTCTCTTCTGCATTAAAGATCCTGCCTGTTCACCAACTTTATATTTTTTCCTATAGCTACACTTTAACTACTTGCTGCCCATGCTATAGCCGAAAGACAGCCACAGCACAGGCCTTAATTGCGGGGTCATGAGTGGTAAGCTCCGTTATCGCCGATCCCAGCCCCTTATGTGATTAGCTGTCAGCCAAAGACATATGTGTACAGAAGATCGGTAATCCGTAGCTGTCAGCGTGAAGTAAAGAAAGAGCCGATCACCAGCTTCTGTCAGAGGGACAACAGCCCCTCAGAGAGAGCCGCCTACCAGTGCACACCAATGGAGAGAAAAAAAAAATAATAATTCAAAACTTAAACTATGAAACAGTTTGATTTGTTTTTTTTTTCCAAAATTTTTGGTCTTTATTAGCAAAAAATAAAAAACCCAGCAGTGATTAAATACCACCAATAGAAAGCTATATTTGTGTGAAAAAAAAAAAAAAAAAATTAAATTTGGGTACAATGTTGCATGACCGTGCAATCATTCAAAGTGCAACAGCACTGAAAGCTGAAAATTGGTCTGGGCAGGAAGGGGGTTCAAGTGCCCAGTAAGCAAGTGGTTAAAGTAGAATTATGTTTAATACAGTAAAACCTTGGTTTGAGAGTAAGTTGGTTTTAGAACGTTTTGCAACACAAGCAACAATTCAAGACAAGACAAACAAAATCATAAATTTTGACTTGATATACAAGCGATGTCTTGATATACAAGTAGTGTCATGTCACAACCGAGTATAAAAGAGAAGAGAGGCGCCTCCATGATCCCCGTCACACTGGGGCGTTTTTGCAGGCACTGTAGCGTTAAAAATAGTGCCTGCAAAACGCCCCGAACAGCTGCTCCATTCACACTGGAGCGGTGCGCTGGCAGGGCGTCAGAAAAAGTCCTGCCAGCAGCTTCTTTGGAGTGGTGAAGGAGCAATGAACTCACCGCTCCTCATCAATGGGGCAGCACTGTAATACCACCGATAGAACGCCACTGCGGCAGCATTTTGCGGGCAGATTTAACCTCTTTTTGGCCACTAGCGGAGGTTAAAACTGCCCCGCTAATGGTCGAACAGCGCCACTAAAACTACGCTAAAAATAGCACCGCTTTACTGCTGACAGCTCGGTGTGAAAGGGGTCCAAGTGTGGCAATATGGTAACATTTAATGAAGGTCCAACATTTAGCAACTCACATGGGTGATGATTAAAACAGGCAAATCTAAGTATGCAGGCATCCGGGGTAAAGCTGTCCACATAGACCAGTCTCCACACCACCAATGTCGTCATCCCTTGCACACTGTGCTCCATGAACTCTTGAAGCCTCGCTTTCAGATCGCTCTACTGCAGGGTAGTCTTCCTGGTCATGATTGCAGACTGACAGCACTGAGAGCCAGCAGTGCGGAGGATGGTCTATGTGGACAGCTTTACCCTGGATGCCTGCATACTTAGATGTGCCTGTTTTAATTATGAGCCATGCGAGTTACTAAATGGTGGACCTCCATTAAATGTAACCATATTGGTACACTTATAGGCACCTCTCTTCTCTTTTATACTCTGTAGCTCCTGATGGATTTTACTCAGAATTCCCTTGTGGAGGCTGCCATTTGAAGATGGACATTTAATGGTTACACAACCTATCACATTGCTAGAATCTTTTTATTCAGAAGGACTATAAATGGAAAGCCCGATAAATAAATGGTTGTGGAGCGAATCATTTGAGCTTCCATTATTTCTTATGGGGAAATTTGCTTTGATACACAAGTGCTTTAGATTACAAGCATGTTTCTGGAACGACTTGTGCTCACAATCCAAAGTTTTTACTGTACTAGTCTTACAATGTTCCCTCCCCTTCCTGCTACCTAGGTTACCTTTGTGGGGGAAAAAAAATAAAAAAAAAACACCACACACACACACACACACCCCTGCCTTCTATAAATGAAAATGAAGTATGGGAGAGTCATTGTCTTGGCTGTTACCCCTGGACTGAATGTCATGTTATTGAACTCATCACTTCTGTGTGCAAACTGATGATATGGACTGGGAGCGCACGCCACACACTGGAAATTGTGCCACCAGATGCAATTTATACAGGGACCCAGTGCCACCCTACACCTCTTACAGAGATCCATGCCACCACACACAGGGACTGCTCTGAACCATGCCACAGGCAAGGACGACCCTACATGCAGTGGTCACCCTACAAGCACAGGCCTCCTAACATGCTACATGCAAGAGCTACCTCACACTCAGGGGCAACCCCCTCATGCAGGGGGAACCCCATAGGCACAGGCCTCAAATGCAAGGGTCACCCAACACACAGCGACTCGCGACATGCACAGACCACCTCACATAGAGGGGACACACTACATGTATAGCGGATGACATTTTAGACAAAGTGTCATTCATGTGTAAATTTAGTTTTTGCCTTGGAACAGTAGTGGGGTTCTGAGGGTTAATTATGTAGGTTAACTCTGACATCAGTTTAGCTGGGTAGCGTGGTCATGTGAAAAGTGAGGGGCACATGACAGGCCAGAACCCGGCCTGGTTGGATGTTTTGGGTATCGGCCTTCTATGAACCAATCAGTGGGAGTGCCGGGCCCACTGAGGAGTCTAGGGAGGGGGTACTTAAGATGTGGAGGTCACATGTTCAGTAGGAGTTTGTGAGGCCCGAGCGGTCTGTTCTTGTTTCCAGGACCAGGGTAGCCCTGCGAGGGGTCTCGGGGTGTTCAACATCCCGCCTGGTCTGGGGTAGGGATCCATCTGTTCCAGAGTCTCGGAACCGGCTGGTCAGAGGCGCAGTAACAGAGAGGATTCAAGGCATCCGGGTGTGCTCTCGGATTGGAGGGACACCACAGCTCGTGGAAGTTACCGGGGGAAGACTCTTCGGAGGAGGGCCAACAAGTGGCATCCTGAGAAGTGCCTGGTTACTGAGTTGGGAAGGACATTGACAAATTCACGCTTTTTCCAGTACTGTCAAGGAGGCAGAGAACGTTCCAGGTACTGAGGAAAAAGGTTCCTGTTCACTTTCCGTTACAACTGTCCACGTTCAGAGATTTTTAGAAGTTCTGAATCAACGTGCTGATTTCCATAATCTCTGGCTAGAGATTTGTTCAGCCTTGAAGCGCCCAGCTGCGAGTGGCTCTCTGGGTGGTACTACAGACTTATGTCTACAGGTCAAGGTGCCCGAGTTCTTCACCCTTGCCCTCTGTTCCTATACGAGACGGTGTTGTTGGATGTTATCCCTGCAAAATAAAACCTTTCAAAAAAAGGACTTTATTGGTGTCATCGTCCAAAGTTGTTGAGCATCAACCCTGGGAAGCCCTAGACGTGGAAGAACAAGCCAAGCAGAGGTAACCGGTAAGACCAATAAGTCGAGGCCGCCCTACAAAGGGTTATGGCCGCTACACATGCAATGGCTACGCCACACGCAGGGCCCCCCCCCCCCCAGACATACAGGGTCCATGTTTCTGCCCATCAGCAGATAATAGGAGGCTGCTGTGAGGAGTGTGATGATAAGTCATGGAGGGTGTGCACAGACAAGAGGGAGACGATGGTGTGTGCCCCTCCCCCCATACAGAGGGGGGTACAGACTGGCAGGGGCGCAGGGCTCGGTGAGAAATATTCCTCCCACAATCCAAGCTCCACGTGGAGGACGTCCGGAGCCCCCCAACCCGGCTCAGTGACCGCTCCTCCCGCTCTCACCCCCATCACACACACAGGCAGGCACTGCCCCCCTCCTCACCTTGGTGTCCACATCAGCCAAGCAGTCCCGGCGGAACTGGTCGAACAGTCCTTGGCTCTTCAGGTGATTGACGATCAGAGACACCAGTTTAGGATCCCCGGGCGGCAGATTGGCCATACTGTGAAGCAAGATGCCCCGGGCTCATCACCCAAAACAAACGCAGCCGCGACACCTGACCCGGAAACACCGGGGGATTGTGGGAGCGAGCGAGTCCCGGGCAAGAGCGGCCAGGAGATGTGAATGGAGGGAGTGTGTTCTGCGAGGAGCTCCCTCTACAGGCACAGCTTGTAATAACATGCTTCTTACCATTGGTTCCCTAAGTTTTACTTTCTATTATGTAACTGTGAAAGTTCTGTGGTTTGAAAACAATATACATAACTCCCAACTGTCCCTGATTTGGAGGGACTGTCCCTGATTTGGAGGGACTGTCCCTGATTTGGGGCAATGTTCCTCTTTACTCCTCATTTGTCCCAAATTTTGGTCTGATCTATATAGTTGTATATAAAATGCACTTTTTATCTATTAAAACGTGTTTTCCAGTGCTAAACCTTTCATCTGATTTCTAAATGCCAAAAGCCAATATAAAGGAACAGTTAGTAGTGGTAAAAAATTTTTTTTTTTTTTGTATAATTCTCCTTTAGGGGGCGTGGCAAGGGGTGTGCCCTATGCCTGCATACTTTTGCTGATAGGTGTCCCTCATTCCCTTCTCAAACAGTTGGGAGGTATGTATATGACCTGCAGATAATTTACCCCCTCCCCCTTCATGACCAGGCCATTTTTTTGCAATACAACACTGCATTACTTTAACTGACAATTGCGCGGTCGCGCGACACCATACCCAAATAAAATTTATATCATTTTATTCCCACAAATAGAGATTTCTTTTGGTGGTATTTGTTGGATAGCGGTTTTTATTTTTGGCACTATAAACAAAAAAAAAAAAACAACAATTTAAAAAAAATATATATATTTCTTACTTTTTGCTATAATACACACAGTATCTCACAAAAGTAAGTACACCCCTTAGATTTTTGTAAATATTTTATTATATCTTTTCATGTGACAACACTGAAGAAATTACACTTTGCTACAATGTAAAGTAGTGAGTGTACAGCTTGTATAACAGTGTAAATTTGCTGTCCCCGCAAAATAACACAACACACAGTCATTTATATCTAAACCACTGGCAACAAAAGTGAGTACACCCCTAAGTGAAAATGTCCAAATTGTGCCCAAAGTGTCAATATTTTGTGTGCCACCATTATTTTCCAGCACTGCCTTAACCCTCTTGAGCATGGAGTTCACCAGAGCTTCACAGGTTGACACTGGAGTTTTCTTCCATACCTCCCAACATTTTGAGATGGGAATGATGGACACCTACTACCAAACGTAGGTAGGCATAGGACATGCCCCTGCCACACCTCCTTAAAGGAGAATTAACCAAAAAAAAGGTTAAAGCGGTGTTCCACCCTAAAATGGAACTTCCGCTCATCGGAACCCTCCCCTCCCCCCACCAGTTGGCACCTTTCAGGGGGGAGGGGGGTGCAGATACCTGTCTAAGTCTGCTGGGACACACACGGGTCCCAGAGACAGCGCGGACCATTCCCATTGCGCTGCGCGACTCATGCATGCGCAGTAGGGAACCGGGAAGTGAAGCCGCAACGCTTCACTTGCTGATTCCCTCACCCAGAATGGCGGCCAAGAGCCGAGCGATCGATCAGCTTCGGCTGCCGACATCGCTGGACCATCGAGTGTCCATTTATTAAAAGTCAGCAGCTGTAGTATTTATAGCTGCTGGCTTTTAATAATTTTTTTTCCAGTGGACTCCCTCTTTAATTAAATCCACAAGGGCTTTTTTTTACCACTATTATTCCTTTATATTGGCTTTTAAAATGTACAAATGCAGCAATTTAGAAATTGGATGAAAGATTTAGCACTGGAAACACTTTTTTTAAAAAGTGAATTTTATATACAACTATATATAGATCAGAAAAACATGAGGTGCAATGAGGAGGAATGAGGTACATTGCTCCAAATCAGGGACAGTTGGGAGCTATGCATTTCCACTCCTCCATGACGACATCACGGAGCTGGTGGATGTTAGAGACCTTGCGCTCCTCCACCTACCATATGAGGACGCCCCCACAGATGCTCAATAGGGTTTAGGTCTGGAGACATGCTTGACCAGTCCATCACCTTTACCCTCAGCTTCTTTAGCAAGGCAGTCCTCATCTTGGTCCTCATCTTGGAGGTGTGTTTGGGGTCATTATCATGTTGGAATACTGCTCTGTGGCCCAGTCTCCGAAGGGAGGGGATCATGTTCTGCCTCAGTATGTCACAGTACATGTTGCCATTCATGGTTCCCTCAAAGAACTGTAGCTCCCCAATGTGGGTAGCACTCATACAGCCCCAGACCATGACATTCCCACCACCAGGCTTGACTGTAGGCAAGACACACTTGTCTTTGTACTCTTCACCTGGTTGCCACCACACACTCTTGACACCATCTGAAGAAAATAAGTTTACCTTGGTCTAATCCAGTGTTTCTCAATTCCAGTCCTCATGGCCCAGTAACAGGTCATGTTTTCAGGATTTCCCTCAGATGAAACAGCTGGGGTAATTACTAAGGCAGTGAAACTGATCAAATCACCTGTGCAAAATAATGGAAAGCCTGAAAACATGACCTGTTAGTGGGCCATGAGGACTGGAATTGAGAAACACTGGTCTAATCAGACCACAGGGCATGGTTCCAGTAATCCATGTCCTTAGTCTTCAGCAAACTGTTTGCGGGCTTTCTTGTGCATAATCTTTAGAAGAGGCTTCCTTCTAGGACAAACGCCATGCAGACCAATTTGATGCAGTGTCCGGCATATGGTCTGAGCACTGACAGGCTGACCCCCCACCTCTTCAACGTCTGCAGCAATGCCAGCAGCACTCATACGTCTATTTCTCAAAGACAACCTCTGGATATGACGCTGAGCACATGCACTCAACATCTTTGGTCAACAATGGTAAGGCCTGTTCTGAGTGGAACCTGCCCTGTTAAAGCGCTGTATGGTCTTGGCCGGATCACATATATATATATATATATATATATATATATATATATATATATATATATATATATATATATATATATATATATATATACATGATCCACTGTAGAACTGCCATCCGGTCAGGCATTCAGCAAGCAGTTATCTAAAGTCAAAATGTTTATTTTAGTTTTGGATCAAGTGGAGAGGGATTAGAACACCTACCAGGTCTTGACTGCTGCCTGTGCCACTGTTAGGGAGAGTCACTCCATTTGTACTGTTTACCATTATCATTGAAAGTAAAAGAAAATACCAAATTGTGGGTTGTCCTCAGAAAAGTAATAGAGGGGAAATCTTCCAATGGGGACATTAGTACTGGTCACACCCCAAGTTTCCCTCACTTTGAATGGGGTTTCCTCTTACTTCCTCTTGTGTTCATGGGACAGGAAACAAAGAGAAATCTCCACCATGATGGGACGCAGATGGCGAAAAAAAAACCTGACAGGGGTTATAACCCTCCTTTTCTCTATCCAAAAAAAAAAAATGCCTTTAGTTACACTTTAACCACTTCAGCTCTAGAGCATTTTTTTTTTTCAATTTTTTTTTTTTCAAATTTTCAGATTTGTAAAAATCTGCATTTTTGGCTGTAAATTACTTAAAGCATCTGTTAACTAAAAAAATAATATTGATCCTGTTTCTTTAAAGCATGTTATACAGCACAGTACTTCTGCTATGTGATTTGTGATTTTGCTATGTGATTTGGCCCACTGTAACACCTGTAATACCTGGTCGATCCTGCCAGTTTCTGCCCTCCCTTATGTAAACATGTAAACGGACCACGGTGTATCATGGCTGCTGAGCCTGACACCATGGTCAGTTTATATGCCTCCGTCATCTGCAGCTTTCTGTCTGCAGCTCTCATCGCTGCACCTCCCTGCTTGTCATCTCAGTGTGTGAGGTAGGTTCAGGTTGATAAAGGAACCAATGAGATGTTCCGAAACGCGTCCCTTTTTGATGACTCCTTCCTGTTTTGCTTCCTGTTTGTGGTCCACGCTGGTTGCTGGTTATTGTCTCCTGCCGCTGATGTCACTTCCGGGATCCTTGTATTTTGAGACAGTGATTGCGGGCTGGCCTGTCAGTTCTCTTGGAGCTCCCTGCTGGTTTTCCCGTTGGCATTCCCTGGACCTCCCTGCTACTGGACACACACAGCCTAAAGAACTTGTATATGCCAGTGACCACTGTATTCATGCTGGACCACCTACATGGATATTAATGATATGCTCTGCCAGTCTACATATCTTGTAAGTGTTTTTAACCCTTTTTGGGGAAATTAAACAGCTTTTAATTCTACACTTAGAGGCACCTTTTCTTTGTTTTTCTGTTTCCATCTCAGTGTGTGAGCCTCTCCTCCCCTCCCCTTCTATCACCTTTCCCAGCAGCTCACACATCACTGCTCCCAATCATTGCCAGCCACTCTGCTAGGATTACATGAGACCTCCCTCTGTAATTTTTTCACAGTGCTTCTGGGGAAGAGGGTGGAGGTATGTACACGTAGAAGGTGTCAATAGTTTTTTATTTTTACGTATTGATTTTTTTACAGTTTAATTTCTTTTTCATTTTTTCACAATGCTTTTTGCAGGTGGGGGTTGGTGGGGGTTGGGGCAGTGAGCAGTGTTGGCAGGGGACAGTAGTGTCAGTAGCTATTTTTTTTTTTTTACTTTAATTTTTTAGAATTTATTTAGAATTTTTTTTTAAATATCTTTTGGGGTCTTTGGTGAGATATCAGGGGTCTAAACAGACCGCTGACATCTCCCCTTTGAGACAGAGAATGGGACTGAGGACACAGCTTCCCCAGTCCCTTTCTCAGCACTGAATATGAATGAACAGAAGACATAGGCACTTGCGGGTGTGCAGCTCCCCGGAGGCTTGGGATGTCTGTCAAGCCTTGGGCAGGTGACATTATATATATATATATATAATTTATATTTATATATTATATTATATATCTTTATAGAGACATTAGGGGTCTAATAGACCTGAGTGTCTCCCCTATTCTCCAAAGCTGCAAAGCATATAACCTAGCACAGATCAGCTCATTTACATGCTGCAGCCATCAGCATGTGCTCAACAGTTCACTCCTTAGGCCGCGTACACACGGGCAGACTGTATGGCCTACTTAGTCCGTCGAAACACATTTCAGCGGACAGTCCACTCGTGTGTGGGCTTCAGCGGACTTTTTCAGCGTGCAGTCTGGCGTACTAAGTATTTCGGATTTTTCGAAATTCTGTCCGTCATACTTTGGTTTCATCGGACAATCCGCTCGTGAGTAGGCTAGTTCGACGGACTAAGAATGGCGCATGCTCAGAAAGGATTTACACGGCGGAAGGTTGCATTGCTGTGTATTGGACTTCCTATTTCTAGTCCCGTCGTACGTGCTGTACACGTCATCGCGCAAGCTTTCGACGGACTGTTTGTGCATCCGTGTGTGGTCAAGTCCGTTCATTCGAAAGTATGACGGACTGTCCGTCGGATTGTATGACAGACTAAGTAGGCCATACAGTCCGCCCGTGTGTACGCGGCCTTAAACATACTTCATACATCCAAAGATCTGAACTAGTTTAAGTAGAACGAAAATCAAAACTTTTTTTTTATTTTCATTTTGTATAGAGTAAGGGAAAATTATAAGCCCTGCAAATCCAATCCAATCAGCAGTCACAAAAATGAATAGTGTATGTGAATATGAATTCATATAAACAAATAAGCAATTAAATTACAAAGGGGGTTGCCAGCTAAAACACTACAATGTAATCTCACAACACCTTCTAAAGCCTCATACACATGATCCTATTGTAAGCCAACCGTGCGTCTGATTTTTGTCCAAAGAGCATGTGCCAGGAACTTGTCTTGCATACTAACGGTACACAATTGTCAGCCAACAAACACAAACGTAGTGACGTACTACAAGGAATTTCAGCTCTTGAGCGCCACCCTTTGGGCCCCTTCTGATAATTTTGTGTTTGATGAGCATTGTTTCTGATCATGCATGTTTGTACTTTCAACTTAATGTGACGGACTTGTGTGCTGACGATACAAAAATCAGACAACAGACCATTGTCCTCCAAAAATGTACTAGCCTGTCATCCATTTGTTGGCCGAAAGTTGGACAACAATTGTCAGAAGGAGCGTACTAATGGTCAGATTTTAGGACAACAGAACAGGACACCAGTGGCAACCTGTGAAGCTCTGGTGAACTCCATGCCCAAGAGGGTTAAGGCAGTGCTGGAAAATAATGGTGGCCACACAAAATATTGTCACTTTGGGCCCAATTTGGACATTTTCACTTAGGGGTTTGTTTGTTGCCAGCGGTTTCGACAGTAATGGCTGTGTGTTGAGTTATTTTGAGGGGACAGCAAGTTTACACTGTTATACAAGCTGTACACTCATTACTTTACATTGTAGCAAAGTGTCATTTCTTTTTGTTGTTGTCACATGAAAATATATATTAAAATATTTACAAAAATGTGAGGGGTGTACTCACTTCTGTGAGATACTGTAAGTGCTCTGCCTGTGTGTGAGTGTCATTTCAAAAGCAAATTGCTGTTGTTCATAGCCATGGGCGTCCGCAGCAGGGGGCAAGGGGGGTCAAGTGCCCCCCCCTGGAATCCCCAAGGTGTTGCAGCAGCCAGCAGGGTCTGACGCCGCCGCCACCATGATGCATTTTTTTTTACGGAGTCCGCTGGCGGCTGCATCCTCCTCTCTCTCCTGTGGATCACAGCGCTGGCTGGCTCTGTGTTTGGCGGCCGCGCTGTAACACAGTCCCGCCCCCCCCCAGACCTGCTTGTGTGATAGTAGAGAGAATCAACGTTCCGCCTATCACGTGAGCCAGTCTGGGGGGGCGGGGCCATGTCACAGAGTGGCCGCCAAACACAGAGCCAGCCAGTGCTGTGATCCAGAGGAGGAGATGCCACCCGTACAGCCCACCCTGTGTGCCACATTGCCTGGATAGGAGGATCGGGGGGGCTGCAGGGGGGCCCATCTGACAATTCTCCTATCCAACTTATTTTACTGCCCCCAGTTCACCTTGTGCTCCCTGCCCTCCCCCCCCAGTGCTCTCCTCCACCCCCACACTCTCCTGCCCCCCCAGTGCTCTCCTCCACCACCACCACACTCTCCTGCCCCCCCCCACAGTTTTCTCCTCCCCTGTTCTTGCTGCCCCCCCTGCTCTCCAACTCTCCCCATCCTTCTCTAGCCACCCCCCCAGTGCTCTCCCCCTGTTCTCTCCCCCCCTGTTCTTTCCCCCCGTTCTGTCCCCCCAGTGCTCTCCCTCCCCCGTTCTTTCCCCCCTGTTCTCCCCCCCCCCCAGTGCTCCCCCCTGTTCTTTCCCCCCCAGTGCTCTCCCTCCCTGTTCCCCCCCAGAGTATTTATTTATTTCTGCAGAAGGTGGTCCCCCCCACATTCTGAGTTCCTGGGGTACCCCTTGATGATTGCTCACTTACCACTATTAACTGGAATTTGAATATATATATATATATATATATATATATAGCCCTATGTGATTTCATATCTATATCTAATGCTCTCTTCATCAAATATGCTTTAAAATGTATGGGTTTTTACCTTTCATGAACAAAAAAATAATGACTTTATGCTGTTGGGCTGGTATAATAATGCTGTGAGGCTGGTATGACATTTTTTCCAGGGCTGGTTTTTGAAAGCATGGGCATCCGCAAGGTTACTCAGGTGCAGGGCTGGACTGGCCCACTTACATTTTGAGTGTTCCATCAGCAGCCCCAGGACAGGACTTAGGGTGGTGGGGGCCCCTGGGCTTGGGTCACTTTCGGGCCCTACCTTCTATACATTACTGTATTTATTGGCTATAACAGGCGGCGGCGTACAACACGCACCCCAAGTTTAGGAGGGAAGTTTAAGGAAAAAAAAATTACATTTAAATGCCCATCAATGCAGCCTTATCAGTGTCCATCTTCAGCCTTGCCCATCCACCTGCAGCCTTGTCCAGTGTCATTGCAGCCTTGTCAGTGTCATTTGTAGCCTTGTCATTTGTAGCCTTGTCATTGCAGTCTTGGAGTTTAAAAATAGAGCTGCCGAGATACATAGTCTTCTTTATCTCGGCGGCTCTCGGATCCTCTAAGCGTCTCTTGGCATCTCTCGGCGGCTAAGGGTCCTCTCGCAGTCCCGAGAGTAGCCAAGTGTACTTGGCTCGGCTCACAGTCACGCCCAGTCCCTGTGTTATGTCCATCATAGGGCGGGACTGTGAGAGGTGGGGAGCCGAGTACACTCGGCTATGTATCTCGGTGGGGCCCCCTATTGGGCAGGGCCCATGGGCTTGAGCCCAGTCAAGCCCAATGGTAAGTCCAGCCCTGAGCAGCCCCCTTACATCAGAGTGTCCCATCACCAGCCCCCTTACATCAGAGTGTCCCATCGCCAGCCCCCTTACAACAGAGTGTCCCATCGCCAGCCCCCTTACAACAGAGTGTCCCATCGCCAGCCCCCTTACAACAGAGTGTCCCATCACCAGCCCCCTTACAACAGAGTGTCCCATCACCAGCCCCCTTACAACAGAGTGTCCCATCACCAGCCCCCTTACAACAGAGTGTCCCATCACCAGCCCCCTTACAACAGAGTGTCCCATCACCAGCCCCCTTACATCAGAGTGTCCCATCACCAGCCCCCTTACATCAGAGTGTCCCATCACCAGCCCCCTTACATCAGAGTGTCCCATCACCAGCCCCCTTACATCAGAGTGTCCCATCACCAGCCCCCTTACATCAGAGTGTCCCATCAGCACCACCTAACATCAGAGTGTCCCATCAGCACCACCTAACATCAGAGTATCCCATCAGCACCACCTAACATCAGAGTGTCCCATCAGCACCACCTAACATCAGAGTGTCCCATCAGCACCACCTAACATCAGAGTGTCCCATCAGCACCACCTAACATCAGAGTGTCCCATCAGCACCACCTAACATCAGAGTGTCCCATCAGCACCACCTAACATCAGCGTGTCCCATCAGCAGCCCCCTAACATCAGCGTGTCCCATCAGCAGCCCCCTAACATCAGCGTGTCCCATCAGCAGCCCCCTAACATCAGCGTGTCCCATCAGCAGCCCCCTAACATCAGCGTGTCCCATCAGCAGCCCCCTAACATCAGCGTGTCCCATCAGCAGCCCCCTTACATCAGCGTGTCCCATCAGCAGCCCCCTTACATCAGAGAGTCCCATCAGCAGCCCCCTTACATCAGAGAGTCCCATCAGCAGCCCCCTTACATCAGAGTGGCCCACTGAGCCATCGGCCCACCTGGAAACTCCCGGTAGTTTCGATGGCCAGTACATGCCTGCTCAGGTGGCTGCGTACCATGCCCATATAGCCTAGAGCATGTACATCTTTTTACATTGCAATACATCTGTTGTTGCCATATTTTTATCTTGATGAAAACAGCCTATACAGTAACAGTATGATATCAAAATATGGCCACAACAGATGTATTGCAATGTAAAAAGATGTACATTCTGTAGGCTATATGGGCATGGAACACAGCCGCCAGAGTAACTTCCAATACAAAGTGAAGATGAATTATCTGTTATATACCACATATGTATTACCAGTGGAAAGATTTTCATGAGATTGTCGAAAAGGGGCGGAGCATGGGTGGCCTTAAAACGATGCTCCCCCTTGGAAAAAGTTCTGCGGACGCCCCATGTTCATAGCAACCAGTAGGAGCTGCCTTTCAAATGTTATTGCTGCCCTGCTTACCCAGTTGCCTCAACTGTGGCTGGGACGGACACTTTTATCCAAACCTGCTATTCAGTGAACTTTTACCATGTGCTGTCACCCATTGCAACAACGGCGGACAATCGCACCCATGGATCACAAATATTTCCAGTGCATCTGCTAATGTCTGCTAAGCGGCATGTCCGGACAATTTCTGTAAGCATCAGTGGGCCTGCAAACTTCAGTAAAGCTAACAAGGGATTGCAGCCACACACGCGGGAAGAGGCCTGCCTATTAGATTTGCAGCCAACCCATCTGTAAGCTTGGGGGTTGAGCTACATCCTAAAGGAGATCCAGTTTACCCTGGTAGCAGAGATGAGCAAGATGGTGGAGTGTGGGCGTGTGTTTCCAGCGCTGACCTGGTTGCCTGATCTGCAGGAGCAGACACTGGTTAACACCAGTGTCCAGTTGGAGCATTGCGGGGATTCCACCTTGGGATGATCGAGTGGACAGAGTGACTATGCCTGCTGTGTCCTGAATGTCGGGTACCAACTGCAGTGGTCAGTGCCTGGATCCGATGCAGGCATTGCAACAAGCAGCTTACCCGGCTAGTATCCAGTGAACAGGGGCCAGAGTACTACCGTGTTGACCTGCAGTCAGGAGTGTGCCATTTACAGCTGCAGAAGTCCCGAAAGGCTGGTGCAGGCCTTGGACTATCTGATAAAAATACACGGGGTAGTGGTGCAACCTGTGGTGTATATATAAATGAGATACAAGTCCATAGGGAGTCCTTTGAGCTAACCAGCCCTCTGCTGAGAAACAGTCCACTGTGCCAGGGCAAGCCTTGCAAATGAAGTGGAAGCCACACTCCAAACATGTAAAAAATAGAAAGAAAGACACAGGCGCCTTTGGAGTAAAAACTGTAATTTTTAATGGAAGAGGGTGCATTAAAAATTCACATTTGAGGTATCTATATGACGGCACAAGAATGCCAATGGATCACACTGTCACCTCCCAGGTTGTCTGCTGCAACCAAGTCTTGCTAGTCCAGATGGAGCTGGCGTCCTGACCAGCAGGTGCTCGAGCATGATCCAAACCGAGGGTTGGAGCACAGCTAGGGACCGGAGGAGAGGGCTGGAGAGCAGCGCAGAGTGGGATGGCATCACGGACATGCTTGTGACACATTTCAGGTCATGCACACTGGAAGGATGTGCACAGTGCATGCTCTTTTGTCATGCTTGTCATGCTTGACGTGGTTGCAGCAGACAGCCTGGATGGTGATAGTGCAAACCATTGGACATTCTTGTGCCTTTATACAGATTCCTCAAATGTGAATTTTAAATGCACCCTCTTCTATTACAAATTACAGTCTTACTCAGAGGCGCCTGTGTCTTTCTCTCTCTTGGACTATCTGAGCAAGGCAAGGTTGAGTCCGGCCTGGCGACTCCCCTGCGAAAACCAGCGACATTGGGGAAAAAGAATGGAGATCTGCTGTGGCCTGCAGCTCAGTCGGGGACCTGGTAACTGTAAGTACAGCCCAGCAGGAACCAAATAATGTCCCTAAAATGCTGGCTGCTCCTATGTGCTCTGCTGACCCCCCCTGGAAGGAGCTAATGCAGGAGGGAGATGTACCTTCAGGTGAGCCAGAAGGGAAAAGCAGAGACAGGGCCAAAGATAGGGGTTCCCCCAGACTGCAGGCAGAATTCGGGTCCCTGGAAGATGAGATAGCAGATTGGTTGTCACACTGTAGATCGGAGGAGTAATGGGAGATGGAAGGCTCCCTGGTCCAGTCCGAGGTGTTAGATGTGCCAGATCTTGCTGTGGGAACCAGAGGAGCCACAGGAACCCCTACCAGTGCAAGAAAGCTCTTCTACAACAGACCCTCCACCACCCAGACCAGAGCAGCTGATTTCTATCAGTGGGTCAAGAGGTCCCCCAAAGCTTGCGTCCTGCCAGGAAAAGGGAAGCCAAGAGAACTGCCCAGCTTTTCCAAGTTCCAGCAGGAGGTTCAGCGCAGAACAGCTCTAGAGCGGAGTCTGGACTATCCCTCCCAACATCATGGACATTATTAAGGACTCCCGGGGAGAGTGGGAGGATGACCTGGTGTGGGAGTATTTTGCTATATATCAGGGCAATGAAGAATCAGGCACCACATCCCATTGGATAAATAGAAACAACTAGGAAAAGAAGGACTTTTAAGGTGCCAAAACAACATACAATTTTTTATATAAAAAAATGATGTAAGGACTGGGCTCAGTTGGGGACACTGATGTAAGGACTGGGCTCTGCTGGGGACAATGATGCAAGGAAGGACTGGAGCTCCGCTAGGCACACTGATGTAAGGGGTTGGGCTCTGTTGGGGACACCAGATGTAAGGGCGGATTTTGTTGGGGGCACCTGATGTAAGGACAGACTCTGCTGGGGCACCTGATGTAAGATTGGACACTGCTGGGGCACCTTATGTAAGGATAGACTCTGCTGGGGGCACCTGATGGCATCTGGTGGCAGGCGATATGGCAAGTGACACGCTCAGGCTCCCACTGATTCTGCATTATGGTGAGTTGAATGATTTCATTTTATATTACAATGTAATAATAGAAATAATGCACTTCAATCATCCTGACACCATAACAACCTTGGTGCTGGGATGATTGAAGTGCTAACACCTGGTGTCTTTGTCTGCTTGTTGGTAAACTTTATAGAATACATGTATTTTTTATTGTGATGTATTGTGATGTAGGATCTGGGTCTGCTATCCTTCCATCCCTCTTTCTTCCCTTCCTTCCCTCCCTATCTCTTTCTTTCTCTTTCTCTCTCTCCCTCTCTCCCTCTTTCTACCTCTTTCTACCTCTTACTCCCTTTCTCTCTCCCTCCATCCCTCATACATCTCAGACTCTAACCATACCCCCTTTGAGCCATGCCCCTGTAAGCCACACCCAATATTTCACTTAAACCAAGCCTGTTTTTCGCTACACACGCCACATTTTTGTTTCCTTGCTATGCCACGCCTACAAACAAATGCCACGGCTCCTTATTATAAGACTCAGCCTACAGGCAAAAAAGTGTCCCTATACATTTTTTTACAATGTTGGCAACTATGTGATGGCAGTAGCAGAAGACTGCCTCATCCCAATCTCCACGCCTGAAGGACTGCTGGAGTGTATAACTCACAAATGGAGATTGTCACATGGACAGCTGGGAGATAGCTGCCTGTGCTGCTTTTCTGTTTGTTTCTTTGCAGATTAGGCTGGCCTGTCACTCTGACCCATGCCTTATGGACGGTCCCCTCTGATGACCTTGTGTGACCTTTGATGACCTTGGGTGACCTTGGGCATGATTATAGCACCCCCTAGCGTGGCTAGAGTGCTAATTGATAGGAGTTTTTGTTAGGTTAGGTAAATTGTCAGTGTCAGCCCAGCTGGGGCAGTGTGGAGTTTGAGTGGAAGATGGAGTGTTAGGCTGTCGGGGGCTTTGAGTGTGGCCCCCCAGTCCGGAGGGGTGAACTCAGGCCTGGACTTGGGTGCAGAAGGGACCCCTTCTCATGACACACAGAGGGATCCTGACCAGGAGGCACAGGAGCAAGAAGAGGAGAGGACAGCAAGAAGACACTGTGGGTCAAATCTCCAGGAAGGAAGACAGCCACATGGGCGGGTGAGTGTTACAGTCAGAGGACTGAGAGACATGCCTGAAGGGACTGGGTGCAAGCAGTCTGGGATGGATGCAGAGTCAGTCTGAAAAAACTGTGCAGAAGTAGCCAGGATGGCTAGTGTAAGGGGCAGCTGGCAGTGCCTGAAGAGATGGCACTGGGAGCAGTAGCCACAGGAAAGGACAGCTAGCACCAAAGACCTATTTTTTAGCTGCACTACTAAAGAGGTCCGGTCCCTACCTGCAAAGGGCATTCACAAGGATCGAACTTAGATTTTGTTGGATCGAACAGTCAGTGCTAGTTGATCCTGGGAGTTGTAGTTTTACAAGCAAGTCTGTGCTAGAGGTAGAAGAGGAGAAGTGTGTATATAATTGGAAGTATAACAAGTGGGCATCCCATAACAACCCTTCCCCATCCAAGTTTAATTCCCCCAACCAAGGACTGCTTCTTGTCTACTGAGTAAATGGAAAACTCCTATGCCTGGCTGTGCAGGGTGGGAGATACCCATATTCACCAGTGGCTCCTGCGGGGGTAGCACTACATAAGTAAAAATTTGCAATCAGCAATAAAAGATAAATGAGAGATCCTATACTATTCAGAGCCTCTTATGGGTATAGCATTACCATAGCTCCCAACTGTAGCTGATTTTGTGGGACTGTCCCTGATTTTGAACAAAGTCCCTCTTTCCTCCTCATTTGTCCCTCCTATCCTTTGCTGGGGGCATTGTCCCCCACATTTTTGGGTGGACAATATTATTAAAGACTTCAGCGAACTGGTTGTGTTTAGCTCAAGTCTTGGTGACTGAGCTTTTGTTGTTTGGTATTTATTTAAAGATTTTGGTTTGGTTTATGGTTGTTCATTTTAAATAAAGGGTAGCTAGGTGCTGGACTACAGAAAGATGGAGAATGAGACACTTCCCTCTTTAGGCTCCATGCACACTGGGCTTAAAACAAAACGTCTGTTCTCTTTGGAGTGAAAAAACGCTCATATAGAGCATTTTTTGTACAAAGTTTAGACAAGTTTAGGAGAGTTTTACGTTTTTTCTGCCAGTGAGCTCCAATCAGAAACGCGAATGAGAAGGTTTTTTTTTTTTCCTGCCTCTAAACGTTGACCTCAAAAATATGCCTGTGATTGTCCTAATGTGCATGGACACATAGGATAACATTGAGCTGCTTCTACAGGCATTACACAAAACTCCTGTAGAAGTAACATTTTTCACGACAGTGTGCATGGAGCCTTACAATCAGTTTACTTTCACGTTCTGCTGTTGTGTTGAATGTTGCATTGCACTATCCCCTCCAACCAGCAGAGGGAGAACTATAGCCAGAAAAGCCTATGAAATCCTATGTGGATTAGAACGCTGAGGATTGGGGGGAGCAGGTGCCTGGTTTCCCACTTACGGGTCACATTCCTGTGTTGATCTGTGAGGATGTTTTGCCCCCTCCTCCCTCCCCCCTGCAGCCTTCTGGGACACACACAGGTCCCTGAAGACTGTAGGACCATTCACAAAGTGCAGCGTGGTCCACACATGCAAAGTAGAAAACCAGCTGTGAAGCCAGGAGGCTTCACTGCCGGTTTCCCTTACCTAGATGTCAACTTGGGTGCGGACATCATTGGATCCCTGGACAGGTAAGCGTCCTTATATTAAAAGTCAGCAGACTTTACATTTTTTTGGGGGAGACTGGAGCTCCTCTTTAAGTCCAGGAAGTAAGCCATATTGCACACATCCCATCTTTTTGAGATTGGAATGAGGGACACCTATTAGCAAAAATATGTAGTCATAGGACACACCCCACTGCTACACCCCCTTAAAGGAGAATTATACAAAAAAAGATTAGTTAAACCCTCAAATGCTTTTTTTACCACTACTATTTCTTTACATTGGCTTTTGAAATTGACAAATTCAGCAATTTAGAAACTGGGCAAAAGGCTTAGCACTAGGAAACACTTTTTGAAAAATAAAAAGTGCATTTTATATCTATATACAGTAGATCAGACCAAAATGGGGGAAAAATGAGGAGGAAAGAGAGACTTTGTATCAAATCAGGGACAGTACCTCAAAATCAGTGACAGTTGAGAGCTATGCATACTGTGGAGCCTATGGACTCTTTGCACTATAATTCTCAAGAGACATTGAGGCAAGGGGGAGCAGTGAGCATAAGGTATCAAAGGTGGAATAAAACAATAGCAAGTGGCAACTCTAAGGCCTCATGCATACTGGACGTTATAATATCGTTAAAAAAACGCCAGTAGCTTTGCAGTGAGTTTTTAAATGTTTTTGTGATAACGGTTTTTAGCGTTTTTCAGCTTTTTTTTTTTTAATGGGATCAAAAACGTTAAAAGACGCTGGTGAAATGCATTTTTTTAGCGTTTATCGGCATTGTCTGGTATCTGTAATCTGAATTCAACTCACAATTTCTACGGATTCTAGTGAATTGGCTACTGGGAGTATTAGATGTAGCACCCTGATGTTTAGGCAGGGTTGCTCCTAAATTTACCTGCCAGGTGTAGTTACCATGGCTCATTGTTAGGGATCAGTTGAGTTCACCCTCAGTGTGGAATTGCTGCACTTCTGTCTTCTGCCGCTAGGTGGCCGGGTACCTGGTGGCATTAGATAAGACAAGTGCAAAGCAAGGACAGATTAGGAGTATATGGGGTATCACAGCCAATGGACAGGGTTTTTCTTAAATCCCTTGGCTTGCTGGGAGAACCCATATATTTCGGTTGAGTCAGGTGATCACGGTTCTGTGCCAGCTGGACGGCTGTCTGGGTAGATGTATGTTGTACTACCTGGACTGCTAGTCCGTAGTTTGGGCCTATCCCATGCACATCTGGCTGCTAGGCTGTCTGAGGGCCTATCCAGAAGCAAGGGAGCAGCGTAGGGTTGGGACTGCAGCTTGCAGTTCAACCTGAAGTGACGGTTCTGTTGGCCGGAGAACTTGACGTGGTCGGAGGTCGAAGGGAAGGTGTTGCCACTAAGGGACCAAACAGCTTATTATCAGGGACCACAGTGGGTAGCTGAATCAAGTACCGGAGCAGTTTTCTCACCAAGCTGGGGACGGTGAAGAATTGGGGAAACTTCAGCAGGTGTCAAGCCAGGGACCCAGACAGCTGAGTTGACGCTTGCAGAGCAGCTTTGTGTGCCAAGCCAGGGACCGAGCAGGCCAGTGTGGTGAAGCTTGAGAAGTATCTAGAGTGCCAAGCTAGGGACCCAGCAGAGAAGCAGGGGTGACGCTTGAGGAAGATACTAGAAGATTGGAAGAGCTCATGGGATTCAGTGGCAGTGAATCAGCAAGTCTAGTGAGTAGTGATGGACGAACTTCCGACGGGACGTTTCGCGAACGCGAAATGCGAACGGACCCAAACGTTCGCGAAACCGAACGTTCGCCGCGGGCCCCATTGACTTCAATGGGAGGCGAACTTTGCAAACCTTCATGTCGAATTTGCGGCCACGTGGTAATTATTAGGGGGTAAAACGTAGTCCCACCATCTGGACAATGACATAATACATGTATGAGGTGAATTTGGGATCGATAACTACAAGCATTTTTATTTTATTTGGGAAATTGTTCTAACAATTCAGGACTATGGAGCTAATGAAGGCAATGGAGGAGAGGGAAGGTCAGGGACCAGGGTAGGCAAAGAAGAGGGTGCAGGAGATGATCACCAGCAGCGTGACATACCGGAATGACACATGCACCGTGATAGAGGCATCTGACAGCAGCACCGTAATACAGAGCACTGACAGCAGCACCGTGACATACAGCGCTGACAGCAGCACCGTGACATACAGCGCTGACAGCAGCACCGTGACATACAGCGCTGACAGCAGCACCGTGACATACAGCGCTGACAGCAGCACCGTGACATACAGCGCTGACAGCAGCACCGTGACATACAGCGCTGACAGCAGCACCGTGACATACAGCGCTGACAGCAGCACCGTGACATACAGCGCTGACAGCAGCACCGTGACATACAGCGCTGACAGCAGCACCGTAAGCAGCCCCAGGAGGAAGTCAGCACAGCACAGGGATGGTGTGATCCCCTCATAATAAGAACCCCCAGGAGGAAGTCAGCACAGCACAGGGATAGTGTGATCCCTTCATAATAAGAACCCCCAGGAGGAAGTCAGCACAGCACAGGGATATCATAAGCAGCCCCCAGTAGAAATATGACACCGCTCAACCTCTTCAAAGAGGAGGGTAGGGGCATATAGTACGGTGTGCTTTTTTGGGTCAAGGAAGTGAGCCAAATGAATTAAGAAGGTCTGTGTGCTTGATTAAAAAAATAGTTTATAGACATATACATGGTCTACTGGTCACATGTGTTGAATTCCTCCGAGATCCATGCCTCATTCATTTTTAGAAATGTGAGGTAGTTAACACTGTGGTGAGCTAGGCGAGTACGCTTATCGGTCACAATCCCCCCTGCTGCGCTGAACGTCCTTTCGGACAGGACACTGGATGAGGGGCAAGCCAACAGTTCGATTGCAAATTGGGCAAGCTCTGGCCAGAGGTCAAGCCTGCCCACCCAGTAGTCTAGGGGTTCATCACTCCTCAGAGCGTCCACATCGGCCGTTAACCCAATGTAGTCGGACACCTGACGGTCTAGGCGTTCCCTGATGCTGGATCCGGATGACACCTGTCGATGGGTCGGCTGAAAGAATGACCTCATATCCGAAGTCACCAACACATCTTCAAACCGGCCTCTTCTTGCAGGCGCTGTTGGATTGGTACCCGCAAATCCTTCTCTGGGAGTGGGAATTGCTCCTCTGCCAGCGCACGCAAAAGCAGAATGCAGCATTTCTCGAAGCAAGGCCTGGAAGTGCTGCATTCTGACAGCCCTCTGCGACGGCGGTAACATTTCCGCCATTTTGTGTTTGTACCGGGGGTCTAAGTACGTTGCCACCCAGTACTGGTCCTTGACCCTCATGCTTTTTATACGGGGGTCCCTATTAAAACACTGGAGCATGAAGGCCCCCATTTGCACTAAAGTGGAAGCGGTGTGGTGGCCTGGCTCCTGCTCATCATCCAGGATAATGTCGTCCTCTTCATTCTCCTCTCCCCATCCTCGCACAACAGGGATCCCAGAAAGGTTTAAAGCATGCTCTTCTTGCTCCTGCTCATCCGCCCCGGCACCATCCTCCTCTGACTCCTCATCAGACTCCTGTTGTTGACTTGTCTCAGATAGAGTAGCCCCCCCTGGGAATTCATCCAGCATTGCGACTTCCTCATCTTCCCGCTCCTGCTCCTCCACAGCCTGATCAATGACACGACGCAATGCACGCTCCAGAAAGAAGGCATAAGGTACCATGTCACTGATGGCGCCATGGCTGCGACTGACCAGTTTGGTGATCTCCTCAAATGGCCGCAGAAGTCTGCATGTGTCGCGCATGAGCAGCCACTGGCGCGGTGAAAAAAAACCCAGCTCCCCAGAACCGTTTCTTTCGCAGAGTTCATACAGGTAGACGTTAACTGCACGTTTCTGCTGGAGCAGCCTATCAAGCATATAGAAGGTTGAGTTCCATCGCGTCGGGCAATCGCAAATAAGACGTCTGACCGGCAGATGGTGTCGCCGCTGAATGTCAGCAAGGCGAGCCATGGCCGTGTAAGATCTTCTGAAATGGGCCGAGATTTTCCTTGCCTGCCGCAAGATGTCCTGGACCCCAGGGTATTTGACAAGGAATCGCTGCACGACCAAGTTTAAGACGTGTGCCATGCACGGCACGTGCGTGATTTTGCCCTGTTTCAATGCGCTAAGCAGATTGGCACCGTTGTCACACACCACTTTACCAACTGTCAAATTGAGCGGTGTTAGCCACTCATCTGCCTGTGAACGCAAAGCTGAAAGGAGTGCCGGGCCAGTGTGGCTCTTTGCTTCCAGGCACAACAGACGCAGCACGGCATGGCAACGTCTCACCTGGCATGTGGAATAGGTTCTGGGGAGCTTGGGCGGTGCAGTGGAAGAGACGCTAGCAGCGGAAAAGGAGGAGGCAGCTGAGGAGGAGAGGGAGGAGGATGGAGTAGGAGGAGGAGAAGAAGAGTCAGGCCTGCATGCAATCCGTGGCGGTAAAACCAAATCTACACGGGTGCCACGGGTTACATGCTTGACGGCCGTCAGAAGGTTCACCCAGTGGGCAGTAAAACTGATATACCTTCCCTGCCCGTGTTTGCTAGACCACGTGTCTGTGGTCAGATGTATCTTGGCACCGACACTGTGTGCCAGAGATACATTCACTTGCCGCTGAACATGGCCATATAGCTCTGGGATGCCCTTCTCTGAGAAATACTTCCTTCCTGGGACCTTCCATTGTGGTGTTCCAATGGCCACAAATTTGCGAAAGGCCTCCGAGTCCACCAGTTTATATGGCAGTAGTTGGCGGGCTATGAGTTCTGACAAGCCAGCCGCCAACCGTTGGGCAAGAGGGTTATCCGGCATCATCATTTTTTTACGCTCAAACATTAGGCCCACGGAAGCCTGCCTTTTTGCAGAAAAATGTGAGCTTGGCGTGATGGAAGGTGGAGTGGAGGACAATTGTGAGGAGAGAGGAGAAGGAGAAGTAGAAGACGAGGCTGGACGGTGAGAGCCTGCAGTGTGGCTTTGTGTGTTCCGTTGCTCCCACTGGGCTCGGTGATGGCTGCTCATGTGCCTTCTTAAGGCGGTCGTCCCTAGGTGAGTATTGGGCTTACCGCGACTAACGCGTTGACTGCAAAGATTGCAGATGGCAACGCTATTGTCAGCAGCGGACACGTTAAAAAAAGCCCACACTGCGGAGCCATGTGCCGGTGTCCTGGGAGCGCCAGATGTGACCGTACATGGTCGATGACTCGCTCCTGATACATTTGCAGTCTGCTTTGTCCCTGCTGTGCAATGTAAGTCATTGCTGCTTCTCCTCCCTATCTGCTGGTCCATATCTCCCTCTGAACTCCCCTCCTCTTCCTCTCTTGTGGGCACCCACGTGACATCACTAGACACGTCATCATCAACGTCACCTTCCCCACCGCTATAAGTAGAGATCTCGGAGTAGGCAGCAACACCGGGGACCAACCTCCTCCTTGGGCTGATCTGGGTACTGGCGTCAGACTGCTGAGTAGCGCTTGTTGCTACCTCCTCTTCCTGATCCAATACCAAGAGTGGCTGCGCATCAGAAATGTCCTCTTGATATGGATCGGAAAATAATTCCAGTGACTCAAGCGGAAGGTATGTGGTGGTGGTGGTGGTGGTCGTGTTGTTGGTGGTAGTGTCTTTGGGGGTGCACATAGCAGAGAGTGAAGAAGAGGGTGCAGATCGAGAGGATGAGGAGGGTGCAGAAGAGTAAGGCTGAGCGAGCCACTCAACCAAGTCTGGTGCATCCTTTAAAGTAATTGAACGCACCTTCTGCAACTTCCCACTTTGGCTCAAGCCTGTTGCTCCTGCCCTACCCCTACCACCCCTGCGGAAGGGCCTGCCTCTTCCTCTGCATGTCATTTTTTAAATGACCCTGTGACAAAACTCTTAGTCCCTATACCGCTGAAGGACTGCTGCAGTATAGGTGAGCGGTCAGCAGTGGTGCACGTCAACCCTATCTATTGTGGACCTATAGCGGTCCTTACAGAACAGCAGACTGTACCACACTCAAGCCTATGTACCGTAGCACCCTATACCAAGTTACCAGTCCTTATAAGAACTTTTGTGGACCAAGCAGGTTGTGTATTAGTGTTTAGCAGACTGTACGTCAGTCCCTATACCGCTGAAGGACTGCTGCAGTATAGGGCAGCGGTCAGCAGTGGTGCACGTCAACCCTATCTATTGTGGACCGATAGCGGTCCTTACAGAACAGCAGACTGTACCGCACTCAAGCCTATGTACCGTAGCACCCTATACCAAGTTACCAGTCCTTATAAGAACTTTTGTGGAACAAGCAGGTTGTGTGTTAGTGATTAGCAGACTGTACGTCAGTCCCTATACCGCTGAAGGACTGCTGCAGTATAGGTGAGCGGTCAGCAGTGGTGCACGTCAACCCTATCTATTGTGGACCGATAGCGGTCCTTACAGAACAGCAGACTGTACCGCACTCAAGCCTATGTACCGTAGCACCCTATACCAAGTTACCAGTCCTTATAAGAACTTTTGTGGAACAAGCAGGTTGTGTGTTAGTGATTAGCAGACTGTACGTCAGTCCCTATACCGCTGAAGGACTGCTGCAGTATAGGTGAGCGGTCAGCAGTGGTGCACGTCAACCCTATCTATTGTGGACCGATAGCGGTCCTTACAGAACAGCAGACTGTACCGCACTCAAGCCTATGTACCGTAGCACCCTATACCAAGTTACCAGTCCTTATAAGAACTTTTGTGGACCAAGCAGGTTGTGTATTAGTGTTTAGCAGACTGTACGTCAGTCCCTATACCGCTGAAGGACTGCTGCAGTATAGGGCAGCGGTCAGCAGTGGTGCACGTCGACCCTATCTATTGTGGACCGATAGCGGTCCTTACAGAACAGCAGACTGTACCGCACTCAAGCCTATGTACCGTAGCACCCTATACCAAGTTACCAGTCCTTATAAGAACTTTTGTGGAACAAGCAGGTTGTGTGTTAGTGATTAGCAGACTGTACGTCAGTCCCTATACCGCTGAAGGACTGCTGCAGTATAGGTGAGCGGTCAGCAGTGGTGCACGTCAACCCTATCTATTGTGGACCGATAGCGGTCCTTACAGAACAGCAGACTGTACCGCACTCAAGCCTATGTACCGTAGCACCCTATACCAAGTTACCAGTCCTTATAAGAACTTTTGTGGACCAAGCAGGTTGTGTATTAGTGTTTAGCAGACTGTACGTCAGTCCCTATACCGCTGAAGGACTGCTGCAGTATAGGGCAGCGGTCAGCAGTGGTGCACGTCAACCCTATCTATTGTGGACCGATAGCGGTCCTTACAGAACAGCAGACTGTACCGCACTCAAGCCTATGTACCGTAGCACCCTATACCAAGTTACCAGTCCTTATAAGAACTTTTGTGGACCAAGCAGGTTGTGTATTAGTGTTTAGCAGACTGTACGTCAGTCCCTATACCGCTGAAGGACTGCTGCAGTATAGGGCAGCGGTCAGCAGTGGTGCACGTCAACCCTATCTATTGTGGACCGATAGCGGTCCTTACAGAACAGCAGACTGTACCGCACTCAAGCCTATGTACCGTAGCACCCTATACCAAGTTACCAGTCCTTATAAGAACTTTTGTGGAACAAGTGAGTTGTGAATGTTTAGCAGACTGCAGCAGAAGGGCAGCAGTCAAGTATAATATCCTTTCTATATTTGGAAGAAAGAATATTATACATGTACAAGCCTATTACTGTACCACTGATACCAGTCCTGAAAAGAACCTTTGTGGAACTAATAATAACAGCAAGTCTTTAAAATTACCCTCACTGCCTGACAACACTGCTTCCTTCCTGTCCCTATACAAATTGGCAAAAAAAGAGAACGATTAGTGGTTACTGGAACAGCTCTTTTGTGGACCTTGATAGTAACAGCTAATGATGATGATGATGATGATGATGATGAAAGACTAATCTGGCTGTCCCTGTAGCATACACCGTCCTTTCCCTTTCTCTAAACTAACAAAAGACACTCAGGCTGCTGCAAGAATCAGCAGCACAGCAAACCTATCAACACCTAACACCTATACCAGTCCTGAAAAGAACTTTTGTGTACCAAATAGCTAGTGGTTTATCTCTCCCTACTCCACACAGGAACCTGTCCCTATCTTAACAGAAGAAAGAATGTAAAATGGCCACCGGATCGGGTGTATTTATAGGTTAGGGGGAATGTACAAGTGTCCATGTGCTGTCATGTCTCAATTGGCTGTCCTGTATCACATGATAAACGTGTCACCAAAGGTTAAAGTTCTTGTATACATTAAACACGTAAGTCCGCCGCGGCGAACGACGGAAAAAGGCGTTCGAACGTGCGGACCGCGAATGTCGGAAATTCGCCGCGAAACGACCGCCGGGCGAACCGTTCGGCCATCACTACTAGTGAGAGAGACTAGGAGCTCAGTGGGTTGAGAACATGCAAGAAGTGATTGTAGAAAAAGTAAAGGAATTAGTTAAGACTTGTGTTAGGAACTATTCTTACTTTCAAAAGTTTTATTTGTTTCAAAGAAAAATAAAATCCATACAATAGACAGCGACAACATGTCGTCTTACCAATATATGAAGAACGTGGTGAACATGTCAAAAAGTACAGGCATACAGCATAAGCCGGAGAGGACACATTGTGAATTGTAAGGCATCTGTATAATTAAAAGCAAATGAAGATGACAGGGAGAGGAGCTCACTGCGTCTGGTATGGATTGACATGACAATTGGGAGTGATATAAAAAATATAGACGGTATGCTACCTAGCACCCTCGACACCCCAAATGGGATCACACTGTGTCGGGGGCAATAGGCGCCCACAAATTATGAACATAAAAGGAGATATGTGGAAGGAAGTTGTCCATCACATACCAGAGAACTCCTGTTTTACCAGCCGGTCAGCCCATGGGCCGATCTGAGGCTCCTCTGTTGGGAGAAGTAAACCAGATCAAATCGCAACAGACTCTTTGTGTCAACCAACAAACATTGCCTGAGAGACATTTATAAAAACTTTTAAACCTATCCGGACTAGCTTTAGTCCATAGTATGGAAATGTAGAGAACCTAAGCGAACAAGAGGAAAGAAAAGGGAAAGATAAAGAGAAAGAAAGAGGAGTGAGATAGAGGGGGTAGGGGTGGTGAGAGCGTCACTACTTATGTCAGGTTTAATAAGAGAAGTTCAAACATATGGGAAGTTGATCAGGCCCATTACTCGGGCCCAGGGCTCCCAGGTGGCTACAAACCTATCAGACGTGTCCTCCAGCATACTGGCGAGCCTCTCCTGAGTCATGATCCAGGAAATCTTTTTCTTAACTAATGTAAAAGAAACCCCTGGTTCCTTCCAATTCCTGGCTATGGAGATTTTGGCTCCCAGCAGTACAAATTGGGTCAACCTGCTGGAGGGTTTAGAGAGATGGGGAATAGGGTCATTAAGGAGAGCCACCGTGGGAGACCTGGGAACCTTGGCACCAATCAATCTTTCAATCAGGTTAAAAACTTTCTTCCAGAAGGGGCGGATTCTTGGGCATTCCCACCAAATGTGTGACATCGTCCCCGTAAGCAAGCAGCCCCGGAAACAGAGCGGACTAGCTGTTGGGAACATGTGTGCAACTCTGACTGGCGTGTAATACCATCTGGTTAGTACTTTTGTCCCTGCTTCCATAAGGTTGGTGTTGAGCAGACCCCGAAAGGATCTAGCCCCTATTGAGTGCCATTTATCCAATGACCAATGGAAAGAGAAGTCAGTTTCCCAGGCGACCATATAGGGCGCCTTTGTTTTGGGGGTGGTGAGAGACGTGTAGACTAAGGAGATCCCCCCCCCCTTTTGGTCCATGGCTTGACCGCACCAAAGTTCGTATTCTGTGAAGAGCGGGGGGTTTGAGTTACCTTTGCAAAGGGAGTGTATAAAATGTTGAATCTGATGGAACCGAAAAATTTCGGTCTTAGGAAGGCTTAGTTTCTTGATATAAAATTGCAAGGTAATAGGTCCTGTGGCTGTGAAAAAGTGTCCTATCCTGTAGAGACCCTTATCAACCCACCATTTGAAGGCCAGTACATTGTACCCTGGAGGGAAGCGAGGATTATTGAAAATATGAGTTAAAGGTTTAATTGTTGAGACCAAGGAGGCAGAGTAGCGCAGGGAATCCCATAGTTTAAATGAGTGGGAGAGAGTTGGGGACAAGATAGCGGGTCTATTTTTCTGGGGAGTCCATAGTAAGAAGTCTAGGGTAAAAGTGGGGGCTGCCTGATTCTCAATATGGATCCAGTCCGGCTTCTCATATTTGGAGTAAATTACGGATAACTGTGCTAGCCTAGCTGCTTGGTAATAGCGGAATAAATGTGGGAGGCCTAAACCACCCCTCTTCCTATGAGCGAAGAGGGTGTTGCGGGCTAGTCTATAACCTTTCTTACCCCAAATGAATTTTAGGATTTTGTTTTGGAAGGTTGAGAGGTGATCCTTTCGAATGGGGATTGGCAGGGATCTAAACAAATAAAGTAATCTGGGTAATAGAGTCATTTTGATAGCGTGTATCCTGCCTAGCCATGAGATGGGAAGATTGGACCAATTCTGTAAATCCGCTTCCAGTTTAAGATACATCGGGGGATAGTTATGACTGTATAAAGTCTCTATCGTAGCTGTGAGGTTTATACCTAGGTATCTGATGGAGGATTCGCTCCATTGGAAATTGAAGTTCTGCTTTAAAAGTTCGACAGTGGAGGGAGTTAGAGAGACGTTAAGAGCCTGGGATTTACTGTAGTTCACTTGGAGACCTGACATCTTGGAGAAGGAATCTAGCATGGCGTTCAGATTGGGCAAGGAAGTTATGGGAGAAGTGATGTGAAGCATGATATCATCCGCAAATAGGGCACACTTGTGAACACGAGATCCGCATACCACCCCTTTTATGTCTGGGTTTTGTCTAATAGCTATAGCAAGGGTCTCGATCGCCATCGCAAAAATTAAAGGGGACAATGGGCATCCTTGCCTAGTTCCTTGTCTTATGGCAATGGGTTTGGAGTAGAAGCCCTGGATTCGGACTTCTCGCTGTAGGGGTTGAGTAAAGGGTCTGTAGTAGGCCAGTAAAGCGTTGTCCAAAGCCCCATTTGCGGAGGATAGCAAAAATATATGGCCAGGAGACCGAGTCAAAGGCCTTCTGTAGGTCAAGGGAGAGAAGCATACCCGATTGTTGGGGTCCTCCCACCCAGTTTGTTTGGAGAATGGACATAATATCTATGGTTCTCCTTATCTGGTCTGGGCCTTGTCTACCAGGAATGAAACCCACCTGATCCTTGTGTACATATGTATTAATGAATTCTGCCAACCGGGTGGCGAGGATTTTGGTTAGTATTTTAATGTCACAGTTAATTAAAGAGATTGGGCGGTAATTCCCAACCTCTTCTGGGTTTTTATCAGGTTTTGGGATGACAGTTATAAGTGCTGCGTTTAGTTGGGGATCAAGTGGGTTTCCTTTCGAGGCATAGTTGAAGAAATTAGATAGGTAAGGTGCTAAAGTTTCGGCAAACGTTTTGTAATAAGGATTGGACAAACCGTCCGGACCGGTGGCCGAGCCCGGTTTTAAGGTTTTAATTGCTGCTAAAACTTCTGCCGTTGTAAAAGGGGCTTCTAGGCTGTCTCTATGGTTCAAGGAGAGTTGTGGGATAGGAAGGTCGTTAGGAAAGCGTCTATAGAGTGATCAGCAGGGGCTGGGGATGGTGAGTAAAGTTTATTGTAAAATTCTGCAAATTCCCCCAGTATCTTTGTAGGGTTAGCTGTGGGGCCTTGTCCAGGGATTATAATCTTTGGTAGAGCCTGTGTTTTGAGTCTGGGAGACAATTTATTGGCCAACATAGTCCATCTTATCACCTTGTGTATAGAATCTATTTTGCGACCATCTCATTTGTTTTTCAGCTTTAGCTGTCAGAGCTAGGTTCAGTTCCAGCCTGATCCTGTCCAATTGAGGGAGTAAATTAAGGGTCGGGTCTTGTTTATGCCTGGTTTTTAGGGACACGAAGTCGTTCTCTAGTTTTTTAATTGCTGCCTCTCTTTCCTTTTTAATGGCTGACGATAATCTGATAAGTTCCCCCCTAATAAAGGCTTTATGAGCCGCCCAGAGTGTTTCCGCCGATACCTCATCTCCGTCGTTAAATCGAAAGTATTCCTTTAGGGAGTCAGATAGTAAAGAGACTCGGACAGGATCTGATAGGAGGGACTCGTTCAGCCTCCATTGCTTCTGGCCCGATCTATTGTGTTGCGAACGGATGGTCATGACAACTAATGAGTGATCCGAAAGGGAGGAGTCAATAATTTTTGATTGAAGTATGGCAGGGATAACTGAAGATTTCACTAACAGGTGGTCAATTCTGGCGTAAGAATTGTGGGGGTGTGAGAAGTGAGTATAGTCTCGTTTGGTGGGGTTTAGTTCTCTCCAGACATCTGCCAATCCCTGTTCGTGTATTAATTTTGCAAGTTTAAGGCTCTCATTAGAGGGGAGGGTAAGTTGAGAACCTAAGGGTCTAGTTTTGTCTAACCCCTGATCAAAGGCCGCATTGGAGTCTCCCCCGAGTATAACTGTTCCCTCTAGAAGGGGGGTGAGGTGAAAGATGAGTCTTCTGAAAAAGGCTGTTTGACCCTTGTTAGGGGAGTAGTAGGCTATAAATGAGTAAAGGTGGCCATCTAAAGTGCCTTTCACTAGCAGGTATCTGCCGTCAGGATCTTTGGTTTCGGATATTAATTGAAAATTACAGGATTTAGCAAACACTATTGCTACCCCCTTGGTTAGCTGCATTTGCTAGGTAGAATTTGTTGTAGTGGGAGTGTAAGAAAGAGGGGTTGTACGTATTAGGAAAGTGGGTTTCCTGAATCAAAAGAACGTCTAGTTTGGACGATTTATGAGTTAAAGATTTTCTTGCGTTTAAGGGGAGAGTTTATACCTTGTACATTGTGTGAAGCTACCCTCCAGGTATGTTGTGTGTGATCAGCCATGAACCTCGTAATGGGGGGAGCTACCCATCAAAACATCACTTACCCTCCCAAGGTGCCTAAAGGTGAGCCGTAGCCTGGCAGATTGAGTGCGTTCATGGAATGAGAGAACCTTTGTGATGTTGCCAAACTCCTTCCAGTCTGAAAAAGAAAAGTCAAGTGAGTGACGCTCCTATGGGGGAAGAGAAATAGGAGTAGAGAAGAAGCAAGAAGAAAAGGAAAAGGAAAAGGAAAAGTCCCCCCCTGGTGTAAAGGAGACCAGAAGGGGAGGTAGGAGAACTACGAACATCTCACAGTCAATTATGAGATATGTAGAAAAAAGAAATAATGCCAACCCTGGGGTTGGTCTTCCAACCCCACCGACCACCGAGGTGGTCGAGAAGGTAGGATGAGGCGCATGTGGCTCACGCCGCGCCCCAGCACTTCTTAACCCGCTGGAAAAAATCAAGTGACAAAGTAACCATGCGCTTGCCAGCAGGTGTATACAAAATAACACGTAAAGTGCCACCCAAGAGGCTTCAAGCCTCAATTACTATAGTCCGGTGTACCACAATAGCTTACAAAAAAAGAAAAAGAAAAAGGGGGGGGGGAGTTGAAAGGGGAGGGGGGGGATGATGGGGATGAAGGAGAGGGTGGGGTGGGGATATATATTTGAAACAAGTCCCGATAGGGGAATGATTGGTTGTAGGGTAGAGTCGTGGCCCCATAGTTTATGGGGAGCAAAAATGTCATCAGTGCTCCCATTGAGGGAGGGCTGGGGGACCTATCAGTCCTCAAGGTACAAGGAAAATTTTCTTCTAGGATTGGAATCCCGTCTGAGAAACAGCTTGGAGAGTCCTGGCTGGATCAGGGGGGACTGTGATTGGAAGATCTTCTGGATTTGGTTTTGCTCCAGAGTGGATTAGGGGATCCAGTAGGTGGAGGGCGTTTGTTGGAAGTGGAGGTTGGAGCAGCAGTCTCCATTTCCATTTCTTGGGCTATGACATTCAATTTCAGAAGTAATTTTTCTCCGGCGTCGAATGTGGAGAAGGAATATGACCGGTCCTTGAGTGAAAATCGCACCGCAAATGGGAAGGCCCATTTATATTTGATGTCCTTTTGGGCCATGGCTGTCAGGAGCGGCTTCAGGGCTCTTCTCTTTTGGATGGTAGCTGGGGAAATGTCCGCAAATATTTGCACAGGGTGCCCTTGGCATGAGATCTGCGGTAGGGTTCTGGCTTGTTTCATCACCTCTTCCTTTACAGCATAGTATAGAGGTTTAGCAATGACGTCCCTGGGAGATCCGTCCTTCCTGGGGGGTCCCAAAGCTCTGTGGACTCTGTCTAGTTCCAGGCGGGATGCTGGGATATTGGGGACCAGGGCCCGGATCAAATCGTGTGTTGCCGTGGAAACATCTGTATTGGATTCTGGTAGGCCTCTAATTCTAAAGTTCAGTCTCCTTGACCTATTTTCCAGATCGTCAATGCGTGAGAATGCTGTATCCAATTGATCTTGCAGAGTTTGAATGAGCCCGGTGTTTTGATGGGAGATGGCTACTGTTTGTTCAATTTTGTCTTCCATAGCATCCATCCTGGATCCTATGTTCTGCAAATCAGCCCTGATTTCGCCCGTGATGGCTGCAGCATTAGCCGCTAGACCCCTATCTAGGAGTGTTGAGAACTTGAGAAATAGTTCTTCCATGGATGACTGAGTCATATGTGTAACTGGGCCCTGTGGGCCGGGGGTGGGTAAAGCAGGGGGGACCGCCGGGGAGAGGGCCTGGTCTCCAAAAGCTTGTTTGAGTAGTGATTCTGTAGAGGTGGGGGAGGGAGTCCCCATGCTGTGAGGTCCTGATGTGAAGTGGAGGATAGCCAGAGCTATGACTGATCTGTGGTCTGGAGTCAGCTCTAGATGTTGTGGTGAGGGCTGAGTTGCAATGGCCGCTGCGGTGGCCATCTTGTGACTCCCTGATAGAGTGGTGGAGTTAAACTCCCCGTGTAAGTTTCTCCTAGCCCCCGTTTTAAGCATACAAGGGGCACTTATTGTGGAAGGGATTGAAGTGTACCTTTAGATGCAGTTTTTGAGCCCTCCGGTGCGGTGAGAACTTCTCAGCACGAGCGCACGAGTGCTTAAAGTCCGGCGGCCATCTTGGTACACCCCGCGGGAATGGGATTCGGCCTCCACGAGGCCTACGCTCGTTCCGGGTCGACGAGTCGGTCTCCGGGTGATCCCCAATGTATGTGGGGTCCGATGCACAGCGCGTAGAAATGGTAGCTTGGCTGGGTGGCCCGCTAGCAGTGCTGGAGAGACGGCGTGGCGCGGAGCTCCCGGCTTACGCGGCCATCTTGGAACCCTCGCGCATGCGCCATTAGACTGTTGCCATAGGAGATAGCCTTCCTACACATGCAGATGTGGTGTCTTGCTGGATACCTTTCCCTGCATGGCTGTCTACCTCTAGAAGTGAGTCTGCCAATTAACATTGCAACTACCTTAAGGGTGTCCTGGCCTTAAACCCTCTCTCCCACAGTTCTGTTCAAGAGAAATAAAATCTCCTTGTATTCAAGAAGTGTCTGGCGCTCATGAATCTATCTTGCATTACACCCACTATGCCTTACAACCCACTCTACACAGAAGGATGTTAGCAACTCTTGGCCCTGGAAGTTTTCATTAGACTAAAAGAGGGCCTGGGATCTTGCTACATATATACCCATGTTTAGGCCTCATGTACACTGCTGCTGGTAAACGGACATTCAGAGGCAATTTGTTGCTTTTTCCAGCTGCCCCTGAACTCATCCAATGTTATATTATGTGTACATGTACACAGGTTTGTTTAATGTCATTTTAAAGCAGTTGCCTTTAGAGGCTTTTCTTTGAAGGCAAAAGTTCAGACGCTGAAGTTTCCGACGCTTCAGATGCCAAACATGGCTAAACACGGGTAAAAAAACGCAGTACCGGCATTTAGCCGAGTTTCGTTTATATTTGTTTTTGGCTATTTTGAAAAAAAAGTAAATACATTTTTTTTTCAAGCGCTTCTAAATGCACACGCGGCAAAACTCAGCATGTAAACGTGGCAAAACTGACATTTTAAACGTGGGTTTCTATCTGTCAAGTTAAATTGTTGAGTAGAGGTTGTAAAGTAAAGACGTCCTGTGTACATGTGATGACAACTCGTTGGGTATGTATAGCTGTTCTGATCTGTTTCTTTGAAGTGTGTTATGGTGTGTATTTTTCCTTTCATCCTAAAAAGCATGAGGTCCATAAAATTGATTTGGTCTGAGCTCTATTCACCAGTGAAGCTCAGTCCATAATCATTGAGATTTATTTGTTCTGTTATCATCGATATAGCATTTGTATAGCGCCATCTCTGGCCATCGATGATATACGTTTTCTTTTTCCCACTTAGCCAAAACAAAATTTGCCAAGCTGGGAGCATATTTTTCTCCCATGGCAACTCCTTTCAGTTGTTGAAAGAAGCTGCCACTGTACCAAAAGTAATTGTTTGTCATGGCAAACTTCAATAATTCAAGAATAGATTTTCTCAGTTTTTTCTTACATTTGTTTTTTCTTAAATTAATTTTTTCTCTCAGAGCCCCTTTTGATTGATACTGGTGTAAAGTGAATTTGCATCCACTGTAACCAGATATCCATCTTCTTTATATGTGTTGGAATTTAATATTCAAATCAATTCACCACTATTCTTGAGATACGACTCATTTTTGATAACAATATCCTGTAAAAAATGATCAATGTATTCCCCAACTCTGGAGAAGACCAAATTGATCCCCATCTTTCTTCCCTTCTCTATGATTTTCTTGAGTTGTCCTCTCAGTTTCCTTGTGGTATTCTCTGCCAACTTTTTATATGTGTCCCTGACTGAAAGTAATCTTATAATTTCTTCTTCATAGTCTTTTTTATTAAGGATGACAATGGCTCCCCCTTTATCGGCCACTCTTATCACAGTATTCCTCCTCTTTTCTAATTTTCTAATCACCTCCTCTATGTTTCTAGGAGATTTGAACTTATTATTATTTTATATCCTTGATGTCATTTTCAACCATAACCCTAAAATCCTCCAAAAATGCATTCTTTTTTTTCTTAGGATTAAAAGTCGAAGCATTTCTCAAACCACTATGTTGATATTCAATTTTAATATTCAATTTTCTAGTAAACTTTTGTAAGTCTTTGTAAGTATAATATTTTTCCATATTGACATGTGGTATGAAATTCAATCCTAAATCTAAAACTTTAAGTTCGGCTTCAGTTAAAACAACACTGCTAAGATTAAAAAAGCCTGTCCATAATTGTCTCTTTTCCTTTATCTTCCTCCTTCCTCCTCTAACTCTTCTTCTCTTCTTTCTACTTTCAATGGGTTCCTGTTCTCTGTTTCATAATCTACATGTTCTCACTCCTGGGTCCTGTATTCCTTTGGATGATTCCACCCTCCCCTGTATTGGTTGGATGGTGTCCCCTGTTGTAGAATTGCCCCCCTCCTCTCTGGGAGCATCCCTGGCATCCCCCCCCTTTGATGCCATCCTCCCCTGGGACAGCAGGGGCCCTGTGGTTTAAGGCATCTCTTGGGGGTCTCCAATAGGTGTCACCTAGGGATTGGTCATAATTATATTGTAAATGACTCTGGGTTTTTTTTTTCAGTTTTTTTTTAAACATTTACAGCCTTCTGAAATTGTACTCTAGGGCCATTATTTTTCTGTGAGGTTTCTTTTTTTAAATTATCTATTGATTGTCTATCTTCATTCTGACCGTGACTGTTTATACTCTTCTCTGGAGTGGACTCACATTCTTCTAATTGTATATCTTTTTGCCATTTGTAAACCTTGTTGTTTTTATAATCCTCAATATCTATTTTGTACTTTTTTTTTTTACTTTTTTTATTTTTTTTTGGTTTCCCTATCTACTTTAGTAATGTAATCTTGCACATGTTTCTACTAAATGTGCCATGATCTCCTTTTACTCACTGATATCAATCTCCACTTTCCTTAATTTAATCTGCCTCCTCTTGATAATGAGTTCCAGCAGTTTGGATTCACTATGATTAAAAAAGATGATCCATTAACTCTTTACCATAGAGTCCATAGAGTCCATCATTAGCTGGTCTGTCCCACCTTAAAGAAGAACTGCTGCCTGCTCACATAATTTGTAATACAAACATGTTTGCCACTCTGAAGCTTCCCTCCAACCACTTTGCATATCATTTTATAAGTACTCTGATTCTGTACTTGCCAAATATGCTGCAGAAATCTCCTTCCACTGAGTCTGGCTGCATCCATTTTAACTGTGGGCAGGTGAAGCTGCTGTCTGTTCACTTCCTGGATATACACAGACACACGGAGGCACTCCTCCATAGGGTTGCCACCTGTCCGGGATTCACCCGGACAGTTCAGGTTTGGAATCATGAGTTCGGGTTTCGGATCGCATGGAACCCGGACACATTATTCAGACCAGGCTATGGCTTCCCAGCAGGGTTGCTGGCTGCAGTTGTGTAAGCAGTCTGTATCTGTTACACTCTCTTTCACACTGCCCAAAGCCAGCACTAACAATTACTCCTCCCTCCACACAGACAGGAGAGGAGAAAGGGTTGATCTGCTCCTCTTTCTCCCACTCCTACCCCTCTGTGTCTGTATACAGTCCAGCAGCCTCAGCTACATCTGGATAAAAGGTGCTGACTGCCAAGAGGTGAATGAGCTCACCATCCATCCTTGTCTGTGATTGAAGTCTCCCCCTTTCTATCTCCTGCCTCTGAGTGAGTACACTAAGGTAAATCAGGGTTCTCAGAATACCCCTTACATCAGAGTTCCCCTTTACACCAGAGGCCACAGAGTACCCCCTTACATCAGAGACCTCTCTGTACATCAGAATTCTCAGTGTTCCCTCTTAAATCAGGGTTCCCAGAGCAACCCTTATGTTAGAGTTCCCAGAGTTCTCCCTTACATCAGAGTCTGCAGAGTCCCCCTTACAGTGTAAGGGAACTCTGCGAGTTCAGATGTAAAAGGGGAACTCTGTGGACTCTGATGTAAAGGGGGGCTCTTGTGATTAACTTAATTTGATTAGAAATGTTATTTAATTGCAAAATATATGTATAGTTTATATTATAAAAAAAAAAAAAAAAAAAAAGATTGCTGTGCACTGCTAAAGTGTTCGGGTTTGACTTGAAGAAAAGGTGGCAACCCTACTCCTCCAGCTCTGCAGCCCTGTAACTCTCATTGGCCCTCTTATGACTCATCCCCCCCTCCTTTCCTGGCTGGCAAACTCTCACGAGAGTGAGAGGGAGAGCTGTGCATGATGTCATAAGGCTTTTTACCCAACAAGAAACAGGAAGTGGGCTGTATAAAGTATTTGCTGGCAAAAAAAAAAAAAAGTTTTACTATCCAAAGTTAAAACAACAAGGGCAGAAGATTTAATAGATGGAAAGTTGAAAAAAATGACTATAGGTCCACTTTAATCTCCCGGGGGTAATCTTTTCTTTTATATACAATTCTAAAGTATTTATGTCCCACCATATTTTAATTTGTTTCTCCGTTAGGTGTTTTCATTTCTTGAAGCTGGCTTCAAAATCTATGCCAGTTCTCTTGTAATATATAACCTCAAAGGGTTACAGCAACTGAAAATAAAAGGGGGGGGGGGACAGCGCCAAAGATCATAGATTGGAACTGGGGTGGAAACCAAAAATAGTGATAAAGAGAGGGGAAGAAAAGCAGAGCTGATCTAAAAAAAACCTTATATAAATGCTCTCTATGTTAATAATTATCCTTATGGTGTAATACTCTAAATTAATCCTAAATAAAGTATAGAAAATACAGTACAGTTCAAAATAAAGTGCAAAAAGTGCTCAAAATCAATGACAAAATGTGATATATACAGTAAATTTAATAAAAAAGCAAATATACAATAGTCCATAATTATAGTGATCCGAAAAAATGATAATCATCCAAAAAATATAAAATATTGCAAATGATAATAAAAGTTCATCAATGAGAGAAAATGGTGATACTTCCAGGTTCAAGTTCAACGCCACTTCAACGCAGAGTCAGCGGCATGACTGCAAAAGTGCCATTCTTCCCGCTAAGAGGCATTTTCCCAATGACCGCCCCAATAGACTAATCTTGTTAGGGGTTCCCTGAGACCTGAAAATTATTTCAAGGGTTTCCCTGGGGTAAAACAGTTGAGAAAGGCTGTCCTCTCCTGTATAAACAGAGGTAAGAATAGGCTAAAAAATGTGAACAGGAGCCATGAGCGCCACCTCCTGGCTGCTTATGAAACTGTTTATGAACATTAAAGTTCATAACATTCGTTCATAACATTCGTATTTTCCTAAATGACAAAAAAAAAAATGTCATTGTGGTTTTTTTGTTTTTGTTTTTTTACTCCTGACTGCAATAAATAAAGTAAGAATGTATTTACCTATTTACAATCCCTTAAATATTATCATCTCTTTTTAGACATGTATGCATCAACAAAGTTTTATTCGCCAGTCAATAAACTACCAGCCAAACAAGCAGCATCGTTCCCTTTTATTCTCAGAGAGAGGAGAAATCATTTTATACAAGCGGTAGTTCTTAAGGGAAAGCCTTTGACAGGCTGAATAGTTGGCATAGATGAGAATGGTGACTAGACAACAGGTCTGTTACTCAGAAAAGGAGTCTTTTATTCTAGCTGGTTTGTAATGGCCTCAATGCTGACACCTTTAATACTTCTCAATAAAAGTTTCTAAGCGATTTCTGGAACAAAACTGAAATTACAGAGAGATCTCGCTTCCTGGTTCTCACACTGGAATTAAACAGAGCAATTCTTGTCACTAGTAATCTGTGTCAGGCAATGGCCAAAACTTTGCGGCGCTTTAAAGTGACTGCAGAAAAGAAGGGAATTAAAGGGCAGTTTAGAATGAGCCGTTCTTGGATACTGATTAAAATCTCTAGTAAGTAATACTTCAAACTGTCATTAACATTTTGAGAGATAACGCTACCATCTCTCCATGGATGGCTGCATAAGCTATCTGGCCGATCATTGCTTATGAACGGCTGTTTGTTTGAGCTGAGATCTAGGGGCCTAGTTATGGGCTGAAATTGATATCTTTTCATTTTCTTTCCATTGGAAATTTGGATTCAGATACTTTGTCTATTTATAGGGCAGTTGTTTTTGAACAGTAAAGTAAAAGCAGGCCAGTGGTATCTATTTTTTTTAAGTAGATGTTGGCATTTTAAAAAGCCATTTTGCCTGTCCTTTGCCAAATTTAGAATATTTATGGGCAACTGAGTGGCTAAGTGGTTAGCACCTCTGCCTAGCACAGTGTTTCTCAAATCCAGTCCTCATGCCCCCCCAACAGGTCATGTTTTCAGGATTTCCCTCAGATGAAACGGGTGTGGTAATTGCTAAGGCAGTGAAACTGATCAAATCACCTGTGAAAAATAATGGAAAACCTGAAAACATGACCTGTTGGGGGGGCCTGAGAACTGGATTTAAGAAACACTGGCCTAGCAACACTAGTTCGAATCCCAACCTTGGCACTACCTGCGTGGAGTTTGCATGTTCTCCCTGTCCCTGAGTGGGCTTCCTCCAGGTACTCTGATTTCCTCCCACACTCTTAAGACATGCTGGTAAGTCAATTAAATCCTATCTAAGCTAGCCCTAGTATGTATGAATGTGAGTTAGGGACCTTAGATTGTATGCTACTTGAGGGCAAGGATGGATGTGAATGTACATTATATATATATATATATATAATGAAAAATTGTCATCCATACTTACCGTAATCTTCCTTTCCTGGCTCTGCCTCAGGACAGCACAACCTTGGGTCAACCCCGGCCTTGACCCCATATAGGACACCCCTGTATAGACAGATAAAAGGCAGGCAGTACCTGGTGCAGGTGTTCTTATGAATAGCTTGCAACTGTCCAGTACAACCTCGGGACCTAACTAGCACACACAAAGGGAGGGAAACCAAATGAAAAAACTCAGGAATGTCCAGAGCAAAGACAGAATAAGAACACCTGCACCAGGTACTGCCTGCCTTTTATCTGTCAATACAGGGGTGTCCTATATGGGGTCAAGGGGCGGGGTTGACCTGAGGTTGTGCTGGCATGAAGCTGAGCCAGGAAATATCTATAATTTTTTTTTTTTTTGCAGTTGTCGTTTCTCAGTGTAGGGACAGTTTGGTGTTTGGAGCAGGGACAGTTTGCAATTCACTAGCTACTAGCTAGCTACTATTAGGTCCACAAAGGTCCTTTTAAGGACTGGTATAGGTGTACTATTTGGTGTGCAGTATATAGGGTTGTAATACACGTATAAAATACTTGCACATATAGAAAGCATAGTATAGTGCATTTCCACTGTGCAATTGTGACTGCTGAGCAGTTCTGCAGCGATACTACAAAGAGTGACAAACGCAATTAGAAAAAAGTATTATAACTGGTGTGATAGACCAGTGGCCCCCAAAACGACAGATTGAAAGGGGGTGTTATATACCTTCTATATACCTCATATACTGCACTTCTCTAGAGACTTTTGTCACAGGGTCATTTAAAAAATGACAGGCAGAGGAAGAGGCAGGCCTTTCCACGCGGGGGGGGTTAGGGGTAGGGCAGGAGCAACAGGCTTGAGCCAAAGTGGCAAATTGCAGAAGGTGTGTTCGATTACGTCAAAGGACGCACCAGACTTGGGTGAGTGGCTCACTCAGCCTTACTCTTCTGCACTCTCCTCATCCTCTCGATCTGCACCCTCTTCACTCTCTGCTGTGTGCACCCCCAAAGACACTACCACCAACACCACCACCACCATATACCCTCCGCTTAAGTCACAGGAATTATTTTCCGATCCATCACAAGACATTGCTGATGCACAGTCATTCTTGGCATTGGATCAGGAAGAGGAGGTAGCAACAACCGCCACTCAGCAGTCTGACGACAGTTCCCAGATCAGCCCAAGGAGGTTGGTCCCCGATGTTGCTGCCTACTCCGAGATCTCTAATCATAGCGGTGGGGAAGGTGAGGTCGATGATGACGTGTCTAGTGATGTCACGTGGGTGCCCACAAGAGAGGAAGAGGAGGGGAGTTCAGAGGGAGATATGGACCAGCAGAAAGGGAGGCGAAGCAGGCGGAACTTACATTGCACAGGAGGGACAAACCAGACTGTTAATGTATCAGGAGTGAGGCATCAACCATGTACGGTCACATCTGGCGCTCCCAAGATGCTGGCACATGGCTCCACAGTGTGGGCTTTTTTTAACGTGTCCGCTGCTGACAATAGTGTTGCCATCTGCAGCCTTTGCAGTCAATGCATAAGTCACGGTAAGCCCAACACTCACCTAGGGACGACCACCCTAAGAGGGCACATAAGCTGCCATCACCGAGCCCAGTGGGAGCAACAGCGCCCACAAAGCCACACTCCAGGCTCTCACCGTCCAGCCTCTTCTATTTCTCCTTCCCCTCTCTCCTCAGAATTGTCCTCCACTCCACCTTTCATCATGCCGTCCTCACGTTTTTCTGGAAAAAGGCAGGCTTCCGTCGGCCAAATGTTCGAGTGTAAAAAAAATTATGACGCCAGATAACCCTGTTGCCCAACGGTTGACCGCTGGCTTGTCAGAACTGTTATCCCGCCAACTACTGCCATATAAACTGGTGGACTCGGAGGCCTTTGGAAAATTTGTGGCCATTGGAACACCACAATGGAAGGTCCCAGGAAGGAAGTATTTCTCACAGAAGGGCATCACAGAGCTATATGGCCATGTTCAGCTGCAAGTGAATGTATCTCTGGCACACAGTGTTGGTGCCACGATACATCTGACCACAGACACGTGGTCTAGCAAACACGGGCAGGGAAGGTATATAACTTTTACTGCCCACTGGGTGAACCTTCTGACGGCCGTCAAGCATGTAACCCGTGGCACCTGTGTAGATTTGGTTTTACTGCCACGGATTGCATGAAGGCCTGGCTCTTCTTTTCCTCCTCCTACTCCATCCTCCCTCTTCTCCTCGGCTGATTCCTCCTTTTCCACTGCTTGCGTCTCTTCCGCTGCACCGCCCAAGATCCCCAGAACCTATTCGACATGCCAGGTGAGACGTTGCCATGCTGTACTGTGTCTGTTGTGCCTGGAAGCCAAGAGCCACACTGGCCCTGCACTCCTTTCAGCTTTGCGTTCACAGGCAGATCAGTGGCTAACACTGCTCAATTTGACAGTTGTTAAAGTGGTGTGTGACAACGGTGCCAATCTGCTTAGCGCATTGAAACACACGTTCCATGCATGGCACACGTCTTAAACTTGGTCGTGCAGCGATTCGATGTCAAATACCCTGGGGTCCAGGACATCTTGGCAAGGAAAATCTCAGCCCATTTCAGAAGATCTTACACGGCCATGGCTCGCCTTGCTGACATTCAGCGGCCACACAATCTGCCGGTCGGGCATCTTATTTGCGATTGCCCGACGCGATGGAACTCAACCTTCTATATGCTTGATAGGCTGCTCCAGCAGAAACGTGCAGTTAACGACTACCTGTACGAACTCTGTGCCAGAACAGGTTCTAGGGAGCTTGTTTTTTTTTCACTGCGCCAGTAACTGCTCATGTGCGATGCATGCAGACTTCTGCGGCCATTTGATGAGATCACCAAACTGGTCAGTCGCAGCCATGGTGCCATCAGTGACATGGTACCTTATGCCTTCTTTATGGAGCGTTCATTGCGTCGTGTCATGGATAAAGCCGTGGAGGAGCAGGAACATGAGGAAGTTGCAATGCTGGATGAATTCCCAGGGGGGGCTACTCTATCTGATACAAGTCAACAACAGGAGTCTGAAGAGGAGTCAGAGGAGAATGGTGCCGGGGCGGATAAGGAGGAGCAAGAAGAGCATGCTTTAAACCTTTCTGGGATCCCTGTTGTTGTCCATGGATGGGGGGAGGAGAACGAGGAGGACAACATTATCCTGGATGATGAGCAGGAGCCAGGCCACCACACTGCTTCCAGTTTGGTACAAATGGGGGCCTTCATGCTTCAGTGTTTTAACAGGGACCCCCGTATAAAAAGCATAAAGGTCAAGGACCAGTACTTAGACCCGCGGTACAAACACAAAATGGCAGAAATGTTACCACCATCACAGAGGGCTGTCAGAATGGAGCACTTCCAGGCCTTGCTTAGAGAAATGCTGCATTCTGCTTTTGCGTGCGCTGGCAGAGGAATTCCCACTCCCAGAGAAAGAGTTGCGGGTACCAATCCAACAGCGCCTGCAAGAAGAGCAGCACAGTGGTGTAGTGGTTAGCACTCTCACCTAGCAGTAAGAAGGGTCGTTGGTTCAAATCCCAACCACGACGCTACCTGCCTGGAGTTTGTATTTTCTCCCTGTGCCTGCGTGGGTTTCCTTCAGGTACTCTGGTTTCCTCCCACAATCCAAAGACATGCAGGTAGGTTAATTGGCTTCTGTACAAAATTGGCCCTAGTATATGAATGGGGACCTAGGATTGTGGCTTCTTGAGGGCAGGGACTGATGTGAGTGTGCAATGTACAGGGATAGGGACAATTGTAGACACTCACTCAGGTTGAACTGGATGGACTGGTGTCTTTATTCAACCTTACTAACTATGAAACTATGAAGAGGGCGTTTTGAAGATGTGTTGGTCACTTCTGATATGAGATCATTCTTTCAGCCCATCGACAGGTGTCACCTGGATCCAGCATCAGAGAACGCCTAGACCGACAGGTGTCCAACTACATCGGGTTAACAGCCAATGTGGACACTCTGATAAGTGATGAACCCCTGGACTTCTGGGTGGGTGGGCTTGACCTCTGGCCAGAGCTTGCACAATTTGCAATGGAACTGTTGGCTTGCCCCTCGTCCAGTGTCCGGTCCGAAAGGAGGTTCAGCACACCAGGGGAAATCGTGACCGATAAGCGTACGCGCCTAGCTCACGACAGTGTTGACTACCTCACATTTATAAAAATGAATGAGGCATGGATCTCAGAGGAATTCAACACATGTGACCAGTAGACCATGTATAAGTATAACTCTATAAACTATTTATATAATCTAGCACATGGACCTTTTTTCTACCTTTGGCTCACTTGTACAAAGAAAAGCACACCGTACTATATGCCCGTACCCTCCTGTTTGAAGAGGTTGAGCGGTTTATATTTTTGGGTCCCGCAGCGAGTTGCTGGTATCAGTGCTGGTGTCAGTGCTCTCTATCACAGTGCTGGTGTGGTGTCAGTGCTCTCTATCACGGTGCTGGTGTCAGTGCTCTCTATCTTGGTGCTGGTGTGGTGTCAGTGCTCTCTATCACGGTGCTGGTGTCAGTGCTCTCTATATTGGTGCTGGTGTGGTGTCAGTGCTCTCTATCACGGTGCTGGTGTGGTGTCAGTGCTCTCTATCTTGGTGCTGGTGTGGTGTCAGTGCTCTCTATCACGGTGCTGGTGTTAGTGCTCTCTATCTCTGTTCTGGTGTGGTGTCAGTGCTCTCTATCACGGTGCTGGTGTCAGTGCTCTCTATCACGGTGCTGGTGTCAGTGCTCTCTATCACAGTGCTGGTGTCAGTGCTCTCTATCACAGTGCTGGTGTCAGTGCTCTCTATCTCGGTGCTGGTGTCAGTGCTCTCTATCACAGTGCTGATGTCAGTGCTCTCTATCTCGGTGCTGGTGTGGTGTCAGTGCTCTCTATCACGGTGCTGGTGTCAGTGCTCTCTATCACGGTGCTGGTGTCAGTGCTCTCTATCACGGTGCTGGTGTCAGTGCTCTCTATCTCGGTGCTGGTGTCAGTGCTCTCTATCATGGTGCTGGTGTCAGTGCTCTCTATCATGGTGCTGGTGTCAGTGCTCTCTATCATGGTGCTGGTGTTAGTGCTCTCTATCTTGATGATGGTGTCAGTGCTCTCTATCATGGTGCTGGTGTCAGTGCTCTCTATCACGGTGCTGGTGTCAGTGCTCTCTATCACGGTGCTGGTGTCAGTGCTCTCTATCATAGTGCTGGTGTCAATGCTCTCTATCATAGTGCTGGAGTCAATGCTCTCTATCATGGTGCTGGTAACAGTGCTCTCTATCTCGGTGCTGGTGTGGTGTCAGTGCTCTCTATCACGGTGCTGGTGTCAGTGCTCTCTATCACGGCGCTGGTGTCAGTGCTCTCTATCACAGTGCTGGTGTCAGTGCTCTCTATCTCAGTGCTGGTGTGGTGTCAGTGCTCTCTAACACGGTGCTGGTGTCAGTGCTCTCTAACACGGTGCTGGTGTCAGTGCTCTCTAACACGGTGCTGGTGTCAGTGCTCTCTATCTTGGTGCTGGTGTAGTGTCAGTGCTCTCTCACGATGCTGGTGTCAGTGCTCTCTATCACGGTGCTGGTGTCAGTGCTCTCTATCTCGGTGCTGGTGTCAGTGCTCAGTCTCTATCGCGGTGCTGGTGTCAGTGTTCTATCTCAGTGCTGGTGTCAGACAGTGAGGGAGATAGCAGCGTAGAAGCCAATCAGCAGGCAGTGCCAGCACCATGGCTGAGGATCAGCACTGGACTGGCACCTCCGGACCACCGCAGTGGAGCCCTGCATAGGTGGGGGTAAGGGCCGGGCAGAGGGAGGGGCTCAAGCACAGGTTGGCACACTGGGACACTGGCACAGGACTGCGCTGCCCTGACTGTGGCACTGATCATCTCCTGCACCCCCTTCATAGCCTGGCCTGACCTTGCCTCTCCTCCATGGCCTTCATGCGCTCCTGACTTGACAAAATTTCACAGATAAAAAAAGAATGCTTGTCGTTGTTGATCCCAGCTTCACCTAATACTTCTGGTATGTCAGTGTCCATGTTGTGGGACTATGTGTGCACAGCTAGTAAGTATTTTGTGGCTGAAAATATGACCTGGAGGTTTTTAAGGTCCGCCTGCCAAAGTGAATGGGGTCAGACTCTTTACTAACATTCATGCCCACCATTTAAATGTGGGAATCCGGGTGGTGGCCTCCTTGGATGTCGAAAAGGCCTTCGACACGGTGGAATGGCCTTTTTTATGGGGAACCCTGCGGAAAATGGGCTTCCCTTTACTGTTTATTAATTGGCTTCAGGTGATTTATAATAGCCCGACTTCGTCGGTTCAGTTGGGGGGAGCCCTTTCCGCCCCCTTCAGGCTTTTTAGGGGGACCAGGCAGGGCTGCCCTCTCTCTCCGGCTCTTTTTGCCCTTGCGATCGAACCTGTGGCGGAGGCACTGCGTGTCTCGCCCCGGGTGTCAGGATTGCGTATTGGGCTGCTGGAGGAGAGGGTGGCCCTGTACGCAGATGACATGCTGCTCTTTCTAAATGATGCTGGTCCTGCACTGAAGGGAGTGTTGGATGTGCTAGATACTTATGCAGGGGTCACTGGTCTCAGGGTAAACTGGTCCAAATCTCTTCTGTTTCCGATTGATCAGGGGGCAAGGGCCACTTCGCTCTCGGACAACCCCCTTGTCTGGGTTGACTCATTTAAATATCTGGGGGTTCAGGTATCTCACTTGGCGTCGGATTACCTCTCACTAAATCTTACCTCGGTTTTTTGGGATATCCAGGCTAAGCTTAAATCATGGAGTAACCTGCCATTATCGCTCTGGGGGCGTGTAAATCTCCTTAAAATGAAGGTCCCAGACTGTTACAAATACTATCTGTCCGCACAGCTGGTTACGGTAGCCTGGTGGCTGCAGCCGGACCAAACAAACTCCTCCACTGTTCTGGAGGCTTCGGTTCTGGGTTCGTTGGAGGCCCTCCAGCTTCTAATCTACCGAGGCCCTCGGGCTCCTTATTCTTTGACTCCCTCCATGGTCGCTACCCTGCGAGCATGGCGGGCGGGGCTGGCCCTGGAGGGACGTGGACGCACTGATGTGTCCCCGAATGCCCCACTGTGGCTGAATTCTGGCCTGTCTCACCTATACCAGATCCCTGACCCATGCGCCTGGACTAGGCACGGGATTAAGCTTATGTCGCATGTCGTGGAGCAGGGCTCTATACTCCCTTTTACCAGCCTGATCTCCGTGTACAATGTGCCTGGTCACTATCTATTCAGATACCTTCAACTGGTCCACGCGTTCACAGCGCAATTCCCAAATTCCTCCTGCAATTTGGCACAATCGAAACTGGAACACACTCAGGGCCGACTGCGACAGGAAACCTACTTCAGTTTTATACTCCCATCTCATAACTGTGTCGCTGCCGGCTCTTGACAAAGTTTGGACCAGGTGGCGGACTGACATCCCCTCTCTAGACACAGATGACTGGGATGATGTTTGGGACCTTCCTTTTAACTCCCTGGTCTCTATTAGGGACCGCCTTGTGCAATTTAAAATTGTACACCGGGCCTACTACACCCCGTACAGACTCCATAGGATGAACCCTGCGCACTCTCCGAGCTGTTGGCGGTGTGGGGCCTCCCCTGGGGACTTCTCACACATTTTCTGGCAGTGCCCAAGGGTCCAGCAGTACTGGGAGTCAGTGTTACATCTGATCAGAAAGGTCACCATGACTACGGTGCCTTTGGCCATGGAGGTCTGCATACTGGGACTCATCGAGCCCGTGGTGCAGTCCACTGCCAAACGCACGATGACTGGCCTGCTGCTCTTTTATGCTCGTAAGAATATTGCTATGCACTGGAAAAAGGCAGAACCCCCATCCGTGGTGCAATGGAAGCGCCTGGTGAATAACAGTCTTCCCCTTTACAAAGATACTTACCTCCATTGGGGATGTCCAAAGAAGTATGATAAGGTCTGGCATGCTTGGGTAGCTGAAACAGCTTAGATGGGGATAGTGACTATGGTTGCGGGGGGGGGGAATTGGTACGTTTGCTCTGTTATGTTTTATTTCTGCTCCCCTCCCCCCTTCGTGCCCTTAGGAGCTGTAAACCACTTTGTTAAATCAGAAATGAGTGATCAATAATAACATCTAGTTAACATCATTCATTTTTTGACAAGAAATATTTTATACAATGCTATACCTGGCTCAAGCTGGGCTCCTCCACATCTTCCTGGGTAGAAGGCCCAGATTTTACGTCAGAAGCCCCAGCTGATGTGGAAGAAAGTGTGGAAGGAAGTGTAGATAGTGATGGCCTGGGTTCACTCTGGTCTGACATAAACCGCAGTCTGTCATAGTACCAAAGCCGCCAGGGGGCATAAATGTCATCTGCTGCTGCTCCTGATCTCATGGAATCCTGGACCTATTATATGTGTTCCTCAGGCCACCAATTTTGCACTTCAAATAGTTGATGTCTGCCATGGGAATCACTGGCTTCACCAATTCCAACAGTTGATCCAGCGCTGCCTTCCTCTTTATTTTTTTGTTATAAAATTGGTGTTTCACTTGCCACAGACAGGGCAGCTCTCTGTACTTATCAATGAAGTTGGGGTGGAAGTCAAGGTCATTAAAGAGGAAGTAAACCCTGATGAGTTTTCTTTCCTCTTTTTTTCCCTGCAAAGGTAAAGCATAATGGACTACTATGCATCGCATAGTAGCCCATTATGTGTCACTTACCTGACACAGGAGCCAGTGAAGTCGCGCTGTCCCCTGTAGTCCGCCGCATCCATCTTGCTGGTGGTGTTTCGCAGCTCCACCGCTGTCATTCGGCGAAGCCACCAAGACGTCACTCCCGCGCATGCGCACGGGAGTCGACAAATGCGGCAGCTCCATTTTTGGAACTGCCGCGTTCAGTGCGCCTGCGCGCCGCTGTCTACGGCGCATGTGCCATAGACAGCGGTGCCCGTTTTCGGGCAAATATCTCCTAAACCATATAGGTTTAGGAGATATTGCTTGGACCTACAGGTAAGCCTTAATCTAGGCTTACCTGTAGGTCAAAGTGGTTTGTAAGGGTTTACAACCACTTTAAATGTATCCAATTTATCTGCAAGACACAACACAAGACAAATCCTAATATCAGGCTAAACTTTCCTAATCTTGTCCCAATATAGGCCTCAATCTATAAGCAGTATAGGCCACTAACCACTGATGTCCCAAGTTAAAATCGTACCTTCGTTAGCACGATCGGCTCTTACGCTACTCCTTCCTCTGCTCAGAGATTGTAGATACGATGCACGCGTGTTATTGCTGTGTGGACAGCAACAGAGGAACAAGCGCAGATAAGGTGAAAATATATAATTTATTACGATAAGTGAATGAATACAACCACCTCCAATATACTACTAAGTAAAGGGGAATACCGGAATCATAAACAGGGCCAGGCCAGGGTCGACAACAGGGGGTAAGCAGCTGGGGATGGAAGACAAACAGGACAAGGAGAGGATGGATGGGTCACAGGAGGGACGGATCATCTACAAGGTTCAGGGTCCAGGGTTCAGGAAACAGACGGGAACAGGTTCAGAGCTTCACAGGTTCACAGGTTCAGGGCACAAGGAAGATACCAAGGCAAGGCATCAGCGTGTCTGCCGGGTACTTATACACACCTCCTGTAATTACTCAGGTGACGCCTAATTGCAGGAGATGATGTCAGCCCCACACTGCCAGGAACCACCCGCTCGTGGACGCCAGTACTGCGGCCCAAGGATCATATAATACTATTAACAGGGGAAGGCTCCCCAGGCAGTTCCAGACTGCCAGGAGACACCTGCTGGTGGACCACAGTACTGCACGCCAAATGTCAGACAGTATCATCAGCGGGTGGAACCTTTCCTGCCAGTACCCCCTCTCAAAGGAGCGGCCTCCGGACGCTCCAACTAGCCGTTGTTGAGAAAAGTCCATGATATCAAGCCGGACAACGGATGGAGGTACATAAAGCCGGGCAGTGGGCACATCAAGGCAGACAGTAGGAACATTAGGGTAGATAGCGGACTCCGGGTCCTGAAGCTGGGAAGCAGGCTCTGGGTCATCGAGCTGGGAAGCAGGCTCTGGGTCGTCAAGATGGGCAACAGGCAGTGGCACGTTAGGCTGGGCAACAGGCAGTGGCACGTTAGGCTGGGCAACAGGCAGTGGCACGTTAGGCTGGGCAACAGGCAGTGGCACGTCATGCTGGGCAACAGGCACGTCATGCTGGGCAACAGGCACGTCAGGCTGGGCATCAGGCACGTCAGGCTCAGACTGGGAAGCAGACAGGAACACATCAGGCTAGGAAGCTGGCACATCAGGCTGGGAAGCTGGCACAAACACCTCAGACTGGGAAGCAGACAAGAACACATCAGGCTGGAAAGCTGGCACATCAGGCTGGGAAGCTGGCAGGAACACCTCAGACTGGGAAGCTGGCACATTAGGCTGGGAAGCTGGCACATTAGGCTGGAAAGCTGGCACATCAGGCTGGGGAGCTGGCACATCAGGCTGGCGAGCTGGCACATCAGGCTGGGGAGCAGACAGGAACACCTCAGGCTGGGAAGCAGACAGGAACACATCAGGCTGGGAAGCTGGCATATCAGGCTGGGAAGCTGGCACATCAGGCTGGGAAGCAGACAGGAACACCTCAGGCTGGGAAGCAGACAGGAACACCTCAGGCTGGGAAGCAGATGGGAACACCTCAGGCTGGGAAGCTGGCACATCAGGCAGGGAAGCTGGCATATCAGGCTGGGAAGCAGACAGGAACACCTCAGGCTGGGAAGCAGACAGGAACACATCAGGCTGGGAAGCAGACAGGAACACATCAGGCTGGGAAGCTGGCACATCAGGCCAGGAAGCAGACAGGGACACCTCAGACTGGGAAGCAGGTGGGAACACATCAGACTGGAAGGCCGGGACATCAGACTGGAAGGCCGGGACATCGGACTGGAAGGCCGGGACATCAGACTGGAAGGCCGGGACATCAGACTGGAAGGCCGGGACATCAGACTGGAAGGTCGGGACATCAGACTGGAAGACATCAGACTGGAAGGCCGGCACATCAGACTGGAAGACATCAGACTGGAAGGCCGGCACTGGGACATTAGACAGGGCAGCAGGCAGAGGTTTGTCAGAATCAGATGGGTTATCAGGTTCAGCTGGCATGCAAGCAGACTGGAGCAGGTTGGTTGGTGTGGAAGCAAGTTGGGTTACTGGCAGGATTGTGTGAGTGGGGAAGAACTTTTGTTTCTTCTTTGGCTTAACTGATGGAGATCTGTAGGTGGCTGTAGGACTGTAGATAGGAGGTGAGGCATACTGAAACGAAGGGCTGAGATATGGCAAGGAAGGGGGAACAGCGGCCAGAGGAAGTTTTTGTGGGGAAGTTGCATGTAGTAGAGAAGAGGCAGGTGGGTTAAAGGCGCGATAGGTACAGGAAGTAGAAACAGGGTATTGATACTTGGTGGGGAGCAGGGTATATTGGACTGTAGCTGAGGTTGCCACTGGTGATGGGGAAAAAGGACGTCTGAGCAGGCAGGTGTTTAGTAGCAGGTCCGGGTTGTGGAGAGCTGACAGAAGCTGGGCATAACAGGTCTGACCATGACTGAAGTACAGGTAGCAGAAAAGTGGACTCACATACCCTCTGTCTGACCAGGGACTGCACTTCGTGTGTACAATCTTTCAACAACTGTTTGGGACAAACTGTATAGTGCTCCAAAAAGGATGCAGAGTCATCCTCCAACAGCCATACTAAGGACTCAACCTGGTTAATGGTGAAGGGGGGGAGAAAAGTCATCATGGCCCTTTGGGATACAGGGCAGAGCCAGCTCTGTACACATTCCAATCAAAGGCTGAACATCCTCAAAAAGTACACTGCCCTGATCAACCACAGAGTGAGCTAAACGAATAATCTCTAGCAGCTGATCACTGGACCACCCCTTCAATGTCTGGCAGAGATATTCAGAACTCTCTATTGCCAGCAGAGCATAATAAACAATTATATCTGAATTCATCCCAGCAGCGTGAAACAGTACCGTGTGCAGCCACTTCTGGTCAGGAATGGCCTGGTATGCTGTCACGTATCTGGTGTGACCAGAGGAACAAACGCAGATAAGGTGAAAATATATAATTTATTAAGATAAGTGAATAAATACAACCACCTCCAATATACTATAATGTGCAACCAAACAACCACCAACAGAAACCCACAAATAGTAACAGACAAATATATACAAGTAAAGGGGAATACCGGAATCATAAACAGGGCCAGGCAGGGTCGACAACAGGGGGGTAAGCAGCTGGGGATGGAAGACAAACAGGACAAGGAGAGGATGGATGGGTCACAGGAGGGACGGATCAGGTACAAGGCTCAGGGTCCAGGGTTCAGGGTTCAGGAAACAGACGGGAACAGGTTCAGAGGTTCACAAGGAAGATACCAAGGCAAGGCATCAGTGTGTCTGCCGGGTACTTATACACACCTCCTGCAATTACTCAGGTGACGCCTAATTTCAGGAGATGATGTCGGCCCCACACTGCCAGGAACCACCCACTGGTGGACGCCAGTACTGCGGCCCAAGGATCATATAATACTATTAACAGGGGAAGGCTCCCCAGGCAGTTCCAGACTGCCAGGACACACATGCTGGTGGACCACAGTACTGCACGCCAAATGTCAGACAGTATCATCAGCGGGGGGAACCTTTCCTGACAGTTATGCTTTATATACACTGCGCATGCGTGAAACTCTGCCTCTGACCTTCTTTCTAGTATATTCCCCACCCCTTCTCTTTCAGTGCAGTGGGAGAGCACATGGCGGAGAGATATCAGGTGCATGATAATAGCAGCAACGATGAGGAAAGCATGGAGCCAGAAACATCCTGATCCAGGAGGATAGTTAAGGCCTCAAATATGGCCTTTGTAGAGATGGTAGACATCTTGAAGAGGGTTTACTATGATGGGAAGCATGGACCTTACCCAAACCCAAATGTAAGAAAGGTCAAGATCATGACTAAAGTTGTGAGAAGTCTGTAAAGGAATTTTGGTGTACGACGATTGAAAGGAGCCATTGAGGAAACACTTTTCAGACCTAAAATTGCAGCAATCTTCAATACTTTGTTTTTATGAGTATTGCTTTAGTGCAGCCAAATCACAAACAAAGAAATCAGCACAAGGGACATAACTTGCAGTCAGTAGGATGTGTCCCTTGTGCTGATTCTTCTTCTGTCAGTGACAGTTATAATCCTTTCCTGCTCTAAAAAACAAAGTGCTGTCTATGTGTTTTTTGGGGAGATTACCCTTCACTTCCTGACCCTTCGATAACAAAGTGGGGACATTTCTCTAAGTATAGGAACAGATAAACTAGCCCTACCCTTCTGTGTCTCTAAATTGCATAAGATGATGCAATTTCAAATGAGATATATTGGGGAATTTTATAGTTCTGTGAAGTAACAGATGGCATCTTAAAGTATAACTAAAAGCGAAATAGGGACTAGAACGCTTGTCAGTATTTATTGCTGTCTATGCCCCCGTTAAGGAGATTCACCCTCTCTATTTTTTTTGCTTACTATTATCTTTTAAAGTGAAAAGAAAATCCCAAATTACGGGTTGTCCCCAGAAAGGTAATAGAGGTTAAAACTTCCAATGGGGACATTAGTTCTAGTGACCTGGGGGTCCCCAAGGAATTTGCTTAATCTGCAAGAATTTCCTCTCACTTCCTGTTTGGCTATGGGACAATCTTCGCAATGGGACTCAGATGGCAAAGAAAAAAATCTCACAGGGATTATAACCTTCCCTTGCTCTATCCAAAGTAAAAAAAAACTGAAAATTTGATTTGACCCCGCTTAAAGTAATTATAAAGCTTTGTTTATTTAAAAAATAAATAAATAACAAACATGTCATACTTACCTCCACTGTGCAGCTCGTTTTGCACAGAGTGACCCCAATCATTCTCTTCTGGGGTCCCTCGGCAGCTCTCACGGCTCCTCCCCACTTCAGATAAGCCCCTAGGAAAAGCGCTCTCCTGGGGGGTAGGGTTGCCAACACATCTCTTTAATCCGGGACACATATTAATTACACAGGTTCTGAGTAGAGCTGCACAATTAATCGTCAAGAATTGTTATCGTGATCTTCCCTAAAGTGTTTCACAATTCTTTATATGTAAAGAATTCTCTCTGCTCTTCTGAAGCCACAGCCTTTCAAAAGAAAGGAAGAGAAAAACTGGGCAGTCTGCCAAGAATCAAAACATTCTTCATCAATTGAACTTAAGTATAAACATTGTAACAATCTGTCAATGGAATAGACTTTGTGTGTAAGTGAAAAAAAGTTTAACCACTTAACCTTTTTCTTACATTTATTGGTTTCAAGTTAAAATATTTCTTTTTTTTTTTTTTTTTTGGTAGAAAATTACTTAGAACCCCCAAACATTATATATATATATATATATATATATATATATATATTTTAATAGACCCCATAGAGAATAAAAGGGTTGTTGTAATATTTTATGCCACACTGTATTTGCACAGCAGTCTTTCAAATGCAATTTGTTTTGGAAAAAATTACTTTAATGAATTATAATGAAAAAAAAAACCAGAAAAGTTAGCCCATTTTTTTTTTTTTTGTATAATGTGAAAGATTTTATGTCACAAGAATCGTGATCTTTTTATTCTAAGCAAAAAAATCGTGATTCTCATTTTGGCCAGAATCGTGCAGCTCTAGTTCTGAGGCTGATTTAATGCAGATAAGGCACCAAGTGAGTATAATTACCACCTTAATCAGTCACAGAACCTGTGTAAACAATATGTGTCCTGGATTAACCGCTTGAGATCAGCGCTATAGCCGAATGACGACTACAGCGCGGACCTGCTTTGCCGGGACGACGTCTATTGACGCCACGCTCTGTGATCAGCGAGTCTATGAGACTCGCCTGATCACAGATCGGAGCAAGGGGTCGATCCCGACCCCTTACCACGTGATCGGCTGTCAGCCAACGACAGTTGATCATGTGATCACAACAGAGCCGGTAAGCTGCTATTTTCGCGAGGAGAAAAAAAAAGCCGACCACCGGCGGCCGTGAGAGGGACTTCAGTCCTGATCACGGCGAGCTGGGGCCAGCGCATCAGTGCCCACCTGCCCCCTGCCAGTGCCACCTAAAGATTGGATAAAAGTGCCACTCATCAGTGCCCATAGTGCCACCCATCAGTGCCCACAGTGCCACCTAGCAGTGCCCACAATCTGCCTCAACAACAGTGCTGCATCTTAGTGCCACATATCTGTGCCCATCAGTGTCATCTACCAGTGCCCATCAGTGCCCATCAATGACGCCCATCAGTGCCAAGCAGTGCCACCTATTAGAGCCACCTATCAGTGCCACTTATCAGTGCCCATCAGTCCCATCTATCAGTGGTACCTATCAGTGTCCATCCGTGCCACCCTTCCATGCCACCCATCAGTACCACCCATCAGTGCCCATCTTTGCCCATCACTGCCGCCTTATCTGTGCCCATCAGTACTGCCTTATCTGTGCCTATCGGTGCCACCTTATCTGTGCCTATTAGTGCCCACCAGTGCAGCCTATCAGTGCCCACCAGCGCACCTCATCAGCGCATTTCAATGAAGGAGAAAAATTACCTGTTTGCAAAATTTTATAACAAACTATTAAACATGATTTTTTTTTGCATCTTTTTTTGTTTGTTTAGCAAAAAATAAAACTCCCAGCTGTAATTAAATACCACCAAAAGAAAGCTCTATTTGTGGGAAAAAATTATAAAAATTAAATTTGGGTACAGTGTTGTATGGCCAAGCAATTGTCATTCAAAGTGCATCAGCGCTGAAAGCTGAAAATTGGTCTGGGCAGGAGGGGGGTTTAAGTGCCCAGTAAGCAAGTGGTTAAAGGGATGATGTGGCAACCCTACCAGGGGGTTACCTTGCAGGCACGCTCCCGAGTCCATCATTCGGCGGCAATAGCGGCCGAATGTATGACTCGACCCCGCCCCCCCAGTGCCCGCATCATTGGATTTGATTGACGGTAGTGGGAGCCAATGGCTGCATTGCTATCAATCTATCCAATCAAAAGCCAAGAACCCCGGGTAGAGGAAGAGCGTGTCTCTGCCAGATGAAGTTCCAGGGCTGAGGTAAGTAAAATGGGGGGGCTGGGGGCCAGGCACTGCCAAGTGTTTTTTCACCTTAATGGATCGGATGCATAAAGGTGAAAAAACACAAGGGTTTATAACCCCTTTAACCCTAGAACATGCAATTATTGCTTTTCATATGTAGTATTATTCATCTCTATAGGACACACACTAGCTGGAGTGTGCAGTTAGAGTGCAGCTGAAGGATTTATAAAAAGCCCTTCCATGAAAATGCATAGGGTGAACCATATCTTTAAGAAAAATGACACAGAACTCTCTATGTGGTTTAGATTCAGTTTAAGATACAAGATGGGAAAATGGGTCCATAAGCATGTTTTATGGATTTCCTGCTAAACCACTTCCCTATTTCAAGGATTCCAGAAGGTGGCACTATTTCTCTTTTTAGATCCTATATAAACTTGAAATCTGCATAATATTAGATTAAATTCCCAATTAAAATGTTATTGTGCTTGCAGCAACCTGAAAAATGCTGAATGCATGGCGATTAATTTCACCGTTCTGTGCCAAGTTCACTCAAGCTGCAGAGCAAACTTGGCTTTTGTTATTTTGGTTCTGTGCCCACTCTAGCTATAAAGATGACCTTTGCGAGAGACGGAAGGAAAGTTTTTTAACGACTCATTTCTCCAATGATCTGATTAAGGCCAGGATGTTTCAACATTTACATTTTTTTGTTTGTTTTTCTGCACTTTATGACTCAGAGGGAAGCTACTGATAGCTGACTGCTTTGCTTATGAAAGTCCTAATTAGCTCTGTGTGGTCCACAGGCTGCCATGAGTCATAGAGATTGATAGATGCTTCACTCTTTACCTTGAAGCTAATAATATTTGCCTTTGTTTAAATTAGCTGCAAAGTCATTGGTTTGAAAAATTCAGGTTCTTACACAAGTGATTGCTAAGTATAGTTTTTACAAGGTTGTTTCTTGAAAGAAGTGTGTTGGGGTATTGGGTGGAGAGGGTGCAGGGGCGGCAAGGACCATAAGGCAGAGATGGTGAAGAGGGACAATATATATATATATATATATATATATATATATATATATATATATATATATATATATATATATAGGTTCACCAGAGCTTCACAGGTTGCCACTGGAATACTCTTCCACTCCTCCATGATGATATCACGGAGCTGGTGGATGTTAGAGGCCTTGCACTGCTCCAATTTCTGTTTGAGGATGCTCCACAGATGTTCAGTAGGGTTTAGGTTGGGAGACATGCTTTGCCAGTCCATCACCTTTACCCTCAGCTTCTTTAGCAAGGCAGTGGTCGCCTTGGAGGTGTGTTTGGGGTCGTTATCATGTTGGAATACTGCCCTGCAGCCCAGTCTCTGAAGGGAGGGTATCATGCTCTGCTTCAGTATGTCACAGTACATGTTTGCTTTCATGGTTCCCTCCATGAACTGTAGCTCCCCAATGTCAACAGCACTAATGCAGCCCCAGACCATGACATTCCCACCACCACGTTTAACCGTAGGCAAGACACACTTGTCTTTGTACTCCTCACCTGGTTGCCACCACACACTCTTGACACCATCTGAACCAAATAAGTTTATCTTGGTCTCATCAGACCACAAGGCATGGTTCCAGTAATCCATGTCCTTAGTCTGCTTGTCTTCAGCAAACTGTTTGCGGGCCTTCTTGTGCATCATCTGTAGAAGAGGCTTCCTTCTGGGACTATAGCCATGCCGACCAATTTGATGTAGTGTGTGGCGTATAGTCTAAGCCATTGTACACGCGATCGGACATTCCGACGAAAAATGTCCGATCGGACCGTGTTGTCGGATAATCCGACTGTGTGTGGGCTCCATCGGACTGTTTTTGTCGGAATATCCGACCGAAAAAGTTTTAGAGCTGGGCTATAAAACTTTCCGACAACATGATCCGATCGGACTTTGTCTGATTGTGTGTAGAGAATTCCGATCGCACAAACTGCCACGCATGCTCAGATCAAATTCCTAGACCAAAGCTATTGGCTACTAGCCTGAACGTAGTCCCGTCTTAACGAAATAACGTCAACTTTGTCCGACCATGTGTATGCAACACAAGTTTCGGTTAAAATCCGGAGGAACAAAATCCGGAGGATTTTGTTGTCAGAATGTCTGACCATGTGTACAAGGGCTAAGAGCTAACAGGCTGACCCCCCACCCCTTCAACCTCTGCAGCAATGCTGGCAGCACTCATACAGTCTAGTTCCCAAGGACCACCTCTGGATATGATGCTGAGCATGTTCCCAATTTGGACATTTCCACTTAGGGGTGTACTCACTTTTGTTGCCAGCGGTTTAGAAATGAATCACGGTGTGTTGAGTTATTTTGAGGGAACTGTAAATTTACACTGTTATTCAAGCTGTACACTAACTACTTTACATTGTAGCAAAGTGTCATTTCTTCAGTGTTGTCACATGAAAAGATATAATAAAATATTTACAAAAAATGTGAGGGGTGTACTCACTTTTGTGAGATACTGTATATCTATATATAAAAAAAAAGGGAAAGTGAGGGCACAATGGACTAAACACTTATGTACAGCTGCATGTCTACAGCAAAGTGGGACAGCCAAGTGCGTCTGTTAACTACTTCCAGTCCTGCCCTTTTCTGGCACTTTTTGCTCACTTTTTGTTCACATATAGGGATGAGCTGAACACCCCCTGGTTCGGTTAATGGCAGAACATGCAAACAGGCAATAAATTTGTGCGTACACGCAAACACCATTACAGTCTATGGGACATTAACATGAAAAATCAAAAGTGCTAATTTTAAAGGCTAATATGCAAGTTATTGTCATAAAAAGTGTGTATCAATGCAAAATAAGTTTTAAAAACTGACGTTTTTTCGGAAGAAGGGATTTTAATAATGCTTAAAGTAAAACAATAAAAGTGAAATATTCCTTTAAATATCATGCCTGGGGGACGGGGTGACTATAGTATGCCTGTAAAGTGGTGCATTTTCCCCATGTTTAGAACAGTCCCTGCACGAAATGACATTTCTAAAGGAATAAAAGTCATTTAAAACTGCTTTAACCACTTGCTTACTGGGCACTTAAACCCCCCTCAGTCCCAGACCAATTTTCAGCTTTCAGCGCTGATGCACTTTGAGTGACAATTACGCGGTCATACAACACTGTACCCAAATGAATTTTTTATCATTTTTTTCCCACAAATAGAGCTTTCTTTTGGTGGTATTTAGTTACAGCTCGGAGTTTTATTTTTTGCTAAACAAACAAAAAAAGATGCAAAAAAAAAAAAAAAAAAAATCATGTTTTAACAGTTTGTTATAAAATTTTGCAAACGGGTCATTTTTCTCCTTCATTGAAGTGCGCTGATTAGGCGGCACTGATAGGCTGCATTGGTGGGCACTGATGGGCTGCATTGGTGGGCACTGATGGGCTGCATTGGTGGGCACTGATAGGCTGCACTGGTGGGCACTGATAGGCATAGTTAAGGCGGCACTAATAGGCACAGATAAGGCGGCACCGATGGGCACAGATAAGGCGGCACTGATGGGCAAAGATGGGCACAGATAAGATGGCACGGATGGGTGGCACGGATAAGTGGCACGGATGGGTGGCACGGATGGGCACTGATAGGTACCACAGATAGATGGGACTGATGGGCACTGATAGGTGGCACTGATAGGTGGCTCTGATAGGTGGCACTGCTGGGCACTGATGGGCGGCACTGCTGGGCACTGATGGGCGGCACTGCTGGGCACTGATGGGCGGCACTGGGGTGCAGCACCTGAGGCAGATTTTGGGTGGCACTGTGGGTGGCACTGTGGGTGGCACTGCTGGGTGGCACTGTGGGTGGCACTGTGGGCACTGCTGGGTGGCACTGTGGGCACTGCTGGGTGGCACTGTGGGCACTATGGGCACTGCTGGGTGGCACTGACAGGGGGGCACTTACTTTATTTCAGGATGGCACTGCGGGTGGCAGGTGGGCACTGGCAGGGGGCAGGTGTCCTTTTAAATTGCTGGCCGTGATCGGGACTGATGTCCCGAACACGGCCGCCGGCGATCGGCTTTTTTTTTTTCTCCTCGCGCTGTCAGCGCGAGGAGGAATACTAGCCGATTACCGGCTCCGTTTTATCACATGATCAGCTGTCATTGGCTGACAGCTGATCACGTGATAAGGGGTCGGGATCGACCCCTTACACGGATCGGTGATCAGGCGAGTCTCACGGACTCGCCGATCACAGAGCGCGCCGCGCGCGCCCCTCAGGGGGCGCGCAGGCCGCTCGTAACCGGGACTACGTCAATAGACGTAGTCCCGAAAATGTGGGTCCGCGCTATTGCCGTCATTTTGCAATAGCGCGGATCCCAAGTGGTTAAAGTAATGTCGGGTCCCGGCAATATAGATGAAAATCATTGAGAAAGACAGCATAGGCCCCCCCCCCCCAGCCCATTACCAGTCCCTTTGGGTCTGGTATGGATATTAAGGGGAACCCCGTACCCAAATTAAAAAAAAAAGTGCCCTATATACTCTGAACAGCAGTATACAGGCGGTCCACAGGTTACAAACAAGATAGGGACTGTAGGTTTGTTCTTAAGTTGAATCTGTTTGTAATTTGGAACAGGTACATTTTTTAAGTGTAGCTCCAGCCAAAAAATCTATTTTTAAGCTTTTTAGATAATATAGGGAAGGGTTATCACCCCTGTAACATTTGTTTTGCTGTCTGTGCCCCTGTTCAGAAGATTTAACCTCACTTTCTTTCCCAATGACAATTGGATTTTGAAAATTTTGGGTTATTAGGGAAACAAGAATTGGTTATAAAGCATCAGTGGAGACACCTTTTTCCCATATTAACTCTTATAGGAGAGAATTTCCCTTCCTAGGGGTAGATTTCCTCTCATTTCCGGTTGTCTCCCTCCATTTGTAAGTAGGAGTCGTTTGTAAGTCGGATGTTTGAAAATAGGGGACCGCCTGTATATACTATACGGCCTACCCTATACACTCTGCAGAAAATTGCGCCTTAGGTGTTGGTGGTACCAGAACAGTTATTCTTGGTGGGCGCTGGAACGGGCCCTGCTGGGAAATATTATATCAAGAATTGTAATTACATGCCCCTGTTAAACAGGGGCAGAAAAATTGGGCCTTAGGTGGTGGTGGTGACAGAACACTGTAAAGCCTCACAGATACTCTTGAGCGCAGGAACAGGCCCTGCTGTGAAATATTAGAGCAAAAATTTTAATTACGCGCCCCTGAATCTCTGCCCCAGTGTGGTTCCTGTCCTCTAAGCAGACCAACTTAAGCACAGCATGGCATCTTTTTGCCTGAGTGCTTGCATAGCCCCTTGAACGCCTAAGGAGCACTGCTGGTTCAGAGGAAAAATCTGCAGAGGAAGAGGCCATAGAGGAAGAAGAAGAGGAGGGCGTGGAGGGGGTGGAGGAGAGAGCTGTGGCAGAATCAGCACTAGCATTTTGGAGGCATGGTGGTGGAACAAGCTTCAACAATACTGAACACTGTCCTGCATCCTTCCTAGCTGCCAGCAGAGTTAACCAGTGTGCCTTGAATGAAAGGTAACGTCCCTGTCCATGCCTGCTGGACCATGAGTCAGTGGTAATATGCACCTTATTGCTGATAGCCCTAGCCAACGAGGCCAAGGCATTGCCTTCCACATGCTGGTAGAGAGCCTGAATGGCCTTCTATGAAAATAAATGGTGTTAATGGTGGGGTACCACACATTCCACAAATTCACGAAAGGATGCAGAGTCTACCAGCTGAAAGGGCAGCAGTTGCAGTGCTAGCAAATTGGGCAGGCTAGCATTCAGACGCTGAGAATGTGGATGGCTGGGACTGAATTTCTTTTGACGGTTTAGCAACTGGGGTATGGAAATTTGTCTGCTAAAATCAGATGTTGGTGTACCACTAGCAGATTGGCCGCAAGTACTTGGGACACCTATTTCTATACCTTCATTCCTCTCAGTGCAGGTTTCTGAGAGAACTGGAGGTATAGTAAGGTTGGAGATCCCAGCTGATGAGGAGCAAGGAGAGGTCTGCCTTGTTCTTTGATGTGGGTCTTTTAAGTGCTGTTGCCAATGGACTGCATGGGAGGTCATCATATGTCTGGTCTAACATGAGGTGCCCAAGCAGCTGCTGTTTTGGCCATGCTTGATACGCTTCAGACATATTTTGCAAACAGCAATGGTTCGATCTGCTGCACACGTGTCAAAAAAGGCCCACACCAAAGAACTTTTCAACATATGTGGGGAGTCAGCAGTACCCTGCACCTGCTTAGCTCTGCTGTGTGATTCAATTGGGTGGCTGCCCCCTGGAGGGCATCCTGCCTCATTGGAGATGTGCCTCCTCTTCCTCCTCTCTTCTATCAGGCACCCAAGTAGAGTCAGTGACCTCATCACCCCCTACCTCCTCATCACTGGAGCAAACTTGGCAGTATGCTGCAGCTGGGGGAACATGACTGCCAGTTTCTTGTCCTTCTTGGGTACCCCCTCTCTTTAGCCTCACATTACTCCCTTCCTCAACCTGGGTACCATCATCGGAACCTTCAAATTGCTGCGCATCCTCTTGCAGCATGTACCTGACACTGTGGTTGAATAGTTCAGGGGACTCCTCTGTGCATGATGGTGAGGCTAAGGAAGGAGTGATTGTTGACATGAAGCCAATGGAATAGGCCGCTTTGGCAGCTGCATTGGCAGGCAAACTACTCTGAGCCTGGGTGGCAGAGGATGAGGAGGACGAGGACGGCTTTGTTATCCATTCCACCAACTCTTCTGCATGTTGTGGCTCAATAACACGGCCAGCTGCAGAAATAAAAGACAAGCATGCCCCACGGCCAAGTGCTGAGGATGCACCGTGCCCATGACCAGGACTGTTGACTGTAGACTGCTTGCCCTGTTTTAGTGGCATGTGAGCATCTGCCTCTCCTTGGTGGCCCTCCGGAAATGCTGTAAATTTTGTTTAGCAAACCCACACTACACTGCATTGTGTACTGTGTACACCACCAGAAAAGTAGTAGCACCTACACTAGGGGTGCACGGTATTGTGTACATCAGCAGAAGTGTAATAACAGCTATGGGTGCACTGTATTGCTTACTGTGCACACCACAAGAAAAGTAGTAGCAACTGCACTAGGGGTGCATGGTATTGTGTACACCACCAGAAGTCTAATAGCAACTATGGGTGCACTGTATGTATTGTGTACTGTGTACACCACCAGAAAAGTAGCAGCAACTGCACTAGGGGTGCACAGTACTGTGTACACCAACAGAAGTGTAATAACAACTATGGGTGTGCTGTATTGTGTACACCACCAGAAAAGTAGTAGCAACTGTACTATGGGAGCGCAGTATTGTGTACACCGCCTGAAGTATATTAGAAAAAGTACACCAGGAATGGCCTGCAGTCAGATATAGGCTTGGCTACACTGGACGCAGTGTATATATATATATATTAAATACACTGTAGCTAACTGAATAACCCCTACCTGCCCCTGAAGTATATTAGAAAAAGCACACCACGAATGGCCTGTAGTCTGATATAGCTAAACTGGATGCAGTGTATATATATATATATATATATATATATATATATATATATATATATTATATTAAATACACTGCAGCTAACTGAATAACCTGCCTGCCTGCTCAATCTAAATGACACTCTCTCTCCGTCCACGGCAACAAGACACTACACGGGGCCGACGAGCAGGCAGCATTATATAGTGTGGGCCATGGACTTAGCCCCCCTGAGCCGTGATTCTATTTATGATGATTGTAATTATAGCTCTCTTAGCTGAGGGCGCTGGGATTGGCCAATCATCAAAGGTCATGGTGCATGCTTTGGCCAATCATCATACAGCAATGCACTGCGCTCTTGCAGTGCATTATGGGGCGTAACGCGGGGCTCGAACTTGGCATGAACCCCCCATAATGTTCATTTTTCGATGAACAGGAGAACACCTAATGTTCGAGTTGAACTCATGTTCGACCCAAACATAAAGCTCATCCCTGTTCACATATACCAATCAGTATTTTTTGCTACAAAATTACTTGGAACCCCCAAACATTATACATTTTTTTAAAGCAGGCCCTAGAGAATAAATTGATGCGTTTTGCAATTTTTTTATGTCCCATGATATTTTTGCAGGGTTTTTTGAAGTGCAATTTTGTGGGAAAAAATACACATTTTTGAATTTTAACCAGCTCCGGAAGGTTTACTCCCTTCATGACCAGGCCATTTTGTGCGATATGGCACTGCGTTAGTTTAACTGACAATGCGCGGTCATGCACCGCTGTACCTAAATAAAATTTTTGTCCTTTTTTCCCCCACAAATAGAGCTTTCTTTTGGTGGTATTTGTTCACCTCTGTGGTTTTTATGTTTTGCACTATAAACAAAAAAAATACCGACAATTTTGAAAAAAAAGCTATATTTTTTACTTTATGCTATAAAACATATTCAATAAAAAAATCAAAACTATTCATCAATTTTGTATTCTGCTACATATTTTTGTTAAAAAAAATCCAAAAAGTGTATATTGATTGGTTTGCGCCAGCGATGAGGGCGGTCGCATTGCTGGACTGTGGGACAGGTGAGTGGTCAGCAGCTACACTTTTTGTAGCTGCTAACTTTTAAACAGATGGAACTTCACTTACCCAGCGGGCACTTAAACCCCCTTCCTAAGCAGACCAGTTTTCAGTTTTCGGTGCTCTCACATTTTGAATGACAATTACTCAGTCATTCAACGCTGTACCTATATCAATTTTTTGTCCTTTTTTTTTTTACATAAATAGAGCTTTCGTTTGGTGGTATTTAATCACTGCTTTTTTTTTTTTTTTTTTTGCGCTGTAAAAGAAAAAAGACCAAATCTTCTGTAAAAAAAAAAAAAGAATTTTTCTTTGTTTCTGTTTTGCAAATTTTTCTTCATAAATTTTAGCCAAAATGTATACTGCTACATATCTTTGGTAAATAACCCAAATCTGTGTATATTATTTGGTCTTTGTGAAACTTATAGAGTCCACAAGCTATGGTGTCAATCTCTGAAAATTGATCACACCTCATGTACTGACGGCCTCATTTCTTGAGACCCTAACAAGCCAGTAAAGTACAAATACCCCACAAATTACCCCTTTTTGGAAAGTAGACATTCCAAGGTATTTAGTAAGAGGCATGATGAGTTTTTTGAAGTTGTAATTTTTTCCCATAATTCTTTGCAGTACTCAAGGTTTTTTTTTGTTATATTAGCAGGTTATTTCTCACACACAGCATATCCTTAGCACAAATTACACCCCAGAACACATTCTGCTACTCCTCCTGAGTACGACGATACCACGTGTGTGAGACTTTTACACAGTGTGGCCACTTATAGAGGCACAACATGCAGGGAGCACCATCAGGCGTTCTTGGAGCATAAATGACACATATAATTTCTTGACTACCTCTTACATTTTTGAAGGCCCTGAAGCACCAGGACAATGGAAAAGCCCCAAAAATTACCACATTTTGGAAATAAAACAACCCAATGTATAATCTAGGAGGCATAATGAGTCTTTTGAGCATGTCATTTTTTTCTATTTTTTAAGATTTTGGAAAATGTGTAAAGAAAATGAAAATGCATTTTTGTTACACAAAGTTGTCCATTTATACAATATTTCTAACATATAGCATGTACATACCAAAAATTACACCCCAAAGAGAATGGGGATGGGGATGAATGGGGATGGATGAGCCACGGATGGGGATGGCTGAGCATGAATGAGTATGGCTGAGTACAGTTCTGTATGCTGGGTAGGGATGGGTACAGCTGGGTACGGCTGGGTAAGGCTGAGTAAGGCTAGATATGCTGGGTATGGCTGAGTATGACTAGGTATAGCTGAGTACGGCTGGGTTACGGCTGGGTATGGCTGAGCATGGATGGATGGACGAGTATTGCTGAGTATGGATGGATGGATGAGTATCGCTGAGTATGGATGGATGAATGAGTATTGCTGAGGATGGATGAATGGCTGAGCATGGATCGCTGAGTGTTGATGAGGATGGATGGCAGAGCATGGATGGCTGAGTATTGATGAGAATGAATGGCTGAGCATGGATGGCTGCTTATTGATGAGGATGGATGCCTGAGCGTGGATGGATGGCTGAATGAGGCAGGAATTGTCACATATCAGCACTGTGGGCACTACAGATCCAGCCCAAAGCACTGCAGCATCTGATCTCTCCCCTCTCCACTCACACAGAGAGGCACGGAACTAAGCCAGAGGCTGGGAGGAGGGCCGGACATGACAAAGGCTGAGGGGAAGAGCGGAAAGGGTTAAGGTAAGGAGGTGAGGTAAGGGGGGTGGGGCCAGAGAAAAAAGAATGGAAGGGGGGCGGAGTGTTATTTAAAGGAAGGGGAGGAGCTGACACGGCAGCGCGGCGCAGAAGAGGAAAAGAGTTGCAGAGTGAGGACCGGCTCCGTGATCAGGTGCTAGTGCGGAGGCGCGAAGCGGAAAAGGGTGGGTGGGTACTCGGTGGACTGTCCGGTACGGCGGGTGGGTTTTTGTGCCACGAGGCGGGGGAGGAATCCAGGTCGGGATGGAGGGTTTGGACGCTATATTCGATCGGCTGCGGGCCGCAGCGGCATCACGTGGGACAGATTGGCTGCAGAGTCAGGTGGCGGCCATCACGGATTCGGCGGTGGGGGGGCCGGGAGCAGGGGGGGAGACTACTCCACGCGCTCGGCGGTCTCGGCCGCCGGAACGCTTTTCCCCTGGCCCCTCTACTAGAGCCCAGCGCCACCCTAGGAGCCCGGTGACGGACCCGCCGGCCCCCCCGGCGAAACGTTTGGGCACCTCAAGGCCAGGGGGGTCCGGGCGGAATCCTCCTCATTGGCGGGGCTCGGGGAGTCGGGCTGGAGGGTCGGAAGTGGCCAGCTCCCCGCCAGCGAGGGCAGTGCAGGAGGGGACGGCGGTCCCTCAAGGAAGCGTGGCGCCTTCGCCACATGGGGGGACTCAGCGGAGGAGGAGCAGCGTAACGCCTGTGCGCCAGCTACCAGACGCTGCGGGCAGGTCCGGACGGTCGGTTGGGAGAAGAGTGGCGGAGGATGTGCGGGGGAGGGATGTCGGACCGGTGAGGAGACCGATGGCGGCGGCGGCCACGCGGAGCGGAGCCAGGGGGAGGACCGATGACGGCGAGCGGGCTACGACGAGCAGTGGTCGATCTGCGGCCGCTGGGGTGGAGCCGCCCAGCGGGCTGACGGCGCCTCTGCTACCCACGGCAGGTGAGCGATCCGAAGGTGAGCTGTCGGGCTCAGAGGAGGAGATCCGGGACGGCGTTGCGGCGGCTGGAGCATCCGGGGAGGCGGCTGACGGGAGCAGACCCAGGCAGCCAGGTAAGGCTTTCACTCTCTCTCCTATGACTGTTAATGCTGATTTGTGTGGGATTGATGGGGGAGATGTGCGGGTTTCTGGGGGTGGCGTTGCGCGGGACACAGTGGGCCCGTTGGGGACGGGCTGTAGGCCCGACGCCGGCGGGTCACAGGATCCACTGCACTCCTTAGTGGGGGGGCTGCAGGTGCTGCTTCAACGGTTTGCGGCCGGGGCCGCGGGGGTTCACCCGGGGGCGGCGCCGTGGGTTGGGGGCCCGGGGGGGCACTTGGGGCTGGGGTCACTGACACCGGGGGGCGGTTTGGGAAGTCCCGGGCTGAGTGGGGTGCTGGGGTCCCCAGGGGGACTGGAGGCCCCGGGGGGGCAGGGTGCGCGGCAAGAAGCGCCGCGAACAGTGGGAACTCCGCTGGAGGAAGGCTCCACGCCCGTTACAACGGCCCCGCCGGTGGTAGTGCCGGTGGCGGTATCGACGACGGGGGACGCTGCGGTAAGTACGGCTGGGGCAGAAAAGAAGGGGGAGGCAGCGGCGCCCAGGGTTGATGTGGTCAGGATAGCGGACGCTGCGAAGTGCGAGGTGTATGTGTGCTATGAAGGGCCACTGGGCGCGCATCTGAAACAGGAAGTGCGGGATAAGATCGTCAAGGGTGAGTATGTGGAGATATTTTCCTTGCTTCCCCTCGAAAAGTTTAATTTGGATAGGGTGAAGCCGGACGACTCTAAGAAGGACGACGAGGAGAAGAGGCGGTATAGGCTTATACCGCGGACGTTCGCAAACTGGCTGCAGGCGTTCGCCATCATGGCCAGCGTTATAGGGGAAAAATCTCCGGAACACTGCTCGGCTCTCTTCTGCTACATGGACGCCATTGGGGAGGCACATAGGGTATACGGGGGCTCGGCGTGGCTGCGGTACGACGAGCAATTTAGGCAGAGGAGGGCGGTTCGGCCGGATATCAGGTGGGATCACAAGGATATCAGCCTGTGGATGCGGTTGATGTCGTCGGCACGGGCTCCGTCGCAGTTTTTTCAGGGGGGGGGGCGGGGGTACCCCCGCCTCTGGACAGCAAGCCGGTAAGAAGTTTGGAGTGTGCTGGCAATTCAACGAAGGGTCTTGCAAGTTTGGCGGGTCCTGTCGTTTCCGGCATGAATGTTCCGGCTGTGGCGGGAGCCACGCCCTGTCCCGGTGCTTTAAACGGGGTAAGCGCGGGGCTGACGCTGCATTTAAGAGGGACAACGCCGGTGAGGGTGGAAAGGATGCAACCTTTCCTAAATAGGTACCCGAATAGGGAGGCGGCGAGAGTGTTGGGGGAGGGGTTTTCTGTGGGTTTCAAAATTCCGTGCTCCATGGCTGGGGTGCCGCCGATGGCGCGGAACTTGCGTTCCGCGCTGTTGCATCCGGGGGTAGTTTCCGCGAAATTGGATAAGGAGGTTGCGCTGGGGAGGATGAGTGGCCCTTTCCTAGATCGCCCGTTGGCGGATCTGGTGGTGTCCCCGTTGGGGGTGGTGCCTAAGAAGGAACCCAACAAGTTTCGGCTTATTCACCACCTTTCGTTCCCGAAAGGCGGCTCCGTGAATGACGCGATTGACCCGGAGGCTTGCACGGTGTCCTATACTTCCTTTGACGCGGCGGTGGGTTGGGTGCGCCATTTTGGGAGGGGGGCGCTCATGGCCAAATCGGACATTGAGTCAGCCTTTCGGTTGTTGCCGGTGCATCCGGATTGTTTCCGTTTGCTGGGGTGCTGTTGGCGGGATCGTTTTTACGTGGATAGATGCCTGCCCATGGGATGCTCCATTTCCTGTGCCCTGTTTGAACTTTTTAGCTCTTTCCTGGAATGGGTAGTGCGGGATTTATCCGGGTGGGGTTCAGTTATCCATTATTTGGATGACTTCCTGGTGGTGGGTCCTCCGGCTTCCAATGTGTGTGCGATCCTTTTGGCCACGTTGCAGCACGTTGCGGAGAAGTTCGGGGTCCCGCTTGCACCGGACAAGACGGAAGGGCCGGTGACGGTGTTGAGTTTTTTGGGCATCGAGCTGGATACGGTCGCCATGGAGTGCCGGCTACCGAGGGACAAGGTGGAGGGACTCCGGCTAGAGGTTAGGGAGCTGCTGGGGGTGCGTAAGGTGCAGCTCCGGAGGCTGCAGTCGGTTTTGGGCAAGCTCAATTTCGCTTGCCGCATCATCCCCATGGGGAGGGTTTTTTGCCGACGGCTGTCGGCGGCCACGGCGGGAGTCTCAAGTCCGACTCACTTCGTGCGGTTGACGGGGGAACATAGGGAGGATTTGCGGGTCTGGCACACGTTTTTGGAGGACTACAATGGACGTTCCGTGTGGATGGATGGGCCGGTGAGTAATTTCGACCTGGAGCTGGTGACGGATGCGGCGGGGTCGACGGGCTATGGGGCGTATTTTCAGGGTCAGTGGAGTGCCACGGCCTGGCCACAGACTTGGGTTGAGGAAGGGTTGACTAAGAACCTGGTGCTGCTGGAACTGTTTCCGGTGGTAGTGGCATTAGAATTGTGGGGTGGGTCCTGCCGGAATCTGAAGATTCGGTTGAATTGTGACAATATGGGAGTCGTGCAGGTGGTTAATCGGATGTCGGGTTCTTCTCCTCCGGTGATTAGGTTGCTGCGTCATCTGGTGCTGCGGTGCCTGCAGATGAACATATTGTTGTATGCCGTGCACGTCCCGGGGGTGGATAATAACCTGGCCGATGCCTTGTCTCGCTTTCAGTGGCAGAGGTTTCGGGACTTGGCGCCGGGAGCGGCAGAAGAGGGGGTCCCCTGCCCGGAGCGGCTTTGGACCATTGCTTCGGGATCGCCGCGGGATGGATCAGGAGGTCGGTGAGCGACTCGACTTGGGCAGCATATAGTCGAGTTTGGGGTGAGTGGCTGGAATTTTCACGGCTGGCGGATGCCGAGCTGGGGGACGTGGGGGCGGACAGTGGTTTGTTAGTTTTGTACTTTGTGGTCAGACAGATGGAAGGGTTGGGGTCAGTTTCTGGGATTGAACGGAAGCTGGCGGCTCTGGCTTTCTGGTTTAAGTTGCGGGGCGAAATGGATGCGACAAAAGGTTTTTGGGTGCGTCAGGCGCTGAAGGGGTACCGGAAGGGTAATCAGAAGAAAGACGGGCGGAGGCCGGTGACTTTTGCGATTTTGGGCGTGATTAGCCGGCAGTTGGGGGGTCTGTGTACGTCAGGTTATGAAGCGCACCTGTTTCGTACGGCTTTTTCATTGGCCTTTTTCGGGGCCTTCCGGGTGGGTGAGTTGGTCAGCCCGGCAAAAAATGTTGGGGGGGGTTTGTTGGGACAGGATGTTACAGTGGGGGATGGTTACCTGTGTTTGAAACTACGCCGGTCTAAAACGGATCAGTCGGGTAAGGGGGTGGACGTTTGGTTATATGCATTGCCGGGTTCGGAGATCTGTCCGGTGGCGGCGGTGACGGAGTTCGTAAAAATGCGACCGCAAGGGGAGGGCCCGCTGCTGGTGCATCGGGACGGGAGTTTTCTGTCCAAATTTCAATTTATTACGGTGTTTCGCAAATGTTTGAAGGCAGGGGGGTTTGACGGGGCGCAGTTTGCTTCGCACTCCTTCCGCATCGGGGCAGCCACAGAGGCTGCCAGATGCGGGTTGGACGAGACTGCGGTAAAACGGATAGGGCGATGGGAGTCAAAACGTTTTAGGTCCTATGTGCGGCCGCACTTGGTGTAGGCTGTTTCTTAGGGGTCGGGGTGGGCTTCAGGCTGGTGTGATGGGGTGTTGATTTTTGTCTGTGTCTTTTCAGATGGAGGTTTACCACGCCTCGTCTGGATTCTCGGACACTCTTATGTTTTTGGGGGGCTCGGCGCGCAGATGTCAGACCGGAAGGAAGACAGCTGGGGATCCCACGTAGAGAAGCTTGCATCAGGTGGTTGGGTATCCCGGGGATGAAGTGGGGTAGGGTCATTCCTGAAGTTCACAGGTACGCGAGGCTTGATAGGCCCCCGGATGTGCTGGTAATCCATGCTGGGGGGAATGATTTGGGGCTTAGGTCTACCCGGGATATCATAGCGGATGTGAAGTGCGATTTTTTGACACTTCGGAGGGATTTCCCTGACATGGTCATAGTCTGGTCGGACATTGTAGCGCGTACGGCATGGCGGATGGCACGGTCTGTAGTCAGACTCAATAAGGCCAGAATAAAAGTTAACAAGGTGTTGGGGAGGTTTGTAACACGGAATGGGGGTTTAGTGGCGCGCCACATGGAGTTGGAGGTTAATGTTGGGATGTACCTTCGTGGGGATGGGGTCCATTTGACGGCAGTGGGCATTGATCTATGGGCGTTGGGATTGCAAGATGGGATTGAACGGGCCCTGCGGGTGTGGAGGTGCCCTTAAGGATAAGGGGGGTCATCCTTGCGGGCTGTGGCGGTGTCTCTTGGTCTTTGATGGGGCAAAAAAAGGAAGCAGATGATGGAAATGTGGGGGGGGAGCTCATAGGGATATGGCCCCTCCCCTTTTTTGGTGTATCACAGCGGAAGGGTAGGCTGGATACGGGATTTGGTGGCATTGCGGGTAGGTGGTTGTCTCCAGGCTTATAAACGGCCGGAGGCCTAGTATGGTTAAAAGGTGGTCCCGCAGTGTAATGGTAAAAGGTTATGTTTAAAAGGTGGAGCGTGGTACCGTCAAAGACCAACTGACTGGGAGTTCGTTAAAATTGCCGTTACCAAAAAGTGTTATATATATATATATAGATATTTAATAAAGTTATTTAAGTTATTGGTTTGAAGAGTGTTAATAAAAGGCTGCTATGGCCAGTTATACTCCAAACTCCTGTGTGGCATGTTTATTGGGATAAGGGAAAATGTATAGAATAACGGTTATTGGGATTATGTAAAGTAAAAGAAGGTTAATTACCTGGGGTAGAAAGTATGGAGAGATATGTCCCTAATGCATTGGTCAAGAGAGGCACGGAACTAAGCCAGAGGCTGGGAGGAGGGCCGGACATGACAAAGGCTGAGGGGAAGAGCGGAAAGGGTTAAGGTAAGGAGGTGAGGTAAGGGGGGTGGGGCCAGAGAAAAAAGAATGGAAGGGGGGCGGAGTGTTATTTAAAGGAAGGGGAGGAGCTGACACGGCAGCGCGGCGCAGAAGAGGAAAAGAGTTGCCCACCCACCCGTCCCATAATTTAAAAAAAAAAAAAAAAAAAAAAAAGTGATGAGGTGTCATTGGTGTTGTGGTCGTTCTGTTGTTTGTGTTTTCTTTCTTGCAGGTTCGGTGCTGAAGGTCGTCATAGCAGCTGTAGCGGCGGTGTCTCTTGGTCTTTGATGGGGCAAAAAAAGGAAGCAGATGATGGAAATGTGGGGGGGGAGCTCATAGGGATATGGCCCCTCCCCTTTTTTGGTGTATCACAGCGGAAGGGTAGGCTGGATACGGGATTTGGTGGCATTGCGGGTAGGTGGTTGTCTCCAGGCTTATAAACGGCCGGAGGCCTAGTATGGTTAAAAGGTGGTCCCGCAGTGTAATGGTAAAAGGTTATGTTTAAAAGGTGGAGCGTGGTACCGTCAAAGACCAACTGACTGGGAGTTCGTTAAAATTGCCGTTACCAAAAAGTGTTATATATATATATATAGATATTTAATAAAGTTATTTAAGTTATTGGTTTGAAGAGTGTTAATAAAAGGCTGCTATGGCCAGTTATACTCCAAACTCCTGTGTGGCATGTTTATTGGGATAAGGGAAAATGTATAGAATAACGGTTATTGGGATTATGTAAAGTAAAAGAAGGTTAATTACCTGGGGTAGAAAGTATGGAGAGATATGTCCCTAATGCATTGGTCATGTACCGATCGATATAGAGAGGGGAGAGATGGACCGGATATGGCGCCGTTTGGTTTGCCAGCGATCTCTCTGTCATTTGATGGAGTGACTATGTGGTAAAGGCCCGCTTTCAGCAGACATTTACCAAGGTTCATGATGCAGGACCCGTCGGTCACGGATATTCCCGGGTGATTCTGGGAGGACGTCAATGTACGCCCTCCCAGAGTTATCAAGCCACGCTGTAGCCATCATATAGCGCGGTCAGCAAGTGGTTAATGCAGTAAAGTGAAAAACCTTCTGTACTGCAGCTGCCCCCCACAGCCCCCCTTTTTCTTACCTGAACCCGATCGTTCCAGTGACCAGCACGAGCCCAGCAGCTCCAGCCGCTGTCTCTGTCCTCATTGGATAGATTGATAGCAGCAGAAACCATTGGCTCTTGCTGCTGTCAATCAAATCCAGGGGGCGGGGCCGAGTCCTGTTGTGTCAATGGATGCAGCAGCAAGACTCAGGAGCACCCCCACATGGGTGACCCCACGGAAAGCAGCTCTCCGTGGGGGCACCTAATGAAAAGGAGGGGCCAAGAGCACCACCGGGGGACCCCAGAAAAGGAGGATTGGGATACTCTGTTCAAAACCCTTGCATAGAGCAGGTAAGTATAACATGTTTGTTATTTAAAAAACAAAACAAAAAAAACCTTTACAATCACTTTAAACAAGACCTGGTAATAAGGGATATGACAGACTGAAAGTAAATTGGTTAAAGTATAATTAAAAGCAAACCTTATTTTGGTTTTCAATAGAATACGTAGAGATTAGAACACCTGTCAGCCTTTTATTGCTGTCTGTGCCCTTGTGAAGGAAATTCACCCTCTCTATTTGTTCTGTTTACTGTTTTAAGAACAGAACAGGAATAGATGGGAAATCTTCCAATGGGGGCACTAGTTCTGGTGACCCTGGTGACTACCAGAGATTTGCCTTACTTTGGTTGGATTTTCTTTCACTTCCTGTTGTGGCTATGGTCCAGGAAGTCAAGGGAAATTTCCCCAATAGGACACAGTTTGCAAAAAAAAAAAAAAAAAACAACCTAGCAGTTTATAGCCCTCTCTTACTCCATCAAAAATGAAAAGGTTTTGACTTTAGTATTGTTTTAACCTCCTTAGAGGTATTCCCAAGTCTGGCTCGGGGTGAAATTTCATAATCAAAAGCGGTAACCCGAGCCAGACTCGGGATCGCATCGCAGGATCCAGGAAGAGCTTACTTACCTTATCCCCTGGATCCTGCGATGTCTCCCCGCAGTGTGCGTGGCTCGTCCTCCGCTTGATTCATCACGGAGCCGAGCTCCGTTCCCTGCAAGCGTTGCGATGCACGGGGACGGAGAACACCGCCAAATTCAAAAAGTGAAACGCACACTATACATACAGTACACTGTAATCTTACAGATTACATTACTGTATGTAATTATTTCACCTCCCTTTTGTCCCTGCATGTAGTTTTATATTATAAAAACTGTTCTTTCTGCCTGGAAACTGGAGATTGTCCATAGCAAACAAAACTGTCCCTTTACATCAAAAGAGGTTTTAGACCAGCTAGAAAACAGCGATAATAAATTAGAATCACTCGCACAATTGAGCGATGGTGATTTGTGGGGAGATCCGTCATCAAACACTGAAAAGTACAATTCTGCAACTGAGCAAATTTCTGTGTTTTTGATTTGATTACATGATTGAATAATTTTTATTATTATTATATTATTATTTGGTATAATTATTTAGAGTTATTTATTATGTTATAATTTATGATTTTGTTTTTCAAACTTATCATACCCGGGATGTCTACTAGACTCTGGTTTGGACAGATTTAAGAGTTATTCCTAAGAATTACAGGACTACAATATAAAACGCCAAATTTCCATGCAAAATAATTGTACTGCTTTCAGCACCAAAAATCTGAAATAATCATACCGCCGGGGAGGTTAGGGAAAGTAGAAGAAAAAAACTGAAACTGCTACTATTGATCTTTACATCTAAGAAACTATGGGGGGGGGTCACTATTTTTAATGCACAATTTTTTTAGTTTTCATTTTTTTTTTTTCCTTTTTCTTTTTTTCTTGATTTGCATTTATCCTTTTGACCTTTTTTCTGTTTGCAGATACCGTGAATCTTTCTTTCTACTATGGATCTTTATATGTAATGGTACTATGGGGCTATTTCAGCTTGTGCACTATTTACATGCTTCTATTCCGTGGACCACTTTGGTCAGCTCACATTACACCCTGCTCCATTCCCATTTTTCGGTCACCAGCTCTATTATGCACACTGTTTTTCCTGGTCACTATAAGGATATGCAAAATCCATATTTAAAATATTTTTCCTTTTTAACTTTTTTTAATTATAGAATATTGCTGGCCTATTGTGCCATCATCTATACACACAAGCTATGGATTTTCCTTATTATGAAACCTTAGTCTGCCCTAGACATGTGCATTCGTTTTCGTCCGAATGCATTTTCGTCTAAATTTCAGGTATTTTCGTTATCGTTTTGACAAATGATAATGAAAGCACAGAGTCGATTTGACACAGTTCGATACAGATAGGAGATTTGACGTGACTCTAAAGGCCCGTACACACGATCTGACTTTTTGACAGCAAACATGCAAATTAGCTGTTTTGGAGCAACATCCGACTGTGTGTACGCTCCATCGGACAAACTTTTTCCATTTTCATCTGACTTTTGTTGGCTGTGCCAACGGACAAACTTTTTGACAACATAAGTCCGATGGAGCAAAGTCCGATCATGTGTACGCAAAACCATCAGACTTTTGTACAAGGTACAAACACGCATGCTCAGAACCAATGCAAAAGATCAGATAACAATACAGAAGTTGACCAAAGGTGGCACTGGAGTAATTGAACGTCCTCTTTTGAAGTGTCATCAGTACGTTGAAATGTCACTACGTTCATGTTTGTTGCCTAAAAAGTCAGATCATGTGTATGCAATACAAACTTGTGGACTACGCCCTGTACAAAAGTCCATGGGAATGTTTGTACAAAGTCCGATCGTGTGTATGGGGCTTTAAAATAACAATCTGTGTTTATTGAACTTGTATCATAACAGTCCATTCATTCACACAGAGGCAACACGACTTCCAGCACGACTTTGGGAGGAAACTTGGACACGACTTGAGTGTGAATCATGGAACTGTGCGTCAGATGGGGGCGGAGTCACCGGGTGGCCCGCCCTCCGTTATAAAAGAACTGTCAGAAGAAGAGAAGCGTCACACAGCGGGAGCCTCCCATTGCGCGGAGCGGCCCGTGAACCAAGAAGAGACGCTGTGGCGGAAGATGCCGGACGAGAACACTGGACCAAGAAGAAGTGGATCGGAGGAAGAAGAGGATCGGAGAAAGAAGAAGATGGAGGAAGAAACCGAAGGATGAAGAAAAGAAGAAGGAAGAAAAAAGATTTTAATAAAGGAATTGTCAAAGACTGTCTCCTGTCATTTTTAACACTTTGTCACTTTTTTGGTGAAATGGTAGGGGTACTTTTGTACCCCCTTACCATTTCACACGGGGGGAGGCCGGGATCTGAGGGTCCCCTTGTTAAAGGGGGCTTCCAGATTCCGATAAGCCTCCCGCCTGCAGACCCCCACAACCTCCGGCCGTTGTTGTGGGGATGAGGCCCTTGTCCTCATCAACATGGAGACAAGGTGCTTTGAGGGGCTACCTCAAAGCACCCTCCCAATGTCGAGGGCATGTAGCCTGGTATGGTTGGGGGGGCGCTCTCTCGTCCCGCCTCTTTTCCTGCGGCCTGCCAGGTTGCGTGCTTGGATAAGGGTCTGGTATGGATTTTGAGGGGGACCCCCACGCCATTTTTTTTGGCACGGGGGTCCCCTTAAAATCCATGCTAGACCTGAAGGGCCTGGTATGGATTTTGAGGGGGACCCCCACACCATTTTTTTTTTTGGCACAGGGTTCCCCTTAATATCCATACCAGACCCTTCATTTTTTTTTTTTTAATGCTAATGTGTGCAATGCAAATAGCCTTAAAAAACCCCATAGAAGACGTACAACATTAGAATCCTACTATAGCTTGTAGTCAAAATATTTGACCGGGAATGTATGATTGTATGATTTACAGATTCGACCGTAATTCATTTGGATTTTCAGACGAATGCAATTTTTTTACGAAAAACGAAATAAATAAAAACGCATTTCGGGAGTAACTAAATAAATTTATTTTTCGGACAAAAACAAAATTCCGAAACGAAATATTTCAGTCTGCACATGTCTAGTCTGCCCTCCAGTTGTCTTTGAGGTCCATGTGGGTCACTACACCACAGCCCCCGGGTAGACATTCCCTGGTGCCCCCCACCCACAGAACTGCTAGGCTCTTTCTTTATCTCCCTTCTTTGGAGCCCCACCATTTTTCCTTTTTCTTCCCTATATTGAGAGCTATCTATTATCATTATTTTTCTATATACCATACTACTCGTATTTTTGTATCACCTTTTAGATCATTATTTTAATCTGCTCCTTAGGAAGTGGAAACGAATCCACAAAATGCGTAGAGTTAAAGAATGTCAAGAAATTTTTGGATCGTTATGAATTTTGCACTCATGAATTCCCATCTGTCCAAATCATGTATCTCCATCAAACATCATGTATATGAACATTAATAACTTCTATGAATTTACTATGTTTATTATTGTGATTACTTATCATGGATCAGCTCACTAAATCCCCTTTTTTGTTTATTGTGGATATTTTATTATGTCCATCAAATTGTTAATATATATTTTACAATTATGCAATAAATTTGTAATCATGTATACTATTCTGTTTATAAGTGTTTAGCCTCATTTAAAGTCCCATGACCATGGTCTCGTTTTTGTATACATATATTTAGGAATGGAGACTCATCACTCATGGTGCCATAGACCATATTCATTTTTTTCCCAGAACGTAGAAGAGCTGAAGAGCACTGGACAAATCAGGGAAAAGGCAAACTGAACTGAAGGTGGGACTTTGGTACAGGGTGTGCGTGTGAGTGAAGTTGTATGGATGAACAAGACCGACCCTAGTTTTAATGATACAGTCCAGTAAAATGTGCAAAACATAACCATGTAATGTACACAGAGAACACAGTCTAACTATCAATAGCTTATAATTTCTTTATCGTACATCACGGGACACAGAGTTAGGCTATTATTCCTTACTTACTGGGTTATACGTCATCTCTAGGTGAATGCACACTGGTAGACCAAAGTCTTAGACAGGAAGTCCGCCTCTATATAACCCTTCCCATACAGGAAGTATGTCAGTTTTTTACCAGTGTCTGCAAGGTGGATGGCCATGTTTGTTTGAGCTCTCTCGAGCTCCAGGTCTTGAGTCCCAAAAGGGTTCTTAAATGAATTAAGGGATTGACCGATTGGATCCATTTGAGAAAATCTTATATGCTTAAATAAATGGCACCCGAGCCTTGCAAAGAAGAGGAAAGGATCCTGCAAGGTTTTGCCTTTAACGCTACCTTCGGGTACTAGACCCTGCCTAGTGGAATCCTGGACACTACAGAGCTAAGGCATTCCTGCAGCATGCTGTACAGGTCCAAGGGTACCCAATCCTTGAAGGTCCCCAAGTTATGGAAAAGATTGTGATGGGTGAAGATTGGGGTCTTCTAAGGTTGCCCTGCCCCTGAATGGGTAAGTGAAACCCCCCTATTTACTTATTGTGTGGTTCCCCATGTGTTGTAACAATCTGTCAAACTAGCAAAGGCTGGACACCTATGTGGTGGTGACCTCAGGGGGAGTTTGGGCTAGCTGCTAGTCTTTGGGTAGGAGAACCTTTTTCTTGCTGTCTTCGTTGCCTTTCTTATGGATTGTCCACGCACAGGGGTTCGCCATTGCGCATGATGGTTCGCCTTAGCACACACGAGTTTGCAGCTTTGTTGGTCGTAAATGAAGCACGTGGTTTTGCCACAGAATGTTGTGCTCACACAGAGCTGCACATGCGCTGTAGCTCTGGGTGTGGAGCATGTGGATTCGCCATGGCGCACATAGAACCTTGTGTGTGTACACAGCTGCGCATGTCCGTAGTGACAACAAGCATGTGCAGAGCATCCGGCGCACAGCCATCTTATTTAAACAGAAGGTGGCTGACATGCAGAGCTTCCAAAGGACAGTTGTGGGACACAGAGTATGCTCTGAACCATTCACTTTCAGCAATCCATTCCTCCTTATCTGGGTCACGTGAGTCTTCCAGGTGTTGGTTGGCAGGCTAAGGTGCTTAACAGGATTGTTGCATAGGGGCTTGGTGATGCCTATTTAGATGTCTTTCTTCTGGAGGTGTAAATACTAAACCTAGGTATTCCCTTTTTGTGGCTTGCAATGTCTTCAAAAAGAGGAGTGGGGCTAACACTATAGGCACATCTGTTTTGCCAGCAGCTCCTGAGGAGCCTAGTCGAATCTCTAGTGTTGCATCCCCTGTGAGACCAGAGGCTTCTGGGCAATCTGAGCCATTGCGCCTGTCTGGTCTTGTGCCTGCTGCCAACGCTGCTGCTTCAGCCTTTGTCACCAGGGATGATGTGTCCTCGGCTCTAGCTGGATTAGAGGACAGGATTGCTGGCATGATTGCCTCCATCTCACAGGATGGCAGGCAACGTGACAGATCCCTCTCCCCTGATCCTTCTAACTTGGAGCTGGAATGGGTTGATGGAGGGGAAGAGCTAAGAGCCAAGGATTCTATGGAGGACCAGGCAGATGAGTCTGCTTATGGGGAATCTGGGCCAGAAGATGTCCACTTGGTATCAGCCTCTCAGTGTCAGGGCTGGATTCCCAGCCCTCCCTTCTCTGTGCTCATGTTGCTCAGCTGTCAGTTAATTGACATTACTCATCGTTCCACAGTGGCTCACCTGTTGACCATCTCCTGCTTGTCAGACAAGCCCACAGCCAGCCACTTCTGGCTATTTAAACTGCCTGGTTCATTTCTTCTATGCCTTTGCCTTGGTCAAGATATCTAGAGACTCTCTGCTGTGTTCATGCTGAAGACTTGCCTGGCTGACATCCCTTCTGGTTCCTTATCCTGCCTGCTTCCTCTATCTACGCTGATCTCTGGCTTCCTGATTTCCTGGCTTGTTCTGACTACCCAATTTGGCTACGGAACCCTGGCTATGTTTTCACTACGTTTACCAGTTGTACAATTTTTATCATTTTAATAAAAGGTGTGATTTGTACTGCATTTTCTGTCTTCTTCTGCTTCATGGTTACAGACACTCAGTCGCAGAGGCTTTTGATCCAAGCTCTTACCAGATGGTTCATTCGACCTTTAAGTTACCTCCTTCAGAGGTTTCTGAGCCCCCTTGGTCCTCTTTGGGGTCCCTGAGGCCTCCTCGGGCTGCACAGGCTTTTCCCTTGCACCAAATGATAGAACAAGTGGTGTATGCTGATTGGGAACATCCTGACAGGATTTTCATTCCTTCTAAGAGGTTTTCACTTTTTTTCCCTATGGAGGAAAAAATTGTTAAGAAATGGAGCATGCCAGCCGTAGTAGCCGCGGCAGTCTCTTTCTTAAACAAGAACTTAACTTGTCAACTTAATGACCCTGTTGACAAGAAACTAGTAGCACTATTAAGGGCTTCCTTTTCTTTGGCTGGTTCAGCTATTCAGCCAGCTGTTGCAGCAATTGTAGCCTGCCCGTCCTTAAAGGATCAGGTCAGAGGACCGGATAGGCCTAACCACAAGAATGATCCTGCTGATAATCTGGAAGATATATCTTGTGCACTGTGTTATGCAGTGGATGCCTTGAAGCATTTGATACAGCAAATCTCTCATTTGGCTCTCATGTCTGTAGATGTACAGACTTTTGTGGCTTAAGAACTGGTCAGCCGGTCTTCCCTGTAAGAAGTTGTTGGCAGGGTTCCCCTTCTATGGGGAACGCTTGTTTGGTGATGATTTAGACAAGTAAATCCATAAGATTTCTGGAGGGAAGAGCTCTTTTTGGGGGTTTCCTCCTCAGAGACTTCTAAGACCCAGCGTTCTTTTGGATCTTTCAAAAATATACTTATTGTTTCAGGCACTAGATAATTTAGTGCATCAGAGAGTGATTATACAGGTCCCTGTATCCGAAAGGGGCGAGGGGTTTTATTCAAATCTGTTTACGGTTCTAAAACCAAATGGTAACACAAGGCCCATTTTGGATCTAAGAACCAGTATCTATTAATCCAGTCCTTTCAGATTGAAATCAGTCTGCTCGGTAGTAGCCTTGTTCCAGATGGGAGACTTTCTAGCCTCCATTAATATTAAGGATGTGTATTTACATGTACCTATCTTTCAATCTCATCAGAGGTTCTTGCAATTTGCAGTAGAGGAACATAATTTCCAGTTTTTGGCTCTGCCCTTTGGTCTTGTTATGGCCCCCCGGGTGTTTACAAAGGTCCTAGCACCATTGCTGGGTCTTTTAAGGGCCCAGGGAATCTTGGTGCTCGGGTACTTGGACGACATCCTAGTAAGTGATCAATAGTGTCTACCCTAGTGAATGGTAGGAAAGCAGTCACTAGGAAGGTCTATTATAAGGTCTGGAAGACTTATATTGCTTGGTGTGGAGCCAGAAAGTGGCATCTTTGGAAATACATGATTGAGAGAATTCTCTCTTTTCTAAAGTCGGCTGTGGAAAGGAGTTTGGGTTTGAGTACAATCAAGGGTCAGATTTCGGCCTTGTCAGTATTCTTCCAAAGGCCTTTAGCCTCACATTTGCTGGCCCAAACCTTTATGCATGAGGCAACTCCTTTGCTTCCCCTATTAGGTCATCTATGTGTCCTTGGGACTTAAATCTGGTGCTCTCCGTGTTACAGAAACAACTATTTGAACCCATCAAGGAAATTCCTTTAGTCTTGTTGTCATGCAAGCTAGCGTTCTTGATGGCCATCACCTCGGCTAAAAGAACAATACTTAATCTTTCACCAGGACAAGGGGGTGTTGCATCCTATTCAATCCTTCTTGCCAAAGGTGGTGACGGTCTTTCATTTGAATCAGGATATTCTCCTGCCTTCCTTTATCTCTCAGCCTCGTTTGGAGGCGACTGCATTCCTTGGACATATCATAACAGATCTGAGGATCAGACTCCTTTTTTGTTTTACCAAAAGGACCCAAGAAGGGGCAGGCAGCTTCCAAAGCTTTCATTGCCCATTGGGTTCACTAATGCCGCGTACACACGATCAAATTGTCCGGCGTACTTAGTCCGCCGAAACGCATTTCACCGGACAATTCGATCGTGTGTGGGCTTCAGCTGACTTTTCCAGAGTAAAGTCCGGCGGACTTAGTATTTTTGCAGTCCATTCTTTTGGGTTTCAGCGGACAATACATTCGTCAGTATGCTAGTCCGGCGGACTAAGAATGATGCATGCTCAGAAGCAAGTATGAAAAAGGAAGCTATTGGCTACTGGCTATTGAACTTCCTTTTTCAAGTCCCGTCGTACGTGCTGTATGTCATCGCACTAGCCAACGCCGGACTTTCTGTGTGTCCATGTGTGGCCAAGTCCGTTCGGTAGAAAGTCCGCCGGACTATCCGCCGGATTGTTTGCCGGACTAAGTACGCCGGACAATTCGCTCGTGTGTACGCGGCATAATTGGTCATTCAGGCCTATGGTCTAAAGCATTAGGCTCTTCCCTTCATGGTGAGAGCTCATTCTACCAGAGGTGTGGGAACCTCCTAGGCTTTTCGCCATCAGGTAAGGTTTCTACCTGGTCTTCAGTGCATGCGTTCACAAGATTTTATCAGGTGGATGTTAGAGCAGCCGAGGATTCGGCTTTCGGCCGTAGTGTACTACAGGCTACTGTATGAAGTTGGATGGCTATTTTTTTGGCAGGGTGTCTCCTTCCCCTCAAGGCTATTGCTCTTGGATGTCCCAGTAAGTAAGGAATAATAGCCTAACTCTGTGTCTGTCAGGGCTGGGTTCAGCCCTTCCTTCTCAGAGCTGGCTGCTCATCTGTCGGCTAATTGTCAGCTCCTATCTCTCCACAGTTACTCAGCCGTTGATGATATCCTTCTCGTCACTCCTGCCTACTTAAGCCGTCCAGCCCAAAGGATCTCTGCCTTCACCTTGGTCAACATCACAGAGCCTATCTCCTGCGTTCCTATTTAGAGACTTGCTTTGCTGACATCCCCTCTGGCTCCAGATCCTACCTGCTGTTCCACTACATTGCTCCCTGACTTCTGGCTTAGCTGACTATTCGTTTCAGTTACTGAACTTTGACTTTGACCATAACCATACTTATAAGAAGAAGGTCAGTTCTTAGATGATGAATGACATGCAGCTAGGAGTGCAGGAAGAAATACTGTTTTTTACGAATAAACAACCATCTGGTTTTACCTATGGCGTTTTCTTCTGCTTCCTTCCTGAGCTAACATTGCCTCCTATATCATGTGTAGGTCTGCAAGCTGTGCCTCCAACTACCTTTGGGATTAACGTCTTATTGCATCATATGGCTCAACCAGAAATCTGAAGTCCCTGGAGGAAAAGGCCCTGGCTGGGTATAGCCACAAGTATCTAAAACTTGTGCAGCTGGTAAGCGTGTACTCTGTGTGGTGGTGGATTCACTCTGTCCATCCCAAAAAGTCACAAGATTTTCATTAAACTTTCGATGTTTGTTTGTTTTTCAACTGGAGGAACTTTCAAGGTTTCACTGTCCGCTGGAGGACTTCTTATACGTTACACCATTCACTGTTTGGGACTTATTATCAATATTTTTTTATTATTCATTTTTTGTTTATATTTTTACTTGATCAATATGTCACTTTGAGAGTGCAGCTCACTTTTTTTTATCTTATTTTGTAGTTATACCTAATAGGTTAATGCAATTACAAGGATATTTGTTTTTTCACTGAATGTGCTGTATTGCTCATTTGTAGTTGTCATATGGAAAGCTCTGATTCAAGACCTGAGGGTGTATATTGCCTCTACTTATGTTATGCTGAAGCTTTACCACCCACCAGACCCCCTCCCACTGTCCCTAGAGAATTTTGCCTTGAACCTAGTTCTATAAGTTCTAGGAAATCCATGAAACAAAAATAGGAGTTTTTGAAATAAATGTTATACTAGCGAATTAGATCCTCATGTAATTAAAAGTACATTTTCTGAGTATAAAAATCAGTCTGCAGTCACCTTTAAAGCCCAACACTGTGCTTTGCTAATACCCTAGAGTTAGGTTGTAATTATATTTCTGATTGGTCTAAATTGATGAAAGATAAACCATGACTGAATACTACTATATGGGTCACTTTCTTTTTTATGATTATTTGATTGCCTTGTAAAATAGGCCTAAAATATGTTTCATTGTTTCACCATTCCCACTGTTACTCAAACAAAAATGCCTCATATTACTCTCAGCATTAGGTTGTACCACAACTTTAATCCAGTGGAGGGAATTATGGGGATATGGAAAAAAGAAAAGATATAAATATGTGCACTGGTCTGCAGCCATGTTGGAACAGAAAGGGGCCATCCCTAAACTGTTCCCACAAAGTTGGGGGCATGAAATTGTCTAAAATGCCTTGGTATGCTGATGCCTTAAGAGTTCCCTTCACTAGAACTAAGGGGCCAAGCCCAACCCCTGATAAACCCACACCATAATCCTCCTCCACCAGATGATTTGGACCAGCGCACAAAGGTCCATATAGATATATGTATGAGCAAGTTTGGGGTGGAGGAACTTGACTGGCCTGCACAGAGTCCTGACCTGAACCCGATAAGACACCTTTGGGATAAATTAGAGTGGAGACTGCGAGCCAGGCCTTCTTGTCCACATAAGTGCCTGACCTCACAAATGTGTTTCTGGAAAAATGGTCAAACATTCCCATAGACACGCTCCTAAACCTTGTGGACAGCCTTCCCAGAAGAGCTGAAGCTATAGCTGCAAAGGGTCTGCCAACTCCATATTGAACCCCATGGACTAGGACTGGGATGCCATTAAAGTTCTAATACTTTTGACAATATTGTGTATACACAGTATATATATATATATATATATATATATATATATATATATATATATATATATTCACACAGTATATATCTATAAGCTAGTGTCGCGCCCTGGAGTTTAGGCAGGGTTGCTCCTCAAAAATATACTTGCCAGGAATAGTTATCTTGGCTAATTGTTAGAGATCCATTGGTTTCTCCTTAAGTTTTGCCTTGTTGAACTTTTCACTTCTACCACTGGGTGGCCGGGTACCTGGTGGTACTAGATACGAGAAGGGCAATGCAAGGTCATATTACAGGTATATGGGGTCTCTCAGACATGGGCAGGGGTTTTCTTAAATCCCTTGGCCTGCTGGGAGAACCTATATATTTGCGTAGAGTCGGGTGATCATTGATCTGTGCTACCTGGATGGCTGTCTGGGTGGATGTGTGTTGTACTGCCCAGGCTGCTAGGCCGGAGATTGGTCCTATCCCGGGCACATCTGGCTGCTAGGCTGTCTGAGGGTCTATCCGGAAGCAGGAGAGCAGCTCAGGGTTGGGACTGCGGCTTGCAGTCCAACCAAAAGTGACGGTTCTGCCAGCCAGAGAACCCGTCATCGGTGGTAGAAGGGAAGCTGTCGCCACTAAGGGACCATCCGCCTTGTTATCAGGGACCACAGTGTGTAGCTGAAGCAATTACTGGAGCAACATTCTCACCAACCTGGGATGTTGAAGAATCAGGAAACTTCAGTGTGTATCAAGCCAGGGACCCAGCCAGTGGAGGTGACGCTTGCAGCGCAGCCTTGTGTATCAAGCCAGGGACCGAGCAGAGAATTAGGGGTGATGCTTGAGGAAGATACCACCGTGAAGACTGGAAGAGCTCAAGGGATTCAGTGGCAGTGAATCATCTAGTTTAGTGAGAGACTGGGTGGGAGCTCAGTGGGCTGAAGAACTACAAGGAGTGATTGTAGTGCAGGGATAGGCAACTCCCGGCACTCAAAGCCTCTTTTTCCGGCAATCGACTCCCTCCACAGCAGCGCAGGGAGATGTCAGTGAGACACTAATGCATTCCAATTTCAGAATTCCTCACACCGCACCTGCAATGAGAGGGGAGGCACTGTGCCCCCACACATTGTAAAAGATGGGAAACATTGTTTGGTTCTCTAACTTTGCTGTAGCTGCGATCGTCAGAATTGGTGATGGGGAAGAGATTTGGTGAAAGTGCTTTGGGGGGGGAGGGGGGGTCCCTGTTCCCAGGAGTTCCATGAGGAGGAGGACTGTCATCAGCCACTGCTAAAGCCAATCACAGTCCTGCTAGCCCCATCCACCATCTGGGAGGAAGATGACTTGTTTGGTTGCCACTACCAATCTCAGAAAGAAGGGATTTCACTGTGATTAAGAAAACCACCATCAGGTGTCAGTTTGTGGAATTTCTGTTGAAATTTATTCCTGAACCTTTGCGTCACTTATTACTGAACCCCTACACTCTGTGTCCCTTTAGGCCACAGCCAGTATTCAGCTCAATGAAAATCGCACCCAACTTTTGGTGCGGCACAGTGGTGGGGAAGGTGAGCAGATAAGTTCAGTGTTAGGACAGAGGAGAAGATGATTTAGTGGTGAGACAGAAGAGCATGGGGGTATGGCAGTGGAGCAGATGTGCAGGGAGGTACAGTGGTGGGGCAGATGAGAAAGAGGGAACATTGGTGAGGCAGATGAGCAGGGGGTTACAGTGGTGGGACAGAAAAGCAGGGGGTTACAGTGGTGGGACAGAAGAGCAGGGGGTTTGTCAGAAACCATGAAATCAGACCGAGATAGAAGTACAGTTAAATCACACTTGTTTAAAAATAAAAAGAACAAATGTAGTCAAAACAGGCAAAGTTCAGTAACCGGAACGGATAGTCAGCCAAGCAGAAGTCAGGGATAAAAATAGTGGAATAGCAAGCAGGAGCCAGAAGGGAAGTCAGCAAAGCCAGTCTTTAAACAGGAATGCAGGAGATAGTTTCTTGTGATGTGACCAGGGAGAGGCAGAGCTCCTCTGGACGGCTTAGGTAGGCAGGACTGACAAGCAGGATCATGAAAAGTAGGGTAACTGTGGAGAGAGATGGGAGATGGCAATGAGCCCACAGCTGAGCGCCCACCTCAGAGAAGGAAGGGCTGAGCACAGCCCTGACAGGGTTACAGTGGTGGGACAGATGAGCAGGGGTTACAGAGGTGGGGCAGATGTGCAGGGCGGTACAGTGGTGGGGCAGATGTGCAGGGGGTTACAGTGGTGGGACAGATGTGCAGGGGGTTACAGTGGTGGGACAGATGAGCAGGGGGTACAGTGGTGAAACAGATTTGCAGGGGGGACAGTGATATGAGGTGTGAAGGTGCATGATTTGGGGCTGAGCTAAAGTGTAGAGTTGCATTTTTTGTATAAAATCGTCACTCTCAATTTCTTTGAAAATATTTTTCGGCACACTGTGCTCAAAAGGTTGCCTACCCCTGTTGTTATGGAAGTGAAGGAACTGTTACGCTTTGTGGTAGGAACTGTTAAAGACTGTTGCCATAGGAGACAGCATTCCTGCACATGTAGATGTGACATCTTGCTGGATGCCTTCCCCTGCATGGCTGTCCTCTTGTTAAAGTCTCGGAGTCTGCCAATTAATCTTACAACTACCTAAGGGTACCCTGGCCTTAACTCTCTCTTCACCAAAAAGTTTCTTAAGAGAAATAAAAATCGCTTTTGCATTCAAGAAGTGTCCGTTGCCCAATAACTTTAACTACCTTGAACCCACTATGCCTCATAACCCACCATGGGAAGGTGGCAAGTAACAGCTATACTTCTAACAGACTGTGTTGTTGTGTGTGTTATACCAATGTGGGGAAGAACTATCAAGTCTCGTTACTCATGGGAGAGGATCAGCCTGGTCTTTTGACGCTTCCCACAAGCGCTGTGAGGGTTAACATAGACTCCAAATGGGACTAACCCTTTCTTCCCCCAAAAAGTTTGTTAAGAGAAATAAAATTCTCTTTTGCATTCAAGAAGTGTCTGGAGCACAATAACTTTACCTTGCAGCCACTATGCCTCATAACCCACCATATACAGAAGGATGTCAGCTGTCTCTGGCCCTGGAGGTTCTCATTAGACAGAAGGAGGCCTGGGACATTGCTATATTTGGCTCCCAACGTGGGGCTAAGGCGTTATCTCTGCAGCAGTCGCCCCTTAGCAACTGGCCTCAGCTTTATCAGGATTTCGTCTGGCTCCATGGGAAGGTGGCAAGTAACAGCTATACTTCTAACAGACTGTGTTGTCATGTGTGTTATACCAGTGTGGGGAAGAACCATCAGCCAGGTCTTTTGACACGTCCTGCCAGTGATGTGAGGATTAACATAGACTCCAAAAGGGACTCCAGTACAGTTTTGGTGTGCCGCAGCATGAAGAGGGCGGGCGCCACAGTTCCTCTCAGAACGCAGCTCAGAGAATATTTGCACCAATCCATTGGCAGGGGAAGGAGTTCCTGCTCTACAGAGGGGGATAAGGAAGTGCTGCTACATGTGTCTGATTGTGGGTTGGAGAGAAAGGTGGCGCAGTTTGTAGGAGATATGGCGGATTGGAAAGAGTATGCTCTGGGTGTGTCAGAAACCATGAATCAGACAGAGACAGAAATACAGTTAAATCACACTTGATAATAAAAGTAAATAGAACAAATGTAGTCAAAACATAGCCAAAGTTCCTTAAGTCAGATAGCCAGACAAGCCAGAAAGTCAAGAAGCCAGGAATCAGCTTAGTGGAACAGCAAGCAGGATTTGGAGCCAGAAGGAATGTCAGCCAAGCAAGTCTTTAACAGGCACGCAGGGGAGAATCTTTGTGATGTTGACCAGGTGAAGACAGAGATCATCTGGGCTGGATGGCCCACGTAAGCAGGACTGACTAGCAGGATATCATCAACAGGTGAGTCACTGTGGAGAGATAGGAGCTGTAAATTAACCGACAGTTGAGAGGCCAGCTCAGAGAAGGAAGGGCTGAGCCCATGGTGTTTGTTTCAGTCCGAACGAAGCAAAACATGTTTGACTGACACCAGAGTGCGGTATACACTGAAGGGTAAGCGTGGCCTGTATACAACTGTAGGCTATGAGGCTTTGGGACTGATCTGTAGGAAATGTTCCAGCCTGCCCATGCAGTTGAGGCCTTGGATCGTTTGTGGACGCTGTGGAGAGCACTTGTTTGAGGTTCTCTCCCCAACTCAGCCTCCGCGGATCCTACAAGTGGATTGGGACAGTGGCAGGGAAGGTTCCATTCGCTGATGTCACTGCCTGATATTTGGCGTGCAGTACTGTGGTCCTCCAGCAGGTGTCTCCTGGCAGTCTGGAACTGCCAAGGGAGCTTTTCCCTGTTGATAGTAGTATGTCATCTTTGGGCAGCAGTACTGGTGTCCACCAGCGGATGGATCCTGGCAGTGTGGAGCAGTCAGCACCTCTTGCAATCAGGTGTTTCTTGAGACCAATTACAGGCATATAAATACCCGGCAAACACTCACATGTTTGTCTTGGTATTGTCCTTATGCCCTGACCTGCTGCTGTGTGATCTAATTCTGATTTCTGAAAATGTTCCTATGCCCTGAACTTGTGACCCATGTTTCCGATCCTATTTCCCTGTCCTGGTCCCTACCCTATCCCACCTGTTCCTGTCATCCCTGCGCTGCATTCTGATCTGTCCATCCTCTACCTGTCCTGTGTTCCTTCCCCTATCTGCTGATCTTCCCGTGTATGAGCTTGGCCTGGCTTGCTTCTCTGAGTCTGGAACTGCCCTTTTGTTTATCTGCTGATCCTCTGTGCATGACCCTGGTCTGGCTTTGTTTATGATCCTGGTACTTCCCATTTTGTAAATATCTGTCTGTTGTTATTTGGGGGTCTCTGTCTGTTGGTTGATTTATTGCACTGTGTGGTTGTATTTATATTATTCACTTCCCTTAATAAATCTTCAGATTTCACTTATACACGTTTGGGTTTCCTCTGCTGCAGTCCACACAGTTCTGGTCTTATTTGACACGTGACAGAATACCAAGGCCATCCCTGACCAGAAGTGGCTACACAGAGGAACCACCTTGGTTCAGGTTGCTTACTGAACTGAGTTTAGAGGTGATTCGTTATTATGCTTTGCTGGTGTCTGAGAGTAGTGAATACCTCCGCCAGTCCCTGAAAGAGTGGACAAGTGATTAGCTGTTGGAAACCATTCGTTTAGCTCACTCCTGGGTTGATCAGGGCTGTATGCTGTTTGGGGATGTTCAGCCATTAATTCAAATCTGCACAGAGCTGGCCCTGCCCTGCATTCCAGAGGGCCAGGATGATTTTTCTCCCCCTTTCAGTATTAATCAGGTCACATCACTGGTATGGCTTCTGGAAGATGATTCCCCTTACTTTTTTGAGCATTAAAGCGGAGGTCCACCTTAAAGTGGACCTTCCGCTCATCGGAACCCTCCCCCCCTCCGGTGCCACAATCGGCACCTTTCAGGGGGGAGGGGGGTGCAGTTACCTGGATAATCCAGGTAACTGCACCCACTTCCGGGATAGCTCTCTGCGGAAAGGGGCGTAACTTGCGCCCCTTTCCGCAAGTGCCCGCCCCTTCCCGCAAGTGCCCCGCTGCCTGCTGGGAAACACACAGATCCCAGAGGCAGCGGGGACCGTCCTCATTGCGCAGCGCGGCTCGCGCATGCGCAGTAGGGAACCGGGAAATGAAGCCGAAAGGCTCCATTTCCTGATTCCCATACCCAAGATGGCGGCGGCAGCACTCGAGTGTCGATCTAGAGATCGGCTTCGGGTGCCGACATCGCGGGCGCGCTGGACAGGTAAGTGTCACTATTTTAAAAGTCAGCAGCTGCAGTATTTGTAGCTGCTGGCTTTTAAAAAAAAAAAAAAAACGCGGAGTCCCGGTGGACTCCCGCTTTAAGCCCCATACACACTATCAGTTTTTCTGCTGAGTTTTTCCTTCAGGTTTACCAAAACCATGTAATGGAAGGGCCTGGCTGATTGCATTCACATTGAAACTCCTAAGGTTTGACCTCATATTACATGGTTTTGGTAAATCTGAAGGACAAACTCAGCAGAAAAACTGATAGTGTGTATGGGGCTTCACACAGCCTGTTCCCAACAGATGATAATAGAATGATTTGATTCTGTACTATTCCTTGTCAGACAGGCAGTATGTAACCCGCAGTTTGTGCAACCACTACTTTTAGCATGGTCTGCTATTTTGCAATCAGCCACAGCCAGCCCACAACAAACCATCTCTGCTACCAAACACCTGCCTGCCCAAGAGTCTTTTCCTCCATCACAACCTCAGTTTCAGGCCAATATACTCTACTCCCCACCAAATATCAATACCCTGTTTCCTCCTGCTGCACATACCCTGCCTTTAATCCACCTGCCTCTTTCCCGCTGCCTACTATCCCTCAAAAACTTCCCCCAGCCATTGTTACCTCTTCCCTGCTATATTCCAACCCTTCTCTCCAGTCTGCTTCATCCCCTACCTATAGATCTGCAGCTAAGTTCTTTCCTACCCATTTGATCCTGCCAGCAACGCAACCTACCTCCACGCCAACCAACCTGCTCCAGTCTGCTTGCATGCCAGCTGAACCTGATAAACCACCTGATTCTGCCAAACCGCTGCCTGTTATCCAGCCAGTGTCTGCAACTGAAGTTCCTGTGCCCCAGTCTGAGATGCCTGCTGTCCAGCCTGATGTCCCAGTGCCTGCTGTCCAGCCTGACGTCCCAGTGCCTGCTGTCCAGCCTGACGTCCCAGTGCCTGCTGTCCAGCCTGACGTCCCAGTGCCTGCTGTCCAGCCTGACGTCCCAGTGCCTGCTGTCCAGCCTGACGTCCCAGTGCCTGCTGTCCAGCCTGACGTCCCAGTGCCTGCTGTCCAGCCTGACGTCCCAGTGCCTGCTGTCCAGCCTGACGTCCCAGTGCCTGCTGTCCAGCCTGACGTCCCAGTGCCTGCTGTCCAGCCTGACGTCCCGCTGCCTGCCTTTTAGTCTGATGTCCCGCTGCCTGCCTTTTAGTCTGATGTCCCGCTGCCTGCCTTTTAGTCTGATGTCCCGCTGCCTGCCTTTTAGTCTGATGTGCCGCTGCCTGCCTTTTAGTCTGATGTGCCGCTGCCTGCCTTTTAGTCTGATGTGCCGCTGCCTGCCTTTTAGTCTGATGTGCCGCTGCCTGCCTTTTAGTCTGATGTGCCGCTGCCTGCCTTTTAGTCTGATGTGCCGCTGCCTGCCTTCCAGTCTGATGTGCCGCTGCCTGCCTTCCAGTCTGATGTGCCGCTGCCTGCCTTCCAGTCTGATGTGCCGCTGCCTGCCTTCCAGTCTGATGTGCCGCTGCCTGCCTTCCAGTCTGATGTCCCGCTGCCTGCCTTGCAGTCTGATGTGCCAGCTTCCCAGTCTGGTGTACCAGCTTCCCGGTCTGATGTGCTCCTGTCTGCTGCCCTGCCTGAGGTGCTCCTGTCTGCTGCCCAGCCTGAGGTGTTCCTGTCTGCTGCCCGGCCTGAGGCGTTCCTGTCTGTTGCCCGACCTGAGGTGCCGTGTCTGCTGCCCAGCCTGAAGTGCCCATGCCTGCTGCCCAGCCTGCAACTACATCCTGGCAGAAGAGTGCTCTACCATTTCAGATTCAGACATTCTGTCTGACGGTCTATCTGAACTCTTTTCTGACATATTGTCTTGCACTGGGAAGTGGAATGACAGCGATTAGGAATAAATGAGTGATGTGCAGGAAGGCGACGTTCCCTCTGTTGTCACTGCCAAGGTAGAGATTAAGTTGTGTGCCAATGCAGCCGCACTGATTAACATTTCCAGATCTTTTGAGGAAGATCGTTGGGCTCAATGGGTTCCCAAAGTCTGGCCTATTACGCCCATGCCTAACATTAAGCCTGATCATAAGCCGGATGTGATCTCTGGGTGCTCAGTTCAGCATTCTCCAGACGCCTAGGTTCTACCCGGATACGGAGATCCCAAGACCCTGCCCCAACTTCAAAGATAGAGCACATAATCATACAGAAAGTGGCAGAAGAATACAGGTACTTATACCCATACGTGCCTGCTCATCTGGAAGAGGAGATCTCGGAGAAGGAAATTCAGTCGGTGGATGAAGCTTTGCACGGGTTTCTCCAGTAGTGATGGCCGAACGGTTCGCCCGGCGGTCGTTTCGCGGCGAATTTCCGACATTCGCGGTCCGCACGTTCGAACGCCTTTTTCCGTCGTTCGCCGCGGCGGACTTACGTGTTTAATGTATACAAGAACTTTAACCTTTGGTGACACGTTTATCATGTGATACAGGACAGCCAATTGAGACATGACAGCACATGGACACTTGTACATTCCCCCTAACCTATAAATACACCCGATCCGGTGGCCATTTTACATTCTTTCTTCTGTTAAGATAGGGACAGGTTCCTGTGTGGAGTAGGGAGAGATAAACCACTAGCTATTTGGTACACAAAAGTTCTTTTCAGGACTGGTATAGGTGTTAGGTGTTGATAGGTTTGCTGTGCTGCTGATTCTTGCAGCAGCCTGAGTGTCTTTTGTTAGTTTAGAGAAAGGGAAAGGACGGTGTATGCTACAGGGACAGCCAGATTAGTCTTTCATCATCATCATCATCATCATCATCATTAGCTGTTACTATCAAGGTCCACAAAAGAGCTGTTCCAGTAACCACTAATCGTTCTCTTTTTTTGCCAATTTGTATAGGGACAGGAAGGAAGCAGTGTTGTCAGGCAGTGAGGGTAATTTTAAAGACTTGCTGTTATTATTAGTTCCACAAAGGTTCTTTTCAGGACTGGTATCAGTGGTACAGTAATAGGCTTGTACATGTATAATATTCTTTCTTCCAAATATAGAAAGGATATTATACTTGACTGCTGCCCTTCTGCTGCAGTCTGCTAAACATTCACAACTCACTTGTTCCACAAAAGTTCTTATAAGGACTGGTAACTTGGTATAGGGTGCTACGGTACATAGGCTTGAGTGCGGTACAGTCTGCTGTTCTGTAAGGACCGCTATCGGTCCACAATAGATAGGGTTGACGTGCACCACTGCTGACCGCTGCCCTATACTGCAGCAGTCCTTCAGCGGTATAGGGACTGACGTACAGTCTGCTAATCACTAACACACAACCTGCTTGTTCCACAAAAGTTCTTATAAGGACTGGTAACTTGGTATAGGGTGCTACGGTACATAGGCTTGAGTGCGGTACAGTCTGCTGTTCTGTAAGGACCGCTATCGGTCCACAATAGATAGGGTTGACGTGCACCACTGCTGACCGCTGCCCTATACTGCAGCAGTCCTTCAGCGGTATAGGGACTGACGTACAGTCTGCTAAACACTAATACACAACCTGCTTGGTCCACAAAAGTTCTTATAAGGACTGGTAACTTGGTATAGGGTGCTACGGTACATAGGCTTGAGTGCGGTACAGTCTGCTGTTCTGTAAGGACCGCTATCGGTCCACAATAGATAGGGTTGACGTGCACCACTGCTGACCGCTGCCCTATACTGCAGCAGTCCTTCAGCGGTATAGGGACTGACGTACAGTCTGCTAAACACTAATACACAACCTGCTTGGTCCACAAAAGTTCTTATAAGGACTGGTAACTTGGTATAGGGTGCTACGGTACATAGGCTTGAGTGCGGTACAGTCTGCTGTTCTGTAAGGACCGCTATCGGTCCACAATAGATAGGGTTGACGTGCACCACTGCTGACCGCTCACCTATACTGCAGCAGTCCTTCAGCGGTATAGGGACTGACGTACAGTCTGCTAATCACTAACACACAACCTGCTTGTTCCACAAAAGTTCTTATAAGGACTGGTAACTTGGTATAGGGTGCTACGGTACATAGGCTTGAGTGCGGTACAGTCTGCTGTTCTGTAAGGACCGCTATCGGTCCACAATAGATAGGGTTGACGTGCACCACTGCTGACCGCTGCCCTATACTGCAGCAGTCCTTCAGCGGTATAGGGACTGACGTACAGTCTGCTAAACACTAACACACAACCTGCTTGGTCCACAAAAGTTCTTATAAGGACTGGTAACTTGGTATAGGGTGCTACGGTACATAGGCTTGAGTGCGGTACAGTCTGCTGTTCTGTAAGGACCGCTATCGGTCCACAATAGATAGGGTTGACGTGCACCACTGCTGACCGCTGCCCTATACTGCAGCAGTCCTTCAGCGGTATAGGGACTGACGTACAGTCTGCTAAACACTAATACACAACCTGCTTGGTCCACAAAAGTTCTTATAAGGACTGGTAACTTGGTATAGGGTGCTACGGTACATAGGCTTGAGTGCGGTACAGTCTGCTGTTCTGTAAGGACCGCTATCGGTCCACAATAGATAGGGTTGACGTGCACCACTGCTGACCGCTCACCTATACTGCAGCAGTCCTTCAGCGGTATAGGGACTGACGTACAGTCTGCTAATCACTAACACACAACCTGCTTGTTCCACAAAAGTTCTTATAAGGACTGGTAACTTGGTATAGGGTGCTACGGTACATAGGCTTGAGTGCGGTACAGTCTGCTGTTCTGTAAGGACCGCTATCGGTCCACAATAGATAGGGTTGACGTGCACCACTGCTGACCGCTGCCCTATACTGCAGCAGTCCTTCAGCGGTATAGGGACTGACGTACAGTCTGCTAAACACTAATACACAACCTGCTTGGTCCACAAAAGTTCTTATAAGGACTGGTAACTTGGTATAGGGTGCTACGGTACATAGGCTTGAGTGCGGTACAGTCTGCTGTTCTGTAAGGACCGCTATCGGTCCACAATAGATAGGGTTGACGTGCACCACTGCTGACCGCTGCCCTATACTGCAGCAGTCCTTCAGCGGTATAGGGACTGACGTACAGTCTGCTAAACACTAACACACAACCTGCTTGGTCCACAAAAGTTCTTATAAGGACTGGTAACTTGGTATAGGGTGCTACGGTACATAGGCTTGAGTGCGGTACAGTCTGCTGTTCTGTAAGGACCGCTATCGGTCCACAATAGATAGGGTTGACGTGCACCACTGCTGACCGCTGCCCTATACTGCAGCAGTCCTTCAGCGGTATAGGGACTGACGTACAGTCTGCTAAACACTAATACACAACCTGCTTGGTCCACAAAAGTTCTTATAAGGACTGGTAACTTGGTATAGGGTGCTACGGTACATAGGCTTGAGTGCGGTACAGTCTGCTGTTCTGTAAGGACCGCTATCGGTCCACAATAGATAGGGTTGACGTGCACCACTGCTGACCGCTCACCTATACTGCAGCAGTCCTTCAGCGGTATAGGGACTGACGTACAGTCTGCTAATCACTAACACACAACCTGCTTGTTCCACAAAAGTTCTTATAAGGACTGGTAACTTGGTATAGGGTGCTACGGTACATAGGCTTGAGTGCGGTACAGTCTGCTGTTCTGTAAGGACCGCTATCGGTCCACAATAGATAGGGTTGACGTGCACCACTGCTGACCGCTGCCCTATACTGCAGCAGTCCTTCAGCGGTATAGGGACTGACGTACAGTCTGCTAAACACTAATACACAACCTGCTTGGTCCACAAAAGTTCTTATAAGGACTGGTAACTTGGTATAGGGTGCTACGGTACATAGGCTTGAGTGCGGTACAGTCTGCTGTTCTGTAAGGACCGCTATCGGTCCACAATAGATAGGGTTGACGTGCACCACTGCTGACCGCTGCCCTATACTGCAGCAGTCCTTCAGCGGTATAGGGACTGACGTACAGTCTGCTAAACACTAATACACAACCTGCTTGGTCCACAAAAGTTCTTATAAGGACTGGTAACTTGGTATAGGGTGCTACGGTACATAGGCTTGAGTGCGGTACAGTCTGCTGTTCTGTAAGGACCGCTATCGGTCCACAATAGATAGGGTTGACGTGCACCACTGCTGACCGCTCACCTATACTGCAGCAGTCCTTCAGCGGTATAGGGACTGACGTACAGTCTGCTAATCACTAACACACAACCTGCTTGTTCCACAAAAGTTCTTATAAGGACTGGTAACTTGGTATAGGGTGCTACGGTACATAGGCTTGAGTGCGGTACAGTCTGCTGTTCTGTAAGGACCGCTATCGGTCCACAATAGATAGGGTTGACGTGCACCACTGCTGACCGCTGCCCTATACTGCAGCAGTCCTTCAGCGGTATAGGGACTGACGTACAGTCTGCTAAACACTAATACACAACCTGCTTGGTCCACAAAAGTTCTTATAAGGACTGGTAACTTGGTATAGGGTGCTACGGTACATAGGCTTGAGTGCGGTACAGTCTGCTGTTCTGTAAGGACCGCTATCGGTCCACAATAGATAGGGTTGACGTGCACCACTGCTGACCGCTCACCTATACTGCAGCAGTCCTTCAGCGGTATAGGGACTAAGAGTTTTGTCACAGGGTCATTTAAAAAATGACATGCAGAGGAAGAGGCAGGCCCTTCCGCAGGGGTGGTAGGGGTAGGGCAGGAGCAACAGGCTTGAGCCAAAGTGGGAAGTTGCAGAAGGTGCGTTCAATTACTTTAAAGGATGCACCAGACTTGGTTGAGTGGCTCGCTCAGCCTTACTCTTCTGCACCCTCCTCATCCTCTCGATCTGCACCCTCTTCTTCACTCTCTGCTATGTGCACCCCCAAAGACACTACCACCAACAACACGACCACCACCACCACCACCACATACCTTCCGCTTGAGTCACTGGAATTATTTTCCGATCCATATCAAGAGGACATTTCTGATGCGCAGCCACTCTTGGTATTGGATCAGGAAGAGGAGGTAGCAACAAGCGCTACTCAGCAGTCTGACGCCAGTACCCAGATCAGCCCAAGGAGGAGGTTGGTCCCCGGTGTTGCTGCCTACTCTACTTATAGCGGTGGGGAAGGTGACGTTGATGATGACGTGTCTAGTGATGTCACGTGGGTGCCCACAAGAGAGGAAGAGGAGGGGAGTTCAGAGGGAGATATGGACCAGCAGATAGGGAGGAGAAGCAGCAATGACTTACATTGCACAGCAGGGACAAAGCAGACTGCAAATGTATCAGGAGCGAGTCATCGACCATGTACGGTCACATCTGGCGCTCCCAGGACACCGGCACATGGCTCCGCAGTGTGGGCTTTTTTTAACGTGTCCGCTGCTGACAATAGCGTTGCCATCTGCAATCTTTGCAGTCAACGCGTTAGTCGCGGTAAGCCCAATACTCACCTAGGGACGACCGCCTTAAGAAGGCACATGAGCAGCCATCACCGAGCCCAGTGGGAGCAACGGAACACACAAAGCCACACTGCAGGCTCTCACCGTCCAGCCTCGTCTTCTACTTCTCCTTCTCCTCTCTCCTCACAATTGTCCTCCACTCCACCTTCCATCACGCCAAGCTCACATTTTTCTGCAAAAAGGCAGGCTTCCGTGGGCCTAATGTTTGAGCGTAAAAAAATGATGACGCCGGATAACCCTCTTGCCCAACGGTTGGCGGCTGGCTTGTCAGAACTCATAGCCCGCCAACTACTGCCATATAAACTGGTGGACTCGGAGGCCTTTCGCAAATTTGTGGCCATTGGAACACCACAATGGAAGGTCCCAGGAAGGAAGTATTTCTCAGAGAAGGGCATCCCAGAGCTATATGGCCATGTTCAGCGGCAAGTGAATGTATCTCTGGCACACAGTGTCGGTGCCAAGATACATCTGACCACAGACACGTGGTCTAGCAAACACGGGCAGGGAAGGTATATCAGTTTTACTGCCCACTGGGTGAACCTTCTGACGGCCGTCAAGCATGTAACCCGTGGCACCCGTGTAGATTTGGTTTTACCGCCACGGATTGCATGCAGGCCTGACTCTTCTTCTCCTCCTCCTACTCCATCCTCCTCCCTCTCCTCCTCAGCTGCCTCCTCCTTTTCCGCTGCTAGCGTCTCTTCCACTGCACCGCCCAAGCTCCCCAGAACCTATTCCACATGCCAGGTGAGACGTTGCCATGCCGTGCTGCGTCTGTTGTGCCTGGAAGCAAAGAGCCACACTGGCCCGGCACTCCTTTCAGCTTTGCGTTCACAGGCAGATGAGTGGCTAACACCGCTCAATTTGACAGTTGGTAAAGTGGTGTGTGACAACGGTGCCAATCTGCTTAGCGCATTGAAACAGGGCAAAATCACGCACGTGCCGTGCATGGCACACGTCTTAAACTTGGTCGTGCAGCGATTCCTTGTCAAATACCCTGGGGTCCAGGACATCTTGCGGCAGGCAAGGAAAATCTCGGCCCATTTCAGAAGATCTTACACGGCCATGGCTCGCCTTGCTGACATTCAGCGGCGACACCATCTGCCGGTCAGACGTCTTATTTGCGATTGCCCGACGCGATGGAACTCAACCTTCTATATGCTTGATAGGCTGCTCCAGCAGAAACGTGCAGTTAACGTCTACCTGTATGAACTCTGCGAAAGAAACGGTTCTGGGGAGCTGGGTTTTTTTTCACCGCGCCAGTGGCTGCTCATGCGCGACACATGCAGACTTCTGCGGCCATTTGAGGAGATCACCAAACTGGTCAGTCGCAGCCATGGCGCCATCAGTGACATGGTACCTTATGCCTTCTTTCTGGAGCGTGCATTGCGTCGTGTCATTGATCAGGCTGTGGAGGAGCAGGAGCGGGAAGATGAGGAAGTCGCAATGCTGGATGAATTCCCAGGGGGGGCTACTCTATCTGAGACAAGTCAACAACAGGAGTCTGATGAGGAGTCAGAGGAGGATGGTGCCGGGGCGGATGAGCAGGAGCAAGAAGAGCATGCTTTAAACCTTTCTGGGATCCCTGTTGTGCGAGGATGGGGAGAGGAGAATGAAGAGGACGACATTATCCTGGATGATGAGCAGGAGCCAGGCCACCACACCGCTTCCACTTTAGTGCAAATGGGGGCCTTCATGCTCCAGTGTTTTAATAGGGACCCCCGTATAAAAAGCATGAGGGTCAAGGACCAGTACTGGGTGGCAACGTACTTAGACCCCCGGTACAAACACAAAATGGCGGAAATGTTACCGCCGTCGCAGAGGGCTGTCAGAATGCAGCACTTCCAGGCCTTGCTTCGAGAAATGCTGCATTCTGCTTTTGCGTGCGCTGGCAGAGGAGCAATTCCCACTCCCAGAGAAGGATTTGCGGGTACCAATCCAACAGCGCCTGCAAGAAGAGGCCGGTTTGAAGATGTGTTGGTGACTTCGGATATGAGGTCATTCTTTCAGCCGACCCATCGACAGGTGTCATCCGGATCCAGCATCAGGGAACGCCTAGACCGTCAGGTGTCCGACTACATTGGGTTAACGGCCGATGTGGACGCTCTGAGGAGTGATGAACCCCTAGACTACTGGGTGGGCAGGCTTGACCTCTGGCCAGAGCTTGCCCAATTTGCAATCGAACTGTTGGCTTGCCCCTCATCCAGTGTCCTGTCCGAAAGGACGTTCAGCGCAGCAGGGGGGATTGTGACCGATAAGCGTACTCGCCTAGCTCACCACAGTGTTAACTACCTCACATTTCTAAAAATGAATGAGGCATGGATCTCGGAGGAATTCAACACATGTGATCAGTAGACCATGTATATGTCTATAAACAATTTTTGGAATCAAGCACACAGACCTTCTTAATTCATTTGGCTCACTTCCCTGACCCAAAAAAGCACACCGTACTATATGCCCCTACCCTCCTCTTTGAAGAGGTTGAGCGGTGTCATATTTCTACTGGGGCTGCTTATTATGAGGGGTTCCCACCATCCCTGTGCTGTGCTGACTTCCTCCTGGGTGTTCTTATTATGAGGGGCTCCCACCATCCCTGTGCTGTGCTGACTTCCTCCTGGGGGTTCTTATTATGAGGGGATCACACCATCCCTGTGCTGTGCTGACTTCCTCCTGGGGCTGCTTACGGTGCTGCTGTCAGCGCTGTATGTCACGGAGCTGCTGTCAGCGCTGTATGTCACGGAGCTGCTGTCAGCGCTGTATGTCACGGAGCTGCTGTCAGCGCTGTATGTCACGGAGCTGCTGTCAGCGCTGTATGTCACGGAGCTGCTGTCAGCGCTGTATGTCACGGAGCTGCTGTCAGCGCTGTATGTCACGGAGCTGCTGTCAGCGCTGTATGTCACGGAGCTGCTGTCAGCGCTGTATGTCACGGAGCTGCTGTCAGCGCTGTATGTCACGGAGCTGCTGTCAGCGCTGTATGTCACGGTGCTGCTGTCAGCGCTGTATGTCACGGAGCTGCTGTCAGCGCTGTATGTCACGGAGCTGCTGTCAGTGCTGTATGTCACGGAGCTGCTGTCAGCGCTGTATGTCACGGAGCTGCTGTCAGCGCTGTATGTCACGGAGCTGCTGTCAGCGCTGTATGTCACGGTGCTGCTGTCAGCGCTGTATGTCACGGAGCTGCTGTCAGCGCTGTATGTCACGGAGCTGCTGTCAGCGCTGTATGTCACGGAGCTGCTGTCAGCGCTGTATGTCACGGAGCTGCTGTCAGCGCTGTATGTCACGGAGCTGCTGTCAGCGCTGTATGTCACGGTGCTGATGTCAGTGCTCTGTATTACGGTGCTGCTGTCAGTGCTCTGTATCTCCTGCACCCTCTTGTTTGCCTACCCTGGTCCCTGACCTTCCCTCTCCTCCATTGCCTTCATTAGCTCCATAGTCCTGAATTGTCAGAACAATTTCCCAAATAAAAAAAAAATGCTTGTAGTTATCGATCCCAAATTCACCTCATACATGTATTATGCTATTGTCCAGGTGGTGGGACTACGTGCTACCCCCTAATAATTACCCCGTGGCCGCAAATTCGACCTAAAGGTTTGCGAAATTCGCCTCCCATTGAAGTCAATGGAGCCCGCGGCGAACGGTCGTTTTCGCGAACGTTTGTGTCCGTTCGCGTTTCGCGTTCGCGAAACGTCCCGTCGGAAGTTCGTCCATCACTATTCTCCAGATCCCTCTTGGTACAGACTTCCTGAAGATATCGGTCAGGCTGGCTGGAAAGTACTTATCAGGGTTGAACACCTGAGGTTATGGTCGGAAGATTAGTAGTCATTAGGGATGAGCTTGGTGTTCGAGTCGAACGTAGGTTCAACTCGAACATCGGCTGTTCGCAAGTTCGGTGAATACCGAACGTTATGTGCCATTCGCGCCAAATTCGTGTGGCGCTCACGGCCTACAATGCACTGCGTCATCGCAGTGCATTGCTGGCTCATGATTGGCCAAGCATGCACTGTGACCCCGCATGCTTGGCCAATCACAGCGCCGGCAGCAAGGAGAGCCATGATTGGCCACAGGCAGGATGCCTGTGGGCAATTATAGCTCAGGCTGTGTAGTACACGCCCCATGCTATATAAGGCCTCCAGCGCTGCGGCCTTGTGTAGTGTTCTGGCATACGCAGGAGTTAGTGGGTGTTGTCTGTGTGCCTTCAGCACAGTATACACCTGTATCTACATATATTGCTCTTCTCTAATTGAGCCATCAGCCATCTGCAGGAGTTAGTGGGTGTTGTCTGTGTGCCTTCAGCACAATATACACCTGTATCTACCCTTTGTTGCTGTTGTCTAATTGAGCCATCAGCCATCTGCAGGAGTTAGTGGGTGTTGTCTGTGTGCATTCAGCGCAGTATACACCTGTATCTACCTATATTGTTATTCTCTAATTGAGCCATCTGCCATCTGCAGGAGTTAGTTGGTGTTGTGTGCCTCCAGCACAGTATACACCTGTATCTACCTATATTGCTCTTCTCTAATTGAGCCATCTGCCAACGGCAGGAGTTAGTGGGTGTTGTCTGTGTGCCTTTAGCACAGTATACACCTGTATCTACCTATATTGCTATTCTCTAATTGAGCCATCTGCAGGAGTTAGTTGGTGTTGTGTGCTTCCAGCACAGTATACACCTGTATCTACCTATATTGCTCTTCTCTAATTGAGCCATCTGCAGGAGTTAGTTGGTTGTTGTGCTCCTCCAGGACAGTATACACCTGTATCTACCTATATTGCTTACTCTAATTGAGCCATTTGCCATCTGCAGGAGTTAGTGGGTGTTGTCTGTGTGTCTTCAGCGCAGTATACACCTGTATCTACCTATATTGCTCTTCTCTAATTGAGCCATCTGCAGGAGTTAGTTGGTGTTGTGTTTCTCCAGCGCAGTATACACCTGTAGCTACCTATATTGCTCTTCTCTAATTGAGCCACCTGCCATCTGCAGGTGTTAGTGGGTGTTGTCTGTGTGCCTTCAGCACAGTATACACCTGTATCTACCTATATTGCTCTTCTCTAACTGAGCCATCTGCCATCTGCAGGAGTTAGTGGGTGTTGTGTGCCTCCAGCAAAGCACAATATATACCTGTATCTACCCTTTATGGCTGGTGTTCTATAATAAAGGCATCTGCAGGAGTTAGTGGGTGTTGTGTGCCTCCAGCACAGCACAATATACAACTGTATCTACCCTTTATTGCTGGTGTTCTATAATAAAGGCATCTGCAGGAGTTGGTGTTGTGTGCCTCTAGCACAGCACAGTATACACCGGTATCTACCCTTTAATTGCTGGTGTTCTATAATAAAGGCATCTGCAGGAGTTAGTGGGTGTTGTGTGCCTCCAGCACAGCAAAATATACACCTGTGTCTGCCCTTTATTGCTGGTGTTCTATAATAAAGGCATCTGCAGGTGTTAGTGGGTGTTTTGTGCCTCCAGCACAATATGCACTACCCAATTGCTGGTTTTCCGATCTCCCTGCAGGCCATTACCATGCCTGGAAGGCCAACAAGGAGAGGCAGACAGGCACGAGCCAATAAAAGAGGGCAAGCAGGCTCTGTGTCTAGAGACAACAGTGCTGGTCGTGTACGCGGTGCATCGTCATCAGCACGTGGCCATGGGACACGCTTGTCCTTATTTTCGGCAGCTGGATGTGTTGATCCACATCATGCCGAAGACTTGGTGGATGACCAAGCCCTCTTCATCCTCCTCATCCTCTCACCCAGGCTCAGGTTACTAGCAAAGCAGCTGCCAACGCATCGTCTTCCCTCGTCTCAATGTCATCATCAGTGATTCCTTCCCTAGACCCACCACGTCCTCCTGAGGAGTCCCCCAAACTGTTTGAGCACAGTGTTGGGTATATGCTCTAGGAGGATGCCCATTATTTTGTAGGCTCTGATGATGATACTCAGCTAGAGGAAGGCAGTAGCGTGAGTGCAGAGAGAGGGGATGCTCAAGAAAGACAGCAATCTAGCAGTCATGTTCCACAAGCTGTAGCATACTGCCAGGTTTTATCCAGTGATGAAGAGGTAGAGGATGATGAGGGCACTGACTCCACGTGGGTGCCTGGTAGGAAAGAGGAGGAGGAGGCACATCTCCAACGAGGCAGGATGCCCTCCGGGGGCCAGCTTAGGGGCAGCACACCGACTGAATCACACCGCAGAGCTCCGCCTGTGCAGGGTGCTGCCTCTGCACGTTATTCTAAAAGTTCTTTGGTGTGGGTCTTTTTTAGCGAGTGCATCAGATCACACCACTGCTATTTGCAACGTATGTCTCAAGCGTATCTCGCGTGGCCAAAACATCAGCCATTTGGGTACCACATGCTTGACCAGACATATGTTGACCTGCCATGCAGCTCGTTGGCAAGCTTACCTCAAAGACCCACACCAAAGAACAAAGAGGACCTCTCCTTACTCCTCATCAGCTGGGATCTCCAACCCTACTAGACCTTCAGACCTCTCTGAAACCTGCACTGAGAGGAATGAAGGTGTAGAATTAGGTGTGTCACAGCCAAGTACTTGCGGGCACTCTGCTAGCAGTACACCCACTTCCGATTGTAACAGGCAAATTTCCCTGCCCCAGCTGCTGGACCGTAGAAAGAAGTTCACTCCCAGCCATCCACATGCCCAGTGGTTGAATGCTAGCTTGGCCAAATTGCTAGCACTTCAACTGCTACCTTTTCAGTTGGTAGACTCAGCCCCCTTCCGTGAGTTTGTGCAATGCGCAGTTCCTCAGTGGCAGGTCCCCAAACGACACTTTTTCTCACGGAAGGCGATTCCGCCTCTCTACCGGCATGTGGAAGGCAATGTCCTTGCCTCCCTGGATGGGGCAGACAGCGGTAAGGTGCATATTACTGCTGACTCATGGTCCAACAGGCATGGACAGGGACGTTACCTGTCTTTCACGGCCCATTGGGTCACTCTTCTGGCAGCTGGGAAGGATGCAGGACAAGGTGCAGTAGTGTTGGAGGTTATTCCACCACCACGCCTCCAAAATGCTACTACTGGCTGTGACACGCCTCTCCTCCACCCCCTCCTCTTCTTCTTCCTCCATGGCCTCTTGCAGTGCTCCGTCCTCGGAACCAGAGGTGCTCCGTAGGCGTTCAAGGGGCTGCGCAAGTACGCAGGCAAAACAATGCAATGCCGTGCTTGCGCTAGTTTGTTTGGGGGACAGGAGCCACACTGGGCCAGATATTTTGTCAGCTCTGCAGGGGCAGGTCGAGAGGTGGTTGACGCAACGCAAGCTTAAGCCAGGATTGGTGGTTTGCAACAATGGCACCAACCTCCTTTCTGCCCTCAGACAGGGACAACTGACCCATGTGCCCTGTGTGGCTCACGTCCTTAACCTGGTGGTGCAGCAGTTCTTGGGCAGGTACCCGGGCTTACAGGATGTCCTGAAGCAGGCCAGGAAAGTCTGTGTGCATTTCTGCAGATCATTTAATGCCTGTGCTCGGCTGGCTGAGCTCCAAAAGGAGTTGAACCTGCCCAAGAACCACCTTATATGTGACATGCATGCACTGTCCTGTCACTGTTTGAGGAGGCCACAAAGATGGTGACAGTTCATGCATCAGTGACACTGTACCTATTGTCCACCTGTTGGAGCATACGCTGTGTGGAATAATGGACAGGGCACTTGAGGCAGAACAGAGGCAGGAAGAGGAGGACTTCCCTGCCTCTCAAGGCCCCCTTTATCCAGACAGTGTTCCTGCTATCCCACCCATCACACAGGAAGAGGACGAGGAGGAGGGGGAGGGGGAGGAGGAGGAGGATGATTGTGTCAGCATGGAGGTGGAGCCTGGCACTCAGCATCAGGAGCAGCAGTCTTGCAGGGATGATTTACAGTCCCAAGAAACCCGTGGACTTATACGTGGCTGGGAGGAGGTAGCTGCAGATCATGTTGTCCTTAGTGACCCAGAGGACTCCAGACCGGATGCCTCAGCTAACCTACGCTGCATGGCCTCCCTGATCCTGCAAAGCCTGCGGAAGGACCCTTGTATTCTTCGGATCAAGGAGAGGGACCATTACTGGCTGGCCACTCTCCTTGATCCACGGTATAAGGGTAAGGTTGCGGACCTTATCTTGCCGTCACAGAGGGAGCAGAGGATGAGACATCTCCCAGGAGGCCTTGCAGAAAGGTCTTTGCAATGCGTTCCCAGAGACTGGGAGGTTACAAACTCTTGGTCCTGGACAACATGGTGCTGAGGCATCAGTCAGAAGGAGCGGTGAAGAAGGTGGCCGTCTGACCGATGCATTCAGACAATTTTTTAGTCTGCAGCCCCAAGGTATGATCGGTTCCAGCAACCATCGCCAGCGTCTGATTTACAAGGGCAGCACAGTGGTGTAGTGGTTAGCACTTTCACCTAGCAGCAATAGGGTTGCTGGTTCAAATCCCGACCACAACACTATCTGCCTGGAGTTTGCATGTTCTCCCTGTGCCTGCGTGGGTTTCCTCCGGGTACTCCGGTTTCCTCCCACAATCCAAAGACATGCTGGTAGGTTAATTAGACCCTGTCCAAAAAAGAATTGGCCATAATATGTGTATGTCAATGTTGTAAGTGTGTCGGGACTCTACAGGTTAAAGGACCGCATAAATAGCTGCAGATGGACACCGGTGGCAAGAAAAAGCGCCCAGAGGCGATTCAGTTCGTATAGGTAGCGCTATATAAGTCATTCATTCATTCATTCATTCATTCATGCAGCAATACCTAGGGGCAAGGTCAGACTTGGACACCTTTCCCAGCGAAAATCCTCTGGCTTACTGGGTCTTGAGGATGGATCACTGGCCAGAGCTTGCACAGTATGCAATTGAGCTACTGGCCTGTCCTGTATCCAGCGTTCTTTCGGAACGCACCTTCAGTGCTTCTGGTGGCTTTGTAACACAGGGTGCGCCTGTCCACTGAGTCAGTTGATCGACTGACCTTCATAAAGATGAATCAGTCTTGGATCACCACCAGCTACCAAGCACCTGAAGCTGATGTAACCGAATAATTTTTTTTAAATATCACATCCCTTCAAGACTATGCTGATGCTGAGTGACTGTCCTGTTATGTTGACTTCCTATTCTCTTCCTCCTCCGCTGATATCTTGGAAGAACATTTTTGGTTCTGGGTGATGCCACCAGAGCAATTTTTCAGCCCCTGTTTAACAGGGGCGTGTAATTAAAATTTTTGATGCAATGCTTTGCAGCAGGGATCATTCCTTCACTACAAATAGAGTATATGGGAGAGGTTGCAGTGTCGTGGCACCAGCACCAGTGCCAACAGCCCAATTTTTTAGCCCCTGTTTAAGAGGGGCGTGTAATTACAATTTTTGATGCAATGCTTTGCAGCAGGGCTCATTCCTGCACTCCAACTAGAGTATCTGGGAGAGGTTGCAATGTTGTGGCACCAGCAAGCAGTGCCTAAGGCACAATTTTTCAGCCCCCGTTTAACAGGGGCATACAATTACAATTCTTGATATAATATTTCACAGCAGGGCCCGTTTCTGCGCCCACCGAGAGTAACTGTGAGGACTTACAGTGTTGTGTCACCAGCACCACTACTATCACCACAACCACCAAAGGCCCTATTTTTCTACCACTGTTCAACAATGGCATGTAATTACAATTCTTGATATAATTGTTCGCAGCAGGGCTCTCCAGCGCCTACCAAGAGTCACTTTGAGGGCTTACAGTGTTGTGGCAACACTAACACCTTAGGTGCAAATTTCTGCAGAGCATATAGGGCAGGCCCCTACTTTCAAACATCCAACTTACAAACGTCTCCTACTTGCAAACGGAAGGAGACAACAGGAAGTGAGATGAAAAAAGACGAACGGCCCAAAAAATTATACAGGGGTGATAACCCTTCCCTATGTTTTCCAAAAAGCTTAAAAATAGATTTTTTGACTGGAGATACACTTTAAAAATGTACCAGTTCAAAATTACAAACAGATTCTACTTAACACAACAAACCTACACAGTCCCTGTCTTGTTTGCACCGCCTGTATACTCCTGTTCTGAGTATATAGGGCCTGGGGGCCCCACACCTTTCCTTTTTTTAATATGGGTACGGGGTTCCCCTTAATATCCGTACAAGACCCAAAGGGCTGGTAATGGGCAGGGGGGGCTACCTATGTCATTTTTCTCAATGATTTTCATCCATATTGCCGGAACCAGATATTACATTAATACCGCAAGCAGTTTTAAATGACTTTTTTCCATTAAATGTCATTTTGTGCAGGGACTGTTATAAACACGGGAAACACGTGCCACTTCACAGGCATACTATAGACACCCCCCAGGCACGATATTTAAAGGAATATTTCACTTTTTTTTTCACTTTAATCGTCATTAATATCAGTGCTCCCAAGAAAACTGCAGTTTTTAAAAACATTTTAGGCATTGACCCATGTTCCCTGGGGCAGGAGCCAGGTTCCCAAACCCTTTTTAAGACAATATCTTGCATATTAGCCATTAAAATTAGCACTTTATTTTGAACGTTCTAGTCCCATAGACTTCAATGAGGTTCTAAAGTTCGCACGAATTTTAGGTCCGTTTGAAAGTTCTGGTGCGAACTGAATCAGGGGGTGTTCGGCTCATCCCTAGTAGTCATCCGCCGACCAGACAAAAAGGACATAAAGCACTTTGTCACCATGGGGAATGCAAAGGGAGAGTAGGTAATTCTACCTGACCCTGGGTATTACTGGTAATTATCATCAAAATGTTATCACCATTTGGATTACAAATATGTGTTGTGTGATGTCAAGGATGCTATGTTAACAACCACTTCACACTCACATTTAAGTTATTGTTGTGGAGAACATTCCAGAGAGCTGTACGGTCCAGACTGTGCTGGACTGAATGCCGCCGGCAGATACATAGAGTGCCCACCTGAGCCAAGTTGGCTAAAGATTGAAGTTGCTGGGGTTATCCACCCTGAAGAACGGCCAGTGATCTTCAGTGTTCTGCTGTGCTCAAGTGACAGGGAAAATGTCCTTTGTCCCCGGCTGTCATATGGACAGACTGAGGACGTCCTTGCAAGGGGACCTTTGTTCTGAAGTGTGGTCCCTTGCACCATGGCCTGGCTGCTTGTTCCCTGAAATGCAGCTGTGCCTTCTTGTCCCCGGAGTTGTCCCTGAAGAAGAAGGGAGACTGCTGGGAAGTATTGTCCACCCCAAGTGAAATTGATGGACTGTGACACGTCATGGACACTGGGTGTGTAGTTAGTCAGAATAGGTTGTGATAAAGGGGCTTATAAATACTTTGGAAAAAAATGTACTCATCCATGCACCAGAACTTGCATTGCTGTTGATTTTCTCTTTCAGGTGTTGCTGTATCAGTGGGTCTTCCTTGGCTAAGGAGAGATGGGGATCTAACCTGACGACAACACTAACCCTTTATGTCTTTTATCACTGTATATATTAAATAGATATTAAGTAAGGCTACTGCCTATTCTTGCCTTTTAAAATTGTACATAAATATTTTTCATACTTTATTGTTATATGTGATTTGTCATATTTCTTATATGTATATTTGATATCTATGTTTATTTCATGTGGTACTCTACACGTATATATATATATATATATTGTTATATTGTTAACCCTTTCCTGTTTCCTTACCTATCCTAGTTTTTGCCAGGACACTCGTTCTCAGGCTTGAGAGCTTAAAATGTATTTTTCATCTTGACTAATTACATTGTTACATAGTATTTGAGGTTGAAAAAAGACACAAGTCCATCAAGTCCAACCTATGTGTGTGATTATATGTCAGTATTACATTGTACAGTGGTGTGAAAAAGTGTTTGCCCCCTTCCTCATTTCCTGTTCCTTTGCATGTTTGTCACACTTAAGTGTTTCGGAACATCAAACCAATTTAAACAATAGTCAAGGACAACACAAGTAAACACAAAATGCAATTTGTAAATGAAGGTGTTTATTATTAAAGGTGAAAAAAAATCCAAACCATCATGGCCCTGTGTGAAAAAGTGATTGCCCCCCTTGTTAAAACATACTATAACTGTGGTTGTCCACACCTGAGTTCAATTTCTCTAGCCACACCCAGGCCTGATTATTGCCACACCTGTTCACAATCAAGGCATCACTTAAATAGGAGCTGCTTGACACAGTAAGGTCCACCAGAAGATCCTTAAAAGCTACACATCATGCCGAGACCCAAAGAAATTCAGGAACAATTGAGAAAGAAAGTAATTGAGATCTATCAGTCTGGAAAGGGTTATAAAGCCATTTCCAAAGCTTTGGGAATCCAGCGAACCACAGTGAGAGCCATTATCCACAAATGGCGAAGACATGGAACAGTGGTGAACCTTCCGAAGAGTGGCCGGCCGCCCAAAATTACCCCAAGAGCGCAGCGACGACTCATCCAAGAGGTCACAAAAGACCCCACAACAACGTCCAAGGAACTGCAGGCCTCACTTGCCTCAGTTAAGGTCAGCGTTCATGCCTCCACCATCAGGAAAAGACTGGGCAAAAATGGCCTGCATGGCAGAGTTCCAAGGAGAAAACCACTGCTGAGCAAAAAGAACATCAAAGCTCGTCTCAATTTCTCCACAACACATCTTGATGATCCCCAAGACTTTTGGGACAACATTCTGTGGACCAATGAGACAAAAGTGGAACTCTTTGGAAGGTGTGTGTCCAAGTATATCTGGCGTAGAAGGAACACTGCATTTCATAAAAAGAACATTATACCAACAGTAAAATATGGTGGTGGTAGTGTGATGGTCTGGGGCTGTTTTGCTGCTTCAGGACCTGGAAGACTTGCCGTGATAAAAGGAACTATGAATTCTGCTGTCTACCAAGAGATCCTGAAGGAGAATGTCCGACCATCTGTTCGTGTACTCAAGCTGAAACGAACTTGGGTTCTGCAGCAGGACAATGATCCTAAACACACCAGCAAGTCCACCACCGAATGGCTGAAGAAAAACAAAATGAAGACTTTGGAGTGGCCTAGCCAAAGTCCTGACCTGAATCCTATTGAGATGTTGTGGTATGACCTTAAAAAGGCCGTTCATGCTCGAAAACCCTCTAATGTAACTGAATTAGGACAATTCTGCAAAGATGAGTGGGCCAAAATTCCTCCAGGACGCTGTAAAAGCCTCATTGCACGTTATCGCAAATGCTTGGTTGCAGTTGTTGCTGCTAAGGGTGGCCCAACCAGTTATTAGGTTTAGGGGGCAATCACTTTTTTCACACAGGGCCATGATGGTTTGGATTTTTATTCACCTTTAATAATAAACACCTTCATTTACAAATTGCATTTTGTGTTTACTTGTGTTGTCCTTGACTATTGTTTAAATTGGTTTGATGTTCCGAAACACTTAAGTGTGACAAACATGCAAAGGAACAGGAAATGAGGAAGGGGGCAAACACTTTTTCACACCACTGTATATCCCTGTATGATTTATAGCTGAAACCTTTTGCGGGTGCATTGCCTTACCCCCAGTTGATATCACTAGACCCAGAAAATGAATTGTCTGACGTTCAAATTCACATTTCTCAGCCTTTACGTATAGTCCATTTTGCCTCAGTCTATAGAGAACCTGCTTCATATGGATGCGGTGTAATTTCAGGGAAACTGAGAATATGAGAATGTCATCCAGATAGACAATCACAAATAGGTCCAAGAAGTCCCTGAAAATGTCGTTGGCAAAATGTTGTAAAGTGGCTGGCGCATTGCAAAGTCCGAATGTCATAACAAGATATTCAAAATGGCAAAAACTTGTTCGGAAGGCCATTTTCCACTCGTCCCCCTCACGGATCCTGACCAAGTTGTATGCACCTTGCAAATCTAATTTTGTGAATACCTTTGCAGAGCGAAGTCTCTGAAATAGTTCTGGGATCAAAAGAAGAAGAGGATAACAGTTTTTAATTGTAATTCGATTCAATTCCCTGTAGTCCACACATGGGTGGAGGGAGTAGTCTTTTTTCTCGACAAAGAATATTCCTGCGTCAACTGGAGAAGTAGAGGGTTGAATGAACCCCTTCCTAAGATTCTCATCAACATACTCTTTAAGGGCCAGAGGTTCAGGCTCGGAGAGCGGAAAAATCCTTTCAAATGGAATCTCTGTCCCTGGTAACAGTTCAATAGGGCAGTCATAAGCCAGATGAGGAGGGAGAATGTCTGCTTTTTGTTTATTAAACACGTCCATGAAGTCATGGTACACTGATGGAACTAGCTCATGTGATTCGTATACAGGATTTAAGCAGCAAATAACTGAAGCTGCATGGTGTAAAGTTTTGAGACAGTTCTGCAAACAGTATTTTGCAGAAATGGGGAAACCGTATTTCCCCATCCGTGATCAGGTCTGTATTGTTGGTAATCAGTAGATCTAGTAATGCCTTGTTTCTAGTTGGTACCTCTACCATCTGACCCATGAAATTGTCCCGCAAGACATTTAGGAACTGGCAAGCCTTATACGAATGTGTGGTTCCCTCTGCCCAGTCTATATCTGGATAATTAAAATCCCCCATTATGATAGCCCTTCCCATCCTTGCTGCTAATCCAAATTGGGATTCTGTCTCCCCTCCTCCCTCTGCTTATTTGTTAGAGCTCCATTGGTTTCTCCCTAAGTTTGGCCTTATTGCACTTTTCTCTTCTACCACTAGGTGGCCGGGTACCTGGTGGTACTAGATACGGGAAGGGCAATGCAAGGTCAGATTACGGGTATATGGGGTATCCCACCCAATGAGCAGGGGTTTTCTGAAATCCTTTGGCCTGCTGGGAGAACCTATATATTTGGGTGGAGTCAGGTGACCATTGATCTGTGTGCTTTACTGCCTGACTGCTAGGCTGAAGATTGGGCCTATCCCGTGCACATCTGGCTGCTAGGCTGTCTCCAGAAGCAGGAGCGCAGCGCAGGGTTGGGACTGCGGCTTGCAGTTACCAGTTTAGCTTAAACTATGTTTTATATAATACTAGCAAGGTACTCTCTTCAGACTTGTATCGCAACATTTTGTGCCATATACATTTTGCTTTTTTTTTTAAATTCAGAAAATAAGAAAACTGATAACTAAAGTAAATTAATTAGCAATTGTCTAGTACAGAATGTTAAAGCCGTTTAGTAGATGGTCTGTGTTCTGTAGTCAATTTAAATGCAAATTTTTAGGCTTGACTTTATAGAAGTATAGTGCAAAGTGCTGCAGGTTTCCATTAAAGGTCTCTATATGGAGGTAAGGTGAGATAATTACACTTACCTGTTCTACCCTCATAATTGCTGTTGCTTCTCTGTCTGCCAGCACTGGTGTGCCCTGCAGAAGTCTTTAGAGACGCCACAGAAAACTGATGCCTCCTGAAGGTTAGATCAGAAGATCTCTGAATCAAAGTAATAGAAGTGTAATTCAGATAATTACATCTAGCTTATCCCCTTCTATAAAGTTATGAAAGTTATGAAAGTTTTATCATTACTCTTCAAAAATTCATATTTAAAAAATTGGATCAGCATGCCTTTAAATTTCCTTTTATAGCAAGGCTATGTTATTCCTGTAAACCTGTGAAATAATTTATGATTATTTACATTTAATGCATTACATTAAAAAAAAAAAATCAGTTACAAATTACAATTATTAATCAGCTTGCTGATTAGTATATTATGAGCAATTCAAAATGTATTGAATCCTTAGAACATGACCTTCACTGAATATATAATAATGTCATCCTTGGAGCTCTTGCTATGCATGATTACTTTAATTTTAATATTAAATAATCCCCTATGCTGCTGCACACATTTTCTTTTTTCTTATTAACCCAATTTAATTATGTTTTTGCTTAAAAAGTAAGTGCTTTGACATATCATCAGTTATTACTGACATACTGTGAAGGTCATGGCTATTATAAATCAATTTGCTGACACGTTATTTGATTAGAATCTTTAATAAACAATTATGTAAACAGACTAGCCTTCGTTTCTTTCCTATAAATGCCGTAGAGGAATGAGTATATACAGTATCTCACAAAAGTGAGTATACCCCTCACATTTTTGTAAATATTTTATTATATCTTTTCATGTGACAACACTGAAGAAATTACACTTTGCTACAATGTAAAGTAGTGAGTGTACAGCTTGTATAACAGTGTAAATTTTCTGTCCCCTCAAAATAACTCAACACGCAGCCATTAATGTCTAAACCTCTGGCAGCAAAAGTGAGTACACCCCTAAGTGAAAATGTCCAAATTGGGCCCAAAGTGTCAATATTTTGTGTGGCCATCATTATTTTTCAGCACTGCCTTAACCCTCCTTGGCATGGAGTTCACCAGAGCTTCACAGGTTGCCTCTTCCACTCCTCCATGATGACAACATGGAGCTGGTGGATGTTAGACACCTTGCACTCTTCCACCTTCCGTTTGAGGATGCCCCACAGATGATCAATAGGGTTTAGGTCTTGAGACATGCTTGGCCAGTCCATCACCTTTACCCTGAGCTTTTTTAGCAAGGCGGTGGTCATCTTGGAGGTGTGGTTGGGGTCGTTATCATGTTGGAATACTGCCCTGTGGCCCAGTCTCCTATGGGGATCATGCTCTGCTTCAGTATGTCACAGTACATATTGGTATTCATGGTTCCCTCAATGAACTTTAACTCCCCAATGCTGGCAGCACTCATGCAGCCTCATGTAGCCCCAAACCATGACACTTCCACCACCATGCTTGACTGTAGGCACACTTGTCTTTGTACTCCTCACCAGGTTGCCACCACACACGCTTGACATCAGCTGAACCAAATAATTTTATCTTACAGGACATGGTTCCAGTAATCTATGACCTTAGTCTACTTGTCTTCAGAAAATAGGCTTTCTTGTGCATCATCTTTAGAAGAGGCAATTTGATACAGAGTGCAGCGTATGGTCTGAGCACTGACAGGCTGACACCCCACCCCTTCAACCTCTGCAGAAAAGCTGGCAGCACTTTCCCAAAGACAACCTCTGGATATGACGCTGAGCACGTGCACTCAACTCCTTTGGTTGACCATGGCAAGGCCTGTTCTGAGTGCAACTTGTCCTTTTAAACTGCTGTATGGTCCTGGCCACTGTGCTGCAGCTCAGTTTCAGGGTCTTGGCAATCTTCTTATAGCCTAGCCCATCTTTATGTAGAGCAACTATTACAATTTCAGATCCTCAGAGAGTTCTTTGCCATGAGGTTCCATGTTGAACTTCCAATGACCAGTATGAGAGAGTGAGAGCGATAACACTAAATTTAACACAGCTGTTGCTTTGTTTGTTTGTTAAGGAAACTAATAAAAAAAAGATAAAAAAAAAAAAAAAAAAAAAAGAGAGATCATGTGATCATTCATATGCAGTGCCCCAAGCTTTTCCGCTACTGGAAGGAGGTCCTTGACGTGATCTCTCAGGTATTCATGTTTAATATCCCACGAACCCTGGTTGTGTGCCTGTTGGGTGCCCTGGATGAGGAGTCCCTTACTCCACAAACTCATACTGTTGTTTTACGATTGCTATATGTTGCACGTAAACTGATCGTACAATTTTGGATTGTTTCCAGGGTGCCCACCAGGCCGCAATGGTAGAGCATGTCAATAAACTATTTATTGATACGGGAAAAGTTGATGTACCAACATATAAATGTTTCACGTAAATTCTGCTCAATGTGGCAAGCTTGGTTGGATGTTCCGGAATTGGCACCACATCAGCTAATTAGAGACATGCACCTACAGGGGTGAATGTTGTAGGAAGTCCAGAATAGTGGCTGACTAGTTCCTATACCACACAAGATCCCTTATAACATTGGCGAATTTGGTAGGTCGTGTTTGTTTGTTTTTTGTTTTTGCTCAGTGCTTCAAGGGTCTGGATAGGTTGAACTGTTAGTTTTCTTTTTAATTACACTATGCCTTCGTATATATGTCAATCTTTGTAATTCTGGTTTACATTGTTCTGTATGCACTATATTGACTAGCAGCATACCATTGTATGAGAACTTTACCTTATTCTGTTGTGTAAAAATACATATTTTTGTGGTAAAAAAAAAAAAAAGATGTCTCTGTTTCTCCTCAGACAGTGCTAGTGGCTGACTCACCAGGTAAAAGTAAGAAAAACAAGCCAAATAAAAATAAATTCAAATTTAAGAATGCAAAATAATATTTTTCTTTTTGGATTTAATATCGCTTTAAGTCATTGTTGTAGTGTAGCCAGGTGCTGGGCTATGGCAATATGAAGATGGGGGGTGTTGTTTTACTAAAACTGGAGAGTTTAAAATCTGGTGCAGCTCTGCATAGAAACCAATCAGCTTCTGTTTTCAGCCACTGGGAGCAGGACACCAAGTGCACCAAATCAAGTCTGTGCTGCACTTATTCCAAACCTAGACTGCACCTATACCATCCCTATACTGCATTATACCGAACCTTTACCACATCTACCTTGCACCCATGCTAAGACTATACAATGCCTATACTGTATCTATATTGCATGCAGGTTAACTGAAACTGTTGTTCAGTGCACTGATGCTTTTAAAGGACCCCAATGATAGCCAGCAAAAGAACATCTCAAAGGACTGCAACGCTGCCATATGTGCTATGGCAGCATAGTTGCAGCATTTAGTAGATTAACCACTTCAATACCAGGCACTTTCTCCCCTTTCTGCCCAGGACAATTTTCAGCTTTCAGGCCTGTCACACTTTGAATGACAATTGCGCCGTCATGCAACACTGTACCCAAACTAAATTTGTATAATTTTCTTCCCACAAATAGAGCTTTCTTTTGGTGCCATTTGATCACCTCTGAGGTTTTTATTTTTTTCTAAACAAACTAAAAAAATAAAAAATTTTGAAAAAAATAAGTTATTCTTAGTTTTTGCCATAAAATTTATGTTTTCTCCTTCACTGGCAGGCATTGATGAGGTGGCACTGATGGGCACTTATGGGCACTGATGAGTTGGCACTGATAAGGTAGCACTGATGAGGAGGCACTGATATGTAGAATTGATGGGCACTGATAGGTAGCACTGATGGGCACTGACCGGCTTCACTGATGGGCACTGACAGGCAGCACTGGGCACTGATTGGCACTGATAGGCGGCACTGATTGACACTGACAGGTGGCACTGATGGACACTAATAGATGGCACTGATGGGCAGCACTGATGATGAGGTACTGACAGGTGTTACTGCTGGGTACTGATTGGCACTGTGATGGGCACTGATTAGCACTGTGGTGGGCTCTGATTGGCACTATGATTGGTACTGATAGGCGTTTACCTGCACTTCCTGGTTCACACGATGATCAGCTGTGATTATCATTGTTAATTCATTTTATTCTTACTTAGTTACCGACCATATTAGCTAGCATTTCTTTGATATAGCCCTACTATTCGTTACTAAGTATTACTTTCAGTAAATGTATTTGATATTGTACGTTTGTATACTAAACCTGGTGTGTAAGGGGGCTGAGATTCTTGAGAAGGTCAAGGCAAATCTAAATCCATCCTTTCCAGCTGCTCCTTTGGGGGTAGCCCTACAGTAGCATTTAACCACTTCAGCACCGGACCATTTTGCTGGTCAAAGACCAGACCACTTTTTGCGATTCAGCACTGCGTCACTTTAACTGACAGTTGCGCGGTCAGACTTTACAGCACTTGAAATTGATGTTAATGACAAGCTTTCTGCCATTCAAATTAATCCTAGGAAAAGTGTTGTAGCCTTATGAGTTTATGTGAAATCTCCATTAATACCTGTACAACATTGTAATTAGAAATATATTTCCATTAGATTTAAATATATATTTAAAGTATTGAGTGTTTGTGTTGGTGTTACTGTAATGGGTTCAACTTCAAAGCTTGGCCTTTTGTTTTCCATGATAACATCTCACCTGGGAAGTAAACAACAGCTTTTGTTGACTCATCCAATCAGGCTGTTCCCAATATACATTGACTAGGTACAGTGACCAATTAGGGAAAATTAGATTAGCCACACTACAGGAAGTAGGGGGGGATATAATGCTTTGTGAGCAAGCCAAGTCACTCTGGTGGGGGAGCACACGGCAGTCACCATGGGCTGACCTGAAGTTAACAGGTAATCTAACTCTGAACTTGCACCTTATATTGTATTGTAAATACGATTCTGTGAGTAATTTGTAAATATCATGTAAGCCAGGGGACCTACACTGTATATTGTGATGTACATACTGTCTGGTGTGTAATTTGTATATATTATGTAACCCTATAAATAAATGTGTATTGCTGATTGAACTATCTCTTTTGTACAAGATCTCTCAGATCTAGATATGTATATGTCCATACTACTACAATGATTGAGGGGTATGCACATAATCATAAATACTAGTCAACAAATGGCGACCGACGAAGGGACAGGAAAAATTGGTGGTCTCTTTCAGCAATATCTCAAGGGGTTGCAATATCTACAAAAGGCACACTATGAAAGGGTTTTTTCATCTGAATGCTAAAAAGTAACATTGGGTGATCTAGGTGCTCAATATAGAAATGGGCTATAAAAAAATAGCTGTTTGTACAGTGTGTAATCATTAGGAAGCCTACTGTTAGTATACTAAGGAACACATCATTTATGCTAAAAGCTAAATATATTATAGAATTTGTACATGAAGAGTCCAGATACATTAGAAGGAGATGAAAAGAGCTGTTGCCCAATGTTTATATGCATGAAGATTCAGTCTATTTAAAAAAAAAAAAAAAGGTTTGAAAGATGATTCCTGCAGTGGATGAAGTGCATGTAACAGGAATTGAGAGTACAGCACAAAAGATGGATAGGGAGGACAGACAGTCTTTAGAAAATGTGCTACTTGTAGCTAACAATATTGGCAAACTATTGCCAGGAGTGCACATAACATTTCATGCAGATAATGTCTTGCAACGATGTAAATTGCTGGGAGTTGCCAACTCCAGAGATCAGGTTAAAGTTTTACTATTAACAGTTAAATTAGACACATGGTCTTCCTTACCAGACCATGTTAAAGAAGGAAGAGCAGATTACAATGAAACTGTAGATGAACTGCTAAAAATATTATATCCCTTTGACCTAGGCTTAATAGCAGCGTTTAGAACAAAACAGGAAAATAATGAGAATCCACTTCTTTATGCAAACAGGCTATGGTCAGCTTACTATGTAGGCAAACGGAGAAAGGTAAACAGAGAGGACCCAGAGTACAAAACCCTCCTAATATCTAATGCCCATCCAAAATTTAAAAGTCAATGTGGATTTTTTATAAATCCTCTTAAAGATTCATATCAAAGTATCATGGATTGTATGCACAATTATTTTCATGTAGCCAGAAGGTCTAATTCTGTGAAATCAAAGATTTATCACCAGCCTACAAACAAAAATACCTATTTAGCAAGCCACACTACAGGAGAATTGGCCACCTTTTCAAACAGAAAGAGACATCATTACAATTACAATGCCTCCAAAGATAAGATCTATAGGCATGGCTCCACAGTTACTAGTCAAAGGCAAATAGCCTCATGCTCCCCTTTGAATGTAAATACCATGGAAAGCGATCTCAGATTACAGCACAGGAGATCAGTTCTGAAAGAACTTACGTTAATAACCACAATTACGTCTCTTGAAAATGAGATTAAGCTACTGAAGGCACATATTCATAATTGGGAAAATACCAATAAAATAATGGAAACATCACAACATGTTCTTAAGGAAAAATATGAAGCATGCCATGCAGATGTGGTACAGTGTAATAAAGAACTGAAAGAAATAAAACAATCTTTTGATCAAATTGTTAAGACCCCACAGAAAACTGTCTATTCCATTCAAACAGAAAATACAGGAGGGAGGCCCAATCTATCTATATTATCTGCTAGGACTTCCTCTTACGGGGAACAAAACTTAAATATAAGCAATGTAGAAACAGTGAAAGAAGTACCAGATCTAATGTGTCATTCAGATGTCTATGATCTGAGTAATTTATTTTCACCAGATCCAAGTGCGGATGTCAGTGAACATATACCAATGTAAATGTAACAATGTGGTAGTGTTTGCTTTCTTTGTGCCAAAGAAAGGGAAAAGGGTAATAACTTTTGTATAAGTTATATTTTCCAGGTGCAGGGAGCTCATGAAAAAGTATTTACATGTTAAGAAGATGTATCAATATAGATGTATATACATAAATACATACACCTAAGGTAATGTATAGTAGGCTAGGTATTCAAACATGGTTATTAGTAATATAGGTGTTTATCTTCCCCAAAGGATCAGAAGACTGCCATAAATATTCAAAGGTATAGGGTATAAGTGTTGCTTAGTACAGAAACTTACTCTTGCTTCAATTTATTTTTATTTTTTGTTTTTGGTTGCTGTTCTTGGTTGTTGTTTTTTTTTTCTCTCTCTCCCGTTTGCAGAAACACATAACAATTCATTTGCAAATACCAAAGTGCTATCCAGGATGTATGGGATGCAATCGAAATGAATGTGTATGTTTGAGCGATGGAATGCATGGGTATGAACTGTCCATGTGTAAACAAAGATTTTCTTATGGAGTGTACTCAACATTGCTTTATGGCCATAAATAAGTGTGATCACACTAATGCGCATGCGTTGTACTGTTTATAATTTTTTTTTTCATTGGAAATGAGCTCAATACTGGTACCAGTTTAAATTTATAATTTTTTTTTTACAAGTTTAAATGTACTTGCGAATAAATAACCTGTGCAAAAATATGAAATTTCAATCCCTATAACTATGAGGAACTGTAGGGATGTTGTGTATATCTTGGTTTTCTCCTTTCCTGTGGCTTAGAGTGAAGGTCCATTCACTCTGACACTCGGAAACTACATGATACATTACTTTGCACCTTGTGACATCTTATGGATTCAGTAGGTCTTCTGTTTTGTTTTGTTTTTCCTTCCAAATTAACTCATGTGATGCTAATATGTGTGAAGGTTATAGATCTACATGTTGTCATTTTAGAATTGAAGTCTTTACAAACCCTCCCAGTTTTTCCATAATTTTTGGTCTGTCCGAGTATAGATATGGGGGTGGGTCCTGGACATTATTGACTGTACTCACGGTTAATGGACCCATTACCTTGGCTGGAAGTCTGTTCCAAGCATCCACTACTATTGTAGACCATTATGAACCTCTCAGAGAGGTACAGTGAGGTGTTATTAATGATTTTTAAGTTTTGTATTTTAGGGTAATTGCCCAAACAAGGATGGATGATCGGACGCAGACGGGCAAAGTATTGTGAAACACAGATGAGGACCTTAAAACAATTTTATGTTGGTTTTAAGGAGAAGCCTTGAATGGAATTAATTACAGTCAGGCCTTACTAAATTCTAACTTCTTTAGGGCGGTCTGTTTCAATAAACAGAGGTCCTGCTCTCTCTAATTTTTTGTGGCCTGCTTGACTTGCAAATTGTTTTGCACTGAGAGTCGATTAATATGTTAATCACCACCGAGAGAGGGTGTTGCGCAATGTTTGAAAGCAGATTCAATCATTCTGTCTAACACAATTACAGATTCAAGGCTCTTTAACAAATTAAAGGTTGAGGCAGCATTCAATCTGAATAGTTTTTTTCTTTATTGTTTTTTTCTCCTTCAACTTTTTCTCTTAAAGAAAACTATTTTTTTTTTTTCTTTACTTCCTATATCACCTTATTTTAATTTTTTTTTGGTGATTCTTCAGTTTGGCTTGCCTATGGTGAAATAAAAAAAAAAAAAAAAAAAAAAAAGAGGGGAGTATGGGGAACATTATATGGAGAACATTTAAAGCAATTACAAAGGTTGATATAGAATATTAAAAGCTTCCCTTTAGCATTTTGGGGATGGGTCGAGTATCCAACAGTTTTTGTTTTTCTCTTATGACATTGGATAATTGTTTTATATAATTTTATGTCATTGTAGCTATTATCATGACAATAGTAACATAAGGCTTTAGCAACAGCCATGTGACTATTTTCTGTGTATATGTGACATACAATCCTCTCTACAGTTCTAATGTTGGGCAGTCATCAGATGTGGTCATTGATATTTTTTTTTTTTTAATGTTCATTTCTTTCTTTTTGTGCCATAATAAGTTCAAAGAGCATTGCGTCAATATCATATAGATATACTGGGACTGGTGAGACTCATAGTGATTGGCAAATAGCAGGGAGTATAGTACATTTGTACTTAAGAGTATTTTATTTAGATTTTTCCTGAAGCCACTAGTGACTGGTGACATCACACCTATCTGTATTCTGAAATCCAGTCATGTTTGTCTGCGTAGGCGACACTGCCTAATCTGCAATGAGAACTCTTAAAGTGATGACCTCTTCCGTAGCCTGCTAAAGGCAGGGCTCGTGCAGTAGCTACACATGGTAGCCAAGGACGGTGCCCAATGTTTGGGACCAGCACTGAACATAGCTTCAGTAACAGGAGGTAGTGGTGAGTTGCGATGGCAACAAGAGCCCCCTGGACACTTGAAGGGTCATACACAGACACACAGTGGTATACAGCAGAAGGCAGAACAGAGTTACTTGCAGGCATATGACCATGGAGGAAGAAAGATGGGGGGTGGAAATCAGACACCTGGCTGAAGGGCGTAACCAAATTGTTACACATGTCATTGAGAAAGGGGTCTTATTAATATGTCGCAGTATATCTATGGTAATTCTAATAAAAGGTCCTAACTGCTCAGACTTACCAGACAAGCATTAATTTGAATGCATGTGTCTCAAATGTACTTGTGGTGTTCTTTCTCTACCTCTGTCCACATTAACAAAGTATAATCTTAGCCGGGAAAGCTGATCCAAAGGCCATTACTGTACGCGGTATCCAACGGGAATCACCATGGAAGGCTGTCCCAGAAGCAAGGGCAACATGACCAGATTGACATTATTGACTTTCGCACTAACATTATTGGACGGTTGAGAACAAGGATCCTCATGTTTTTTTTTTTTTATCCCTCTTGTTTTTTTTATTGTATTTTGTATCCTATGATTTTTATTATGGACTTATTACATTCAGAACAAGTGAGGACTACCGATACTGGGATCCAGAAATGTGAACTGTAGAGATGGGGATTTTAAAAGTTTTTTTTTCTTCTCAAAGAGTTTTATTTCATTTCAGAGGGCAAAGCCAAACGTTCAAAATATTAAAGAAGATTGCACATAAACCATTATTCTATGTGTGGCCGAGTCTCATATTCTAAACTGGCCACAAGGGGCCATCTGTAGCCTTATGAGTTTATGTGAAATCTCCATTAATACCTGTACAACATTGTAATTAGAAATATATTTCCATTAGATTTAAATATATATTTAAAGTATTGAGTGTTTGTGTTGGTGTTACTGTAATGGGTTCAACTTCAAAGCTTGGCCTTTTGTTTTCCATGATAACATCTCACCTGGGAAGTAAACAACAGCTTTTGTTGACTCATCCAATCAGGCTGTTCCCAATATACATTGACTAGGTACAGTGACCAATTAGGGAAAATTAGATTAGCCACACTACAGGAAGTAGGGGGGGATATAATGCTTTGTGAGCAAGCCAAGTCACTCTGGTGGGGGAGCACACGGCAGTCACCATGGGCTGACCTGAAGTTAACAGGTAATCTAACTCTGAACTTGCACCTTATATTGTATTGTAAATACGATTCTGTGAGTAATTTGTAAATATCATGTAAGCCAGGGGACCTACACTGTATATTGTGATGTACATACTGTCTGGTGTGTAATTTGTATATATTATGTAACCCTATAAATAAATGTGTATTGCTGATTGAACTATCTCTTTTGTACAAGATCTCTCAGATCTAGATATGTATATGTCCATACTACTACAATGATTGAGGGGTATGCACATAATCATAAATACTAGTCAACAGTGTACAGGAGTTCTCCAGAAGTCTCAGGGAGTACCTCAGGGGTTGAGTTTCGATTTCATCTTCCAGGAGAAGATGTTACATGTCTGTTTTCAGAAGTGTCAGTGAATGGTGCTTCAGAGTGCTCCACAGTGGGAGTATGAACCCGAATTGGGTGACTATTGGGCTGTTTAATTTTGTTTGAAATTTTGCTTGTAGTGGTGTACATTTTTAAGTTGGACTAGCACTCTTTCTCTAGATTGGAGGTCAGAGTCTGAGGCTTCTAACTCTTCTTACTCCGCCCATATTATAATGCCCACTGGCAGTTGATGTGGTCTCACCCAAAGGCTAAGTGGCAGTTGATCGTTATCAGTGCTCCTGATGGTGGAGATGGCCAGGAACCCTAGTGGTCCTGGTTATATTTTCTGCAATTAGCACCATAGACACACACAGTATGGCTTTGTCACGACCCCTGCTATTTCTTCATAGGATTTGATTGACAGCAGCAGGAGCCTATGGTTCCTTCTTTAGGAACTGTTGTTGTAAAGTGATATTATGCTTTCTGGCATTGAATTATCAGTATACTAAAACTACGACTTAGGTAAGTTTACCAGTCAACCAATCTTCCAGCTGCATATAGGGTTGCTTCACTCCCCATGTTACATTTTTATCATGTTACATACATAAAAAAAAAAATCTATATGCAAGAGCAGGACTCTATTGCTTGGCTAACACAACAGGAAGTGAAATGTACACACAACTAAGGAAAACACTTATTTTTTTCAGTATTCATAACAGGTGCCCAATTAGAAGTGGTGAAAACCATAATATCTTACATTCCCTGTCATTTTGTCTGGCAGACAAATAGTTGGGATACATGTCCTCCAAAGAGATATAGGCAACAAACACTCAACATATATTCAAAATACCCCCAACCCCCCAACACGCACACACACCATCCAAATCCGTAGTAAAAAAAAAAAAAAAAATGGCTGAAGCCCTACTTTATTGCAAATTGGTAGTCAATAAATAAATTGACTTTTTGTTCAGAGTTGCGGTTTTTATTGCCAGGAATGTGCTATTATTTTTATGCTTAGCTCCCTTACCATTTTTATATTTTATTGCAGTCTGACATTTTCTATTTCGTATTAGCCTTCTGTTTTTCATGAGCAAATTTGTTAGAATCAATTTTTGTGAAAATGTAATTTGGGATGAGAATTGATGCAACGCTCTACAGGGGATTGTATAATCTCTGTGACATTGTGGATATTTAAGGAAAGCCATTTATAAAACAGCCTTGCCTTGTGGCAAGAGAAAAGGGCATCTCTGACAAGGAGGTTACAAATTCCGATATCTATAAGAACCAAGGGAAATATCTGGTTTCAAACAAGAGAGGTTGTCCTGATTTATATTTGATGAATTCCGATGAATATTATACTTCCTCTCTCTGCTTTAGAATATGATGTGGATTTAAAGGGAAATTATAGTGTGTTTTAGTAAGTCGATATTTTGAGTTAATGTAGTGACATTTACCTAGTATTTTTTGTGACTTCATATTTTTAAACGGTTGCTCCAAATTTACATTTTCAACTGTTAACCACTTCAGCCGCGGCGTATAGTCATATAACGCCCGCAGATGGGATCTCCCACCCTGGGTGGGCGTCATATGACGTCCTCTGATTCCCGGCCGTCCCGGCATCGCTCGGGACCCGGTGCGTTTGCCCGGCGGCTGCGATGTCCGGGAACACAGCAGGACCGTGGATCTGTGTATGTAAACACACAGATCCACGTCCTGTCAGTGGAGAGGAGACCGATGGTGTGTTCCCAGTACAGAGGAACACCGATTGGTCTCCTCCCCTTGTGAGTCCTCTCCCCCCACAGTTAGAATCACTCCCATAGGGAACATATTAACCCCTGCAGCGCCCCCTGGTGTTAACCCCTTCCCTGCCAGTCACATTTACACAGTAATCAGTGCAATTTTATAGCACCGATCGCTGTGTAAATGTGAATGGTCCCAAAAATGTGTCAAAAGTGTCCGATGTGCCCGCCATAATGTCGCAGTCATGAAAAAAATCGCAGATCGCCGCCATTACTAGTAAAAGAAAAAAATGCCATAAATCTATCCCCTATTTTGTAGATGCTATAACTTTTGCACAAACCAATCAATAATCGCTAATTGCGATTTTTTTTTTTACCAAAAATATGTAGAAGAATACATATCGGCCTAAACTGAGGAAATTTTTTTTTTTTTTAATGGATATTTATTATAGCAAAAAGTAAAAAATATTGTGTTTTTTTTCAAAATTGTCACTCTTTTTGTTTATAGCACAAAAAATAAAAACCACAGAGGTGATCAAATACCACCAAAATAAAGCTCTATTTGTGGGAAAAAAAGGACATCAATTTTCTTTGGGTGCAACTTCGCATGACCCACGCAATTGTCAGTTAAATCGACGCAGTGCCAAATCGCAAAAAGTGCTCTGGTAAGGAAGGGGGTAAAATCCTCTGGGGCTGAAGTGGTTAAAAGAGAGAAGATATATAGGCAATAGATTAGATTTTATTAAATGTTAGCAAAAATTTACAAAATGTTTGTATACTGTGACAGTGTGAGACCCCATCACTGTGAAAATATAGGATACTGTGACACAGGACTCACATTTAAGGTAAATATGACATTCCATGGCATAGAAAGATGTGTATTTGCCTTTCTCAAGATTCTGTAGTTCTGGATCAGAACATTCAATCCTGTGTCCGGGTTTTGCTAGATGCCTGCAACCTGGCTGAGGACAGGGTGTGCAGTTTCTTTATATACTCAGGTCTGTGGATAGCGCAGAGCTTTCAGTTTGGAGACACCTCACAGTGTGGGAGACAAAAGGTCTCATTGAGGGGTCAGGGGGTCACAGCCAAAAGCCAAGAGACAGAGAAGTTCATCAAGGGGTCAGAGGAGCCCCAGCCAGTAATCGAGAGTCAGGGGGCCTCACCGAGGGGTCAGAGGAGCCCCAGCTAGAAGCCAAAAGACATAGAGTCTCACCGAGGGGTCATGGGGTCCCAGCCAAGAGAGAGGGTCTCCCCGATGGGTCAGAGGGCCCTAGCCAGAAGTCAGGAGACAGCAAGTCGCCTCATTCCAGGAGAAGCCCAATCCACAGGCCAGAGGCAGGCCATGCAGCAGAGCCAGGTATCCAGGAAAACTGGCCAACACAGTCAGGGAGACTGGTAAAACTTACAGCATGGTACTGCAATTGAAGCTAAGTGAGCTTATGAGGCAGGTGGCTCAGCATTTTCCAGTGTTAGTATTCTGCTGAAGCTGGAGAAGATCCCCCTGTGTGGGGGGACTGTTGTTTTGCTCTCTGCCGTTTGAATAAAAGTGGGCTACCACGCCCTTAAATATAGTTCCTGTCTTTTGTGGAACGGAAGTAAATAGATTTTATCTTGTTCCTTCTATTTGTGTGGTAAAGCTTTACAAAATCCATTAGGCGCCATTCACCTATGTGCGGTGCATTAACATGCTTTATGTCACGTTTACATGGGTTCTGTTAAAGCAGCTCATTAATTTGCATTGCAGTGCAGTGAAATGTTTCATGTGATCACAAATTTAGATAACAGCAGGTTTCAGCTAATTTTTCATTTATCTGAGTGATTTGTTGGGAGGCAATATATACAGTAACAGTATATTCTGTGTATGGTAATATACAGTGAGTACATCCCTTAACCACTTGCCGACCGCCGCACGACGATATACGTCGGCAGAATGGCACGGGCAGGCATATTGGCGTATATATAAGTCCATGCCTGCCCGCGGGTGGGGGGCCCGATCGGGCCCCCCCCCGGTGCCTGCGGCGGTCGGCATTCGTTCGGGAGAGATCAGGGATGAGGGGACGGCCATTCATTCATGGCCACCCCCTCGCGATCGCTCTCGACGAATGGAAATCCCCCGTGACATCACTTCCTCTCCTGTAATGTAAACACAGGAGAGGAAGTGATGTATTCTCTCCTCCGTGTCGGTATTTTCCGTTCCGACACGGAGGAGAGCGGATCGGTGAGTTGCACCAACACTCTACACACACAGTAGAACATGCCAGGCACACTCACACCCCCCCTTTACCCCCCGATCACCCCCCCAATTACCCCTGCCCCCCAGTCACAGTGACACCAATGTCATTTTTTTTTTTTTTTTTTTTTTTTTTGCATTGGTGTCATTTGTGACTGTAATAACTGTTAGGGCAGTTAGAGTTAGCCCCCTTTAGTTCTAATGTACCCCCCTAACCCCCCCAATAAAGGTTTAACCCCGTGATCACCCCCCGTCGCCAGTGTCACTAAGGCTGGGTTCACATTGCAGCGGTTTATGAGAACGAATGTGATTCGCACCGCACTGCAGTGCAAATCACATCCGATCTCTGTGCGATTCGAGTTCAGCCATTCGCCGCACCCGCCGCACCCGCCACACCCGCCGCACCCGCCGCAAATTCGCACGGGACCCTTTTTTTGGCCCGCAGCAGAATCGGATCGCATGGGTGTTCACACCATGCGATCCGAGTTTGCAGATCGCACTGCGATATGCGAACTGATCTGGGGGTGTCAGTAACATTTCACTGACACTCCCAGCAGTTCGCATAGGGCAGTGTGAACTGCCGCCGGGAGGCATGCGATGCGGGAACCCGCCGCGGATTCGCGGCGTTTCCGCATCGCTCCAGTGTGAACCCAGCCTAATAAGCGATCATTTTTCTGATCGCCGTATTAGTGTCACAGGTGACGCTAGTTAGGCAGGTAGGTATTTAGGTTCGCCGCAGCTTTTTATAGCGCCAGGGACCCCCATATACTACCGCATAAAGCCCCCTGATTGCCCCCTAGTTAACCCTTTCACCAGTGATCACCATATAACTGTTACAGGTGACGCTGGTTGGTTAGTTATTTTTTTATAGTTTCAGGGCACCCGCCATTTATTACCTAATAAAGGTTTAACCCCCTGATCACCCGGCGGGTGTCATTTGTGACTAATAACTGTTAGGGCAGTTAGGGTTAGCCCCCTTTAGTTCTAAGGTACCCCCCTAACCCCCCCAATAAAGGTTTAACCCCGTGATCACCCCCCGTCGCCAGTGTCACTAAGGCTGGGTTCAGATTGCAGCGGTTTGAGAACGGATGTGATTCGCACCGCACTGCAGTGCAAATCACATCCGATCTCTGTGCGATTCGAGTTCAGCCATTCGCCGCACCCGCCGCAAATTCGCACGGGACCCTTTTTTTGGCCCGCAGCAGAATCGGATCGCATGGGTGTTCACACCATGCGATCCGAGTTTTCAGATCGCACTGCGATATGCGAACTGATCTGGGGGTGTCAGTAACATTTCACTGACACTCCCAGCAGTTCGCATAGGGCAGTGTGAACTGCCGCCGGGAGGCATGCGATGCGGGAACCCGCCGCGCATTCGTGGCGTTCCCGCATCGCTCCAGTGTGAACCCAGCCTAATAAGCGATCGTTTTTCTGATCGCTGTATTAGTGTCACAGGTGACGCTAGTTAGGCAAGTAGGTATTTAGGTTCGCCGCAGCTTTTTATAGCGCCAGGGACCCCCATATACTACCGCATAAAGCCCCCTGATTGCCCCCTAGTTAACCCTTTCACCAGTGATCACCATATAACTGTTACAGGTGACGCTGGTTGGTTAGTTATTTTTTTATAGTTTCAGGGCACCCGCCCTTTATTACCTAGTCTCACTAGTGTACCCCTAAATTTAGGGGTGTCTACTTTCCAAAATGGGGTCATTTGGGGGGGGTTTGTGCCATCTTGGCATTTTATGGCCTTCAAAACTGTAACGCCCTTAGAAAGCCTGAAGGCGGTGCTTGGTTTTCGGGGCCCCGTACGCGGCTAGGCTCCCAAAAAGTCCCACATATGTGGTATCCCCGTACTCAGGAGAAGCAGCAGAATTTATTTTGGGGTGTCATTTCACATATGCCCATGGCATGCGTGAGCAATATATCATTTAGTGACAACTTTGTGAAAAAAAAAAATAAAATAAAAAAGTTTGTAATTTTCCCGCAACTTGTGGCAAAATATAAAATATTCCATGGACTCAACATGCCTCTCAGCAAATAGCTTGGGGTGTCTACTTTCTAAAATGGGGTCATTTGTGGGGGTTTTGTGCCATCTTGGCATTTTATGGCCTTCAAAACTGTAATAGGTAGTGAGGAGTGAAGTCAAATATTTACGCCCTTAGAAAGCCTGAAGGCGGTGCTTGGTTTTCGGGGCCCCGTACGCGGCTAGGCTCCCAAAAAGTCCCACATATGTGGTATCCCCGTACTCAGGAGAAGCAGCAGAATTTATTTTGGGGTGTCATTTCACATATGCCCATGGCATGTGTGAGCAATATATCATTTAGTGACAACTTTGTGAAAAAAAAAAAAAAAAAAAAAAAGTTTGTAATTTTCCCGCAACTTGTGGCAAAATATAAAATATTCCATGAACTCAACATGCCTCTCAGCAAATAGCTTGGGGTGTCTACTTTCTAAAATGGGGTCATTTGTGGGGGTTTTGTGCCATCTTGGCATTTTATGGCCTTCAAAACTGTAATAGGTAGTGAGAAGTGAACTCAAAAATTTACGCCCTTAGAAAGCCTGAAGGCGGTGCTTGGTTTTCGGGGCCCCGTACGCGGCTAGGCTCCCAAAAAGTCCCACATATGTGGTATCCCCGTACTCAGGAGAAGCAGCAGAATTTATTTTGGGGTGTCATTTCACATACGCCCATAGCATGTGTGAGCAATATATCATTTAGTGACAACTTTGTGTAAAAAAAAAAAAAAAATTTTTTTTTTGTCATTATTCAATCGCTTGAGGCAAAAAAATAAAATATTCAATGGGCTCAACATGCCTCTTATCAATTTCCTTAGGGGGTCTACTTTCCAAAATGGGGTCATTTGGGGGGGTTTTGTACTGCCCTGCCATTTTAGCACCTCAAGAAATGAGATAGGCAGTCGTAAACTAAAAGCTGCGTAAATTCCAGAAAACGTACCTTAGTTTGTAGATGTGACAACTTTTGCGCAAACCAATAAATATACAATTATTGACTTTTTTTTTACCAAAGACATGTGGCTGAATACATTTTGGCCTAAATGTATGACTAAAATTGAGTTTATTGGATTTTTCTAATAACAAAAAGTAGAAAATATCATTTTTTTTCAAAATTTGCGGTCTTTTTACGTTTATATCGCAAAAAATAAAAATCGCAGAGGCAATCAAATACCATCAAAAGAAAGCTCTATTTGTGGGAAGAAAAGGACGCAAATTTTGTTTGGGTACAACATTGCATGACCGCGCAATTACCAGTTAAAGCAGCGCAGTGCCAAAGTGTAAAAAGACCTCTGGTCATTTACCAGCAAAATGGTCCGGTCTTAAAGTGGTTAAGTGACAACAGCGAAGGAATGACACTTTGCTACAATGTAAAGTATGAGTGAGTGTACAGCTTGTAAATTTGCTGTCCCCTCAAAATAACTCAACACACAGCCATTAATATCTAAACCGCTGGCAACAAAAGTAAGTACAACCCTAAGTGAAAATGTCCAAATTGGGCCCAAAGTGTCAATATTTTGTGTAGCCACCATTATTTTCTAGCACTGCCTTAACCCTCTTGGGCATGGAGTTTACGACATCACAGAGCTGGTGGATGTTGGAGACCTTGCACTCTTCCACCTTCCATTTAAAGGGGTTATAAACCCTTGTGCATCCTATGCATTGAGGCGAAAAAACTTCTGTCACTGACCAGCCCCCCAGTTCTACTCACCTGAGACCATTCGTTCCCACACCTGAGACCATTCGTTCCCACACCGGAGACGTGCTCTACCTCTCTGGCCAGGGTTCTCGGCTCTTGATTGGATAAATTGATAGCAGTGCAGCCATTGGCTCCTGTTGCTGTCAATCAAATCCAATGAAGCTGACTATGCTGGATTTGGGAGTGCGCGCGCACGGTAATCCCAAGGGAGAGCGCTTCTCCTAGGAGGTTTACCAATGCAGGGAGGAGCTGCGAGCGCCATTGGGGGACCCCAGAAGATGATGGCTGAGGCCAGTCTGTGCAAAACGAACTGCACAGTGGAGGTAAGTATCATATGTTTGTTATTTAACCACTTGCCGCCCGCCCTATAGACAATTGACGGTGGCAAAGTGGTTTCATAATCCTGATCGGACGTCATATGACGTGATCAGGATTATGAGCCGCTGCGCACCCCCGGGGGCGCGCATTGCGGCGATCGTTGTTGCGGGGTGTCAGTCTGACACCCGGCAACTACGATCTCGGTAAAGAGTCTCCGACGGAGACTCTTTACCACGTGATCAGCCGTGTCCAATCATGGCTGATCACAGTGTAAATAGGAAGAGCCGGTGATCGGCTTTTCCTCACTCGCGTCTGTCAGACGCGAGTAGAAGAGAGCCGATCGGCTGCTTCTCTGACAGGAGGGGTCTGTGCTGATTGATTATCAGCACAGCCCCCCCGAGGATGCCCACACTGGACCACCAGGGATGCCACCAGACCACCAGGGATGCCCAGAATAAGGTAATCCTCCCTAGACCACCAGGGATGCCAGTCAGCACAATGGATGCCAATCAGTGCCCATAATGGATGCCAATCAGTGCCCACAATGGGCATCACTGATTGGCATGCATTATTGTTTGGCACTGATTGGCATCCATTAGTACAGTATAACACCAATGCCGCCTATGAGTGCCCACCTGTGCCGCCTATGAGTGCCCACCTGTGCCGCCTATGAGTGCCCACCTGTGCTGCCTATCAGTGCCCACCTGTGGCGCCTATCAGTGCCCACCCATGCCCATCTGTGCCGCCTATCCATGCCCATCTGTGCCGCCCATCCATGCCAATCCGTGCCAGCTATCAGTGCCAATTTGTGCCACCTATCAGTGTCCATCCGTGTCGCCCATCCGTGCCACCTATTAGTGTCACATATCAGTGTCCATCAATGCCACCTCATCGGTGCCACTTCATTGGTGCCACATCATTGGTGCCCATCAGTGCCGCCTTATCAGTGCCCATCAGTGTAGCCCCATCAGTGCCCATCAGTGAAGGAGAAAACGTACTTATTTACAAAGTTTTGAAACTGAAACAAAGAAAAACATATTTTTTTAAAAAAAAATTCGGTATTTTTTTATTTGTAGCGCAAAAAATAAAAACCGTAGAGGTGATCAAATACCACCAAAAGAAAGCTCTATTTGTGGGAAAAAAAATGATAAAAATTTAATTTGGGTACAGTGTAGCATGACCGCGCAATTGTCATTCAAAGTGTGACAGCGCTGAAAGCTCAAAATTGGTCTGGGCAGGAAGGTGTTTAAGTGCCCTGTATTGAAGTGGTTAAAAAACAAACAAAAACGAGGGTTTACAACCCCTTTACAGATGCTCAATAGGGTTTAGGTCTGGAGACATGCTTGGCCAGTCCATCACCTTTACCCTCAGCTTCTTAAGCAAGGCAGTAGTTGTCTTGGAGGTGTGTGTGGGGTCATTATCTTATTGGAATACTGCCCTGCGGCCCAGTCTCCTGAGGGAGGGGATCATGCTCTGCTTCAGTATGTCAGAGTACATGTTGGCATCCATAGTTCCCTCAATGAACTAAGTCCGCCGGACTATCCTCCGTAGTATTGAAATGAACGGACTCGCCCACACACACGGAGGAAAGTTCATTCATTTTGAGCGTGGCTCCAGGTAGCCGGGACCAGCGAAGGAGGCGTCCCTGGTCCCGTCACCTGGTATGGACTTAAAGGGGAATCCCTACGCCGAAAAAACTACCCGGCCGGCCAGGAAAGGGGGAGGGGACGAGCGAGCGCCCCCCCCCCCCTCCTGAGCCGTACCAGGCCACGTGCCCTCAACATGGGCGGGTGCCATGTTGATGAGGAAAAGGGCCTCTTCCCGACAACCCTGGCCGTTGGTTGTCGGGGTCTGCGGGCGGGGGGCTTATCGGAATCCATGAGCCCCCTTTGATAAGGGGGCCCCTGGATCCTGACCCTCACCCTATGTGAATGAGTATGGCGTACAATGTACCCCTACCCATTCACCTGTTAAAAAAATGTAAAAAAAACACAACACACAAGGGTTAAAATAGTTTATTGGACAGCTCCGGGGGTCTTCTTCCTTCTTTGGGGGTCTTCTCGCCAGACTCCTCCACTATCTTCTGCTCTTTTACTAGCTCTTTTACTAGCGGAGGAGCCCGACTTTCTTCTTCGCCGCCGCCCTCTTCTTCCGACTTCGGGGGTCTTGTCCCCCTCTTCGGTTCTTCTTGCTGGGCCTCCACGCCTTCTTCTAGCTCTTTTAGAGGACGCTGGGGCTGTGACATCATAATGAGCGGGGACATCATCCGGCGATGTCCCTATATAAGTCGCTGCACGCCACGTCCCTGTTATTGTGACCAGAGACAGAGACGAGGCAACAGCTCAAGAAGAGAAGAACAGAAGGCCAGAAGACAGCGGTGACAGAAGACCGGGCCACCGCTTGTAAAAGAGCTAGAAGAAGGCGCGGAGGCCCGGCAAGAAGAACCGAAGAGGGGGACAAGACCCCCGAAGTCGGAAGAAGAGGGCGGCGGCGAAGAAGAAAGCCGGGCTCCTCCGCTAGTAAAAGAGCAAAAGATAGGGGAGGAGTCCGGCGAGAAGACCCCCGAAGACGGAAGAAGACCCCCGGAGCTGTGCAATAAACTATTTTAGCCCTTGTGTGTTGTGTTTTTCACAGGTGAATGGGTAGGGGTACATTGTACCCCATACTCATTCACATAGGGTGGGGGGCCGGGATCCGGGGGCCCCCTTATTAAAGGGGGCTCACGGATTCCGATAAGCCCCCCGCCCGCAGACCCTGACAACCAACGGCCAGGGTTGTCGGGAAGAGGCCCTTGTCCTCATCAACATGGGGACAAGGTGCTTTGGGGTGGGGGGGCACGTAGCCTGGTACGGCTCAGGAGGGGGCGCGCTCGCTCGTCCCCACCCCCTTTCCTGGCCGACCGGGTAGCGGACTTTTCCACCGGATTTTTTGATCGTGTGTACGCGGCCTAACAAGTCACAAGACACCGGGGAGGGAAAATGGCTAACTGGGCCCAATTTGGACATTTTGAGTTATTTTGAGAGGATGGCAAATTTACATTGTTATACAAGCTGTACACTCCTACTTTGATAGCAAAGTGTCATTTCTTCAGTGTTGTCACATGAAAAGTTATAATAAAATATTTGCAAAAATGTGAGTGGTGTACTCACTTTTGTAAGATACTGTATATATTTACACTCCTAGGCCACTTTATTAGGTACACCTTACTAGTACCGGTTTGGACCCCCTTTCGACTTCAGAACTGCCTTAATTCTTCCTGGAATAGATTCAACAAGGTGTTGGAAACATTTTTAGTCCATATTGACACGATAGCATCACGCAGTTGCTGCACATTTGTCAGCTGCACATCCATGATGTGAATCTCCCGTTCCACCACATCCCATAGGTGCTCTATTGATTGAGATCTGGTGAGTGTGGAGGCCATTGGAGTACAGTGATCTCATTGTCATGTTCAAGAAACCAGTGGTGAGATAATTTGAGCTTTGTGACATGGTGCATTATCCTGCTGGAAGGAGCCATCAGAAGATGGATACACTGTAGTCATAAAGGGATGGACATGGTCAGCAACAATACTCAGGTTGGCCGTGACATTTAACCACTTCAGTACGTCAGTGGAATAACGTTGTTATGGCAGCAGATAGCTGCCATAACCCTGCCATAACCTCTTCAACGGCGGATGGTCCTCTTTCAGATAAAAGTGGTCTCTGTGGCAGATTCCCTGCAAAATCACTTTTATCGGGGGTGGGAGAGAGCCCCTCCTGCCGTGTTCCGGTAGTCTCCACCACTTACTGGAGCCGTCGGTAGTAGGGGAGACGATCGTGTCCTTTTCCTTGTGAGACTGGATGTCAAGTGAGGGAAAGATGGCCCCCCGCTTGGCTCCATACCATTGGATGGCGGAAACGACATCAAACGTCACTTCCAACCAATGGTCTTAAAGGGGACATTTTTTTTTATTGCATTCTAGTGTAAATATGAGATCTAAGGTCTTTTTGACCCCAGATCTCACATTTAAGAGGTCCCATCATGGTTTTTTTTCTATTACAAGGGATGTTGATATTCCGTGCAATAGAAATTAAAGTAACCCAAATAGTTTTTTAACCACTTCCCGACCGGCGCACGCCGATGTACATCGGCAGAATGGCACGGGCAGGAATATTGGCGTACAGGTACATCCATTTTAAAATGCCACCCTGTCATCGCGTGCGCGCCACCGGCGGCGCGCTCGCGTGTCGGACGGGACCCCCATGAGTCCGGCCGCGGGTCCCGCAGACTTGATCGCGGCGGGGATACCCGCAATCGTCTCATGGGGCGGCTGAACGGGGAGATGCCATTGTAAACAGCATCTCCCCATTCTGCCTAGCAACAAGTGACGTTGATCTCTGCTCCATGTGATTGGAGCCCAGATCAGTGTTGACTAACACAAAGCCCAGCCCCCCACAGTTAGTAACACGCCCCTAGGAACACTTAACCCCTACACTGCCACCCCCTGGTTAACCCCTTCACTGCCAGTGTCATTTACACAGGAATCACTGCATTTGTATAGCACTGATTGCTGTATAAATGACAATGGTCCCAAAAATGTGTCAAAAATGTCCGATGTGTCCGCCGCAATGTCGCAGTCACAATAAAAATCGCTGATCGCCACCATTACTAGTAAAAAAAAAGATTATTAATAAAAATGCCATAAAACTATCCCCTATTTTGTAAACGCTATAACTTTTGCGCAAACCAATCAATAATCGCTTATTGCAATTTTTTTTTATACCAAAAATATGTAGAAGAATACGTATCGGCCTAAACTGAGGGAAAAAAATGTTTTTTTATATATTTTTGGGGGATATTTATTATAACAAAAAGTAAAAAAATAATGTGTTTATTTCAAAATTGTCGCTCTATTTTTGTTTATAGCGCAAAAAATAAAAACCGCAGGGGTGATCAATACCACCAAAGGAAAGCTCTATTTGTGGGAAAAAAAGGACGTCAATTTTGTTTGGGAGCCACGTTGCACGACCGCGCAATTGTCAGTTAAAGTGACGCAGTGCAGAATCGCAAAAAGCGGTCTGGTCTTAAGCCAGCAAAATGGTCCGGACTGAAAGTGGTTAAAAGAACAGTGTAAAAAAAACAAAACATTAAAGCACCCCTTCCTGACGAGTTTGTGCGCAGAAGCAAATGCATACGTAAGTCACGTCCACATATGAAAACGGTGTTCAAACCACACATGTGAGGTATCGCCGTGATCATTAGAGCAAGAAAAATAATTCTAACACTAGACCTCCTCTTGTAACTCAAAACTGCGAACCTGTAAACATTTTTAAACGTCGCCTATGGAGATTTTTTAAGGGTCAAAGTTTGTCGCCATTCCACAAGCGGGCACAATTTTGAAGCAAGACATGTTGGGTATCAGTTTACTTGGCATAACCTTATCTTTCACAATATAAAAAAAAATGAACTTTACTGTTTACTTTACTGTCTTATTTTTTAATTTAAAAAAGTGTATTTTTTCCAAAACAACTGCACTTGTAAGACCACTGTGCAAATACGGTGTGACATAAAGTATGGCAATGACCGCCATTTTATTCTCTAGGGTGCCATAAAAAAAATCTTCTATTGTCCAATTTTGGTGAGCCTTTGCGAATTGTAGCCTCAGTTTCCTGTTCTTAGCTGACAGGAGTTGCACCTGGTGCTTTTCTATAATCTCAAACCAGTCTACACATTCTCCTTTGACATCAACAAGGCATTTTCGTCCACACAACAGCCGCTCACTGGATATTTTCTCTTTTTCGGACCATTCTCTGTACACCCTAGAGATGGTTGTGTGTGAAAATCCCAGTAGCTCAGCAGTTTTTGAAATACTGAGACCAGCCCATCTTGCACAAACAACCATGCCACGTTCAAAGTCAATTAAATCCCTTTTCTTCCCCATTCTGATGCTTGGTTTGAACTTCAGCAACATCTAGATGCCTAAATGCAATGAGCTGCTGCCGTATGATTAGCAATTTGTGTTACCAATCAATTGAACAGGTCCTAATAAAGTGTCTGGTGAGTGTATATACATAGATGCATCTCATAAAATTAGAATATCATCAAAAAGTTAATTTATTTCAGTAATTCAATTCAAAAAGTGAAACTCCTATATTTTATATACAGTAGATGCATTACACACAGAGTGATACATTTCTTTCTTTTAATTTTGATGATTGTGGCTGAAAGCCAGTGAAAGCCCAAAATTCAGTATCTCAGAAAATTTGAATATTACATAAGACCAATAAAAAAATGATTTTTAATACAGAAATGTTGGCTTAGTGAAAAGTATGTCCATGTACAGTATAGTACGCACTCAGTACTTGGTCGGGGCTCCTTTTGCATGAATTACTGCATAAATGCGGCGTGGCATGGAAGCGATCAGTCTGTGGCACTGCTGAGGTGTTATAGAAGCCCAGGTTGCTTTGATAGTGGCCTTCAGCTTATCTGCATTGTTGGGTCTGGTGTCTCTCCTCTTCCTCTTGACAATGCCCCATAGATTCTCTATGGGGCTTAGGTCAGGTGAGTTTGCTGGCCAATAAAGCACAGTGATACCATGATCATATGACCAGGTATTGTTAGTTTTGGAAGTGTGGGCAAGTGGCAAGTAGGGATGGCCGAACGGTTTGCCCGGCGGTCGTTTCGCGGCAAATTTCGGCTGTTCGCGGTCCGCCCGATCGGCGGACTATTGCCACCGTTCGCCCGGCGGACTTCTGTGTTTGACCTATGATGACACATCCATCATGGGGTACAGGACAGCCAATTGAGACATTACAGCACATGGACACTTGGACATTCCCCCTAACTTATAAATAGACCCGATCCGGTGGCCATTTTACATTCTTTCTTCTGTCACTATAGGGAGAGGTTGCTGTGTGGAGCAGGGAGAGACTGCAGTAACCCAAATCGCTAGCTATTAGGTCCACAAAAGTTCTTTTAAGGACTGGTATCATGGTATAGGTGTTAGGTGTAGTTCAGGATATAGGTTTGAGGCACTGCTGTGCTAGTGATTGTTGCAGCAGCCTGTCTTTTGTCAGTGTAGAGAGAGGGACAGGACGCTGTGTGCAGCAGGGACAGTCAGTTTAATCATTAGCGGTTACTATTAGGTCCACAAAAGTCCTTTTCAGGACTGGTATGGTAAAGTAGTACAGGATATAGTTTTGAGTGCTATTCAAGTTATTGTTCCAGCAGCCTGTGTTTTGTCAGTTTAAATAGGGACAGGCAGGAAGCTTTGTGTGGCAGTGAGGGACAGTCAGTTTAATCAGTAGCTGTTACTATTAGGTCCACAAAGGTTCTTTTCAGGGCTGGTATGGTAATAGGCTTGTACACGTATAATATTCTTACTTCCAAATATATAAAGAATATTATACTTGACTGCTGCCCTTCTGCTGCAGTAGTCCTTTATGAGTATAGGGACTGAGGTACAGTCTGCTAATCATTCACAACCTACTAGTTCCACAAAGGTCCTTATAAGGACTGGTAAGGTATAGGGTACTACAGTACATAGGGTTGAGTGAGGTACAGTCTGCTATTCCTTAAGGACTGGTATAGGTCCACAATATATAGGGTTGAGGTGCACTACTGCTGACTGCAGCCCTATTCTGCAGCAGTCCTTTATCAGTATAGGGACTGAGAGTTTTGTCACAGGGTAATTTAAAAAATGACAGGCAGAGGAAGAGGCAGGCCCTTCCGCAGGGGTGGTAGGGGTAGGGCAGGAGGAACAGGCTTGAGCCAAAGTGGGAAGTTGCAGAAGGTGTATTCAATTACTTTAAAGGACGCACCAGACTTGGTTGAGTGGCTCACTCAGCCTTACTCTTCTGCACCCTCCTCATCCTCTCGATCTGCACCCTCTTCTTCACTCTCTGCTATGTGCACCCCCAAAGACACTACCACCAACAACACCACCACCACCACCACATACCTTCCGCTTGAGTCACAGGAATTATTTTCCGATCCATATCAAGACATTTCTGATGTGCAGCCACTCTTGGCATTGGATCAGGAAGAGGAGGTAGCAAGAACCGCTACTCAGCAGTCTGACGACAGTACCCAGATCAGCCCAAGGAGGAGGTTGGTCCCCGATTTTGCTGCCTACTCCGAGATCTCTACTTATAGCGGTGGGGAAGGTGATGTCGATGATGATGTGTCTAGTGATGTCACGTGGGTGCCCACAAGAGAGGAAGAGGAGGGGAGTCCAGAGGGAGATATGGACCAGCAGATAGAGAGAAGAAGCAGGAATAACTTACATTGCACAGGAGGGACAAAGCAGACTGCTAATGTATCAGGAGCGAGTCATCGACCATGTACGGTCACATCTGGCGCTCCCAGGACGCCGGTACATGGCTCCGCAGTGTGGGCTTTTTTTAACGTGTCTGCTGCTGACAATAGTGTTGCCATCTGCAATCTTTGCAGTCAATGCATTAGTCACGGTAAGCCCAACACTCACCTAGGGACGACCGCCTTAAGAAGGCACATGAGCTGCCATCACCAAGCCCAGTGGGAGCAACGGAACACACAAAGCCACAATCCAGGCTCTCACCGTCCAGCCTCGTATTCTACTTCTCCTTCTCCTCTCTCCTCACAATTGTCCTCCACTCCACCTTCCATCACGCCAAGCTCACATTTTTCTGCAAAAAGGCAGGCTTCCGTGGGCCTAATGTTCGAGCGTAAAAAAATGATGACGCCGGATAATCCTCTTGCCCAACGGTTGACGGCTGGCTTGTCAGAACTGATAGCCTGCCAACTACTGCCATATAAACTTGTGGACTCGGAGGCCTTTCGAAAATTTGTGGCCATTGGAACACCACAATGGAAGGTTCCAGGAAGGAAGTATTTCTCAGAGAAGGGCATCCCAGAGCTATATGGCCATGTTCAGCGGCAAGTGAATGTATCTCTGGCACACAGTGTCAGTGCCAAGATACATCTGACCACAGACACGTGGTCTAGCAAACACGGACAGGGAAGGTATATCACTTTTACTGCCCACTGGGTGAATCTTCTGACGGCCATCAAGCATGTAACCCATGGCACCCGTGTAGATTTGGTTTTACCGCCACGGATTGCATGCAGGCCTGACTCTTCTTCTCCTCCTCCTCTTCCTACTCCATCCTCCCTCTCCTCCTCGGCTGACTCCTCCTTTTTCGCTGCTAGCGTCTCTTCTGCTGCGCCGCCCAAGCTCCCCAGAACCTATTCGACATGCCAGGTGAGACGTTGCCATGCCATGCTGCGTCTGTTGTGCCTGGAAGCCAAGAGCCACACTGGCCTGGCACTCCTTTCAGCTTTGCGTTCACAGGCAGATCAGTGGCTAACACCGCTCAATTTGACAGTTGGTAAAGTGGTGTATGACAACGGTACCAATCTGCTTAGCGCATTGAAACAGGGCAAAATTACACACATGCCATGCATGGCACATGTCTTAAACTTGGTCGTGCAGCGATTCGTTGTCAAATACCCTGGGGTGCAGGACATCTTGCGGCAGGCAAGGAAAATCTCGGCCCATTTCAGAAGATCTTACACGGCCATGGCTCGCCTTGCTCACATTCAGTGGCGACACAATCTGCCTCACAGACATCTTATTTGCGATTGCCCGATGCGATGGAACTCAACCTTCTATATGCTTGATAGGCTGCTCCAGCAGAAACATGCAGTTAACATCTTCCTGTATGAACTCTGCGGCAGAACAGGTTCTGGGGAGATGGGTTTTTTTCACCGCGCCAGTGGCTGCTCATGCGCGATGTATGCAGACTTCTGCGGCAATTTGAAGAGATCACCAAACTGGTCAGTTGCAGCCATGGCGCCATCAGTGACATGGTACCTTATGCCTTCTTTATGGAGCGTGCATTGCGTCGTGTCGTTGATCAAGCTGTGGAGGAGCAGGAGTGGGAAGATGAGGAAGTCGCAATGCTGGATGAATTCCCAGGGAGGGCTACTCTATCTGAGACAAGTGAACAACAGGAGTCTGAAGAGGAGTCAGAGGAGGATGGTGCCGGGGCGGATGAGGAGGAGCAAGAAGAGCATGCTTCAAACCTTTCTGGGATCCCTGTTGTTGTGCGTGAATGGGGAGAGGAGAATGAAGAGGACGACATTATCCTGGATGATGAGCAGGAGCCAGGCCACCACACCGCTTCCAGTTTAGTGCAAATGGGGGCCTTCATTCTCCAGTGTTTTAATAGGGACCCCCGTATAAAAAGCATAAGGGTCAAGGACCAGTACTGGGTGGCAACGTACTTAGACCCCCGGTACAAACACAAAATGGTGGAAATGTTACCGCCGTCACAGAGGGCTGTCAGAATGGAGCACTTCCAGGCCTTGCTTCGAGAAATGCTGCATTCTGCTTTTGCGTGCGCTGGCAGAGGAGAAATTCCCACTCCCAGAGAAGGAGTTCCAGGTACCAGGTTCCGGGTACCAATCCAACAGCGCCTGCAAGAAGAGGCCAGTTTGAAGATGTGTTGGTGACTTCTGATATGAGGTCATTCTTTCAGCCGACCCATCGACAGGTGTCATCCGGATCCAGCATTAGGGAACGCCTAGACCGCCAGGTGTCCAACTACATCGGGTTAACGGCCGATGTGGACGCTCTGAGGAGTGATGAACCCCTGGACTACTGGGTGGGCAGGCTTGACCTCTGGCCAGAGCTTGCCCAATTTGCAATCGAACTGTTGGCTTGCCCCTCATCCAGTGTCCTGTCCGAAAGGACGTTCAGCACAGCAGGGGGGATCGTGACCGATAAACGTACTCGCCTAGCTCACGACAGTGTTAACTACCTCACATTTCTAAAAATGAATGAGGCATGGATCTCAGAGGAATTCAACACATGTGACCAGTAGACCATGTATATGTCTATAAACAATTTTTTTAATCGAGCATACAGACCTTCTTTCTTCATTTGGCTCACTTCCTTGTCCAAAAAAAGCACACCGTACTATATGCCCGTACCCTCCTGTTTGAAGAGGTTGAGCGGTGTCATATTTCTACTGGGGCTGCTTATTATGAGGGGCTCCCACCATCCCTGTGCTGTGCTGACTTCCTCCTGGGGCTGCTTATTATGAGGGGCTCCCACCATCTCTGTGCTGTGCTGACTTCCTCCTGGGGCTGTACCTCTGCTGTGCATATTATGAGGGGCTCCCACCATCCCTGTGCTATGCTCATTATGAGGGGCTCCCACCATCCCTGTGCTGTGCTGACTTCCTCCTGGGGCTGTACCTCTGCTGTACATATTATGAGGGGCTCCCACCATCCCTGTGCTATGCTCATTATGAGGGGCTCCCACCATCCCTGTGCTGTGCTGACTTCCTCCTGGGGCTGCTTATTATGAGGGGCTCCCACCATCCCTGTGCTATGCTGACATCCTCCTGGGGCTGCTTATTATGAAGGGCTCCCACTATCCCTGTGCTATGCTGACATCCTCCTGGGGCTGCTTATTATGAGGGGCTCCCACCATCCCTGTGCTGTGCTGACTTCCTCTTGGGGCTGTACCTCTGCTGTGCATATTATGAGGGGCTCCCACCATCCCTGTGCTATGCTCATTATGAGGGGCTCCCACCATCCCTGTGCTATGCTCATTATGAGGGGCTCCCACCATCCCTGTGCTGTGCTGACTTCCTTCTGGGGCTGTACCTCTGCTGTGCATATTATGAGGGGCTCCCACCATCCCTGTGCTATGCTCATTATGAGGGGCTCCCACCATCCCTGTGCTGTGCTGACTTCCTCCTGGGGCTGCTTATTATGAGGGGCTCCCACCATCCCTGTGCTATGCTGACATCCTCCTGGGGCTGCTTATTATGAAGGGCTCCCACCATCCCTGTGCTATGCTGACATCCTCCTGGGGCTGCTTATTATGAGGGGCTCCCACCATCCCTGTGCTATGCTCATTATGAGGGGCTCCCACCATCCCTGTGCTATGCTCATTATGAGGGGCTCCCACCATCCCTGTGCTGTGCTGACTTCCTTCTGGGGCTGTACCTCTGCTGTGCATATTATGAAGGGCTCCCACCATCCCTGTGCTATGCTCATTATGAGGGGCTCCCACCATCCCTGTGCTATGCTGACTTCCTCCTGGGGCTGCTTACGGTACAGGTGTCAGTGCTGTATGTCACGGTGCTGGTGTCAGTGCTGTATATCACGGTGCTGGTGTCAGTGCTTTATGTCACGCTGCTGATGTCAGTGCTGTCTATCACGGTGCTGGTGTCAGATCACTCTATCACAGTGCAGGTGTCATTGTTGTATGTCACGCTGCTGATGTCAGTGCTCTCTATCACGGTGCTGGTGTCAGTGCTGTATATCACGGTGCTGGTGTCAGTGCTTTATGTCACGCTGCTGATGTCAGTGCTCTCTATCACGGTGCTGGTGTCAGTGATCTCTATCACGGTGCTGGTGTCAGATCACTCTATCACGGTGCACGTGTCATTGCTGTATGTCACGCTGCTGATGTCAGTGCTCTCTATCATGGTGCTGCTGTCAGTGCTGTATATCACGGTGCTGGTGTCAGTGCTTTATGTCACGCTGCTGATGTCAGTGCTCTCTATCACGGTGCTGGTGTCAGTGCCTGTATATCACGGTGCTGGTGAATGAATGAATGAATGAAATACTTATATAGCGCACAATGCGAACTGAATCGCCTCTAGGTGGTGTCAGTGCTTTATGTCACGCTGCTGATGTCAGTGCTCTCTATCATGGTGCAGGTGTCAGATCACTCTATCACGGTGCAGGTGTCATTGCTGTATGTCACGCTGCTGATGTCAGTGCTTTCTATCACGCTGCTGATGTCAGTGCTCTCTATCACGGTGCTGGTGTCAGATCACTCTATCACTGTGCAGGTGTCATTGCTATATGTCAAGCTGCTGATGTCAGTGCTCTCTCACGGTGCTGCTGTCAGTGCTGTATATCACGGTGCTGGTGTCAGTGCTTTATGTCACGCTGCTGATGTCAGTGCTCTCTATCATGGTGCTGGTGTCAGATCACTCTATCACGGTCATTGCTGTATGTCACACTGCTGGGGATCATCTCCTGCACCCTCTTCTTTGCCTACCCTGACCTTCCCTCTCCTCCATTGCCTTCATGCACTCCACAGTCCTGAATTGTCACAATTTCACATATAAAAAAAGAATGCTTGTAGTTGTCGATCCCAAATTCACCTCATACATGTGTTATGTCATTGGCCATGTGGTGGGACAATGTTTGCACAGCTAGTAATTATTTTGTGGCTTCAAATTTGACCTGTAGGTTTGCAAAGTTCGCCTCCCATTGAAGTCAATGGGGCCCGCCGCGAACGTTACGGTTCACTAACTATCGGCTAACTATCGGCTGCGTTCGCGGTCCGCGTTCGCGAAACGTCCCGTCGGAAGGTCGTCCATCACTAGTGCCAAGTTCTACTGGAAAATTAAATCAGCATCTCCATAAAGCTGGTCAGCAGAGGGAAGCATGAAGTGCTGTAGAATTTCCTGGTAGACGACTTTAACTTGATAAAACACAGTGGACCAACACCGGCAGATGACATTGCTCCCCAAATCATCACAGACTGTGGAAACATCACACTGGACCTCATGCAACTTGGACTCTGTGTCTTTCTGCTCTTCCTCCAGACTCTGGGACCTTGATTTCCAAATTAAATGCAACATTTTCCACTGTCCGTGATGATTTGGGGAGCCATGTCTTCTGCTGGACTGCCTGCTTTTCTATTGGGACAGACTCACTCTCAATTGTTCAGAAATGCTTCTAAACTGTGGGGATAAGCGAACAGTTTGGCCAAGTATAAGTAAAAATTTGCTGTGCACTTGGCGGGATGTTTGCTCGCCGAGTGCACAGTCAATAGGTTGTTAATGAGCCTTCCCCGCTGACAGCTGAATAAAAAAAAAAACATTGTGAAATAAAAAAAATAAAAAAACATGTGGGACCCCCCAAAATCCACGCCAGACACTTATCTTTCTACCCCCCTGCCCCAAAGCACCTTGTCACCATGTTGATAGGGACAAGGGCCTCTTCCCCACAACCCTGGGTGGTGGTTGTGGGGGTCTGGGGACAGGGGGCTTATCGGAATCTGGGAGCTCCCTTTAACAAGGGGGGCCCAGATCCAGCCCCCCATGTGGATGAGTGATGGGTACAATTCCTTTATTGAAAAAACAATGTCCCCCGATGTAGATCCATTGTCAGTCAGGACACTCACCGCACCGTCAACCTGGAAAAGAAAAAAAACATCCCCTTGTCATCCCCTTGTGACATCACCTACACAGCATGCACAAGATGTGGTGTCACCAGATGATTCACCAGATGGCTCGGCCCTTACCTATTAAGGAACTAAAGGAACTATCAGGCAGAGGAGCAGGTATTCGGCAGTTAGCCTTTGTCATGGATGTAACGTTATTTCTTCCAGGTCCGGTGATGACATTTTTTTTTGTTTTTTTAATAAAGCATATGTAAAAAACTGCCTCTTGTCTTTATTTATTTTTTACACATTTTTTGGTAAATGAGTATGGGTACAATGTACCCCATACTCATTCACATGAGGGGCAGGATCCGGGGGCGCCCTTGTTAAAGGGGGCTTCCAGATTCCAATAAACTCCCTGCCCGCAGACCCCCACAACCGCAGCCCAGGGTTGTCGGGAAGAGGCCCTTGTCCCCATCAACACAAGGACAAGGTGCTTTGGGGTAGAGGTGCTTGCTTGCCCCTCCCCCTTTCCTGGCCTGCAAGGCTGTATGCTCAGCTAAGGGTCTGGTATGGATTGTGGGGGTTGGGTTGTATTGTCGGCAATGGCTTGCAGCTGTGAGTTAATTTAAATGTCATTTTTTTTCTTTACAAGTGTCAGTTTTGCTGCAGCAGGTTCTATACATGGTACAGAAAGACTAAGGGGACCCCCCAGGCACTATATTTAAAGGAATTTTTCATTTTTATTGTTTTACTTTAAGCATCATTAAAATCTCTGTTCCTTTAAAATCATTTTTTTGTGATAATTTTGCATTGATACATGTCCCCCAGGGCAGTACCCAGGCCCCAATACCATTTTAATGGCCAATAACTTTCAATTAAGCCTTCAAAAAGGGGACTTTGGATTTTTTTATGTTCGGGTCCCATAGACTGTAATAGAGTTTGCGGCTTGGATCCAAAATTTTTCTCTGTTTGGGAGTTCTGGTGAAAAACTGAATCGGGGGTATTCAGCCCATCACTGTCTGAGAAACATCTCTAGAAGGTAAGAAATATATTTCTTTTAACTTTATGTGCATGGTGTGAATGGTAACACATAACAGAAAGTGGGGTTTTCTCAAATTTGTTTGCAAAAGTGGAAATACCCTTCAAGAGCCCCCTTTCCAAACTGCTGCTGTGCGTTAACAGGATTTATTGTGCTTTGCATTAAGGCAGTCTATTTATTTGAATGGGCTACCAACAGACCACGATGGACCGCAATGTACAGTAGAGTGCATAGGTGTGAATGACCTTAATAGTTTCTACCACATGTTTAACATGTGGCACTGTCGGATTGTGTTAGATAAATTGTCACATTCACTACTGAAAACTCACTTTAAAATGAAAAATGATACAAGAAGAATTATCTAATGAGATTTTAGCAACTCTATTGAGCTAATAAAAAGGATCACCTGTGTAGCCCTCCCACTATGCCTTCTATGCCTTCTACATGTACATGTTCTCTGCTGGCCTACTAATAGTCTGACACATAGGAGTTAGCGACCATGCACACTGTTATGTCAGGAAGTAGACAATTAATGTTAAATAGTGTGCCTCGGTTGTCAATCTTACCAAACCATTGCAAATATCTTATATAAAATCACAAAGGAAGCAAGTACGGTAATCAATGAAATCTTTGCCTTTTTCCTTGTAACTTGCTGATTACTTTTCATCATACTTCAAAACGGTAAACCATTGTGAAAGCTGAAAAGTAAGAAAATATTAAACAAGTCTGGAAAGTTAATAAACTCTATCTTTTCACAAAATAGGAAATACAGTAGCTCTCAGTCTTTTGATTGTTTTTCATTGTAATTCCAAGAAAACCCAATTTCAACACTAGAACTGCTCAATTGTTGCACGAAAACCAATTATTTTCCCATGTCTATTTGTCCAGGTTCCTGAGGCATAGCTTACAACTGCACAGTCATTTGTTCCTTGCTAAAAACAATCTTTAGAAGCTCCACTGACATATCACCAGGACTTTTAGAAACATTCAAAGCAATAAACGTAAATTGGAATTGATGATGTGCAATCATGTAGCCGGACATCAATTGTTTATATCATAGAGAACTGAAGATGTCCCTGGTGCCGCTAAGTTTGAGCCTTCACTCGATGCAAATGTTTCCTCTGAAATTATTGCACATGGCTTGTTTCTATCAATTATTTTGCATCTCGGTGGGAAATGAAATCTTTGTGTTCTGAAGGATGTTTGATTTAGCTTAGAATAAACTACAGGACAGAATGCATCCATGGGGCTTGGCTGTCTTCTGTTGACAGTCCAAAGACTCAGAGGGGTGACCGTTTGTATTTCAGGACTGAAATTTTGTAATCTTTAAACGACATTGTTTTTAGTATTTTATACTTTGAATATCAATCTATTAATATTGTAAAAAGCAATATGCAAGAAAAATCAGCAAGATCTAGTTAAAGAGGAACTGCAATCTGCTCACATAATTTGTAATAAAAACAAAACATCTATGCCATTCTGAAGCTTCCCTCCAACCACTTTGCATATTATTTTATATATACTGTGATTCTGCACTTGCCAAATATACTGCAGCAATCTACCTCCACTTATTCTGGCTGCATCCATTTTAACTATGAGCAGCTGAAGCTGCTGCTCGTTCAATCCCTGGATTTACAGAGACACACAGAGGCACACCTACAGCTCTGCAGCCCTTCAGCTCTCATTGGCCCTCTTATGACTCACCCCCCACCCTTCCTGGCAAACCCTAAGGGCCGGTTCACACTGGGGGCGATGCGAGGCGACACGACTTGCCTCGCCGCGACCTGCCGCGACCTCAGCGGCGACTTGCAAATGACTTCTGTATAGAAGTCAATGCAAGTCGCCCCGAGGTCGCCCAAAAGTAGTACAGGAACCTTTTTTCTGAGTCGGAGCGACTCGAGTCGCTCCTCTCAGAACGGTTCCATTGTACAGAACAGGGGCGACTTGTCAGGTCGCGGCACGGCAAGTCGTGTCGCCTCGTGTCGCCCCCAGTGTGAACCGGCCCTCACGAGAATGAAAGAGAGAGCTGTGCATGATGTCAAAAGGCCAAGGCTGATGACCAGACAATAAACAGGAAGTGGGCTGTATAAGGTATTTACTGGCAGAAAAAAATCCAAAGTTAAAACAACAAGGGCACAAGATTTAATAGATGGAAAGATGAAAAAATTACTTAAGGTCGGCTTTAAAGAGCGACTGTTGTGAAACATTTCTTTATTATTTTTCTTCATATTTACATGTAGCTCTAGCTGACCAGAAAAGTGCCAGTGATAGGAGTTGACATAAACTATAACACAGGGGTGTCCAAACTTTTGACTTTCCTTGGCTACATTGGAAGAAGAGGAATTGTTCTGGACCACACATAAAATACGCTAACAATCAGGATAGCTGATGAGCAGAAAAGTTCAGGCAGATCAGTCAATTAATGATTAAATAGGTTTATTATCTTTATCTGTAAATAATAAAACAATATTTTTTTGTAATATTTTTTATTATGAAAGTAAGAGGGAAACATAAAACTAGTGCGATATTTGACAATCTTTTTGATAAACGAAAACGTCAATATCTGGTTGGATGGATATACCCTGTTTCCCCTAAAATAAGACCTAGCGTGAGTGTCGGTGATGGCTGCAATATAAGCCCTACCCCCCAAATAAACCCCACCCTCTTTCCCCGAAAATAAGCCCTACCCTGAGAATAAGACATAGAAGGACTTTAACTAGGGCTTATTTGGGGGGTAGGGCTTATATTGCAGCCATCGTCGACAATCACGCTAGGGCTTATTTTAGGGGAAACAGGGTAGTAGCAATTCTCAATTAATTCTCAAGGTGCTCATCAAATATTTTGGGTATCATTTTGCCTTTCAAGTGCTTCATCCTTGAAAATAGTTACTCACAAATATAGGTGCTGCCGAAAACTGATGACATGAATAAAGTGTGATTGGGAAGAGTGGGATATTTTTTGTTGGGAAGATAAAATGTATAAAAGTCCAGTAAGGAGACACTGTCAAATTTTTATTTGGTGGCATGTGTTCGCAAAATGTAAATGCATTTTTACAAAAAAATTCCCCCCAAAAATTTAACTTTTTACAGTAAATTTAAGATTTTGTGTTGGGCCGTGTCTTGGGCAGCAGGTTACACACTCCTGTGATAACACTTCCCCCGCTTCCTGATTCCTCGCTTAGCTGAAAGTAATTTAGTATCCCCCCCGCAGCTTCCTGGGATATCCATGTCCCACATTCCATGAGGCTGTGGAGCTGAAGTATAACTTATTTTGATGCTGTGTGCTTTTCAAGACCTGTGGAACATCTGTGCATGTGCAAGCTCAAGCCGCACACCAACAGGGGGCAGGCTGTGAAAATGAGTAAGGGACAGCCGGCTCCCAATGACATAGAAATGAAGATATCGGTGCAGAAAAAGAGCAGCACTAGGAAAACCCTGCTCTAAAGAAGACAACACATGGACTTTTAAGTATGGTTTTTTTATTTTATATATCATACAAAGCTACCTATTAAAGAGGCTGCATTTAGCTTTTGATATGGAGGGCGAAGTTCCTTTTAAAGCACTTGCACCTTTTTTCTAAATATGATTTAAACCATGGGGATAGTGAAGAGGGCTTTTGTAAGTGTCCCTCCAATTCAGATTTCATGTTTCTGGTGTTATTTTCCAAGGATTCTTAGCTCTGCCTCCTGCCAATTTGCTTTTCTGCCTTCTAAACAAGCACCTCATGGACATTTAGCATGTAATATGATGATATTAGTGCTGTAAGTGGAAGAAACTGAATCCGCAACATTGAGGAAGATTCAATAAAAGATAATAAAATTAGCACAACATTTGAGTTGTCATTCGAGGTTTTATATTTAAATTAATTCCAAGAATTCTGTAAATCCAATTTGGTGCTGATTTTCTGTTCTCTAATTTTGATTAATCACCCCTTTTGTGTAAATCCCTCTTGCTCTACTCCTTCACTCGTATTTTATTAACTATTTTAGACAGTTTCAGTGTCTGATTTGAAACTGTGCAGGGGATTATGAGAAAGTATGAAAAGTGAGTACACCCCTCACATTTTTGTAAATATCTTGTATCTTTTTATGGGACAACACTGAAGAAATGACACTTTGCTACAATGTAAAGTTGTGAGCTTACAGCTGGCATAACAGTGTCAATTTGCTGTCCCCTCAAAATAACTCAACACACAGCCATTAACCTCTAAACCACTGACAACAAAAGTGAGTACACCCTAAGTAAAAATGTCCAAATTGGGCCCAATTAGCCATTTTCCCTCCACGGTGTCATGTGACTCATTAGTGTTACAAGATCTCGTGAATGGGGAGCAGGTGTGTTAAATTTGGTGTTATCACTCTCATTGCAAAGAACTCTCTGAGGATCTGAAAAAAAGAATTGTTGCTCTACACAAAGATGGCCTAGGCTATAAGAAGATTGCCAAGATCCTGAAACTGAGCTGCAGCACGGTGGCCAAGATCATACTGCGGTTTAACGGAACAGGTTCCACTTAGAACAGGCCTTTCCACTGTCGACCAAAGAAGTTAAGTGCACATGCTCAGCGTCATATCCAGAGGTTGTTGGGAAATAGAGGTATGAGTGCTCTCAGCATTGCTGCAGAGGTTGAAAGGGTGGGGGATCAGCCTGTCAGTGCTCAGACCATATGCCGCACACTGCATCAAATTAGCCTGCATGGCTGTTGTCCCAGAAGGAAGGCTCTTCTAAAGATGATGCACACGAAAGCCCACAAACAGTTTGCTGAAGAATGCCCTGTGGTTTGATGAGTCCAAGAAAAAATATTTTGTTCAGATGGTGTCAAGCATGTGTGGCATCAACCAGGTGAAGAGTACAAAGACAAGTGTGTCTGGCCTACAGTCAAGCATGGTGGTGGGAGTGTCATGGTCTGGGGCTGCATGAATGCTGCTGGCACTGGAGACCTACAGTTCATTGAGGGAACCATGAATGCCAACATGTACTGTGACATACTGAAGCAGAGCATGAACCCCTCCCTTCGGAGACTGGGCCACAGGGCAGTATTCCAGCATGATAATGACCCCAAACACACCTCCAAGATGACCACTGCCTTGCTAAAGATTCTGAGGGTAAAGGTGATGGACTGGCCAAGCATGTCTCCAGACCTAAACCCTATTGTGCATCTGTGAGGCATCCTCCAATGGAAGGTGTAGGAGTGCAAGGTATCTAACATCTACCAGCTCTGTGATGTCATCATGGAGGAGTAGAAGAGAACTCCACTGGCTACCTATGAAGCTCTGGTGAACTCTATGCCCACAAGGGTTAAAGCAGTGCTGGAAAATAATGGTGTTCCCACAAAATATTGACACTTTGGGACCAATTTGGACATTTTCACTTAGGGGTGTACTCACTTTTGTTGCCAGCGGTTTAGACATTAATGGTTGTGTGTTGAGTTATTTTGAAGGGACAGCAAATTTACACTGTTATACAAGCTGTACACTCACTACTTTACATTGTAGCAAAGTGTCATTTCTTCAGTGTTGTCACATGAAACAATAAAATATTTACAAAAATGTGAGGGGTATATTCACTTTTGTGAGATACTGTATTTAAACTCAATCAGTTAAACCTGCAGCTTTGATTGAAATAATACCTTGTGATGCTGCCATGAAGGTCCTTGTTCTAATATTGCCTGTTATAGGACAACAACACTCATCCTTTTCCCTAATCAGGCTCTCTTTGCTTTTCTGTTACAAGGACTTATGTATAGAGACAGGGCCGGCGCTACCACTAGGCGGACTAGGCAATCGCCTAGGGCGCACTGCCGCCTAGGGCGCCCGGCCGCTGGTTATTTTATTCCTGGCTGCCTGCACAATGTCCTCCTTGCTGCAACTACTATGTCAGTGCCATGTCAAGCAGCGGCGCCATCCGCCCTCCCCCTCGCCGCGCTCTGGCTTTCCACAGTAATCCTCCTCACTGTTCAGACCTATAGGGCACCGCACCGCCTCAGTGTCTCAGGCAGAAGCCACCCCCCTCCTTCCCTCCGCTCTCTGTCAGACTCTGTCAGACTCAGTCCTCGCTCTGTGATGATGATGATGATGATGACACACAGACACTGTAGACAAACCAGTAGCCGCCCCCCTCCACTTCAGTCCGATCATCCGATCTGTAGTTATGAGTTATGCCACACTCACACACAGGCAGACACACTGCAGCCGCTCACCCTCCCGCCCCCCACCCCCACCTGTCAGTCCGACGGTCTGGGAGAGGGACATTAGCTATGATGATGAGTCTGTCTGTCTGACTCACACACAGGCACAGTAGCAGCCGCTCCGCCCCTCCGCTCTCTATCAGTTCTCTGTGAAGGCTTTGATAGCACGGAGCCCCTGGCCCCGCCCCCACGCTCTCCTGGAAGTTCCTGGAACGAAGGATGGATCATGGATGGATGCAGGCAGAGGCAGCATGCATGCATCATGGGATACAGCGTCAGCTATGTGCAGGGTCAGGTACGTGCAGCCTGGAACAGGAAGAGAAGAGGCACCGCACCACACGAGGCAGGTACACAGGCTAGCAAATACAGTGGAGTTGGTGTCAGCAACAGGTGTTAGGCCCCTTTCACACTGGGGTGGTATTCAGGCGTTACAGCGCTAAAAATAGCGCCTGTGTAGCGCCTGAAAAAAACCGGCCCCTTTAACTCCAGTGTGAAAGCCGGAGGGCTTTCACACTGGAGCGATGCGCTGGCAGGACGGTGAAAAAAGTCCTGCTAGTCGCATCTTTGGAGCGGTGAAGGAGCTGTGTTTTCACCGCTCCTATACCGCTCCTACCCATTGAAATCAATGGGACACCGCGGCAATACCGCCGGCAAAGCGCCGCTGCAGCGGCGCTTTGCGGGCGGGTTTAACCCTTTTTCGGCCGCTAGCGGGGGTTAAAACCACCCCGCTAGCGCCCGCAGACCGCCGCTAAAACGACGGTAAAGCGCCGCTAAAAATAGCGGCGCTTTACCGCCGACGCCGCTCCCGCCCCAGTGTGAAAGCAGCCTTACTGGTGTGACCGTGAGGTAAGTAAAAAACTGTTGCTTTCTCTCTGTTACACCCCTTTCACACTGGGGCGTTTTTCAGGCGCTAGAGCGCTAAAAATAGCGCCTGCGTAGCGCCTGAAAAAAAACGCCCCTTTCACTCCAGTGTGAAAGCCGGAGGGCTTTCACACTGGAGCGGTGCGCTGGCAGGATGGTGAAAAAAGTCCTGCTAGCCACATCTTTGGAGCGGTGAAGGAGCGGTGCGTGTATTCACCGCTCCTAAAATGCTCCTACCCATCTAAATCAATGTGGCAGCGCGGCTATACCACCGGCAAAGCGCCACTGCAGCAGCGCTTTGCGGGCGGTTTTAACACTTTTTCGGCCGCTAGCGGGGCAGTTTTAACCCCCGCATACCGCCGCTAAAACAACAGTAAAGGTCCGCTAAAAATAGCGGCGCTTTGCTGCTGAAGCCCGCACCACCCCAGTGTGAAAGGGACCTTAATGTGAATGACATTATGTGAATGTGATGACCATGAAATGTAATTTTAAAATGTGAGTGTATATATATCTATTATATTGACTGTTGACTGATCTGCCAAATGTTCCCCCAAGTCTATAATTTATGCACGCTAGTGAAGTGGCTTTGATGGGCTCTGGTGAGGCGGAATTGTTGAGCGCTGGTGAAGCAGTAGTTATGGGCATTGGTGGGCGCTGGTGAGGCGGCATTGTTGAGCGCTGGTGAAGAGGTATTGATGGGCGCTGGTGAAGAGGTATTGATGGGCGCTGGTGAGGAGGTATTGATGGGCGCTGGTGAAACGATATTGATGGGCGCTGGTGAAGCGATATTGATGGGCGCTGGTGAAGCGATATTGATGGGCGCTGGTGAAGCAGTATTGATGGGCGCTGGTGAAGCAGTATTGATGGGCACTGGTGAAGCGGCATTGATGGGCACTGGTGAAGCGGCATTGATGGGCACTGGTGAAGCAACATTGATGGGCGCTGATGAAGCAGTATTGCTGGGCCCTGGTGAGGCTGCATTGAAGGGCGCTGGTGGCAGGGGAGGGCTGGTAGCCTTAGGCCTGGGGGGCAAGTCCAGTCAAGTAGCCCATTTAACCACCAAATTAGCTCCACGTTGCCTGCACAGAGAGAGAAATCGCTTCACATTGCCCACACAGAGAGAGAAATCGCTTCACATTGCCCGCACAGAGAGAGAAATCGCTTCGCATTGCCCACACAGAGAGAGAAATCGCTTCACATTGCCCACACAGAGAGAGAAATCGCTTCACATTGCCCGCACAGAGAGAGAAATCGCTTCACATTGCCCACACAGAGAGAGAAATCGCTTCACATTGCCCACACAGAGAGAGAAATCTCTTCACATTGCCCGCACAGAGAGAGAAATCGCTTCACATTGCAGGCACAGAGAGAGAAATCGCTTCACATTGCCCGCACAGAGAGAGAAATCGCTTCACATTGCCCACACAGAGAGAGAAATCTCTTCACATTGCCCACACAGAGAGAGAAATCTCTTCACATTGCCCGCACAGAGAGAGAAATCGCTTCACATTGCAGGCACAGAGAGAGAAATCGCTTCACATTGCCCGCACAGAGAGAGAAATCGCTTCACATTGCCCACACAGAGAGAGAAATCGCTTCACATTGCCCGCACAGAGAGAGAAATCGCTTCACATTGCCCACACAGAGAGAGAAATCGCTTCACATTGCCCACACAGAGAGAGAAATCGCTTCACATTGCCCACACAGAGAGAGAAATCGCTTCACATTGCCCGCACAGAGAGAGAAATCGCTTCACATTGCCCACACAGAGAGAGAAATCGCTTCACATTGCCCACACAGAGAGAGAAATCGCTTCGCATTGCCCACACAGAGAGAGAAATCTCTTCACATTGCCCGCACAGAGAGAGAAATCGCTTCACATTGCCCACACAGAGAGAGAAATCGCTTCACATTGCCCGCACAGAGAGAGAAATCGCTTCACATTGCCCACACAGAGAGAGAAATCGCTTCACATTGCCCACACAGAGAGAGAAATCTCTTCACATTGCCCGCACAGAGAGAGAAATCGCTTCACATTGCAGGCACAGAGAGAGAAATCGCTTCACATTGCCCGCACAGAGAGAGAAATCGCTTCACATTGCCCACACAGAGAGAGAAATCGCTTCACATTGCCCACACAGAGAGAGAAATCGCTTCACATTGCCCACACAGAGAGAGAAATCGCTTCACATTGCCCACACAGAGAGAGAAATCGCTTTACATTGCCCGCACAGAGAGAGAAATCGCTTCACATTGCCCGCACAGAGAGAGAAATCGCTTCACATTGCCCGCACAGAGAGAGAAATCGCTTCACATTGCCCACACAGAGAGAGAAATCTCTTCACATTGCCCACACAGAGAGAGAAATCGCTTCACATTGCCCACACAGAGAGAGAAATCGCTTCACATTGCCCGCACAGAGAGAGAAATCGCTTCACATTGCCCACACAGAGAGAGAAATCGCTTCACATTGCCCACACAGAGAGAGAAATCGCTTCACATTGCCCACACAGAGAGAGAAATCGCATGTTATAATATCTCTCTTGTCTCATAGTGTTTATTTTACAGTGTGTTTTTATAACGTTGTCATGTTATTTATCTATCTTATTTTTGTGAGTCTTGTTGACAGTTGATACATGTGCAATGCTGCTATTTTATGTTTTGCAAATGAGAAAATGTTAACAAATAAAAATCTACTATTTTATGGTTTATCATTTAGAATTATTTGATACAAAAGCTGGTTTGGGGCAAAACGGTAACATTTCCACAATTAGCTGGTCTAGCAGTGCTTGCATGCAAAATAGTAGCGGTCATTAAAAAGGTGGGGTGTACATGGGAAGGGCAAAGGGGGTGGAGTCAGGGGTGGAGCCAATGGGGGGGGGCGGCAAAATGAGGTTTCGCCTAGGGTGTCAAAAATCCTTGCACCAGCCCTGTATAGAGACTACAAATGGTTATTTCATCATAAATTAGGCAAGCATGGATCCACTCCAGTCACCTTTAGGAAGCCCAGACAGAAAAATGCCTTGCAGCCAGCATTGGAATACACGTAGACAGGAAGCAGTTGCAAAGAAGCTGCATTAGATCTTCAGAGTTTCATCAAAGAATGAAAGGTCAAAAAAGTTTTTTTGATTACAAAAACTGGCAATTATTTTGGATGTGGAGGGCTTTCACAAACGAAATGCCATTCAGTTAAGGTTTACATATTTCATATGCACAGGAAACAAAACAAAAGCCGAGCACATTTAAGAGAAACCACCAGTCCAACGCATTTCGGAGACTGAGAGGGAGCAATTCAGGCTTTGAAACACATTGGATTTTATTGATGTTAATACATTTGAGACTTTCATTTATCTATTGTTATCATGATTCGCCTCCTTACTCTACATCTTGTGGGCTCCCCTATATCCAGCAATGTTGATGTTGACATGGTACACCCAACCTTGGGATGTGTTTTTGAAAATCTCTTGGGAATTTACTGTGGATTCCTGTTATTTAAACCTTTCACAAGTTGGTGTTTACATTTGCCAAGGTGAACTGCATATATTGATTCCAATTTACCTGTCCTGCTGTTACTCTTCATTTATTATTGTTTAGTTTTCTAGTAAATATTTGTTTGTGAAGATTTGTCAGCTTGAAGAGCAAACTACATAAACAAGACTTTTATGCTGGATTGCCGAGCTTCCCCATAATAATTTGGGGTGTTTGATTGTGGATTTTTTATTTTCTCAGGGACTCAATAATTATTTGAATTGCCTTAAATGATTCTATAATTAAAGGGCAAGTGAACCACAGACTACACTATATTGTGAAAAGTATTGTGACGCCTGCCTTTATACGCACATGGATTTTAATAGAATCCCAGTCCTAGTATGTAAGGTTCAATTTTGAGTTGACCTACCCTTTGCAGCTATAACAGCTTCAACTCTTCTGGGAAGGCTGTTCACAAGGTTTAGGAGTGTCTATGGGAATGTTTGACCATTCTTCCAGAAGCGCATTTGTGAGGTCAGGCACTGATGTTGGACACGAAGGCCTGGCTCACAGTCTCTGCTCTAATTCATCCAAAAAGTTAGGCGTCCCAATACTTATGACAATATAGTGTATTTACAAGGCTTGCTCCCGTTAACTATTGGCAATTTTCAGATAATAACATAGCAGAAATGTCCAGCACATCTGAAGTTACAGATCTCGGCTCATTACTAGGGACCTTCTGGTAACAACATAGCTGCAAAATAAATAAATAAATAAAACACTAACTTTTCAGCGACATTCTGGTCTCCTTTCTCAAGGGGACATACCATCTGTTATCTTGAGAAAGGAAAATACAGTGTTTCTGAAATGTCAGTGTTTTTATTTTTTTCTTATTGCACAAGCTATGTTGTTACTATACAATCCTAGTACAGAGCTGAGACCTATAACCTCTGATGTGCTGGCTATTTCTATGTTGGATTCTTAAGGTATCTTGTGTGGTTGTGCACACTCAAGACATGAAAGATGAAGGTGCAGGATGGATTTTTGTTCAGCTGTGCTACAGTGTCAGAAGTATAATTTCCTTGTCTTGGCAAGTTTGGGAGTTTTTCTAGCCCCAGACACGTATAAGCCTTGGTACACACTAGGGCAACTTGTCAGGGGACTAAGTCGCACCCCATTCAGTGCAATGGAACTGTTCTAATCGGAGCAACTCAAGTTGTTTCAACTTATGCCACGTACACACGTACCAGACTATCCGGTGGACTTAGTCTGGCGGACAAACCGCCGGACTGTCCACCGGACTTTCCAAATGAGCTACCTGCCCACACACGGTACTTTTGCGGTGGACTAGGTCCGCCATACTTTTGAAATGAACGGACTCGCCCACACACAAACAGAGGAAAGTCCATTTATTTTGAACGTGTCTCCAGGTAGACGGGACCAGCGAAGGAGGCGTCGCTGGCCCCGCCACCTGGTATGGAGTTAAGGGGGAAGCCCTACGCTGAAAAAAAGGGCGTGGGGGTCCCCCTCTAGGTCCATATCAGACCCTTATCTGAGCACGCTACCCGGCCGGCCGGTCAGCGTAGGGCTTCCCCTTTAACTCCATACCAGGTGACGGGGCCAGCGACGCCTCCTTCGCTGGTCTCGGCTACCTGGAGCTGTGCTCAAAATGAGCGGACTTTTCTCCGGGCGGGAAAAGGCCGTTCATTTCAAAAGTTCGGTGGACTAGCACATACACGGCCGTATTTTCTGCCAGACTAGCACATACACGGCCGTATTTTCTGCCAGACTAGCACATACACGGCCGTATTTTCTGCCAGACTAGCACATACACGGCCGTATTTTCTGCCAGACTAGCACATACACGGCCGTATTGTCCGCCGAAATGCGAGTCCGGTGGACGTATTTAGGTGCAAAACTACTTTCTTAGTCCGCCGGACTTTTGGGTAAAAAAAGTCTGCCGGAGCCCACACACGGGCGAATTGTCCGGCTGACTTTTCCACCGGATTGTTTGATCGTGTGTACGAGGCTTAAGAAAAAAGTTCCTACACTACTTGGGGGCGACTTGCAGTGACTTCTATTAAATAAGTCATTTGCAAGCCATGATGACGTCGAACTGTGCGTCGCGGCTTAAAAATCAGGCAATTTTAAAGCCACACTAGTGTGAACCGAGACTAAAGCTTATACTGTACATCAGGCCTCAAAATTTCAAGTTCGGAGCTACTAGCCAGGTCTTAAGAGTTACTCGCCACCTGTTGTTCCACCCAAACCCTACCTTGCCCTGCCCCTAAACACGCCCTTGTAAATGATCTCATGAAATAGCACTGTTAAATGTTTTATTCAGAATTACCTCCAACGCCAGTACACCTCTACCTGCAATGCCTCCTCCAGTTCACCTCTACTTGCAACGCCTCCCCCAGCACAACTTGTCTTCCAATCTCCCCTCACCAGCGTACCGAAGCCTCCAATTCTGCCCCCTCCCCCAATTCTATCATACCTATGCCTCCAATTCTGCCCCCTCCCCCCATTCTATCATACCTATGCCTCCAATTTCGCCCCTCCCCCCCAATCTATCATAGCTATGCCTCCAATTCCACTCCCCCTCCCCCCCATCTATCATATGGTATGATAGATGGGGGGGGAGGGGCAGAATTGGAGGCATAGGTATGATAGATTGGGGGTGAGGGGGGGCATAATTTGAGGCATAGGTATGATAGATTGGGGGGGTGGAATTGGAGGCATAGGTAGGATAGATTGGGGGGGCAGAATTGGAGGCACAGGTATGATAGATTGGGGGGAGGGGGTGGAATTGGGGGCATAGGTATAATAGATTGGGGGGATTCAGACCTATGCCTCCAATTAACCCTCCCCCCAATCCAGCACATATGTTCTCTCAATCCCCCTTTACTCCCAGCAAACTTCTCGTTCAATCCCCCAATGCCTCCAGAACATCACAACAGATGTCACATTTTCACATACCATTGTCCTGCCGCCACGGGGGTCAGGCATCAGTGCACTCCTTGGATGTGTGGGAGGTAGGAGAGGGGCGGTCCTAAGCGGAAGTGGAGAAGGGCAAACCCAAGCGGCGCCGGTGTCCTATCATATATGGTCCCCTATCGGATAGTGTCTGCTGTGTACTGCGCATGCGCAGTACACAGCACACACAGATTCCGAAAATACCCGAAGATGAACGACGCCTGCGCTGTGAGTCCAGGTTCTATCCCCACCATCCAAGTGGACATAGAGTAGGAATATAAAAGAGCCGAGTGCAGAGAGGCCGAGCCCGAAGCGTGCCAAACGAAGCAAGCCCGCGAGGGGCCCTCAGATTTTCCCAACCCTATGTCCGCTTGGATGGGGGGGCTACAACCTCCACTCACGGCGCAGGCGCCGTTCATCTTCGGAGATTTTCCGAAGCTTCTTCTGCCCCACACTGCGCATGCGCAGTATGGGGCGGACACTACATGATGGCAGGACACTATCTGCCAGAACACCGGTGTCCTGTCGAGGTACATTTCTTTTCACAAATCTGCTGCTAGCCTGTGCGGGATAGAGATGTATGAAAGGTGGAGAAGGGTGGCGATGGCTGGTACACTTCCTTGCAAAGCTCGGCTTTGCTGCTAGCCTGTGCAGTGCGGGGGATGTGTGGGAGATGAAGAGGGGTGGTACCAAGCAGCAATGTGTGGAAGGTGGAGCGGGGCGGCGCTGGCTGGTACACCATTTCTTTGCAAAGCTTGTGCTGCGAGCCTGTGCGGGGCAGAGATGTGTGGTCCAGGGCAGCTGTAGAATACATATCAAACTGGCTGCACTGTGAGTGTGTGTCCGCGGCGGGAGGGGAACTGGATACATACCTTATGCAGCACAGCCCTGTCCATACTCGCACTGGTCATAAATACACTCGTCAAATGCGAGCAGACGAATGCAAATTTTGAGGGCTGCTGTACATACAACACTCGTTGGGATAGGTTGTGTAAGGGTGTGTTCTGATGCTGGGGTAAAGACAGCTAGAGGTAAACCTCAACTTATCTTGCGGTATTCTGTAGCTATAAGCAAACAGCTAAATATTGTACTTGCTGCTAAATACACAAAGTACACCTCTAAGGCCCCTTTCACAGCAACGGACTGATCAGGTCCACCTGTCCATTTTTTAGATGGATCTGATCAGACTACCCATTGTATGGAGCGGCGGATGTCAGTTGACACCAGCTGGCATCTGATCCGGTCAAAACAGATGGATGGAGATACATTCGCCATTTAACCGGCAGATCAGAACGGATGACAGTCGGATGGAAACAGACAGGCAGTCCGTTTCCATTGGCCACCCCATAGAGAACGGCGGGCTATGTCTGTGTCTGGGTCAGATACTGTATATCCAGAAAAAAACAAGGCAACAGACATTTATTCTTAAATTCACTGTATATGCAATACACTTTAGTAAATTAGGCCCACTCTTAGCCCTTGTACACACGGTCGGAGATTCCGACGGAATGTGTCCTATCAGACCGTTTTGTCGGATATTCCGACTGTGTGTGGTCTGCATCGGACTGTTTCCATCGGAATATCCGACGGGCCAAGTTTTCCAACTTGCCGGTAAAATTTTCAGACAAAATGCTCCTATCGGACATACTCCGATCATGTGTAGCCTACTCCGACGGACAAAGTGCCATGCATGCTCAGATCAAATGTCTAGACCAAAGCTATTGGCTACTAGCCTGAATGTAGTCCCGTCGTAACGAAATAACGTCATCACTTTATGTACAATCGGATTTTCCGACAACTTAGTCCAACCGTGTGTATACAACATCACTTCCGGACCTCTTCCGAAATGAATCCGTCGGAATTACTCCGACGGATTTGGTTGTCGGAATCTCCAACCGTGTGTACAAGGGCTTAGAGTTTAGAGTTTTTTTTTTACTTAGAGTGTTCTTTTGTATCTTTTTAATGCAAGGTCTTTTTTTAACTATAACTCATTTTTAACTATATGTCACAGGTAAACTATAGTACTTCCAAAAGAGTAATCAAGTTTTTATGCTATCTATAGAATAATATTTTTTGGCCTTCAAAAGCTTAGATGACAAGAAATTAATTATGGTAAATCATAATTGGCTGTGTTTTTAAAATGTTTCTTTCAATAACAAGTAATTGGAGAGTAAAAACAGAACATTTTGAAATGTCTGTCTGTAAAACAGCCAAAAAATAGTTGAAGTTGACATACATTAAATGATATATTCTGCATGAAAGATCCTTTGTGTGTTCCCACTTCCCAAAAAGTCAATTTTTCCCCAGATTGTTGAGTTCCTTCTAAATGAGTGATTAATTACTTGGACTACTGTAATTTATTGAGGTTATGAACCACACAGAAGTTTATGCTTTGCAATTCATTTGCAGCTTTACATGATCAAACACAATGGTTGTTTAACACAGTGACTGAATATAAATCAATAGAGTCATGCAGGGTGGCGAAAGTCTAAGTCACAATCCATCAGGAAATTGGTACCTTAATAGTAAGCATTAATTGCTCAATAAATTTAACTGCTTACCTGAGAAAAAACGACATGGCTTTATTTTGCAAAGAGCTTTATTTCCTAAAAAGTTGCCATATACAGTATTTGCTGTGCCCGTAGTAAAACTAAAATCCTTGAAATAACAGCTAGTGCTTTTTCAATCTCTCTCACTCTTTTCCAAGGACACAGATTGGCTACCTGAACAGTGTTCTAGTCATAGAACCAGGATGTTTTTTTTTTGGGAAGGACAGATTTTATTTTTTAAATAATGGAATATGAAAAAGAATGCCCTATAAATCAGAAAAGGTTCGGTATTGCGTTCTTATTAAAAAGAAAAAAAGTCTCACTGCTGAATTAGCAAGATGTCTAGTGTCCAGTCATGTGGGAAACTGAATTTTTAGATGCCATTTCTCCTAGATAGCCCTGGACATCCTAGTCGTTGCCTAGCAACCATTGCCGCCATCATTAAATAAACTAATGGGTACAGTAAATTCTATGAGGTAGATAGGCTAACAAGCTATTCACTAAAGATTATTAACATAAGGGGAACAATATTCTTGTTATTAGTACCTGGGCATGACAGGGGCAGACTCTGGGACTCTAAGATTGCTGTGGTAGCTCTAGGATTACTTGGTTTAATTGTAGTTGTAGCTCTTGGAGTACTGTGGTGGTTACTTCGGGTATTGTGGTGCTGTAGAATTACCAGACCCAGTTAGGGTTGTGGCTCTAGAATTCCTGAAACAGCTCTAAAAAAAAAAAAAAATGTGGGTGGGTTTTTTTTTTCTCTCCGCTCCCTCCCCCCTTTTTCCCCCCTCTCCTTTTTCCCCTCCCTTCATTTCTCCCTTTCCCTGTCCTCCAACCCCATGAAACACCTCAGCATGTTGACAGGTGGCATAATGAAATATGTTTATTTAGATATATATAATTCATGTTTTGTTTTTTAGTATTGTATATGTATACATACATATGTTTTTCTTTTATTTCATTTTATTTTCTCCTTACAATATAGAACACTGTTATCAGCTCCTGAAGAAGCGTTATTCAATAGACGCGGGACATGTAGAGCACCAGAACATATTTAAGTTTCGACTGTATATTTGATATCCTCTATTTTATATTTATATAAATGTGTATTTCTTTTTTCCTTTTTGGAAACTCTGAGTGGATTATATTACCCTTGATAGGATATCAATTAGGACTTAAATGTGTATGTATAAGGAGGAAAAAACTTTGTTGTGTTTGTATTTTTAATTTTGACTGTTTACATTTTATACATAATCTGTTTTGATAATAAATAGAGATAATTTCTCTTGAACATATCAGTTGTTTTTACAACTTCTTTTATGCCTAAAAAGTCCAATTGAACCCACATTTTTTTCTTGAGGTCTTTTATGTGAAGGTTCCCTTATCTACATTTTTTATTTTTTATCCCCAACTCCCTATTTCCTGAAAATGTTTAAATTTGCATAGTTTCACAGTTTGACCGCTTCATCAGGAATTACAGGAAATACAGCTGAAAAAAATATATAGATATAAAAAGAAACATTCATAATGGAAAGACAATAATATTGCAATTCTGGTGTTGTTTAGGGGAAAAATGGGTTGGGAGGCATAAATGGGCAGGATTCCTGCCCATTAGCAGGTAGAGGTGACCTGGAGGAGATGCTCACTGGTGCACTGTTGAAGGTAGGAGAGCTCTGTTAGCATGGTATCATACAGATGAATCCCTTTTGGTTACAATTTTGCTACTTTATTTTAATTTTAAATTTTTATGTTTTCTATATATTATTATTTCAGATCCATTCTGGTATTTATTTTACAGTATGGCCATGCATAATCTGCCGTCATCAGCGGCTAGTCTACAAACCTTATAACCAACGGTGTTCCTGTTTCATTAACTCCATTACACTCCTCCTCCGGGTCTTATTTAATTACTTTATATATGCCCTTGCCAACAGGTAGATATCAATTAGCCCCTTAGACGTTCACCCTCTCACACTATAGACCAAAAAACTGTGGTGCACTGTAAGACTGTAACGTGACTGTGTATTCATGTAAGAAAACAGGACTTTTGGGTAGCTATTCTGAAATAAAACCTTTAGGGTTGGTTGTGTAGTATAGGTTTATTGTTTGATTAGGCAGAGAAAGTCTCCCTTTAAACTCACGTCTTTCACGTGTTTATCCAATTTTCCTTTAATGTTTTGATTTACATTTCACATTTTCTTGTAAAACAATATTATTTTAATTGAGTCTATGAAGATGATGCATATTGAATGTGTTAAGATATGTAATTACACAGAAGCAGAGACCTGCTAAAATCCAATTTGATACAGTATCATTTAGCATTCTATTCTTAGGGCGTAATAAAATCTAGCGTGTGTTAAACACTAGTCAGCTTAATGAGAAGTTAATGGGAAACCATCCCTGAAAAAGGGAAATTTGAATATGTGCTAAATGCATTAAATTAGCATCAGCCTATGCAACACTGCAATCATTAGCACTCATACACACCATTGCACCTGTGGATGGGCTCCTTCCCTCTGACCCTTTATTACTATAAGCTCTCATTTGTTCATTTTCATATTAATTGCATGGCCTAGCAGAGATAATGCCTGTACTGGATGAGCACAAGAATGAATCATTGAATTGCAATACTTATTTTATTTGCATAACCACTCTTATTTGGGTCCACAAAAAAAGCAGTCTTCATATTTTATCATTAGACAGCTAATTCCCTGTGATATACAGTGCCTTGAAAAAGTATTCACCCCCTTGGCTTTTTACCTATTTTGTTACATTACAGCCTTTAGTTTAATGTTTCTTTTTAAAAATCTGAAGTATATGTGATGGATCAGGACACAATGGTCGAAGTTGGTGAAGTAAAATTAGAAAAATATATACATAAAACTATTTTTCAGAAATAAAAAAACTGATAATTGGCATGTGCGTATGTATTCACCCCCTTTGTTATGAAGCCCATAAAAAGCTCTGGTGCAACCAATTACCTTCAGAAGTCACATAATTAGTGAAATGATGTCCACTTGTGTGCAATCTAAGTGTCACATGATCTGTCATTACATATACACACCTTTTTGAAAGGCCCCAGATGCTGCAACACTTAAGCAAGAGGCACCACTAACCAAACACTGCCATGAAGACCAAGGAACTCTCCAAACAAGGGACAATGTTGTTGAGAAGCACAAGTCAGGGTTAGCTTATAAAAAAAAATCCAAATCTTTGATGATCCCAAGGAGCACCATCAAATCTATCATAACAAAATGGAAAGAACGTAGCACAACAGAAAACCTACAAAGAGAGGGCCGCACACCAAAATGCATGGACCGGGCAAAGAAGACATTAATCAGAGAGGCAGCACAGGGACCTAAGGTAACCCTGGAGGAGCTGCAGAGTTCAACAGCAGAGACTGGAGTATCTGTACATAGGATGACAATAAGCCGTACGCTCCATAGATTTGGGCTTTATGGCAGAGTGGCCAAAAGAAAACAATTACTTTCAGCAAAAAACAAAATGGGATGTTTTGAGTTTGCGGGAGACACCCAAAATGTATGGAGGAAGGTGCTCTGGTCTGATGAGACTAAAAGAACATGTTTTTCAGCAGTCGGGACTGGGAAACTGGTCAGAGTTGAGGGAAAGATGGATGGTGTTAAAAAATATTCTTGAACAAAACCTGTACCACTCTGTGTGTGATTTGAGGCTAGGACGGAGGTTCACCTCTCAGCAGGACAATGACCCCCAACACACTGCTAAATCAACACTTGAGTGGCTTAAGGGGAAATATGTAAATGGGTTGGAATGACCTAGTCAAAGCCCAGACCTCAATCCAATAGAAAATCTGTGGTCAGACTTAAAGATTGCTGTTCACAAGTGCAAAAAATCCAACTTGAAGGAGCTGGAGCAGTTTTGCAAGGAGGAATGGGCAAAAATCCCAGTGGTAGGATGTGGCAAGCTCATAGAGACTTATCCAAAAGCAACTTGGAGCTGTGATATTTATTATTATTATTATTATTATTATTACTATCTATTTATTGTTTGCTTCATAATAAAAAAAAAATCTTCAAAGTTGTGGGCATGTTCTGTAAATTATATGATGCAAATCGTCGACAATCCATGTTAATTCCAGGTTGCGAGGCAACAAAATACGAAAAATGCCAAGGGAGGGTGAATACTTTTGCAAGGCATTGTATCTTTATTTATGTAAAGCAGAACTTGTACTTTACCTGGAGTAACAACAGGTTTGCTTTAAAAATCAGCACAGAGAATTTATACTTGCCCGCCTTCCAGCATGAACCTGATCTGTTGTCACAACTCTACAAGAACCTGTATTTCCCAATATGAAACTAACTTTGCCTGGGCCAAGCACAGTACAATATAGATAGCAAAGATAACTTGCCACAAAATTGTGTCAGTGTTGAACTTTAAGTCTGTACACTTGCAGAGCACTTGAAGCACAAGTTCTAGCCAACACTTTTGCAATTTGCAGCAAATTTGCATGGCAAGTCTCTAGCAAGAGCAAAGTTGCAGTGATGAGTCTACAGCAAGAGCTCTGCAAGTCTACAGCATGACAATTCAGCCACAGGGACCCCTGTGCTGGGATGACTATTGCACAACATAACTGAACCAGAACTTGCAGCAGACTTACAGAATGTTTGCAAAGAAAGTTGATCTGGAGTCATGCAATGCGGACATGCTGCAATTGGGCAACAAACATGTGAAGTCAGGCAATAGCTTAGCAAGTGATTTTCAAACTTGTAGCACAACTGCTGCCATCTGGAAAGTTTACTGACTACAGGCCGCAATAAAATTGTGGTCCTGCGGTCTTCCTTTCTGTTGGTTGCCAAACTGACAACTGGTCCTGTTACATTGCTCTTTTTGCTGGTCTCTGACCAGTCTTGTCACTGCCCCTCCAACCAATGGCATTGCATACAGTGCAGGACAAATGGTGACTGCTGGTCATGCACTGTTTGTGATTATGTAAATGTGTCTGTCCACATTCTAGCACTGGTGATAAGAGGACCAGACACCCATCTTTAGCAGGATTACAGGTTAAGATAAGACAAAATATTGTATATCTCACCCCTTAGAATCAGAACCTCTCAATACTCATCTCTAAACAGCCTTTCCTAGAGGTAACAGGGGATGGCCAGTATATCTAGGACTCTACAAGAGCATTCCCAGTCCATATAGCATCCTCTGGCACTTACAGTAGTTCCCTTCTAGCACTTGCACTACCAAAAGTCCACAACAAGGACTTTACTCACAATGTCCGAATTGTCTGCCACCCAGGTAGTTCCTCAGTTAAGGAGGCAAAAGATCCTTCTCCAGACCAGGAATCCAGGATGATGTTCTCCATCAAATAATCCTTTAGGAATCTTCCCCAGGCACCAGCTGAGGTCCAGACTTCAATTTCCTGTCTCACTAGCTATCTCTCAGGGGTCCAGGAGAACTGGATCCCTCCCTAGAGAGGAAAGAACGCTCTGGGAGGGCCCTCCAAATAATTATCACCTCCCTAGCCGCCTTCCGGACACCAGAGGCATGATAAATATTCATCACTGGCTAGCTGGCTCTCCCTGGCCTATTTTCTGCAAGCTTCTTCCATAAACAGGTGGGAGTAATCAAACACCCAGCTAGGAAACCCTAACCAGACGAAAACAATCAATTACTGCTCCACTGACTGCAGCCTAACTAGAAGATGGCACTATGCACTTGTCTTCAAATTCCTGTTCTAAGGTGACAATGCTACTTGTGTGTGTCTACACCTGAGTAGTTTTGTCACCTGGACATGCACACTTCCGCTGTCAGTTACAGGCTTTTGTGCTGACCCCCATGCCTAAGCATGTTTAGCATTTTAACTTAGAAATTAAAAGCACAAAACAGCATGACAAGTGTAGGGCCTCCTGAACTGTCCACATGATTGTAAGTAGATGTGTAGCAATTAAAGGATACTGGTACATAAATTGGAAACCGCCACAAGGAGCTCTGAACAGCTACAGAAGCTTTATAATGTACATTTTCCAATAAAACAAATTTAAAATGAAAAGACAATCCTGTCTATTCAACATCTAAATAGCTCATAAATGTATAAATGTCCTCTTAAAAAATAAAAAAAATACTACATCACAGTAAATAAAAGGAAAAACCTTCATAGTCTTACCTATGCTTTTCTCTTACAAAAGTTGAGCAGAATGCTTAAATATACTCAGCCCAAAAAAGAACCAGACTTGCACCTTATTGACACTGTAAGTAGCACTAAGTAACAGACCTGGTGTGATACACCTCCTCTATTTGTCTGAAATACAAGTCTATGTGAGGACCCCTGTGTTGAGGGATGTGGCTGTTATCCAGTTATGTCAACACAGAGCACTATAGTGAGAAGGCAGGAAGCATCATTTATTTTATTTTTTATTAAAGGTGCTATTTACTATAAAGTGCTGTCATTACACAGTACTTTACACATATATTGAACATTCACATCAGTCCCTGCCCTCAAAGAGCTCATAATCTAAGGTCCCTAGCTCACATTCATACATACACATACTAGGGCCAATTTAGACAGGGGTCAAGTAACCTATCAGCATGTCTTTGGAGTATGGGAGAAAACCAGAGTCACCCAGAGGAAACCCACACAGGCACAATGAAAACATGCAAACTCTAGGCAGGTAATGCCATGGTTGGAATTCAAACCAACGACCTTAGTGCTGCTAGGCAGAGGTGCCAATCACTTAGTCACTGTGCTGCCCTGTCATTTTTGCTGATAGAAAAAGGTAGAAAAGGTCTCTAACACGCTAGACTGAGTGTACAAACTTATAATATCACAGGAAATCACTGAAAGTAATACTTAGTACCTTTATTAAAGAAATGAGGAACTAAACCAAGTATTAAAGGCATACTTAATATATTGTCACCCATTATTTTTGGTAACTAGGCGAGCATAAAATGGATCACAATGATAATAACACAATTCAACATACAAAGTGTTTAACAGTAAGGACTAGACATAAGATGACATCTGGCGTCCAGATCAGCATAAATAGTAGAAAGGCTACCTCAAGTTCAGCAGTAGTAAAGTTTAATCTACCAAGTGCTGGCAGAGCAGATTTTTGGCGGTGATACTAGACTGCATATGCACTGCCCAACAGAAAGGGAGAATGGTAGAGGAGGGGGCAGGGAACAAAATGGGACATGCAGGATAATTATTATAAGAAGGATAGTCCTTTAAATGTTCTTCTGCAGTTGGAGCCCTTTAAGAGCATTGGTGCACTTAACAACACTCCCAGTTCGGTATAATGCAGTATAGGGTTTGTATAAGTGCTTTATAGAGTGCAGTATGGGTGCCGTATGGATTAAGTATACTTGGTGTCCTGCTCTCAGTGGCTCAGCACCTTCTAGCAGTATCAGCAATGAGCAAAAAGCCCTCTCACCAGTACCTGGGTGCTGCAGTGACCTCTTTCTGTAGAAGGTGGGCCTCCTCACTCTCGCCACAGAATGCCTCGGGTGACTAGGGATGGGAAGTGAAGGGTAAGAGAATGGTCTGTTCTCCCTGCAGCAACAGTTGAGATGTGATTGCTATAGTCCATGCTGTGCTGACCCAGTTATCTCTGCCCCCAGGTCCCAGAAACTGGCTCTGGTTGATAACTCCATGGATAATATGTGTGCACAAGGACCGATGTACACAACTCGGCTTTTGTCCTGCAAAGAGAAAGGGTTTTCCAGTGTAGTCTGGTAAAAGCTGTTCCACCTCGCCCCTTCCTCCTGAATGTCCTATGGGAACTGTATTGTAAAGGTCTATATAGCCTTGATTCTGTGCTTGATGTTTCAGAATACAATTCCCATGATTCTCAGTGTTCTGCATAGGAGTCCATAGGCTTTCCTATTTCTCCCTCTGCTGGCTGGAGGGGATACTGCATCACAACATTCAGCATAACAGAAGAAAGTGAAAGTAAACAGATTGTAAAGAGGGAAATTTCTCCTCCATGTTTGTGCAGTCCAGCACCTGGTTACTTTGTGTTGGTTCCTCTGCTTCTTTATTGCAGTTTTTTTCTCCACTTGACACAGGTTTTATTATTTAAGTTATTGCATAAAAAAAAGTAATACATAGTTTGGGGCATTATGTGAACATGCTCTGAAGTTTACTCATTCCACTTTTGTGAAACTTCATAAGCGCTACCAACACTGCAAGCTAATTATCTATTATTCACTCCCCTCAGGACAAAGTGATTATAGTAATTGTCTGGAGCTTTTGTATGGCAAGGAGACCATTGATTTCACAAAGAAATGTAAAACTGGAAAAGATGAACTGAACTTTCATAGTCAAAAATAAATCTCTCTCGTCATCAATAACCACTGGCTGTGCTCATACTAGCAATCAAATTTAATCGGATACAGATAAAACATAAATAACCGCAGTATCTGTCATTACTGATGACAGCAGAGTCTGTAATCTCTTCTTTTATCATTGGTTTCTAAAAACATGCCAAATACCAGATTATGATTTTAATATTCAGACATTTAGCAGTACTGAGTAAGATGTGACTGGTCTATGTACTCTGTATAGTTTTGCTGAATTTATTGGTGCTATATAAATTAAATTACAGTGGATGTAAACCCGAAATTTTTATTTTTTGATGTCATAATGTAGAGTATAATATTTCCTATCATTTTAGCCCAGTCTTGCCACAAAGAGTTAATCCATCTCTGAGCAATCCTCTTTTATTGGTCAGTCAGATAATTCTTGACAAACAGAAAAAACTTTGTCAAATCCTCCCTCTTGCTGTGAGTGACAGGTGATTTACATATATTGAGCATTAGCCTAAGAGACATGCATTATTTTTTAATCCCCTCCCACTCCTTTCTTCTTCTGCTCTGCCAGGATTGGATGTTCCCCACTTCAGCATGATTGGGCATGCTGAAGTCATGTGGTTACTTTCCTGTCTTTTCACTGGATGTTAGAGATCATAGCAGAAGTTCAGTGCAAGTTCACAGGAGAATATGCATATTGACAAGGGGAGTGTAGAGGTGGGCGGGGAGTCTACTGGCATTACGACTCCACCCACCGTGCTCCAGACAACAGACCCACCCACAGAATATGCAGTTTTTCGGGTCTCATAGCAGACAGAGGGGAGACATTTGACAGGTAAAGATACATGCAGGAGGCATCTATATCCTTATAGATAACCCCTATGGCAGTAGTTTAGAAAGGATGACATTGGGTTTACATCCACTTTAATAGCTAACCAATATGTAAAAATTAAAAATTCCTTTAAATATAGTGCCTTAGGGGTGCTCTTAGTCTACCTGTAAAGTGGCACATCTGTACTGTGTATAGAAATTTCTGCAACAATAATTGCAATCATAAAGCAAAAATGAAATTTTCCCTGCAAGATTTCTTTATTTTGTAAGCAGCAGCTTGCCGAGCAAGTCTGTATGATGAGGCAACAATGTAGTTCACTGGAGACAAGAGACAGACACAGACTTTGGATAGAAGTAACAGGTGCGGAAAAATTGGTCTTTGGGTGTGGGTGGCATCTTCACACTGTAACCCCATAGAGGTACTCTTGATGAAAGCAAGAATTGGCCTTGCTGTCAAAAATTGCAATGATATGCACCTGTCAGACAGGTGCGGAAAAATTGGTCTTTGAGTGACAGTGTCGCCTTCACACCATAACCCTATTGAGGTACTCTTGATGAAAGCAAGAATTGGCCTTTCTGTCAAAAATTGCAATAATATCAACCTGTAAAACAGGTGTGGAAAAATTGATCTTTGGGTGTTAATTGTGCCAATGAAACCTACACCAAAAAAATTCTTCCAGATGAAATCAACACCCACAACGCTAAGCAGCCTAGAAGTCCTGCAGAGATTTCACATCCCAAAAATACTTAATCAGCAACAATGGCATCAGGGGCTTCATAGCTGCTGGTAGTCCAGGACTGATTCATTTTGATAAATGTCAGATGGCCAACAGAGTCTGTGGACAGACACGTTCTATTATCAGTAACAAAACTTTCAGCAGCACTGAATGTCTGCTCATAAAGCACATTGGATGCAGGGCAGCCCAGCATCTCAATTGCATACTGGGCAAGTTCTGGCCAGTGGTCTATTCTCATGACCCAGTAAGCCAGTGGATGGAAAGCTCTCTATCTCTGTTTTCGACCCTAGATAATCGTCCACTATATGACACAGACGCTGCCAGCCCTGGGCGGCGAGGACTAAAAAAATCATGAAATGCATCACTTAGGCGGTCGTCTTCTCCATGGCTTCTCTCTTACCAACAGAAGCCTCAAAACTATGTTTTCCATGACACTGTAACCTACCAGAGTATGGAAAAGGGTTAAATAAACTCCTCTTTAAAGGTGTACTTAAGAGAGGGGACGGGATGAGTTCTTAGACTTTCACCCTTGTAACAGTGGTCAAGGAGGGTTGCCAACCAATAGTGATCCTGCTCCTTTACGCCACATATTCTTGGCTCCTTTCGCAGGCTTTGAGGCATGAGGGAGCCCATGCACAGCAAATTTGCAGAGGCATGAGAAGCAGATTCCTCTGGGTCACTGAGGATTATAGTGTCTGGAACTGCCTCTTCCCAGCCATGTACTACTCTCAAGGGAAAACCATCTCTTACTGTTTGACGTATGTCTTCCTCTGATTCAATGCCTCCAAAACTGCCAGAATCCTCCTCTTCCTCCACCTCCTCCCTCTCCTCTTGTGTGTTCTGTGGCGTAGGAACAATGGTGTCTTCATAAAGGGGGCCTTGAAAGGAAAGGAAGTCCTCTTCCTCCTGCTGATCTGCCTCACATGCCCTGTCCATAATGCCACGCAGAGTCTGCTCCAGCAGGAACACAACAGGGATTGTGTCACTGATGCATGCATTGTCATGGCTCACCATCCTTGTGGCCTCTTCAAATGGTGACAGTACAGTGCATGCATTCATTATGAGCAGCCATTGGCGTGGGGAAAAAAAATCGAGCCAGTCTGAGCCTGTCGTTGTGCCATACTCACACAGGTACTTGTTGACGGCCCTCTGCTGAATGTACAGCCACTGCAGCATTACCAAAGTCGAGTTCCAAGTGGTGGGCATGTCACAAATCAGGCAGTTTATGGGCAGGTGGAAGTCCCGCTGAATTTCAGCCAACCGAGCACTAGATGTGTATGATGGCCTGAAATGACTCCCTGGGTACCTATTTAGGAAAGGCTATACCAACAAATTAAGGACATGTGCCAGGCAACTTTCCCTGCCTAAGGGCGGACAGGAGGTTTGTGACATTATCGCACAACACCATTCCTGGCTCCAGGAGGGCCATGGGGCTGGGTCAGGACAACCACCAGAACCGAACAGACAGACAATAGTCTCCGGAACAGGAACCCCAAAGCACATGATGTAGGTACCTTAAATACCACCTCCCAGAATGCACAGCGGGATAACACTCCCACTGGACCGGTTCCGAGAGAACGGTGGCATTCAATACACCCAGCTAAACTGCATTCTCACACTTGCCGGCGGTGACAGCGACACCTGCGGTTAAGGAGAACCCAGTGCAACCCAGCTGGACTGGTACTGAAACCAGAAATTTTGAGAATTAACCCCAAAACCCAACTGTGGTTTCAGGAAAATTAACTTTGAAAAAAAACATAGCGCCTGCTCGTCAGGAGCCAGCGCTACACTACCATTGTGTAAAATCTGTTATATTCCTGCCTGGGCATGGCAGCGAGTGATACAGAATTTTTTTAAGGTCACAATCGCAACAGCGAATGCTCTGAATTGTGCATGTTAAAACATGTGAAGATGGCTATTGTGTGTGTGTAAAAGGTTAACGGTTCAGTTGACCTGCACCGGAGGTGGTCACTCTCAGTTTTCTGGTGCTTAGATTGCTGTGCTATGTCTTGGAAAATCTCTGTACAATGTGATATTGAGAGTGGGTACATCATACTATCTGCTTCTCTCAGCACTATCTTCATTCAAGCTGACCAAAGTCATATTGTTCTTAAGAGTAAAGATAACTTAACCGCATGCAGACCGTCCACCTGTATTGTACTGTGGCTTGTCAGCAGGTCCCGGCCAATGATTCGTAGCTGGGACCTGCTGATGTGCTGTGTCCAATCACAGTCCAAAGCCCTGTGTTGACATTCAACACAGGGCTCTGCCTAGACAGAACAATTCCTCGCTGCAAAGCAGGGATAAGAAACAAAGATCTTTAGTAAAAAATCACCACACATTACACATTGTTGTGCACATATTTAACTACTTGATTACCAGAGATGTTAGACCCCTTCCCCTACTGTGCACTGTCATTAGTACAGGAACAGTGTATAGTATTAGCACTGATCACTGTACTAGTGTCACTGGTGATGTCAGTGGCAGTAAGGCCCCATTCTAATAGCTAGGAACCACGATCTGTCATTTCCTCTAGGTCAGCCCCCCCCCCCCCCCTTAAGTTAGAAACACACACAGGGAACACAGTTAACCCCTTGATTGCCCCCTAGTGTTAATCCCTTCCCTGCCAGTGACATTTCTACAGTAATCAGTGCATTTTTATAGCAGTGATCGCTGTATAAATGCTATGGTCCCAAAAATGTGTGAAAAGTGTCCGATGTGTCCGCCATAATGATCACTGCCATTACTAGTAAAAAAAAATAAAAAATGCTATAAATCTATCCCCTATTTTGTAGATGCTATAACTTTTGTGCAAACCGATCAATATATGCTTATTGCTTACTTTTTTTTTTTTTACCAAAAATATGTAGAAGAATACCTATTGGCCTAAACTGAGAAAAAATGTGCTTTAAAAAAAAAAATGGGGATATTTATTATAGCAAAAAGTACAAAATCCTGGGGGTTATTTACAAAAATGCAAATCCACTTTGCACTGCAAGTGCACTGGAAAATGCACCGAAAGTGTACTTGGAAGTGCAGTCACTCTAAATCTGAGGGGTAGATCTGAAATGAGGGAAAACTCTGCTGATTATCATCCAATCATGTGCAAGCTAAAATGCTTTTTTATTTTCCTTGCATGTCCCCCTACAGCAATTTTGCTTCCAAGTGCACTTTCAGTGCAAAGTGGATTTTCCTTTAGTAAAAAACCCCCATTGCGTTTTTTTTCAAAATTGACCCTCTTTTTTTGTTTATAGCACAAAAAATAAAAACTGTAGAGATGATCAAATACCACCAAAAGAAAGCCTTATTTGTGGAAAAAAAGGACATCAATTTTGTTTGGGTGCAACGTCACACGACCACGCAATTGTCAGTTAAAGGGACGCAGTGCCATATCGCAATAAATAGCTTGGTCAGGAAGTAGGTAAATCCTTCCGGGGCTGAAGTGGTTAACAGCATCATATGTGAAAGAAGTTACAATGATATTATAGAGCTATACACCAGCTCCTTCATTGGGCAATAATGATCTTCTTGTTGCCTAATGAAAGTGCAGATATATCGAATCAAAATGTTGCTGAATCTTTGTGACAAATAAACGGAATGTGAATAGGAGTTATTATCTATGATTTAGTCTTGGCATTATTTTTGGTATATCACTGCAGCAATCATAAAGTAAAAGGTTGAACATTATTTGTTGGGCACCATATTCCTATGTTTAAATAAATAAAACAAGGGCTGTGCCAACCCTTTCTAACATTTTGGCGAATTGCAAAAAATGACCTGGTCTTTCAGCAGCCAAATCTTCCGAGGCCGAAGCGGTTAAAGTAAATCAAACAAAATGTGAATATAGCATATATCATTTGGCATTGTATATAAAGCTGTCCAACCTAAAATACTTCCAAACTGAATATTTGAATTGTACATTTGCTTTCCGTGTTATATGGAGCCACTTGGTGAAGCCTTTCCTTGCTTATTTCTAGCTTCCATTTAATCAACAGCCAAGTGAATTACATACCAGGAATAGAGCTACAGGCTACCTCCAGAGGATGAGAACAGGTTAAACATAGACACTAGTGAGGTAGAGACACGATGACCTTGTCAGAAACGTTCACAGCCTCCTGCCAGCAATTCTTTTCTCCACCGCACGCCATCGCTAATGGAAAAGCAGTGTAGAAGCTCTGTAAATTATTAATATCTGCATGTTGGCAGCTTCAATATGATAAAAACACAAGACGTTCCTAAGTCAAATATCTGATATAAGACGGATTCCTGAAGATGCCGATTCAGTTGTGTGTTTTTTTTTCTATCTACTTACTTCAACAGGATTTTGGCGTTTACAGTATGCAATGGTCTATTATACACTTTTCTCTGCAAGTAAGCAGCTTGATGTTCCCTTGGGGTGAACCATTTCAGCTTTAATTTTACGTGTTGACTGAGATGAATGACTTGAAATTACTTTCAACTTTCAGCCCATCTAAAATGTCAAACAAACTTTAACCAGCGTGTGCCTGGGGACATGTAGCTCTAGGTTTGAAAAGAGATTGCTAGGTTCCTTGATTCAGCAGAGCCCCCTATGTGTAAGATGGGTCAGAAGAGAACTTTTAGAAAAAAGGCAACCAAGCACAAGATGAAAGAACTAAGCCGTGCAAGAAAAATTAAACCAAAGACTGCTGTATAGAAGACAGTCTAGACTTCATACATGCTATACAACATACAATAAATTGTCTTTTCTTAGCTTGGAGCAAAGAAAAATGTTAGAAAGGGTTGGTACAGCCCTTGTTTCATTCATTTAAATATAGGAATATGGTGCACAACAAACAATGTTCAATCTTTTACTTTATGATTGCTGCAGTTATATACCACAAATAATGCCACGACCAAATCATAGATAATAACTCGTATTGACACTCCGTTTATTTGTCACAAAGATTCAGCAACATTTTGATTCGATAAATCCGCACTTTCATTAGGCAACAGGAACAGATCATTGTTGCCTGATGAAGGAGCTGGTGTATAGCTCTATACCAGGGGCAGGGAACCTTTTTGGCTGAGAGAGCCATGAACGCCACATATTTTAAAATGTAATTTCGTGAGAGCCATACAATATGTTCAAAACGAAATACAAGTAAATGTGTGCATTTTATGTAAGACCAACACTTTTAAAGTACAATAAGTCTCTGAATTAAACAATCAGATGTTCCTTATTAAGAGATAAATCACAGAACAAAGAAATTCGGCAAAGTTGCCAAACATGACATGACCTCTGAATTCTTTTAATAACGTTGTTATGCTGTTGCTAACCAATGATGAATAAAGTGCTTCTTACCGTTAATGCGACTTCTGGTGCTGCATGGTTTTGCTGATGGCTTTGTAGTCTGGTTGATACGTCGTGAGGTTAAGCTTCATGCAGGCGTTGAGATTTCCATCCGTTAAACTTGATCGTAGGTTGAACTTAATGTTCTTTTTTTAATCGATTAATCAACTAATTTCGACTAATTATAACTGTATGTAATGTTGTCATCTCCCCACTGTAATATCCACGTCATCTCCCCCTCTGTGATATCCACATCTCCCTCACTGTAATATCCACATCTCCCCTCACTGTAATATCCATATCTCCCCCCACTGTAATGGCCACATCTCCCCCCACCGTAATATCCACATCTCCCCCCACTGTAATATCCACGTCTCCCCCCACTGTAATATCCACGTCTCCCCCCACTGTAATATCCATGTCTCCCCCACTGTAATATCTGTGTCATCTCCCCCACTGTAATATCCACGTCTCCCCCCACTGTAATATCCACGTCTCCCCCCACTGTAATATCTATGTCATCTCCCCCACTGTAATATGCACATCTCCCCCACTGTCATATGTCTGACTCTGCTTGCTTACCAATAGCAAGCAGTTCCAGGAGCAGATGAGGCGGGTGGTGATGATGACGTCAGCGCGCCGCTCACCTAGGCCTCCGCCGGGTGTACCAAGATGGCCGTGGCTCTGGAGCTAGGCCGAAGCCGCGCCCTTTCCTATGGGCTCAATCCGCGGATCGGCACACCATGCGATCCGCGGATTGAATTACGAGAGCCAGATGTAGCCATCAAAAGAGCCACATCTGGCTCGCGAACCATAGGTTCCTGACCCTTGCTCTATAACATCATTCTAACTTCTTTGACATATGATGCTATTAACCACTTCAGCCCCAGAAGAATTTACCCACTTCCTGACCAGGCCATATTTTGTGATACGGTGCTGCGTCACTTTAACTGACAATTGCGCGTTCATGTGATGCTGCACCCAAACAAAATTGATGTCCCTTTTTCCCACAAAAAGAGCTTTCTTTTGGTGGTATTTGATCACCTCTGTGCTTTTTATTTTTTGCACTAATAACAAAAAAAGACCAACAATTTTCAAAGAAAAACAAATTTATTTACTTTCTGCTATAAAACATTTCCAAAAAAAATGTAAAAAAACTAATTTATTCATCAGTTTAGGCCGATATGTATTCTGCTACATATATATTTTTTTTATTTTTAACAAAAATCGCAATAAGCATTAATAACATATATTGTGTTGGGGTAACAAACACTTTAAAGCCCAACTCCAGCCCAAACTTCTATTTAATTTTGGACCAGGAAGGCGGAGGTTGAGAACCTCTGTCTGATTGTTTTTGTTGTTGTCTGTGTCTCCTTTTGGTAGATTTTTTTCCTCGCCTTCTGTTCTTTTGACCCCTAGCACCTGAATGGGAAGTCTCCAACATTTGGAGATTCCCTTTCACTTTCTGTTTATTTGAAGGGTGACAGATAGAACCAAGGATAATGCTCCCTAATGGAGGCATAGACAGTAATAAAAAAAATGACCAGGCCAACTTTTTGCTAGACAAATTTCCCCCGGTTCCTTTCTGTTAGGATCCCTTAAAAAAAAAAGAAGTTAAAGGAAATTATACCAGTGTGGGCATGGATAGTAATACAAACCTGATATATGTTCTAATTCTACTTCACTTTATCAAAAAGCAAAAGTAAAAATAAAATAAAAAAAAGAGTTTGGGCTAATGTTGGGCTTTAGAAAGAACGCTTTTAAACCCTGATTTCCTTTTTCAAGGAATCCCTCCTCTCACGATTAAGCCTTGCCACCAATGTTGCTAAACCTAAACTCATTATGAATGGAAGCTGTAAGCCCTTGTACACTTGGTCGGACATTCTGACAACCAAATCCATTGGATTTTGTCCGACGGATTTTGTCCGAAACTGTTGCATACACACGGTCGGACAAAGTTGTCGGAAAATACAATTGTACATAACGTGATGACGTTATTTCGTTACGACGGGACTACGTTCAGGCTAGTAGCCAATAGCTTTGGTCTAGGAATTTAATCTGAGCATGCGTGGCGCTTTGTCCGTCGGAGTAGGCTACACATGATTGGAGTATGTCCGATCGGAGCATTTTGTCGGAAAATTTTACGGACAAGTTGAAAAACTTGGTCCGTCGGATACTCTGACGGAAACAGTCCGATGGAGACCACACACAGTCGGATTATCTGACAAAACGGTCCTATAGTACACATTCCGTCGGAATCTCCGACCGTGTGTACAAGGGCTAAGGAGGCTAGGTTGTGGAAGGCTTGGCATCACTTAAAGAGAGGTTTTGGCACATAGAATTAAATTGGGGAGTCAAGCTTGACCGTTCTACCTTTCTCATATATTGTTGATGTGGTAAAAGGTAAATAGCTTTAATGAATTCTACCTAGACAATGACATATTACATTTTATAGCTATAAAAATGGTAATGCATGTATCGTGTATATTCCTCTGACCTTCCTTCATAGCTAATATGTTTACTGCTAAAAAACTAGTGCCTTAAAGAAATATCCAGCCAAAAAACAAACATTTATCACAGTCCCTGCCTTGCAAAAATAATTTTTCCCTGTAGTCAGTCCTTAGCTCTTTTGATGTCCTGTACATTATAAATCATTTTAATATGGAATCTAGGGTTTTACATGGTGGTTGTGTTACATATTTCAGTAGAGTTCAGAAAAGGAGTAGAAAGGAGAGATTCAGAAAAAGCAGAAAAATATTCTCTCTAGTGACACAAGAGCCAACATTTTCATACATAAATGTATTTTATAACATTGTTTTGTCATTTGTAACACTCATTTATCATAAATAAATGTAATAGTAGTTATTAGCTGATGCATTAGCCAATTACTATTATATATTTTCAGGTGACGCTTGGTTATATTTTTCCTTTTCACCCCCAACTATATCCTCTGTTCTTAGAGAACGCTGAATTGTTTATATCCTAAAACTGATTATTTAGTAATTGAAATTAAGACTTACAATGTTTTGCAAACCTGAGCTAAGGCATTAATCAGCCAGACTATTCAATTTTTAATCAACATGCCATGGCTGGCATAGATATCAATGCAAATTAGTCCTACTCCGGCAATTCTATTTTGCTGGCTTTACTGTAATGCAGATTTATACAATCCAAAATTGTAATTGATTTTCTTTTACTGAGTAGATAAGTGACTACGGCATGTCATTGTGCATATTCCTCAAAAAGAAAGAATCACTCAGCAATTCACTGCTCTGCAAGTGCAACTTTTTAGAACTTTATTTTCCCCTAAAACTTTGTGAATGAGTGTTTTGAAAACATCTAATTGGTTTGATATTCATATCTGAAAACTTTAGTTCCATTTAGAGTATATATTCTGTTCTTTTTAGTTGTGGACAAAGTTTGGAGGAATAAGCACTTCTGTTATGCTTTTGCTATCTGTGCTCCTGGACAGATAGATTCACTCTCTCTACTTGTCCTTGTGATCATTGTTACTAGGACAAGAAAGTGATGGGAAATTTAAAAATTTACAGTAGTCACTAGAACTGGAATAGAGTGGAAATCTGCATTTGGGGACACCTCTTCTAGTGATAGCTGTCTAAGGGGGTAATTCCTTTCACCTGTAGAGTTTTCCTCTCACTTCTGGTTTTGTGTCTAGAACTGAAAGTAAAGGGAAATTTCATTAAGTGGACAAATATAGCAAAAATAAACTGAGAAGGGTTTTAACCCGTTCTTATTCAATTCAAAGCACTTTACACAAAACCTGTAGCTAAATAAATATATGTAGGAGGAAGGTAAGACCTAGTCGCCTTTATAGCTGGAAGTCTGCTGCCACATGGGTGGCCTATCAGGGTCTGCCCAGTTGTGGCTGGTCTAAGACCTAGTAACACAACCACTTCAGCAACAGACGGAGGTGTCAGTTCCAGGAGATGGCACCACCCTCCCTCAGAACAACCCAGTACAGTCCATATTATGTTTCACTCAGTTCCCTCATACAGTTACAGAACCTTAATGGGGCACATAGCAACCAAAGTACGGTACTCCACTCTACCTCTAGAGCAGGTCAGGAGTGGAATTCTTACTTCTCTAACTTGTCAACACAAGTAGCAGACTCTGAAAGATGCACGCACCCTTAAAGTGTTTGTAAAGGTAACAATAATAATAATAATAATAAAAAATTACACTGTCTACTTAAAATATTTAAATTTGATTTTTCATGTATATTATATACACTATATTGAAATATTATATCACAAATTGTAATTAAATGCCCCCATTTAAACAGGGGCAGAAAAAGTGGGCCTTAAGGGGGTGGTGGTGCCCTAAACCAAAAATATTGTTGGAAGCTAGTATCATCAAGATTGAGGAGGAATAGGATAGTCAGCATAAGCAGTCTTCAAGGGATCCCACATCCATAGTAAATTCAATCAGTTACAACAGCATCAGGTGCTTGATATCTACTGATCCAAGACTGATTCATTTTTATGAATGTGAGCCTATCAATGGAGTCTGTGGGCAGGCGCACTCTTTGATCCATTACAAACCCTCCAGCAGCACTGAATGTACGTTCAGAAAGAATGCTGGATGCAGGACAGGCCAGTAGCTCAATTGCATATTAAGCAAGTTGTGGCCAGTGGTCTATCCACACGACCCAGTAACCCAGTGGATGATCTGTTGGAAAGGTCTCCAAGTCTGCTCTTGCTCCTAGATATTCCTGCACCATATAATGAAGACGCTGTCGATGGTTGCTTGAACCGATCAAACCTTGGCGCTGAGGACTGAAAAATTGTTTAAAGGCACCGGTCAGATGGCCACCTTCTCCACTGCTCTTCCTCTGACTGAATAAAGTTTCAGCAAGACGTTGTACAGCACCAGTAGATGATATCCTCCCAGGGTCTGGAAATGCATTACACAAACCCTTTTACAAGGCTTCCTGAAGATGTTTCATCCTCTGCTCCCTCTGTGAATGCAGGATGAGTTCTGCAACCTTACCCTTGTAACATGGATCAAGAAGGGTTGCCACCCAGTAATGATCCATCTCCTTGATATCACGAACAGGGTCAGGGGAGCTTGGCTTCTTTTCGCCATGCCAGAGGCTACTGATCAAGGATGCATGGACTGTCCTGTCACCATTTGAGGACCCACAAGGATGGTGAGCAGCGACACTCCATGCATCAGTGACACAATCCCTGTTGTGTTCACTGACCCTCTAGTCTTCCTGCTGGAGCACACGCTTCAGGGTACTTGAGGCAGAACAGCGGAAGGAAGAGGAGGACTTCCTTTCCTCTCAAGGCCCCCTTTATCACGATGCATGCTGACACGATTCTCCTCCTCCTCTTCTTCCTGTGTGTTTGGTGGGCCCACAGGAATGCTATCTCGATAAAGGGGGCCTTGAGAGGAAAGGAAGACCTCCTCTTCCTTCCGCTGTTCTGCCTCAAGTACCCTGAAGCGTGTGCTCCAGCAGGAAGACTAGAGGGTCAGTGAACACAACCGGGATTGTGTCACTGATGCATGCAGTGTCGCTGCTCATCATCCTTGTGGGTCCTCAAATGGTGACAGGACAGTCCATGCATCCTTGATCAGTAGCCTCTGGCATGGCGAAAAAGAAGCCAAGCTCCCCTGACCCTGTCCTGGTCCCATACTCGGTACCTTACAGGTACTCATTGATGGCCCTCTGCTGTGTGTGCAGCTGCTGCAGCATTGCCAATGATGAGAAAGTAAGTAACTCCTGCACTGTAAAGATAAAGTATAAGTAGAATTACAACATGATAATTAGCAAACCTAGCTAAAACCAAATATTTGATACAGATAAAATCTGTGTGACAAAATTGTGACACATGCAAATGGGTGAACAAATAAATAAAATACTATAATAAAGTCAGATGTGCACAACTAAGTGTGCAGTGAAAGAAAACCAATCTGGAAAAAAAACAGTGATGATCCAGTGATAAAGGTGATCAAATAAAATGTTCCAAAAGAAAGTATATTCAAATTCCACTATAACAGTCTAAAGGATGTTCCACGCAAATAATGAATCCCTCCACCGTGAACAGCAAACAGTGCCTAGCCAATCTTCTAAAAGTGGCACCTCTGTGTGTACAAGCCTCTCACCTTACTGCCGTAAGGTTTACAGCATAAATGAGTTTACAGATGATAATCTTCAAACATCCATTTGGTCAGATTGAATGAACTTTTCGATCATAGTCTCAGTGTATAGGGTTTAGATATAAAATAAGAAACAGCCAATACCGTGATCCTGTATAGAAGGGGTGCTTATAACACACATAATAAATGAACTCACTTATTATATGTAATAACTGGCAACAATACAGGAGCGCCAAGCCTGTATCTTTCTGCCCAATCCTTAGTGATGTTGTTCAAATCCCTCCACTAGTAACCTCGATGTAAGGGGGGTTTAGGCACAGAAAAGAAAAATGCCCATAGTGTAAACCCGTTGGGAATTTTTTTGTTACAAGCAGAATAAAAAATAAAGACTCATGTTCTTAAAACAGCGGTAATCCACAAGCGCAGAGCTCGTATACTGGTGAAACCTATTGCTCCAATCCCGACGCGTATAATTCACATCACGTGACTTCATCAGGGGTTGACAATAGGCAGTAATTCCTGTCTTTAAATAGTATATCAAATTGGCCGTTTTTGCGAAGACCACTATTGAAATAAGTAATGTCGGCCATTTTGCCTTGGTCTCTCATGGAAACACAGCTAACAGTTTTGCAGATGCGCACCACACGAGGATGGTAATTAACATAGGGTCCGCTGTGGTCTGGAAAGATAAATTGGCCGACCAGACATAAAAAAAAAACACAAATAAATATTGCGGACTCACAACACATTAGGATGGTAATTGACGGAGAGTCCTCTGTAATCCAGATACATAAATAATAAAACCGTATGATTAAAAAAACGATCATTAAAATTTAAATCAATTATAATGTCCTAAGAGGGGGAATGTTGAACAAGGCTGCATAATAACAGCTTGTTACAATGGATGTGGATGGAACTCTTAATAAGTAAAATAAAAATATAAAAAAAAAAGACATAACGAATCAAAAGGTAGCAAGGAGTCACAGGGATACCAGAGCAACATGGAATAAATACAGGTAAAATTAGAAATAAAATGCATCTATGAGACTAAATAATTTGGACAAGGTGAATCATTCCTATTACATAAATCAGGCAAATAGGGGAAACAGAACAGGGGTAAATAAATATGTCACACTGGAAGAAAAAAAGGGAGGATGTGGATAAGCAACTAAAAATCACTGCTAAAACAGTTTAAATCAAATTCAAAATTAAGTCCATTAGGTGCGAAAGTGTCCATCTGGAAGATCCATTCAGATTCAAGTTGGCTGAGGGTTCTCACCTTGTGACCCCCCTTGCCAAGGTCTGGTGGTTGTGACATTTAGCAAAATGTCTAGACACACTGTGTTTATCATAACCATTTAAGATATTTTGTACGTGTTCTTTTAGATGTATTCTCAGCAATCTTTTTGTGCAGCCAATGTACTGTAGGCCACAACTACATTCTAGAGCATACACAGCTCCTTTGGTATTACACCCTATAAATTATTTTATGTCATAGGTGGTACCATTGCTGGTGGATTGAAACTGTAACTTCTTTTCATTAACACGTTTTGTTCGGGTGCATGCATAACACCTTTTACAAGGATAGACGCTTTTACCCGTAAAGAATGTGAAACTCTTTTTTGGAGGGTCAATCACACTTTTGGCCAATTGGTCACAAAGAGTGGGGGCTCTTCTGTGTATAAATCTAGGTCTATTTGGAAGTAAATCTTCAAGGAATTTATGGGACTTCAATAAGTGCCAATGGCGTATTATTTTTTCAATTTTCTTATGTTGGATATTGTAGTCCAATACTATAGGTACAAGATCTGGTTGACACTCATTTTGTTTTATCGTTAATGAAATCTCCCCAATGCATATGTGTTACTCCTAAAATCTGCTCTTTAATTAATCCCTTGTCATATCCTTTATGTACAAATCTGTCACCAATCATATTGGCCTGTGTGAGGAAATCTCCCACTTCAGTGCAATTGCAGTCACATAATCGGTCCCTTTGGAATGTTAAGCAGACAGTTTTTATGATGACAACTTTTAATCGGTAAGTAGCTGTTACGATTTACATTCTTAAAATTTGATTTGTTGACAAATTTGTCATTGATTCTGGATATTTCCAAATCTAGGAAAGAGATGGTATTTTCATCAATTTGCCAAGATTGTTTAATATTTCTATTGTTCTTATTGAGCACATTGAAGAAATTGTGATCATGATCCCCTTTCCATAACACGAACACGTCGTCAATATATCTTCTGTAAAAAATGAGTTCAGCAGGTGGATCAGTGAAAACATTTTCTTCTTCCAATTGGGACATGAATAGTCCTGCTACGCTGGGGGTAAACTTGGCTCCAATGACCACCACAGTTTTTTGTTGATAGTATTGGTGACAGTACCAGAAATAACTATGTTTAAGGCAGAAGTTAAGACTTTTGACAAGGAATTTCCTTTGCATACAGGGAAGATTTGTAAGTTTACTAAGCCCCCATTTTGTGGTTTTACATTTTTTTTATTCCAAACTTTTTTTATTGAATGAAAGGGAAAAGTACAGGTACCTCAATAACAGGTAAGAATGATACATTTGTAGAGATACGACCAGATCATATTGGTTAAATGTAAACAAGACATCAATCTAATCCGAGATTAATACACTAATGACGTTAATACAATGTATTTAGGATATTTTTGATGAATATTAGTCTAGTATTTCAGCGAGGAGGGGGGAAATTGGACAATGGGAAGTTATGGGATAGAGGGCTCGGGTAATGAGAGAGGACACTAGAGGTGTGCTATGGATGTTATTTTGTGGCTGCAAAGTTGTTTATGTGTGTGACTGTTTGGGGAGAGTTTAGTGGGTTTCTTTGAGAAGTTGATGTGTCATTTGCATCCTCGGTTTCTTGACTTGTTTAAAGGTAGCTGGTTGTTCAGGTTTAAATATGTAACTAATGGTCATTTGTGTGCAAAGGGTAAGGTGTTTAAATGCACATCTTTTGAAGGTATTCTTCAGGTGATTTAAAGTGGATCCAACAAGTCCAAAGAGTAGAGAATTTGTGTGGAGAGTTTCGGGATATTGCGATGAGTTCTTCCATTTCTGCGGTTTTATTTATTCTTTTATACCAATCAGAAATGGAGGGTGCTCTAGGTGTGCCCCATAGAAAGGGTAAGCACATTTTAGCTGCGTTGACTAGCATCATGGCTAGTGATTTAAAGTATGGTGTGTTGTTTGGCTTCTGGAGATTTAGTAGGAATTGTGCAGGTGAGTAGTCCAACGCACATGTGGTAATTTTCTCGATTCGTTTATGGATTTGTTTCCAGAAAACTTGGATAATTGGGCAAGACCACCAAATGTGTAGGAGGTCACCTGTTTCACTTTGACATCTCCAGCATTCATCTGGGTGTGATACATCAAATCTGTGTAGGATGGAAGGAGTGCGATACCAACGAGAAATGACTTTGTAATTTGCATCTTGGATAGAGACATTTTTCAGAGCCTTTGTGTACATTTCAATATATTTTGTCCCAGGAGCTGCTTGTAAGTTCTATGTTTAGGTCCTTGTCCCAGGCCTTGTGAGCTATTCCCTCGTCAGCCTGGATGTTATCCCAAATCATGTTGTGGATCTTGGAGATGACATGATTTTGTGGTGTGTCGCTTAGGCATAGGTTTTCAAAATCAGTTAAAGCTTCAGATAAGTCTGTTTTGTTTTGCACACTGTTTACGTAGTGTCTGAGTTGCCAGTATTCTATCAGGCTTAAGTTTGGCATGGCCCAAGTCGTGTTCATGTGATCTCGGGTTAGCAGCTTGCCATCCTGTAGGATATGATGTATGCGTAGCCCTGTTTCAGGTTGCTTATGGAATAGTGGATGGCGTTCCATCCCTGGGGGAATTGTGGGTTGAATAAGATTGGCGAAAGGGGGCTTGGGACTTTGGAAAGTTTAAATTTATGGTTGGATTGTGTAAAGCATTCCAATGTGGGGCCTATAGTTGGGTGCTTCATAAGGATTTCTGGTAGGAGATTGCGCCTGATCCAAGGAGTCCCGTTGATGGGGTGTAAGGAGAATGAGTTCTCTAAGGTCACCAAGTCTTTTGTCTCTTGGTGTGTGTGCCAGTCTACAATACGTTGTAGGTGACAGGACCAGTAGTAGTGTTGTATATCAGGTTGGCTTATTCCCCTTTGGTTTTAGGTTTTATTAGCTGGTTGTATCTAATTCTGGGGTGTTTTTGGTTCCAAATAAAATTTCTACTTATAGAAACGTGTGATAGATTGTATGAATGTATTGGGAAGTTTGTTAGGGATCGTTTGGAGAAGGTTAAGTATACGTGGTAAGATATTCATCATCTTGACTCTGGCCATTCTCCCGAACCATGAAAAACGTGTTTTATTCCATTTTTTTAGATCTTCTGTGATAGTTTTGAGAAGCAGGAGGAAGTTTTTAAGAATGAGGTCTGGTAGTTTTGCGGGTAGTTGGATCCCCAGGTATGTCAATGCGTCTGATTTCCAGATGAATGGGAAGTTCTGTTTGCATTGTGAAACATGTCGTTCTGTTAAGGTTATGTTATTGAGGGTGTGATTTTGTAAAGTTTATTTTGAAGTGGGCTATATATTGGAATAGCGTGAAGTCTTTGAGGAGATTTGGGAGGTTCATGAGAGGATTGGACAGGAACAGGAGAATGTCATCCACAAACACAGCTAATTTGTATTTTTTTCGGCTATGGTAATTCCGTGGATGTTTGTGTTATCGCTCAATTTACATAAGAAGGGTTCGAGTGTGAGAACAAACAAGACGGGGGAAAGAGGGCAGCCCTGATGTGTGCCATTTTTTATTTGGAAGGCGTTTGACAGGAGCCCATTCACCCGAACTTTCGCTCTTGGTTTTGTGTAGAGAGACATTATAAAGCTTGTTAGGCATTCGCCAAAGCCAAGGTTCTGTAATAACGCTTCAAGGTAGTCCCAGGCTAGCCTGTCAAAGGCCTTCTCTGCATCTAATGATAGGAAGAAGCCAGGGTTGTTTGAGGTGGAGAGCCAGTGGTGAATGTTGATAGCTTTGAGTGTATTGTCCCTGGTTTCCCTACCTGGTCCTTTGATATGAATTTTGTCAGTAGAGGGAGTATGCGGTTGGCTAAAATTTTTGCAAAGATTTTTCGATCAGTGTTTAATAGTGAAAAATGGCAGTAGTTTGAGGCTAATTCACTATCGTTGCCAAGTTTGGGGATGACACAAATATGTGCTTTGAGTAGAGTATTGGAGATTGTGTTAGGCTGGGATAGTAAGTTAAAGGCTCTTAAGAAGGGGGCAGTTAATAGATTTGAGAAAGTTTTATAGTAGGTCATACAGAATCCGTCTGGGCCAGGGTTTTTGCCTAATTTCATTTGTTTGATGACTGAAAGGAATTTTTCACCTTTTAAGGGACCGTCTAATATTCGCTTGCTCTAGAGATATAGGGCTAGGGCTGTATTGTGCGAGGAATTCTGTGATGATGTCTTTGTGTGACCTATTATCCGTATGCAGTTTTTGTTCAGGAGGGAGGTTGTATAGGTCTGTATAGTACTGGGTGAAGTGGTTTGCGATCTCATCGCTGCTGGATAATGTTACAATCTAATTTTTACGTATTGTGGTATTTGCTTTTTTTGGCTTGGAGGGCTCTGGCTAAGAGCTTCACGCTTTTATTACTATGCTCGTAAAAGAGCTTTTGGGAAAGGTAACGTTTTTCCTAGTTTTTTTTTCCTAATTCTTCCCTAAGGCGATTTCTAGCTTGTTCCAGATCCTTTATTGTGGAATGCGCTTTAGCGAGTTTGTGGGCCTGTTCCAGTTTCTGTATTTGTTTTAGCAGGGCATTAATAACTTCCTGTTGGATATGCTTGCGAGGTGATGCGAGTTTGAAAAGTTATCCCCTAACCACGCATTTATGAGTTTCTCACTGGGTCAGGTGGGACATGTCGGGAGTGTCGTTGATTTCAAATAAATTCTTAATGTTTTCTGCAATTTTGGCTATGTGGGTGGGGTGTGTGATCAATGATGAATGAATGAATGAATGATTTGTATAGCGCTACAAATGCGAACTGAATCGCCTCAAGGCACTTGATCCATCCTGTGCTTCATGTTCTTTAGAAGAGGTAGGTCTTTATTTTTTTTCTGAAGGCCCGATGGTTTTCTTCCATGCGGATGTTAGTGGGTAGACCGTTCCATAGCCGTGGTCCTTGGACTGCGAATCTTCGTTCTCTCTTTGCTTTGTAGTGGGATTTCAGGATTAGGAGGAGGTTTTGGTTAGTTGATCGGAGGTTGCGATTAGGTGTGTAATGTTTTATTCTGTCACATAGGTATTGAGGGTCGTTTCCTTGTGTGCATTTGTGGGTGAGGCAGAGGGTCTTGAACGTGATCTGATCCTTTACGGTTAGCCAGTGTAGGGTCCTAGGGATGGGGAGATGGATTCCCAACTTTTTTTTCCTGTAACTAGTCTTGCTGCCGTGTTTTGGACGACTTGAAGGCATGCGATCTGGTATTTGGGTAGTCCTATGTAGAGGGAGTTTGCGTAGTCGAGTTGGGAATTGATGATTGTTCCGACTACTACTGCTTTCTTTTTTTCTGGAATGAAGGGGATAAGTCTACGTAGCAGGCAGAGAAGATGGTGAGGTCCACTGACTACTGATCTTATTTGTGCATTCATGGACATTTCTGAGTCAAAGATGACTCAGAGACTTTTGGCTTTGGTGCTTTTGGGAGATTATCTGTCCAAGGATGGTGGGTGGTGTCCAAGGGGTCTTCATTTTTGTATTTCTGTTTGCGTTGAGGAGAAGAAGCTCTGTTTTGGATCCATTGCGTTTGAGGGAGCTCGTGGTCATCCAGTCATCTATCAATGTGAGGCATTTTTCTAGTTCTTGGTATTGGTCATTTTGACTGGTGATGCGAAAGTAGAGTTGAGTGTTATCTGTGTATGAGTGGAAGCATAGGTCCGTTTTCCTGAGGAGAGGATGGATGTAGATGTTGAAGAGCAAGGGAGACAAGGGTGATCCTTGAGGGACTCCATAGGAAATTTCCTGAGTTTCAGAGGTGAAGGCTCCTAGTTTCAATGTCTGTGTCCGATTACCTAAGAAAGATGCGAACCATGGTAGGTCGGAATCTGTGACCCCTGCTACTTCTTTGAGGTGTATGAGCAGAGTATTGTGGTCCACTGTGTCGAATGCTGCACTGAGGTCCAGAAGTACCAGGAGACATGATTCTCCATCATCTGCTGCTTCCAGGGCGTCATCCCATATTTTGAGAAGTGCCTTGCTTGAGGGCGGTCTTTGAGCGATTGATTTACGAGATGTGTTATAGTGGGAGCAAAGATGTCGGAACATTCTTTCAGAAGTTTTGTGGGAATGATGTCATTGGGTGAAGTGCTGTCTCGGAGGCTTCTGATGATGTTTTTTGTGGTGTCAGTGGTGATCGGGATCAGCGAAAAGTTTGGTGATTGTGTGATGTTCGAGTTGATTTCTATTTTTGCTTTAGTTGGATTAAGTTGGTTGTTTTTTCTTGTTGAATTATTCTTCGGATGTTGTCGGTTTTGTTGATGAGGAAATCTGATAACTCGTTGCAGAAATCTTGCATTTCGTTTGCAAGGGACTCTAGACAGGTAGGGTTCCTAGTCCCGGCGACTAGTTTGAAAAGTTTGCAAGGGCTGTTTAGGGCTTTTGAGATGGTGTTAGAGAAATGTTTTTTTTTTTGCTTTGAAGATTGCTTTGTGGTATTTCATTGTCAATGTTTTGTAGTTTGTGAAGTTTTCCTTTGTAGAATTTATTCTCCATGCTCTTTCAGCTCTTCTGCGTTCCTGCTTCAGTAGAGTAAGAGTGCCATTAAACCATCCAGAGTTTTTATTGCGAATGGTTACTCTGCATTTCAGGGCGACTGAATCTACTGTTTGTAGTAATGCCTTGTTTAAGGAGCTGAGTGTTTGTTCTGTTGAGTTGTTTAGGTTTTGCGTTGCTATTTTGGTTGATAATGTGGTTTAGAAGAGTTCCAAATGTGTAGCTTCTTCTGTAATCTTGTCCAGTGTGTTGTAGTTGAGTGGTTTGGTTTATGGTGGATGTTGTTGGAGGCGATTGTAAATTTGATAGTGTGATGGTCTGTCCACGGTAGTGGTACGTTATCGAGTATGTTGATGTCCATATTTTGTTTGAAGATGAGGTCCAGCATGTGCCCAGAACCATGCGTGGGAGCCTCTATCAATTGCTGAAGGCCTAGTTCTTCCAGTTGATTGATGCAGGCAGTGGCTACAAGGTCTTCGTGGTGTTTGCCCAGAGGTTGAAATCTCAGAGAACCAGAACGTTTTTTGTCTTCAAGGTGTGTAGCGAAATGAGTTCGGTGAAGGGTGTCAGGAGATTTGTCTTTGGTCCTGGGGGTCTGTAGCATAGCAGTATGTGAATGGTGTCTTGGGGTGTTGTTTGGAGAAAGTGTCTCCATGAAAGGCACTGAGTTCTGTAGAGTTGGTTTGACGAGCGCCAGGTGAGATTTGAAGATCACTGCTAGGCCACCTCCTTTTTTCCCAATTCTATGTTCTGTTAGGATACTGTAGTTCTCCGGCACCAATTCTGTTAGTATGGTGTTGCAATCGGGTGCCAGCTTTCTGTGATGAACAGGCAATCTATGTTGTTTTGGGTGGTGAAGTCGTGAATTTCATGTCTGTGCTTGACTGCAGATCTGGTGATGATCAGGGCACATGCTAAGTGCTGAGGTTGAACAGGGGTTTTCTTGAGTTTGGAGGTTGCTTGTCGATTGATCCTTAGCAGATGTTCTTGTCGTAGTATTTTTTGAATGGATGTTGGTAATGTAGAGGTGGAATTTCTTAGCCTGTGGAGGGCGTCCGCTGAGTACTTGAAGTTGCACATGATGAGGAAGCTTGATGTTGCTGGTATGATACGATGATAAAGTGCTGTTGTGATGATGGGTGCTGAGAAGAGGATGGTCCTGTGATGTAGCTGCTACTGGAGTGGTGATGCTAAAGGTGATGGTGACCCCGCTGACCTAGCCGCCCTCCCGTTGATCCAGAGGAAGGCGAAAAACCTCTAGCTGAGCTGGCCAATTGCTGCAGCAGAGGAAAAAAATTCCTTCCTGACCCCCCAAGAGGTGATTGGAGCTGGATCAACTGCTAAGATGTGGTGCCCTTGGGTACTTACCTGGTGCCCTGGAGTACTTACCTGACTGGAGGCGGTCCCAAGATGGAGCGAGGGTGGATCAAGATGGTCACTGAGGCTAGACCTGAGCAGCGGTTATCCTGCCCTTTGGTAGTCTACAGTACCTGCTGCGGTGATCTGATGATGGAGTGGGGGTGTGCTCTGGGTAGGAAAGAGCCTGCTGGACCACTGAGTAGATGGTGGGGGAATGCTGTGGAGGTTGCTGTTGCGGTTCCTTAGGCTATGGCCGGCTGGAGAGGAGGCGAACCGTTGGTGGCTGTGGATGTTGTCCTGGTGAGCTGAAGGCTAATTGGGTGCTGGGTGGGGCAGGGAGCTCGGTATGCTGTGCTGGGGGTCCAAGCAGAGTGTGGTTTGCCTGTGAGGTGCTGAGGGTGTACCAAGATGGCCGCCGAGGTAGGCCTGATCTGCGGGCTGTCCTGGTGCTTGGGGGCTTCCTGTAAGGCTACTGGGCAGTGCGATGAAGCAGGGGGTGAGTCTGGGATGGGGGGAGTACGCAGGGGTCTCCCGGGGACTGGATGGAGAAGAGTGGTGAGGCAGATTGCCGGCTCGGGACGGCTCTAGGCCGGAGCCGTGGTGTTTCCTAGGTGGCTGGTGGGCTTAAGGCGACTTCTGGCATGAGCGGGGGGCTGCTCTGGGTCGTAGAGGGTCCGAGGAGGGTTTCCGATAGTGTTCCCATCCTGTCTCAGTATACGTTGCTGGGGGGTCCGAGGATGCGTCCCGGGTGGCTGGGTGGCCTGGACAGATGGAGCTACTGACACGGAGGGAGCTGCCAACACACACGTCTGACACGTCTGAAAGCTGCAGCTTGCAAAAAAACAACAATGTGTCTAGTCTCTAAATGTTGGTGTGTTGAATGTGGTCTGGGAGTGTTAAAGGTGATAGGGTTGTGGTCAGAAAAAAACGTGTGTTTCTTGGAGTAAGATTATATCAGCTTTGAGATTTTGCATGTATAGCAGGAGTTGTGATCTTTTTTGGGTATGTTAAGCCCTGTCACATTAAGGGAGACTATTTTAAGTTTAGCTCTCATAGGAGGAGGGATTACAGAGGGCATTATGATGCTTACTGTGTGTCTCTAGTTGTGACTGGGAGGCTATGTGCAGTCCTCCTCTAGATAGCGAGGGGGTGAGAAGGGGGAGTAGGGGAGTAAAGGGTAAATCAGGGAGGAGGGAGGGAAGGTTTTACTGGAAGGAAGATATTTATATGTGGGTGGGTGGGAGGTATTCCGACGGCTAGGATAGACTCGCTAAACTACATTATAGGGTGGAACTGGTCTGAGAAGATCAGCACAAGTCTGTAGACTGTGCTGTTGTAGGATGTGGTAGGACTGATGAAGATAGTTTTGTGTGGGAGTTCCGCAAATGGTAGGGTGAGGGTGTATTCCTGGATGCGTAACTGATGAGGATGTGTAAAAATGATGTGGGTGGTCATGTATCTAGGCATTGGGGTACGATTGGTGTGTAATGATGCATATGACTATATATGGATCAGGGGCGAGAGATGTCTTAGCGTGGAGTGATCCACTAGGAAGGAATGATTTAGGGATATTACAAGATTCTTTGTGACAGAATTATTCAGTGTTTCGACCAGTGAGATTGTTCAAGCATATTTAACTTACAAACTTTTGTGTATAATAACCAGTATTTAATCTTGGTTTAAACTTGTCCACCTGGCAGAGAGAAACATTATTTTACAAGGTACATCCTATCCACCTCTTTGTTCACTCTAAAGGTAACGGATTGTTACTGGTTGAAGAATTGCTTATAGGGGTCTAATCCATGTAAGTAGTTACTTAGGGGGAGGAGAATTAGACCTGTCACTTGTTGAAGGGATAGGATATATGCCTTGCAACAAACAGGAAAACAGGTACAGCATGCATGCATGTCATATATAATAGAATTACCTGGGCGGGTCTAAATGAGGTCACTACCTTAAGAGGGCATGACGGATCACTGCATGGAAGGGCCTGCGAGGAAAAGGGCATCAGGGCTGACTTCTGCCACTTAATTTTAAGGCCCGAATACGTGCCAAATTTGTCTATGATTTGCATTGCTATACCTAATGAGGCAGAGGTATCCTGCATATATAAAATAATGTCATCTGTGTATAGTCCTATAGTGTCTACTCTCTCACCCATTAAGATGCTTTAAAGAGAGGAGACTGACGAAATCTCAGTGCCATCGACTCGATAGTGACCATAAACAGCAGTACCTGCCTGGTATCTCTTTGAAGCTGTATAGATGGGAATAGGCGACCATTGACTAAAAGGTTAGACGTGGGATCCCTATAAAGTATAGTGACCCATTGTTGGAATTTAGTGCCAAAGCCAAATGAGTGCAACGCAGCCACAAGAAAAGGCCATTCTATTGAGTCGAAGGCTTTTGCGGTGTCTAGCGAAGCCAGAGCACAAGACTCAGGCAGAAATTTTCTAAGTTGAGCTATTAGTTGCCTTCCATGTATGTTAATTGAGGTAGACTTTCCTGGCATAAAGCCAGTTTGGTCTGGATGAATTATACTAAGAATGACTGCATTGAGAGGTTTGGCCAGAATCTTTGTTAGTATTTTATAATCAATATTCAAATAAAGAAATTGGCCGATATGACGCACAATCAGCCGGGTCCTTCGGAGGTTTAGGAATAAGGACCACCGTGGCAGAGTACATAGATGGTGGCAGTCTCCCCTCTCAAAATGCTGTAGAATAGACCCGTGCCAGAACCGGGAAAGAGTGTCCAGGTATATGCAATATATTTCCAAGGGTAGACCATCAGGACCCAAGGCCTTTCCCTTAACCATAGACGCTGCTGCCTCCCTGACCTCATCTTCCATGATATCTGCATGTAAGTCCTCCCTCAGTTCCTGAGTTAATGTAGGGAATATCAAATTGGAAAGGTATGCCTCAATTTCTTGACTGGTAAATGTAAGGGTAGAGTCATACATACTTGTGTAGAAGTTGTGAAAGCAAGTAAGTATATCTCCAGCCAAACGGGCCTCCGTACCGTCAGGACGTGTTGTTTTGTTCACTACAGAGCTACCCGACTGCTGTTGTAACTGACTGGACTGGTTTCCACTTTCCACATTCAAAATATTTCTGCTGGGTATAGAATTATTTCGTTTTCGCAGTGGTTGACATATGGTATGCATATAAATGAGACATTAACTCCCAGTGGATATACGGTTAGAGTTAGTTGGGGCTGTCAAATAAGTTGCTTCAGCTGTTTTTCACTTTTTTGCTAGATCTTCCTCATCTTGTTGAGAAGAACATTTAATAAATGATATAGTGGACTTAAGAGCCCCTCTCAAATAAGCCTTCAAGGCGTCTCAAAACATTAAACCATGTTCAGAGCTGTGGGCTTCCAGAAAAGCTGCTAGTTGATCTGGTATCCTATCATTGGACCCAAACAGGGACAGCCAAAAGGGCATAACCTGCCAGGGTCTATGGATTCCAGTAGCCCCAGTATCAATTGATAGTGACAAAGGAGAATGGTCTGGCACTCCCCTAGGCAGGTATGTGATAGAGGACAATTTGGTTAGAAACTTATCATTACCTAATGCCAAATCAATTCTTGAGAGAAAGACTCTGCTGGGGATGGACCATGAATATCCCCTGGTATTTGGATTGGAAACCCACCATAAGTCACTCCAAACTCAAAGACCAAGGACCCTCTGGATTGCGTGGCTGGAGGTTCACCATGTCTATCCATGACGGGGTCCAAGAGCAAATTTAAATCACCTAAACATAAAACATAGGCTTCTGGATACATTGCAGCTAAAACCATCACCTCTTTAACCACCTGTAGGTTCGCAGGAGGGGAATTGTAAATACCCATAATCACAAATGAGAGTGCATATAGCTGACATAACTCCCATGGGGGTCTGCCTGAACCTTCGCACACGTGATCATAAAACCGAGCGGTGCACCAATACTGATATCCCCCTAGAATAAGAAGAATGACAGGAATGACCCATCCACTGCAGCCAAGGCTTCTTGAGGTGATCAATGTGTTCAGGAGTCAAATGTGTCTCCTGAAGACATATCAGGTGAGCATTGGATTTAAGTTTTGTGGTAGACACTTGGGAACGCTTGTGGGGGGTTACCCAGACCCAGGGGCGGACTGACAACTCATGGGTCCCCCGGGAAATAGGAGATTATGGGGCCCCCGGGCAATAGGAGAAGATTATGGGGCCCCCGGGCAATAAGAGATTATGGGGCCCCCAGGCAATAGTAAGTTATGGGGCCCCCAGCAAATAGATTATGGGGCCAATTGCGGCCAAAAGCCAAACCATAAATAACTGATGTAGCTAGTAACTGTTGACTGATTTTTCATATATATATATATATATATATATATACAGATAAGAAGTATCAACAGGAAATTACCTGCACATTGCATCAGCATATGTGAAGGTAGTTCATGGTAGTAGCCATCCCCTTAAGCTCTCACAAAAAAGGGGGGTACATTCTACATTGCCATTGTTAGATTAAATAAACAGTGTCAGACTGGACAGTGTCAAATGCACATAATACCCATATTGCAGTGTGCGTCTAAGGGGATTTTCAAGGTCATCATCTTTTTGGGACAAGAAAGAGATTTGTTTCTCGGCAGCTGTCATCCGACCAGGGGAAGGGGAGAAATCATCTTCCAAGGTTGAAATTGTTTCTGCAAACCTTTCCCTAACATGCTGTAAGTCATGTCTCATGAGGCGTATGTCCACTTTGATCTTCTCCATCTTGAATGTCAGTGAGGTGCTACCGGAGGTGATTGCCTGAAGAAGCTGGGCATGTATTTGCTCCAGGGTCAACTTACCTGTTTTCTCTGCCACCGATGTGCCGACTTTTGGGGTACCTCCGGTAGCGATCGCCACACTGCTCCGCGTGTGTGGAGGGCCGCTGATGCCATCTTGTCTCTCCATGTGGGCAAATTCTTTAAGACGATCTGATGGTGTAGAGGGGGTAGCCATGTTCATAATATAAGCCTGCAGTGCTTGTATAATGTCTGGGCATCTCAAAGAACCAATTTGTGGAGTGAGAGCTGCTAGTAATATGCAGGATTCCATAGTAATATGGCAGATTCCATGGGTGGGTGGCAGAGCTCTCCTCAGACACGTCCAGCCATGTTGATGGTAGCCACGCCCCTCCCAAATTTCTTTTTACAGTTCAGCAACTGGGGTAGGGAAATTTGCCTGCTAAAATCAATTGGTGGTGTACTGCTAGCAGATTGGCTGCAAGTACTTGGGACACCCATTGCTATACCTTCATTCCTCTCAGTGCAGGTTTTTGAGAGGACTAGAGGTATAGTAGGGTTGGAGATCCCAGATGAGGAGCAAGGAGAAGTCCGCCTTTTTCTTTGATGTGGGTCTTTCAAGTGCTGTTGCTAACGGACTGCATGGCAAGTCGTGGTGCCAAAGCGGCTGATGTTATGGCCATGCTTGAGCCACTTCAGACATACAGTTGTGTGAAAAAGTATTTGCCCCTTTTTATTTTTTTTTTTTTTTTTTTGCATATTTCCTACACTCAAATGACTCAGATCATCAAACACATTTTATTATTACACAAAGGTAACCCAAGTAAATAAAAAAATGCAGTTTTTAAATTATGGTTCAATTTATCAAGGCAAAAAGGATATCCAAACCTGCCTGGCTTTATGTGAAAAAGTAATTGCCCCCTAAACCTTATAACTGGTTGTGCCACCCTTGGCGGCTACAACTGCAATCAAGCATTTGCGATAACTGGCAATGAGTCTTTCACATTGCTGTGGAGCAATTTTCGCCCACTCTTCTTTGCGGAATTGATTTAATTCAGCCACATTGGAGGGTTTTCCAGCATGAGCACCCTGTGTAAGGTCAGGATACAGCATCTCAATTTGATTTAAGTCAGGGCTTTGACTAGGCCACTTCAAAACCTAAACTTTGCTTTGTTTGAACCATTTGAAGGTGGACTTGCTGCTTTGTTTCCGATCATTGTCCTGCTGCATAACCCAAGTGCACTTGTGCTCAGGGGCAGATCCAGAATCTAGTCTCAGGAGGGGCACTGACAGAAAAAACTTTCTTTTGTGGGCAATTTATCGGGCAAATTGCTGGTCTTGTCGCTTCAATCATCCTGGCACCATGGTTATTTTGTCAGGATGATTGAAGCAAATTATTTCCTCCACTCCCCCCCCCCCCCCCCCCAGTGATTGTTCCAGGGACTCCGTCCGACCGCCTACGGGGGTCAGGAAGGAATTTTTGCCCCACTGGTGCATTTGGCTGCTACTGTCAGGGGGTTTTTCGCCTTCCTCTGGAACAACCATAGGTTAGCATACCCCTACCTCCGGCCTCCTTTCCATTTTTTACGCTATCCTAGGACAACTATTCCAGATCACAGCCAGACTTCTTTTCTAAGCGGAGACCTCAACCTTAAGTAAAGGCAGCTGGAACAGCCAGCAACCGAATACAGCCAGCAACCGAATACAACTCCTTCCGCATCCATATAGGCATCCCCTGATCAACTTGCGCGCTAATAGCCTCAAGCACGGCGGCAAGTCTGATACCTAGCCCCACCTCAGGATCAATACCCTGATCAGGATCATCATCTTAGGCCCATAGTACCATCAACAGCATCCACAAACCATGTGCTACTTCAAATACTCAGCTGAAGTTCTGCACAGACTAAGGAACATCAACACCACATTGCCATCTTCCATACAAAAAATACTTCAAAGAGAACAACTATTAAAAACCGGACGACAACCAGCTCCCAACCACAGGAAGACATCTACTCGACCACTACAATTAGATTGCGCCTTGATTAACGCCAGGTCTGCAGTCAAACATAGACTGGAAGTACACGACTTCATCATCGAGAACAATGTAGACTGCCTCTTCATCACCGAAAGCTGGTTAACCTCTGACTGCAACACCATCCTCACCGAATTGGTGCCGGAAAACTACAGGATCCTAACCGAACACCGGATAGGGAAAAAAGGAGGAGGCCTAGCAGTGATATTTAAAGGTCACCTTGATCTCACTAAACCATCAGCTCAGAACCCAGTGTCTTTTATGGAAACCCTGACGCTACATTTTCAACCAACACCCCATGACACCACTCATATTCTACTGTGCTACAGACCACCGGGACCAAAGTCCAATCTTCTTTCACCCCTCACGGAATCCTTTGCAATGCACACCCTAAAATTCAAAAATTTCCTGGCACTCGGAGATTTCAACCTTTGGGCAAACGAGCCTAAAGACCCCATCGCGACTGCCTGCATCAATCAACTAGAAGAACTGGGTCTACAGCAACTGATAAAGACTCCCACGCATGGGTCAGGACACACCCTGGACCTCATTTTCAAACAGAACATCGACGTCAACATACTCGACAACATAACTCTGCCATGGACGGATCACCACGCCATCAAATTCAAAATCGCTACCAACATCACCAACGCAAAACGGAAACCTGTAACAACGCACTGGACCAGATCGCATAAAAAACTGTACTCCGAAGCCTTCAAAACCACTCTGTCCAAAATAATATCTACAATAACCTTAAACCACTCTACGGAGGAAACACTCAACTCCCTGAACAAGGCATTACTGCAATCAGCAGACTCGGTAGCACCAAAACGCAGGGCTCTCATCAGGAAGAAAAATGCTGGATGGTTTAATAGCTCCCTCTCCGTACTAAAGCAAGAACGCAGAAGAGCGGAAAGAACATGGAGAAGAAATCCCACCGAGGAAAACCTATTTAACTACAAAGGTCTGACAGAGAATTATCGGAAAGCAATCTTCAAAGCCAAAAAGGACCACTTCTCATATACAATCTCAACGGCCGCAAACCAACCACGGGAACTGTTTAAACTGGTTAATCAATCAATGAATCTGGTGTGCCTAGAACCCCCAGAAAGCGAATCCCAGGATTACTGTGACAAACTGTCGGATTTTTTCATCGATAAAGTCAAAACCATCAGGGAAACAATTTGTCAGAAGAAAACATCCAACCTCAGCCAGCAAAAACATAAAGAGGATGTCCGCACCAACATACCGCAACCGCCAAAATTTTCACTATCCCCAATTACCGTAGACACCGCAAAAAACATCATTAATAAACTGCGTGACAGTACCTCACCTATTGACATCATCCCCACAAAACTACTGAAAGAATGCTCCGACATCGTGGCTCCAACCATAACCCACCTCATAAACCGATCATTCCATGAAGGGATTGTTCCCAGCATCCTCAAACAAGGCATTGTCAAACCTCTACTCAAGAAACCAAACCTGGACCCTCAGGATCCAAACAACCGTAGGCCGATTACAAGCCTCAACACCATTTCTAAGATCATGGAGAAAGCTGTAGTACATCAGCTACAACTTCACCTGGATACTCACAAACTCCTGGACCCGCTGCAATCAGGCTTCCGCCCGGGTCATGGAACAGAAACAGCTCTCCTCAAGATTTGGGATGACGCCCTCGAAGCAGCAGATGACGGAGAGCCGTGTCTCCTCGTACTGCTAGACCTAAGTGCAGCGTTTGATACAGTAGATCACAATACTCTACTCGTCCGCCTCACAGAAGTAGCCGGAGTCCAAGACATAGATCTCCATTGGTTCGCGTCCTTCCTAGGAAATCGGTCACAGACAGTGAAACTAGGAAAATTCCTCTCCGAAACTCGGGCAGTCACCTGCGGAGTCCCTCAAGGCTCTCCATTGTCACCCGTTCTCTTCAACATTTACATTCGCTCACTCCTTCAAATCATCAGATGCTCAGATCTCTGCTTCCACTCTTACGCTGACGACACACAACTTTATTTCCGGATCAATGGAAAAAAAGATCACCAACAACAACTTGAAAACTGCCTCAAATCAATAGAGGACTGGATGACCACCAACTCCCTCCAGCTGAACCAATCAAAGACAGAGCTTCTTATCTTACACCCAAATCATAAGCCCGCAACCAAAACCTCCTGGTCTCCACCAACCGTCTTTGGGCAGACTATCTCCCCAAAGACCAAAGCGAAGAGTCTCGGGGTTATTTTAGACGCACAAATGTCAATGGATGCGCAAATAGGATCTGTAGTCAGTCGATCTCACCATCTACTGCGCATGCTTCGCAGACTCATCCCTTTTATCCCAAGGAATGACAAAGCAGTGGTAGTTGGAACAATCATTAATTCAGGACTGGACTACGCAAACTCGCTTTACATAGGATTACCACAATATCAACTTGCGCGATTACAACTGATCCAAAACACGGCGGCAAGGCTGATAACAGGAAAAAAACCCTGGGAATCCATTTCTCCTTCACTGAGGAGCTTACATTGGCTAACCGTAAAAAATCGGATCACGTTCAAGACCCTTTGCCTCACCCACAAATGCGTGCATAGAGAAGCTCCGCAATACCTAATGGAGAAAATAAATCATTACACACCAAACCGCAGTCTTCGATCAGCCAACAAAAACCTCCTCCTCGTGCCCAAAGCCCGGTATAAATCCAAGGGTGATCGGAGATTCGCTGTCCAAGGGCCTCTGCTATGGAATGCTCTACCAATCAACATCCGCCTGGAAGAAAATCACCTGGCTTTTAGGAAAAAACTCAAGACCTTCCTCTTTTAGCAGATGATCAAAGCTCGCCACAGCGCCTAGAGGCGATTCAGTTCGCATTGCGCGCTATATAAGTATTTCATTCATTCATTCATTTCTATTATTACATTGTTATATAAAATGAAATAGTTCAACTCACCATAATGCAGAATCAGTGGGAGCCCTGAGTGTGTCACTTGCCATGTCACCTGCCACAAGTTGCGGATTGTTACTTGCCACACGTTGCGGATTGTCACTTGCCACGTCACCTGTCACATGTTGCGGATTGTCACTTGCCGCGTCACCCTTCACACATTGTGGATTGTCACTTGCCAGGTCACCTGCCACACGTTGCGGATTGTCACTTGCCTGCTACAATTGTCATTTGCTGTGACAATTGCTGTGATTCTGACTTACTCCCATAGTAAAGTCAGGCAGCAGAGAGATGCCTGCGGCTGCCTGCACAGTGAGGGTGGAACTGCAGGGATGCAGGGCGAGCACCGAGCGGTGAGAGATGATGTCAGCTCCCCTGCTGATTGGCCAGCCGGCCGCTCACCTGCTAACTGGCCCACTCACTCACCCACTAAGTCACCCACTCACTCACCCACCCGCCAAGCTAGCTGCCCCCTCATTCACCTGTCCACCGAGCTGCCCCCCGCCGAACTGCCCGTCACTCACCTGCAACTAATTTCTGGGAGGGGGGACAATTGCACCATTGCACCCCCCCCGGATGTGCCCCTACTTGAGGTCACAAACTGATGGCCAGACATTCTCCTTTAGGATTCTCTGGTTGAGCTCAGAATTCATGGTTCCATCAGCCCCAGACTATCACGCTACCACCACCATGTCTGACTGTTGGTATGATGTTCCTGTTATGAAATGCTGTATTTGTTTTATGCCAGACGTAACGGGACGCACACCTTCCAAAAATGGAATCATTGCCTAAAAGTCTCGGGGATAATCAAGATGTTTTTTGGTAAATGTGAGATGAGCCTTTGTGTTCTTTTTGGTCAGCAGTGGCTTTGGCCTGCGTACTCTCCCATGGATGCCATTTTTGCCTAGTCTCTTTCTTATTTTTGAATCATGAACACTGATCTTACCTGAGGCAAGTGAGGCCTACAGTTCTTTAGCTGTTTTTCTGTTTTTTTTATGACCTCATGGATGAGTAGTCTTCGTGCTCTTGGAGTGATTTTTGTAGGCCGGCCACTCCTGGGAAGGTTCACCCCTGTTCCACGTTATCTCCATTTGTGGAAAATTACTCTCCTCCGTGGTTCACTGGAGTTCCAAAAGTATTAGAGATGCAGTTGAACTCCTTCCTAGACCAATACATGTTTGTTTCTAATCTGTTGTTGATTTTTATTTAGATTGTGGCATGATGTGTAGCTTTTTGTGATCTGTTAGCGTGCTTCACTTTGTCAGGCAGCTTCTATTTTTGTGATTTCATGATTCAACAAGTCTGTCAGTAATCAAGCCTGGGTATGGCAAGTGAAATTGAAGTCAGCTTTCCAAAAAATTGTGGTTCATTCATTCATGATTCAGCATGGGACGGGGCAATCACTTTTTCACATAGAGCCAGGGAGGTTTGAAAAGCATTTTTTCCTTAATAAATGAAATAATAATTTAAAAACAGCATCTTGGATTTACTTGGGTTATATTTGCATAAAATTTAAATTAGTTTGATAATCTGAATCATTTAAGTGTGAGAAATATGAAAAAATAACAAAAAATCAGGAAGGGGGCAAATATTTTTTCACACAACTGTAGGTTGCAAACAGCAACGGTTCGATCTGCTGCACACGTGTCGAAAAAGACCCACACCAAGGAACTTTTAAAAGTCAGCGTGGAGTCAGCAGCACCCTGCACCTGCGGAGCTCTGCAGTGTGATGCAATAGGGTGGCTGCCCTTAAGATGCCCCTTAGAGGACATCCTGCCTCATTGGAGTTGTGCCTCCTCCTTCTCTCTTCTCTCAGGCACCCAAGTACAGTCAGTGACCTCATCATCCCCTCCCTCCTCGTCACTGGAGCAAACTTGGCAGTATCCCGCAGCTGAGGAAACATGAAAGTAGTAGAAGATGTACACACTGTATTAGATACTGTGTACACCACCTGAAGTGTATTCAGAACTGTACACCACCGAATGTACTGTAGCTATAGACACTACACTGGATGCAGAGTATATCTATATATATATATATATATATATATATATATATATATATATACACACACACACGCACACAGGGTTGAAAAGGTGAGTGACCTTGTAAAATGAATTATTGGCTATGGATGGAAAATGCTTCTCAGCTGATATATTGCAACTATTATGGACTTATCTGATTTCTTTCTTTATCTGCTTAAAATTTGAAGCACTTGCAGAAAGTGATACTACTTTTTTTTTCATTGTTGTTTCCATTTTGTTAATATGTGCAGCTGTATTTGGTGATTTTTCTAGATTATAATGAATCATGAACTATCTCTTTGATTAAGCCCTAGGAGGGGTGAAACATGTTGGAAGGGTGTGGCCTAAGGGCAGGGAATAAGTCAACAGCAAGCTATACACAATATTTTTCAGTGTTGAATCATGAAATATACTGGTAGCCTAATTGTCATCACAATGTATGTATCAGCTTGAGGATAGTATAGGCAATTAACTATAAAGTTAATAAAGAATACTACATGGCTTTAGCCCCTTTAGGAAGGCAAAACACATTTATGTGGCAGCATGGCAGGCAAACATTGATGCCAAGCTGCCACATATATGCATTGCTATGCTGTTCTGGGGGGTACCCCATGAGTACTGATTATCTGGAGGGGGTAGGATGGGCTCCCTATTACCCATCACTGTGCAGCCAATCACATGGGTGATTGAATGTGAGCCTCAGGAATGACAGCCCACTTAATGGGCCAGCTCCCACTGGTGGCATGGGGTTAATCTATAATGATTTGAGTTTTACGACCCTACCTACCAATTCATAGTCCAGATATTTCGTTATTTATAATTCTTTTAAATAAATCAGTTTACTTTGAGCCTTTGTTAGAGTGTTGTAAAATGACAGGCCTTGCTGGTATCTCATGACTGTACTATTAAAAAAAGTAACTTGAGGTATGTATTGATTTCCTGTTAGGAATGTGGCCAGTTTTGCCATGATATATGAGGCATGTAAATTGCTGCACTTTCAATCTCCATATGAATATTTGCTGATTAAACATAACAGTAATAATTCATTTTAAAAATAGAATCAAGCTTGGCATTGAGAACTCTCACCACCACAAAAAATCAATATCAGCTTCCACTTCAAGAATGGAAAAAGGAGAAACAATAACTACTTACCATATCATGGAACGCACCCGCCAGGTTTATGTGATGTTAAATGAATAATATTATATTGTGATAACTATAGATAACAATAGTATTCCGTATTTTAATAATTTTTTTATTTCACGCTCTATATAGATTTTCCCTAAATTTACATGCAACTTAAGCTGTCCAGCAAAAGTGACAGTGACATGGATGGGTTGTGACAAACTATAACACTGGCAGTGTCATGTATCTGGTCAGTAAGCCTGATGTGTAGAGGAAGGCCTCTTGAACAGCTCTGGCTCGGGGTCCACTGGTAGTGAGTCAGCGGCCACAGGAGCATGGCGAGGTATGAGTGCTTATAATTAGTCTAGTAGTCTGCATGGCAGCAGTCAGCAGGTGGAAATGACAGCAGAGCTGGCTGGTGGCAGATGAGCTGACACAGAGTTTGGCTGGTGGCAGACTGTGGTAGGCAGCTGGAAGCAAGAAGACGGAGAGCTGTAGTAGGCTGGATGAGCAAGATACAGGGTCAGACAAGCCGAGTTGGTAACAGTTGAGCAGATCAGGCATAGACGTCAGACAGCAGGATGGTCAGGTCACAAGCCAAGTTAGCAATAGGTGGTCAATCAAGTAACAGAAAATAGGAGGCAAAAGCAGAATCCAGAGACAAGCTGAGGTCTGGGCAGGTAGCAGACAAATGCAGGTCATAAGTAAGCCAGATCAGGTTCAGAGATCAACACAGGAATAAGGAACAACATACAGAAGCTGCAGACCAAACAGCAATGAGCCCATACTGAAGCCTGTTTAAATAGCCCAATTGGTGCGTGCATTGATGCCCACGACTAAGCACATCTGCCCAGCCAGTTGTCTGTCTGCACAAGCGCATATGTATGCTCTCAAAGACTCCATCTGTACTATGGAAATGCCTTCCCTGACAGGTTGCATGCTTCTAAAATGTACTAGTAAAAAAAAAAAATATCAATAAAAATGCCATAAAACTATCCCCTATTTTGTAGACGCTATAACTTTTGCGCAAACCAATAAATAAACACTTATTGCGATTTTTTTTTAATGAAAGATATATAGAAGAATACGTATCGGTCTAAACTGAGGAAAAAAATATATTTAAATATTTTTTGGGGATATTTATTATAGCAAAAAGTAAAAAATAATGCGTTTTTTTTCAAAATTTGCGCTATTTTTTTGTTTATAGCGCAACAAATAAAAACCGCAGAGGTGATCAAATACCACCAAAAGAAAGCTCTATTTGTGAGAAAAAAGGACGTCAATTTTGTTTGGGAGCCACGTCACACGACCGCGCAATTGTCAGTTAAAGCGACACAGTGCCGAATCGCAAAAAGTGCTCTGGTCAAGAAGGGGGTAAATTCTTCTGAGGCTGAAGTGGTTAATGTGTATTCACATAGCAAAGTCAGATAGAATGACTTATCCTAGGCAGGTAACTAATCTGGAGGACTTGTGTTGCATCTGTCATTCCACAGAGCCATGTGTGGATCAACATACCAGGAAGACAATATCGCAAAAATCGGGCAGATGCCCAGCAGTTGGTATAAAGTGACCCCAGAAAGTATGCTATTAAAATGAGTATAAAAGTAGAGGACAAAAAATGTCAATTGAAAACCTACCACACACCACACGAAACAACGTTGTTATAATGAATTTAAACATTTAAACATTTGAACATTTAACACGTGCCCAAGAAGCACAGACTCATAGGGACGGGTGATTGTGTCCTCTATTCACTGTGCGTATAGAGGATGATTGAGCAGGCAGCTCATTACTGATATAAGTCCATCAATGGGGGGGTGGATCAGATAGTGACCCTATCACACAGTGACCAGGAATCACCCGTTCGGAGGAGTATCAATCAGAGGGTAATTCAGTATCTAAACATTCATAATGAATAACAATATGTGTGTAGCAATGTGGACTACAATTTTAAAATACAGTGCTCTTCTGGTATATCTATGCATTGCATGTCCCCCTAGTGCCCAGTGTTATCAACTGAAATCATGTTTGTGAGCCAAGGTAAAGGGATTGTGGGATAAGTAATTCCTCAGAATGTTAATTGCTTCACATGACTCCATGCCTAGACTACATATCCCAGGGATCTTTGCTGCCATCAGAGAGATTGCTGAGAGGAACTATATAAGAAGTAAAAGCCCTGCCCTGCGCTCTCTTCCTCCTGGGCCTGACGCAAGACAGACCTCTTCGTCCAAGGAGAGGTTGCAGCCTACCATGCGGTGCACCACATTCCAACTCGGGCGAGAGGGGCCTATCGATGCTTGTTGTTCGTCGGACATCCATTCAGCACCACCTCAGTCGCCTGCCAACCTGTGTTCAGAGCTTCGCATCGGGAGATCCATATGGCGAATCCACTGCACCAATGTCACTATAGGAGCTGCTGTCCGGAGGGTCCTAAATCGGTCTGGTCATTGGTGAGAGGGCAATTGACCACAAATCCTTTTTTCATGGTTTCACTGGGACACTTTTCACAGACATCTGTATCTTGGGAATACTTTGCTGAACTTATCTTGAACACTGTGCATATACACCTTTAGCTACTACCATTTCAATAAATATTATTGCTTGCTATTACACCTTATTGGATACAATTAAAGAGCCCCTACATGCCAGTGAAGACCATCAGATCTGCAATGGGGAAATTGCTGTCATTATTGCTACAAGGGTTCTTATACCATTGCCATTAAGTCTGGCCTCTCATTAGGGTTAAAGGTTTAGAGGCAGACCTAGGTTCCTCCTTTTAGAAGTTTTGTCAGTATAACCATCTAACTCACTTATCCTTTCAGGTGTAAGCAGAATTCCACTGTACATGTGTATATACTAGACTGTTTTACCTGCAGATATTTGATTTGTGTTATTGGAGGAATTCCTTTGCTGAGTTGGCGCTGTTGCCCAACATTCAGCAAATCTATTAACTCCTCTTTGTGACAATATCTTCTTTGAACTGGTCCAGTAAACATTACCAGAACAAACGCACAGGGTTGTCTGATTTATTGTTTTAAGGTGGTGCAAAGATTTCTGAACCCATAGTGTCAGGTAGGTTGGAATGTTCATCAGGTCATGGCAGTGCAGATGAGCAGGTAATTCCAAGCAGCCCCTTAGGGGTTCATGCTACATGTGTAAGACCAAACTCTCTTCATGCAGATGCAGGTAAGGGTTAAAGGCAGTAATAGAGCAGAAACAAATGTGTGTACTGTATCTCTCTTTCTTCCTTAGCTCAGATCTCCTCAACCGATATAGATATGATTGATGCATGTATGTGCAATCCACAGCGATGAATGTGACACAGATGCAGAGCAAAAATCTTCAAGTGTGGTTAGCATTGGAGATAGCAGTTTGTAAGAAACTTAGGCAGGAGTAACTCTGATCCTTACAGTCAATGACAATGCAGTCTAATCACGTACACACACTCCACAGCCATGATTGTGTCAGTTGTAGATGTTGTAATGTTGGATTTACCAAAACCATGTAGTAGAAGGGCCTGCCTGATTGCATACACATTGAAACGCCTAAGGTTTGACCTCATATTATATGGTTTTGGTAAATCTGAAGGAAAAACTCAGCAGACAATCTGATAGTGTGTACGGGGCTTGACTCATGATTGATGAGAGGTAGTGAGGAAAGATGGATCATCCATGCACGGATATCTCAGCTCAACACTGAACTTGTCTGTCCAGAATCAGCTTTCTGTCAAGTCCTTCAAACTTCCAAAAGATGAAATGTCTTGACAAACAGAAGATTTAGGGCTACTATACCCTTCACTCTCAGTCCCTCTGTTCTTCCATTATTTTGTTCTCTAAAATTTTGTACCATTGGGTTGAGCTTACGATCCACCTGAGATTCCAGTTCCTTTTCTTTCTTCTTAATGGCTTGAACATTTCTGTCAAACAATTCATAAAACTTTACATTTTATAGGATTTTGTCCCTTCTGCCTTTTTTAATTCTTTTGTTTTCTCTATATAAAGGGCAAATACTGCAGTGGCCGCAAGGGTACATACCCATTATTTTCAGAGGTCTCTCGATACCTGAAGTTTTAAAAAATTCAGAGTGTACCAGGAGATCTTTGAGGTTATTGGCTCTTCTGGCCACAATCTTGGGATATGGCCCTATTATCCTTGCCAATTGAGGGTTCACTGTGAGTATATGCCAATGTTTACTTAAGGTTTCTTTGACTTCTTTCCATTGTGTCCCATACTTGGTAATATATCTAATCGGCTCAGATTTAGACGTAACCTCATTTTCCTTTTTTAAGTCACCAGTTAGCAGTTAGTTCCTTTCTGTATCATATGCTCTTTTCTTAGCCCTTTGTAGGGTTCTATGGATTATACTCTCTCTCTGAACCATGTGTAGAGCAAATTTGCTTCCTTTCTAAATTGTTTGAATTCACTGCAGTTTTCAAAGGTCCAAATAAGACTGAAAGCAGTACTGAAGATGCTCTGTCCATACAGGAACAGAATGCTATTGATGATCTAATTGAACTTTTAGAAGAGAAGAATGATTCAAGTGCTGGAAGTAGTGATGAAGAGGGTGAATGGAGGAGGGATGTGAACCTAAAAATAAAATCTACTAAGATGCAGTCACTAAGTAGTAACAAATGGTTAAGTATTTTCCTGAATCTCATACGTTCTGATCTGAAGAAAATTGATTGGAACACACAGTCTCTTGATAATTTGAACAATAAAGAACGCAGAGCTCTAACAGAATTAAAGAATGATAAAAATATAGTAATTAAGAATAGTGATAAGGGGGGGATATCGTCATTATGAATAATGAAGACTATGTAGAAGAAACTGAAAGACAACTCAAAGATGGGTCTACATATACGAGCTCAATTAACAATCCCTTCCCACAAGGTGATCTCTGAACTTAATTACAAACTCACGCTGGCAGAAGAGGCAGATCTGATCTCGAAAAAGGAACTGAAATACCTTAAGGTGGATACATTTAATATCCTGGCCCTCTATACCATTCCCAAGATCCATAAACCCAGACCAACTGTTTCAGCGGTAGGAGGCCCCTGAACCCCTGAAAAAAGGAATTCCAGTTATCCAGTTCCTGAGATTATGGAGAAACTGCAGTGAATTGGAACAGTTTAGAAAGGAGACAAATTCCCTCTACACACAGTTCAGAGAGAGGATATTCCCACAGAACCCTACAGAGGGCTAAGAAAAGGGCATATGATACAAAAAGGAAACATCTTCTGCTAACTGGTAAATTAAAAAGGGAAAATGAGGTTACGTTACGTAAATCTTAGCAGATTAAATATATTACCAAATATTGGACACAAAGGAAAGAAGTCAAAGAAACCTTAAGTAAACATTGACACGTACTCACAGCGAACCCTCAATTGGCTAGGATAATAGGGCCATATCCCCAGATGGTGGCCAGAAGAGCCAATAACCTCAAAGATCTCCTAGTGCACTCTGAATTTTTAAAAACTTCAGGTATCGAGAGACCTCTGAAAATAATGGGTATGTACCCTTGCGGCCACTGCAGTATTTGTCCTTATATAGAGAAAATTGAGTACTGTCCGTGATACTTTAAAAAAAAAAATTATTTGCACTAACATATCATTTTTCATGGACAAGCTTTCGGGGTGTGTCCCCTTTTTCAAGGTCCAAGCGATACTGATTCACAAAAGTTTTAGCAGAAGGTAAAATGTTAAAACAAAACAAAACAAAAAAATCTCTGAGGGAAAGGAAAAAGAAAAACACATACAAATCAATAGTATGGCAATGGTAATAAAGCTATCAGCAAGTGAGATAAGACATAGGGAAAGCTATAGACTGGGGGGGGGGGGGTAGTCACAGAGGGGGTCATAAAACTATAGTATATTGGGTGAGGAAACCAATATCTAAATTTAGGCCATTGTTTTTTTGTGTCAAAAAGAAGTGTCATTCTTAGCTCAAACGTTTTCCTTTCCTGGATAGTTCTGAAATCCCCTTTAACCGGTTCCCGACCAGCGCACGACGATGTACGTCGTCAGAATGGCACGGGCAGGCATATTGGCGTACAGGTACGTCCAATCTTCAATGCCGTCCTGCCATCGGGAGCACGCCGCCGGCGGCGCGCTCCCGCGCTGGTCGGGACCCCCGCCGTGAGTCCGCGGACCCGCGGACTCGATCGCCGCGAGCACCCCCGCGGTCGTCTCACGGAACGGCTGAATGGAGGAAATGCCGTGTAAAAACAGCATTTCTCCATTCTGCCTAGCAACTAGTGACGCTGATCTCTGCTCCATGTGATTGGAGCAGAGATCAGTGTTCACTAAATGAAAGCCCAACCCCCCCACAGTTAGTAACACACCCCTAGGAACACTTAACCCCTACACTGCCACCCACTGGTTAACCCCTTCACTGCCAGTGTCATTTACACAGGAATCACTGCATTTATATAGCAGTGATTACTGTATAAATGACAATGGTCCCAAAAATGTGTCAAAAATGTCCTATGGGTCCCCCATAATGTCGCAGTCACAATAAAAATCGCTGATCGCCACCATTACTAGTAAAAAAAATAAAAAAATAAAAAACTATTAATAAAAATGCTATAAAACTATCCTTGTTTTGTAAACGCTATAACTTTTGCGCAAACCAATCAATAATCGCTTATTGCGATTTTTTTTACCAAAAATATGTAGAAGAATACGTATCGGCCTAAACTGAGGGAAAAAAATGTTTTTTTATATATTTTTGGGGGATATTTATTATAACAAAAAGTAAAAAATAATGCGTTTTTTTCAAAATTGTCGCTCTCTTTTTGTTTATAGCGCAAAAAATAAAAACCGCAGGGGTGATCAAATACCACCAAAATAAATCTCTATTTGTGGGAAAAAAAGGACGTCAATTTTGTTTGGGAGCCACGTCGCACGACCGCGCAATTGTCAGTTAAAGCGACGCAGTTGCGAATCGCAAAAAGTGGTCTGGTCTTTGACCAGCAAAATGGTCCGGTCTGTAAGTGGTTAAGAACTAAAACATTGCAGTCTTCTATAGTGTGGTCTGGTTGTGAGAAATTATATCCCACAGGTGTGCAAAAACTGTCTACCTTCTGCTAAAACTTTTGTGAATCAGTACTGCTTGGACCTTGAAGAAGGGGACACACCCCGAAAACTCATCCATGAAAAATTATATGTCAGTGCAAATAAAAAAAGTATCACGGACAGTACTCAATTTCCTCTGTCACAATTGCACTAATATGGCTACAATCACCTCCTTATATAGAGAAAAAAAAGAATTAAAAAATGCAGAAGGGACAAAATCCTATAAAATTAAAAGTTTTATCAACTGTTCGACAGAGAAAGTTATTTATATGCTAGAATAGCCATACTATAAAGCATATATAGGGAAGACAAAAAGACCCCTAAAAGTGCGCATTGGTTAACATGTTTGAACCATTAAGGAGAAAGAAAAGGACCCGGAATCTAAAGCCGCGTACACACGGGCGGACTGTCTGGCCAACTTAGTCCGTCAGACAATCCGACGGACAGTCCGTCATACTTTCGAATGAACGGACTTGACCACACACACCACTTTTTGAGCGGACTAATACGGCGTACTAAGTCCGCCATACTATCCGCCCTACTTTTGAAATGAACGGACTCGCCCACACACGCGGAGAAAAGTCCGCTCATTTCCAGGTAGGCGGGGCCCGCGAAGGAGACGTCGCTGACCCCGCCGCCTGGTATGGACTTAAAGGGGAACCCCAACGCCGAAAAAAATCGGCATGGGGGTCCCCCCCAAGTCCACAACAGACCCTTGTCCGAGCACGCTACCCGGCCGGCCAGGAAAGGGGGGCGAGCGAGCGCCCCCCCTCCTGAGCCGTACCAGGCCGCGTGCCCTCAACATGGGGGGGTGCCGCGCGGCCCCACCACCCCAAAGCACCTTGTCCCCATGTTGATGAGGACAAGGGCCTCTTCCCGACAACCCTGGCCGTTGGTTGTCGGAGTCTGCGGGCGGGGGGCTTATCGGAATCTTAATAAGGGGGCCCCCGGATACCGGCCCCCCCACCCTATGCGGGAAAAGTCCGCTCATTTCAAAAGTACGGCGGACTGGCATACACACAGGCGGATTGTCCGCCGAAATGCGAGTACGACGGACAGTATTTCGAACATTCCGAAATACTTAGTCCGCCGTACTGCACGCTGAAAAAGTCCGCTGAAGCCCACACACGAGCGGACTGTCCACTGAAATGTGTTTCGGCGGACTAAGTAGGCCATACAGTCCGCCCGTGTGTACGCGGCATTAGATGGATCGTACGCTCAACCCAATGGTACAACATTTCAGAGAACAACATAATGGAAGAACAGAGGGTGAAGGGTATAGTAGCCCTAAATCTTCTACAAAAGAGAGGACACATTGAAAGAACCCTCCAACAGATTGAAAAACGCTGGATTTCTGAACCGGGTACACTTTTTCCTTTATAATTGACAATTTTTATTAAGGTTTACATATTGCGCCGGGGGCGTGTCCGGATGTGAGGAAGGGCGGACGTGAGTTTGGGGAGCTCCGGCCATCCGCATATTAATCCTGTGCCATCCTGCTAATTCCTTGGCCCAAAAGGAGCGCTTTCTTGCCTGGAGGGACTACTGCCCTGCTGCAAGGTGTCCTGAGTGGCTATTGTGGAGTGGGGGACCGTGGAGCCTGAGATACAGCCGCCTATCCTCCTCGTGCCGGACGCCATCTTCCCAGTCTGTGCGGAGCAAACGGAGCTGATCCGAGGCCTGTGGGAGAGGTAAGGGGCTCCTCTTTATCCATCCGCTGCCCCCCTTGTCCCCCTGGGCTGTCCTGTTGTTCCGCGGGCCGCTGGAGCGATTTTCGGGCCTGAGGCCTAGCGCGGCCTAGTGAAGCCTGCCGCGGACCGGACTTTCCTGGCCGGCCGGCCGGCGGGCGAGCACCGCGATCGGCCAGCGGAGCGGCGGAGGTGGCTGTCGGCCGGTGGGGAGCCGAATCCTGCATCACAGGCCTGGCAAGAGCTGGTGGGGAAGCTGTGGAGCCATCAAGACTACCCCGGCCTGGTCCGGCCTAACGCAGCCTGGGCATCAATTGCAGCCTGTACCCAGTGGCTGGGGGGGATGTGCTGTGGTCGGCCTGGCCCCTGTGCTTTGGTAGCTGCTCCTTTCATTTAGTTCTGGACACTGCTTCTCATTGCAGGGGGGGCTGTTCTGGTGCACTGACTGAGGGCCCTGGCTATCCTCCCTTGCTGACGGACATTGCATCCATCCATCCAGCTCCCTGGGCCCTGCCATATTGAGTCACTGCCTGAGCCTTTCTACCTGGGAACTGCAGCTGTGAAGAGCGGAGGCTCACGGACGCCTGCGGCCCACATCCCTTCATGGGCCCTAAACATCGGCCCAAGAGCTCTTCTGCGTTGAGCTGTCCTGCTCCTGATCCGCCCGCTCAACCAGATCCCTCTCTTATTGGGAGGGTGCAGTCGCTGCTTGCGGAATTAGCCATGGAGTCCGGTTCCCCTTCTCTGGCGGCTTTGCCTACCCCTCCCTCCCAAGACAGTACTGCGGTGATACTGGCTGCCATTGAACAGAGTAAAGCCTCTATGCTGGTACGTATTGACCGTCTTGCAGAAGAATGTACTTTTATTAGGAATGACCTGGACAAGATCAGGGGCAGGCTGACTGAATCAGAATCACGAATCTCTGCAGCTGAGGACCTCACGGCTACCCATACCAACAACATAGCGGACCTGCAACGCACTGTGCAACTGCTTGTCGCTAAGGCTGATGATGCGGAGAATAGAGCAAGACGCAACAATATCCGTGTCTTAGGTCTGCCGGAGGGGGAGGAGGGTGATCGGCCAGCGGAGTTCGCTGAAGATTTTTTCAAGAAGCTGTTGAGCCTCCCGGAAGTCTCCCCGACATATGTTGTTGAGCGTGCTCATCGGGTCCCTACAGGACGTTACATCCCAGGGGCGACTCCCCGACCCTTCCTGGTCCGCTTTCTGAATTTTAGGGACCGGGATAGGATCCTCTCCGCAGCCCGTAAGCTCCCTTCTCTCCCATACGGCAACTCCTCCATCCTACTGTTCCCGGATTTTTCGGCAGATTTGCAGCGCAAGAGAAGGTCCTTTAACGATATCCGCAGGCGCCTACGGGACAAGGATATTAAATACAGCATGTTATACCCCAGCCGCCTTCGGGTGCCTTATAACGGATCAGTGAAGTTCTTTGACACCCCGGAGGAAGCAAATGACTGGCTGATCACTCTACGTTAATCTTCTACAGCTTTCCCACGTTGATGGGGGGTACTACTATTTGCCTGCATTGTTATCCTGCTGTGGGCTCCTGGCCCTTTTTTGTTTTTTGTTTTTGTTTTTGTTTTGTTTCTTGTTTTTTTCCTGGCGGGCTGTCGACACGGCGGCTGCGGAACTCACGGACTGCTACTTCCCAATCGCTGGGTGGACGCCTTTGTTTCATCCTTCCTGCCGGCGGACGGCGGACGGATCTCCGCCTCTCCTGGGGCTGCTGCGGTGCCTTGCCATCTCTCCAGTTGATCCTGCCTGACTCTGCTTTGCTTTTTGGGTTTTTTTTTTTTTTTTTTTTTTTGTTATAGGTCCTTTGGCTACCTCCTTTTAGTTCGGAGCTCCCCGGACGTGGGACACTTAAGGACTTATTAGCCTTTCCCCTCATTACAGGGTTTTTGACCTGACAAGAATAAGCGGCTTAGAGCGGCCGCTGCTTCGGAACTTTTTTTTTGACTAAAGTCTGGAGGTTTAGGTTTTGGTTAGTTTTTGGGTATCAAACTGGTCATGTTTTTTAGTGCCCGATTGGTTTTTGTTTTTCCCCAATTGGGGCACTCTTGGCTGGTAGGGAGTTGTGGGTTTTCTTTTTTTCTTCTTTTTTGTTGTTTTAATTATGTTGATGTTTTCTTGTTCTTTTTTCTTTTTTTCACTGTGCGCTCTGAATCCACTGATAAATGCACCTGTTTTAATTGTTGTGCCGACCTGTACCATGCTCGCTGGCAGGATACTGGGATATTGTATGTGTATTACTGTACTATCATAATTATTAATTGCTTCCATGGCGTTGAAACTAGTGTCTTGGAATGTGCGGGGCCTTAATGATAAGGTAAAAAGGGCGTTGATGTTTAAATACCTGAATAATCACAGACCCCATGTACTTTTTCTTCAGGAGACTCATCTCCTGGGGAATAAAATCCTTGCCCTACGCAGGCCCTGGGTGAGACAGGCATTTCATGCCACATACTCTAGCTATGCGAGGGGAGTGGCCATCTTGCTAAACAAATCTCTAGCTTACAAAGTTGTTCACCTGCATACTGACCAAGGGGGTAGATTTATTGTCCTACTGTTAGAGATTGGCCAGGTGGTTTATGCTTTGGTCAATGTATATGTGCCCCCCCCTTTCAATCCACAGATTTTGTATAAGATTGCTGAACTGCTGGCTCCCCTACAGTTCTCCAGATTGTACATAGCTGGGGATTTTAACTCTATTTTAGACCCGTCCCTGGACTCGTCCAACCCGAACAGGGCTTATTCGTCAGATCTACTGCAGTGGGCCCAAACGTTCAATTACACTGAGATCTGGAGATGGCGGAATGTGGGCGTTCGGGCCTACTCTTTCCACTCCTCCACACATAAATCGGGCTCTCGGATTGATTTGGTCTTCGGCAACCCTGGGGCCCTGACGTCGGTGAGGGGGGCCCTGTACTTGCCTGCAGGCCTCTCTGACCACGCACCTTTGGAGGTCACCTTGCAGTTGTTGGACACCAGGGGTACAGGTTGTTGGCGTCTGGCGTCCAAATGGGTACAGGACTTGCGGGTGGGGGAGGAGGTCGCTCCTAAGTTGAAACAATATTGGGATCTGAATGAGGGTTCTGCCTCGGTACAGATGGTCTGGGATGCTTTTAAGGCCAATACCAGGGGGGAATATATTTCGGCTATCAAGGCGGTCCGCTCTGAGATGTCATCTCGGATGCGGCAGCTTGAGGGGAGCGAGGCCGAGGCGGCTGAGGCTTTTTCCGCCTCGCCGACCCCGGAGCGCTTTACTCGGCTGGCTGATTCAAGACGGGCCTTATCCCTTCATCTTGCAGAGGCCACACACTTAGATCTGAAGTCTATGGCAGGAAAAATCTTCGAATCCGGGGACAAAAATGGTAAGCTTCTGGCAAATTTAGTAGCTGATTCTAAAATGCAGACAGTTGTCTCGGAGATCTGTGGGTCGGATGGTCAGTTGGTGTCCGCGCCTGACATGATCCTTTCTGAGTTCAGGGCCTTCTATGAACAATTGTACGCTGAGGTTCCAGGGGGGTCGGTGGAAGCGCAGAGGGAATTTCTTTCCTCCTTAAATTTGCCCACTCTATCACAGGAGGACCGGGAATTCCTAGATAAGGACTTTACTTTGGAGGAAGTGGAGGAGGCAATTCGCTCACTCCCTGGTGGGAAGACTCCTGGTCCTGATGGTCTACCTGGCGACTGGTACAGGATGTATGCCCCACTGATTGCTCCCAAGTTGTTAAAAGTCTTCTCCGATAGCAAACTCCAAATGGGGCTTCCCCCATCCATGTATCAAGCACATATAGTGCTTATCCCTAAGCCTGGCAAGGATATCTCCCTGTGTGCTTCCTATAGACCGATCTCCCTGCTAAATTATGACCTGAAAATCTTGACGAAAATTCTGGCCACCAGGTTACGGACGGTCCTGTCATCCCTGATTGATATGGACCAAACTGGATTTATGCCAGGGAAGTCCACTGATATAAATCTACGACGGGTATTTACACATTTGCAGTTGCCGGCCACTGAGTCTTCTACGAGGGTTATAGTTACACTAGATATTGAAAAAGCTTTTGACTCTGTGGCCTGGCAGTTTATGTCCTTAGTTTTGGAGGCCATGGGTTTTGGAGTGGGATTTTGTAATTGGATACATATTTTATATAAGGAGCCCTTGGCGCAGATTAAGATGGGTGGCGCCTTGTCAGCGCCTTTCGCTGTTAGGAGAGGAACGCGGCAGGGTTGTCCATTGTCACCGGCTCTGTTTGCCCTGGCAATGGAGCCACTCGCGTCGGCCCTCAGGAAGGCGGAGGGAGTTAGAGGGATACAGGTGGGTTCCATACAGGAGAAGGTAGCCTTGTATGCAGATGACCTCATACTCTTTTTAAGTGACCCGGCCCAGTCTCTCAGGGAGACGTTACTCATTCTTTCTCACTTCACTGACTGTTCAGGGCTTAAGGTGAACTGGGATAAATCTCAAATTATGTCAATAGATAGGGAAGCCAAGGCAGCTGCGGATCCCAACCTGCCACTCATGTGGACAGATACAATGAAATATTTGGGGATTTACATTTCCCCCTCTACCTCTGATTTTTGTGCCCTCAATCTGGATCCACTGGTGCGGAGGATGAGGACTAGACTGAAGGCATGGTCGCATCTCCCTCTCACCTTGATTGGGAGAATTAATTTGTTTAAGATGAAGCTTTTGCCTGCTTTTCTCTATGTTCTCAGACATGCTCCAGTCTGGATACCTAAAAAAATATTTCGCACGATAAATTCTCTTTTGGTGTCCTTTCTCTGGGGCGCTGGTCAGCCACGGTTTAAGCTCACGGTATTGCAGAGGCCTTGGGGGGAGGGTGGGTTAGCTTGCCCGGATTTGCACTCCTACTATGTGGCGGCTCTTCTGTCCCATGCCCATAATTGGCTGGTTTCAGACGAGTCCAATGCGGCGGTGGTCCTGGAAGCGGCGTGGTTGGGGTCGTATGAGGCACTAAGACACTTGGTGTATCGCGGTCTACGAGCCCCTTTTCCTCTTACTGCTGCAATGAGGGCGGTTATAAGGGCATGGAAGGCTGCCAATCTGCTGCGCCCCGTACCCTCGGGACACATCTCCCCGCATAGTCCTCTTTGGTTCAACCCGAAGTTACCGGAATTTGGCGCTATCCCCGATCCTAGTGTGTGGGCAAGCAGGGGTATCAAATATATTGATCAACTCTGTGTTGAGGGCAAAATACAGACCTTTGATAGGCTGAAACAACAGTATACACTGCCCAACTCACACTTATTCAGATACTTACAACTTAATCATGCCTTTCGAACGCAGTTTGGAAATGCCCCCGTCGCATTTTACACCTCACGGTTGGAATCTCTGCTCCGAGATGTTGATCTGTCCAAACCGTTGTCTGCTATCTACAAGGTGTTACTCCCAGGTGTCCATACCGGTTTGGAACTCCAAAGGGCAAGGTGGGAAGCTGATTTTCCCTCCTTGGATACGGAGGACTGGGAAGATGTATGGGAGTATCCTTTTCAACAGTTAGTGTCAGCCAGAGATAGACTGGTGCAATTCAAAATAGTACATAGGGTATATTACACTCCGCAACGTCTTCACAGAATCTATCCATCTGTCCCTGATTCTTGTTGGAGATGCAACTCACTTTCGGCGGATTTCATACACATGTTCTGGAGCTGTCCTCAGATAGCTGGGTTTTGGGTGGAGGTGACTAATTTTATTCTGGCGGTTACCACCGTTAACATACCTTTATCGGTCGAGATATGCCTCTTAGGACTGGTCGAGCCGCTGGCTCCACGCCGAGCGCTCAGAACGCTCCTGGGCTTATTGCTGTACTATGCCCGTAAGTCGATTGTTCTCAAATGGAAGGCCCCGGTAGCCCCCTCTATTAATTTTTGGAAGCACTTAGTGAATACGGCCCTCCCTCTTTACAGGGCCACCTACCTTTCGCGAGGCTGTGGCACTAAATTTCATAAAGTATGGGGCATTTGGACAGAGTCGCGTGACACCAACGCTGACTTGAATCCGGACTGATGGAGTTTCATTAATGCTTAATGGAAGAGTTCTAAGTTGTGTGATATTCATGTAACCCTGGGTCATTATTAACGTGGGCAATAGGGGATTGGTAGGTGAAGGGTGATGCTTGCATATTTTATCCTGGGTCTGTGTGTGGACTGCGGTGGAGCATGGGTGAATTAAGTAACTGTCCTGAGTAATGTGCAGTGGTGCTGGAGCGTACAGGGGGAGGGGGGGGGTTCTCTTTTTTTTTTTTTTTTTTTTTTTTTTTTTCTGTTGGATGCACACGCCGGTGGCGGTGTGTCGGGTGGGGGGAGGGGGAGGGTTATTTGGTTGTTCCCTGATTGTTGACTCAGGGGTTTTTTGTAATAATCAGCCTGGGTATGCCCAATAGGCTGTAGGTTGTTTTATTGTTTTCTTGCAAATTAATAAAAATAATTTATAAAAAAAAAAAAGGTTTACATATTGCAATGCAAAAATACAAAGCACATAAACAAAGGGGGGTAGTGGGATAAAACAAACACAGCAGGGGAGAAGGGAGGGAAATAAGAAAGCATCAGCATACTTCCGTAGGTAACGGAGATGCATCCTGCAATTATCAAACATAAGGCTTTGCTGGTTGACCTACCAGGGTTGAGGCTCCGCTCTAAGAAAGCATGTGTCCAACACAGTGGTAGTACCTATAGACCTATATGCAGGTCCAGGTCATCACTTAAACATACCACAAATAAGAAAATGTTTCTGTAAATTCATGGACTGTATTTAACCACCTCAATACAGTGCACTTACACCCCCTTCCTGACCAGACCAATTTTCAGCTTTCAGCACTCTCACAGTTTGAATGACAATTACTCAGTCATGCAACACTGTACCCATATGAAACTTGCGTCCTTTTTTCCACACAAATAGAGCTTTCATTTAGTGGTATTTAATCACTAGTGGGTTGTTTTTTTTTTGTGCTATAAATAAAAAAAAAACTTAAATTTTGTGTAAAAATGCCCTTTTCTTTGTTTCTGTCATAAAATTTTGCTAAATAATAATTTTTCTTCACAAATTTTGGCCAAAATGTATACTGCTACATATCTTTGGTAAAAATAACCCACATTAGTGTATATTATTTGGTCTTTGTGAAAGTTATAGAGTCTACAAACTATGGTGCCAATCAGTACATCAGGTGTATCTCATTTCTTGAGACACTAACAAGTCAGGAAAGTACAAATACCCCCCAAATTACCCCTTTTTAGAAAGTAGATATTCCAATGTATTAAGTAAGTAGCATGGTGAATTTTTTCCCACATTTCTTTGCAAAATGAAGATTTTTTTATTATTATTATTTTTTTTTTTTTACAAAATTGCCATATTATCAGGTTATTTCTCTGACACAGCATATGCATACAACAAATTACACCCCAAAATACATTCTGCTACTCTTCCCGAGTATGGCGATGCCACATGTGTGAGACTTTTACACAGCATGGCCACATACAGAGCACCAACATTGAAGTAGTACCTTCAAGCGTTCCACGAGCAAAAATGACACCTCATTTCACAGCCACCTATTACACTTTTGAAGGCCCTGGAGTACCAGGACAATGGAATTGCCCATAAAATTACCCAATTTTGGAAATCTAACACCCCAATGTATAATCTGTGAGGCATAAAGAGTCTTTTGAGCGGTTCATTTTTTTCCAGAAGTTTTTGGAAAATGTGAAAAAAAATGAAAGCGCATTTTTTTTTACACAAAGCTGTCAATTTATAAGATATTTATAACACATAGCATGTATATAGCAAAAATTACACCCCAAAAACACATTCTGCTTCTCCTCCCGAGTATGGCGATACCACATTTGTAGGACTTTTACACAGCCTGGCCACATACAGAGGCCAAACACTGAAGGAGTACCTTCAGGCGTTCTAGGAGCATAAATGACACATCTTATTTCATTCCTACCTATCACACTTTTGAAGGTCCTGGAGCACCAGGACAATGGAATTACCCACAAAATGACCCCATTTTGGAAAGCAAACACCCTAATGTATATTCTATGAGGCATGGGCTGAAAATAGGTACTCAGGTACTCTGATGAGCTGGTGACAGGTACTTGAGTACACTGATGGCCTGGTGACAGGTACTTGAGTACTCCGATGGCCTGGTGACAGGTACTCGGGTACTCTGATGGCCTGGTGACAGGTACTGGGGTACTCTGATGGCCTGGTGACAGGTACTCGGGTACTCTGATGGCCTGGTGACAGGTTCTCTGATGGCCTGGTGACTGGTACTCTGATGGTGGTGATAGGTACTCAGGTACTCATATGGACAGTGACAGGTACTCGGGTACTCAGATGAATTGTGACAGGTACTTGGGTACTCGGATGGACTGTGACAGGTACTCGGGTACTCTGATGGGCTGTGACTGGTACTCGGGTACTCGGATGGACTGTGACGGGTACTCGGGTACTCTGATGGGCTGTGATAGGTACTCGGGTACTCTGATTGGCTATGACAGGTACTTGGGTACTCTGATGGACTGTGAGTGACAGGTACTATGATGGACTATGAGTGACAGGTACTATGATGGGTGGTGACAGGTCCTCTTTATTGGGGGGGGGCAATCAGTGTGTGTTGGTGTACACTGTAAGCGGTAACGAGATGTTACTGCAATCTCTTCATCACACATAATCGGTGTGTGAGGAGGAGAACCCGGTAAAATCCCGTTACCGCAGTTTGTTTACATTTAGTGATCGGCTGTGAAAGGATCACAGCCGATCACGTGGTGAAGGCACGTGGCTGTTCACCCCCCTCGGTGGCGAGCGGTGTCTCCGTGACACATTGCCACCGAAGGAACAGGGATGCACGCGCATTCCCTGTTTAAACGGGAGGACGTCATATGACGCCCTCCCGCCACAATAGGTGTGCCACCTGCCCATCATTTGACGGCCGGCGGTCAGCAACTAGTTAAGGAAGGGGGATAGTAAAGAGAGGAAAGAAAGAGGAGGGAAAGTGCAGTAGAGAGTAATTCCAACCATCTAGACTCGCCACCCGTGGATCCCATGCAGATATAGACCCGGGGAGCAGAGAGGGGGGTGCCCCAGCAGTCAAGGGGGTTCCACCCAGAGATACCACCTCTCCCATATTGCTGTGTGGCCATGCGGTCTTCTAGTCGGGCCGACATAGACTCCATGAGCTCTACATCTTTAATTCTGGCGTAAAGATTTGAGAGAGTTTTGAGATGTCGATTCCTCCAGTGTAATGCTACTAAGCACCTTGCCGCCGTGAAAATATGTGTGGCCTGAAAGTCTAGAGAGATTGGGAGGGAGAAGACCCAGTAGGAACAGCTTAGGGGAAAGGGGGACACCCACCTCCAACAGCTGATGGAGAAGGCCCTGCACCAAGCTCCAGTAGGGCTGGAGAGCTGGGAAACTCCAGTAGATATGGAATAGTGTGCCACGGTCATGATGACACCTCCAACAGTGGTTTGAGGCCAATGGGTATATGGCTTTTAAACGAGACAGTGTTAGGTACCAACCATAAAGCACCTTATAAGTGTTTTCTTTGTAAAGAGTACATATAGAACCTTTGGCCGCACAGGACCATACAGCTCTCCATTGTGCAGGGGAGAGTTCTTCCCACTTGCGCATGTAGCTATGTTTCCCCAAGGAGAGTCTGTCATTAGAGTTTAGAATTTTGTAGATATCTGAGGTCAGACCTCTCTGTGAGGGACCTGAAAGGACTACTCTCTCAAATGGGGAAAGCATGGAGAACTGTAGTGTTGGGCGATAGTGAGGGCATAATGCCGTATCTGAAGGTACCCAAATAGAGCAGTACTAGGGAGGTTGTGCTTGGCTCTAAGTTGGTCAAAGGGTAGTAATACCCTGGTTACCGGGTTTACTAGATGTCCAAAGTGAAAAAAAAAAATCTGTAACCAGGGATAAATCATCTGGTAACTTAAACTATTGGGTATTTTAGGATTATAGAGAGAGACTGTGACTAAGGAGGCCTCAGATTGGAGGGGGTTAACATGGTTCAGTTGTTTCCAAATGAATCGCAATAATTCATAGTATGTAGAAGAGAAGTGGAGTGGACCTCTGCATTTGTGTTCCATAATAAGTTGTTTGGGTGGATGGGGGCTATCCATAATTTTTCTGTTTGGGTCCATCTGTTGTAGGCCGGGAGGGTGACCCAGGATGCGATTGCTCTCAATTGGGTAGCATAGTAATAACGGAGGAGGTTTGGGAAGGCCAGACCACCTTCTTTTAGGGAGGCATAAAGTGTTGAGCGAGCAACTCGGTGCCGTTTATAGTTCCATGTGAAGTTTAGGAGATCAGTCTGGAGTTTCCAAAGTTGAACTAGTGGGATGGGGACTGGGAGGGTCATGAACACAATATTTTAGGTACACTTTTTCCAAAGGGAATAAACCATGAATTAAATTTCGGTGTCTTCCTAAAAAAAATAAGGCATGGATTCATAATTTGTGGTTATTTTTTATACTTTTTGAGTAAAGTTTATAAACCATCTGTTTAATAAACCTTATTTGTCCCAGAACCATTACCATTTACTATATTTCCCAACAGGAATTGTTTAAGAAACATATAGCCAATTTTTGTGTGGTCCGCAGTGACACATAATTATGTGTCTATATATCAAAGGATTGGATTTTATTCATTTTTAGCCTTCCCCTTATCTATTTGGGCGACTAATGCCGCGTACACACGGGCGGACTGTATGGCGTACTTAGTCCGTCGAAACACATTTCAGCGGACAGTCCGCTCGTGTGTGGGCTTCAGCGGTTTTTTTTAGCGTGCAGTCTGGCGTACTAAGTATTTCGGAATTTCCGTAATTCTGTCCGTCATACTTTGGTTTCAGGGGACAATACGGTCGTCAGTGTGCTAGTTGGACGGACTAAGAATGGCGCATGCCCAGAAAGGATTTACACGGCGGAAGGGTGCTTTGCTGTGTATTGGACTTCCTATTTCTAGTCCCGTCGTACGTGCTGCACACGTCATCGCGCAAGCTTTCGAGGGACTGTTCGTGTATCCGTGTGTGGTCAAGTCCGTTCAGTGGAAAGTATGACGGACTGTCCGTCAGATTGTATGACGGACTAAGTACGCCATACAGTCCGCTCGTGTGTACGCGGCATAATGGGTAAAAATTATAAAAATCCTTTCCATCAGTGTTACCTACAGGTGTGGTGGATATTATAATTAAGAAGTCTTCCTTAAATAGACCCCCATATGTTGCCCTGCTATATGGTTCTGAAGAAGCTTGTCAGAAATTTGGATAAGCAAAACATATCAACCCAGGGTTACACTGCTTAGAGACCCAAGCCCTGCTACAGGATTACAGCAGGGCCGTCTTTAATATTGATTGGACCCTAGGCAAAAAAATCCTTGGAGCCGCCGCCCCCCCCTCCTCCATGCAGTTTCACTCTCCACCTACTCTGAGGCCGCGTACACACGCGCGGACTGTTGGCCCAACTTTGTCCGTCCAACAGTTTGAGCGAACAGTCCGCTCAAACTTAGCATGGACGGACATGGCCACACACGACGGACGAACAGTTTGCTGAAACCGTGCGCGATGACGTGAACGGCACGTACGACGGGATGAAAAATACGACGTCCTATACACTGCAATGCAACCTTCCGACGTGGAAATCCTTTCTGAGCATGCGCGAGACTTAGTTGGCCGAACAAGCCTACACACGAGCGAACAGTCCGCTGAAACCTTGTTTCAGCGGACAGTTTTTCGGAATTTCCGTAAGACCTTGTTCGGCCAACTGTCCGCTGAAACTGTCCGCTGAAGCCCCACACACGAGCGGACTGTCCGCCCAAACACTGTTCAGCGGACAAGGTTGGGCGAACAGTCCGCGCGTGTGTACGCGGCCTTATACATACAATAAATAGCAGATAGACTAAAAATGTGTTTACTGGATCAGATCAGGCAGCGATTGGTTGCCAGAGGTTGCAGTGTGTCATTACTGCTCACTGACTGGTTGCTAGAGGTTTCAGCATATTATTTCTGCTTACTGATTGATTGCTAGAGGTTACAGCACATCTCCTCACTCTGCACACCATGACTGGGGAAGTGAGGGGACTTACTAATAGACAGAAAACTCCTAAGGATCCTAGAACTCTTGGGATCAGTGGCAGTGCTGAGGGGAGGGTGTGATCAATGGCAATGCTGTTTTTTTTTTTTTTTACTGACTACCAATGTAATAGGGGTTTATACTGACCACCAATGAAATAGGGGTTTACACTGTCCACTAATGTAATAGAAGCATTCACAGTAACCACCAATGTAAGGAGGGATTTACACTGACCACCAATGTAACTGAGACATTTAGCCTGCGTTCACATTTGTGTGTTGGTAACACATGCAAAATCGCTTTCCTGACACCACAGAAATGTGCTGCCCTTTAGAAGATACACAGCAGTGCCATTATTTGTTTTTGTGTGATTTTGAAAAAGGGTTTGGGACTTTCTTTCACATTTGTAGTGCATAGAGCAGCCCATTGAAATGAATGGGCTGCCTTACACATGACCCACATCTCTATTCACCCTGTCAGTACACATTTGCATCCTTAAACCCATGCTAACTTCTGCACCCCAAATCTCCCCATCCTCTCCTCTCCAATACCCCTCCCATTTAACTCTACCTGCCTCCTCTGCTCATCTTTGCACCCTTACCTCCACACATCCCCTCCTTGCTCACCCGTGCACCCCAAACTGTAATTCCTTCTCTGCCTACCTCTGCACACCCCACACGACCCTTCATTTCACTAATTTGCTTACCTTTGCACAACAGGCAGATGTTAGGCTTAATGACCACAGTTGTAGGCAGGACTTTCAAGCATGCCCCATTTATCTCCCCAGTGGGCAGCATTCAGTATAGGTGATAGTGGATTTGACCTCAGGGGGGCATGATATACATATGAATGCTTCTGGTCCGCCACTATTTACATATGAATGAAAATATTTACATGTAAACAGAGGGTCTGCAGGTGAGTCATCTGTACACAACAATAGGGCAGAGCTGGGCAGCAATAGTAACAGAACTTCATACTGAGATATCAGGCCACAGCACAACACTAAAACCTCAAGGGAGAAGGAAATGTAAACTGGGATAGTGGGCAAGTATAAGACAGCTGCTTTGGGTCCCACAACAATGACAGGGCCCAGGGCAGCTGCCCCTTTTGCCCTGCCTTAAAGATGGCCCTGGATTACAGGAAGATCCAAATTGATTCTGGGATTCAGACTAAAGATATGCAGAACGGAAATCGTCTGTTTGTTAGTCAAGACATTTCATCTTTGTGAAGTTTGGAGAACTTGACAGAAAGCTGATTCTGGACAGACAAGTTCAGTGCTGAGCTGAGATATCCACGCTTGGATGATCCATCTTTCCTCACTACCTCACCATCTGTGTCACATTCATCGCTGTGGATTGCACATACATGCATCAATCATATCTATATCAGTTGAGATCTGTGCTAAGGAATAAAGAGAAATACACACATTTGTTTCTGCTTCATTACTGCCTTCAACCTTTACCTGCATCTGCATGAAGAGAGTTTGGTCTTACACATATTGTTATTCATTATGAATGTTTAGATACCGATTTAGCCTCTCATTGATACTATCTGATCCACCCCCCCCTTGATGGACTTATATCAGTAATGAGCTGCCCGCTCAATCATCCTCTATACACACAGCGAATAGCGGACACAATCACCCGTCCCTATGAGTCTGTGCTTCTTAGGCTCTATATGTGTTACATTTTTAATTCATTATAACAACGTTATTATGTGTGGTATGTGGTGGAGGTTTTAAATTAAAGATTTTTACTCTGATTTACGTTGGTAGAATGGCACGGTGTGCGCAAAAAGGTGTACCCGTACGTCCTTACATATTTCTTGCCTAACGGGCGTGTGCATCACAGGAGCGTGCCAGAGGGTCCCGTATGTTCGCCAGCGCCCCGTGATTGCAAGGAGAAGAGGCAGAATGGGGAGATGCCTATGTAAACAAGGCATTTCACTGTTCTGCCTAGCAACATGACAGGGATCTACTGCTCCCAGTGATCGGGAGCAGTGATCTCCCCCCTCCAACAGTAAGAACACACTGAGGGAACACATTTAACCCCTTAATCGCACCCTATTGTTAACCCCTTCCCTGCCAGGGACATTTATACAGTAATCAGTGGCTATTTTTAGCTCTGATCGCTGTATAAATGTCAATGGTCCCAAAATAGAGTCAAAAGTGTCTGATATGTCCGATGCAAGGTTGTAGTCATGGTAAAAATCACAGATCGCCGCCATTACTAGTAAATAAAACTTAAATTTAACAATAAAAATGCCATAAAGCTATCCCCTATTTTGTAGACGCTATAAATTTTGCGCAAACCAATCAATATTCCCTTATTGCAATTTTAATTTTTTTTAAATCAAAAATATGTAGAATAATACATATTGGCCTAAACTGTGGAAGAAATTTGTTTGTTCATATATTTTTGGGGGATATTTATTATAGAAAAAAGTAAACAATATTGTTATTTTTTTCAAAATTGTCGGTATTTTTTTGTTTATAGCTCAAAAAATAAAAACCACAGAGGTGATCAAATACCACCAAAAGAAAGCTCTATTTGTGGGAAAAAAAGGACATTAATTGTGTTTGGGTACAATGTCGCATTACCGTGCAATTGTAAGCTGAAGTGGTTAAGATAGCAATACCAGTGAGATAACCCTGTGGGTCCAGCACTATTTTTCTACTTTGTTCAAATAATGTCCCAAACACTCTGATGTGCTGCAGTAGCAACAATCTATTTAAGTTTATAGGAGGATAGTGAGAAGGTGTGGCCAGACCAGCACTAGATTTTTACTAGCCATGGGTGAAGGTAATGCCACGTACACACGACCGGACTTTCTAGCAGAAAAGGTCCAACGGTCTTCCCGACGGACTTTCAACGATGTTACGATGGACTTCCGAACGAACGGACTTGCCCACACACGAACGGACTAAAGTCCATTTGAAAGTCCGTTCATTTTGAACGTGATGATGTACGATGGGAAAGGAAGTTCAATAGCCAGTAGCCAATAGCGGCCCTTGCGTCGTATTTGATCCGTCGGACCAACATACAGACGAACGGTTTTCCCGATAGCAATTGAGTCCGTCGGACAGATTTGAAACTTGTTCTATTTCTAGATCTGTCTGATTTTTTGAAAGAAAAATGATTGGACTATCCCACAAACTATCAGACTATCTGACGGAATGATTCCCTCAGACCTAGTCTGCTGTAAAGTCCGATCGAGTTAAAGCGGTAGTGAACCGCTGGGTGTTTTTTGTTGTTGTTTTTTTTTATAACCTAAAAGGTAATGTCATATATATATGCTAAACTTACATGAAAATGAAACCTTCCAGTGCCACACTGTCACCGCTGCAGGAGCTTCCAACTTCACCCAGTCTTCCTGACAGGTTCACGGACTCCAGCTGTGTGACTGGCCAGAGACATGATGACATAGCTCCCGCGCATGCTCATGGGAGCTGCTGTTTACTACAAAGAACTCTGAAGGAATGACATGGATGGTTGCTCCTTCAGAGTGCATGCACCGGTGACGTCACCGGCTGCATGTATAGGAAATTTGCACTGTTTAGGAGATATTTACAGCACATAGAGGTAAGCTTTATTATAGGCTTACCTATAGGTAAAAGTCAGAGATGGGAGTTTACTCCCACTTTAAGGGGGCTAGGGAGCGGGCCTGGGAGGGGGAGCGGTTACAATAGTGAACTTGTACTTTAATTAAAGATACACTGTTACTACACTTGCTAAAGCGCCATATACACTTACTAAAATACAGAATTTTTCATAACAGTCAGCGTACAAAATGTCACTATTAATTTACATTATATACTTTTAAATACTTTCAGTGAATATTGGTGACATTACATTATACCAATAAAACATAACATAGTTTATCTGTGGTAAAAAACAGTGCCTTATCTTATGGCTTATTTTTAAACTGGATTTACACTTTTTGTGCAAAAAAAATAAAAAATAACCCTGTTGGGATGTAAATAAAATGGATTGTTTCTATGCTGCTGTGTGCCAAATCAAAATGTTATCTGCGTAGCAGCTTTCAGATACCTTTTGCTTGCCAATCTGGAAATTGTCAATGCATCTGAACTCCCAGGAAACTAAAAATGTCTATTCACTGTCTGTGCTAGATGGAGCCAATATGTGCCAAATTTCTGCTGAACTGAACAAAGCAGGAGGGGGCACAATAGCAGAGACAGAGGTCAATACAGCAGCTTGGTTAATTCACAGGTTCTGAATTTAATCATCCTTTAGAACATCTGTCCACACAGTGGCACATGCGAAAGTTATTGAGTTTCATCAGGTGGCTATTCCCCGTTGGGAATGTATGTAGGCTCCCCCAGAAAGGTGAAAATTGTCTTATTGTACTGAGCATGCATTTTCAGGGTAAAATACACTTGGAATATAGTAAAATGTTGCTACATTATTTTGGATTTAGAATTTGGGGGAAAAAAAAAAACATCCCAAGCCTGTCTCAGACAAAATAATTCGTCTGTGGGTTCTCAACAAATATCCAACTTATAACATATTGTGAAAAAGTTGATTTGTAAATTGGTGCATTTCTTTCTGCAGATACTGCTGAAAGCAGTATTGAACTCACAAACCAACAATATATTATATTGCATCTTACCAATCATTAGATGTGGTGGCTGCATCCGTTTTCTTTTCTGTGGCTTTTCCCCCCTCTGTTTTCACCTGGTGATAGTAACACACCTCCTGTATAGTGAGACAACTCTGGAGGAATGAGCATAAGAAGCACAGCAGACAGCAGCATTGTCAGTCTGGGGGAAGTGTTAAAAATGTATTGCCAGATTAAAGAAGAAAAACCTCAAAGTGGGATTTTTAAGGCAATTCGAAAAAAGAAATATATAAAAAAATATGATTTTACTAATACACAAAAATTCATAAAATTCTTATGGAACAAACCAAAAGAAGAATATATATACATTATACATCCAAACAGATGACAAAAGATGGTAAGTAGTGTAAGGATTAAGGTATATGTTGAAACAAAATGGTTGACCGTATGTCTTACTAAATACATGTATTTTTCTATCCTTCTCTTTAAAATAAGGACTAGTCATCTTTAGTCACGTACTCATCAAGAAGAGGCCGCATCAGCCCTAAAAAGCAGTCTACGCCCAGAAGATTGTCTTATCAGCTGATAACACCCGGAGAATTGTCTTTCCTTTGCAAAAATGTTGTTTTTTTACATTTGCTGATGTTTGCCCTTTTCTGTCTATAAAAGAGAAGTAATAAAGAGCTCAGAGCCAGAGTCAGTCAGAGACAGTCAGAGTTACGACGGACTTCTGAGCAGAAATACTGAATACCTCCGTGTCTCTTTGCTTAGATAAGAACTCTAACTAACAATTGGGAAACGGTAACATAACCTGACAAATAGGTGACTTGTTGAGGTCACACCTAACATTTCTGGCGCCGCGAATAGGGACTCGCTGAAGTAACTACAAGAGGCGAACGAACATAAGGACGGAACGAAATGGTCGGGCACATCAAGAACCACAGACAAATCCTGCGCAGGTAAGAAAAGCTTTATTTTCTTATAAACTCTGTGCTTCTTAGATTTGTGCCCACCTGATCTGTCTGAATTGTTCTTCAGGTAAACACCAACCTCTGTAGTAAGCGGGTCTTGAACTTAATATTTTGGCTTATGTTACCGTTGTTTCTTGTCTGTCTACTTGTCATCTGTCTGTTGTGAATGAGATAAGCCCTGTTTGTATGGTGTGAATTGAAACATATATCATCCCAATGGGTAACGGAATGCGCCCTTAACTCGTAAGAGTACTTTGGGGGTCCGACACTTAAGTTTGATATACGCTTTTTGATTCATGAGCCTAAAAACGGGTTGAAAGTATAAGTCCTGACTGCCTCAATAAAGCAGGAATAAGAAACGAATGCTGAGAGATTCCATGGTAATGGGAAGGGAAATAAGGTCTCCACAAAGCCCGGAGACCTAGTCATATGTGTTTGGCCACCAAAAGGGAATGCTTGTATATGTTATAGCCGTCAGTCTGGTCATAATATTTGTCAGTTGGCTAGCATATAAGGTAATTCGATTTCAGAAATCTCATATAGGAGAGGGTTTTTAGTATTTTGGCACCCTAGGAGGAGAAGGCAACGAGACACTTAGTAAGTGATCCAAACGCCACCTAGGCAGGACTGTCAAAATGGGCCAGACACATGGTAAACCCCAGGAGGAATCTCAGAAATGTTATGCTGTTAAAGACATAATTACAATGTTGTATGGGAAGGATAAGGCACAGGGCACAAATAGGATTCTCAAGAAATTGGGGATGGATGGAGAAAATGGATTAAGTGTAGAAGGTTGGGAAGAAATAAAGAGAGACAGACAGGGAGAGATATTGCAGAACAGATGGGTATCACAAATACAATGTTTAATTAAGGTTTCCAACAGGGCTGAAGAGGAGGGATGGGAGTATTGTCAGGAAAAGGGTGGATGGGATATGAAGGTCCGACACAAAAGTCTTCCTTCTGCTCCCGGCGATAGGGTAAATACGGGAGGTACTCCACCTCCTTATAACACTACCACACCAGGTAATGAAAGACCAAAACTTTATCCTTCCTTAAGAGGAAGAGGGTGGGTATGCCGAGTATGCGGTACCCAGAACCCAGACTGGGCACAGGAATGTGTGCATTGCGGCGCTCAAAGACCAGAGCCCGTAGCTCCAGTCCATAGTCGGACTAGGGTAATACAAGTAAATAATCCAAATGCGGGTCAAGCAGGACAGCCACCTACAGTGACCCGACAAGTCGTTCTGAGGACATGGACACCTTGGTCGGCTGACACTCTTATGGCATTAATACAGAATGCTCCTGATCCCGTAGCAAAACCTGCCGCATTCTGTAGATTCGTGACACAATTACTAGACACACATGAAGCAACTTGGCAAGATGGGGAAGATATATGTAGACATAAAATGACACTAACGATGTTTAATCAATTTATGAATGAAATTGCTCCACATAGACCACAAGGGGATCCAGCGGCAGATCCACCAGGAATACACCCTCGTCATATAGACTCTAGACCCCTGTTTATTGCTCAGTTACGAGAATTTTGCCAAGGGAAACAGCAGGAAAGGGGTTCGACAGCGCCCATAAAACAGGCCCCAGGTCAGACTGTTACAGAATTTTACCTCAACATGGAAAGCATGATGGCTGACGAAGGTCTAGATTTAGCCTTACCCGTCACCATTAGGGCTTTCAATCGACAGTTTATGGAAGGACTAGTACCCCAAATAGGTGACAAACTGAAGGCATGTACTCCCGAATGGAGAGCCATATGGGACAGAGGAACATTGTTGCAGAAAGCACAAGGCATAGAGGCTGATTTAGCAGAAACTAAACCCAGAAGGACACCGGGAGTTAACACTGTTGCCCGGGTCAATGAAGGAGGGAATTCCTCCCGTAAACCTCTTACCTGTTATTACTGCAACAAGGTGGGACATATAAAAAGAGACTGTAGGAAAAGGATAAAAGACGAACAGGAAGGAAACACGGACAGAGACACGAGGGACTACAGACAGAGGCGTACCAATGATAGGGACGATCCGACCGCATGACTTGCCCCAGTCCTAGCTGAATCAGAGAACAAAATGCTCCACATGTTGATGAAGGTGGAAGGTAAACATATTCCTTGTTTGGTTGACACAGGAGCGTCACGCAGTCTGTTGTCTGATTCAGTAGTCCCTCCACACATGACGTCCCGTGACACCATACCCATAAGTGGTTATGACGGTCTTTTGACTGATGCCCCACTGACTAAACCTTAAAAAGTAAAAATAGGGAGAATGGCTACCGCCTGACACTTGTGTATTGTTGCAATATGTAGATGACCTATTGTTATGTTGTCCGGATAACGATACTTGTTTAAAAGCCACTCTATCATTGTTACAATTCCTGGCTGAAAAAGGGTGCAAGGTGAATAGAACTAAGTTACAGGTATGCCAGAAAAAGGTTGTCTTTTTGGGCCACTGTATATCCCAGGGTACTCGACATCTCACTGAAGACCGAGTCCAGGCCATAAGACAAATGAATATCCCACGCAACTTTAAGCAACTTCGTATGTTTCTGGGAATGGTATCATATTGTAGACAATGGATACCACATGCCAGTTCTCTGATGCAGCCATTATATGATTGCTTGAAAATAGTACCCTATGTACTCACAGAAGCAGGTCATGAATCTTTTAGCACCTTAAAAAGGTTACTAATTTCGGCACCTGCGATCGGGATCCCTGATTATACCAAAACATTTCATTTGTACATTGCTGAAATCACGGGACACGCAACAGGGGTGTTGACACAACAACACATCAAACAAAGGCCGGTAGCATACTTCTCGGCGGCTCTCGATCCTGTCTCTAGAGGATCACCGTCCTGTGTACGAGCAGTTGCAGCAGTGTCAATTATCATTGACAAATCCTCAGAAATTGTCTTAGACAATCCTGTAGTGGTACATACCACACATGACATACACGCCATCTTGTCACAGGTCCAACCAAAACACATATCAATGGCAAGGCAGCTGCGTCTACAATGCACTTTGCTCCTACCCCCCAATGTTACCTTTCAGCGATGCACTTCTTTTAACTTAGCACAGCTTTTACCATTACAGACAGATTTGACAGGGGGGAGTAATGATGATAATGGTGTAGATACAGCACAAGATACTCAGGATTATGGAACAAGAAACCACGGGGTTCCCACATGTCACAGACATACCCATTACAAATGCAGAACACACACTGTACATAGATGGTAGTAGATTTGCAGATGACAAAGGTAAATATCACACAGGTTATGCTGTGGTAACGGACACACAGGTAATTGAGGCAAAGTCACTACCAGCACACATGTCGGCACAAGAAGCGGAACTAACCGCTCTAGAGAAAGCCCTAGAACACTTGGAGGGACAAGAAGGGAACATTTACACTGATTCCGCATACGCCTACGGTGTGGCACATGATTATGGCCACATATGGAAAGCTAGAGGTTACCTTACAGCAGCAGGCACACCTGTTAAACATGGTGAAGGAATCAAAAGAGTCCTGAACAATCTTCAAAAGGTTATAAGAGTAGCCATCATGAAGATAGCGGCACACACGAGCGCAAAAACAACTGAGGCAAAAGGAAACGCATTTGCAGATTTAACTGCAAAGAAGGCAGCTCTAGGGGAAGTAAGCCATGAGACCTTAGCCACGGTACAGGTGAGTATGCCCGAAACCACATGGCAGCAGCTAATGGAACTACAGGAACAAGCAGGGGCTATTGAGAAGGACCGTTGGGTTAAGGAGGGAGCTGCACCAGGCCTTGACAATGTATGGAGAGAAGGAGACAAAATATGTCTACCCGCTTCTCTATACCCCGCAATGGCAGCGGCTGTTCACTTACCCACTCATGTCAGCTCCAATTCTATGTATAGGATTGTAAGCCAAGGATGGCTAGCCCCTGGATTCAGTAGTACTGCAAGGAACTACTGTGCTGCATGCCAAATCTGTCTGATTAATAACCCAGGACAGAGAGTGAAAACCCCACGTAAACATCAGGTTCGGGCCCAATATCCTTTTCAGAGACTGCAGATTGACTACATACAAATGCCTAAGAGCGGCCCCTTTGAATTTGTTCTCGTGTGCATCTGCCTATTTTCAGGCTGGTCCGAAAGTTATCCTGTGAAATCAGCTACGGCAAAAGCCACCGCCAAGAAACTGATTACTGAGCTGATACCTAGGTTTGGTCTCCCAGAAACAATAGAATCAGATAGGGGGACACATTTCACGGGAGAAATAATGCAAAATGTGATGGCAATGTTAGGGGTTCAACAAAGTTTTCATACTCCTTACCACCCACAGAGTTCAGGATCAGTAGAAAGAGTAAATGGTACAATCAAGCTGAAAATACAAAAAGCTATGCAGGAGTTGAACAAACCATGGCTTGAGTGCCTACCCTTAGCTTTGTTCTCTATTAGGTACACCCCAACAGGAAAAACAGGGTTATCCCCATATGAAATACTGTTTGGAAGTGCACCTAGATTAGGTTTATATTTTCCTCAAAGTATGCAATTACAATGTGATAGGTTAACTACGTATGTAATACAGTTGCAACAGCGTCTGACTAAAATCCACAAGAGTGTGTATTCTTCTCTTCCAGACCCTAATTCTGTCACAGGTACTCACGATCTACAACCAGGAGACTATGTGTATGTAAAGAAACATACCAGAAAGACGCTGGAACCAAGGTTTGAAGGTCCTTTCCAGGTGCTATTGATTACAGCAACCTCAGTGAAATTGGAAGGGAAACCTACCTGGATCCACGCTTCTCACTGTAAAAAGGAGCCAGTTGGCAAATGACAACATGTATCTTTTTATTGTTTCAGTAATTCTGGCTAATAGTTTGGTTACCTCACAGAATAAAATACACAAGGATGAAGGATTTTCTAAAAAAATGTTATTACTGAAGTTTAAATATGCTTATGCCCAGAAGTCAGGATATGAGAAATGTTGGATTTGTAGCAAATTACACCCCAGCACAGCAAGTATACCACTGATGGCAGTTCCTATAAACTATACTGATCTTGCTAACAGTAGCATTAACATAATTAGAACAAATACCAGCGAGACAGTAATGTTTAAGTCAAATGGTCTCGCCTTTTTCCCTGATTGGTGTTTCAACTTAGGGAACACAACGGGAGGAAATGGAGAATGCCAAGACAGCAAGTTTAATTTGTCCATTGTCGTATTAAATGGAAGCTTCTACCCCAGTAATTCCAGCACACATCTGACTTCCTCACTAACATTGTGGATAATAATGTTAGGTGGTTAGTATCCAACTTATCCCTCTATGGATACACCTCTCGTTATAGAAATGATATCAGTTCAAGATCAGTAGCACTGGGAAATAATATATACATCTGTTGTGAGGATAAATGTTATACTTGGATACCTAGAAGAGCTCAGGGATGGTGCTACCTCGCAAGTTTAGTACCAGTAATGGGAGTAGTAGGTGATGAACGAGGTGATCACCTATTAGAAGCTAGCATGCACCCTAGATATCCCCTCAGGTATCGTAGTAAAAGAGAAATATTCCTGAAGAAGGACATGGCATGGGCTTGGTTCCCGTCCTGGACAGGATGGGGTATAGACTTAATGAAACGACTAAATAACTATACAGGAATTATTAATGATGTTTTGGAGAAAAACTCTGATGACATTACTAAGTTAAATCTGGAGACCAGAGCCATCAGACAACAATTAGAATTACATGAATTAGCAATTGAAAGTATGAGTGCAGCACTGACAGGACTCTGTGAAACTACTGAGGACTATGAGTGCTGTACTTGGATACATAACACCAGCATTGAGGTACCTGACTATTATGACATCATTGCACAACACCGTACGGAAGTAAAGAATTTACAAGAGAAGGCCCGAAATATTGGTCGCGACTGGGATCCGTTTGGTGGAACTTTTAGTTTCTCAGGGTTATTCTCTTGGGTTAAGAAGGCAGCAATGACGATTATAGTGGTGCTCTTATTCGTATTTTTCTTTTATGCATGCTTTAAACTGCTCATGTGCTTTTGCAAGAAAGCCAAGGTAAATGATGCGGAAAAGATGGAACTTTTGTGAAGATAGGTAGATTTAGATCCTTGACATCACCCATCTGTCAGAAAAGCCACTCTTCCTGAATTTTAGATGTTGGTACTGTCCAGGGGGATGGGTATATACCCCTCTGACAACTCGCGGTCAGGGAGAGTACTCTGGATATAGGCTGACTAGAACTTGTTCAGGTGGACCCAGGGCAAGAGGGAGGGGTGATGTCAAAGGGGGAAATGTAAGGATTAAGGTATATGTTGAAACAAAATGGTTGACCGTATGTCTTACTAAATACATGTATTTTTCTATCCTTCTCTTTAAAATAAGGACTAGTCATCTTTAGTCACGTACTCATCAAGAAGAGGCCGCATCAGCCCTAAAAAGCAGTCTACGCCCAGAAGATTGTCTTATCAGCTGATAACACCCGGAGAATTGTCTTTCCTTTGCAAAAATGTTGTTTTTTTACATTTGCTGATGTTTGCCCTTTTCTGTCTATAAAAGAGAAGTAATAAAGAGCTCAGAGCCAGAGTCAGTCAGAGACAGTCAGAGTTACGACGGACTTCTGAGCAGAAATACTGAATACCTCCGTGTCTCTTTGCTTAGATAAGAACTCTAACTAACAATTGGGAAACGGTAACATAACCTGACAAATAGGTGACTTGTTGAGGTCACACCTAACAGTAGTGGAAAAGTGGTAGTTGGACTTTTCCACTACTTGCCATCGTTTGTCATTTGTTTGGAAGGTTTCATGAATCTAGTAGGATTTTGCCGCTTCAGTCAATTATTGTATAATATTATTAAAAATACATGTAAATATGTTCTTCTTGTGGTTTGTTCCATAAGAATTTTATGAATTTTTGTGTATTAATAAAATCATATATTTTTTATATATATAATTTTCCTATATATTTATTTTTCAAATTGCCTTAAAAATCCCACTTTGAGGTTTTTCTACTTTAATTTGTTAAGGGATGATGGCAATTTACACGCCAAACTACGGGAGTCTATTAATTCTCATGTATTGGCAGATTTAGAAACACTAAACACTGAAGCCAAACTTCAACTAACACTTTATAATCAGTTTCAGCAAAGTTTTTTTTTTCTTTTAGGATAAATGGTTTTGCATTAATAAATAAAAGTTGATCATTTTAGTCAACCCATGAAAGTGTGTAGTGGTTTGTCTCATCAATGTGCACTGATACATTCTGCTGGAGAGTTTGTGCTGTGAAAAATAAGACTTGCTGGCTGGATTACCAGATGAAAATAGAAGAAAGAAAGCCGAAAAAGTAAACTAACCATCACATCTAAGAATCCGTAAACTGCAATATAATAAATATTTGCTTTTGGGGTTTATACTGCTTGAACCTCACAGCTAAGACAACAAGCAAGTGGACCTGGGTTGGTATTTTCACTAACTTTTTTTTTATGTGGATGTATATTAGCTAATTTTTCAGGACCAAAAAGGAAGACTTCCCCTGCAAAATGTAATGTAGCAGTGACCAAATGTTCAAACGTAGGTCCCTTTTCACATGGGCTTGTCCACTTGGTGGACTACATTTGCTCAGCAGGGGATCCCACTCTCCTCTATGGGGAGATGGAATGAAAACGGACTGCCTGTCCATTTTCATCCGATCTGATCCACCAGACGGATAAAATATAGGGTCACCATCTGTCTAAATTTCACAGACAGGATTGGATCGGATAGCAGTGGGTGTCAGCGGACATGTCACCCCTGACATCCGCCACTCCATAGGAGTGAATGAAGGCTCTGATCAGGTCCACCCGAAAAACTGACAAGTGGACCCGATCAGAAAACCCGCATGAAAGGGGCCTAATAGTACAAATCAACTAAAATGACCTCAATGGCAGGTGAAAGGGTTGAGAGATAATTGAATGCCTGAACATTGCAAACAAAGGGGTCAATTACTAAAACTGGAAGTGACATTTTTTTTTTGTCAAAGCTTAATTAAACAACGTGAAATTAGAAGCTGATTGGCTACCATGCATAGCTGCACCAGATTTTGCACTCTCCAATTTTAGTATATTAACCCCAAAGTGTGTTTCCAGCATTAGCATTAACTCAATAGGCAGAGTAAGAATTTCATCTCAGGTGGTCCTTTGTAATTGTGTCAAAATGTAAGGCTTTCATTGTGCCTCATGACTATTTAGCTGATTCCCCTTATTGTTTCCAAGATTACTGTTCTGGCTAAAGGATTGCTGGAGGTGAGAGGTCAGTGATAGTGTTTGGGCAGAGCAGTCAATATGATCAGTTTTGACAAACATTATCAGTAGGGATGAGCCGAACACCCCCCGGTTCGGTTCGCACCAGAACTTGCGAACGACCCCCGCGTTCGGTACGAACGTTAGAACCCCATTGAAGTCTATGGGACTCGAACGTTCGAATTGGAAAGTGCTCATTTTAACGGCTAATATGCAAGATAGTGTCCTAAAAAGGGTTTGGCGACCTGCCTCCTGCCTCAGGGGACATGGGTCACTGCAAAAAAAAGTTTTAAAAACTACCGTTTTGGCGGGAGCACTGATTTTAATGACGATTAAAGTGAAAAAAAAAAAGTGAAATATTCCTTTAAATATGGTGCCTGCGGGGTGTCTGTAGTATGCCTGTGAAGTGCCACGTGTTTCCCGTGTTTAGAACAGTCCCTGCACAAAATGACATTAAACGGAAATAACACCATTTAAAACTGCTTGCGGTTTTAATGTTATATCTGGTTCCTGCAATATGGTTGAAAATCATTGAGAAACATGGCATGGGTAGCCCTCCCTGCCCATTACCAGCCTATTTGGGTCTTGTACGCATATTAAGGGGAACCCCGTACCCATATTAAAAAAAGGAAATGCGTGTGGCCCCCAGGCCCTATATACTCAGAACAGCAGTATACAGGCGGTGCAAACAAGACAGGGACTGTGTAGGTTTGTTGTGTTAAGTTGAATCTGTTTGTCATTTTCAACCGGTACATTTTTAAAGTGTAGCTCCAGTCAAAAAAACTATCTTTAAGCTTTTTGGAAAACATAGGGAAGGGTTATCACCCCTGTATAATTTGTTTTGTCGTCCATCTTTTTTCATCTCACTTGCTGCTGTCTCCTTGCGTTTGCAAGTAGGAGATGTTTGTAAGTTGGATGTTTGAAAGTAGGGGCCTGCCCTATATTATAGCAGTATGTACTGGGTACAGAGCACGCAGACAGCACGCACTCCTAACACTACTGACTGCAAGCTCTATTATTAACCACTTGTTAGCCCAATGTTTGCATAAAGTGAAAGATGAAGTTATGCTGAGTAAATAGATATCAAACATGTCACTCTTCAAAATTGCACATGCCCGTGGAATGGCGCCAAACGTCGCTACTTAAAAAATCCCCATAGGCGACGCTTTAAATATTTTTTTACTGGTTACATGTTTTGAGTTGCAGAGGAGGTCTAGGACTAGAATTATTGCTCTCGCTCTAACATTCTCGGCGATACCTCACATGTGTGGCACATGCGAGCACATGGGGACATGGGCGCTTTAATTTTTATTTTATTTTTTTATTGTTCATTTTACTTTATTTATTTTAGTTTGACATTTTTTTTCCCAAAAATATATTTTTGATCACTTTTATTCCTATTACAAGAAATGTAAACATCCCTTGTAATAGGAATATGGGGTGACAGGTCCTCTTTACAGTGAAATCTGGGGGGTCAATATGACCCCACATCTCACCTCTAGGCTGGGAAGCCTGAAATAAAAAATAAAAAAAAGATTCTGGCTTTGATCGTACTGGCGAGTTGGTAGAAGCACCGGAGGGCGGTGAGGGGTGGGGGGCGTCTATGGCTGGGTATTTCAGGGTATCACCGAGTATGGCTGGGTATCTCTGAGTATGGCTGGGTATGGCAATTTATGGCAGGGTATTACAGAGTATTGGCGGGGTATTGGCGGGGTACTACAGAGTAATAGCAGGGTACTGCACTGCAGAGTAATGGCAGGGTACTGCACTGCAGAGTAATGGCGGGGTACTGCACTGCAGAGTAATGGCGGGGTACTGCACTGCAGAGTAATGGCGGGGTACTGCAGAGTAATGGCGGGGTACTGCACTGCAGAGTAATGGCGGGGTACTGCACTGCAGAGTAATGGCGGGGTACTGCAGAGTAATGGCGGGGTACTGCACTGCAGAGTAATGGCAGGGTACTGCACTGCAGAGTAATGGCGGGGTACTGCACTGCAGAGTAATGGTGGGGTACTACAGAGTAATGGCAGGGTACTGCACTGCAGAGTAATGGCAGGGTACTGCACTGCAGAGTAATGGCGGGGTACTGCACTGCAGAGTAATGGCAGGTTACTGCACTGCAGAGTAATGGCGGGGTACTGCAGAGTAATGGCAGGGTACTGCAGAGTATGCACTGGTATTGCAGAGTATTGGCAGGGAATTGAGGGGTTAAATTCGGTGAGCAGCGATGTGGGCACTGCAGATGCAGCCCACATCGCTGCTGACACCGATCTCTTTCCCCTCCGCTGTACCGATCGGTACAGAAAGGGGAGGTAGGAACAGGCGTCATAACATGACGCCGGTTTGTTTCCAAGTGATCACTCCGTCATTTGACGGAGCAATCACGTGGTAAACGGCCGCTATGAAGGACGGATGCGGTCACGGATGCTCTCGAGTGCGCACACCTCGGGGCACGCGAGAGCAGAATTCTGGGAGGCCGTTAATCAACGGCCTCTCTGAGTTAAACAACCGCCCTGAAGCCGTTAATCGGCAATAGGCAGTTGTTAAGTGGTTAAAGCTAGATCACTAGCTATATAGGTGAGGTGAATATAGTGGTGTATACTGCAGTCAGGGCACAGACAACAACCACTACACAGCAGCAAGATAGGAAATCAGCCAAAAACGATTGGTGTGTACTGTGTTGAAGGTACACAGAACACCCACTGCTTCAGATGCAAAGTAACACACTACAGGAGGCCGCCTTAAAGGCGGCCTTATATAGTGTGGGGCGTGCACTACACAGCCTGAGCTATGATTGGCCACAGGCAGGATGCCTGTGACCAATCATGGCTCTCCTCGCTGCCGGCGCTGCGATTGGCCAAGCATGCGGGGTCACAGTGCATGCTTGGCCAATCATCGGGCAGCAATGCACTGCGCCAACGCAGTGCATTGTGGTCCGCGCGCGTCACTCGAATTTTGACGCGAACGGCCAAAACGTTCGGAATTCGCCGAACGGCCAATGTTCGAGTCGAACGTACGTTCGACTCGAACACAAAGCTCATCCCTAATTATCAGTAATAGAAGATGTAGTTTAAACATAGGGAAGGATTTACTAGGCAAATAGACTGTTCACGGTGCAAGGAAATGTAACCTTAGTTATGTTAATGTGGTGAAACTTAAAGTGGCACAGAACCAGTGGCGGCTGGTGTTTTTTTTGGGGGGGAGCACAAACAACCACCCCCCAGTCAGCCGGCGGCACCCCCTGCCTGCTCTAGGTAGGTCGATCGGCGGTGGGGTCATTCGCACCCCACCCCCCCACTCTCGGACAGTCTGTCAGTCATCAAGCCCAGCACTTACCCCATCTAGGTTGCAGGCGGGGTGTGGGCTCCTACGAGTGGTGGGCAGTGGTTCCTGTGTCCTCTCCTCCACTTCTGCATCATGACAGCTTCCATCATGTGTCTCCTACCTCTTTCTCCTAAGCATGCAGTAGCATCACCTGTCCTTTCAGCCAAACGGGTGACACTAAGACCCACTTCCTGATTGGCGGGGAGGAATATCACACAACAGGGTGGGCTCGGAGCGCAGTGCTCTGCGCCCCAAGCCCAATCTTTTTTTGAAACCTATTAGACCCTATGGCTCGAATCATGTGCTTCAAAATCCATGCCCCCCCCCACTGGAATCCATGGTCATAAAGATCAGGGGGCCGGACACATGAATAGGGGGGCGGCACCCATGCTCCCCTAATGAATGGGCCACCAGCACAAAGAACATCCAACAACATGCAATGAAAATAAAAAACAGTATGTTTGCTTGAACATGATTGAATGACTGAAGTTAACAGAGCACCTCATTCGCTAAGCTAAGGGAAAGGTCCTTTGCAACTGGACCTCCTATTAGGGGCATTGCTAGATGGCAAAAAGACCAGGGGCATAAGCTCGAAGTCTGAGCCCGGCACCGGGAGGGGGGGGGGTGGGAGGTTACCTACCTGATGCGCACTGACCTACCTGACTCGCAATGGCCTACCTGACATACGCTGACCCACACTGACCTATCTGACCTACACTGACCCACACTGACATGCACTGACCTACCTGACCAGACTTCAGGTGACATGTGCTCAGCCGTAATGTGCGGCATGCCCATCACAGTAGAGTAGTAGACAGCAGGCACTCCAGGCAGCCAGAGCCAGAGCCATGACACAGGACAGGACAGGAGAGGAGAGCGGCTTGTCCGAGCGTTGAGTGGGGACCTTCTCGCAGTGACTCGGTGCAGCGGCCACATTGTAATTCCTGTAATTCTGCAGCGCCTATGATGAACATCACACATCTCGCAGTCCTTGCATTGGACCAATGGGACGTCCATCAAAGGAGCTGCAGGCTCCAGAAGACGGGACCTGCTATGTCACTCGGCCACGCTCGAGATCAGATCAGTCCCCGCTCAGCGGCAGCGCTCGGGCTCGGGGCTAATAACAGAATTGTGCATGCTCAGCCCCCCCCCCTCCCGATGGCAGTGCTTCCTATTAGCTTTAGTAAATCAACCCCATATTGTCCACTATTGGCAAGAAATAAACTAGACAGAGAAGTTAACAATCAAGCTGTGTGGGAGGCTTACTTGGCAGATTATACAGGTACCCTTTGGCATGAGAAGCATTTGTTATCACAGGGTGAAATTTTCCAACAAACAGTATAAGCCAGAGTTGGCCCCAGTGGTTCCTGGCAATGTAATGATTTGAGTACAAGTGGGCTTATCTCTCATCATTTACCAATACTGGAAAGAATCTGCCAATGTATTACCATCAGAACCACAAATCTCTGTAAAAAAAAAATAGGAAAGCAACAAAAAATATATAAATTAGTTCCACAAACACTTTATTTTCCACCCAAAATGTAATAATTTCCTTCTGGAGGAAAACATTATGTGAAAACTTTTAGCTTAATATAAAATACAAACATCAAGACATTGCATGGAATAACTTTAGATGCTGATTCGCCTTCTTAAAAAGTAAATGCATAGTAATAAGAGATAAAAAAAAAAAGTAATTTTGTTTTATCAACTCTGCGGTATTCCTCTATTAATAACTGATCCCATCAGCAGCCCACAAATCATAAATTGCTCTCCCATCTGTTCACAATTTGTCCTTGCTGTGCTGCTGTCAGCATAATAAAGTAAAACTGGAGGTGACAGAGTAATATAATGCCGCTTATGTTGCTTTAGATCTGCTGTGTCAATATATTTTAAGATAAATCAAACAAAACAATTCTAGGAAAAAAGTGCAGACAGACTTCATCTTGTTGTATGTTCTAAATGTCTGACACAGCAGACCTTTCCAAAGCTATCCAAAAAGGAAGGACCTGATTTTCTTCTCCTTTGCTAAGTGTAATACCTTTTGTCTCTATTTACAGTACCTAGTTTGGGGTTCCTTAGTCATTAGTATTCTTGACACTAGAGACCTGACTGCCATTGACACTATTTACATCCAGTTTAGTGTTGCATGGGCTCCCTACACGTGCCCCTATTTCCTATCACATTTCAACAAGATACTATCATGTGTCTTGGCTCCCAAACACAACAGGTGCATTGTCCCTCTGTCCCTCTTCCCCCTCATTTGTCCCTTATTTTGATCCGATCTATATAGCTGTATATAAAATGCACTTTTTATCTTTGTTTCTCAGTGTTAAACTTTTCATCCAAATTCTAAATTGCTGCATTTGTAAATTTAAAAGCCAATATAAAGGAAATGTAATGGTAAAAAAAAGCCCTTGTGGATTTAATTAACCTTTTTTTGGTCAATTCTCCTTTAAGGGGCATGGCAGGAGGTGTGTCCTATGCCTACATACATTTGCTAGTAGGTGTCCCTCATTCCCATCTCAAAGTGTTGGGAGGTATGCAGATGTACCGAAGAGAAGACAGCAGATAAACGGCTACAACTTATATAGTGAGATGTGTTTCATCTCTGTGTATCACCTGAGGGCAGTCACTTCACTGGCTCTATGAAAGGGTTTACAACCACTTTAATGTCATTGGGTAAATATGAGCATGCAACGCATTGATGTCACCAGCACCCTGCCCATTTGTGTATGTGTGCTGCAGGGCAGGGAGTGGTCCGCCTCGCAGCTGATTGAAGTTAAAAAAAAAGCATGATTGTGATGTTCAGATAGAGATAAGCTTGGAGGACGTCTGATCTCATCTCTATTGATTACTGACTCTTTTCAGAAGGAAATAACAAGTGCTATCAGCATTTGACACACAACTGCGGCTGACTCAGTGTAGTAAATAAATATGCTTGGAACGTGGGATGATCCGAACTTGTCAGAAAGAAATGCAGTTAGTATTTGTTAGTGAGTCATTTATAAATGAGTGGCTGCCAATCGTCGTTCTGTTTGCGGAGCCTTCACCATCAAAAAAACACAAGTACCATCTGCCAATGCTGCAGACAGACATGTAGTTTCAGTTGGCTGTGGGGGCGCTAGTGAGCACTCTCATAGTCAGCTGGCATGTCCTCTGGCTTTCAAACAAAAGGCCAAACAGAGGTACAAGCTGAAGGCCAGAGGACATGTCTGCAAGAGTCCTCATTGCACCCATGATCTACTGATCATGGATGCAATGCTTTCCCCACTCCTGCAGAAAACAGATAATAAATACACATTTTTTTTCTGCAAAAAATACGTGCATTGATTATTTTTTCTGTTCTGTTCTGGTGAACTTATATCTGCAGATTTTGGTAAAATGTTATCATTTTGGCAAAATGCACTGGATCAAAAGTACAAAAGAAATAAAGGGGGTTTGGAGTTTTTTAAAGGGTGCAATGGGCTTTACATGGCTCCTGAGGATTATGAAGATCCAAAGAGCTCAAACAACACAAAGGAACAGCAGCATGGGATCGTGGTTAGCAAGTTAAAAGTAGTTTATTTCACAAAGATAACATCGAGGAGAGTTTCAGGGGCTGCTGAAAAATGCCTCTCTGACCTTAATGTATCCTATGCATTCCTATGCATCCTATGCATTAAGGTGAAAAAACACTTTGCACTCTCCGGCCCCCCCCCCCGAGCCCCCGTTTTACTTACCTGAGCCCCGGATCTACATGGGCGTGAATCTGCGTTGCTTCCCCCAGCTATGGCCGCCAACTGTATCACACAGGTGCACGCCCTCAATCTAACCCCCTTGGGAGAGTGCTTCCCAGAGGGGGGGTTAACTCTTGCGGGTAGGAGCGCCGAGACAGCCGCTGAGGGCCCCCAGAAGACGAGTCTCGGGCCACTATGTGCAAAACGAACTGCACAGTGAAGGTAAGTATGATATGTTTGTTATTTATAAAAAAAAAAAATGAAACCTTTACAACCCCTTTAAGGCTTAATGTACATGGGATGTTTTAAAAACTCTCCTGAATGATCTAACTTTATAAATAGTAACCGACGTTCAAAAACTTTCCATTTTGCCACGTTTGGCGTTTGCGTTTAGAAGATTTTTTTTGGGTAAATAGTCAAAAATGTATCTTTATTAAAAACGGATGTAAACAAAACGCAGCTAAGCACGAGTTTACGAAAATTTGCAAGCCTTTTACAAGCACCTGGTGTCTCAAATGCCTCTGAACATCTGTCCTGAATGCATTTTTTTTGTTTTCCAAAAACGCTTCTAAACTCAACTGCCTAGAAATGACTATAAATGACCCTGTGTACATGTACTGATAGAGAAGAGTTCAGGGGCCGCTGAAAAAAACATCCAGCTGCAGTGTACATAAAGCCTTACCCTCTAGGGCAGTGGTCTCCAAACTATGACCTGGGGGGCCAGATGTGGCTCTTTGTTTATATTTATCTGGCCCTCTGGGCTTTTTTCCTTCCACTGACATTAACAATATGGCAAAATCCCTGCTACTGACATGAACAATGGGGCACTAATCCATCTAATGACACCAACAACAATGGGGGACTATTCCTCCCACTGACACCAATGATGGGGCACTATTTCTCCCACTGACACCAATGATGGGGCACTATTCCTCCCACTGACACCCATGATGGGGCATTATTCTTCCTACTGACACCAATGATGGGTCACTATTCTTCCCACTGACACCCAGGATGAGGAACAATTCTTCCTACTGACACCAATGATAGGTCACTATTCTTCCCACTGACACCCAGGATAGGGCACTATTCCTCCCACTGACACCAATGATGGGTCACTATTCTTCCCACTGACACCAGTGATGAGGCACTATTTCTCCCACTGACACCCAGGTTTGGGCACTATTCTTCCTACTGACACCCAGGATTGGGCTCTATTCTTCCCACTGACTCCCAGGATGGGGCACTATTCTTCCCACTGACTCCCAGGATGGGGCACTATTCCTCCCACTGACACCAATGATGGGGCACTATTCTTCCCCACTGACACCAATGATGGGGCACTATTCTTCCAATTGACACCAATGATGGGGCACTATTCTTTCCACTGGCACCAATGATGGGAACTATTCCTCCACCTAATACCAAAAATGCATTGTTTAGTCCCACTGACATCAGGACAATTTTTACCTCCAATGGCCACATTCCGACCCCCTAAAGTTCAAAAGACAGTAAACTGGCTCTTTGTTTAGAAAGTTTAGAGACCTCTGCTCTAGGGGTATGAATATGATGATCTCTCTTTTACTCCATCACCTTAGTGAATAGTGGCTTCTTCAGTGGTGGTGCTTGGTTAATGTCTCTTTAAGAGACCCTCAATCTTTGTCTCCTCTGCTCACAGTGTACTCAAAAGAACACAGGGTGGCCTCTCATAATGTAGTATGTCATAAATTGTGAATTTATGAAAAGTAATGCACTTACATCGAAATCAAAGTAAAAATGCCTTTAAGATTCATGCACTAGCAAACACTCATTGGCTTTGGCGTCAACTGGCTCCTCCCACGGGTTATGTCACGGCTCTCGTGACTTCCTCAGGGAAATCTGTCAATTGTGCTTAAAGGTCATGAAGTTAAATGTTCCCAATGGAAAAGAAATGGTAAAACAAAACTGACCTTGTTCACCCAGGGATTGAACTAATGTATGTTCGTGTTGGCTGTTTTTTTTTTCTTTTTTTACGATTATTTATTGTGATTACATTATCTCTGCCTTTAACTATTAACTATTAACTATTTGGATTGGCTTCTTTCACATTAAAGAGAATCAGTCACTGTGGCCTTTCAATCCTTCCACTAACCTAAACTCACTTTCACCATGCTCTCCTGCTGCTCTATTCATCTGTGGGAGTGATAAACTCTGAAAATACTATTAGATATACTCATTATTTCTGGCTATGGGGGAAAGCAGGTGACATTCTCTTCTTCCTTCCTGGATGCAGTGCTTGGGCCTGAGTAGCCAGATCACTGTTATGTGTGGGAAGGAGGACATTCGTTGACCCTGTATGTGCTCCAGGAATGATTGATACAGACCTTAAATAGGATTTAGACTCCTGAAGCTAATGTACTGGGAGAGGAGAGACGGAAAGTTTACTATAAGTGGTTGAAGGGTGCCCTATTAAGAGAACCGGTCACTTTTCCCCAAATTGGTAACATGACAGATTCTCTTTAATTATCTTAACCTCAATAGAAACATGGATTTGTGATCCCCATATTAGAAAGGGTATGACAAAGCATTTTCTATACATTCAAAAGAATGACCTACTATTCCCTTAGCCATGCTATCACAGGCCTGTTTTCCCCTAAGGAAAAAAACATAAAACGGCAACGCTACATTTTTGGACTATAAATCTGCATGTTATTGCAGCCGTACACAAAAGGAAAAGTAATGGAGAAATCCATTTATACACTCTAGAGCAAAAGAAAAGACCGAGAGAGCTAAAAACTTCAGTTAATATCTGAAAATCCCACTGGCTTTTTGGAAGATTAAAGTCTTGAGCTAAGGGAATAAAGTTAATCTTAAATGTAAGGCAAGTCATTTTTCTTGTAGAGATTTTTTTCACTAACAATAAATACACTTCCTCTCCGGAGGCTTTCAAAACTGACTCCAAGGACAAATGTTATTCTTACTGGCCATTTTGAGGGCTAAAATGTTGTTGAGCTGCAATCAGTCATGTAGTGAGCGGAGAGTAATCCGAGAAGTTTGGGAAGCTTTGCGCAAGAAATTCTTTCAAAGGTAATGAAATGGGTCTGTACTTTCTCAATCAGCTGACCTTGGACAGTAGTCTTTTATCCACTAAGTCCTCTATGATGATGCATTTCTTAGCCCTTGTACACACGGTCGGACATTCAGACGGAAAATGTCCAATCAGACTGTGTTGTCGGATAATCCGACTGTGTGTGGGCTCCATCGGACTGTTTCCGTCGGAATATCTGACGGACAAAGTTTTAGAGCTGGGCTATAAAACTTTCCGACAACATGATCCGATCGGACTTTGTCCGATTGTGTGTAGAGAATTCCGATCGGACAAAGTGCCAAACATGCTCAGATCAAATTCCTAGATCAAAGCTATTGGCTACTAGCCTGAACGTAGTCCCGTCGTAACGAAATAAAGTCGTCACGTTACGTACGATCGGATTTTCCAACAACTTTGTCTGACCATGTGTATGCACCACGGTCGGAATGTCCGATCGTGTGTACAAGGGCTTAGATAGAAATATGCGTAAGTAAGAACCACAGTGCCCTGGCAATGCAAAATCTGAACAGGAACCCCTTTCCAGACATCTTAAGTCTCCCAAAAGGTGTAGGAAACTGCCGCACACCCGCAAGCGCCTCCCGTTCTACCGGGAATGATCAGTGCGACTGTTGTCACTCCTGCTGCCCACCGATCATCCCCAGCTTCTCTGTGTACTCCTCCCCCGTCCCCCTCCGTGTCCTTCTCCACCCCCCCTCACCCCCCGCAACCGACTCCCCTCCTCTCATGCCAGTTGTGGGGGGAACTAGTGTGCTGTGATTACTAAGCAGAGAGTAAACTGTGCTTGCTCAGTTTATGAATGGACTCCTGTTCATTCACCTTTAGTGCTCAGAAAGGGACTGGAGAATGTGTCCTCAGTCCCTTTGTCTCAAAGGGGAGATGGCAAGGGTCTTTTTAGACCCCTGACATCTCACCAAAGTCCCCCCCCAAAATAAAAAATAAAAAATTGTAAAAAAATGCTAAAAAATTTAAAAGTATAAAAAAATTCTAAAACATGAAAAAGTGTAAAAAAATAAATTAAAAAAAGCATTGTGAATTTTTTTTTAAAACAAATCAAAATGTAAAAAAATAAATTATTCAAAGTAAAAAAACGAGTGACACTGCCACCCACCACCCACCCTTTCCCCAGAAGCACTGCGAAACAATATCGAGAAAGGGATTTAAATAATATTTTGCCATGGAGGGTGGCTCCCTGAAATGAGTTTGCCACCTCCCTGAACTTAGTTTTTGCAGGTTGGAATGTCTGCCTTTCTATTTAAACATTTTCTAGGTTGCCTTTTAGACCCATCTAGCTAAATAACTAAATTTTACAGAATATTTTTTTCTCCTGTGAACTTTCTATAGTTAACTACATACTGTATATACTACTCACTAAACTCGCTAAAAAATTACTTTTGAAATTATATTAACCTGTTGAAGCGTTAGTAAACCGCATCAAAAAACAAAAACCCTGCAACCCACTTAGGGGCCACTGATGAATGTTCTTCGTCTCCCACCATGCATAGCTAAGCACACAAATTTCCAGACACACAGAGTCAAGAAACAGTCCTTGCACTTTGTTTTTTTGTTTTAGTAGGGGAAAAAACTTGGATGGGGATAGGGTGCATATGGGATGCACACCTGATTATATGAAATTGGTAGGGACTCGACTATGTACACTTCCAGTATATGCAATATCTTCTCCTCAACCACCAGCACATACACTTGTTTGCAGACTATCACTATCAGGAGTCAGCTAGCACTTATGTGGGAATTCAACACTGATTCTGTCAGACCCAAAGCAAATGCCCTTTGCAGGCAGGGACCGTGGGCCCCTATGATGTAGCAAAAAACAATTGGTAGTTACTCAAACTCTCCTCCCCAGCTGGGCTGACCCAGAGTATCTGAGGGGGCCTGTCCCTGCCAACCCAAGTTGGGGATTGGTCAGGGCCCTCAGAATACTCCAGGTAGCTTCACCTCACTTCCCCTCCCATCTTTTTAGATGGTTCCAGAACATTCTAGAAATGGGAGGGGGGGGGGGGGGGGTGGGTCTCAGTGATGCTGCCTGTGAGTCATTCAGATCTTCTTGGATCTCTACCCAACCCAGGAAAAAAACACAGACAGGCTTGGCCACCAGCCAAGCCTGCACACATTTTCCTACACTTAAACACCAAAAACCCTAGAGCCTGGGTCAAGCACACACCATTTTCACCTCATACTCCAACACACTGGGTGTTCCACATGCTTGTCTCAGTTCAAGGTAATAACTTGTTGGTTTTAGGTTCATTTTTTGGTTTATTTTGTTACACATTGTTCTTCTTATTTCTTTGACCTGTTTTTGTGAGCTCTATCTTCTAGTGTTTTCACTCCCCACCCAGTTCTTGATATCATCACCTACCCCTCTTGATTTGAATTCCTCAATGCGCTTGGGCAACTCTATTTATAAGAGGAGGTTATTTATAAAAGGGGTTCGGCACCACTGTAAATTTGCTCAAATGGGGTGTGTACATAAAATAGAGGTACGCCTCCACCATTAGCCTATCACAGAGCCACAAGAGGTGTCATATAGATATCAGATCCTATCCAGAGGAGTGTATATATGAATTAAACAGGAGGAGAGAGGGAAGGGAAGTACATATATAACCCCCCTAAAGCTAACTACTACTAATATGCAGAATATAGAAAATAGAGACATACTGCCAACAATATTATACAACAATTCCTGAACACAGCCAATCAGGTACCACAAAAGATGGCTATAAATTAGACCAAGCTTGACTACGTAGACACAAAACTAGACAACTACGTAAGCAGCGGGAATTAGTAATATGGTAAATAACATATGCATAGCGTGCAGCAGTGATAAATACGTGGTAAATAATAAGATATTAATATGCCACTAAATTGATAAGTGTGTTGAAAAATTAACACAGTGAAGTTAATTGCATGAATAAAAATAAATAAAGTGAAAATACGGTGACCATACAGTGTAATATACCCTCAAATAAATATGTGATAATACCAGGAATGTAAATCCATAAAATAGGAGATATTACATAAATAAATAAATATTAAATAAATCAATGTGATAATTATTACCCAAGAAAATGCATATAAATCTCAAAGTTAGCCCCAGATAATCTATTAAGAGCTATAAATGCAGTCCAAAAAGTGAAAAAATATATTACTAGAAAAAATAAAAAAATAAAAAAATTTGTAATTAATAAGTCCACAAAATCTTCACAGCAAAAAGAGTGCAGTAGGTGGAAAAGTGACTGGTGCCCAGGAATAAGTTTATAAGCAATAAGCAACTCTATTTATACTTACATATTTTTACCATGTTCCTATTCACAGGAATCCATTGGCACTATTATACAACCTGCACTAGATGCAACTTCTAATTGGGGATCACATTATCACTGATGTCCTTTGCACTCCTTTTGCCTCAGTGTGGCCATGGATCTGCGGCCTCAGCTCCCTGGGGGTGTTTGCTATCTGGGGTACCGAGCCATCCAATACTACTTTTTTACATCCAACTTTTTGGAAGTAAGAGTGTTTGTAAAATATTTCCACTTCCTCCTCTGCCTCCCCCTTATTCCCCCTCTGTGCCAACCATCTGTTCACTCTGCAATTTTTTTGTTTCAACATAGATCGATACATATTGCTACTGCTCCTATTGAGTGGATATCTCTATGAAACGCGTAGAGCCCCAGCCTTATGCAACACTATCACAATCATGTGATCTTGAGATTGATTATTATGGATTTTATCATCATCATTAATTCAATTATGTTGATGATGAATTACAATGGCATTTTATGGAATTACTACAATTATACTGGGAATCATGTTGTCATTGTGTACAATAAATTGTGAAGATGTTAATCTTGCTTATCATGTTATCTTATTGTTCTATGTATAAATTGCTTTGAATCCACTAACGTGATTGCTCATTCAATACTTTTAGCTGTGCTTCATGCAAAGTCCGAACAAACCTTCTCCTTTTGTTTTAACATAACAAGGATGGAGGCAGATAAACCTACCCACTCATTTAAAGTCCCAAACCCCCTTCCCCTCCACCATGTGAGGCAGATGCTGCCAATGGGATGTGGAAGCTGACAGCCCTGGGCGGCGAGGACTAAAAAAATTCAGAGATGCATCACTTAGGCCTTCTCCACAGATTCTCTCTTGACCAACAGAAGTCTCAAAATTTAATTTTCCACGACACTGTAACCAACCTGAGTTGGGAAAAGCGTTCAATAAACTCCTCTTTAAGGTGTCCTCAAGAGATTTCATCTTCTGCACTCTGTGGGGACAGGATGAGTTTTGAGACTGTCACGTACCTAATGGTGAGTCTAGATTGCAGAAGGAGACCTCTCTTGGATCCCAGACTCGTGGCTCCTCATAGAGGGGACAAGAGGTGCAGAAGTTGAAGGTAACACGAGTGCCTGGCAGGATCAACAGCCAAAGGATGGATCAGGTAGCTCTCAGGAAGCTGTATCCGGATCAGCAGGCCTTGGCGGCAGGAGACAGGGACCAGCAGGCAGCAGGGCACACAGGAAGCTTGCAACTGGACCAGCAGCACTTGGCAGTAGAAGACAGGAGCCAGAAGGTAGTAAGGCACACAGGAAGCGATGAGTCCCTCAGGAACAGGCACACAGGGAAGTCAGGCAAGCCGGGTCAAACCAGATGATCGTTACAGGAACAGATGCAGGAGGGCAGAGACAGGGTCGTGGAGCAAGCCGGATTCAGTAGCGGATAATCACAGATAGACCAGGGGCTGAGGCAGATGCAGAGTCGTAGACAAGCCGGAGGTCAAAGGCAGGCAGAGAGCAGGGAAGGTCACAGGTCAGGCCGGGTCAAACACACACGATCAGATCAGGTCAGAAGGCAATCACGGGAACGCTGTAGATCAAGCAGCAAGAGCTAAGGGGAGAACAAGTTTTAAACAGCCCACCTGGTCGTGTCGGTAACTGTACCCGCGTGCGCACCTGCATGCACGCCTGCGGGCACAACTGCACGCAAGCGGGGAACTACTGCTCCCAGCAAGCCTTTCCTTACATTGCCCCCCCCCAAGGGGCAGCCTCCGGATGCCCAACTGGGCCATTTTTCAGGATGGGCCATCTTGAAGGATTGGATCAGATGCTTGGCATGTATGTTATCTTCAGGCTCCCGCTGCTCTGCCTCGAGTGCCCTGTCTATAATGTCACGCAAAATCTGCTCCAGCAGGAACACAACAGGAATTGTGTCACTGATGCATGCATTGTCACGGCTCACCATCCTTGTAGCCTCCTCAAATGGTTACAGTACAGTGCATGCATCCTTTATGAGCAGCCATTGGCATAGAGAAAAAAAGCAGAGCCGGCCTGAGCCTGTCGTTGTGCCATACTCACACAGGGAGGTGTTGATGGCCCTCTGCTGTATGTGCAGCCACTGCAGCATTGCCAATGCCGAGTTACACCTGGTGGGCGTGTCACAAATCAGGCGGTTTACGGGCATGTGGAATTCCCGCTGAATTTGAGCCAACTGAGCACTGGCGGTGTATGACTGCCTAAAATGGCTACAGACTTTTCTGGCCTGCTTTAGTAGATCTTTAAACCCTGGGTACCACCAAATTGAGGACAAGTGCCAGGCATGGCATATGTGTCAACTTTCCCTGTCTAAGGGCGGACAGGAAGTTTGAGCCATTATCACACACCACTATTCCTGGCTCCAGCTGGCGTGGTATGAACCACCTCTGGGCCTGTCCCTGCAAAGCTGCAAGAATCTCTGCTCCGGTGTGGTTCCTGTTCCCTAGACACACTAGCTGAAGCACTGCATGGCACCCTTTAACCTGACTCATTGAACAGCCCTTTGAACGCTTAGGGGGTACTTGAGGTTCATATGACAATTTATCAGAAGAGGGCATGGTGGTGGAGGAGGGGGTAGAGCTGGCAAATCTGGCATCATCATAACTAGCTGTATGTAAAAGTTCAAAGACTTTTATTTGTTGCAGACTTTGATTCACTGTTAATTTGTATCACTTGTCTTTTGTGTCATATAATATTTGTTAATTTGTATAGGGTACCAAGAATATAAAATATATTAGCTTATACACTTGTTTTTGTGACAGCACACTTTTTATTTTTTCTATTGCTACTGTATCCCAGTTATCCAGGGATTTTTTAGTGCAGCAGTCCTTTCAATACACTGGCCAAGTGCAACCATTTTGAATATACTGATCTATGTGCATTGCAGGTATTGTAACAAACTTTGTTGCAGATTCCTACCTTTAGTGATTCTGAAGAAATCCCTGTGTGTTTGTGTCCATGTGAGAAAATGTATCTAATGGGAGTGGTTTCATAATTATCAATCAGCTGCTGCACCTGCAGAGCTCTAATGAGGAAAACTGCTGGGACTGCATCCCTTTAGATGTGATTTCCTATTGGGAATATCTCACCAAAAATTACATTTTTGTGCCTGAAATCTGACTTGTATCTTATTGCAGATTTCTGGGAAAATCAGTGAGCCAATCACACAAGCAGGGAATGATGTTTCTGGGGGCACATTCTGTGTACAGAACACCTCCAGGTAGCCATCTTGCATTGCATTTTCAGAAAATCACAGCGGCTGCCGTCAACTTAATCAAGTGACACGGGAGCCAGGGGGTGAGGCTAAGACAATGCATGCAGCAGTAGGACTCGGGAGCGTGCCTACATGACTGCCCCTATGAAATGCAGCTCCCGTGGGGGCACTCGATACAGAGGAGGAGCCAGCAGTGTCGACGGGGAACCCCAGAAAGGATGATCAGCACAGCTCTGTGCAAAACCTCTGCACAGAGCAGGTAAGTATGACATGTTTGTTATTTAAAAAAAAAAAAAACCTTTACAATCACTTTAATTTTAGAAACAAAGGTTTTAATTTATTTGGAAGCTGCAGTGATTACATAAAGGCTCCGCTGTGTACTGCAGTCCTAACTATAAAAATGAGAGTCTCAAGTTGGAAAATATATGGCAGTGAATAAGTTAAGGGCAAGTTTGCCTGGAGGGAGCCCACCCCTCCTTAAAAGGCCCAGGGACATATTGGATTCCCAGCAAGAGCACACTGACAGCTGGAAGCATCCAAAGTGTCAACTCGTCAAATCCAGTGAACAAGCATTGGTCAATCACAGCTTCACAATGGTACACACTGGAAAAATGGATGCCTTTCATTAAAAAAAAGTGCTACGATCACTGTTATAAGCAATACTATGGTGTAAACAAAAGAAAAAATCCTGATCATCTCCCCAGAGTAGTACAGTGTCACTATGGTAACCCTGTATTGCTCTGGTCACAGTATGTAAATAAAAATAGAAAATCGTAAAAACAAAAATGTTATGTCAATGTCCCTGATCATGGCCAAGCCAGTCATATGATGATGCTGCATTGCACTAGTGACAGTATGTAAAAAAAAAAAAAAAAGTTTTTTTTTTCATTTTTTTTTCATTTTCCCAAAAATTTGACAAAATTACAACTTCAAATAACTCGCCATGCCTCTTAATAAATACCTTGGATTGTCTAAAAGGAGTAATGGGGGTGGGGGGGGGGGGATTTTTATTGTCCTGTCATTTTAAGGCCTCAAGAAATAAGATCAGTCAGTACCTCAGGATTGGTCGATTTTCAGATATATACACCATAGTTTGTGGACTCTAAATTTCCTAGACTAAATAATATACACTGATTTGGGTTATTTTTTTTTTTTTACCAAAGAAATGTAGTAGGATACATTTTGGTCTAAATTTATGAGGAAAGATTATTGATTTACAGAATGTTATAACAGAAACAAGGAAAATCTTTTTTTTTTTTTCAAAATTGTTAGTCTTTTTTCCATTTATTTAGCAAACAATTAAAAACCCAGTGCTGATTAAATACCACCAAAAGAAAACTAGATTTGTGTGAAAAAAAAAAAGAAAATTTCATATGGGCACAGTGTTGCAGAGTAATTGTCATTTAAAGTGTGACAGCCTTGAAAACTTAAAATTGGTCTGGGCAGGAAGGGGATGAAAGTCTCTGGTATTGAAGGGGTTAAACTGACTCAAAAGAAATGCAGGAAGCTTGTATGACCATGTGCTCCCACAAGATAGGGGATGGCACTAAGCTTGATTGCAGACTAGGCATATACACATACAGAAAGCTATTGGTATTCTTTTTTCCCAATAGAAATTTTTATTACTCAAGTAGAAATACAAAGTGAAAGAACACAAACAAGAGGAGTTACAAGGTTCCAGATACAATTACAAACAGTACAGATCATAAAAAATAAATTAAAAAAAAAGCAAGAAAAATCCACCTTAGTAACAGTATAGATGAATCACTCGTCCAGATCATGTACAACCTCACAAAGGGTAGATAATGAGCCATCTAAGGCCTAAGATCTGTTCATATTAAAATGGCGAGGAAATGCTGGAAGAATTGTAGCTATTGGTATTCTACTCCTTTTTGACTATTCTGATGCCTATTGTTGCAAATGTGACCATTCCTTCCTGAGATCCCTATGTCTGCCCCGTATATAGCAGAAAAAAGATATACATGTGCTCAAATCCCAATAGCTGGTACATGAATTTAAAATATCAGGTGCCAAAGGGGTGTGACCACATATTAACACTGCAAATTCTGCATGGACCCTCTGCACACTACTATAACATACCTCCCAACAGTCCTGGATTGGGCGGGACTTTCCCGCATTTATAACTCTTTCCTGCTATCCCGCTGTACAAGGACGTTTGTCATGCATCACTCCATCAGTTAATTATGTAGTTACTTACAGCGCAAGTGTGAAAAGCAAGCACAGCCAGGGATTGGGCAGAAAACCCGCTGGATGTGCTCTGTGAAGCTGCAGCTGTCAGATTAAAGTCTTGATGTCGGGGATGGACAGTACTGCTACTCACGCCCACCTCTTTGTCAAGCAATCAGCATATAGGGAAACAGCATGCTTATACATTGCTGACCTGGGTTTTTTCAGACATGGGGAAGCCCTGCACTCACAGCATGGCTTCTGCTGTTAAAAGTAACAGCTGAGCTCTCCCCCACTGCTCCTATAGCAGCCTCCCTGCTCTGCACTGAGAGCCGGCAGAAGAGCTGCTCTATGAGTGCAGCATGATCGAGGGAAGTAGGCGAGGAAGGGGGTGAGCTGCATCCTTATCCTTATCTCCTTCCTGCTCAGGGAGGGGAGATTGGGAGCTGGAAATGAGAAGAGTGTACAGTTAGTGCACAGAAAAAGTAAACAAGGCTGTGACAGAGCCAGCTACAGAAGGGTACTTTTACACGAATAACCATGGGGAAGATGGTAGTACTTTGGGGAAGGGGAGGGCAGAGGAGAGGTGTTGTGTTTTGATTATGTGTATGTGTGAGGTTTGTGTGTGTGGGGGGTTTGTATATGTGTGTGTGGTTTGTATATGTGTGGTTTGTATGTGTGTGTGGTTTGTGTGTATGTGTGTCTGTGTGTGTGTGGGTTTATGTGTGTGTGGTTTGTGTGTGTGTGTATGCATGTGTGTGGTTTGTATATGTGAAGGTTACAGCTGAGGAGTGGTGCAATAGTGAGATGTTAATAGATGATTGGACTCTGTACCTAGTGCTCTCTTGAACCCTGTGAATAACTTACTCCAGAAACCCAACTTTCTGTATGTAACGCTCTTCAGATCCATGCACTCTGTACGTAATGCACTCCAGAACCCTGCACTCTGTGCCTAGCACTCTCCTGCACTCTGTACACAATGCACTACAAAACCCTGTGCATAATACACTCCAAAACCCACCTTCCTGTACATAACACTGCATTCTGTACCCATTAAGCCCCTCCCACCGTTAAGAGTTTGATCACACCCACTTTTACCCTGGTGAGAGTAGCATGCTGCCAATCACTTCCTACCTTAAGTGTCCCTCATTCTGAAGTTCAAAAGTTGGGGAGTATGGCTATACACCTTTTCCAGCAAACTATGCAATAAAAAATAGGGATTTTTAGTTCACTCCTATTTCATTACATGTTTAAGCTGGCCAACTGCGTAAAAGTAATCCTTGTGAACCCCCGTGAATCAGATCTATTCTAGAGACTGGTTATGTCAGTATTCCATTTTTAATGAATGAATCAAAGCCAACTATATGATAGTTTATGAAATCATATGAATAACATTAGACTACCAAATGATGTAGTAGAAGGCTTAGGAATGAAAATAGAAAACATCTTGGAAAAATAAATCCGTAGCAAAAATTACCATAGTAAAAAAGGGCACAGGAAATTGATTCTAAGAAGAAAATAACCCAAATTAAATAATCAAGCACAAAAACAATTTCATGCTGTCTTTTAGTATTTGAGCAGTTGGCGGAAGTGAAAATATATACTTGCGAAATCAGTTGGTTTTGTTTTTTCTCTCCATTTGCTTTTTTACTGAAGGAAATTAGCATATTACAAAAAAGTATAAATGAACATACATTATCACACAGGGATCAAATAGGGCGTACATTCATTAATTCTGCACTAGTGGCACTGAGAACAGGTTGGTAGGTTCTTTTGTTTTATGCAAAAACTAAGTTAAAAAAAAAAACCTAATTAAGCTCAACCATCCCTACTGTGTAAATTATATTCTGACTTGCTCGATCATTTAAAACTGTATTTATTAGTAACAAAATGGAAAAATTACAACATATACAATGGTACCGCATAGGACATACTACACTTATTAAAAACCAAATCTACCTCACAAATCCACAGATGCGTTGACACTGTATAAACTCACAGGGTATGGGTATGTAGATGAATAACTAGCAAAATGGCTCCCCTTGATAGATCAAAATCCAGCTAACATAGGAAAACAAAAGAAGGGGTTATAGGATTAAACTTTTGGAAATGCTCCTGCGGATGACCAACACTAATGTCAATCAAAAAAGGCAAAGTAAGAAGCTGCAAGAGTGACTTGGTGCAAGGGTCAACACCCAAAATATCTATGGTTGTGCTGTAGTTACTGGATAATTCCAAAGTATAGTATCCAGAGTGTACAGATCACAGTAATAGCCGATTTAAAAAGCTGAAGAGTCTATAGTGGTCCAGAGGAGCTATATTTCCCGGTGAAGATGATCAACATTAAAGTGACCTTATAGTGGTTTCCTTCAATGACTGTTTCCCGGGAAACCTCCCTCACACCATTAGCTTAATCCAGCTATTGGCAAATGACAGTGGTAACCTGCTGGGATATGTACAGTGAATATGGCTCTGTGAGAGCCCCTCTGCAGTTAAACAGTTAAGTATACCCTTCCCACGGATATATATCAGTTTACGGATCAAAGGACTTTTCATTTGCAAAGAAAACAGGTCATCCAGCATGCAGTAATGTCATCCTTGACATGAATTTCAGGTGGGTTAAGGACTGGAGGTGGATAGGTGTCCATGCCTGACTGGTTTCGCCAATCACCGCCAGCTTCTTCAGAGGCTAAGCTTGGATTAAACTCCACTACCATGTTTCACCTCCAGCTCTAAAAATGGTTGCTATAGCGTGCTGGTACACCGAGCAGAAACCATGCGGTAAGTATGCATGTAATTACATCAGCATGTTTCTGCTGTATTATTAATAGAGAACTGGAGTTAGGGACTTTAGATGAAGGTATGGCCTGGTAAGGTCAATTCTTCCATCCCTTGGGACTTTAAATGAAATTGTGGCCTGGTAAGGTCACATATTTCCATCCCTGTGCAAATCAAGAGAGGAGAGCGAACAATGGGGTGGGACTTTAAATGAAGCACAAGGTTACGGTAGATTAGTTTGGTGATCATAATAAGGATTTATTGGTTGCCAAGGTATACAGACAAAGTATGAGATGTACAAATACGTTCAAATAATGCATGGGTAAGACAATACATCCTAAACACAAGCTTGTGTATACACATAATGGCAAGACAATCATGTTCCGAAGTACACCAAAAACACATTTAAGGTAAAACCATAATAAAGGGTAATGCCTGCAAAGCCTCGGGCCTCTTGGATCCTTGTATGAAATGATAAGGTTAGCTGGCAAAGCTATCTGGATATAAAGGTATCAAATGGTATGGCAGCTCTATGCATTTCGTGGCTAGAAGGCCACTCGTCAGGAGCCAGCACTTGATGGATCTAAAGATAGAAATATTATTATTGGTATAAATTTAGAAAATGAAATAATCATACATAAGGGCAGGGGTAGGATAAGACACCCCCATACCAGATGCAGGTCAACTTACTCGAGTTTGTGCAGTGATAGTGGGGTGCCAAGCAGCATTGGCCATCTAACCTATAGGTTGCCCTGGTCTCATGCCCGCCCTGAGTGGGGCCCGTGGGATGCCCCCCCTTGATTGCCTGCCGCGGCTCCCGGTGGGAGACACTGTTAGATGGCCAATGCTGCTTGGCACCCCACTATCACTGCACAAACTCGAGTAAGTTCACTAGATAGCTTTGCCAGCTAACCTTATCATTTCATACAAGGATCCATATATGACCCTCATTGACCTAAATATGCTGTATTAATTCCATGCCTACTATCCTTAAGATAGGCAGGACAACTCTGTGCTAATAGCTGTAGGTAATGATCCAAATATTCACCAATCCTGGCAAACAAAAAATCCACCACACTTTCGATCGGTCGACCAGGTGGTTTGGTTGGATTCTTATGAATTTTGGGTGGTTGATAGATAACTGGTACCCACGGGGCATCGGACACCAAATATCTAGCCTCTTTCTTGGTGACAATACCTTCATCCTGGGCACTTTACACCGGACATCTCAGCTTAGCTTTAAATTTATTGGTGGGATTACCCCCCAATTTTTCATATGTTTCAGCATCATGGACCAATCTGTAAAGTTCTGCTAAATAATCAGATTTGTTGAGGATAACAAGACCCCCCCTTTATCTGCAATTCTAATAACAATCTGTTTGTTTTCCTCTAGGGATTTGATAGCCCTTTCAATATCTGTTTTCCACCTACTGGGGACACATGAGGGGGTATTGTACACCTGAATATTTCTGAAGCCTTTTGCACTGTTTACCTTCGGATTGGAGCACTTTTTGTCACTGTTTTGTTTGGACATTATTTGGTTTAATATACATTATGATATTTTTTCATTGTGTTTACGAACACTATATTAAATTTCTAAAAAAATTTTCAAGTGATTAGCACTTTGTGTGTAGCAGCTGCAGTTTTAAGTGATTAGCACTTTGTGTGTAGTAGCTGCATTTTTATTTTATTTTATTATATTTTTTACACCATTTAGCGTAAGTTTATAAATTTCATTTAAATATTTTTCCATATTATACACTGCCTATCACTATAACATAGGCGCAACGGGTCTGTAGAATTAATATACAAAGAATTTCCTATACCCCAACAAAACACTAGGGGAAATATTAGACATATGTTATTTAAAGGGGCGGCCAGTGTAGGTGCAGGGCTGAGGAGACACAAATCTAATTTTGAATCTCTATCTGTACAATTTAACCGACCGCCTCACGCCGATATACGTCGGCAGAAGGGCTCATACAGGCAAACTAATGTACCTGTACTTGGCCCTTTAAGAGGTAGCCTGCCTGCGGCAAGCTCTGTGAGTTGGGTTGCGAGTCCCGCAGACTCAATCGCCCTGGGATAACCGCAATCGTCTCACGGGGAGGAAGAACGGGGAGATACTAATGTAAACAAGCATCTCCCCATTCTGCCTAGTGACAGTGTCACTGATCTCTGCTCCCTGTGATTGGGAGCAGAGATCAGCGACATGCCACACGTAGCCATGTCTCCCACAGTTAGAAACACTCCCCAGGACACACTTAACCCCTACATTGCCCCCTAGTGGTTAACCCCTTCACTGCCAGTGTCATTTACACAGGAATCAGTGCATTTGTATAGCACTGATTGCTGTATAAATGACAATGGTCCCAAAAATATGTCAAAAATGTCCAATGTGTCCGCCATAATGTCGCAGTCACGAAAAAAAACACTGATCGCCGCCATTACTAATAAAAAAAAGATTAATAAAAATGCCATAAAACTATCCCCTATTTTGTAAACGCTATAACTTTTGCGCAAACCAATCAATAATCGCTTATTCCGATTTTTTTTACCAAAAATATGTAGAAGAATATGTATCGGCCTAAACTGAGGGAAAAAATGTTTTTTTTTATATATTTGGGGGTGGGGGGATATTTATTATAGCAAAATGTAAAAAATAATGAGTTTTTTTCAAATTTGTCTCTATTTTTTGTTTATAGCGCTAAAAATAAAAACCGCAGGGGTGATCAAATACCACCAAAAGAAAGCTCTATTTGTGGGGAAAAAGGGACATCAATTTTGTTTGGGAGCCACGTTGCACGACCGCGCAATTGTCAGTTGAAGTGACGCAGTGCCGAATCGCAAAAGGTGCTCTGGTCAGGAAGGGGGTAAATCCTTCCGGGCCTGAAGAGGTTAAAATAGTCCAGCGATTTATGAATCACTATATATAAAAAAAAGGAAAAAAATATTTGTTCCTATTGTTCATGTATGTTTAAGAAAGGGGACAAAACTCAGACTTTTGTTCAAGCCAGGTGCTTTTGTAGTTTGCAATTCCCATATCCATCTGGTTTCACACTGGAGGACTCTTTGATCAAAGATCCCTTGGATCCTAAGCCCTTGTACACACGGTCGGAGATTTACGACAACCAAATCCATCTGATTTTGTCCGTCGGATTTTGTCCGACGGATTTTGTACGACGGATTTTGTCCGAAACTGTTGTATACACACGGTTGGACAAAGTTGTCAGAAAATCCGACGTAATGACGTTATTTCGTTACGACGGGACTATGTTCATGCTAGTAGCCAATAGCTTTGGTGTAGGAATTTGATCTGAGCATGCGTGGCACTTTGTCCGATCGGAATTCTCTACACATGATCGGAGTATGTCCGATTGGAGCATTTTGTCGGAAAATATTTCCGGCAAGTTGGAAAAGTTGGTCCGATGGATATTCCGACGGAAACAGTCCGATGCAGACCACACACAGTCGGAATATCCAACAAAACGCTCTGATCGGACACATTCCGACGGAATCTCCGCTCGTGTGTACAAGGGCTAAGGTATTACCTCCAGAACCCAACATTGTAGGCAACTTGGATCCCTATTATGTTGCAGGCATACGTGTCTTGCCAAAGGTGCTTTTAAATGGTAGGTGTCTATCATATAAATGTGTTCCTGGAGTCGCTTCCGTACCGGCCTGATGGTTTTGCCGATATAAAATGTCCTACAGGAACACACAACGACAGGGCCGGACTGGGAATAAAAACCAGCCCTGGAAAAAATTTCATACCAGCCCCACAGCATTATTATACCAGCCCAACAGCATAACGTCATTATTTTCTTGTTCATGAAAAGGAAAACCATACATTTTAAAGCACATTTGATGAAGAGTGTATTATATATAGATATCAAATCACATAGGGGTATATATATATATATATATATATATATATATATATATATATATATATATATATATATATATATGCAAATTCCAGTTAAAAGTGGTAAGTGGACAATCATCAAGGGGGACCCCAGGAACTCAGAACGTGGGGGGGGGACCACTTTCTACAGAAAGAATGCACTAAGGTAAGAGGGGTGGGTGCCCACCAAATGCAGCGTTACTCTGCCCGTGAATGCAGTCTCACTGTGCCCACAAATGCGGCCTCACCGTGCCCACCATTGCAGCCTCACTGTGCCCATCAAATGCAGATTTACTGTACCGTGAATGCAGTCTCACTGTGCCCATTAATGCAGCCCCTCCTGTGCCCCATGTCCCAGTCTGCAGTCCCTGTCTGTGGGAAGGTGTGTTGTTGATGCTCGGTACGGTACCTTGCATGTCAGCAGGATATCCATGACGGGCAGCAGCAGGCAGGGTCTGTTCTCGTTTTGGATTGGGACAGTGCTCCTTTCAGAGGATCTGTTTGCTGTGAGATGAAGTGATCCCTGGCCACCTGCACCTTCAGCCGTCCTAATTTTCTGGCCCCAGTCAGCCTGTCCTCTGGTCCTGGGGAAGTGGAGAGCACTGGGTGGGAGCTGGAGAGAAGGGGGAGCAGAGAGTACTGGAGGGGTTGGAGAACACATGGGTGGGGGCAAAGAGCAGGGGGTAGTGGAGATCACATGGGAGGGGAGCGGAGAGTGCTGGGGGGAACTTGAGAGTACTGGGGGGGGGCAAAAAGAACAGGGGTGGAGAGCATGGTAGGCTGAGAGCACTGAGGGGGCTAAGAGTTTGGGCTGGCAAAGAGCACTGGGGGGCAGAAAAACAGGGGTGGAGAGCATGGGGGCTGGAGAGTACTGGGGGGTACAAAGAGTAGGGGGAGTGGAGAGCAATGGGGGGAAGAGCTTGAGAGCACCACTGGGGGCCAGAAAGAACAGGGGGAAAAGCACGGGGGACTGGAGAGCATTATGGGAGGTGGAGAGCATTGGCAGGGTTGGAGAGCACATGGGTGGGGACAAAATGCAGGGGGGAGTGGAGAGTGCTGGGGAGAGCCAAAAAGAACAGGAGTGGAGAGCATGGGGGTAGAGAGCACGGGGGGGGGGGGGGGCTGGAGAGCGATGGGTGGTGCTTGAGAGCACCAGGGGGCCAGAAAGAACAGGGGTGGGGAGAATGGAGGGCAGGAGAGCACTGGGGTGGGGGCTGGAGAGTGATGGGGAGAGCTGAAGAGCACTGGGGGGGGTGAGAAAGAACAGGGGGGAGCACTGGGGGGAGTGGAGAGTACTGGGGGGAGTGGAGAGCACGGGGGGAAGAACAGGGGGGAGCACTGGGGGGGAGAACAGGAGGGAGCACTTGGGGGAGTGAAGAGCACGGGGGGGAGGAGCGCACTGGGGGGAGTGGAGCGCACTGGGGGGGAAGAACGAGGGGAGCACTGGGAGGAGTGGAGCACATGGGGGGGAGGACAGGGGGAGAGCACTGGGGAGAGTGGAGAGCACTGGGGGGGGTGGGAGAAGAGCACTGGGGGAGGGGGGAGAGCACTGGGGGGGTGAAGAGCACTGGGGGGGGATAGCACGGGGGGAGAGCGGGGGGTGGAGAGCACTGGGGGGGAGAAGAGCACTGGAGGGGGTGAAGAGCACTGGGGGAGAGCACTGGAGGGGGTGAAGAGCACTGGGGGAGCACTGGAGGGGGTGAAGAGCACTGGGGGGATAGCACTGGGGGGAGAGCAAGGGGGGTAAAGAGCACTGGGATGGTGGCTAGAGAAGGCTGGGGGGCAGAAAGAACAGGGGTGGAGAGAACTGTGGGGGGGGGGGGGGCTGGAGAGTGTGGTGGGGGAGGAGAGCGGGGGGGGCGGGAGCACAAGGTGAACTGTGGGGGTCAGTAAAAGAAGTTGGATAGGAGGATCAGCAGGGGGGCTGCATATAGAGGAAATTAGCTTTCTATATTCCTCCATGCAGCCGCTGAATGCTTGATTCTCCTCTCCTTCCTGCAAGCATTCAGCGTCTGCATGGAGGAATATCGAAAGCTCATTTCCTCTATATGCAGCCCCCCGCTGATCCTCCTATCCAGGCACACATGGCGGGCTATACGGGCAGCATCTAAGCCTCTTGATCACAGCGTTGGCTGGCAGTGGCTCTATGTTCGGCGGCCGCTCTGTAACATGGCCACGCCCCCTCAGACCGCCTCGTGTGATAGGTGGAACGTTCATTCTATCTACTATCACACAAGCTGGTCTGGGGGGGCGGGGCCATGTTACAGAGCGGCCGCCGAGCACAGAGCCACTGCCAGCGCTGCGATGCGCAGTAGAGAAGCGGCCCCAGGGCAGGCGGCCTACCGGGAAATCTCCCGGTATCCCGGTAGGCCAGTCCGGCCCTGCACAACGACATACACCACCCCTCGAAGTACTGCGGGTAACCTTTTGTCTGCATCTCAGTATTCTACCTGTAGGCAACTGTAAGCAGTATTGGTCATCTTACTTTAAAAAAGTAATTAGTTAAGTTACAAATTACTTCTCCCAAAAAGTAATTGCTTTTGTAACTCAATTACTACATTGGAAAAATAGTTAGATACTCAGCAAAGTAACTGTGACTTTTTTTAAAATATTCTATAATGCAATTAATTCTATAACATCTTTAATATCAAAGATGTTTATATTAACTGATTGAAGAAATAAAAACACTATATACAGTATTTTAGAACATTTGGTATTTATTTGAACCCAAATGTTGAGGGGGGTGGCAGCGGTGGTACTTGAGGGGTGGCAGCAGTGGTACTTGAGGGGGTGGTAGCGGTGGTACTTGAGGGGGTAGCAGCGGTGGTACTTGAGGGGGCGGCAGCGGTGGTACTTGAAGGGGTGGCAGCGGTGGTACTTGAGGGGTTGGCAGCGGTGGTACTTGGGGGGTGGCAGTGGGGTACTTGGGGGGAGGCAGCGGTGGTACTTAGGGAGGTGGCAGTTGTGGTGGTGTACTTGGGGGGTGGCAGCGGTGGTGTACTGGGGGGGTGGCAGGCAGCGTGGTACTTGGGGGGGTGGCAGTGGTGGTGGTGCCATCCTCTCCCACCACCACCACCTCTGCCTCTTACTGATCCCATCCCCCACCACCACTGATCTCATCCCTACCCTATCCCCCCCATCACCTCTGTTGTAGAAGTGATGGTGGGTGGGTAGGGATGGGATCACTTGGTATGGATCGATTGCACTGCAATTCGAATCATCACACAGTCACTTACTTGAATGCCTCCAGGGATGCCTTTCCTCATGGGGAGAGAGAGAGACCCTCCCCTTCACTCGATTGGTGTCAGCTGGTCAGCTGACTTAATTTTTCAGTGTCCGCCCCACCTCGCTACATTCTCTCTCTCTGGATAGGTGGGGCGGGATGGGGCGGTCCAGACAGTCTCTCTGAGTCTCAGTCTCTTCTCAGCTCAGGGGGCGAAAGCCCCCCCCCCCCCGCGGCGGAACAAACGGCCAGGCAGCGCGGCCATGGCGGGGCCTCCTGGGCGGTAGATGTAATTGAGGTAACTCTGCCCAAGTAATGGGAACTGAGTTACCATGAAGGGAAGAGTAATCAGTATATTACTTGTTACCCTTTAAAGTAACTGCGTTACGTAACTCCGTCTATTTTAACTCAGTTACTTACATCACTGACTGTAAGGTATTGCCTTCAATCATGTAAGTACAAAACTCACAATTTCCACATCTGGTCATGCCTGCCCTTGTTGAATACTGTGAAGATTTCCATGAAATATCACTGTGTACCAAGGGGTCGCTTAATTGCCAATTGCGGTTTACGCAAGACAAATTTGCTCACAGAAGTATCCTCTTATGCCGCGTACACACACGACCGGTCTTTTCGGCAGACTAGGTCAGACGTAAACAATCCGTAGGACATTCCGATCGTGTGTGGGCTAATACGATAATTTTTCATTAAAAAAAATCAGACGGACCTAGAAATAGAACATGTTTCAAATCTGTCCGACGGACTCAATTCCTATCGAGAAAACTGTTTGTATGTATGCTGGTCAAATGGACCAAATATGACGCAAGGGAAGCTATTGGCTACTGGCTATTGAACTTCCTTTTTTAGTCCCGTCTTAAGTTATCACATTCAAAACGAACGGACTTTCGAACAGACTTAGTCTGTTTGTGTGTGGGCAAGTCTGTTCGTTCGGAAGTCCATTGGAACTCCGCCAAAGACAGTCGGGAAGACCGTCGGACCTTTTCTTGACGGAATGTCCGGTCGTGTGTACGTGGCATTAGAAGGTGGCAATGTTAGGAACAAATGTCCCTCACACCATCCACCCACTGTGAGTATTGTAAGCAAAGTCTAGTAATGCCTATATCCTTATTATCCATTTACTAATGTTTGAATATAAGAGATTCGCATTCACTGTTCCTGGCTCTATTGTAAGCTTTTGCAAGCCACTTTCTGTTAGTCGCTAGCTTGGTAACGGTCTCTCAGGACTTTCGCCTTCTGTTCAAAATCCACTCGATCCATACAGTTGCAGTGTGCCCTTAGATATTGGCCAATAGGTATATTCCTAATTAAGGATTTGGGATGATAGCTTCTTGCAAAAAGTAAGCTGTTGCCGTTTTCTTCTAATAAAGTTTTTAGTTTTTACATGACCATCTTTTGTTAACCACTTGCCGACTTCCTTACACATATATATATATGGCTGGGTTGCCCAAACCGAATAATGGTTTAAATAAATAAATAAATACGTTGGTCTGTGCATGTGGTACCGTGGGCGTGCACCCGTCCCACCCACCTCTCTCGTAGAAAATCACTCGATGTCTGCCGGCCACCTGTGATCGTGGTGAGAGGCAGAATGGGGATCTGCCAATGTAAACAAGGTGGATCCCTGTTCTGACAGGGGAGGAGAGAGAGATCAGCTGTTCCTAGTGATCAGGAGCAGCGATCTCTCTCTATTCCCAGTCAGTCCGTCCCCCTGACGGTTAGAAACACCTCCCTAGGGAACATTTAAAGTGGAGTTCCACCCATTTAAAAGTCGGCAGCTACAAAAAGTGTAGCTGCTGACTTTTAATAAACAGACACTCACCTGCCCCATGGTCCAACGATGTGGCCGCCCAAAGCCTCACTTCTCTCCCCCTCCTTTCCGTGGTGTCAGCATTGCAAGTGTGGGCGTCCGGTTGCGGCTTCACAGCTGGGGGCATACTGCGTATGTGCGAGCCACGCTACACATTATTAATGCCCGGGCAATCTTCTGGGACCTGTGACATGTCCCAGAAGATTGCAGGGAGGGAGGAGAGGTGAACTTTCAGGGCTGCGGCGCCAGGAGAGGAAGTGGGAACTGGGTGTCTGTGAAAACTAGGTATCTGCTTTCCCCCCCACCCCGCAAAAAAATGACATGCCAAATATGGCATGTCAGGGGGCCATGAGTACTTAAATTGGAAGTTCCATTCCAAGTGATCAGTGAATTTTTATAGCACTGATCACTGTGTTGGTGTTACTGGTCACCAAAAAGTGTCACTTAGGGTCAGATTTATCTGCCATAATGTCGCAGTCCCACTAAAAATTGCTGATCCCCCACCATTACTAGTAAAAACAATAAAAAAGTCCCTAAATCTGTCCCCTATTTTGTAGACGCTATAACTTTTGCGTCAACCAATCAATATACACTTATTGCGATTTTTTTTTTTTTTTTTACCAAAAATGTGTTGCAGAATACATATTGTCCTAAACTGATGAATACATTTGTTTTTGGGATACGTATAATAGCAGAAAGTAATATATATATATATATATATATATTTTTTCAAAATTGTCATTCTATTTTTTATTTATAGCGCAAAAAATAAAAACCGCAGAGGTGATCAAATACCACCAATAGAAAGCTCTATTTATGGGGAAAAAAGGACATAAATTTTGTTTTGGTACAATGTTGCGTGACCGCACAAGTGTCAGTTAAAGCGACGCAGTGCCGTATCGCAAAAAATGGGCTGGTCATTAAAGGGTAAGTTCACCTTTGTTCACTTTTTTTCTTCTAAAATCCAGCTCCCCTATGTACCAATATAGCATGCACGTACTTTTTTTGCAAAAATAAAACAGCTTTCTATTAAATCTACATATAATTACTTATCCTCATCCATGTTTCCAGATGTGTCCAATCTAACTTCCTGATCAGACTTTAGGTCATGACACAGGAATGAGTTGACCAGCTGACCTCATTAGCACACACCCTGCATTATCCACCCTCCTACCTACCACCCACTCCCAGCTGCACATTTTTTAAATGAAATGCAATCAATCAGGGATCACCCTTCTCACTAAATATACAATATACAATCCGATTGCATAGTGTATGGCCATCTTTATACAAGTACATAGAAGGGAGTGGGCAGAAACACTCAGCTTCCAAGCCCTGTTCACATCTCTGCATAGCGGGGAACTCGCTTTCACACATGCGTTTTTTTTTGGGGGGGGTAGATGTTTTGGAGCATTTTCTTTACTCATCACACATAGGGCAGCCCATCCATCTGAATGGTCTGCCCTACACACAGCAATCACCCCAAAGAAGCTTCTGAACTTTTTTTTAGAGCAGAGCTTGGTGTGTTTTTTACTGCAATTTTTGGTGCAGTGCATTTCTGAAATGCAAGGAAATGCACAATTGTGAATGGAGCCTCATTGTTCGTATGTTAACGCACCAATTTCACTTTCATGTCTCATTCACATCTAGCATAATGGGAGCGCACATTTTGTGGCTTGTTTGACACGCTTAGGGCAGCCCGCTGATTTCAATTGGTTGCATTACATGTCATTAATGGGACATTTTGGCCTTTTGTGGGTTGCATGCTTTTTACTGTGTGTTATGCAGCATTTGCCACTCATATTTTCACATAGTAAAATGTGTGTTCTCCCCTGTGTTTGGTGAGCCGTTAACAATCCATGGCACTGAAAGCACAACTAGTAATTTTAGTGCCCCATTGGGCACAGTGAGGCGGCAATTGATGGGCACAGTGAGCCTACATTTGATGGGCACAGTGAGCCTGCATTTGATGAGCACAGTGAGGCTGCAATTGATGGGCACAGTGAGCCTGCATTTGATGGGCACAGTGAGCCTGCATTTGATGGTCACAGTGAGCCTGCATTTGATGGCCACAGTGAGGCTGCAAATGATGGCCACAGTGAGGCTACAAATGATGGCCACAGTGAGGCTACAAATGATGGCCACAGTGAGGCTGCAAATGATGGGCACAGTGAGGCTGAAAATGATGGGCACAGTGAGGCTGCAAATGATGGGCACAGTGAGGCTGCAAATGATAGGCACAGTGAGGCTGCATTTGATGGGCACAGTGAGGCTGCATTTGATGGGCACACCAAGGCTGCATTTGATGTTTACTGTTTTAAAAAAAATCACTAATTCATGGTACATTTATTGTATTCTTTAACAGTTGACTTTAACATTAACATATTCAATATGTTATCTAGCAGTAATGATACATAATCGCTTAATAAATGGCTATTTAGAACCCTGCATTACTAACAGTTATATTTTTCAGTTTGTTTGCGCCCCCCAAAAAATGTTGAGCACCAGCTGCCACTGTCGGTAACTGTCAGTGGCTCAAGTGATCTTTTGCAGCAACCAGAGTGGGTACACTCAGACTCTCCGGACTTGATGCCCTATGCAGAGGGGAGTTGGCACCAGTGTTCCCCCAAGGACAAGGCGGTCGAGCTCATCCATCGAGAACCCAAAGATGATACCTGGGAGTCATTGGGTATGGAACAACTGTCAACCAGCAATCAGTGAGGTGATGGCTGAGTCTGGAGCTAATACGAACTCTGGGGTGCAGGTGCGAGAACATTCCATTGATTTGCCGGGTTCAGAGTGGCAGAAAAAATCCCCATTGATGTGTGCTACAGCTGTGGAGGAATGGCCATGGGCATTGTGGTGTGACCCAAAAAAGGAGGGGGCAGCTGTGGTGACTACTGACTACAAAGGAATTGCCTAGTGCGTTGGTGAGTGTCCCCAATCTTTGGGCAGAACATGTCTGTATAAGAGGCAGACATAGAGAGAACTAAAGAGTCAGAAAGTGAAGACTTCAAAGGACAGTTCCAGTGGCAGTTAACCCCAATGTCTCAGTTCCAGAAAGCTCCATCAAAAGAGATACAAAATCTGGGAATATGTAAAGTGGTTGTAAGTAGACATGCTATTCGTTTCCTTCTGAATTAGTTTATCCTTAAAATTCCTTATGAATTTTTCCAAAAATAAATTTTCTAAAAGAACGAAAAGTTGAAGAAAGAAAATCCGAAATCCGAAAATCCGAAAATTTTGAAATTCTAACGAAAATGCGAAAATTTGGAAATTCTAACGAAAATCCGAAAATTCTAAAGAACGAAAATAAGAAAAAAAATCCGAAAGAACAAAAAACATTCTGTTATGATTAACCACAGCCGGAAGGATGACTAGGCCATTTTTGTGATACGGCACTGCATTACTTTAACTGACAATTGCGCTGTTGTGCGGCGTTGTATCCAAACAAAATTGATGTCCTCTTTTTCCCACAAATAGAATTTTCTTTTGGGGGTATTTGATCAGCTCTGTATTTTTTTTTTTTTTGCGCTATAAACAAAAAAAAGCAACAATTAAAAAAATATATATTTTTTATTTTCTGCTATAAAACATATCCAATAAAAATATGGAAAAAATCGAATTTCTTCATCAATTTAGGCCAATTTATATTCTGCTACATCTATCTATGGGATAGATTTAGGGACCTTTTCTTTTTTTTTTACTAGTAATGGTGGTGATCAGTGATTTTTAGTGGGACTGCGACATTGCGGTGGACAAATTGGACACAAAGTGACACTTTTTGGGGACCAGTGACACCAATACAGTGATCAGTGGTAAAAAAAAAAAGCACTTACACTGTATAAATAACACTGGCAGGGAAGGGGTTAATCACAGAGGAAATCAAAGGGTTAAATGTGATCCCTTTCCTATGTGTGCTTTCCAGCGGTGTGCTGTCACCGCTGACAGCGCTTCTATCTTCACCCATCTTCCTCCTGGGTTTGTGAGCTGCGGTCCTTTGAGTGGCCAAACCATGGTGACATCACTCCCATGCATTTACCGTCACTGTTTTCATCACAGGGCTCTGAAGGAATGGCATGGGTATGCTGTTCCTTCAGAGTGCATGCGCCAGTGTCACTAGCTGCAGGGACACTGAATATCTCCTAAACGGTACATGTTTGGGAAATATTCCTTCTACCAACAGGTAAGCTTTATTATAAGCTTACCTGTAGGTAGAAGTGTGCAGGGGGACTTTACTACCACTTTAAGGGCACCAAAGTTTTTGCAGTAGCTGGAGCAGAATTCACTAGCCACCAAGGAGCTGCACATTTGTTATCTGAAGTGGAACTACGGCCTTCATGTGCATATGGGCAAGGTGGTGCTGTGTCTCCATACCAGGAAAAGGAAAGGGGGAGGGGATGAGCGGACGCCCCATCTCCTGAACCATACCAGGCCGCATGCCCTCAACTTTGGGGGGGGATGCTTTGGGGCAGGGGGGCATGGGGGTTCCCCTTAAAATCCATGCCAGACCTAAGGATCTGGTATGGTCTTGGAGGGGGAACCCATGCCCTTTTTATTTATTTTTTATTTGGCGTGGAGCTTCCCCTAAAGATACATACCAGACAAAGTGCCTGGTATTGTCGGGGATCAAAGTCGGATCCCTGTTCACTGAAGTCGGATAGATGTCAGACTTCAAGTCGCAGAGCAAAGTTGGATCCACAGTTGTACGAATGTCGTGTCACCAGTTGAACCAGGCCTAAACGTCTTTACAGGTTACCTGTTTAGAGTTTCAGAGGAGGTCTAGCGCTAGATTTATTGCTAGAATTATTGTGCTTGATCTAACATTCATGGCGATACCTCACATGTATGGTACGAACACCGTTTACATATATGTGCACGACTATGCATTCACTTCTGCGTGTGAGCACAGACGGATGGAGATGCTTTAAAACATTTTTTTTCTTATTTATTTTACTTTTTATTTTTACACTGTCCCTTTCATTTTTTTTGTGATCACTTTTATTTCTATTACAAGAAATGCAAACATCCCCTGTAATAGAAATAAGGATGACAGGTCATCTTTATGGAGATATCTGGAGTCAATAAGACGCCAGATCTCTTCTTTACCTTTAAAAGCAAAAGTTCCAAAAAAAAAAAATGTATCTTTTGCTTAAAAAAAAAAAAAATTACTTCCAGCCTCGACTGGAAGTGATGTCAAGACATCGCTCCGGTCCTCCAAGGTCATAGAGGCAATCAAAGAGTATCTATCTCCCACTGATTTGGAAAGTGTTTCAGCGGCTCATCAGCTACTCAGAACACATATCAGAAAGCCAGATGGCGGCTGCAACAAATTATATGGGTTTATGTCTGATATCTTCAGCCGTAAACCACTTGCAAACCGCAACGTATATATACGTATTGTTGTCGGCAAGTGACTATTTAAAACAAAGCAACAATTTTTGACAGAATTGGACTTAAAGCAGTTTGTGGTTGGATAAACAAAAGTCTTTTGACTTACTGCCCCTACAGTCCTACTGTGATTAAAGGAAGAAAGATGAAGGAGAATGATGAGGACAGAATATCAAAAGTGGAATTGTCCTTGAAGAAACTTTGACACTGTTGCTTTGATGCATTTGCTGGACAATAATGGGAATGAGAATAACAAAGCACCAAGTTAAACTATTTTGTAAACTTGAAAAACTAATTTTCTAGCAGAAAGTATTAAATGAAGATTCAGTGATGTATTTTTGTGCATCTGTTCCCTTCTCTAGCCCTTTGTCTTCCACAAATTGCGCTGCAGCCTCAATACCCTGTAGACAGCGCACACGCAGACTTGTTGTGGCTTATATCATTAATATGCAGCAATTGCCTGAGATATGAATCTTACAGTACATCTGTTATGCAAATATATGCAAATGGCCTTCACACTGACAGCTGAATTGGATTCATCTCCAAATATGATCTTTTTCCATTTTGAAAGTTTGCAATCTGCTCCCAGAACCGCTAATGCAACAATTTAGCAGAATGGTAAAACAGAAAATGATGTTTTCGCCAAATACAAACCAATGTTTCGTAAACAAAGCATGCTGCATCTTCGCATATATTGTCTAGTTCATTTCAAGATGTTCAGATATTGGCTACAAAGCTGCGTTGATTGTAAATTACATGATTCGTGCATTATTGGACAGCAAATATACTGTATATGATGCCAATAAACATAATAAATCATTTCCTAGCATCTGTAAAAAATATAAAAGGAATATTTACCTGCTTCCTGCAGACTTACCAGATCTAGTGGAGGGATGACGCTCCCCTTCAGAGTTGAATATGTCCTTCATCTCACAAACCCTAGACTCACAGGGGGCAAAAACCTGGACACCTGGACAAAAAGGTAAGTGTGTAGTGCCCCCTTGCTGCAGGTTGTTGAGCCAGTTCCCACATTGAGGCCTACCGCCCAATTTTCAGTGACTGTGGGGCCGAGACTCCATTAACCATTCCTCCAGTTCTCCACTTTTTCAGGTTCCCACTATTCTCAGCCTTTGGGCTAGGTTGAGAAACACTGATTCACATACAGTACTTAACCACTTGCCGCCCGCCCTATAGCAAATAGACGGCGGCAAAGTGGTTTCATAATCCTGACCGGACGTCATATGACGTGATCAGGATTATGAGCCGCTGCGCGCCCCCGGGGGCGCGCATCGCGGCGATCGTTGTTGCGTGGTGTCAGTCTGACACCCGGCAACTACGATCTCGGTAAAGAGTCTCCGACGGAGACTCTTTACCACGTGATCAGCCGTGTCCAATCGTGGCTGATCACAGTGTAAATAGGAAAAGCCAGTGATCGGCTTTTCCTCACTCGCGTCTGTCAGACGCGAGTAGAGGAGAGCCGATCGGCTGCTCCTCTGACAGGGGGGGTCTGTGCTGATCGATTATCAGCACAGCCCCCCCAAGGATGCCCACACTGGACCACCAGGGACGCCACCAGACCACCAGGGATGCCAAGGACAAGGTATGCCACCCTAGACCACCAGGGATTCCAGTCAGTGCCACAATGGATGCCAATCAGTGCCCATAATGGATGCCAATCAGTGCCCACAATGGGCATCACTGATTGGCATGCATTATTGATTGGCACTGATTGGCATCCATTAGTAAAATATATTATAATACAATGCCGCCTATCAGTTCCCATCTGTGCCGCCTATCAGTGCCTACCCATGCCCACCTGTGCCGCCTACCCATGCCCACCTGTGCCGCCTACCCATGCCCACCTGTGCCACCTACCCATGCCCACCTGTGCCGCCTACCCATGCCCACCTGTGCCGCCTAACCCTTGCCCACCTGTGCCACCTATCCATGCCCATCCATGCCAATCTGTGCCAATTTTTGCCACCTATCAGTGCCCATCCGTGTCGCCAATCAGTGCCACCCATCAGTGCCGCCTATCAGTGCCACATATCGGTGTCCATCAATGCCACCTCATCAGTGCCACTTCATTGGTGCCACCTCATCGGTGCCCATCAGTGCCGCCTTATCATTGCCCATCAGTGTAACCCCATCAGTGCCCATCAGTGAAGGAGAAAACTTACTTATTTGCACAAGTTTTGAAACTGAAACAAAAAAAAAACATTTTTTTTTTCAAAATTTTCGGTATTTTTTTATTTGTTTAGCAAAAAATAAAAACCGCAGAGGTGATCAAATACCACCAAAAGAAAGCTCTATTTGTGGGGAAAAAATGATAAAAATGTCATTTGGGTACAGTGTAGCATGACCGCGCAATTGTCATTTAAAGTGCGACAGCGCTGAAAGCTCAAAATTGGTCTGGGCAGGAAGGTGTTTAAGTGCCCGGTATTGAAGTGATTAAAGTGGAGTTCCCCTCAAGTGGAATTTCCGCATATCCGTCTCCTCCCCCCCTCTGGTGTAACATTTGGCACCTTTCAGGGGGTACCTATTTTTGACAGGTAATGTTCCCCACTTCTGGGAGATGGGGCCGTGGCATCCTCTCTCAGAAGTTTGGCCCCCTCTTCCTGCCTCCACAGCTGGACCAATTAGAAAGCGCAGTGCGCTTCGCACATGCACAGTAGGGAACCGGCTGTTCACTGTCAGGTTCCCTTAACAGGAATTGCAATGGCTGCAACTGACAGCCGATCAGAAGATCAGCTGGGGTGCCAACATTGTGGGCTCCCTGGACAGGTAGGTGTCCATATATTAAAAGTCAGCAGCTGCAGTATTTATAGCTGCTGACTTTAATTTTTTTCATGGGGAGGCTGGACCTCCTCTTTAAAGTGATTTTTAAACCCTCGCCTTAGGAAAACAACCCATTCAGTTTAAATTAGAAATTAAAGGCAAAACATTTGTATATAGATATAAAAAAAAAATACAAATACCCTTTCTCCCCTTTTTTTATAAGTGCTCGCATTCCCTCTGTTCTCTGCTGCATAAGAGCTAGGGGAGGAGAACCAGCAGTACACTAATCTTCCCAGTGAAAGGCTTGGGGGGGGGGGGGTCAGCACAATTCTGACCATTGGAGGAGAGCAGCTTGAGTTCCCAGCAAAGCTGGAGAACTGACCACAGTGTGTTATCCTGCTTAGTGTGGTCAGTTTGTAATAGGAAAATAGAGTGACTGTCAGGAACACAAAGGAAGCAATACAAAGAGAACAGGATACTTTTTCATAGACTGGCAGAAACACAAGGGAAGAAATACAAAAATAACAGGATACTTTTTCATACAAGTACATGGCACGGCAGGCACATATCAGGAATGTGAAATGTTGGGTTTACATATTCTTTAAAGCTCAACTCTGGGATCAGAAAATCCTGGAGTTGGGCACTGTTTCCAGTGGTTCCAAACTTAGTCTGCAAGGATTATAGGTTGCCTGCACCAAGAAGAACCTTCCCTACCACCATCCAGCAGGCAGACCTTCCTCCACTAAGCCAACACTTATTCATGACTAGATGGTTTTAATGTCTATATTCCCCAAATATTTGCTGTACTACTATCTTCTCAGACAGTACAGACCAGTTCAGCACTCATAGCACCAGTATGAACCTTCCTCTTACAGCTGCATGTAGAATTACACCAAGTCAAACTTTGCTTACTCGTGTTGACAGTTTCCACCAGACACATCAGAGACACAATGGGGTGAATTAAGAGCACCACTCTTTTAAACATAAAAAATGGAGCAGATGTTCCTCCTAATTTAAAAAAAGTGGTTGAAGCTCCTTTGTTAATTATAAGATCAGGTAATATTGCATGCTCCAATCTCTTTACCATCCCCACCCCCCTGCTCAGATCAGAATGGCAAGGAGGAGGAATATTACTAACCCTACTACCCCCCCCCCCTCCCCCCCACACACACGCACACTCTGCTAATGTAGTGTGATCTACAGAGAGAGAGGGATATGAACTATCCGCTGATAGCTCACATCCTGTGCAACATGGTCAGACCTAGCAGGAATCTGTAGCAGTTTTCTATGTAGAAATGCTGTATTACCTCTGTTAATTAGTGGCAGACCTGCACTATTTTCTATTTTACTCTAAAATAGGGTTGCCAGTGCCACCTTTTTCTTCCAGCCAAACAAGAGCACTTTAGCAGCCTGGAACACCTTTGGGTGCCCCAAGGGGAGTAGTAATGCGGTGCGCATAGCTTGCCAAAGTGAACAGTGGGTGTGGCCAGATTGCTCTTGCTGATGTCATCGTTATGCCCCATCCTGATGGCGAGCCTGCCCGCAGACAGCCACACACAGCTCCCGGACGTCAACAGATTTGTGTGTGACTATCTTGGTTACTTGGGGAGCCACAGCCCGGTCTGAATAATGTGTCCGGGTTTCAGTCCGCCTGAAACTCAGACACATGATTAAAAAATCGGACTGTCAGGTTGAATCCCGGACAGGTGACAACCCTATATGTAATTAATACGTGTTTGGGCTCAAAAAGAGTAGGCGTCAACCCTAATGTGCAGCCACGATGCCTGTGCAAGTAAACACAGCCCTTGCATGGGTATACATTGTAGTATGCCTGTATAAACGAGACCTTAGCGCGTATGCATCTTATTAAAGCCATAGACAATGTAGTCCCACTGTCAGGCATTAGGGAGAGATTATGTACATTGAAAAAATTGAAATAGAAACTGGCGTGGGTGGTGCAGACAGACCTGAAACAGGTCTACCTCTTTAGTTAATGTGGGGCACACCACTCCTGACATGGTCAAAATCATTTGAGTAACAGGGGCAACCACTTTTAAAGGCGGGAAATCCTTGTTTACAGGGCAATTCACTTTGATACATGTATAGAGTTTTTTTTTTTTGTTTTTTTACTTTTACATGTGACCAGCAGCAGATGACAGCTCTAGCTCAATTAGGAAAAAGGTACGTCGATTTTTTTTCCCGGAAGGATTTGCCCCTTTCCTGACCAGAGCGCTTTTTATGATTCGGCACTGCGTCGCTTTAACTGACAATTGCGACGTGGCTCCCAAACAAAATTGATGTCCTTTTTTCCCCACAAATAGAGCTTTCTTTTGGTGGTATTTGATCACCTGTGCGATTTTTATTTTTTGCCCTATAAACAAAAAAAGAGCGGCAATTTTGAAAAAAAGCAATATTTTTTACTTTTTGCTATAGTAATTATCCACCAAAAATATATAAAAAATGAAGCGTTATGATTGGTTTGCACAAAGGTCATAGCCTCTACAAAATAGGGGATAGTTTTATGACATTTTTATTAATAATTTTATTTTTTACTAGTAATGGCGGCGATCAGTGATTTTTATTGTGACTGCGACATTATGGCGGACAGATCAGACACTTTTGGCGCTATTTTGGGACCAAAATGTATACAGTGCGCTGATTACTGTGTAAATGTGACTGGCAGTGAAGGAGTTAACACTAAATGGTGCTGTAGGGATTAAGTGTGTCCTAGGGAGTGATTCTAACAGTTTGGGGGGGGGGGGGTGGCTGTGTGTGACATGACACTGATCACCACTCCCGATTACTGGGAGCTGGGATCAGTGTCAGTGTCATTAGGCAGAATGGGGAAATGCTTGTTTACATCAGCATTTCCCCGTTCTTCCTCTCCGTGAGACGATCGCTGGTATCCCCGCGGATATCGAATCTGCAAGACCCACGGTTGGACACACGGAGCACGTGGCAGGCGTGTGTTCACCCACTATCCCGACCTCACGAGATCACGTACAGCTGCGTGCTTTCGTGCAGCAGAGCCAACCTACCGTAGTATAACTGCGGCGGCTGGTCCACAAGCGGTTAATTAAAATACACTCCTGCTCTGTGACATGTAAAGCAACCAATAGCCACCAGTTCTCAGTCTGAGTCAGATTCATTAATTCATGATTGGTTGTTAAAGGCTATTGCTGTTTTCTTTATAGCATTTTTGAATAGCCACTATTCTTTTATTCAGTTGCTTATGGTGTAATGTATCGCTTTATAAGATACTATAATATTGCTGCTTTAACAAACACTGCAAAAGTTGAATGAAATGTCCTTGAATAATGAGGAAATAAGAGCCTGTCAGCATTCAGGATGCTATGAAGACATCTTCCTGATGGGAATGGGGAAAGGGGGCATTAGTGTGATTGGAAGATGTCAAAGATGAGTCAGGGCACATGTCCAAGGAGGTGATAGTAAGACCATGGTTTTTACTTGTGTTGATGGCATTCAGATTGTCATTTGCACAAGCTATCCTTACAGAAACAAACTTATACAGTGTGTTAACTGAATTTTATTTCTTTTTTTCATGTGATTTATGTATATATATATATATATGTAACAAATATTGTAAATATTAAAAATCGTTTTTTTTTACATTGTAATTATATAAACAGATTGACTTTCATGTTTGTTTGTTTTTATCTGCTTTCACATTTAATCTAATGTAAAGCACAAAAAGGATGCAAATGATAAATGTCAACATTTCAATAAAAAAAAAACGTACAATATTTGTAATAACAGTAATTAGTAATATGTCATTAATCTTAATGAAAGTCTAACCCAGTGTTTTCCAAAGCGTGGGACATGTGTCAGTGTACGTAGTACACAGCAAAACGTATGATTAATGTCTGGGAGAGTCTTGTGGGAAAATACGTACACACTGATGTCAGTCACCAGGGGCAGGCCCTTGTGAGAATATGTTAAGGTAACCAGCTAACTGGATAATGAGTATCTACTTCCATCTATTTGGGTTGCGATGTCTGTTTTAAAAAAAAATAGATAATATTCTTATTTTACACTAGCTTTCTTGAAGGGGAAAGCATTGGCCATGCTCAGACTGGAATTGTTTCAGTTGTTGGTAGATACGGAGAGTTAATCCACCATTTCTTATACCTCTTGGAGATAGGTAAAAGATCTCCGCTTGAGTTCCCGGGGCTGCGCATCATGCCAATTCCCAATGTCCTTGCCAGAGTTTTATTTGATATTATGGGAAATCTAACAAGAGATGATGGAACCCAAACCTTCCTAAGGAACTCAGACCTTCCAGGTGGAGAGAAATAGGGTCTCACTGGAGGAGTAACAAATATATCCTAGAATGCACTCCCACGGACACCTGATAAGTGTTTTTTATAAGTACATTTTAGGTTGTAGTCAACATTCGAGATTCAAACTCACAACTTGCAAATGCCAGGTGGTGAGTTTGAATCTCAGATGTGTCCTAAAAACATCAACGAATGCATGCAAGAAGCCAGAGGTTGACTCAGCCCATCAAAAACCACCTAGAACCTAAATATCATTTTTTGGGTGAAATGTTTAAATACTCTTGGCAATCACACCACTAGCTTACATGTCTCAGATACAAAAGTCCATTGTCATGAGTGATAAGCACCAGAAACAATAGAATGCTATGCAATACATATAGATGCAGAGTGTTTGAAACCGCAGGTAATATACAGAGGGGTTGATTTACTAAAGGCAAATCCACCTTGCACTACAAGCGCATTGAGAGTGCACTTGTAAGATAGCTGTAGATCTGAGGGGAAGCTCTGAAATGAGGTGAAGCTTTGCTGATTTTATCATCCAATCATGTGCAAGCTAAAATAATGTTTTTTATTTTCCTTGCATGTCCCCCTCGGATCTACAGCAACTTTACTTCCAAGTGCACTTTCAGTAAGTTTACCTTTAGTAAATAACCCCCATTGCATCTCAATACAATAAAAAATTGATTTATAGACTAGGTTCCCATAAACAGTGGAGGCCCTATGTTCTTGTATCCAATGCAACTATCTAGAAGTCTTGTCACATGGCAATATTCTGCCTCAGAACTCCACTCTACTCCCAATATAATGGAACTCTACCAATGCTACTAACTGATAATGAGACAATTCAAACTAGATAACAGCACAGTATTACTCAACTCCATGTCCTTCTCATTCATAAAATATGGGGCATGGTGTGGTACCTACTGTGTGTCACAGAGCTCTTTCTGCTTAATATCGGAAAGAAAATGCTGTCATTTGATTTGTCTGTTTGCTGATCTGTCATTTGGTCACGTGACTTAGCTATCCGACTAGTGGTGTGTTTTTTGCTTTTTTTTTTTTATTGACTCATTTTAAAGTGGTAGTAAACCGCAGAAGTTAAAAAGCACAATATGAAAAACTTACCTTAGAATGAAGCTGTCACTGCTGATAGGGCTTCCATCTTCCCCCAGTCTTCTTTCCGGGTTTGCAGGCTCCGGCTGTGTGAGTTTCCGGAGCTGCGATGACGTCACCCTGCACATGCACGCGGGAGCCCTGGCATACTGTGCCAGACCTTCAGTGTGCATGTGCCGGTGACATCACCAGCTGCATCCAGTGTAAATATCTTCTAAATGGTGCAAGTTTAGGAGATAATAATTTTACCTACAGATAAGCTTTATTATAGGCTTACTCGTAGGTAGAAATCATTAGACCAAGTTGACTTTACTACTGCTTTATAATAGACTCTCAAAACAAATGAGAGGGATTACTACAATTAGGATTTGTAAAAACAATACAAAAATATACTACTTATCTTGTATTACAGTTGAAAAAAAAAAAACCTCTAATGGTGTGAAATACTTGTGGAATCTCAGAGGCAATTCTGTCCTAGAAAGCAGTCCAATGCTGCGTACACACGACCGGACTTTCCGGCAGACTAGGTCCGACGGGATCAGTCCGTCGGACAATCCGATCGTGTGTGGGCTAATCCGATTGTTTTTCATTTAAAAAATCAGACGGACCTAGAAATAGAACATGTTTCAAATCTGTCTGACTGACTCAATTCCTATTGGTAAAACCGTTTGTCTGTATGCTGGTCTGAGGGACCAAATACGACGCAAGGGAAGCTATTGGTTACTGGCTATGGAACTTCCTTTTTTAGTCCCGTCTTACGTCATCACGTTCAAAACAAACAGACTTTCGAATGAACTTAGTCCGTTTGTGTGTGGCCAAGTCCGTTCGTTCTGAAGTCCGTAGGAACTCCACTGAAATGTGCGTCGGGAAGACCTATTATGCTTAAAGCGGTAATAAACCCCAAGCCAAAATGTAATATATTCAAGCTTACCAATCATCAGTGGAGGCCGCATTGTTTCCTTTTTTTAGGCTTTTTTATCTCTGTTTTCACCTAGTGATCTGGCCAGTAATAATATATTGACCCAGAGATCTGCTTTGAAACAAGTTAAAATATTGTTTGTTTACCTGTTTGTAATACTTCTTAAAGTGAAATTAAAGTCTTGTTTTTTGTTTTTTTTTAAATAGCAAACATGTTATACATACCTGCTCTGTTGCAGTGGTTTTGCACAGAGCAGCCCTCATCCTCCTCTTTTCGGGTCCCCTGTCGGCGCTCCTGGCCCCTTCCTCCTGTTGTTCCTCCAACTTGCTATGGGGGCACCCGAGCTGCTGCTTTGAATGTCTATTCAGACATGGAGCTGTGCGACTTGGCCCCGCTCCCTCTCTCCTCATTGGCTCACTGACTTTCATTGCAGTGGGAGCCAATGGTGCACCTTTGCTGTCTCAGCCAATGAGGAGGGAGAGTCCTGCACAGCTGAGGCTCTTGTACAATATCGCTGAATCTAGATTGGGCTCATGTAATATCTTAATGTATAGAATGCATTAAAATTAAAAAAACCTTCTGCCTTTAGAACCACTTTAACTTTACACATTTTAGTGATGCTAAAAAAAACTTGAATTCCTTTTTATTTTTGAAATGGCGCCCATAACTAGGATTTTTTTTTCCCCATGAATTAAAGCTCTTATTGCTAGTAGACTGCACAAGCTTTATTCGCATCCATTAATATTTTATTTTAAGCTGGAAGAATTCCACAGCTCCACAGCGCATCACCGGTGGGGGAGATGATGTATCTTACAAGTACAAACATACCCAGCATATACAGTGCCATTTATAGCGCTGAAGACAAATGGACTATTCATAAGGCAACATATGGGAAATCAACCCTAGCTAAAGGAATGTTTAAAACCTGACACATTAATGTTAAAAGATAACATTTTAGCACAACTTCATGTGAGTCCTTGGAGATTTCCAACAGGTCAGTCTTTCTGTCTAAGCAATTTATATGCTAATTAGATCTGTTCTCTGCCCATTAACATCATCTCGAGCCGCAAGCTGGAGCTCACACAGTGATGTAACTGTGCAGAAGATTCTCAAGGATAGATGTGGGGACCATGATTTAAAATGCTGTGTGCTGTTGCAGTCACATGGGAAGATTACAGCTGGGTTCCACAATAGCATGACCCTGTGGGAAACGATGGCATCATTTCAGCATACATACAGGCTCAACAAAGGTTTTATATAATATAAATACAGTATCTCACAAAAGTAAGTACACCCCTCACATTTTTGTAAATATTTTATCATATCTTTTCATGTGACAACACTGAAGAAATGACACTTTGCTACAATGTAAAGTAGTGAGTGTACAGCTTGTAGAACAGTGTAAATTTGCTGTCCCCTCAAAATAACTCAACACACAGCCAATAACCACTTGCCGACCACGCGCCATCATTTGGCAGCGGCAGTATGGCACGCCTGCGTGACTCGCCCTAGCTGTACGGCGGGCGCTTTAAGGAGTATAGGGGGCACTCGCCTGACACGTGATGTAGGAGCCAATGTGTGTGCCGATGTCCGCCGGCTGCCTGAGATTGCTCCTGAGAAGGGCAGAATGGAGATCTGTCAATGTAAACAGACATATCTCCGTTCTGTCAGGGAATTATTGACAGATTGTCTGCTCCTAGTACTTAGGAACAGTAATTGGTCTCCTCCCCCAGTCAGTCCCATCCCCCCACAGTTAGAAACACACTGAGGGAACACATTTAACCCCTTGATTCCCCCCTAGTGTTAACCCCTTCCCTACCAGTGACATTTATACAGTAATCCATGGCTATTTTTAGCTCTGACACTGATACAGGGCACTGATAGAAGACACTGATAGGGGACACTGATAGAAGGCACTAATAGAAGACACTGATAGAGGGCACCGATAGAGGGCACTGATAGGGGACACTGATAGAAGGCACCGATAGAAGGCACTGATAGAAGACACCGATAGAGGGCACTGATAGGGGACACTGATAGAAGGCACTGTTAGAAGGCACTGATAGAAGACACTGATAGAAGGCACTGATAGAAGACACTAATAGAAGGCACTGATAGGGAACACTGATAGGAGGCACTGATAAGGGACACTGATAGGGGGTGCTGATAGGGGGCACTGATAGGGCACACTGATAGGGGGCACTGAGAAGGCACTAGGGGCACTGATAGGGGGTACTGAGAAGCCACTAGGGGGCACTGATAGGGGACACTGGTAGGGGGTACTGAGAAGGCACTAGGGGCACTGATAGGTGGCACCGATGGGAGGCACAGATAGGATTTACTGATGAGCACTGAAGGGAGGCACTGATAGGGGGCACTGAGAAGGCACTAGGGGGCACTGATAGCAGGCACCAATGGGAAACACTGGTGGGCACTGATAGGAGGCACTGATAGCATTTACTGATGAGCACTGATAGGGAGCACTGATAGGGGCATTGATGGGCACTTATAGGTGGCACTGATAGGCATTGATGAGCACTGATAGGCAGAACTCAAAGGCTGCACTGATGGGCACTGAGGAATACTGATAGGCAGAATTTAGGCAGTATTGATGGGCAGCATTGAGAGTACTGATAGGTGGCACAGATAGACGCTGTTAGGTGGCATTAATGAGCACTGATAGGTGGTGCTGATAGGCAGATTTGATGGGCACTAATAGGCGGCATTTATGAGCACTGATAGGTAACACTTGTAAGCGACATTGATGGGCACTGATAGGCGGCATAGATGAGCACTGATAGGCAGCATTGATGGGCACTGATAGGTGGCACTGATGATTTACTGACATTTTTGACAGTTAATGGCAGTCCTTTCCTAACACAGACACAGCGTGGGAGGAAAGGGCTGCGGATAACCGGCAAGTCTGTTTACATGTGATCAGCTGAAATCAGCAGTCAGACTCAGTGAAGGGAGATTTCTGCTGCATATTTGGCAAGTACAGAATCACAGTATATATAAAATAATATTCAAAGTAGTTGGAGGGAAGCATCCGAATGGCAAAGATGTTTTTATTACAAATTATGTGAGCAGACTGCAGTTTCTCTTTAACCACTAGAGATCCGCGCTGTAGCCGTCATTGACGTCTATTGACGTCGTCCCGTGCACGAGCAGCCTGCGTGCCCCCTGAGGGGTGCGCGCGGCGCGCTCTGTGATCAGCGAGTCTATGAGACTCGCCTGATCACGGATCGGAGCAAGGGGTCGATCCCGACCCCTTACCACGTGATCAGCTGTCAGCCAATGACAGCTGATCAGTGACACAACAGAGCCGGTAATCGGCTAAAAAAAGAAGCCGATCACCGGCGGCCGTGAGAGGGACTTCAGTCCCGATCACGGCCAGCTCATCAGTGCCCACCTGCCCCCTGCTAGTGCCACCTACATATTAAAAAAGTGCCCCCCATCAGTGCCACCCATCAGTGCCCATAGTGCCACCCATCAGTGCCCACAGTGCCACCCATCAGTGCCCACAGTGCCACCCATCAGTACGAACAGTGCCACCTATCAGTGCCCACAGTGCCACCTATCAGTGCCCACAATCTGCCTCAACAACAGTGCTGCACCCCAGTGCCACATATCCGGTGCCCATCAGTGTCATCTACCAGTGCCCATCAGTGCCCATCAGTGCCGCCCATTAGTGCCCAGCAGTGCCACCTATCAGAGCCACCTATCAGTGCCACCTATCAGTGCCCATCAGTCCCATCTATCAGTGGTACCTATCAGTGCCCCTTAGTGCCACCCATCTGTGCCACCCATCCGTGCCACCCATCAGTGCCATCTTATCTGTGCCCATCTTTGCCCATCAGTGCCGCCTTATCTGTGCCCATCAGTACTGCCTTATCTGTGCCTATCGTGCCACCTTATCTGTGCCTATTAGTGCCGCCTTAACTGTGCCTATCAGTGCCCACCAGTGCAGCCTATCAGTGCCCACCAGTGCAGCCTATCAGTGCCCACCAGTGCCGCCTCATCAGCGCATTTCAATGAAGGAGAAAAATGACCTGTTTGCAAAATTTTATAACAAACTATGAAACATGATTTTTTATTTTATTTTTATTTTTCATCTTTTTTTGTTTGTTTAGCAAAAAATAAAACTCCCAGCTGTAATTAAATACCACCAAAAGAAAGCTCTATTTGTGGGAAAAAAATAATAAAAATTTCATTTGGGTACAGTGTTGTATGACCATGCAATTGTCATTCAGTGCATCAGCGCTGAAAGCTGAAAATTGGTCTGGGCAGGAGGGGGGTTTAAGTGCCCAGTAAGGTTTGCATGGAGTTCTGATTTAAAGCACAGCATTAAAAAAAAAAAAAATCCCTATATACATATACCTTAAATCATACAGCCTAGTGGCCAGTATGTTAATTACATATTACAATGGGTCCTTCCTCTTCTCCTTTTGGTGGGGGTCCTTACTTCTAGGCTAAGCATCACATCACACAATGATGTCAGAGCGCCATTGTCCAGGAGTGATTTGAGCAGCTCAGTGTGATAAAGCAAACCCAGTGATTGTTAGATGACGCTGATCATCCCAGAACATAACTGGTGTTGAGCTAAAGAGTTATAAATCTGTTAGAAGGTGGTTATTTCAGTTATATATGCTCATTGCTTTTTTTTTACATTTTTTTACTATTATTTTCTACAGATGTCAAGCTACTGATTCGTAAAATATTTTTATAAAGTAATGATGAGTTTTACAATTTAGTCTGTCAATCCTAGACACAAATCAAATTATTTAACTGATTTTTACTGGATGAAGAAAAAGAGAATATTAGAGTTAGGCTGGGTTCACATATGAGCATGCAGCGGCTCATAGCAGGAGTTCGGTGCATTCCTGCTCACTGTTTCAGGTCCGATTTCAGCCCACATTTTTGGCTGAATTTGGACCTGAAATGGACCAAAAGATGCACAGGGCTCCTATGCAAATCGCACAGGAGCTGCTGCGGAGATATGTGAACCGGCTCCATAGTGAGCCGGTCACAATCTCCTGCTGTGCGAGCCCAGCCTAAAGTGCAGAATTTCCATTTCTTTTTTTTTTTTAACAATAAGTTTTATTAAGCAAATGTCACATTGTAGTTACAGAGTCAACGAATACATGTAAAGGGAGCCTGTGTCAGCAAGAGAACAGACCTACATAGAAGTTACAGGCCACAATATGCAGAGCACTTATCTGCAACAACAAATAATGCACATTAAAAGTGACACGAAAATTAAGTGACGAGCCCAAATAGAGCCCTACGAACCCTTCAATGTTTAAAACAGACATCACATCCTCATGTCAAGGGAAGGAAAGGAAGCAAGCTGAAGTTAAAAAGTGTAAAATAAAATAAAATGAAAACAACCAAGGTAGTAAAAAAAGAAAAAAAAAACCTATAGAAATAGAAAGAAAGACAGAGAGAGTTTGCAGAGCTTCAGAGATCCTGTAACACATCCCGCCAGGCCGGCCCAATCCTAGACCCCATCATCCCAATCAGCTACGTGTCTGGGAGAGACGGGAGTTCAGCCATTAGTCAAACTCTCGAAAGCCGCGGAGTATTTGAACTGAACCCAGGGGGACCATGTAATGTGGAATTTGTCAGCAGAGTCCTTAGCGGTAGCCAGCATTTCTTCCATGGCAAAGATATGATTAACTGACTGCACCCATTCTCGGATAGTGTGAGTAGTCGAAAGTTTCCAATATTTAGGAACCAAAGATTTAGCTGCAATCAGCAAGTATTTTGTTAGAGATCTGTTATATTTGCCCAGAGAAATGTTAGATATATGCAGGAGACAACAGCCCGGGGTAAGTTTTATTTTAGTTTCTGTTATGTGAGATATTAGGCTTCGGACCCGACTCCAGAAATCCACTATTCGGGGACAACTCCACCAAATATGCAGCATGTCTCCTTTCGCTTCCCCACACCGCCAGCACAAGTCAGACGAAGCTGGAAACCAGCGTTTCACCTTAACAGGTGTAGCGTACCACTGAGAAAGTAGTTTGTACGAGTTTTCTTGCAGCCTAGTGCTGACTGTACATTTGTGGGCTAAAATACATGCGTTCTGCCATTGTGTATCAGTGAAAGAGGTTTGAAGTAACCTCTCCCAGCTCTCCCTGAACCTGGAGGCCTCAGTGTGGTCAAGCTGCTGGAGACATGTGTACATGAATGAGGTCGTTTTCTCAACCGGGTCACCCTGGAGGCAAACTGACTCAAAAGGTAGGAGCTCTCTCAGGACAGCCTGTCTTTTGTCGGACGCCAGCATGTAATGGCAAGCCTGTCAGTAGTTCCAGAATGACAGTGTCCCTGAGGGCAAAACATCCCCCAGATCCTCAAATGAGAGAACCCGCCCCTGCCGAGTCAAGTGTGTAGCCAGGAGAGGAGTGGTTGCGTCTAACATAAATCTATTTGAGTCCATCCCAGGTCGAAATCCGGGTTATGTAAAAGGGGTGTAAGAGGGCCCGGAGAGGACCTAAACTTGTGTCCGGCGACAAGCTTATGCAAGACCCTCAGTGTGGCTCCAATAAGGGGGTGTTGGATCAATTCCGCAGGGCATTTGTCCCGCGGTATCCAGGAGGAGAAGCGCAGGGGAGTCCTAGACACACTCTCTTCCACCTTTACCCAATCCTTGCGTACTGCATGACAGTTCCAATCTATAATTCTAGCAAGGTGCGTAGCATAGTAATAAAGTTTAAAATTCGGGAATCCCACCCCACCCTCCGATTTGGGTTTCATCAGTAAACGAAGACTGATGCGTGGGCGTTTGTGGGCCCATAAAAATTTCCATAAGATGGATTGCAACTGTTTAAAAAAAGAAGCTGGAATTGAAATGGGTAAAGTATGGAAGAGGTATAGCAAACATGGTAACGTGATCATCTTGATTATGGCAGCCCTGCCAAACCAAGAGAAAAAGCCCAGGGACCATCTACTCAGGTCAATGTCTATCTGTCGCAGCATAGGCCTAAAGTTGTGTGCGTATATAAGGTGTAGCTGGGGGGTGAGTCTAATGCCTAGGTATTTTAAAGCGCCTGAAACCCACTGAAAAGAATTATTCGTTTGCGCTTGCGCCAACGCCTCCGGCGTAAGCGTCAAGTTCATCGCCTCCGACTTGCTATAGTTAATCTTAAGATGGGAGATGTATCCATATATGGTGAAAGCTTGCAGTAGGTTGGGAATGGTAGTGTGCGGGCGAGTTAAAAAAAATAATAAATCGTCCGCGTATGCGACAATTTTGAAGCTTTTGTGTCCAATGTGGAATCCGGTAATTGAGGGGGAATTGTTAACTGTGCGGATAAATTGTTCCAGGGTGAGGATAAACAACAAGGGGGATAATGGACATCCCTGTCTCGTCCCATTATGGATTACCACCGGTTCAGATAAGGTTCCATTGATTTTTAAGCGTGCTGTCGGGTTCTGATATAGGGAGGAAATCCAAGAGAGCATGCCCGGACGTAGACCTATATGCTGACAAGTTGCGAGCAGGTAGTCCCAGGCCACCCTATCGAAGGCTTTCCCTGCATCCGTAGATAGGAGAAAGCCTTCCAGACTGACCCTATGGCAGTGGTGGATCATGTTCAGTGCTTTGGTCACATTGTCTCTGGATTCCCTCCCCGGCATGAAGCCGGCCTGTTCGGGACCAATTAAATGGGGAAGAAAAAGACGTAACCGGTTTGCAATTATCTTTGACATGATTTTTAAGTCCAAATTCAACAACGAGATCGGGCGATAGCTAGAGCATTCGGTGGGATCCTTACCTAATTTCGGAATGACAGTTATATGCGCGCTTAGGAACGAAACAGGGAGGTGATGCGGATTTCTAAGGAAATTAAACGTTTTCAGAAGCGGTTTTTCTAGCAAGGCCGAGAACACTTTATAGTAATGTGCAGTAAGGCCATCAGGTCCGGGGCTCTTCCCCAGTTTAAGATCTTTAATAGTGGCCAACAGCTCTGCAGACGTGATGGGACCCTCTGGGGATTCTGCATCCTCAGAGGACAACGTGGGCATACCGCTCTGCTCTAGGTAATCCCGTATAATTTGGCTCCGGTCGCCGCTCAGCGTGCCAGGTTTGTGTTGTGGGGGCGTGTTGTAGAGCTTAGTGTAATATTGGCGGAAACTTCCGGCGATTTTATCCGTGCGATTTGACAGGGTACCATCTCCCATCCTAACTGCCAAAATGTTATTGGTCAGAGAGGCCTCCTTCAGGGCCCTGGCCAAGAATTTCCCTCCCTTATCTCCATGCTCATAGTAAATTTTCTTTTTAAGAAAAAGGGTGCGTTTACTCCTGATCTCCAGGATGCTGCGCAGCTCTAGTCTAGCCTGAATTAACTCCTGGGCCTTCAAGGCGTCCAGGGACCGTTTGTGTTGGGTTTCTAGCTGCGCCACCCTGGAGGTCAGTGTTTGAATCTGTAGTTCTGCCGCTCTCTTCCGGGCCGCCCCAGCTCTAATGAACACCCCCCTCATCACACACTTGTGCACTTCCAAAATGGTTAGGGGGGACAGTTCCTCTGTCTCATTCTCTAGAAAATAGTTGCGCAAGGCTTCCATCAAAGAAGGGAGTAAGTCGGCATCAGTCAACAAGGAGGGATTCAGTCTCCACATACAAGATTTAGGTCTCAGGTCAGGGCGTGTCATTGTGAGTGAAATAGGTGCGTGGTCTGAAATGGTCTGGAGGCCTATATGGGCTTCTTGTAGATCTAACAAATCCCTCTGTGTGATGAAGGTGTAATCAATGCGAGTGTATTTGTCATGGGGTGCCGAGTAGCACGTGTAGTCCCTGTCCGACGGGCGAAGCGTTCGCCGCGCGTCGGTCAAGGAGTGTAAAAGGCGATTGATCCGTTTCAATATGCGGTATGTCAGGCAAGATTTGCCATCGGATGTGTCCTGCAGAGGGTTGAGCGGAACATTAAAATCCCCACCCAGGATAATACATCCCCAGGCAAAACTTTTTAGATCGTCAATAATTCGCTTGCAAAACGCAACATGCCCTCTATTGGGGAAATAAACATTCGCTAAAGTTAGAGGGGTATTACCCCAGGAGCCTCTCAAAAATAAAAACCTGCCCTCCGGGTCAGACAACTGTTGAGTAACTACAAAACCCGCATTCCTATGTAGGAGGATCGACACTCCTTTGGTTTTGGCTATAGGGTTCGTGGAGTGATAGACCTGTGGGAAGTTTCTGTTGGACAATTTAGGAATTTGGTCTCCCCGGAAATGTGTCTCCTGCAAATATACAAACATGGGCCTTACCCTATTCAACTCTCTGAGTACGGCAGTGCGTTTTTCCGGCAGGTTGAGGCCATGAACATTGTGGGAGATCAGGGTAGGGCTACGGCCCAGCGAGGAGTATGCCATGTCGAAGGTGTCAGAACGCTCTTCCGAAGGCCCACTCTGCAAAACAAAGAAGAGAAGGAAAGAGAAGGGGAAGGGGGGAAGAGGAGGAGAGAGACCGGAGAAAGAAGATAATAGACTAGAGGTAAGAAAGAAAACGTGAGTGAGAATACAAGAGGGTATGAGGGATGCACAGCTTAAAGGGTGTAACAAAATAACAGTATCTGCCTACAGTATCCTATAATGCAGGCTATTAGGAGAGCAAAAGGTGGCGCTTGTGCCACCACCGTCAGCACAGCTCCGCCCTTTTTGTGGGGACCGTGGGAGGAACTTCGCCAAAGGGGGAAGGTGTGCAGAATACAAAGAAAAAAGCAGGTATGAATATAAAAAGAAGTAAATAAACTCACACACCTAAAAAAAAGGGAGAGAAAATGAAAAACTAACGTATCAAAAACAAGAGTCGCCATAAGGGAGACCCGCAGACCTGAAAGGAACGTGAAGTCAAAGCACAAATATATTCCCTGGCCAGGAATGAATAACCGGGGTAAACCCAACTAATGTTAAGTGGGAGGGGAGAGGAGGCCGCGTACAGTCCCAATGTACCCCTGGGGTGTAAACCCAATAGCTGGGGCAGCGTACACATTAGAATCCAATGGAAGACCACCAACCCAGAGAGTCCCAGAACACACAAAAACTAAAACATAGCCCACAGTGTCTTGCTATGGGACTAAAAAGAGAGGAACAAAAAAAAAACAGTTAGAGAAAAAAAAAAAAGCAAAGCCAAGGCGTCTGCTATCCAGGAGGAGCACCAACGGTCTTCAAGCGTTGTCGCGAAGCCTGGATTGACGATCGGAATGCGATGGGTGGCCCCCCATGGCTGGGCCCTGTTTCCCACTCCTGCTCTTCTTCTGCGGAGGTTTCGCTGGTGAATAGTGAGGAGAGCAACTCGGACTGTCATCCACTGGAGGGGGATTGAACTCGGCATACCAGTCAGGTAGAGCCATGCAGGGGATGTTCAAGCTAGCACAGAAATCCGGGAGCTCTGCGGGTAGGCGTAGCATCAGTTGTTTCCCATGCAAGGTCGCCTGCAATGCGAAGGGGAAGCGCCACTTATAAACCACCCCTCTTTCACGTAGCACCTCCAGTAAAGGGCGCAGGGCCCTTCTATTTTGCAAAGTAATTGGGGATAAGTCCTGGTAAAGCGTGAGCTCACAGTCATTAAACATGATCCTGTCGTTCTTTCTAGTTTGATTTAGAATTTCTTCCTTTAAAGGGAAACTCTGAAGGCAACATATTATATCCCTGGGTGGTGCAGCGTCTGAGGGTTTTGCTCTCAGGGCCCTGTGTGCTCTAACAAAGTCAATAGGGGTGTCAGCCGGGTTTTCCAACAGGTTGTTGAATATGGAGCATAGGGCAGATGGGAGTTGATTGGGACCCACCGACTCAGGGACACCCCTCACCCTAATATTGCATCGTCTCCCCCTATTATCAAGATCCTCCAAATGACGGTTGATCGAAATCAAGTGAGCAGTATGTGCAGCTGCCGTAGCTTCCAGCCGATGCACTGCCTTATCTCTCTTATGTTCGGTTCTTTCCAGGGAGGACATCTTTTCAGTTAGGGACAGGAGGTCAGCTTTCAAGTCCGTGATCTCTGAGAAGAGGGTATTTTTAATGTCCGAGGCAATAGAAGTCATGTCCCCCAGCGTGAGAGAGTGGTCAGGGTTCCCCATCCCGCTTACCAAGTCCTCCGTCGCACACTGCGAGCCGTCGCTCAGGTCCTCCTCATCGCCTCGTGCCTGCGCCATCTTGCGCGGCGTGTCTCGTCCGGAGCGGGCCTGAGACTGGAAGATGTCTTGTATGCTGCGGGGCTGAGACGAGGTAGACTGACGGCGAGAACGGGAGCCGGAGTGAAGCCGTGCCGGTCTATGCATCTTGTGGCGTGCGTATGGCCAGGGAAACAGCGAAAAGGCCGCGGGTCTCCAGGAGCTCCTCTATCAGGCAGCCATTCCTTCCGCGCGCCAAGCCACGCCCCCCGAATTTCCATTTCTTATAAAATATTCATATGTGCTTTTTTGATGTGTTTTTTTCTGATTGCCTTTAGTTTTGTCACAATATGGTAAATATATATTGTTAAGATGTGAAACTGAAATTTGGGTTGTGTGTATAGCTGTCAAAACATAATGTACTCTGCTTATTGTAAAAACTATAAGTTTTTCTCTTTTTGCAGCAATCCTCATCAGCCTGACAAAGCCAAAACCTTGCTTCTAGAGCAGGGGTGCCCAACCAGTGGCCCAGTGGCTACATGTGGCCCACAAAGCCCTCAGAAGTGGCCTCCTGTTCTGGGATAGCGGGTTGACAAATGTTAAAATAAAGTGCAGTGCTAAAATATGAGTACAATTCTTTTGAATAAAATGTACAAAAATAAATAAATGTCCATAAGGGAAAATATGGGAACCAATGTAGATCCTAATAGTGCTAAACCAAAAAGTAGTCCAGTGGAATGAAAAAACAATCCAGGTGCATCTCAACAAAAACAAAATAAAAGTGTGCCATGAGCACATGAAAACGTGTATGCGGAACTGCACTCTGATAGAGAGGGCAGCGGTTTAAAGCCTGGTTCATACCTATGCATTTTTTAGTGTGTTTTCAGTTTTGCAGAAACACACTACAGTCCATTTAACATGGTTTTTGCATATTGCAGGTACATTTTGCTTTTTTTTTTAATACACGTTTTTGTCTGGTATGGATTTTGGGGGGAACCCCACGAAAAAAAGAAATTTAATTATGGTTTTATGTTTAAAATCCAAAATTAAATTTAAATTTTCTTTATCTATATAGTCAGGAGTTGGCAATACATTACAGCCGTGAGCAAGTTTAAATGCCATTTTTTCCTTTAGAAATGTTATTATTGCTGCTGCATGTTCTATACATGGCACAGATGTGCAACTTTACATGCAGACTAAGGGGACATCTAGGCACGATATTTAAATGAATATCTCATCTTTATTGTTTCACTTTAAGCATCATTAAAGACACTGTACCTGAAAAAAACAATTGTTTTAAAAACTTTTTTTTTGCATTGATGCGTGTCCTCCAGGGCAGTACCCGGGTCCCCATACACTTTTTATGGCAATAACTTGCATATGAGCCTTTAAAATTAAGACTTTTGTTTTTTCATGTTCGTGTCCCATAGACTTTAATGAGGTTTGCATGTTCGCTAGAACTTTTTGCCTGTTTGAGATGTTCTGGTGCGAACTGAACCGGGGTGTTCGGCCCATCACTACTGGTTTTCAAGTGGTTAAATATGGCCCCTGATTTTAAACAAAGCTCAACTAAGAATACTAGTTCCACTTCAGAAAATCTCACAGAGCACTGAAAACTGACAGGTGATCTTGCTGTTTTTTTATACACTGCAAAGCAGGGAAAAAAACAGCAAGATCGCTTAGTAAAAGCAGCACATTAACACACATTGCACATAGTTAGGCACACATTTAACCCTTTGATCACCCTAGATGTTAACCCCTTCCTAGCCAGTCATTAATGCAGTGACCAGGGCTGCCATCAGGGGGGTACAGCCAATACACGTGTACAGGGCCCGAGTGTCTGGAGAGGCCCAGCAAACAGGAAGTGTGCAGAAGAGAGGAGCCAGAGGAGAAATAGTGCAGAAGAGGCGCTGTAGGCTAAGCACATACTAAACACAGTAATCTGGCAGGGCTGGGACTCGGGAGATGTTATAAGGGAGGGCCTTTCAGTTGCTCATTGGCTGAGGAGGCAGCAGAAGGCAGGTTGCTCCGTCTCATGCTGCCTCCTTAGCCAATAGTACGCAGGGTGGACTGTCATCACTGCAGAGCTCGTGCTTCCTGTGTTGGTGGAAGGGACAGAATTCCTCTGCAAAGAAGCTGCTGCAGAGACCAAGATGAGAGAAAAAAAATGTGCTTCCCTGAAGCTGCTGGAAGACATGTACAGTGCACAGCCTGTGCTCCTCTGTTAATATCAATCACTGTATTGCCAGCCCTATTGCTGCCCTTTTAGCAGAGTGAAAGTAACGTTACACATGTGCAGCATAGGTGTCAGATTATGTCACCATGTTAAAAGGACAGCGATATGGGTAGCATTACAGTGACTGTTATTAGTCCAGATTCACTAAACTAGCCAATGCATGCGGATTGTTTTTCAGGCCCCTTTCTCATGAGTGGTCCTCCTGTTCATTTTTGAGGCAAACCCGATCGGACCACCCTTTCTCCTGTATGGAATGGCAGATTTAAATGGAAATTTAATGGGCACTGGTGTGGCTGCATTGATGGGAACTGATGAGGCTGCATTGATGCTAACTGATGAGGCTGCATTGATGCTAACTGATGAGGCTGTATTGATGGGAACTGATTAGGCTGCATCGATGGGCACTTGCAAGGCTGCATTGAAGGGCATTGACCAGGCTTCATTGATGGGCACTGGTGAGGCTGCATTGATGGGCACTGATGAGGCTGCATGGATGGGAACTAATGTTGGCTGCACTGATGAGGCTGCATTGATGGGCACTGATGAGGCTGCACTGATGGTCACTGATAAAGTTGTTGTTAATATTTATTTTTGTAACTTAATTCTGCATAAAACATTTAACAGTGTAATTTCGTAGGATCCTTTTTGAGGGTGTGTTTAGGGGCAGAATTAGCGGCGGGGCAGGGTAGGGTGGGGCAACTGGTGGCGAGTAACTATTAAGGCCTGGCTAGTAGCTCAGGACTTGAAATTTTGAGCCCTGAAATACCTAAAATATACTAAATGCATCTAGAACCTTATGGGAAAATTTTTGGTTTAACAGGGTTTCAGGTTTAAAGCCATGTAAAAAAAAGCCTCTTTATTCTCAGTACTTTTGTTTTTACTTTATAGAGTACAAGTGCAACTTTTAATATGCATAGTTTAAGTCAGTATAACAACCTTCTTTCTGAATAAGTATACTGCTAAACAATTAGTATACTGCACTTTCCAAGAATAAAAATGAGTATACTACTATACAATTAGTATACTACTCTTTCCAAGAAAGTGCCAGCTCCTTGGATTAAAATGGCAAGAGCTTTTGTAAAAAAAAGACCTCAAGGAATGTTCAAATAATTTTTCATTCTTAAAATCAAGAGCCTGCAAAACAGAACATTTTTCAACAAATAGTGACACTGAGATTTAACAAAAAAAGAACTCCTTGGAGTATAATTGATTTTTTTTAAACATAATTCAATTCTCTTAGCAAATAGTGGCATTGGTAGTACAGTGGGGTTTTCAAGAAGTGTTGGACTCTTTGAACTAAAATAGCAAGAGCTTTTGTAAAAGAAATGACCTTAAAGACACCCTGTCATTAGTTTGCTAAAAGCAAATAGGCTGTTCACTTTGCAAGAGAAGTTGCACTTTGTAAGGGCATTTTCTCTAGAGCTTAGTGAATGATGTAAAGTGCTGGTGACTTCCATAATTCAATAATGCACAAGCAAAATGCTGTTTATTTTTTTAATTTCCCTTAAATGGTTGAGTATTCTTTGCAAAGTGAAATGTTTCCACATTGATTTAGCTCTGGGAAAAATCTCCTTGCAAAGTAAACAGTCTATTTGCCTTTAGTAAATCAACCCCACTGTTTCTACAAAAAAAAATGCTGCAGGTGGTAGTAGTTGTAGTAGTATATATCTACAAAAGCTTTACAAACCATGCATATATAGCCAAAGGATACATGTCAAAGCTTGGTGCTAAGTCAAACCCTTTCACATAGTATTCTCTTCATTGACCCACCACTTTGGTGGCCTCACTGGCCAATAGTATTATGTGGACAGCAGTGGTGGCTAGTGGTATATTTTTTGGGGGTGGGGGTGGGCTTTCTCTGGACGGGGGATTCAGCCTGCATCTCCTCCTTCCTTGGCTTCATGCCGTCTCCTTCCCCCTCCTCTTCGGTGGCCAAAAGGACGCTTCTCCTCTCAGCCAATTGGGTCTCAAGACTCGCTTCCTGAGTCGGGATTGGCCGAAAGAATCAGGAAAGAGTCAGCAAGACAATAGTGAATATTAATTCGCTATTGTCAAACAGCTGGGTAGCCTTGGGGCACAGTGCTCTGTGTCCCAAGCCCACCCTTTTTTTGAAGCCAATTAGAGCCTCCAGATCTAATCATGTGCTTCTAAAAAAAAACAACCCCCTTTGGAATCCATGTGTCCGGTGCCCTACATGTAAATCAGGGGCCGGGTGCATGGATTAGGGGGTGGCGCCCATGCGCCTGGTATGGACGGGTTGCCGCTGGCAGACAGGAATAGGGTGAGAAGGCGTCGTAAATATGCAGTTCATTTTGGGTACCATTTAACTAAAAAGAAAAAGGAAGATAAAAATAAAGAATTATTTATTCATGCTATTTTAAAATGGATCGAATCCTATCTTCAGTGTGATGAGGGAAGGAGGGGACATAATCTATTTTGATATTGTTTGAATATGTACACTTGTTTCCTAGCACTTATTGATACCTCTGCTTTTCTCTTGGTTGCATTTAAAAAAAGCAACAAGTCTATCGAGTTCACTAAGTATAAATTGAGTGAATAAATTGAAAACCTGAATATACAGAACCCTTATCCCACAGTTGATCCAGAGCAAGGCAAAACCTGTATAAAGCATGATTTATATACTCTGTATAATAAACCTCAAGATGAGACAAGAAAGGAGACATTCACCAACAAAGCAATGTATGACACAGTTCATGGAGAATCAGCAGTACATGGAACAGAAGCTTTTGTATTACCGTATATACTCGAGTATAAGCCGAGATTTTCAGCCTCTTTTTTGAGGCTGAAAGTGCCCCCCTCGGCTTATACTCGAGTCATCGCTGTCTGCCTGCTCGATCAGCGTGTCGAGCAGACAGACAGCGGCCATTCTATTCTAATTCAAAAGCCGCGCCTCCGGCTCCGCCTTCGCCTGTGATAGGCGGAACACTGAATTTCCCAGCAGCCTGTGTTCCGCCTATCACGGACATCCGCTCATCCTCGTACTACGGACGAGGATGAAAGGATGGCCGTGATAGGCGGAACACAGACTGCTGGGAAATTGTGTTCCGCCTATCACAGACAGGGAGGCGCGGCATTTGAACAGGAAAATGGGCGCCGACGAAGAGCGGTGATCCTGGGACGGGACCGGACGGAGGCTCGGCTCGGGACGGGACGGGACCGGACGGAGTCTCGGGACGGGACGGGACCGGACCGGACGGAGGCTCGGCTCGGGACGGGACGGGACCGGACGGAGGCTCGGGACCGGACGGAGGCTGGGGACACAGGTAGGCTGGACACACAAGGCCTCACACACACACACACACACACACACACACACACACACACACACACACACACACACACACACACACACACACACACACGGATGGACACACACACACAGGGATGGATGGATGGATGGACACACACACAGGGATGGACAGGCATATCTCACCCTCGGCTTATACACGAGTCAATAGGTTTCCCAGTTTTTTGGGGGTAAATTGGGGGCCTCGGCTTATACTCGGGTCGGCCTATACTCGAGTATATACGGTATGTATGAATAAAAAAGGTCACTTTTCTTTTTGGGAGGGGGGATTTGTTTCCTCTAGAATGCTTAAATTATCTTCTTTACAGATGAGTCATGAATTGAGCAGCATAAATACATTTTCAATCTAAATTAACTGTTAGTAGTTGCTATGATACAACAATATGAAATTCTCTTGAGAAGAAATAGCAGAGGGCAACTCTTTGGTTTGCATACAAATGCCTAGGAAATCAAAATGTGGTGGGTTACAGATGTGCTGAGAAAATTCAATTCAGTTCAAACATAGAGAAAAACAATCCCAGTGCCGCAATTTTTCCAAGTATTTTTTCATAATTTCTCTTCCATTGGTACAGCTGTTTAGTTTATTGGCTACCTATTGGACATTTAAAGAGACCTCCACTAAGCACTAACAACGCATAGTAATATAGTGATAAAATAAGAATATTCTTTTGCAACAAAACACAATTTAATTTTATGGAGTTCCATACTGTACCTGTAATGCTCAACAGAACATAATTATAGGTTTCAGAAAAGACATATGATGTAATTCATTATAATATGAATTACTAGTGTACAAAATGAAACATCCCATACAGTTTTACTTGTATATCTGCTGTCTTCAGCTTTAGAAAGTGCACATCGTATTCTAAATTTTGTTTCCCCTTTCAGCAGTGGGAAGGGAGTCTGGGCATACACTGTGTGTGAGATGATTGGAGGAAAGGCACATACCCTCCTTCACATAGGCAAAGGAACAAAGAAACTTGCAGAGCTGTACTGTGACTAAACAAGCTCTCTGCTTATCTATCTCTAAGCCCCCTCCCGACACAAATTTCCAGATGCTTTTACCTCCTGTGTCAGAGAACGTGTCAGAAGGTATCATGCTGATAACAGAGGAATAAAGCAGCTGAAAGACACGGGGCTCAGAGATTTGGAGAGTAAACACTACAGATATATGTGCATAGGTCAGATTTCATGAATGGGGTTTACAACTACTTTAAAGTGGTGTCCCACCCTAAGAAAAAAAAATGCATGAATTTGCCTAAAAAATAAACATTTGGAATTTTTTTTTACTTGCCACTAAATGGCTGTTGCTAGGGGGTCCCTCGTAGACTGCCTCCTTCGGTGCCTGGGCTCTTGACGTCACTTCCCCTCAGCTCAGGAAGGGCTCAGCTCTGCCCCCTCCCTCTTGTCAATCATCTGGGACATGTGACAGGTCCCAGATGATTGTGTGCGGCCAATCACAGCGCATTGCCCCACTCGCACATGCGCAGTGAGTGCCTGGCTGTGAAGCCACAGCCGGGTGCTCACAGTTACAATGCCAGCTCCACCGAACGGAGGGGGAGACGAGTAGGGCTTCGATCCCCCACACCTGGGACAGGTAAGTGTCTGATTATTAAAAGGCAGCAGCTGCAGTATTTGTAGCTGCTGACTTTTAATTTTTTTTATAATGGGGACATCTCTTTAAGTCAGTGGTTGATGTCACCAAGGACAACTCTGCTTGTAGCTTATTTTATACTAGTTGGGGTAGGCGATGGTCAACAAACAGGAAAGAAAGTAGGGAGGATAGGAGGAGGAGAAGAAGAGTTGGAGGGGTTGGGAACTAATGGTGGGGATAGATGAAGAGGGAAAGGTAGGGGAGGGAATAAGCAATAAAAAAAAAGAGAGAGAGAGAGAGAGAGAGAGGAGAGGGGGAGGTATGTTTCTGATAAGAGAGTATAAGGGAAAAGCATGCTATGGGGTTGGCTGAAGTGAAATGGTGAAGTCTAGATTGTGTCAATGCAGTCCAAAGGGCCACTTGGTACGGGGAAGTGTTGGCCTCTAATACACATAGGATACAAGTAGTCTCTACACATTTTTTTTTGCCCAAACAAGCATTTATTACCTAATAAAGGATTCCCCAAGCACTGTAGGTTAGCTAAACAGACAGCACATCATAAGTTGCTTACTTCCAGGTAGCTTAATTTTCTTTTACCTGTGCTGAAGCACATCTTTTTCTCATGTGTTATGCAGGGAGACCTCGGAGCATTTAAACATATACAGTTTCCATAGTACAGATGTGCAACAAATGGAGAAACACACAAGATAAAGGAACTCAGCATTAGCATGCATTCCTATGGAATCCTAAAAAATGGACATGGCTATGTTTCAATGTTTTCACCCTGTAAAACCAGTGCAGGAGGTGCCTCTGAATCTACACTCACTTCCCACTTTATTAGGTATACCTGTTCAATTGCTTTGGAACACAAATTGCTAATCAGCCAATCACATGGCAGCAACTCAATGCATTTATGTATCTAGACATGGTGAAGACAACTTGCTGAAGTTCAAACCGGCATGGTTGTTGGTGCCAGACGGGTGTGACCACAAATGCCTTGTTGATGTCAAAGGCCAGAGGAGAATGGGCAGACTGGTTTGAGATGATAGAAAGGCAACAGTAAGTGAAATAACCACTAGTTACAACCAAGGTATGCAGAATACCATCTCTGAACGCACATCACATCGAACCTTGATGTAAATGGCCTACAGCAGCAGGACACTCTGGTCAGCTGAGGACAGGAAACTGAGGCTATAATTTGTAAAGGCTCATCAAAATTTGACAATAGAAGATTGGAAAAGCTTTGCCTGATTCTCGATTTCACCTGCGACATTCAGATTATAGCTTCAGAATTTGGCGTAAAAAAACATGAAAGCATGGATCCATCCTGCCTTGTATCAACGGTTCAGGCTGGTGATGTAATGGTGTGGGGGATATTTTCTCGGCACACTTTGGGCCTCATAGTACCAATTGAGTGATACCTTTGTAGTTAAAGTGGTTTTCCTCGGTGGGATTTCTTCTCCATGTTCTTTCCGCTCTTCTGCATTCTTGCTTTAGTACGGAGAGGGAGCTATTAAACCATGAACGGAGCGGAGTTCCTGTACATTTTCCACAACAGGAACTCAGTTCCCATTAGCAGCCGTGTTCTTCAAGACTTTGAAGTATGCGAGCTGTGTGACAAGTGCTACACCAGCAGCCGCCGACACAGCTCGCAATAGTAAGTGCCGCACACCTGACCATTCAGGCATTGCCAGTAGGGGGCCCCATGACAGCTTCCGCTTCGATCTATCTGTCAATCATAGCTAGCTGATGGGTAGATCAGGTCCCTGCTGCTAAGAGATTGTATTTAGTCCGACCTCTCGTGATGCGCTCCTCCCTGCCGGCCCCTCCTGATTTTCTGTCTCCTCACCCCCCCCCCCCCCTTGTCCTGTATGCTTGCTCTGTGTGTCCCGCTGAATCCCCCCTCCTCTATCTTCAGTGCCATATGATGAGAGAACCCAGAGGAGGAGTACAGCTATTCTGCTCACAGGACATGCAGGGAGAGAGGTGAGCTGAGGGAGGAACATCAGTTTGGGGTGGTAAGCTGAGCACAATACCTGGCAAAGTTTAATGCCAGGAGGGAAGTTTATGTGGAAATATGTGAAGGGTTGGAATAGCAACGAGTGTGTGTTGGAGCCCTGCAGAGTTTGCAGCCCCCCAAGCTAACATACATCTCCTAAGCAGGAACACATCACTATCTCACCAAGCATTCTGTCCAGATAATGTGCAGTTCATTAACTGCATTAACTAACAGGCCAGGTTTGCAAGATAACTGAAATACATCACAGGTGATATAATTTGCTGCTCAGTGATTGCATTATTCTAGTCTGCATCTCCTCAAGGTAATACATAAAACCTGGCCTGTTAGTGGGCCCTGAGGACAGGGTTGATGACCACTGACCTAGACAAGCCTAGGTGACTCAGGTCGGTGTCCACCCAGACAGTTTGGCACCAGTTCCCCAGAAAAGAGTACCCAGAGCTATCCAAATCTCATTACCGAACTTTCATTTGTCCACTAGACAAGTCATCATAAGACAAAATTTAAAAAAATTCCAGCAGTCTGAAGAAGTGGAATTAATTTATCTTCATAGATTTCTTGAGGGAGATTGTTGATAAATATTTCTGTACCAAGTGGAAGAGCTTCTCCCGCTCAGTTTGCAGGAGAGCCACCATATTTCCTGACCATTAACCTGTACAAGATTAATATTACACATTTCCATCCACTCCCGAAGGGAAGCTTTATTGTCCTTATTTCGAGAATTAATCCAAGTTCTTATCATTCATCACGCTGTTCTCCATCAGCCTTTGAACTGGGCTCCTTCCCATGCTCTGACCTGGAGAAGCAGACAAAATTCCTGGTCTCCTCCATGGGCCATAATCAGTGGGTAGAAGGCTAGTCCCCTCCAAAAGCCCCTGTCCCAATTTGGTTTGTCACAGAGGCCTATGTAAAGAATTGCTCACTGGGCCTTGCCTTAGCATGAACCATGTACTGAGTCCTCTTGAAACCAATTTGAAGCTTGAGTATATACCTGAGTTGAAAAGTGACTCTTTTTGCTGAAAATTGTTGCAGAGGAGTTGGGTATGAGCAGCCATCTGTAAGAAAGATTCTTTGCCTGTAGGCTCAGGTATTTTGTCTTCCTACAGAGAGACAGAATAGATAAGTGAGCAAGGAAATGATGTAACTGCTCTTAGTCCATCACAGATTTACCTGGCTGTCCTCTGTCCATCAACATCTATTTAGATGACCTATTTATGCCCTGTAAACGCGGTCTGACTTTCCGATGTGCGATTGGATCATGTTGTCGGAAAATTCAATCCTGTGTGTACTCCATCTGACGTTTTCCGTTGGAATTTCCGACACACAAATCCGATCATTTAAATTCCGATCGTGTGTATACAATTCCGACGGACGAAGTGACACGCATGCTCAGAATAAATTACGAGACAAAAGCTATTGGCTACCACCCTCCTTATAGTCCTGTCCTACGTGGTTTACGTTACCTCGTTCTGAACGATTGGATTTTCCGACAACTTTGTGCGACCGTGTGTATGTAAGACAAGTTTGGGCCAAAATCCGTCTGAAAAAATCAGACGGATTTTGTCGTTGGAATGTCCGACCGTGTGTACAGGGCATTAGAGGTCAATCTCACAGGACCAACTGCTGTTTTTATTGCCTCCTATTTTTATGCTTTTTTTGGGTGTCCTGCACTCTTATACTTTCTGTTGTGAGTTCAGCAATAAATGTTAAAAAACAAAAGTGAATGGAGCCCAACTTATGTTTCACCCCACCATGCACTAAGGACCAGACCTAAACATAGCAAATGTTAGCTCTCTAAGCCACCTCGGAGTCACTTTCCGCTGCTCAGGGGTGAAATGGTTAAAAATAGGTCCTGCATTATTTTTAAATACACAGTGCATATCAACACACAGAGTGTTTTTCTCTATGCACTGCTACGGCACACTGTGTTTTTTGCACTCTTGTCTTCTAATCTCACCCTGTTCCCTTTGCAGCATTACGCCTGCTTTAATATTGCTGGTGCACTTTAAAAGGTTAAAAAGAAAAAAAAAAAACATTGACAAGTATAAAAGAAGAGCCATTTATGCATTTCTGAATGTTGAGATACTCTATAAAAATATTTATAGGTAATAGAGAAAGAAAGTGCCCGTTTCAGTCTCAATTCGAATTGTAAAAGCCATCATAGATAATTTTCAATTCTATTTTCCTGCACTATAAAGATCACATTTAAAATTGTAATATGTCAATATCCTTCCTGAAGATGGATTATAAAGAAGACTGAAGCATCATCCAAGAAATCACTACAAAAATGGTTATTAGAAATAAGCAAAGCTGTGCTTTTATGTTCGGTCAATCAATAGAAGAGGTGTTTTTTTAAGGTCTCTAAATCGAAAAAGGTGTATTGAGTGGAAAACAAATTAGTTACATTGCTACAGACTTGTTTATCAAGGTATCTTCTTGAACACGGTTTCATAGAGAGCAATTTCTTGCTATTATATCTGGTTGCTGATCATATTGCTGTACCCTTGCTTTTTTGATTTGTGTACATTTCTGGTCGCCTTCAAATTGGTCTTGTTCTAGAAATGTTCAAATGCTATGATTAGCTATCAGCTGGGTCCATATATTCAACAATATTGGAAGAAAATACTCTATTTTTATAGATTTATGGGTTATTACAAATCTATGTACAGTATCTCACAAAAGTGAGTACACCCCTCACATTTTTGTAAATATTTTATTATATCTTTTCATGTGACAACACTGACGATATGACACTTTGCTACAATGTAAAGTAGTGAGTGTACAGCTTGTATAACAGTGTAAATTTGCTGTCCCCTCAAAATAACTCATCAGACAGCCATTAATGTCTAAACCGCTGGCAACAAAAGTGAGTACACCCCAAAGTGAAAATGTCCAAATTGAGCCCGATTAGCTATTTTCCCTTCCCGGGGTCATGTAACTCGTTAATGTTACAAGGTGTGTTCAAATTTGGTGTTATCGCTCTTGAAATGGATATTTTGATGATAGGCAACTCCTATCCTCATATTGATTAGTGGTTCCAAATTAATAACTACTGCAGTAGGGAACAGACACAAAAGATACGCTCAGCATCTTTCCAAATAACCGTTCTCCTTTATTATGACGCATTTTAAGGCTTTTATACACATGATTACGTAGGTATCACATTAATATTACAATTGTACGTTTATGGTAACAAGGGGCGTTACATAGGCAGGCTAATTCTAATCAGAACTCAAAAGAATGCAAAACATGTACTGAAAACATTATTAGTGCCATGTGCACAGTGAGGGCATTGTGCAATACATATAAAATAGAATACAATTATATACAGAACCTACAAATTTCCATTACAGTCTCCTCTCTTTTGATCAATATTTTGATCACTAACCATACCTGCTATCATCTTTAGCCTGAAACCTCCACACGCTTAGGTGGAGGTAGTCCTGGCCAAAGAGGCAAAAACTCCATTGTGGAGAAAATAATAGCTCAGCAGCTTTTTTCATTACAAAATGACTTTTTATTGTGAAAAACATAGACATATTTACAGAGCACTGGCTGTACACTCCTGTGGCCAGAATGGCCTTCTAGCTTAATTGCTGGTATGCTGACTTATCAGCATATGTAAACACAGACAATTCTACATAAAATGGAAGCGGCACAAAAGACAAATATGACTTCAACATGGCTAAACTACTTTTCAAATATATATATATATATATATATATATATATATATATATATATATATATATATATATCCCTTACAATTAAAGTAATTGAATCAAAAAGTACCCTAAACTGTGATCACAAGAGGGAAACAAATCAAACACAGAGATTTCTTTCATTTAGTCATATTTGCAGTGTCTGGTGTGGATCCAGGTGACTTTTCCTTCAAGTTTTGCAAAACTGTACATGAAATAGATGCTGTATTGAGTCTCCAAACATTTCCTTATATATAAATGTCTCTTAACAATCCACAAGTCACCTGGCTTTAGTTTTAGATCCTTCCAAACTTTTAGGATCTGGAATTGGGGAGAAAACACATAAATGAGTTTGTCAAAAACCTTAAAAAATCAGCAACATTCTCTGTGAGATCTGAATGGAGGACTTCAGCTGCTGAGACAAAATATAAGTAAGTGAGTAACACACTCCCAAACCAAATCCCTAAGGGAGAGAGTCCAACATCCACTTAGGGGCTTGATAAAATATAATAAAACATTCAGGTAAAAATTTTCTAGTTTCTTACTCTACTTTGTCCGCTACATTGTAGACAGTAGGGGGTGTAAAAATAAAACCTCAAAACTTCTAGTAAGGACTCTCCTATAAAAATGATTTCCTCTGTTATTCTCTGTAGATTCTGCACTCTGTACTTAAAAACTACTTCTGATAACCTTTTTACTGTGGCCTTTGCAGTAGCATTTGCCACTGGACATCCAGAAAACATGTCCATACACACAAAATGCATACTCGTAAGATCCTGACTTGGGCATCTGGATATATCTTTTTGTTATCTCTGGAAGGGATGTTCAGCTTTTGGTAACACCTTTGGTAACAAGTAAAACAAGAAGTGGTATGTTATAAAAACAACTGTGGAGAACCCTGGCTCTATCCCACGCTCATTTACTAAGGCAGCCATAACTACTTGTGACTGATGACACGGTCCATGTGTCAAGCTGAAGGGAAAAGAGTGTCTGGCAGACATAAATGATCACCTTTTCCAAAGTCTTGTTTCGTAAGAAGTTTCCCTCTGTGGACCACCTGTGCGTCTCGTTCTGGGGTCCTTAAAGTTGAATTATTAATCCCAGCTATACTGGGCCAGAACAAGGGTGGAATCTGTGAGTTGCACAGACCCAGCAAGTGTTTGGGGCTGTAAATGCAGCATCCTTAGAGTTGCCTGGTCTGCTTCCATGTGTGAGTTTTACTGTTAGTATGGCTACCTCATCAAGAACCTGGAAGGCTGAAAACAGCCAATCAAATTAACTTAGTGTGCTTGATTGGTTTACCTGCCGAAGTAAAAACAAACTTCTGGCCCTTCAAATGGAACCAAAAGCTCTCTGTTTTGACTATCTATATAAATATATACTCTTTTTATAGCTCACAGGCTTTTCTAAAATATGGAGCTCTGCTTCTTGAGCTGGGGAAAAAGGATCCAATGACTCTGAATACAGGGAATCCTTCTGGGTGATAAACTTCATCCTCGGTATAAAACCAGGAATAACACTAAAAAAAGTAAATACTCGGGTCTCCAGGGAGTGTGTCCTGCACTGGGCTCACAGCAGCTGATTCCTATGCCATCTATTTAACACATGTGCTTTTTCTTTGTCTCCAGCTGTCACGTACCTTACAGTGGAGTCAGACTGCTGAGGGTGGCCTCTCGTACGGTTCCAGTCTCCACGCCCCTGAGGATGGGGACAGGGCGCGTGAGGACACGAAAGGGTGCAGGTGCCTGAAGGTGGAGGTAGCAGACCTTGGAGATGCTGGGTCCTCACGGTAGAAGAGATGTTGTAGGTAGGCACCGGAAGATCAGCAGGTGTGCAGGAAGCACTGCGTGTCTGTAACAGGCAAGGTCGGCAACTGGCAGGCAATGCGGTACAATAACAGGAGGCAGGTGCGTAATCAGGAACAAGCAAGGGTCTGGCAACGTGCAAGCAAACGAGGTACAGATTCAGGAGACAAGCCAAAGTCGAAGTCCAAGCCGGGGTCAAAGGTAGTCCAGGAGATAGTAGCACAGGGTATCCAAAGAGCGGGTGTCAGGAACGGGTCACAGGAACAAGGATCACGGGGAGCAAGGTCACAGGAGCAAGGTCACAGGAGCAAGGTCACAGGAGCAACGATCAGGTCTACAGGAGTAGCTGAAGACGATCCAGCACTGATGTCAGGCCAGGATCCTGTTTATATAGAGGGGAGTGAGCCAGGATTGGTGGAAGTGGCCGTCCGTGCGTGAATACGTACATCCGTTCAGTTTGCGCGGGTGTCTTCGCGTGTTCGGATTGGCGTACGTCCACGTGTTCGGATTGGCGTACGTCCACGTGTTCGGATTAGCATACGTCCGTTCGTCCTGGAATTCGTACGCCTCTGACGGGGACACCGCGCATGCCGCCTGGAACGAAGGGAAACTGTCGCTATACGGGGACGGGCATACGTATGGTGAGTTCCCTGACAGTGCCCCCCCCCTTAAGGGCAGCCTCCGGGTGCCCCTTAGAACCGACCTTTGAGAGCGATGAAAAGCCCGTATAAGCCTCTGGGCATGAAGATTTGCTTCGGGTTCCCAGGAATTTTCTTCAGGGCCAAAGCCTTTCCACTTAATCAAGTATTGGTTTTGTCCTTGACGCTTCCTGTAATCCAGAATGGCTTCGATTTCAAACTCCTCCTCCCCGTCTACCAATATAGCTTCTGGAGGGCTTAACTCCCGACCTGGAAAGGAATTAGGTACATCAGGCTTAAGTAGAGAAGTGTGAAATACAGGATGGATTTTAAATGAGCCGGGAAGTTCAAGTTCATAGGCTACTGAATTAATTTTCTTCTTAATTGGAAAAGGTCCCAAATATCTGGGTCCCAATTTTTTAGAGGGACACGCCAGTTTTAGGTTTGCAGTTGACAGCCACACACGATCACCGATTTTTAAATCCAATTCCCCCCTTCTCTTCCTGTCAAAATTTTTTTTATCGTCCTCCTGAGCCTTAGAGAGGGTTTCTTTAAGTGCCTGATTGTTGATAACAAAGAAATTCAGCCTATCCTGGACGGCTGGTACAGGAGAATCCGGAAAGGATGTTGGCAGGAAGGAGGGATGGAACCCATAGTTGGAGTAAAATGGTGACTGGTTTGTGGCGGAATGAGTAGAGTTGTTAAATGCAAATTCTGCCAAGGGTAGTAACGAAGCCCAATCCTCCTGAGAAAAAGAAGTGAAACAACGTAAATATTGTTCTAACGTTTGATTAGTGCGTTCAGTCTGCCCGTTTGTTTGGGGATGGTAGGCTGAAGAGAAATTTAACTTGATACCCAGAGCTTCACATAATGATTTCCAAAATTTTGACGTGAATTGGACTCCACGATCAGAGACAATATCACCGGGAATTCCATGGAGTCTGACAATTTCTTTAATGAATACTCTGGCTGTCTCGGTTGCAGATGGAGTTCCCTTCATGGGGATGAAATGTGCCATTTTGGAAAAGCGATCCACCACCACGAAGATAGAGGAGAATCCTTCAGAGGGGGGAAGCTCAACAATAAAGTCCATTGCGATCTTATCCCATGGTTTTTCAGGGATAGGTAATGGCCTCAACAATCCCCAAGCTTTATTCTTGCTGTTTTTATTCCGGAGGCAGGTTGAACAAGAGCTAACATAGTTCCTGCAATCTTTCGCAAGGTTTGGCCACCAGAAATGCCTTTGAACTAAACTTATCGTCTTGTGACCCCCAAAGTGACCCGCCAGGGGATAGTCATGACAAGCCTGTAGAACGGAGGTGCGAAGATTTTGAGGAATGAATAGTTTACTTCCTCGCCAGAGAAGACCATCTTTTTCTTGGAGGTTAATATCTGGAGGGACTGATGCACCTTGAGACGACTGCCGAACCTGTGACAGAAAACTGGTTTGTGTTAATAGAAAGTTCCCGGCTTGCAAAATGGTGTCTGGAGAGGATGAGGCTTCGGTTTCAGAAAACATACGGGATAATGCGTCGGGTTTACTGTTCTTGGATCCTGGTCTGTAGGTTATGTGAAAATTAAAACGGGAGAAGAAGAGAGCCCATCTTGCCTGCCGGGCCTGAGACGCTTAGCTGTTCTGAGATATTCCAAATTTTTATGATCTGTAAAAATTAATACTGGATGTGTTGCCCCCTCAAGTAGGTACCGCCATTCTTCTAAAGCCAGTTTGATTGCCAGGAGCTCCCGATCTCCCACATCGTAGTTCTTTTCTGACGTATTTAGTTTTTTGGAAAAGAATGCTACAGGATGCATTAATGATTTAGGTCCTTGGCGTTGGGACAGAATGGCGCCTACAGCGTTCTCTGAAGCGTCCACTTCCAGAGTGTAAGGTAGAGCAGGATCAGGGTGTTTGAGTATTGGGGCCGACGTGAATAGCCCTTTTAGTTTGTCGAACGCAGCTTGGGCCTCGATGGACCATCGGAAGCGGTTTTGTTTGCTGGTGAGTTGCGTGATGGGAGCTATAACACTGGAAAAGTTTTTAATAAACTTTCTATAAAAATTAGAGAATCCAATGAAGCGCTGTACCCCTTTCTTATCAGTTGGAGGTGGCCAGGATAAAATGGCTGAAACCTTTTGAGGATCCATCTTTATTCCCTCCGTTGATATTACCAGACCCAGAAAGTGAATGGTCCGTCGCTCGAATTCGCACTTCTCGGCCTTGGCGTAGAGCCCATGTTGTCTTAACCTCAGGAGAACTTGTTTTACATGGTCACGATGGGTTTCTAGAGAGTCTGAAAATACCAAAATGTCATCTAAATAAACAATTACAAACAAATCCAAAAAGTCCCTGAAAATGTCATTAACAAAATGTTGAAAAGTAGCTGGTGCGTTGCAGAGTCCGAATGGCATGACCAGGTACTCAAAGTGGCCAAAACGTGTCCGAAAGGCCGTTTTCCATTCGTCCCCCTTACGGATTCTGATTAGATTATAGGCCCCTCATAAATCCAGTTTCGTAAATACTTTGGCTGATCGAAGTCTCTGGAATAATTCTGGAATCAATGGAAGGGGGTAGCGATTTTTAATCGTCACTTTATTTAAATCCCTGTAATCCACACATGGGCGGAGCGAATGATCTTTCTTTTCAACGAAAAATATTCCAGCACCGGCTGGGGAAGAGGAATGTCGAATAAATCCTTTCTTGAGGTTCTCATTGATGTATTCTTTGAGGACCATGAGTTCAGGTTCCGATAGAGGGAATATCCTCCCGAATGGAATTTCGGCTCCAGGTAGTAACTCGATTGGGCAATCGTAGACCGGATGAGGAGGGAGTGTGTCTGCCTTTCTTTTGTCAAACACGTCCAGGAATCTGTGGTATGTGACTGGGACCAACCTCTGGAGCTCAGATGTAGAACCCGAACAGGCAATGACCGGAACCAGGTGGTTTGAGGTCCTGACACAATTTTGGAGGCAGTAAGTGGATCGAAACACGACCTCACCGGTTATCCAGTTTATTTGGGGATTATGGGCTTGTAGCCATGGCATTCCTAAAATAATTGGGAAGAGTGGTGAAGAAATGACATCCAGGCAGATTAATTCTTGGTGATCGGATAGAATGTTGGCAAGTAGTGGCTGAGTCTCATGGGTAATAGGACCTGATCTGATGTTGGATCCATCTGCTAACCTTATAGAAAGTTGGCGTTGCTTGGGTACCAATGGAATATTGTGTTGTAGAATGAGAGTATGGTCAATGAAGCAACTACAGGCGCCCGAATCAATTATAGCCTGGACCTGGAGTGTTCCTCCTGGAAGCTGTAAGGAAAAGGGAACAGCTATATGAATTGATTTTGTCAGAGGTAATGCATTGGATACAAGAGGTGAGTCTTTGAACTTACGAATCTTATTTGGACATGTATTGGCATAGTGACCAGTTTCCCCGCAGTAAAGGCAAAGGTTATTCTGGCGCCGGCGTAGCTTCTCTTCAGGAGACAATGGTGAGCGAAGTAGCCCTAATTTCATTGGCTCTGGAGCTTCGGAAATGGGAGCAGGTGTGGAAGCAGGAGGATAATTCGGAGCCTTGGGTAACATCCAAGTGGGGCGAAACTGGCCAACTCTTTCAGACCTCCGTTCCCTAAGACGGCGGTCAATTTGGATCGATACCTGTATGAGGTCTTCCAAAGAACTGGGAACTTCGATACGGGCCAACTCGTCTTTTAATGATTCAGACAATCCGATGCGGAATTGGTAATGTAGGGCGGCGTTGTTCCATTGAGTGTCAGAACTCCACCGCCTAAAGTCCGTCACATAATCCTCTACAGGTCTGCGACCCTGACGCAGGGCATGGAGACTGGCCTCAGCAGTTGTGGCACGCTGAGGATCGTCGTATAATTTAGCCATCTCATCCAGAAAAGAGTCCATGGTATCAAGTAAAGGGCTGGCCTGTTCCAAGAGGCGATGGGCCCAGGTCTGAGGTTCCCCCAGAAGCAAGGAGACGATGAACCCTACTTTTGTGCTTTCCAAGGAGAAGGTGCGAGGCTGTAGCAGGAAGTATAGTTGGCATGCATTACGAAAAGCACGGAATTTGCTGCGATCTCCGGAAAATCGCTCTGGAGTAGGAACTCGAGGCTCCGGGGATGGCACCACTATTGCAGGCATGGATGCTGGGGTTGCCGGACTGGCGGACCGAGATGCTGTAGCCCCTTGGGAGGCAGTAGTGTTTGGAGTTAATGTCTCCACCCTCTGCTCGAGTTGATGGTAACCATCCTGCAGGCCTTGAACTGCTTGGGTAAGGGCAGAGATTTGTTGGCACAGAGCTTCCAAAGGTGAGGCCCCCCCTGTCTGACTCCATGTTTCTGGCTGGATCGTACTGTCACGTACCTTACAGTGGAGTCAGACTGCTGAGGGTGGCCTCTCGCACGGTTCCGGTCTCTACGCCCCTGAGGATGGGGACAGGGCGCGTGAGGACACGAAAGGGTGCAGGTGCCTGAAGGTGGAGGTAGCAGACCTTGGAGATGCTGGGTCCTCACGGTAGAAGAGATGTTGTAGGTAGGCACCGGAAGATCAGCAGGTGTGCAGGAAGCACTGCGTGTCTGTAACAGGCAAGGTCGGCAACTGGCAGGCAATGCGGTACAATAACAGGAGGCAGGTGCGTAATCAGGAACAAGCAAGGGTCTGGCAACGTGCAAGCAAACGAGGTACAGATTCAGGAGACAAGCCAAAGTCGAAGTCCAAGCCGGGGTCAAAGGTAGTCCAGGAGATAGTAGTACAGGGTATCCAAAGAGCGGGTGTCAGGAACGGGTCACAGGAACAAGGATCACAGGAGCAAGGTCACAGGAGCAAGGTCACAGGAGCAAGGTCACAGGAGCAAGGTCACAGGAGCAACGATCAGGTCTACAGGAGTAGCTGAAGACGATCCAGCACTGATGTCAGGCCAGGATCCTGTTTATATAGAGGGGAGTGAGCCAGGATTGGTGGAAGTGGCCGTCCGTGCGTGAATACGTACATCCGTTCAGTTTGCGCGGGTGTCTTCGCGTGTTCGGATTGGCGTACGTCCACGTGTTCGGATTGGCGTACGTCCACGTGTTCGGATTAGCATACGTCCGTTCGTCCTGGAATTCGTACGCCTCTGACGGGGACACCGCGCATGCCGCCTGGAACGAAGGGAAACTGTCGCTATACGGGGACGGGCATACGTATGGTGAGTTCCCTGACACCAGCCTCCTCCAATAGAGGCAATAAAGTGGCTGGATTCAAATGTACACATTTTTCATTGCTAGATTTGTACATAAACAAACAAAACTAATTCATATTTTGAACCTTTCATTAGACAAACACTTTTTTTTTTTTAACTTTAAATTTTTTATTTTATTTGCTTTATATTCAAATTTACAAATATTGACACAAAATAATCACATACAATAATTCCCCTTACAAACAAATTTCCCATGTCCCCCCCTCCCATCCCCCCTCCCCCTATCAGCCCTCTCCCCCTCCCATTCCCTCCGCCGATAATATTCAATTCACAATTATACAAAATTTTTTTAAATAACATCAAACTTAAACAAATTACTCATTCCCTTCTCCCATCCCCCTCCCCACCTCTCATTCATTCCCTCCTTCATCCATCACTCTTACAACTTACTCACCCTTTCTCATTGCTCACCCCACTTTCCCCATATTTTAACAAACTTCCCATAATTACCTCTTTTCCTATATATGTATTCCTCCTTTTTTATGTTATCTTTCACCCTTTCCATCCATTCCTTTACTGTAGGCGCTTCCCTCCTCTGCCATTTAAACGCAATTAATTTCCTCCCCTGAAAAAGGCATCTAATGACCGCTGTGTGGATATCCCCTCGTACCTCCTCTTCTTCTATCAATCCCATTATACAGATTTTAGCTTCTACTTCCAGTGATAACCCAAACACTTTATTAATTTTCCCTATTATTCCTACCCAATATCTATATAATCTTGGGCATCGCCAAATCATATGTATTAAATCTCCTCTTCGGTCTCCACACCTTTGGCATTCTGCGTCCTGTCTACTCCCAAATCTAAACAATTTAAGAGGAGTGTAGTATACCCTATGGATTAAATACATTTGAGATATAATATGTGATGGGGATAAGGAAACTTTCGCCCCCAATGCCAGAACCTTTTCCCACTGTTCTACCGATATTGGGCCCACCTCTCTTTCCCATTTTGCCTTTTTTTTCTCCTCTATTACCCCTTCTTGTTCTGTTCCCTTTAGATACCTATAGATCTCAGAAATACCTCCTTTCGATATATTATAGCTTATAATTCTCCTGAGTACAGGCATCTTACTCCATTCCAACTTCCTGTCTCTAAATTGTGCCTCTAACGCATGTTTAATTTGTATATAATTAAGGAGGTAATAAGCCGGTAACCCATATTCATCCCTTAGTTCCTGAAATGTTTTCAGTCTCCCGTCCTTATATAGTTGCGCTAAGAAGTGTACGCCCCTCCGATCCCATTCTACTAATCTCCCCATTTTCTTAATTTCCTCTAAGTTTTTATTTTCCCATATTGGTGAGAATTCTGTATATCCTCTATACCCCAATATTACTTTTACCTCCTCCCAACACTTTACCATCAGTTGGACTGTGGGGCAGCTGGTCCTAAATGAGTCGGCTTCCACTGCTTCCGCGACCGTATTATGTGGAGTATCCCTCCCCAGGGGACCACCCCCCTTTCCTGTCACTGCTGCTAGGTTACCTCCCCTCATATACTGTAATTGGGCAGCCAGAAAGTAGTATCTCATATTAGGTAGTGCCATCCCACCCATTTCCCTTGGTCTCTGTAGTACTTGTAAGCTAATTCTTGCCACACTGTTCTTCCATATCACCTCTCTAAACAAACTTTCCATTTTTTTAAACCAATATTTTGGAATCCAAACCGGTGAGTTTTGTATAACATATAATATTTGAGGCATCCACACCATCTTAATTAAATTGCACCTACCGGCTACTGACAAGGGGAGGTTCTTCCATATTCTGATTTTACGCTTTAATTTTGACATAAGTGGAACTAAATTCCCTGCTATATACTGCCTTGGGTCTGCCGTCATATTCACTCCCAAGTACTTCATTTGTTTAACTATTTCTATTTGGGATACCTGTACTGGCAGTGGGGTATCGAGGGGATCCACTGGTAGGAGAGCAGATTTTTCCCAGTTAATTTCAAGTCCAGAGAAATACCCGAATTCTTTTATCAGGGTCATTGCCGCCACCAATGAGGGCCCCGTGTCCCCTAAAAACAACAGTACATCGTCTGCATACAAAGCAACCTTTTCCTCTTCATTCCCTCTTTTAAACCCCCGGATATCCTGCGCCTCTCTCAAGGCTATAGCCAGAGGCTCCATCGAGAGGGCGAAAAGCAGGGGCGACAAAGGGCACCCCTGTCTTGTCCCCCTCTCCAAATGGAACCCCTCTGAACATTCCCCATTTATTCTCACTTTCGCCCTTGGACCTGTATACAGTACTCTTATCCATTGCATAAATCTCGGACCAAATTGAAATTCCGCCAACACCCTCCTCAAATAATGCCACTCCACACTATCGAAGGCTTTTTTCGCATCTAAGGACATAACTGCTCTATTCCCTTTGTTTTCTGAAGGAATCTGAATGTTTAAATAGGTGCGTCTCACATTCATATTTGTGGACCGCCCTGGGATAAACCCAGTTTGGTCCTGATGTATTAATTTTGATATTATATTTTTTACCCTTGTTGCAAGTACTTTTGCCAAGATTTTAACATCTGAACACAGTAACGATATAGGTCTATATGATGCGGTCTCCAATTGGTTTTTCCCTTCTTTTGCTAGGACCACCACTGTGGCCTCCATCATTGATTGCGGCAACTGCCCCGCTTCAAAAGCCCCATTGAGCACCTGTAGGAGAGCCGGTAAAAGTATCTCCCCAAATTTTTTATAAATCTCTATCGGCAGTCCATCCGGACCTGGGGCTTTCTGATTTGTCATTTCTGCTGTTACTTTTTGCAGCTCCTCCAGGGTCAATGGTGCTTCCAAGCCCTCCCTATCTTCCTCCGACAGCCTGGGTAATGTTATTTTCCCAAAAAATTCCTGCATCTCCCCCTCTACTTTGGAGTTTGAAACTTTATATAGTTCCTCATAATATTTTCTAAACTCTTCCACTATTTCAGGTGTTGACTTCCTCATACCTCCCTCCCTGTCCAATATCGCCGGTATTATTGGGGACGAACTATTTGATTTAGCAATCAATGACAATACCCTCCCCACTTGTTCCCCTTCGCCAAAGAAGGACTGCCTCTGGAACTGCCTTTTCTTCTCCTCTTTCTCCCAAATAAGTCTTTTATATTCTACCTGATTTTTCTCCCATTCCTTGGAGCTTTCTTCTGAAGGGGCCCTTATATACCTCTCTTCTGACCTCCTTACCCTTTCTTTTGCTTCTATTTCCTTTGCTAACCCATTCTTCTTAATCTGCGATATCATTTTTATTAGTTCCCCCCTTAAGAAAGCTTTCAAGGTATCCCACATTATTCCCAGGGACGTAGATCCCACATTTATGCTCAAAAATTCTTTTAGATTTTCTTTTACCCCCTCCATGTTATCCATTAGTTCTAACCAAAATGGATTTATCTTCCAATCCCTTCTGCTACATCCTCTCCCTATTGTCATTAAAAACATTACCGGTGAATGGTCCGAAATTCCCCTTGGCTCGTACTCCACTTTCTCCACCATCCCTAGCGCCTCTTCATTACACAGCACCATATCGATCCTGGACAAGGTGGAGTACGTCTTAGAGTGACAAGAATACTGTTTTCTTAAGGGGTTCCACCTTCTCCATATATCCACAAAACCTGTTTCTTCACAGAATTGAAATAACAACCCATTAGGTCCCTCCCTACTACCAACCTTCTGTGGGAACCTATCTATTTTTTGATCCATTATCATATTAAAGTCCCCTGCTATTATGACTGGGATTCCAGGCTTATCCTTTATAAACTTCAGCAGTTCATATAATATTTCTGCATTAAATGGTGGTGGGATATACACAGTTGCGATCACACATACTCTATCTTCTATACCACAAAAAAGGAACACATATCTCCCTTTAACATCTATGATGCTCTGCCGGCAGGTTAGACCCGACCCAGGGTCTATTAAGACACTCACTCCCCTTGAATAGGAGGTGTATGTAGAATGATATTGTATCCTATATTTCCTGTGTCTTAGCACACTGATTGTATCTCGGTCCAGGTGGGTCTCCTGCAAACAGAGCATCCCATAATTACCCATATTCCCCATGGAAAATAACGCACGTCTCTTCAGCTGTTCCTTCACCCCCCGTACATTCCAAGAACAGATTTTAACCTTTTTAGTGAAGTTCCCTACCTTACTGCTTACTCCCATATTTAAAGCCTAAATCACAATATCATACTTTTATTCTCCATTCTACGTGCTTTCTCTGTGTTTTCACACGTGATCTCCCCCTTACTTTTTTCCCTGTGCTCCAAAATTTTAGTCCCACACATATTTTGTATCTCAAATTTACCATATTTCTTATACACATTTTACACACGTTTTATATAAATTGGACAATTTATTTCCTTGTGCCTCCCTTAATTTCATTTTCTTGTGCCCTTTTTCACTGACCACCGTATTTAATGCAATTTCACACATCAACTTTATACTTTTTTTTGTGCAATTAATAATCCTTTACCATGCCTACCTATATCCTTCCCTATCCTTTCAACCTCCTTTCTCTCACTATCATTCATCCATTCACACTCCTTCACACTCCCCATCCCTTTTTTCTTTTCCCTCCCCAACCCTCCCATGCCCCACTTGGGGCCCTTCTAAGGGGCTTCCAACATGACCGTTTTTACCTCCCAGGGTGATATATCCTCCCCACCTACTCGCCCTGCCCACCCACTCCCATTACTCTTATTTCTATAACAAAAAATAGTCCACATTACTACCGAGAAAAAAAAAAAAGGGGAAGGGGGGAAGGAGAAAGGGAGGGAGACAAACAGAGCAATATGGGGGCATTCCCTCTTAGTCCGGGAAAAAAAAAAAAAAAAGAGAAAAAATATGTCCATTTTCTTCTGTTTTCATATTACAACATTCCCCTCTGTTGCAGCAGACATTTATTTTCCTCCAACCACAACTTAACTTCTTCTGGACTATTAAAAAATATGTTTTCCCCAAATGCTGATACCCTCAACTTTGCCGGATAAAGCAATGCATAGTTCACTTTAAGATTCTGCAATTTCTTTTTGCACTCTATAAACTTGGCTCTCTGTCCTTGCAGCTCTGGGGAAAAATCCGGATACAATGAAATCTTTATCCCATTATATTCAAGATTACGCAGTTCTCTTGCTCTTTGAAGGGTAACAACTTTATCTCTATAGGACAGCAATTGGATGATTATGGGTCTAGGATGACTTCTTCCTTCCACCCTCCTAAACGGAATTCTATACGCCCTTTCAATTGCAAAAAATCTTGATAGCTTCTCACTCCCTACTTTATCCTTTATCCATATTTCCATAAATTCAGCAAGATCATTGCCTTCGCTTTTCTCCGGAAAACCTAAAACTCTGATATTTTTCCTGCGTATAATATTTTCCATATTGTCCATTTTAGCCATACACAAATTTAACTGGCCCTTCATCATTTGCATCTCCTGTTTCAGCGGGAGTACATCATCCTCCACCTGGCTGACTCTCTCCTCCATATCTGATATACGAGCCGCAGTTTTCTGTACTTCATTTTTAAGATTTAACCCATCTTCTCTTATCTGCTTTAATTGATCTGATACATCATCCAATGATAATTTACATGTATTCACCGCAGATAGAATTTCTTTTAGTGATGGTTCTTTACCTTTTGGCCAAATTTCTCCTTCTGTACCTATCTCAGTGTCCCGTCCAGTCCCCCTCTCTAAGGAGAGATTACTCACAGACGCTTGTGCTTCCGATATTCCACCCATTACACCCGTAGTGTCCGACCGGACTGCCACACATATTGCTTTATTTAAACTTGTCGGCTCTATTTCGGTCGTCAAGCTCTGGCTTTTCCTTCCGACCGTTTGCACGGCTGCAGTACTCTGCGGCCGCCCCTCTCCGACTTGCACGTTCTTTTTGGGTGTTTGGTTTGGAGTCTGATTAGGCGTATGGGCATATCGCTCCAGTTTAGAAGCGGCGGCAGCAGCAGCAACGCCTGTCAGCCCGGTCGAGTGACCAGCCTTATCTTTGGAGCTGCGTAATGTTTGTGATCCATTATGTGTGGTCGCCTCCTCCACCCCCCTTTTCCTGGTCATACCTTCAGGTCTTACGTCTCTTCCACCGGGGGGGGGGGGGTAACGCTCAATCCCTCCCTTCGCTTTGATTCCCTCTCTCACAGGGTTTCTTACGTGGGGATCGATGTTTCTCTATGGGAGAGCTTCCTGTGGAGACCTCCACATACCTCCACTGTTGCGCCGTTCGGTCAACCGAATGTACCGTTACTCTCGCTTTGGTGGCGTCACAGCTTCGCAGCGTCCCCTCGTTTCGGCACCTCAACGCTCGGCTTCTCCTTCCCTCCTCCTCCTCCACACTACCTCGGCAGCATTAGTCTCTGGAGCGAGTGGTAGGTCTGAGCCCGCCGCGACCTCTCACCCTGACATCCGGTCACGCCCTCCAGGTGACAATTCCATGTGTTAGATAATGTTATGTGCCCCAGTGTATGTGTCTTCTGATTTAGACAAACACTTAGCTATATATTTTCTGTGCAGAATGTCAGACTATTAAAAATTAAATATCCAACCAAAATAATATCTGTAACTTTGTCTAATAGCAACTTTGCATAAAGCTACAGCTCTGATACATCGGAGTGAACCCTTGATTACTGGGTCCAGCTTGCATAAATATAACAATGGCTTTTTCCTATCATGCTGTTTTGTATAAGAACTCCAGTTTCATGTTTCAAAAAGACAACTTTTTCCTGGCAATATTATAATAAACGATAACAATACCCTGCAGTCATGCAGAGATGTCCATAAACCCTAAGGCCGCGTACACACGCGGGGACTGTTCCCCCAACTTTGTCCGCCAAACAGTTTCAGCGGACAGTCCGCTCAAAATTAGCATGGACGGACTTGCCCACACACGACGAACGAACAGTCCGCTGAAACCGTGCGCGATGACGTGAACGGCACGTACGACGGGACGAAAAATACGACGTCCTATACACTGCAATGCAAACTTCGGCGTGTAAATCCTTTCTGAGCATGCACGGAACTTAGTTTGACGAACAAGCCTACACACGAGGGGACTGTTCGCTGAAACAGAGTTTCAGCGGACAGTTTTTCGGAATTTCCGAAAAACTTTGTTCAGCAGACTGTCCGCTGAAACTGTCCGCTGAAAGCCCACACACGAGCGGACTGTCCGCCGAAACACTGTTCAGCGGACAAAGTTGAGCGAACAGTCCCCGCGTGTGTACGCGGCCTAAGTATTCTTCTACTTATACCCACTGCACTTACAAGGAAAAGGGGCACATCATTTCACAATCCACACATTCTGCTTTGGATTTCAAAAATAAAAATACATAAAAACAAAAGGACCAACAATATGTATGATGGACCAGAAAGCACCTGGCCATCAAAAACTATAAACCAACTGGCTGCAGGCAGCATCTATCCTAACAGGGTGTGTGGACTTGATGTGATGGGTCTGTTATATTTAAATGTTATTATTACTCTCACATCATGGACCGCACATCAAGTTATTATCAGACTTTAAGATTTCATTTCTGTAGAAAAACTTCCTTATGTATCCCATCCATCTTGGCTTTGTTAAACATTATTGCAGCTGTATTCAAATTAACAACCTCATCTTAATCTTTTTTTTCTTTCCACTCAATAAATGTATAATTACAAAATTGTTATCTTAATCTAAACTAATTCCATTTTTACCAATTTCCCCATTAACCTGGATTTCATTTCCAACCAAAGGTTGTCTAAACCAGTTTCAAAATATCTATATTTATTAATAAAATTGTTAAACTCATATTAGAAATTAATACTCATATGATAATTTCAATATCACACACTAATATATATGCGCAGATAAATGTCCTTAAAGGGGAACATATTACTTAATTTTACTTAACCACTTGCCGACCGCCGCACGACGATGTACGTCGACAGAATGGCACGGGCAGGCATATGGGCGTACCTGTACGTCCCTGCCTTCCCGCGGGTGGGTATCCGTTCAGGAGCGATCCGGGATGAGGGGGCGGCCATTCGTTCATGGCCACCCCCTCGCGATCGCTCCTGACGAATGGAAGTGAACATTGACATCACTTCCTCTCCTGTAATGTAAACACAGGCAGAGGAAGTGATGTAATCTCTCCTCCGTGTCGGTATTTTTCGTTCCGGCACCGAGGAGAGAGGATCGGTGAGTTGCACCAACACTACACAATACAGTAGAACATGCCAGGCACACTCTCACCCCCCCTTCACCCCCCGATCACCCCCCCAATCACCCCTGCACCCCCAGTCACAGTGACACCAATTGCATTTTTTATTTTTTTTTGCATTGGTGTCATTTGTGACTGTAATAACTGTTAGGGCAGTTAGGGTTAGCCCCCTTTAGTTCTAAGGTACCCCCCTAACCCCCCCAATAAAGGTTTAACCCCGTGATCACCCCCCGTCGCCAGTGTCACTAAGGCTGGGTTCACATTGTAGCGGTTTATGAGAACGGATGTGATTCGCACCGCACTGCAGTGCAAATCACATCCGATCTCTGTGCGATTCGAGTTCAGCCATACAGATAGTATGGCTGAATTCGTGTCGCACCCGCCGCACCCGCCGCAAACTCGCACGGGACCCTTTTTTTGGTCCGCAGCAGAATCGGATCGCATGGGTGTTCACACCATGCGATCCGATTCCTGTCCGAGTTTGCAGATCGCACTGCGATATGCGAACTGATCTGGGGGTGTCATTAACATTTCACTGACACACCCAGCAGTTCGCATAGGGCAGTGTGATGCGGGAACCCGCTGCAGATTCGTGGCGTTCCCGCATCGCTCCAGTGTGAACCCAGCCTAATAAGCGATCGTTTTTCTGATCGCTGTATTAGTGTCACAGGTGACGCTAGTTAGGCAGGTAGGTATTTAGGTTCGCTGCAGCTTTTTATAGCACCAGGGACCCCCATATACTACCGCATAAAGCCCCCTGATTGCCCCCTAGTTAACCCTTTCACCAGTGATCACCATATAACTGTTACAGGTGACGCTGGTTGGTTAGTTATTTTTTTATAGTTTCAGGGCACCCGCCATTTATTACCTAATAAAGGTTTAACCCCCTGATCACCCGGCGGGTGATATAAGTTTGAGGGTCAGATAGGGTCTGCGTCGCCCCAGGCAGCGTCAGGTTAGTGCCAGTACCGCTAACACCCACGCACAAAGCATACACCTCCCTTAGTAATATAGTATCTGATCAGATCTATATTAGCGTCACCAGCAGTTTAGGTTTCCCAAAACGCATTGTTAGCGGGATCAGCCCAGATACCTGCTAGCACCTGCGTTTAGCCCCTCCGCCCAGCCCAGCCCAGCCCACCCAAGTGCAGTATCGATCGATCACTGTCACTTACAAAACACAACACACATAACTGCAGCGTTCGCAGAGTCAGGCCTGATCCCTGCGATCGCTAACAGTTTTTTTTTTGTAGCGTTTTGATACAGTCGCTGACAGCCTAGGTGCTTTTTTACCTGTGAGTCTCACTAGTGTACCCCTAAATTTAGGGGTGTCTACTTTCCAAAATGGGGTCACTTGGGGGGGGTTTGTGCCATCTTGGCATTTTATGGCCTTCAAAACTGTAATAGGTAGTGAGGAGTGAAGTCAAAAAATTACGCCCTTAGAAAGCCTGAAGGCGGTGCTTGGTTTTCGGGGCCCCGTACGTGGCTAGGCTCCCAAAAAGTCCCACATATGTGGTATCCCCGTACTCAGGAGAAGCAGCAGAATTTATTTTGGGGTGTCATTTCACATATGCCCATAGCATGTGTGAGCAATATATCATTTAGTGACAACTTTGTGAAAAAAAAAAAAAGTTTGTAATTTTCCCGCAACTTGTGGCAAAATATAAAATATTCCATGGACTCAACATGCCTCTCAACAAATAGCTTGGGGTGTCTACTTTCTAAAATGGGGTCATTTGTGGGTGTTTTGTGCCATCTTGGCATTTTATGGCCTTCAAAACTGTGATAGGTAGTGAGGAGTGAAATTACAAATGTACGCCCTTAGAAATCCTGAAGGCGGTGCTTGGTTTTTGGGGCCCCGTACGCGGCTAGGCTTCCAAAAAGTCGACCACATGTGGTATCCCCGTACTCAGGAGAAGCAGCAGAATGTATTTTGGGGTACAATTCCACATATAACCATGGCATGTGTGAGCACTATATCATTTAGTGACAACTTTGTGTAAAAAAAAAAAAAAAAAAAAAAATGTTGTCATTATTCAATTGCTTGAGGCAAAAAAATAAAATATTCAATGGGCTCAACATGCCTCTTATCAATTTCCTTAGGGTGTCTACTTTCCAAAATAAGGGTAATTTGGGGGGGTTTTGTACTGCCCTGCCATTTTAGCACCTCAAGAAATGAGATAGGCAGTCAAAAACTAAAAGCTGCGTAAATTCCAGAAAACGTACCTTAGTTTGTAGATGTGACAACTTTTGCGCAAACCAATAAATATACAGTTATTGACTTTTTTTTTACCAAAGACATGTGGCTGAATACATTTTGGCCTAAATGTATGACTAAAATTGAGTTTATTGGATTTTTCTAATAACAAAAAGTAGAAAATATCATTTTTTTTCAAAATTTGCGGTCTTTTTACGTTTATATCGCAAAAAATAAAAATCGCAGAGTCAGTCAAATACCTTTAAAAGAAAGCTCTATTTGTGGGAAAAAAAGGACGCAAATTTTGTTTGGGTACAACATTGCATGACCGCGCAATTACCAGTTAAAGCAGCGCAGTGCCAAATTGTAAAAAGACCTCTGGTCATTGACCAGCAAAATGGTCCGGTCTGAAAGTGGTTAATTTCTCTCTTTTTTTTAATGCACTGTTTCCACTATCACAGGATATTAAATTTGTGTAAGACACGGTTAATTTGTAACCTTAATTTTACCATGTTTGGAAAACAGATTAAAAAATAATTGTGATCACATTGTTTATCATTAGATTCGTTAACCCGGCACATTTTGTTATAAATGTTTTGTCTAAAAAACTGAAATTGGCATGGTGTCCTCCAGCTTATCACCAACCTCTCATCCCAGCTACATTCTTTCAGGAGAGCACAAAGGAGGGGGTCACATCTGCGTACATGACACAAGAGATAGAACTAAAGGTTCCAGCATTCACAAACATACTCAAGTATATCTCTAAAATCACTTACATTATTCCCATTTGTACACAACACATGCATATCATTCTCTCACTTTCTTTTAACGCTTTTTAATACTTCCTTGCTTAAATTTCTGCTTTCTTTATTTTGTTCTGATATCCTTTGCATCCAATGTATTGTAATACCATACTTCACTTACTCTACTTTCTATGATCAGACGGGCAACCATAGTGCTCATCCCATCTTCCCTCTCTGACAACATATAAAGCATTCTGTTTTAACTCTCTTTACTGTTTCTTGACTTTACTAGTTGTAGTGCCTGACCCCAAATTCATCCCACAACTTAACATCAAAAAGTCTCTTTCTCTCTAGTGTTAATGTCACTCTTGATCCATCCTGCTCACATAAATAGCTGTTTCTCTAGCTGTATACTCTGCATGATTCTTTGTCCCTGTGGACTTTGGTGGTAACCCAGTTACCCTTTGTGGATCCCTGTCCACTTTAACCATTAATCTAGGGGCTCAGTATAGGCGGAACCACACCTTCGGTTCATATATAGCGCTCCTCTTGCGCTGGGCATTTTTGAGGGTCTCTTACCCGTCATTCCCTTACTTAATTTAATGCCCATAATGACTGGCCAGTCTTCTCTACGTGTGCCTATACCCTTTTGCCTCTAAACTACTTTATCTAGCAGATGTACTACATATACCTTTGAACAGCACTATTCTTCCCTTTCTCTATAACACTCTGATGGACAGTAGACAGTGACAACATAACATATAACCACTAATCAATACAGTTCGATTAAGGGGAGTAAAATAGGTACCCTTTGTCCCGAAAATGCCTTACCGATCAAGGAAGTCTGATAACTCAAATGTAAGCAAAAGGCTTACCTCAGCCGGCTGATTATCAGAAATTCCCGGATCGTCTCAAGCTCCTCGTTTCGGATACTCAGGGTCACCTGATAACCCCTGCTGAGCTGGCTCGCCACCTGAAATGGATATTTTGATGATAGGCAACTCCTATCCTCATATTGATTAGTGGTTCCAAATTAATAACTACTGCAGTAGGGAACAGACACAAAAGATACGCTCAGCATCTTTCCAAATAACCGTTCTCCTTTATTATGACGCATTTTAAGGCTTTTATACACATGATTACGTAGGTATCACATTAATATTACAATTGTACGTTTATGGTAACAAGGGGCGTTACATAGGCAGGCTAATTCTAATCAGAACTCGAAAGAATGCAAAACATGTACTGAAAACATTATTAGTGCCGTGTGCACAGTGAGGGCATTGTGCAATACATATAAAATAGAATACAATTATATACAGAACCTACAAATTTCCATTACACTCTCATTATGGTCACTGGAAGTTCAACATGGCACCTCATGGCAAAGAACTGAGGATCTGAAAAAAAGAATTGTTGCTCTATATAAAGATAGCCTAGGCTATAAGAAGGTTGCCAAGACCCTGAAACTGAGCTGCAGCATGGTGGTCAAAACCATACAACAGTTCAACAGGACAGGTTCCACTCAGAACAGGCCTTGCCATGGTCAACCAAAGAAGTTGAGTGCATGTGCTCAGCATCATATCCAGAAGTTGTCTTTGGGAAATAGACATTGTTGCAGAGGTTGAAGGGGTGGGGGGTCATGGTCTGGGGCTTCATGAGTGCTGCTGGCACTGGGGAGCTGCAGTTCATTGAGGGAACCATGAATGCCAATATGTACTGTGATCAGTGGCGGCTGGTGAAGTTTTTGGATGGGGGGGCGCCAGACCCCGCCCATCATGACCCCGCCCACCATTTTGGCCCCTCACACTTCTCATAAAACACGCCCCTTATGTAATGGGAAAAAAAAATTGACGTGGGTTCCCCCTCCCAGAGTATACCAGGCCCTTAGGTCTGGTATGGATTCCAAGGGGAACCCCCTACGCCGAAAAAATGGCGCGGGGGTCCCCCCCAGATCCACACCAGACCCTTATCCGAGCACGCTACCCGGCCGGCCAGGAAAGGGGGTGGGGACGAGCGGGCGGCCCCCCCCCTCCTGAGCCTTACCAGGCCGCGTGCCCTCAACATGGGGGGGTGCCTTGGGGGAGGGGGGGCGTGCGGCCCCCCACCCCAAAGCACCTTGTCCCCATGTTGATGAGGACAAGGGCCTCTTCCCGACAACCCTGGCCGTTGGTTGTCGGGGTCTGGGGGCGGGGGGGCTTATCGGAATCCGGGAGCCCCCTTTAATAAGGGGGCCCCGGATACCGGCCCCCCACCCTATGTGAATGAGTATGGGGTACAATGTACCCCTACCCATTCACCTGTGAAAAAAAGTACAAAAAAAAAACACAACACAGGGTTAAAATATTTTATTGCACAGCTCCGGGGGTCTTCCGTCTTCGGGGGTCTTCTCGCCGGACTCCTCCGCTATCTTCTTGTAGCTCTTTTGCTAGTGGAGGAGTCCGGCTTTCTTCCTCGCCGCCGGCCTCTTCTCCCGACTTCGGGGGTCTTGTCCCCCTCTTCGGTTCTTCTGCCGGGCCACCGCACCTTCTTATAGCTCTTTTAGAGGCGGTGGCCCGGTCTTCTGCTGCCGCCGCCGCCCGTTCTTCTTCTTCTTCTTCTTCTTCTTCTTCTCCTTCTTCTTCTCCAGGAGATGTTGCCTCGACGATCTCCCTGGCCGGAATGCCAGGGACGCGCTGCGCTGCTACTTATATAGGGACAATGGGGCGGTGTCACATGGGTTGATGTCACATGGGTTGGTCACAAGGGTTGATGTCACATGGCGACTGTGACATCAACCCATGTGACCAACCCATGTGACATCAACCCATGTGACACCGCCCCATTGTCCCTATATAAGTAGCAGCGCAGCGCGTCCCTGGCATTCCGGCCAGGGAGATCGTCGAGGCAACATCTCCTGGAGAAGAAGAAGGAGAAGAAGAAGAAGAAGAACGGGCGGCGGCGGCAGCAGAAGACCGGGCCACCGCCTCTAAAAGAGCTATAAGAAGGCGCGGTGGCCCGGCAGAAGAACCGAAGAGGGGGACAAGACCCCCGAAGTCGGGAGAAGAGGCCGGCGGCGAGGAAGAAAGCCGGACTCCTCCGCTAGCAAAAGAGCTACAAGAAGATAGCGGAGGAGTCCGGCGAGAAGACCCCCGAAGACGGAAGACCCCCGGAGCTGTGCAATAAAATATTTTAACCCTGTGTTGTGTTTTTTTTTTTGTACTTTTTTTCACAGGTGAATGGGTAGGGGTACATTGTACCCCATACTCATTCACATAGGGTGGGGGGCCGGTATCCGGGGCCCCCTTATTAAAGGGGGCTCCCGGATTCCGATAAGCCCCCCGCCCGCAGACCCCGACAACCAACGGCCAGGGTTGTTGGGAAGAGGCCCTTGTCCTCATCAACATGGGGACAAGGTGCTTTGGGGTGGGGGGGGCGCACGCCCCCCCTCCCCCAAGGCACCCCCCCATGTTGAGGGCACGCGGCCTGGTACGGCTCAGGAGGGGGGGGGCCGCCCGCTCGTCCCCACCCCCTTTCCTGGCCGGCCGGGTAGCGTGCTCGGATAAGGGTCTGGTGTGGATCTGGGGGGACCCCCACGCTGTTTTTTCGGCGTAGGGGGTTCCCCTTGGAATCCATACCAGACCTAAGGGCCTGGTATGCTCTCGGAGGGGGAACCCACGTCAAATTTTTTTTCAGAAATTTGGCGTGGAGTTCCCCCTTCAGAGCTCATTCTCTGATTGGCCACGGCAAAAGTCGCCTGGCCTGGGGAAACCTTTCTGGCTGTGAAAGCTTTTTGCATTCATTCAGCTAAATGCACGAACATTCTCCACAAAGTCGAGGCTAGAAAGCCTTTATGCGGTGACTCACCTCTCATTGTCTGGCAGCTCCGCTCGGGCTAAGGAACGGAGCTGCCTACGTCACTTCCGGGTTTCGTGAAGCAGCCGAAAGCCGGAAGTGACTGCCTGACTAAGAATGACAATGCTCCCGCCCGTAGAATCACAGTGATTTTACGGGCGGAAGCTAGTCGGCGTTCTGCAGTGCAAATGAAGCGCCATGGATGCGATCTTGTGATTGCATCGACGTGGCGCTTCTCATAGTGCACTGTGACCGGCGCCACAGTACACTATGTTAAATTGTTAAATGACGTTTTTTTTTTTTTTTTTTAAATGTCTTAAAGGGCCCGTTTTTTTTTTTTTTTTAGTTTTTTTTTTAACTTTTTTTTTTTTTTTTTAACTCCCTAGGGAGAGGGGGAGGGGGGGGGCGGCGCCCGGGCGCCCCCTATGGGCGGGCCGCCACTGACTGTGATATACTGAAGCAGAGCATGATCCCCTCCCTTCGGAGACTGAGTCGCAAGGCAATATTCCAACATGATAATGACCCCAAACACACCTCCAAGATGACCACTGCCTTGCTAAAGAAGCTGAGGGTAAAGGTGATCTACTGGCTAAGCATGTCTCCAGACCAAAACCCTATTAAGCATCTGTGGGGCATCACCAAATGGAAGGTGGAGGAGCGCAAGGTCTCTAACATCCACTAGCTCCATGATGTCAGTGGAAGAGGACTCCAGTGGCAACCTGTGTAGCTCTGGTGAACTCCATGCCCCAGAGGGTTAAGGCAGTGCTGGAAAATAATGGTGGCCACACAAAATATTGACGCTTTGTGCCCAATTTGGACATTTTCCCTTAGGGGTGTACTCACTTTTGTTGGGAGCAGTTTAGACATTAACCACTTCGGCCCCCGGAAGATTTTACCCCCTTCCTGACCAGAGAACTTTTTGCAATTCGGCACTGCATCACTTTAACTGACAACTGCGTGGTCGTGCGACGTTATATCCAAACAAAATTGACATCCTTTTTTTCCCATAAATAAAGATTTCTTTTGGTGGTATTTGATCACCTCTGTGGTTTTTATTTTTTTGTGCTATAAAGAAAAAAAGCGACAATTTTGAAAAAAACACAATATTTTTTACTTTTTGCTATAATAAATATCCTCCAAAAATATATTTTTGTTTGTGGGTGCAGGTGTGCATGTGAGGCTGCTCACCCTCCCCTGCATGCCTGTCTCTGCTGCTTTCGTTTAGGGCCCGTTCACACAAGGGCAACTCCGATCCGACTTCAGGTCGCCCCTAGTCGCCTCAGGCCGGACAACATTTAAAAAGCAATGTAAGTGAATGAGAGCCGTCTTAATGCACACTACTGAAGTCGCTCCGACTTCAGAAAAGGTTCCTGTACTACTTGAATCCGACTTGTAGGCGACTGGCACCCATTGATTTCAATGGAGGTCACCTCCAAGTCGGATCTCCGTCTATACGGAGGCGACTCTGACAGAATTATCAGCTCTCAAGAGGGCACTCCACGCCAAATTTATGAATAAAAATTTTGCGTGTGTTCCCCCTCCGAGAGCATACCAGGCCCTTAGGTCTGGTATGAATATTAAGGGGAACCCCCTACGCCGAAAAAACGGCGTGGGGGTCCCCCTCAATCCATACCAGACCCTTATCCGAGCACGCTACCCGGCCGGCCAGGAAAGGGGGTGGGGACGAGCGTGCGCCCCCCCTGAGCCGTACCAGCCCTCAACATGGGGGGTGCCCTGAGGAAGGGGGGGCCACGCGGCCCCCCCACCCCAAAGCACCTTGTCCCCATGTTGTTGAGGACAAGGGCCTCTTCCCGACAACCCTGGTCGTTGGTTGTCGGGGTCTGCGGGCGGGGGGATTATCGGAATCCGGGAGCCCCCTTTAATAAGGGGGCCCCCGAATACCGGCCCCCCACCCTATGTGAATGAGTATGGGGTACAACGTACCCTTACCCATTCACCTGTGAAAAAAATATAAAAAAAAAACACAACACAGGGTTAAAATAGTTTATTGCACAGCTCCAGAGGGTCTTCCGTCTTCGGGGGTCTTCTCGCCGGACTCCTCCGCTATCTTCTTCTAGCTCTTTTGCTAGCGGAGGAGCCCGGCTTTCTTCCTCGCCGCGGCCTCTTCTTCCAACTTCGGGGGTCTTGTCCCCCTCTTCAGTTCTTCTTGCTGGGCCACCGCGCCTTCTTATAGCTCTTTTACAGGCGGTGGCCCGGTCTTCTGTCGCCGCCGCCGCCTTCCGTTCTTCTTCTTCTTCTTCTCCTGAAGATGTTGACTCGACGCTCTCTCCGGCCGCAATGCCAGGGACGCGCTGCGCCGCGACTTATACAGGGACAAGGGACAGGGTCATCGGTTGATGTCACATGGGTTGATGTCACATGGTGACCCCGCCCCCTTACGATGTCACAGTCCCGGAGGATGCTGGGACTGTCGCCATGTGACATCAACCCATGTGACATCAACCCATGTGACATCAACCGATGACCCCGCCCCTTGTCCCTATATAAGTCACCGCGCAGCGCGTCCCTGGCATTGTGGCCGGAGAGAGCTTCGAGTCAACATCTCCAGGAGAAGAAGAAGAAGAAAAACGGAAGGCGGCGGTGGCGGAGGCGGCGACCGAAGACCAGGCCACCGCCTGTAAAAGAGCTATAAGAAGGCGCGGTGGCCCGGCAGAAGAACCGAAGAGGGGGACAAGACCCCCGAAGTCGGAAGAAGAGGTGGCGGCGAGGAAGAAAGCCGGGCTCCTCCGCTAGCAAAAGAGCTAGAAGAAGATAGCGGAGGAGTCCGGCGAGAAGACCCCCGAAGACGGAAGACCCCCGGAGCTGTGCAATAAACTATTTTAACCCTGTGTTGTGTTTTTTTTTTTACATTTTTTTCACAGGTGAATGGGTAGGGGTACGTTGTAACCCATACTCATTCACATAGGGTGGGGGGCCGGTATCCGGGGGCCCCCTTATTAAAGGGGGCTCCCGGATTCCGATAAGCCCCCGCCCGCAGACCCCGACAACCAACGGCCAGGGAAGAGGCCCTTGTCCTCATCAACATGGGGACAAGGTGCTTTGGGGTGGGGGGGCCGCAAGGCCCCCCCTTCCACAAGGCACCCTCCATGTTGAGGGCACGCGGCCTGGTACGGCTCAGGAGGGGGGGCGCACGCTTGTCCCCACCCCCTTTCCTGGCCGGCCGGGTAGCGTGCTCGGATAAGGGTCTGGTATGGATCTGGGGGGGACCCCACGCCGTTTTTTCGGCGTAGGGGGTTCCCTTTAATATCCATACCAGACCTAAGGGCCTGGTGTGCTCTCGGAGGGGAAACCCACGCCAAATTTTTATTCATAAATTTGGTGTGGAGTTCCCTCTTGAGAGCTCATTCTCTGATTGGCCGCGGCAAAAGTCGCCTGGCCTGGGGCGACTTAAAGTCGTGTTGTAAGTCGCCCCAAGTCGTGTTCAGGTCGTGTCCAAGTTGCCTCCAAAAGTCGTGTTGAAAGTTGTGTTGCCCCTGTGTGAACGGACCCTCAGAGATACATAGGCTACCTCCAAGGCAGCCACAGCCCCATAAAAAAATGGGCAATTCACGATGTATGGGCCACAGTGTATGTTATATGTGTTATAACAAATTGTGGTATTGAGCATGTTACCATGAAATGAAAGTCTAAATGTGCCCTCCCTGCAGGTGAATGTTCTTGGTGCATGTGTTTTAAATGGCAGTGATTGATTTGTAGCAAGGTCCCAGGCCTCCTTAAGTCTTAAAATAACCTCGAGAGGCAAGGACAGCTGACATCCTTCTGTATAGAGTGGGTTGCAAGGCATAATAGGTGTAATGTAAGGTAAATCTATGGGTGCCAGACACTTCTTGAATGCAAAGAGATTTATTTTCTCTTGAACAGAACAGTGGGAGGAGAGGGTTTAGGGCCAGAACACCATTAGGAAGTTGCAATGGTAATTAGCAGGCTCCGAGACTTCTACAGGTAGACAACCATGCAGGGAAAAGCATCCAGCAAGACACCATTGTGTAGGAGCGCTGTCTCCTATGGCAATAGTCTTAGAACAGTTCCTAACACAGGTTGTAACAAACTCCTTTACTTTTATAACGTCACTTCTTGTAGACTTCCCAGTCTCTCTTACTAGACTTGCTGATTTGCAGCCACCAAATCCCCTGAGCTCTTCTAATCTTCTTACTTTAGTATCTTCCTCAAGCGTCACCCCCTGTTCTGCCTGTTGGGTCCCTGGCTTGGCGCTACAGATACTCCTCAAGCGTCATCCCACTGGCTGGGCCCCTGGCTTGGCATCTGTTGAAGTTTCCCGATTCTTCACCATCCCCGGTTGGTGAGAATACCGCTCTGGTACTTGCTTCAGCTACTCACTGTGGTCCCTGGTAATAAGGTGGATGGTCCCTTATTGGTGTCAGCTTCCCCTCTACCTCCGATCACGACAGGTTCTCCAGGCCAGCATAACCGTCACTTCTGGTTGGACTGCAAGTCACAATCCCAACCCTACGCTCCTCTCTTGCTTCTGCATAGGCTCTCAGACAGCCTAGCAGCCATATATGCCCGGGATAGGCCCAAACTCTGGCCTAGCAGCCTTGACAGCACAACATACATCCACCCAGACAGCCATCCAGATGGCACTCCCAGCAGGCCAAGGGACCCAAGAAAATCCCTGCCGATTGGCTGAGATAAGTGTTTAAAGTGAGGTATCCGCGCTACCCTAAAAGTAAATGTACATATACCCATACTTATATATGACACCTACATACAAACTGTGACTCAAATGGTGATATGAGGGAGGAGGCAGAGCTAAGCCCTTCCTGCGCTGAGGGGAAGTGATGTCAGGAGCCCAGGCACTGAGGCAGACAGACTACGAGGGACCCCCTAGCAACAGGCATTTAGAGGTGAGTTAAAAAAAACAAATTCCAAATGTTTTTTTTATTTTTTTTAGGAATTTTAATAATTTTTTTATTTTTGTGGGGAACACCACTTTAAGGACTGCTTTGTTATATCCTTCCTGGAAGTATAATTCTATAGTTTAACCCATAAATACAGAAAGAAAAGAAAGAAATTTGAATGTGCTTTGTTCCAACTCACTGCACTGGAGAGTAGTGCTGCAGAATTTGTGTTCCAATATCCAATAACAATTATGTCACACCAAAAAAAGCCACTAGAAACAGACTCCCAGTAAACGTCAAAGATGAGCTTTAATAATTGTATGCTCCAGTCCCCTCATTTATGAAGAAAATTCACATTTTTTAAATTTCTTTACCTTACACGTACTCACCATTATCTTGGTTACATTTTCTTTTAAGAGTTAATTAGCAGAGGCATAATTTTCTCCAATGAGGCATGCAGGGTCATTAATGATCAATTCCTCCTTTGAAAGTTATTCCTGACAGCAGTAACAATAGTTTGACTTTGGCAGGATTGGATTTGATCTTGCTGCCCTCTTTTGTCTGATCATGCTAATAGCTTGGCAATTGTGTCCTCAACTTTCATCCTCTCCTTGTCACTAATGGCTACATGACAGAGTTATGCTATGATTAGAGCAATCAAAACATTTCTTGTGGCAAAAATGTCTTTATATGATATGTGTCCAGCATGGAGATATTTCTGTTGGCGAAAAAGATTAATCTCAGCTGCGCCTTGACTTGACTATATGCAGTATATATAGGCAGTATATAGACAATGTATATATATATATATATATATATATATATATATATATATATATATATATATACTTTTTTTATTGTAATTTGCTGTGAAAAATGTAATCTTGACCACTGCTTAGCAACAGGGGACCCAAGCAAAGCAACTCCTGCTGGGCGCATGGCCTTAATTCAAGAATGCTTTTTCCTTTCTCCCTTACAGCACCAATGGAAGTATAAGCACAATCAGAACAAATGATGAATTATCTACTCTAATGACATTTTTGGCCTTTTCCTCTAATTGGCTGATTTCTGTTGAGCTGCTCATAACTTTTTTTAATGATTGCCTTTTTTAAAAAAAATGGTACCCCCCTTCTTACCAAAAGGTACCAGCTCAGCACACCAGGCATACAGGCTGGTGTCCACAAGTAGGAAGCATTTGGTCCAAACCTTATACTTATATGTGGGCCCATATGTCTTTTAGCATTGGACCAGTTACTTTAAATAAGTTCCTAAAAATGTGGTTATTCCATGCTTATGGTGCCCAGGAGGCAGTGAAAGCATTGGGAAAGGTTATGCATAACTAATCTATTTTATGAGTGAATGCAAGGTGCCTCTTTCCTCCTGTAATTGGGTAAAGGGGTCATGTATCAATTTAGGGTCTATTAATCTATCATTATTCACTTTTGGACTAAAAAAAGGCATCACCAGGAATTAAAAGTTGATACATCAACACTTACCCAGCTTTACACTGGAGCCCTTGTATGGCTGATTGTAACAGAGAATCAGTGCAGCCGTAACTAGACCAGGGTCCAGTCCTCGATAATGAATTGGTTTACTATTTCAGTAGGAAAAAAGTAGGAGAAAGCTGTGGTCTTTGAACCCATCCATTTTCTCTGCAAGACACAACACAAGGCAAACTCTAATGATCTAATGGCTCTAATGATCAGGCTAAACTCTCCTAATCTTGATCCAATATAGGCCTCAATCTGTAAGCAGTATAGGCTAGTGATGCACCAAGTTTAATTTGTACCTTTGTTATAACGATCGTCACTTCCGATACCCGTCCTCCGCTCACAGATCATACGTAGGACGCGCACGTGTTAGCGTTTTATATACACTGCGCATGCGTGAAGCTCCACCTGCCCCTGACGTTCTTTCTATTCTATTCCCCACCCCTTCTCTTTTGGCGCAGTGGGGAGAGCACATGACGGAGACACAGCAGGTGCATGATAATTCCAATAATGAGGAAGGCGACGAAAGCCCGGAGCCAGAAACGTCCCGATCCCAGAGGAGATTTAAGGCCTCAAATATGACCTTTGTAGAGATAGTGGAGATGGTGGACATTTTGAAGAGGGCTAACTATGATGGGAAGTATGGACCTTACACAAACCCAAATGTGAGAAAGGCCAAGATCATGACTAAAGAGTCTGCAGAAGAATTTTGGGGTACGACAATCCAAGGATCAACTGTGGAAACGCTGGTCAGACCTGAAATTGAGGGAGCACGATCAGTACAGAAAGATCAAGTGAGTTCTTCAAAAAAGTAAGTATTTGTTGTGTGTTCATATTATTTTATTACTAGCATACTGCTTCATGTGATTTTCTTCTAAAATGGCAACTATAATGTTCATGGGTTCAATCGGTCATAGGAAATATCGTTCGTTCGCCCACTAAAATACGATGTTTTGGGAAGTTGCAGTTAACTACATTTGTTCAGACCTATTTCTATTAAAACAAGTTTGTTGACTAGATGGCTTTGTAACTAGAATGAAATGCAAACTTGATTCAGTGCAAAGGAGAGGACACTCAGCAGCTGTTTCCACATTTGGACTCAGGAGCACTAGTGTGGGACACCAGAACACCCTTTTTATTAGGGTGTCCCACACAGGTGCTCCAGTGGATACTATAGGGGTGCCTCCATCTGTGAAACTTTCACAAAACAGGTATTCCAGCTTTAGAAAGTGTAAAAAATAAAGTTTTCAGCTCACAAGCAGAGGAGGAGGAGGAGGGAGAGGTTTTTGAAATTGTCACCACAACAGGTGAGTGTCTGAGACCACAGCTTCAGGTAATAGATGAATTCCTGCATATTTATAATACATGGTGTTTGTTTTTGTTCATTTTTAGGTGATGTGGATGTTGTGGAGTAAGAATCTAATTTCAACAGTGAAAGTGCCCAGATCCTCATCAGAGAGATAACATGGTGCTTTTGCGATTTAGAAAATCTAAAGAAAATCTAAAGAAAAACATCAATGATGTTCAACAAAAAAATGAAGAACATCATTGATGTTTTAGGGAGAATCTAAAACACGCAAAAATAACTAGCATTGATTTGTGTTTTTAAAAACAAGTTTACAATTTTTTGAAAAGCCAAATTTTGAAGATGCACACAGTGTGTCAACATGTGCTATCTGCCATCACGGAAGATCAATGTACAAGTTTTGTGGGTGCAACCTCTTCCTCACTACTAAAGTGGCTGAAATGAAGGGGTTGCACACTCAATAAATGTCCATTGATCCTCCATGATGGCAGATAGCACATGTTGACATTAGGCATGGAATCAGAAGGGAAATGTCCAGTTTGAATCCCAATTTTTGTGCATGTTCAAAATTTGGCTTTTATAGGGGTGACCCCGACTGATGAAGGCAATATCAACACAGTTTTGACATACTAATGTCTGATATTGCCTTCACTTTACAAAGTTGAACTTTGTAAGTTCCTGAGTTGTGTATGTTATGCTTTGAAACATGCCTGTTTTAACAAAAAAGGCTAGTTATATTAACATGACAAAAAATAATGTTATACACCGAAGATGTTGGTTTGTTGAAAAATCCTTTTATAAACCCTTTTATAAACGCACATGTGAATGTGCTTAGAGTAAAAAGTTTTATCATCAACAATGTGTGGCTTCTTATTTCAATGCTCAAAGTTTTTGTAGTAAAGTTGGTGTTTTCGTGACAATGGGGGTTATTTACTAAAGACAAATCCACTTTGCACTACAAGTGCAGTTTCAAGTGTACTTTTGCAGTATACTTGTAGTGCAAAGTGGATTTGCCTTTAGTAAATAACACCCACAGTGCTTTTTAATTTGCCCCAATCACGCCATTTTCATGACTCCCCAAATTTCTGTCATGGCGCTGAAAATGATGAATATTTTTGTCAGTAAATCATTTCATACATTAACAACAAAAACAAGGTGTGTGTGTGTGTGTAGTAGACCCACAACATAATAATAATATTAGCCGAAGAAGAGATTTTCACCTCATGTCTCAAAGAAATTTGGTTTGCACTGTTGAAGAAAAAGGCCCCAAAAAACAAAAAAAGATAACCTAGGAGACAGCTAAAAGAAACCCAAGCAGTAAATCAAAGCAAATATTATTCCAGTTTAAAAAATACATTTATTTAAAAAATGTCTACCCACAAAGTACTCCATGTATTTTCTTCTAATGTCACGGGCACTTTGGGGGGGCAAGCCTGCATGGCCAGCTTCAATTGCCGTCCGGGTTGTAGCATCTAGAAAGTTGGCCTCAGGCCCAACTGAGGCCACATAGTTTGCAGCATTTTTTCTTAGAAAATTGTGCAGAATGCAGCAGGCAAGCACAATATGGTTCAGTTTATATTCCGCCATGTGGATTGGTGTCATAAATAGGAAGAACCGGCCATTATCCCGAAAGCGTTCTCCACCACTCTTCTGGCTCTGGCTAGCTGGTAATTAAAAACCTTCTGGTCTGGGGTGAGGGTCCTCATAGGGAATGGCCGCATAAGATGGTCCCCCAGCGCAAATGCTTCATCCACAACGAAACCGAATGGGAGTCCTTCCATATTGTCTTCTGGAGGTGGCAAGCCCAAGCTGCCATTCTGGAGCCATCGGTAAAAACTCGATCTGGGCGATGACTCCACCATCCGACATTTGACCATTTTTCCCCACGTCCACCTAGAGGAACTCGTAAGTAGCTGACACCACCGCCAACATCACTATACTATTATACCCCTTGTAATTATAATAGTATGACCCTGAGTTGGGGGGTAGGACTATGTGGACATGTTTTCCATCAATTGCCCCTCCACAGTTGGGAAAGTCCCAATGGGTGGCAAAGTGGGAGGCCACAGTCTGCCAAGTCGAAGTAAATTTTTTTGTCATTTTGCACATAAACATTGCAAGCAGATTAGACACAAGCATTGTTGGCCAACATAAGTATAACATTTTTGGAAATTAGTATTTAAAGACAAAAGTATAAGGTCCACTTATCAGATTCCTCATCCCATCTGATGGCCCATTGCAAAAATTTAAGGGGGGTGTTTTTGACAGGTAACCCTCTCCACTTAGTAGAAAAAAACTAAATAATTTGGAATACCCTGCGCTTGGACTACAAATATGTGAATAAGTATATAAGCTGCTCCCCTCAATAGTGCAAAGGAACTTGACTTTGTGAGTTGTGGGTTGTGAAATGGTGAAGGGGGTGCTACAATAAAATAGTGCTGAATTGGCGTGCATTCCAGGGGGTAGAACGCACGCCAATTCAAGCAGTGGAAGCGGCCAGCTAGGTTCCAATTCACCTGGTCTGATACGTTCGTTCCCTCTAGTGCCGAGGTTATGGCACTTTTAAAGTAAGAGGCCATTTGGCTGTTTTTGTTTTTATGTTACTTTAAATAAAATGTTATTATGCCATGGTCCGGTTCTCTCTATATTTTTTCTTGAGCAAACGTGGATTGAAACAATATCACTGGTATATCTAAGCAGAAGTTTCTCCATCAAGGTTGGCAGTTCCCTAAACCTGCTAAAGCTTCATCTGACCTTACTTTTTAAATAAAGGGGTCAAGGTGAGTCGGTGAGTCGGCTACTTACCATAATTTCACTGGGTGCTGTGGTTGTCCACATTTACGAAGCGTTGACGGGATACAGGATTTACACCTACTTCAGATTCACTATTTTCTATGGACAATTTGTTTATTTGTTTTATACGTTCACTTTTTTTGAGCTGAATACTTATATGTCTTTAATGTATATTGCAGTATGCATTGAATAATAAGATACTTGCGGTATTAAACACTAGAGCACTTTATTGTTACTATTTTATTGTAGCGCCCCCTTCACCATTTCACAACCCACAACCCTCTCCACTTCATTGAGAGCTGAATGCATAAATAATGTGTGTTAACTTTAACTTTAGCCCCTCCTTACTTACACTATTGGCAGCTCACTGGACAGGTAAGAAGTGTCATAATAATAATAAAAAAATACACACTAAACAAATATAAGCACATTTTTACATTCTGATTACCTATCAAGATAATAATATTAGAAACAAACTTTAAATAGTACCATTTGAAAGTATTCAGGCAGGCCTTTGCACTACATTTTTGGTGAACTACAAAGCACTACAGCTTTGGTGAATTCATACATAAATCTAACCACAAAAGAGGTAGGTATAGTGTGTATGGGTTGCCAAAGTCAGCAGATAGAGGATTGCTATCAGCTGACTTAGCGTGGGGGGGGTTCCAAATGAGTTTGGGAAACCAAAAAAAAAGCCTCTGGCACTCTGCTGGAGCAACCAATTCTTCGTCCATGAACTCCTCCTCGTCCTGTTCATGGACTGGGCTTGTGTCAAAGCTATAAGCCCACCACCAAGCCCCTGCACAGCACGAACTCTACAACGAGTACTTACCTGCAACATGGCTTCAAAAAGGTCGGCTGGTCAGAACGAACTAACAGAAAGCACTGAAAAACAGCAAGGCCTGAAAGAACGATCTGAAAATCAGCAACAAGCGGACAAGAACGCACCGAAAATCAAATACGGTACTATAAATAGCATGCACTGACAAACAAATGCGAACTGACTACATGCACTGAAAAGCAGATATGAACCCACAAGCACAAACTGGAGAGCAGTAACGATCTGAAGCACAAGTCTGAAAAGTGTGAATCGTCTCTAACCAAACTTCTACTAACGCGTGATAAACATGAGATCAGCAGAAGGAGCCCAAAGGGTGGCGCACTTTTTGTGCTTTGTGTATATTTTGACGCTGGAAGTGCACATTTTGGTGTGGTGTAGATTTGTGTACAAAACCCAAGAAAATGTCCATGGCAATTGGCGAGCCAGGTTTAGGAGCCAACAGTAGTTCCAGCGCAGCGATCTGAGAGGAGAGATTGGGTCCCCAGTTTTGGAACAGGAAAAGGCCGGCAAAGTTTGGTAAGACAGACTGTATTTCAGTTTTTAAAATTTTTGTTGTCCTAGAACCAGTATCTGGTCTTTCTGCTCACTGTTGCAGGCAACTTCTGCTTAGCAAAAGAACTCCATTTGTGTTTAAACTCTTTGTGTGCAAGGACAGGGATTAATATTTATACTGGGAGGGATAGGTATATTGGCTGGGGATAGAGTCTATATTACTGTCCTCTGTAGACCCCTGGTCAATACGGCCTAGAGGGTCTTTGTACAGGGTTTATGTTAAATGTAAAACCATTCCTGTAGGCGACATGGAGTGTGCTAGTTGATGTTTTAACTGTGCGGCAGAGATTGAATGACATAACATTGTGTTGCTGAGTTATTTCATAGTGCTGATCACCCTGTGAAATAACTTTGTACAGTGTGTAGCTATTATAGTGAGTCTAACGTTTAGTGTGAGTTAAGTAGTACATTCTGTTCTGTGTGAAAAAGGTGACTTTGGTTTTGTTAGCGTTTAGCCTGTAAATCATCCCAGAGTGGAAATTGCTCCAATTTCAGGGGTGAGATACCAGGAACTAAGAAACTGTTTTGTTTAATGTTAAACTCACTGGTTTAATTAGTTTTTCCACTGTTGGATTTTGAAGAAACCATTTTGTTATTAAACATGGTGCAGGCACCATTTTGTTTTCCTTTGTGTGTGAAGCCATGAAGCCATGCGGTTTGAGCCACCATCTTGTTTCTAGGCACCATTTTGTTTTCCTTTTAAGTGAATTCAGTTTTTTCGGGTTTCAGTTTTTATTGTTTTTTTATATACTTTTCAGTAAAACGATTGCGTTTTTTGTATTGGATTTTGGGTTTCAAGTAAAATCTCTACTTTGCACTGAATTTCAATAGATAGTAAGACTAACTTAAACTGTGAGTTTTTGTACTTTTAGCAGTGTCTTTTTTTTCTTTTTCATTGGTTGGGAATTTTCTTTGAGTTTCTCAGAGGGCAATTCATGCTCCCCCCCCCCCCCCATTGTTTTGGGTTTTATCGCTTTAGTTGCGTTTTATATTGTATAGCTTGCATTAGAAAAGAAAGGCTTTGGTAGTTAATTTTTTGTTCAGGCCCAGACTGTTAGTTTATTACTTTATCGTGTGACTACTGAGACATCGTACAACTGTTGAAATAGACAGCAGGAGGCTATCCCCATTTTTTTGTGATTATTTAGAGAAGCCACATTATTCTGTAGAGAAAGAGGGCATAAGTGTGCTGTGCAGTTCAGTCTGGCGACGCGGTGTACGGTCGTACAGGGGATACACTTGTGTATGCATACACTGTGAGGGGTAGAGACATAATTCGGGGGGTATTCTGTGGTTGTTAACTAATTGTTTGGCATAGTTAATAGTTGGTTGTTATTATGGGTATTACAGTGTAAAAGAGTGGTACTCTGTAGTTGTGTGCCAAAAGTGTTGGGACAGCAAGCCATAGAGTTAAATAACACCTCAGTTAGGGTTTCTAGTTGGGGGACTGGACCAGACATAACACAGGGGATATACAGCTTGTAGTGGCATGAAAACCATGGTAACTGAGTGTAAGTCTTATAAATGTTAATTTGAAATTGTGTGCAGTTACTATTGGGGAGACTTTGATTGAGAGATCTAAACGTTGTGAATTTTTCATATATCGAATCTGAAAATTCCTTATGAGCTGCTCCTGTTGTAACTATAGTGGTTGTAGTCTGTAAATCCACTGTAGAATAAGGCACCGGGCAGTACTCTCCTAAATAGGTGCAAGGGTTTCCCTGTACACAGGGTTAAGACTATAAGCCGTTTCGAATTGCCATGGGCAATGGGCAGTCCATGCAAGGGAAGTAATGCGAGGCTTCCCACAGTCAGATGGTTGTACAGTACATAAAGTCTAGTTTTGGGGCAAAGGCCAAGAAACCCCTTAAGGAATGGCATAGGTGGTCCAAGGATAGTACTTTGGTTATCCTGGAGGGAACATTTAACACCTGGAGGTGGGAGAAATTCATAACTGAGTTTAAACCCAGGCTCTGGGCAGCAAAGACCTTAGATGTAGCTCAGCTGTGGCTCCAGAAGTCTATTATGGTAAACCGGCAGTGGTATACAGAAGGCGGTTTCAGGCGTGAGGAAGAACCGCATTGTGTACATCTGGCCCGAGGAGATAGCAGTGCTTGGTGATCCAATGCTAGAAACGGAAGAGGCTCTTTCTAGGCTAACTCTGCTGACGCAGGCTGGGTCCACCAACACTGGATCTGTTGTAGTTTCCTATGATGCTTCTGCCATCACCAATGTAACCAACCCTACTCTGCTCTCTCCAGCTACCATTGCTCTCTCTCCCACATCTCCACCTAACCATGTCACCTTTGACGTTAAACCTCAAGCTAACCCTCTCTATCAGTCTCCCTCTGTCACATCTGGGGTGTTTTCTCCATTTTCAACTGGTAATCTGCAGATGCTATGTGAGTCTAAAGGAATTGAGACCAGACTAAGGAACCATGGGGATTGCATAGGTGCGCTGAGAGCTTTTGATTCAGCCATGCCTGCCATCTACCCTTCATTAGTTGGTGTCCAGACAGGGTACGTTGTGGGTGAGGTAGCACACATTAGTCCACCAATGAAGCCACAGCCTCCAAGGTATACACCTGGCCCCACTTATGTCTCTGAACCTGGAACTTACCCAGTCCGGGTGCAACAATACGAGCGTGTTCCCAATACCAATGTGAAAGGATTTTAGGGGAGAGGGTCATATGGCATGTCCCTTTTGCTTCCTCAGAAATCAGGACCATACTGGCCGAACTGCCTGATCATAGAACGAATCCGCGAGGGTTCGCAAGAATGTTTGTCTCATATTTTAGTCTTCTCATTGTATGTACAAATATATTAGAACCCACCGCGGCAGCCCTCCTATGCGTCGTGGCTGTTGTATTTTTGTAGGAACGTGAAACTTAGCCCTTGTACACACGGTCGGACATTCCGACAACCAAATCCGTTGGATTTTGTTCGTCGGATTTTGTCCGACGGATCTTGTCCGAAACTGTTGCATACACACGGTCGGACAAAGTTGTCGGAAAATCCGATCTTTCAGAACGTGATGCCATAATTTCGTTACGATGGGACTACGTTCAGGCTAGTAGCCAATAGCTTTGATGTAGGAATTTGATCTGAGCATGCGTGGCACTTTGTCCGATCGGAATTCTCTACACATGATCGGAGTATGTCCAATCGGAGCAGTTTGGCGGAAAATATTTCCGGCAAGTTGGAAAATTTGGTCCGACGGATATTCCGATGGAAACAGTCCGATGCAGACCACACACAGTCGAAATATCCGACAAAACGCTCCGATCAGACACATTCCGACGGAATCTCCGTCCGCGTGTACAAGGGCTTAGGCCGCGTACACACGGGCGGACTATCCGTCCAACTAAGTCCGTCAGACAATCCGACAGACAGTCCATCCTACTTTTGAATGAACGGACTTGACCACACACGACGAACAGACAGTCCGCTGAAAGCTTGCACGATGACGTGTACGGCACGTACGACGGGACTAGAAATTCGACGTCCAATACACTGCAATGCAACCTTCGGCCGTGTAAATCCTTTCTGAGCATGCGCCATACTTAGCCTGTCGAACTAGCCTACTCACGAGCAGACTGTCCACTGAAACCAAGTTTGGACGGACAATATTAAGGAAATTCCGAAAGTCTTAGTCCGCCAGACTGTCTGCTGAAAAAGTCCGCTGAAGCCCACACACGAGCGGATTGTCCGCTGAAACACGTTTCAGCGGACTAAGTTGGACGGACAATCCTCTCGTGTGTACGCGGCCTTAGAGTTACAGAGGGTTTCGTTGATTGTTGGTTTTGAGGAATGTCAGTGACAATTTACCAATGTACAAAAATGTTGTATTGTTTGCCATTCTTTGCAGGGTAAAGATGAAGGATAGAGTAATAACTCTTGTTTATAAGTATCTTTTTAAGGTCCAGTGAGTTTCTGAAAGTGTATGACATAGAAAGCAGGTGTATGTAGATAGCTGTACACATACATAAATACACACGCCTGAAAGAAGGTAAAAGTATAATAGGCTGTTTCATTGTTATTTTTTTTTGGCACCATTCTAAACCTTGCGTCTCTTCCTCCGGTTTTTAATGAGGAAGAATAAATGGGTGGGGGGGGGGGGGAATAATAAGAATGATAGTTACAAGTTACAAAGTAATAATTCTAACCTTTCTAATTCTAACCAAGTTTGTGACCTAGTAGGATGACATGTTCCACGACTATCTTTCTTTGATGGAATTTGAATCAGCAATCAGCAGTCCAGGTGAAGGAGGCTCCAATCAAAAGACACTAAGAACCTTTTTGTCAGTGGTTCCAGGTATTACAACCCACATGGTAAGCCACACACAGGTTCAGTGACCACAGTCGTTGAAAAGTGAAAAAGGGGTCATTGAGTTCCCACATGTCTGGGTTATCTCCATAAGAGGTTTGTTCAGAAGTCAACCAAAAACAGGGTTGTACTTTCCTCAGCAGCTGTCATCTTTACATTCTCAGCTGACGGGGAAGGTGCAGTCACTGCGACATGAGCTCCAAAAAATCCACCACATGGTTCATGAGTCCCTTCCAGACCCTGACTCGATAACCAGTTCTCATTCTATCCAACCAGATGACTGGGTCATTGTAAAGAAAACAACAGAAGATGGGATTGGAGTCGAGATACCTCAGGCCATTCCAGGTTCAGCTGACCATGCCGACCTCTCTAAAACTTGAAGGATGGATCCACGCCAGCAACTGCAAGAAGCTGCTCAACTACAACAAAGAATGAGGAGTATCTTTTTTATTTATATCTTTAGTTTAGTGTATTTTAGCAAGGGTAACAATGAAAAGCATCCCAACTTATTGTTTAAATTGTATTCTCCAACTAGCTAAGAAAGTGAACAGGACCATTTACTGAATCTACTCTGAATCTCCACCGAGCTTTAGTACCCCAGCGATGACAGCGGTACATGCTATATATGATGTTCAGATTGGTATGAGGAATTTTGAAAAACGAGTAAAGACTCCAAACTGACACTTGTCAAAGGAACTTAATGATACATTTCTAGAGGGTAAAATTAGTTATAGTTTTAACATTAGCTCTGGCTTTTGCCCCTCCCTCAAAAAAACAGTATGGGTATCAAGACAACTGGGTAGCCCAAAAGTGTGTTTCAACTTTAGTTTCTGTAGAGGGGATAACTTTGTAAGGTCCACCACCTGTAAGGAAGGTATAAACGTTAATCTAACCAATCAAACCTCCGGCCTTTTAATAACACCAATAGACCAGATTACATCTGTTGGAAGGAAGATTGTGAAGTTCAGACCATGGGAGCAATCCCCCAGTCTATTCTGTTACTACTCAGTGCACGTGACCATCAGAGTGATTCCCCCTGTGCAACTGACGGGCCCCTATTACCTTTTATGCGGTACTTCAGCTTATAAAGCGATTCCTCCTAATGCAAGAGGTTTATGCATCCTGGTGAAACTTGTCCCAGCATCTTACATTGCAGATGATCATGAGGCTCTGATTGCGTGAGAGAAGGTAAGGACGGCAGGAAGAGCTAGAAGGGAATTGTGCACTAACTCCGACCAGGCCTGGACATTGTTTCCAGCTTGGACGGGGTGGAGGATTGAACTTTTGAAACGATTGAACAACTTCTCTTCTATTGTGGATGGGATGTTCAATAAAACCGTTGAAGCTGTAAGAGAAATATCACAGGAACAACGACAGATCAAGACCCTTCTATTACAGGAGAAGATGGCCCTTGGCATCCAAGTGAGGTTTCTGTGAATTCATAGAAAAAGATTTTTGTTCCTGGATCAAGGATACTAGTGACAAAGTTTAGGCCCATATAGATAAGTTTAGATCCCTGCAAGGCAAAGCCAGAGCTATAGCTAGTGAAGGTTGGAATCCTTTTAAGGGTTTTGGAAACTTTGGGGATTTTTTATTTTCCATCGGATCATGGTTGAAGGAAGTAGGGGTATATATACTCATGTTGTTTTTGTTTCTGTTCCTTCTATATGTTGTGAGGAGGTGCTCCTGTTGCCTGATTGGACGAGTGAACAGAGCCCAAGCAGATGACCACATCTTCCTCGCTCAGATGAGACGCCCCAAATCCCAGCCCGTGCGGCCCCCCCACCCCAAAGCACCTTGTCCCCATGTTGATGAGGACAAGGGCCTCTTCCCGACAACCCTGGCCGTTGGTTGTCGGGGTCTGCGGGCGGGGGGCTTATCGGAATCCGGGAGCCCCCTTTAATAAGGGGGCCCCCGGATACCGGCCCCTGCCCTATGTGAATGAGTATGGGGTACATTGTACCAACCCATGTGACATAAAGCCATGTGACACCGCCCCTTGTCCCTATATAAGTGGCCGCGCAGCATGGGGACAAGGTGCTTTGGGGTGGGGGGGCCGCGTGCCCCCCCCCTCCCCAAGACACCCCCCATGTTGAGGGCACGCGGCCTGGTACGGCTGGGGGGGGGGGCGCTCGCTCGCCCCCCTTTCCTGGCCGGCGTGCTCGGACAAGGGTCTGTTGTGGACTTGGGGTGGACCCCCACGCCGATTTTTTTCGGCGTTGGGGGTTCCCCTTTAAGTCCATACCAGGCAGCGGGGCCAGCGACGTCTCCTTCGCGGGCCCCGCCTACCTGGAGACCCGCTCGAAATGAGCGGACTTTTCTTCGGGCGGGAAAAGTCCGCTCATTTCAAAAGTACGGCGGACTGGCATACACATGGCCGGATTGTCCGCCGAAATGCGAGTACGGCGGGCAGATTGATGTGCAACACGAAATTCTAAGTCCGCCATACTGTCGGGTCAAAAAAGTATGCCGGAGGCTACACACGGGGGGATTGTTTGGCGGACTTGAGTTTGCCGGACTTTTCCACCGGATTGTTTGATCGTGTGTACGCGGCATAAGTGTCTTGAGTGGTTTTGATTAGAATGATTCCATTGTACTGATGGAGCACTGACAAGTTGCCCCAGTGTGAACTGAGCCTAAATGTCACTCTCCGCCATATGTTTAATAACTTCCAGGAATTGATTGCCTGAAAGTTTGGGATTAAATGTAGAATTATTCTTTAACCTGCTATGTTTTAAAGTTTCTTCAATTTCATTACCATTTGTCCCTTTTCCCGTATAATTAGTTTTTATGTTGAGCTCACAAATCTTTGCACATCTATGTAAGCATCAATTTTTTCAATATTTTAATCTGGGTCAAATTCTAATCTTTCTTTCCAATAAAAATTTTTATTGAAGTAAAACTAAAGCTTCATAGTTATACAGACACTCTCTTTTGTATATGACATAACAAGAGATAGGAATTCACAGAAATGCAATACATCTTAGATCTATTGATATTTGGGTGCATTTTTTTTGTTTCAAAGTTATTATAACGAGAGTCAATAACCTATCAGGATTCCATGGTTACATGATCATGTACCAATACTATATAGGTTTCAATGCAATAAAAATGATTCAAAACTTGAAAACTGCTAATATTATAATAGAGGTTTTATTTTATGTAACCTGACAAGGTTACGGAAAATAGATGAAGAAATAATGTACATGAGGGGAAAGGGAAGAAAGAAAGAAAAAAGGATAGAAATAAGATTCATTTCAGACAATCCACAAGGTTACTAAGTATCTATCTGTTCCTTATGCGGTCACCAGAGATGTATATTCTTTAGAGTATTTGAATATAACCCACATTCTACACAGTGTGTTAAATTTCTCTGTAGTTTCGTGAGCTATGGCCCTAGTTTCCTCCTTGCCATACATTTCATGCACATTAAGGAGCAATTCTTTAATAGTGGGCGTTTTTGTGGTTTTCCAATATCAGGGAATTAAGGCTTTCATGGTTGTAAGTAAAAATCTAGTTAATGATCGCTTGTATCTTTTCATTGGGCCATTGGATATATGTAATAGTCAGAAAGCTGCTGTTAATGGAATTGAGGTGTCTGTAATGTGTTTGATAATGTTGCAAACCTTTTGCCAGAATGGGCGTATCAGGTCGCAATCCCACCATATATGTTGCACGGTACCTTTTGCCCCATTGCATCTCCAGCATAAATCTGAAGCCAGTGGAAACCAATTATGGAGTTTGTAAGGCATGTTGTACCAATTCGTCAAAAGTTTATAGGAGGTTTCTTGGATATGTATGTTAATTGAAAAAATTATAATAAAAATAATAAACACAAAACAAAAACAAAATAATAAAAAAATAAAATATAAAGAAACCAATATTGTATGAAAAAAACGTACAACAAATATTCTGCAAATATAAATCGCTGACAATATGCGTAGGGGTATTATGAAGGCCCTACTACACATATAAAGATTATAATATACTTGTTGGTATATTTGCACCTTTAATATCGCAACAAGTATATTATAATCTTTATATGTGTAGTAGGGCCTTCATAATACCCCTACGTATATTGTCAGCGATTTATATTTGCAGAATATTTGTTGTGCTTTTTTTTCATACAATATTGGTTTCTTTATATATTTTTTTTATTTTTATTTTTTTATTATTTTGTTTTTGTTTTGTGTTTATCATTTTTATTATAATTTTTTCATAATTTCATGAGAGATATTGTCACGTAGACATTTTTTATGTCACACTTTCTAATTTCCCACACATTTACACAGATCCTTGTAAATATAAAATGTATTGAACAGCAGGTGAGCCTGCTGCAAGTATAATTAATTAATAGTAGGTGTGCGTCGTTACTATCACCTTTGACATTTATTCATGTTATTCACCTTTTGGGTGAATTTAAATGGTAGTGGCAGCCCCTTTTTCTTACCACTAGGGTCTCATTTTTGTTGTTTGAGTTGTTCATCTTCTTGGTGTAGTTTTATTAATAGTCTAGGGTCCTTAGCGCACCTTTACCCCTTCTCTTTTTTCATGTATGTTAATTGAACATTTGTGCTCAAATACACATGCATGCAGCCATTGATCTTCATTGAATGCAGTATTTAGGGCTTCTTCCCAAAACCTCTTGTGTTTATTTAGTTTGGTGGAGCCTGAGGATTGTAGCCAAGTGTAATCCAAAAAAATATTTTTTTCAGTTTTTTTCAGCCTGTAGACATGCATCTTCAAATGGTGACAAGGGCCTAGTAAAGTGTCATATTCTAATCTTAGGTCAAGTACTCTAAGTTCATCCCCTATGAACTCTCCCACACTGAGATTAAATACTTCTTGGGCCAGAATTCCCTTTTTCTTTTTCCTCTTCCCTCCTCTACACCCTGTTTTTCTCCTTTTTCCACACTTTATGAATCTTGATGTTCCATTCATGGTCCTCCCCTGTTTCTAAAACTCCCTTGGATGGTTTGTCAGTCACTGTTCTCTTACCCCTATGTATTTTGTAAAGTTTCTGTGGTTGTAATTCCAGGGTCTGCCTGGTCTACAGAACCAAAATGATATCTGAGTTTTAAAAATAAAATATGATTATTATAAGAGGGTTTAGTATCCTCAATAATCTGGCAGCTCAAGTGAATATAACACCAATATTTAAAATGACAACGCACCTCATCTACTGTTAAGGAGAATTTATTTTAATAAAAATCAAAGGCACCGGGAGGAACAGAGCAGAGTTTATCAAATGCCATCTTCCAACAAAAATGCCATTAATTGTTTGAATGCCGCTGTAATCTGATTAGTTATCTCAGTGCTGTGGCAGTTTACATAATGTTTATCCTTTGGAAGGTCAGAATATCCTAGTCAATGTCAGAGCAGTCTCTGTATATGGCACATGATGAAATATTGTGCACAGAAGGATCTTTATGTGTTGTTTATCACATCCATTGTTTAAGCAAAGTATTGTGTTCCAGTTTTAAAGTTACACATCAGGGAAATATGATTTTTTTTTGTTTAATTTCAGCCAGGAGACACATGCAATTTCCTGACTATTTCTAAATTTTTAATTTGCATTCAGCTTCTATAATTGGCTGCCCTGCTGGCTGATTCCTTAGACCCCATTCACATAATGCATAGTGGGAATGAGCAGTGTGGCTCACGTATGGGATTTTCACACAATTCTATGTGTTGTGTATTGGGCAGCCCAGTCATATAAACATGCTGCCCTATGAGTTTTTGCTGCAGCAAAGAAGCTCGGGGGCCAAATTTTGGACCCGAGTCAGGAGTGATTTTACAAATGTGTTTTGCAGCGATCTCATGCATCTTGTTGCACGTCAATAGCGGCAAAAATCATACTGCATTTGGGGTGTAATTAATGATGAATGCCACTTAAATGGACATCATGCGTATTGCTGCATTTTGGAATCGTGGGCAAAACTACACAGATTCTTCCCTGGATTTCTAATCGCCCAAGTGTCACAGTGGCCGGTCTCCTTATATTGTGACTCAGGGCTGCTTTTAGAAATCATGGGGGCCCCCTAGAGCCTACCTAACTACACCACCCCAGCCTGGGTGTGGCGGTGTAGATGCCGATGTATGGCCCTGTACATGGCTCCAGCTGCTTAAACAAACCACTTATTAATACAGCCAAATAATTTTTTACAATGTTATTTACTTTTTTTTTAACAGCCTCGTGGGGAGAATAAGAGAATTTGTCTGAGACAGAGAAATAGATTGAAGGCACAGATCTCCAATCCTTTGATGAATTACATATTTACTGGTCCGCTTTCTATCCTGAAACTGATCCCCCATATGTGCCCGCTGTAGCTGATTGCTGGCAAGAGGGGGATGAGAAGAAGCTGGCAGTGCTGTGGGGGTCATGGGGGATCAGAGGTGTGGGGAAAGGAAATGTGGGCAGTAGAGGGGTTGACTGAGTGGGGGGGGGGGGGGGGGGGGGAGACCAATCCTTGAAACTGATCAGCCTGTGGGAGGAAGAGGAGGAGTATCCAGCTGCACTGCAGGGGGGGGGGGGGGGCAGATCTGTGATCAGCAGCTTTTGGAACTGCCTGCACCATAAAGCTGCCTTGCCCCCTGTTGAACTGAAAGGCCCCGGTCCCATACAGGATCCCTGTTGTGACTGAATCCTAACCTACAAAACAGAGGTCAGAGCATTATTTTCCCTTTTGTGTCATTTGCTTGCTCATGGGAGAATCAAATTGCATAAAACTCAGTACAAAATGCTGAGTTCCACTCAGAATGACATTCTATGCTCATAAATCTCACTTCAAGTGGTTGAAGTGGTTTTAAAAGTAAAAGGGCAGAGAATGCATTAAGGTAAAAAAAAATGAAAAAATCTCTGCATCTCCCAACCCCCCACCCCCCCATACTTACCTGAGCCCAATATCAATCCAGCGCCATGCTGGAGAACAGCGACTTTCTCGTCTCTCTCTCTTCCCACTGGAGATCGGGGCAACAGCATCTGTAGATGCATGTCCCCGGCACAGTTCTCTCTCTGTTGTGAGAACATTATTCTATATTTGAATTGAAAACTAGAAACACACTCTTAATTCAGAGATTGTGTTGTCACTGACAGCTGATGACCTCAGACTAATTATCAGGAACAAATCAGCGGGTTTACCAATCATCTTATCGCCATGACTGCTAATTATGGTGATCACTTACAGTATAAAAATTGAAGAAGGTTGGGGGGCGTGGCCTTACCTTGCATGGAGTAGGACGCGTGTCTCCGGAGCTCCGCCGAGGAATCCTGTCTCCCATGCTGATCCTGTGACACCACAGCACCGATACTCACCTAAACACGTCTGGCAGGCGTTCCTCCATTCCGGCACATATGTCTCCCTCGAAATCCCGACAATCGGCGGCGGCGCGGTTGTCACAATACCGCCGACATGTGAGTGAGGAGGGGGAGGAAAATGGCGGCGCAGAGGAGCCGGGAGGGCCGCGTGTGGCGGGAGACACGGACAGGCTTCTTGAAGCCATTACATTGTGCCGCACGTCCCTTACATCCCAAATTGAGGAAGTGCAAACGGACATATCTTTATTGAGGCAGGACTTTCAGAAACTGAGTGACCGGGTAAGGGAGACTGAGACCCGTATCAGTAATATGGAAGACGCTCTCCCACCACTGCAAAATGATGCCGACCACATGCAGAAACAAATAGATCTCCTGATTACTAAACAGGACGAAATGGAAAATCGCATACGCAGATGCAACATCCGATTGATTGGTCTTCCAGAGGGGGCTGAAGGTAAGGACCCCACAACTTTTCTGGAACAATTGCTGATAAGTACCTATGGCCGAGAGTCTTTTTCCCCCATGCTGGCGGTTGAACGCGCGCATCGTATGCCTGCCAGGCCCCCACCTCAGGGTGCACCTCCACGCACCTTTATTGCAAAACTCCTGAATTATAAGGACAGAGACGCTGCCCTCCGCATGGCTCGAGAAAAGGGTAATATTCCTGTGGGCAATATTAAAGTTGCAATCTTCCCTGATTTTTCCGCGGGCGTCCAGAAACGCCGACAGAGTTTCATGGAGGCCAAAAGATTACTACGTGCACAGCAAGTGAAATACTCTATGCTATTCCCAGCACGCCTCAGGGTGGAGGCAGGAGACCGGGCGATCTTCTTTGAACAACCCAGAGAGGTCATAGCATGGCTGGAACGCAGAGGGCCTCAAGATGGAGCTGCCTGAGACCCTTTGGGACGTGTGAGCTAACAACTTTTTTTTCGTTTCTCCCCTGGTGTCCTGGAAATGTGGCAGGTTGCCTGATCTCTATTTGCTGTTCTATTATCGCTAGGGTGCTTGCATCTGAGGCGTATGTTACCTTTATGCCCTTTTCTACTTTGAGATCTGCTAAACTTTCCGATTCTGGGACATTTGCGCCTGCTGATGGTGTCAACGTTAATGGATCAACTTTTTCCCTTTTTTCTTAGTGTCCCTGTTGGGGGACCTTTTCTGCAATACATACCTGTTTGCTTTGTTTCAACAATTTTGGTTTTCCTTTTTTTTTCTATTTCTTCTTTTTTTCTCCCGGAGCAAGGGGAGACATGTTAGGCCTACGGTCGAATTGCACGGTGCAGCGGAACACTGCTCCATTGTCTGCTGGGACTTCTTCTTGTCATGAGGGAGCTGATCACTGGGACTGGACGGCAACTGACACTTTTGCCTATTTACCCGGGTCACCACTGTGTGCTGTTATACAGGGGGCTCTGCTTTGCCTTGCCGTCTGGTACCGGTGGCCGCGACCCTCTTCCAGACTTATTGTTCTAAACCTCTTTATTGATTTAATGAAACTGGTTTTCCCAGGCAGACATGTTTGGTTTTTCAGGGAACATGCCCGCACAAGTTGGGGTTGGTGCAGGGTAGGGTGGGGGGAGGGGGATGGTTTGGTTAGGGTTTCTATGCAGAAGATTACTATAAATATATCGAAGTATGTATCTGAACTAAGTGTTGCTTTTACTGACTGTTTTTTACCACTACTGCCTATGCAGCCCCTGTTTGGGCTTGATCAAACACAACTGTATTGGGGTGCGTTTATAGGAGGACTGTTAGGGGGTAAGCCGACTGTACCTATTACTTTATTTGAATCTTTATGGCATCTATACGGTTTCTTACCTGGAACATGAGGGGCCTGCGCGATAAAATTAGGCGCGCGGCAGCCTTCACGTTCCTCAAAAAGCAAAGGGCGGAAGTGATGGTGCTAGTTGAGACGCATGTGGAGGGGGGATTGCAGATGGCCCTTAAACGTCCTTGGATTGGGTGGGCATTTCATTCCACCTACACGTCTCATTCGAGGGGAGTTTCGGTACTTGTAGCTAAGTCTGTCCAATTTGAACACTGTGAAATTCTTACTGACCCACAGGGCAGGTTTGTTTTTCTACATGCTAAATTGTATGGGGAACCCTACCTTATTATGGCCTTTTATATCCCCCCTCCATTTACCATGACGCTAGTTGTAGAGGGACTGTCTTTTATGTCCAGACATCCGGCGGTTCCTGTTATCTGGCTGGGGGATTTTAACACTACGCTTAACCCTTCCCTGGATAGGCTCAAGCCCCCCGAGTTGATGATGGGGCAAGCTGGGACCACTAGGTTGTCCAGGCTTATAACCACCGTTCATCTTGTGGACACTTGGAGACACAAATTCCCTCACAAGAAGGAGTATTCATGCTTCTCACCCACACATGGTTCTCTCTCCCGTATTGATTTTATACTAATATCTAAGCAACTCACTCCCAGACTCAGGGAAGTATTGTTCTGCCCCAGACTACTTTCGGACCACAGCCCCTACTCTGTAGTGCTTGCCGTACCCCTGGGTAGGCCTCCGCGGGCGTGGCGGCTAAATCCGTTCTGGCTGACATTATTACCCGAAGATGACACTATTGAGGCGGAGTGGATAAAATTTTTTGAGGATAATGACCACACGGCCTCAGTTCCAGCAGTGTGGGATACATTTAAATTACACGCTCGATCAGTGCTGACTGCCCACATCAATAGGCTCAAGGCTGACTCGGCTGCTGTCATTATGGAGGCTGAGGCAGATTTGAGCTCCAGGGAACGCACCTACGCAGATGACCCGTCTACGGCAAACGCTGACGCACTTAGACTACAGTCGAGAGTGGTTTCCCAGCTACACCAAGACAAGGCCCGACAGAAACTTTTTTTTACCAAACAAAAACATTTTGAATCTGGGGAGAGAGCTGGTAAGCTGCTAGCATATCTGGTGCACAGGGAAGACAGGCCCCCGGTCGTTATTTCTTTGCGGGGTCAGGGTGATACAATGATCACGGACCCTTCCGAGGTGACAGCTAGATTTCGAGACTTTTTTGCGGACTTATACACCACTACAGTCTCAGACGACACCGCTCCGATGGACAGCTTTTTGGCGCAGGTTTCTCTCCCCCAAGTTACGGAGGAACAGGTGCAGGCTCTGGAGGCTCCCCTGACCACCGATGAAATAGTGGGTGCTATTGCGGAATTTGCAAAATCCAAGTCACCGGGGTCAGATGGACTTCCCATTGAATTTTATTCCCGATACCAAGACGTGCTGGTGCCTAGGCTTCTCGCCCTCTACGGGAATCTTTTTGATACACTGACATTGCCTCCGTCCATGAGAGAGGCAACGATAGTTTTGATTCCCAAACCTGGAAAAGATCCGGGTTTACCGGAATCATACCGCCCAATCTCCCTATTGCAGGTAGATATTAAGATTTTAGCTAAAATACTCGCTACTAGGTTGAACGGAGTGATCCTTAGCCTGATTCAGGCTGACCAGGCGGGCTTTATGCCGGGGCGGAATACGTCGTTCAATCTACGCAGGCTTTATATAAATCTACAGGCAACACATGAGGCGGTGGGTGAGCGTGTGGTAGTGACACTTGACACAGCTAAGGCATTTGACTCAGTGGAATGGGAGTACTTGTGGAAGTGTCTAGCGGGATACGGCTTTGGCCCGAACTGTATCCGGTGGGTGAGGCTGCTGTATCATCGCCCAACGGCTAGGGTGGTGGCGAATGGGTGGTCTTCCCGGGCGTTTGGCCTTGGTAGGGGTACCAGACAGGGGTGCCCACTGTCCCCGCTACTATATGCCTTGGCTGCTGAACCCTTAGCGGTATCGATTCGTACGGACCCCGCGATTAGGGGACTGACGATGGGTCGACTAACCGAAAAAATCAGTCAATACGCTGATGACACGTTGCTATACCTGGCGGACTCTGGCCCTTCCCTCGCAAAGGCCCTACACATGATAGAGTGGTTTGGTAGCTTTTCCGGTCTCCGTATAAACTGGGAAAAATCCCAAATTTTACCTATTGATAGTTTTCCACAGTCAGAATCTCAGGCCAGCCTGCCTCTTCAGCGAGTTGGCACTATTAAGTATCTGGGGGTATATGTCTCTAGGAATCCAGCAGATTACATTGCACTGAATGTAGAACCATTATTCTCCCTGGTGCGCACCAAGATTCAGGCCTGGTCTCGCCTCCCCCTTGGGGTTTGGGGGCGCGTTAATCTGATTAAAATGGTCCTATTACCTAAACTACTGTATGTGTTGTGGCATGCCCCGGTATATTTGCCACTGAAATATTTTAAATCCCTTGAAAGTCTCCTTAGGCCCTTTGTATGGGGGAATAATAGACACAAGCTTGCTTGGCAGGCTTTGAAAAGCCCAACTGACATGGGGGGCATGGCTCTTCCAGATCTAAATCATTACTATGTTGCCTCACAACTGTCTCAACTTTTTCATGTAGACAAGACTGATAAACAACGTTTTCTCACCCTTCTCTGCCCTACTTGGGCACAAATTGCAGATGATCCGATAGCTGCTATCTCGACGAGGGCGGGGAGCTCTGTTGGGGAGCCAGGTAAACACTCTATGCTTTTTCATTACAGAAGGATTTGGGATCTGGCATCCACTAAACTGAATGTTACATCACCAAATGACTATACCCCACTTTGGCATAACAAACAACTGCCGGAACTTCAAAAGATCCGGGGTGTTCAGTTATGGGTATCGAGGGGAATATACTACCTGCATCACCTGATTCACCAAGGTACTATTAAAACGTTTCACGCGCTGCAGGAGGAATTTGATATTCCAAACACTATGCTATATCAATACCTACAGGTTCAACATGCACTTGGAGCACAGTTTCCGCAGTCATTGCCTCGGCCTGCTCCCAATCCTATTGTCGCCATAGTGAAGGACACTGATCCCAAAAAGCTCATCTCATGCTTTTATGGTATGCTTACGGCCCCCGTCTCGGCGAGACTAGCGTATGCTTTGAAGTCCCGCTGGTAGGGCGATGTAGGTGAACTGACGGATGAGGAGTGGGAGGAGGCTCTGGAGACGTGCAAGTTGGTGTCCCCTAGGCTCCAAGACAGGCTTTCTCAGATTTACATAGTGCATAAAGCATACCTCACCCCCTCAGGACCGCCAAATATAATACGAATCAATCTGTGCTCTGCCCGATGTGTACTCTAGAGACTGGGACGTTCTTCCATCTTATATGGTCTTGCCCCAAACTGCAGGAACTTTGGAAACAAGTAGTGTCATTTCTACATGATGTTATGGGCTCGCCCTTGGCTCTCGACCCCAAACCCTGTCTACTAGGGATATTTCCTGACGTATTAGATAAAATTACTACCACTTTCCTGCAGGAAACCTTGTTTTCTGTTCGAAAAGTGATAGCTAGACAGTGGATGAGGCCCCTTCCACCCCGGGTTGAGGACTGGAAACGGGAAGTTAACTTTACGCTCCCATACAAAAAATTCTTATATAAAAATAGGGGTTGCCCAGCAAAATATCATAGAATATGGGATAAATGGCTGCAGGAGGCTGCCACGTGTGATGAGGGAATTTGATGTAATATTACAGTAAATAATATGTCAATGTTAGGACTTTTCTTGGCAGTGATACATAATGGCTACTGTAATGGAGAATTGTTTCTTATCTATTGTTATGGTTATGACGCAACACCTTTTGAATGTTCGGTGTATGCCACTGTGATTGTAATCTCTGCAATGATGTTCAATAAACATTACCTGTTTAAACGAAAAAAAAAAAAATTGAAGAAGGTTGTTTGCAAAGAAACTTCTCCAGCCTGTAGATTGCACTGCTCCTCTCTCTTGCTCTGTGCATTCACTGTGCAAAAGGAATAGGAGGTATAGTGTATAAAATCATTACAATAAAAAAATAAAAAATAAAGTAAAAAACTTTATGTGAAATAACCTCCCAAAAATAATACAATGAGTCTGGGTTCACATATGAGCATGCAACGGCAACCTCGTTCACTTTTCAGGTCTGATTTCAGCCCGAATTTTTGGCTGAATTCAGACCTGAAATGGACCAAAGGATGCAGAGCCGCTGTGGAAATATGTGAACCGGCTCCATAGAGAGCTGGTCACAATCTCCTGTTGTGTAATTTGGATGCCTGGAAAACCACATTCAATTCACACTAGTGTTAACCCAGCCTGAAACAAAATCTTTATATTTCCTTCATAAACAATGTAAAAATCATTTTGGTAAGCAAACTGGAGGCAGAGTTCATGTCAAGTTAACTAATGCTAAGTAAACTAAGTAAAGTTGCTAAATTCGTTTTTTCTTGAGCTACTCATTATGTTCTGCTCTGACAATAATCACTTTCTATCATAACAAAGAAGCTAACAAGCCTCCATATACTTACTTGCATAGCTATATTTGCTTAGGTCCCATAGAAAAATCTCTTTAACCACTTGCCGATCAGCCACCGCAGTTTTAAGATGGCAGAATGGCACAGCTGGACGAAATAACATTACCTTATATCGCTTCGCCTTTTGGCCACTAGGGGCGTGTGTGCCCACAACGTGTGCCCGGAGCCGATGAGAGTGTCCAAGTGAGCGATGGCCGCCGGGCCCCCACGAACGCTTGTGACAGAGCGAGAACCGGCATCTCTGTGTGTAAACACAAAGATCCCGGTTCTCTCAGGGGAGTAGAGACAACTCGTGTTCGTACTAAGTATGAACACCGATCTCGCTCTCCTCCTAGACAGTTCTATCCCCCACAGTTAGAACACACATAGGGAACACAGTTAACCCCTTGATGGCCCCTAGTGTTAACCCCTTCCCTGCCAGTGACTTTTATACAGTAATCAGTGCATTTTTATAGCACTGATTGCTGTATAATTGTCAGTGGTCCCAAAAATGTGTCAACAGTGTCCAATTTGTCCACCGCAATATCGCAGTCACAATAAAAATCACAGATCGCCGCCATTACTAGTAAAAAATTATTATGATAATACAAATCCCATAAATCTATCCTCTATTTTATAGATGGTATAACTTTTGCCCAAAGCAATCAATATACGCTTATTGCGATTTTTTTTGTACCAACAATATGTAGAAGAATACATAAACTGAGGGAAAAAATTTATTTTTGGATAAAAAAATTTGGATATTTATTATAGCAAAAAGTAATAGATATTGGGGGTTATTTACTAAAGGAAAATCCACTTTGCACTGCAAGTGCACTTGGAAGTGCAGTCACTGTAGATCCGAGGGGGACATGCGAGGAAAATAAAAAACAGCATTTTAGCTTGCACATGATTGGATGATAAAATCAGCAGAGCTTCCACTCATTTCAGATCTACCCCTTAGATTTAGAGCAACTGCACTTCTAAGTGCACTTTCAGTGCAAAGTGGATTTGCCTTTTGTAACTAACCCCCATTGTGTTTTTTTCAAAATTGTCGCTCTTCTTTTGTTTATAGCGCAAAAAATAAAAAATGCAGAGGCAACCACATACCACCAAAAGAAAGCTCTATTTGTGGGAAAAAAGGACGCCAATTTTGTTTGGGTACAGCATCACACGACTGCACAATTGTCAGTTAAAGCGAAAGTGCCGTATCGCAAAAAATAGCCTGGTCATTAAGCAGCCAAATCTTCAGGGGGCTGAAGTGGTTAAAATGCAAGTGGATTTAGGGAGAAAATAAAGTAGTAGTGGTAGTAGTAGTAGTAGTAGTCCAAAAGTCACAATCTGTGCTGCTAAATTGTCAACAACAAGCATTCAGTGTTGACTGTAGCAGATTGCCTCTAGTTCACACAGGGGAGTGAAAGCACTACCACATCATTGGGAGCTGGTGGTGGGAGAGCATGTTCACTCTATTATGGGAAAGGTATCTGAGAGAGAAGAAACTCACAGGATCAACTGGTATTTATTTAATATTTACTTGAAAACAAGAGGAAAAGGGCTTAAGAAGTAGTTTTCATCATAGTGAGACATAATTCATATGTGTATGCAAAAGACTCATTGAATTATTTTGGACATAATTAAGGCGTTACTATACCCACAACAGTAAAATCAGTTGGTATATGCAGTAATGCATGTTTGTTATACTCACTGTGGAACCTAAAGGGTTAATCCTCTGCATTGTGTAAAAAGGCTGTTTGATCCTATCCCCTTGAAAACCCCCCTTTTTCTACTGTCCTCAATCCATCTCCTGATAAAACAGAGCATTGGGAGCAAGCTGCACATGCTTATGTAGTGCCGGCTCCTGAAGAGTACGCGCTATGTGTTTTTGCCATTTAATATTCCTGGAACCGCAATTTGGTTTTGGGTTCAATTGCGCTAAATTTTGGTCTCAGTACCAGTCTAGCTGGATTGCATTATGTTCTGCTTGACCATAGGTGGCGCTGTCATCTCTGGCAGGTGCTAGAACACAGTCCAGTTAGGGGCATTGAGTGCCAGTTCTCTCTCGAGAGCAATGCAGGGTGCCGTGACGAGGCCTTGCTGCTTTCACATGCATTTGCAAATGTGTTCTAACTAAACCCCTGCTTTTAACAGACAGTTAGACAGATTAATTTGGTTGGTCAGCAGACTGGTTGGTGAGTTCAGCTATGGAATTGTCTTTGTTTTATATGTATATGCTGTCCATGGGCTCCTCATTGTGAAGGTCAGTTATGGGTGTGGGCAGTAGCCAGTTTTTTGTTATTTCACAACTCTGACCTTTATGGAAGAGTGACAAGAAGAAAGCAATTTTTGAAAGAAAGCCAAAATGAAGTTCTGTTTGCGAGAAGCCATGTGGAGGACACAGCAAACATGTGGAAAAAGGTGCTTTGGTCAGATGAGACCAAAATTTTACTTTTTGGCCTAAAAGCAAAATGCTATGTGTGGCGGAAAACTAAAATTGCACATCACCTTGAGCACACCATCCCCACTGTAAAACATGGTGGTGGCAGCATCATGTTGGGGGGTTGGTTTTGTTCAGCGGGTACAGGGAAGCTGGTCAGAGTTGATGGGAAGATTGATGGAGCCAAATACAGGGCAATCTTAGAAGAAAACCTGTTAGCCCTTGTACACACGATCAGAGACTCCGACGGAATGTGTCCGATCGGACCGATTGTTCAGATATTCCGACTGTGTGTGGTCTACATCGGACTGTTTCCGTCAGATTATCCGACGGACCAAATTTTCTAACTTGGTAAAATTTTCTGACAAAATGCTCCGATCGGACATACTCCGATCATGTGTAGACAATTCCGATCGGACAAAGTGCCACGCATGCTCAGATCAAATTCCTACACCAAAGCTATTGGCTACTAGCGTGAACGTAGTCCTGTTGTAATTAAATAATGTCATCACGTCAGATTTTCCGACAACTTTGTCCGACCGTGTGTATGCAACAGTTTCAGACAAAATCCTTCAGACAAAATCCGACGGACAAAATCCGACGGATTTGGTTGTCGGAATCTCCGACCGTGTGTACAAGGGCTTAGAGTCTGCAAAAGGCTTGAGACATGGGTGGAGGTTCTCCTTCCGGCAGAACAACAACCATAAATATACAGCCAGAGCTACAATGGAATGGTTTTGATCAAAGCATATTCATGTGTTAGAATAGTCCAGTCAAAGTCCAAACCTAAATCCAATTGAGAATCTGTGGCAAGACTTTAAAATTGCAGTTCACAGACACTCTCCATCCAATCTTATAGAACTTGAGCTATTTTACAAAGAAGAATGTGCAAAAATGTCACTTTCTGGATGTGCAAAGCTGGTAGAGACATCCACAAAAAGACTTGCAGCTGTAATTGCAGTGAAAGGTGGTTCTACAAAGCATTGACTCAGGGGGGCTGAATACAAATGTACACTTATCACATATTTATTTGTAAAAACTTTTGAGAACCATTTATCATTTTCCTTCCACTTTACAATTATGTGCCACTTTGTGTTGGTCTATCACATAAAATCCCCAAAAAATAAATTTACGTTTTTGGTTGTAACATGACAAAAGTTGGAGAATATGACGGGGTATGAATACACGGCACTGTACATATGAAAGGTTGCTACCAGTTCTGTCACAACTAAGATATTGCGTTGAGAAAACAAGCGTCCCTGCTTGTGATTCTGAAAGCGTGATTTACATGTGTCCACTTCAGTGAGCTGCCCTAAGCACGTTTGTGGCTCAAACACCTTTTCTGCTTCTTTTTGGACGAGAAGTTTAACGTGATTTTTAAATGTGTGTTTTGCAGCTATTGCCGAATGATTCTGTCGAGCGGCGAATACGGCAGAATTGCATTGCATTTGGGGTGCCATTAAAATAATGGCATCCAAACACGCATCATGCAATTTGCTGCAATTTGGAATTACAGACAGAATCACAGAGATTTTGCTTGTGATTCCAAATTGCCTAATATGAACAGGGTTTTAAAGGAACATCCTTCACTGACTGTATATAGGCACTATTCATATGCAAGTTTGGTAGGGGACACATTTGATCGCACCAAAACAAAAAAACCTTGCACACCTATATTTACAAGAGAAAAATGAAACTATTTACACAACTTTAGTATGTGAGTTTACATATGCTTTAATGGGTATTTTTACCACCGCGCATTCATTACAGGGCTGAACCATGTTACAAATCAGGAGGGTTCTTGAAATAACCACAATGGATAGCATTATGAAAGATGAGCCGAACCGCCCCCCCCCCCCCCCCCCTCCCAGTTTGGTTCGAACCAGAACTTGCGAACAGGCAGAAAATGTGTATGAACGCGCAGACAAAATCAAAAGTGCTAGTTTTAAAGGCTTACTGTAGTACTTCTGCCAATCAGGCAGTGCTAGTCCCCCCTACCCCCATGGTTCCTGAAATAGTTTTATGCTTATGTGGGGGGATTTGGGAGACCACAGAAAGGAACTAATAATACTATTCAGTTTATGGAAAAATGATTTGGGGACCCATACTGGAGAGTGCCTTGAGAAATACAGAATTACTGGCAAGAACTTCATTTTCAGAAGATTTATATGTCCTAATAAAGATAGAGGAAGCCGTTTCCAAGCCTGTATTTTTTGCGTCAGGTGAGGAACTAGTGGTAGAAGGTTTAATGGTATATAATCCTGTACATTAGCCCTGACCTTTACCCCCAGGTACGTGATGGGGAAAACCCATTGCAGTGGGAGATTGTCCTCATCTACCCTTCGCGCCTTCGGACCCAACGGTAGTATTGAAGATTTGGTCCAATTCACCCGAAGACCCGAGAAGGAGGCAAACTTGTTGAGTATGCGCAAGGCCGCTTGTAGCGATGTTCTCGGGTCTCTGAGGAACAGAAGCAGGTCATCTGCATAGAGAGCAAGGCTCTCCTGTATGGAACCCACCTGAATGGCACCCACTTCCTGAGACTGACGTAATGCTCCATCATATAGGCTCCATCAATAGGGCAAAGAGGAAGGGGGAAAGGGCAGCCCTGTCTAGTTCCCCTTCCCACTGCAAAAAGCTTTGAAGTTAGGAGCCCCAACCGAATTTGCCGTCTGTGGGCCACTGTACAATAAAGTGACCCATAGCCAGAAATTAGGTCCAAAACCCATACTCTCCAATACCTTGAGAGAGTATGTATAATTGGCCTCTATCAGAGAGTCAGCATGAGCGCCCACGCACTCTCTTTCCTTATTTAGGAGTAGTTCCCCTTGTGCATTTTTGTCTCTCCTGGCAGCCTTGATCGCAGAGATGCATTCACCTCTTGTCACCGCTTTAAATGCATCCCAAACTATGGATGGATCAGCCGTATCCACATTGGTTGACCAGTAGGCTGTCATGGAGCCTTGTACCTGTGAGGTAACTTGTTCTTCTTGTAACCAATCCGGTGACAACTTCTAGCCTCTCCACTTCCATCCAATTAGGAGTGCCAGGGTGACAAAAAGTGAGCAGTGATCTGAAGTTCCCCCAGCCAGATATTCTGTCTCTCTAACATACCTTAGCAGCTAAGGGCTGCCAAATGCTAAATCAATTCTTGCAGATGCGTGTTAGAGAGATGAAAATAGGATCTAGCACTGGGATGCCTCCAACAACATAACTCAGTGAGGCCTGACACAGACATCCAGTTACATAAATCCATTGAGGGCAGTCTATTGGTATTGGGGGAATCCAGGGCAGGATCCAAAATGCCATTAAAATCCCCCAGAAATATGGCAGACGGGTTAAGGAAAGGGGCTAGTTTTACCATAAGGTTATAAAGCACTTGTATCTGTATAGGAAGGGGCAAGTATATATTCCCTATCAATATTTTCTGGTAGTGTATATCCAGCACCACAGGCACATATCACCCCCCCCCCCCCCGAGTCAGAGAACACCCGGTGGATCGCGCAAGGGACAGCTTTGCTAATTAGAATGGAGGTTCCTCTAGCATATGTGGAATATGTAGAGTGGCGTGCTCTTTGAATCCAAGCCTTGTGCAGCAGCTGAAATGGCCGTTTACTGATTACCAGGTGTACGGATGGCTAAAGATGGTATAGCCAGAGCTCTCTGCTCACATGTCTGGCGCCGTTCACATCTGGACATGCCCCCCCCAAAATGACATTTCTAAAGGAAAAAAAGTTATTTAAAACTACTGGCGGCTATAATGAATTGTCGATCCGGCAATACACATAAAAGTTCATTGATAAAAATAACGGGGGATTTCCCCACAGGGGAACCCCGAACCAAAATTTAAAAAAAACGTGTGGGAGCCCCCCTAAATTCCATACCAGGCCCTTCAGGTCTGGTATGGATATTAAGGGGAACTCTGCGCCAAAATGTAAAAAAAAAATGACGCGAGGATCCCCCTCAAAATCCATACCAGACCCTTCAGGTCTGGTATGGATTTTAAGGGGAACCCCGCGCCAAAAAAAAAAAAAAAATGGCCACATGCCCTCAACATTGGGAGGGTGCACCTTGTCCCCATGTTGATGGGGAGAAGGGCCTCATCCCCACAATTCTTTCCCGGTGGTTGTGGGGATCTGCAGGTGGGGGGCTTATCGGAATCTGGAAGCCCCCTTTAACAAGGGGACCCCCAGATCCCGCCCCCGTGTGAATTGGTAGTGGGGTACAAATGTACCCCTACCATTTCACCCAAAAAAATAAAAAATGTTAAAAAAGACAAGAGACGGTTTTTGACAATTCCTTTATTAACTTCTTCTTTTCCCACTTCTTCTTCCATTTTCTTCCTTCTGTGTTCTTCTTCTTCCTCCATCTTCTTCTTCCCCCGCTTCTTCCTCTGGTCTTCTTGTCCAGCATCTTCTTCTCCACTTCGTCCCCTGCACGATCTGCCTCAGTGGAAGTCTTCCGCTGTATTACGCTTCTGTTGAGGTGACAGTTCTTATATAACGGGAATATATGGAATATATTGTGAATATTGCATTGGAAATTGTGACATCACGACTTCACCCACCGAACTCCGACAAAGAGACCCACCCACTGATTCCAGAGTTTTGTGGGGCTCCTGCTGCTGAAGGGGTGACATTTGCAAGGTAGGAATACATGCAGGAGGCTTGCATGTATATATACATTAATGCTGTGCCATTAGTTTATACTGGGAGAGTGGTGGGTTTACATCCACTTTAAATCACATTGCTAATTGCATATTGTACTTGTTTGAAGCCTAAATATTGAAATTTGCAGTTACAATTTTAATTTTGGAACTTTTGGAAATGCCAGTAAAAACTTGGCTGTGCCAGTAAATTTTGGGTGTCATGTCAGTAAATTTAAATCTGGTAGGTTGGCAACACTGCTTTGCTCCTTTCATGAACTTCCTATTTAAGCCATTTATTTGTGTTTTCTGTTAGCCAGATTATTGTGCCCTCTCCAGCTGATAACTTGCTCCTTTGCATACCTTCTGTTTTCCATATCCTTGCTACCACTTATTACTTGCCTTGTGGTGTGTTCAGCAACTATGCTTCCACATGATCCTTATCAGATCCTGACCTTTTGGCTACTGTTTGTTCCTTATCTACAGTGGGGATCGAAAGTTTGGGCACCCCAGGTAAAAATGTGTATTAATGTGCATAACAAAGCCAAGGAGAGATGGAAACATCTCCAAATGGCATCAAATTACAGATTAGACATTCTTATAATATGTCAAAAAAGTTAGATTTTATTTCCATCATTTACACTTTCAAAATGACAGAAAACAAAAAAATGGTGTCTGCAAAAGTTTGGGGACCCTGCAGAGTTAATATCTCATACTGCCCCCTTTGGCAAGTATCACAGCTTGTAAAGGCTTTTTGTAGCCAGCCAAGAGTCTTTCAATTCTTGTTTGAGGTATCTTTGCCCATTCTTCCTTACAAAAGTGTTCCAGTTCTTTGAGATTTCTGGGCTGTCTGTCACGCACTGCTCTTTTAAGGTCTATCCATAGATTTTCAATAATGTTGAGGTCAGGAGATTGTGAAGGCCATGGCAAAACCTTCAGTTTACGCCTCTTGATGTAATCCCCGGTGGATTTTGAGGTGTGTTTAGGATCATTATCCATTTGTAGAAGCCATCCTCTCTTTAACTTCAGCTTTTCACAGATGACATCAAGTTACCATCCAAAATTTGCTGAAATTTTATTGAATCCATTTTTCCTTCTACTCATGAAATGTTCCCTGTGCCACTGGCTGCAATACAACCCCAAAGCATGATTGATCCACCCCCATGCTTAACAGTTGGACAGAGGTTCTTTTCACTAAATTCTGTGCCCTTTCTTCTCCAAACGTACCTTTGCTCATTCCGGCCAAAAAGTTATATTTTAACCTCATCGGTCCACAGAACTTGTTTCCAAAATGCCTCAGGCTTGTCTATATGTTCATTTGCAAAGTTCAAACGCTGATTTTTGTGGTGAGGACGTAGAAGAGGTTTTCTTCTGATGACTCTTCCATGAAGACCATATTTGTACAAGTATCTCTTTATAGTGGAATTGCTTTTCTCACAATCCTGCGAGCAGTTCTGTCTGATATTGTTCTTGGTCTTCCAGATCTTGCTTTAACTTTCACTGTTCCTGATGACTGCCATTTCTTAATTACATTCCGAACAGAGGATATTGACATCTGAAAACGCTTTGCTCTATTCTTATAGCCTTCTCCAGCTTTGTGAACGTCAACTATTTTCAGTTTCAGTTTTCTAGACAACTGCTTAGAAGAACCCATGGTGCTGATTGTTGGGGCAAGGTCAGATGAGTCTGGCCATTTAAAACCTTTGAGATTGACATCACCTGGTCTTCCCAGATGATGATTGAGAACAATCCATGGTACTGGCAGGTCTCAGCTTTGCAAAGGGGGCAGTGCATGCTATAAATTCTGCAGGGTGCCCAAACTTTTGCAGATGCCATTTTTTTGGTTTCTGTTATTTTGAAAGTGTAAATGATGGAAATAAAATCTAACTTTTTTTGACATATTATAAGAATGTCTAATCTGTAATTTGATGCCATTTGGAGATTTTTCCATCTTTCCTTAGCTTCGTTATGCACATTAATACACATTTTTACCTGGGGTGCACAAACTTTCAATCCCCACTGTACTTCATCCGCTTCCTGATCCTTCTACTATTTTCCTGATTGGCCAATCCAGGGGGCTGCAACCTGGCTTTAGCATACAGCGAAACCCATCTCCATCATTAGGAGCTGTGGGGAAGACCAACTAGTGCTTAGACCCGACGTCTTACAACTCACGTCTTCCACCAGAAAGATCTGCTTGTGTGCTCATCTAGCTGATTATGGCATGAACCGCTCTACTGCTGCAGCCTCTGACTTCCGAGCCTTTTCCCAGACCATGACAGAAAAAGCACTATACACTATTGTCAAATGCACACTCTATTTTCCCATCAAATCCCATTGACACAGGCCCTTACACACAACATTTCTTGTTTTAGTGGTCCTCAGCTGGCTTAGAATATTATGACTGTTCACAATGTTTTAGATAACCGGTTAAATATATGGCCAATGACTGTACAAGGAAATGCTGTCTGTTGGCCTGTTGGCCTGTGCTACCTACATCTACTGTTCTCATTGGTACATTTGGCTCTACTGCATGCACATTATGTTAATTGCCCACAGCAACGCATTTCCGGATTTGCTAGGCTCTCTAAAACATTTGTCAATTCTTTATTGTTGTCTGTCTCCCCATTGGGGAGATTCACCCTTACCATTTGCTATGGTGACTATTGTAACACTAATGACCCATACACATGGTAGGACTTTCCGATGGAAAATGTACGATTGAACTGTGTTGTCGAAAATTACGATTGTGTGTGGGCTGCATCGGACTTTTTCCATCTGAATTTCCGACACACAAAGTTTGCGAGCTGGATCTAAAATTTTCCGACAACAAAATTAGATTGCTTAAATTCCGATCATGTGTAGACAATTCTGATGGACAAAGTGTCAAGTATGCTCAGAATAAATGACGAGATAAAAGCTATTGGCTACTGCCCTCTTTATAGTTCCGTCGTACGTGTTCTACGTGTCACCGTGTTCTGAGCGATCAGATTTTCCGACAACTTTGTGCGACTGTGTGTATGCTAGACAAGTTTGGGCCAAAATCTGACGGATTTTGTCGTCGGAATGTCCGACTGTGTGTACAGGGCATAAGATGTGAATTGTAGTTAGTAGAGGCAATAAAACATGGTTTGATAGTAAATCCTACACCAAAGAGTTCACAGTAGAGCAGAGATTAAACTGCACGCGCAACACCAAAGGGAGAAGATTGGCAAGCTCAATAAAACAACACTGTGGCAGTTGCACCATGTGACCTTAAGCTGCCTACATCTTAAAATGGCAGCCATTTGTTGTATATCTCATTTTTATAAAAGTGTAGTAAGTGTCATATTAAAAAAGTGTCAACAATATCAATAAAGACTTTTTTTTTACTTCTGCCAGTTCTGTCCCTGTGATGCTTGTGGGGGCGAGGCAGCGGCAGATCCGGGGGCAATGGGGAAATTGCCCCCCCAAGAAAATAGTAAGCGGGTGAGCCAGCGGGTGACTGAGCGGGCCAGCGGGCGAGCGAGCGGACGGGTAGGCTGGTGAGCAGACCGGTGAGTGAGCAGGCCGGTGGGCAGTCAGGCTGGTGAGCGGGCTGGTGTGTGACTGAGCGAGCAGGCAGGTGTTCTGTCAGGAAGCCGCTACCAATCTGAATATTCAACTGAAGTGACATTGCGTCATGGCCATCTTGGTACACCCGCACTCGTCCGTAGTAAGCCTAGAGTGATAAGTCGGCTAGCAGACATCTTTATACACCCATCAGAGTCTTGCTTTTCACAGTTATTTTAAGAGTAATTTTATTTCACTATATAAGCTGAGTTTACTGTTAAAAATAACTGTGAAAAGCAAGACTCCGGTGGGTGTATAAAGATGTTAGCTTGCCAACTTCTAACTCTAGGCTTACTGAGGACATGTGCGGGTGTACCAAGATGGCAACACAATGTCACTTTGGTTGCATATTCTGAAGGGTAGCGGCTTTCTGACATCATTACTCACCGCACGCCCTGCATCACCACAGCTCAGCTTCTGACAGCACACTGCCATCAGTGTGCAGGCGCAGGCAGCAGAGAGAATACATCATCTGTCACTGCCCTCCCTCACTCTGGGACACAGCCACTGGCAAGTGACAATCCGCATCTCGTGGCAGGCGATATTGGCAAGTGACAATCCACATCTGGTGGCAGGGGATATGGCAAGTGACATGGCAAGTGACAATCTGCATCGGGTGGCAGGAGACAATGACAAGTGATAATCCGCATCTGGTGGCAGGGGATGTGGCAAGTGACATGGCAAGTGACAATCTGCATCGGGTGGCAGGAGACAATGACAAGTGATAATCCGCATCTGGTGGCAGGCAACGGTGGCAAGTGACACACTGCATCTGGCGGCAGGCGATGGGAGCAAGTGACACACTCAGGGCTCCCACTGATTCTGCATATATGAATAGTGGCATTCATAAGGTATAGCTCCCAAGTGTCCCTGATTTCAAGGGACTATCCCTGATTTGAAGAAATGTCCCTCTGTCCCTCTTTCCCCCTCATGTGTCCCTCATTTTTATCTGATCCATATAGTTGATATAAAATTAAATTTTTATCTTTCAAAAAGTGTTTTGCAGTGCTAAACCTTTCATTCAGTTCCTAAATTGCTACATTTGTACATTTTAAAAGCCAATATAAAGGAATAGGAAGGTAAAAAAAAGCCCTTGTAGATTTAATTAACCTTTTGTTGGTTAATTCTCCTTTAAGGGGGTGTGGTAGGGGGCGTTTCCTATGCCTACATATATTTGCTAGCAGGTGTCCCTCATTCCCATCTCAGAAAGTTGGGAGGTATGCATACGGGATGAATAATGTTAGGGCTGGTGGAATGGTTTGTGTGTTGAAGGTTATAGCATTGCTCTCTGTGCTTATATCTCTGCACCAAAAACTATCCACAGCATTCTCTCTGTATAAAAACCTAATGCATGACCACAGAGGCCCTTCCAACTGTTATACAACTGTTCAAGCGTATTTTCTCTTATCATTAAAAAATATGAACACCAAGATGAGCAACAAAAATTCAACGCACTAAGCATACACAAACATTACTGCTTTGTAAAGTGGTATACTGCTGTCTCCCTAATCATTGTGCTAAAACAAAAGGTGCTTTTAAAATGATTATAATCACTCTGTGACATGTCAGAATAGAGAGACATAATTGAATTTGTGTGGGTGAAATCTCAGCATGTCAACAAAAGAACAACCAAAATGTTCGCTATCTTAACAAAACACACAAAAAAGACATACAATTTCTTCAGGTTCCTCCTTGTTTCAGAATTACTTTAACTTGTCAGATTAATGTGGGACAATTGTGCATATGAGTTGGGAAAAATGGCAGATGCCATCTGTACCAGAATGTATCCATTTGTAGAGGAGCCCATGCCTTAGATGCTTAAGAGTTTATTTATTTTTTAACAAAAAGTGTACTTGACAGGATCTATAAAATACATGAAATATCTGTCACTAAAAATATTCCATATTCCAGAAACGACCAGATGGCTGACATTTCGTCAAGTTGTTTTACAGTAGAATGAAGGGTCACACTTCTCAAAAAGTGCAAGATAAATATTATGTGCCTATAAATAATTGCACAGATTCTGACACTCTGTGGACTGTAATCTTTGTTGTCATTTCTCAGCAAGAAATCATAGAACTAAAGTTTACAATAACAGCTGAAAAACATGTTTCAAAATGAGAACAGTATACAGGCCAGTGGTGGCCGGTGCTCTATATTTTGGGGAGGGGCGACAAACAAACTACCCGACCCCCCCCTCATCAGGCGGTCAAACCAAGCCACCCCCTCCCCCGTTGCTTGGTTGATCTGCGAACAAACCCCCCCCCCACCCACCAGCCCCGCACTTACTCCATCCAAGTCACGGATTCCCCCTGCATCTCCTTTTCGGCGCCCCCCCTGCTTCTGCTCCTGGCCAATATGGGCACTTCTCCTCTCCACCAATCGGGTCTTGAGACCCAAATCCTGATTGGCTGGGAGGAGAAGCAGGAAGACAATAGCGAATATTAATTCTGTATTGTCACGCAACTGGGTGGGCTTGAGGCGCAGTGCTCTGTCCCCTGAGCCCACCCTTTTTGAAGCAAATTTGAGCCTCAGACTCTGATCACGTGCTTAAAAGAAAAAAATTAGGGGCTGGGTGCATGGATTAGGGGGGCCGCGCCCTTGCGCCCCTGATTCAGCGGCCGTCACTGATACAGGCTACACAGTGCATATATTGAAAGCATAAGAGTGTATACGTAGTAAAGCAAAGAGCAGAATGAAATCTGAAGTAACCCATAGTAGCCACTCAGAAGCCAACTTTCTCTAATATACCTGCTATGAACAAATCAGATTTACTCCTGAACATGGCTTTTAGAATAGTCTTACTGTAGCCAACTGTCTGATGCCCAATGGTAGAAACTGTAATTGGTGATAGACTTTCCTGAGACTCTTTATCAGGCCTTTATCAGCTCTTGTTCCCTTTGGGCAAGTAGGACTACTGGTACTTGGTTGTTCCCAGGTCTTAAAAATTATAGATCCTAGACAGATGGGGCCGAAACTGAATAAGTGAGACAAGGAAGGGTACTTGTAGTCTCCAGGCTGGTCAGAGAGAGGACAGTGGCTAATATTGGAATCCTGGGACAGTCCAAGGTCAGGACAGGTAGCGGACAAGCGTAATGAAGTAGACAGTTCCTGAGGTCAGGGCAGGTAGTGAGCAAGTTTAATCCAGTAAACAGTCTGAGGTCATATTCGGGCACCGAACCAAAAAGAGTGTTCCGGGTACAAAGCAGGGGTCAGCAGAGAGGGATCCCAATGACAGGTAGAACAGCAGGCAGGGCACAACAGGAAGAGAGCTAGGAAGCTCACGCTACAGAGCCCTGGGCTTGTGATGCTTAAATATTGTGCCAGAGTAGGGCAGTCAGGGGCAGGGTAAGTAACCACTGGCCAGTCCAACGGAGGAGGAAGGCTAGGTAGATGAAGCAATCCACTGTCTAACAATGGGGATGTCCAGCACAGACTTGCCGCTGTTAACCAATTACCAAGAGCAGCCGAGTATTGGGGGCAGAGGTATGAGCAAAAGACTTGCTCACATTTGCTCACGCACTTGCTGAACTTGAAGTGACCAAGTAACTGTAGAAAGGAAACATTACCTTTAAACATTTTTTATTGAGCAAACAAACAGTGAATGTAGCATGATAAAAGTACCTTGTCTGGTGTAGTAGGAGACCTAATTTTTTTTCTGCTTCAGGTAAAAAACACTGGTCTTGACTGATTAACTTATCTCTCTGTCCCTCGGTTCTCTCTTCCTATCATCATACACCTTGCACTGAAGCACAACTTATTGGCTCCTCTTGCTGCTTCTCCCTCCCCCAGTCTGAGTTCTGCACTACAGAAACTACAAGAGGCTGATACCAAGTGCAGATATTTGCATTGCTTGTATTAAAAAACATATTTATATAACATACAATATAATATATTATATATAAAATATAACAACAATATATTAATGAATAAAGAGCAGCATTAATAATTGTCTTTTATATCTGCCTGAAGTTTATCTTTTTTTTTTTTTTTTTTTTTAATTTAATTGTTTTTTATTGAAAAAGAAATTTAACTTATACATACATAAATAGAACATGGTTTTGCGTACATAGAGGGGGTATACCAGCCAAAAATACCGAGTTTTTCTTCCAAAGAAACTACTTAACGCCAATGACGTAGTCATATCTGTCCCTCTAATTATTGCTAACGCCCCTGTAGGGCTATCCCCTCCTCCCCCCCATACCCCTGTTCTTCGAACACACGCTGCTAAATCCAAACAAGCTTATTTGGATAGCCAATAACGGAGTGGCGAATCCATTCAGGGACAGAAATAAGGAGCTTCCAGTAGGCTCCCAGACCGCCCCCGACCTGAGACCAATAGGTGCACTCTAGGTCCCATCCTCCACTATCTCATCTAGGGGGAAGCCGATGTCCCTCAACCATGGATTCCATAGCAGCTTGAATTTTTTAAGGTTATTTTGTCTAATATACATTGCCCGTTCGCACCAAATTATAGAATTGATGGCATTTATCCATGCTTGCAGTGCTGGAGGATTCTTTGCCTGCCAATTCATCGCAATTAAGCGTCTGGCCTGGTACAGGCATCTTAATATAGATATTTTTGTTGCAGCAGAGATTCCACCCCTTTCCATAATCCCTAATAGACAAGTCCTAGCTTCAGGTTCTAAGGTGGTGTTAAAAATTCTATTTATTCTGTGCACAATTTCTATCCAGTACCGATATAATTTTGGGCACTTCCATACCATATGGAGCAGATCTCCTGGTGCTCTACATCTAGGGCACTCCCCGTTAGACTTACTGCTTATCCTCCGCATTTTTTTAGGGGTATAGTATGCCCTATATAGGAAGAGCTTATGGGACATACGCTGCGATGGGGAGATAGACACCAAATTCCACTGTGCTAGGATCTCGTCCCATTGTTCCTGCTCAATTGGTCCCAAGTCTTCCTCCCATCCCCTCCTGCTCTTATCCGGTCCTTCTCCATTCAAAACTTTATCCCTAAGTTTTGTATACAAGCTAGAGATCTGGCCCTTTGTTTGTCCTTGCTCGAGGAATCTCTGTAACAAGGGGTTTTTTGTCCTGTGAATGTATCCCATGCCTCACTTGCAAATATATATAAAATGTTTTATTGGAGATGCCGTATTCCTGGCGAAGGTCTTCGAAAGATTTCATAGTGTTCCCCTGATAGAGATGCACCAGTCTTCTAATCCCCCTCCTCTCCCACTCCTGGGACCGGGCTATACAGTTTAGTTCGGCCAGTTCTCCGTTGTTCCATAGGGGGGTATACTCAGTTACCCCCCCATAGGCCAAGAGTTGCATAGCTATCTGCCATACTTTCCTCGCCAAGGCATTGGTGGGGCATTTACAAGCGAATGAATTAGCCTTCAGAACTTCAACTAGGGTTCTATGATATGCATTATTAATCATCAATTTATGATTTGGACAGCCACCCTCTTCCAGTCCAGCCCCAGTCAAATGCTGGAGCTGGGCTGATAGAAAGTATGTTCTTAAATGTGGCAACGCTACTCCTCCCTTTTCCACCGGGAGCTGCAGCGTCCGCAGCCGAATCCGAGGCTGTCGCTTTTTCCATATTAATTCTCGAATTAATCCCTCCAGTCTGTTAAACCATTTCTGGTTAATCCAGACTGGGGAATTGTGGAGGATATATAGGATCTGTGGCTGCCAAATCATTTTTACTAAATTACAACGCCCCGCCACCGACAGGGGAAGGCGACACCAGCTATTAACCTTCTGTTTCAGCTTTGCCAATAATGGTGCCAGATTCTCCTCAACATACCGGTCTATCTCTCTGGGAATCCAGACACCCAAGTATTTCAGCTTGGGTACCACTTCTAGTCCCTCAACTATAGACGATGTTTGGTCTTCAAACTCCGATAGTGGCATAAGGGCTGATTTACTCCAATTGATGACCAAGCCTGATTGCTGCCCAAATTCATCCATCAGCCATACTACCCTATTCAGAGTGAAGCGCACATCGTCAAGGAAAAACAAGACGTCATCTGCAAACAAAGCCAGATTCTCCTCCTCTAGTCCGCGCCGGAATCCCCGGATGTCCGAGCGTGTTCTCGCCATCACAGCCAGGGGTTCCATAGATAGCACGAACAGGAGGGGAGACAGCGGGCATCCCTGTCTTGTACCTCTTTCTAGGTAGAACACTTCAGAAAATAGGGTCCCCATTTTAATCTTGGCCCTGGGTCCCCTGTATAGTAGTTTTACCCACTGGATGAATTGGGGGCCAAAGCCGAAACGTTCTAATACACCCCAGAGGTAGTCCCACTCCAGGCTGTCGAAAGCCTTGGTGGCATCCAATGCTAGTATGGCACCTGGGTTGTCACTATCTCTAGGTATTTGTAGGTTTAGAAAAACCCTTCTAATATTAGTATTAGTTGTTCTGCCTGGGACAAACCCAGACTGGTCTGGATGTATTAATTTATGTATACAACTATTTAACCGAATTGCTAGGGCCTTGGCTAGAATTTTTATATCTGAGCATAGCAGAGATATCGGCCGGTATGACGAGACCTCATGTTGGTCCTTCCCCTCTTTAAGGATTAAGGTGATATTAGCCTCGCTCATTGAAGCGGGGAGTTCCCCCGCCTCTAGTGCATAGTTTAACGTTTCCAGTAGTGCCGGGATCAGCTGTTCGCTGTATCGCTTATAAATTTCCACTGGAAGGCCATCGGGACCAGGAGATTTACAATTGGGCATACTATTCATTGCACCTTTTAGTTCTTCCAAAGTAAGTGGTAGATCTAGATTCAATTTATCCTGGTCTGAAAGCACGGGAATATCTGTTTGCTGCAAAAAGTTAGTGTCCAGACCCTCCCGTCCCTGTGTGGTTGATTTATATAAGGTTCTGTAATAATCACCCAGCACCTTCATAACCTCGGAGGGCCTAGAGACAAGGTCACCCTTCTGTGTTTTAATTGCCTGTATTCCTGTGGGGGGGCTATTGGTACGAGTCAATAGAGAAAGAGCTCGACCCACCTTCTCCCCTTCGCCAAAATAATATTGGCGTTGGAAAATGCGTTGATTTTCTACCCTTTTTAGAAGTGCCATTTTATATATCTGTTGGCTATCCTCCCAAATCTGTTGTTTCCCCGGCGATGGATCCTCCACAAACTCTCTCTCAGCCTCAATAACATCATTTCGGATTTTCCCCTCTTGGTCTCGGGATTCCCGTTTTGTACTTGCAATATTCTGTATGAGTATTCCTCTAAGAAAGGCTTTTAGGGAATCCCAAACCACTCCAGATGCCGCTGTCCCCCTGTTAGTCTGGAGAAATTCCCCTATTTGATCTCCTAAAAGGTTGGATCTATCAATTAGTTCCAGCCAAGCGGGGTTTATTCTCCATTCTCTCAGTGGGGCGCACTCTCCCGTGTTCAAAGTTATAGCCAAAGGGGAATGGTCTGAGATCCCCCGTACCCCGTATTCTATGTCTACCACCACTCCCACTGCCTCATTGTTCCCCAAGCCCATGTCTATTCTTGATAGCGTCTGATGGGTACTGGAGAAACAGGAATACTGCCTATCCTGGGGGTGTCGCATACGCCAGATGTCTCTTAAACCAACTTCCATAAGAAGTTCGTGTAATTGACCTGTTCTATTCCCAGTTGGACAAGGGAATTTATCTAGGCGTTTATCTATAGTTTCATTGAAATCCCCAGCAATTATCCATGGGACACCCATTTTACCCAGGCTGAACATGAGAAATTTATCCATAACCTCTAATTTGAAAGGAGGGGGTATATAGATATTTGCTAGAATACATTCTTGCCCAGCCACCTGACAGTGCAAGAAAACAAATCTCCCCTCCCCATCTATCTGGGACTCTTTACATAAAAAATCCGTGCCCTTCCATACCAACACGCTCACGCCGCGGGAGTACGATGAATAAAAGGAGTGGTAGTATGCCTGGAATTTCCGATCATGGAGCAGAGGGGCCGTAGTTGGAGTCAGATGGGTTTCCTGCAAAAAGAGTAAACCAGGTCCTCTTCCTTCCAGCTCCAACATCACAGACCTCCGTTTCTTAGGGTCTCCCAAGCCCCTCACGTTCCACGAGGTTATATTCCACCTACCCATCGACTCCAATGATATTCCTCCCACTCATCAACTCCAGTGGTTAATGTGCCCATGAAGGGGAGGGGGTAAGGGGAGAGGGAACCGCTTCCTCTCCCCGTCGCCACTCCCCTTCTCAACCTGCCCCTCATCGCTGCCCCGTTACTCACAGCGTGTGTTCGAAGACTCCCCTCCCTCCCGCCCCCCACCCAACCCTGCCCATCTGAGCCACCCTTAGGGGTCTCAATTGTAGCCGGTATAATCATACCCCATTCAAAAGTGTCCGAGCTCACCATCCCCCCACCTGATCTTATCACTCCCCATCAAAATTCTTATAGGGTGGGATCATAATCCCTCCATAGCACCCATCATGCCCTACCGAAAAAAAAAAAAAAAAAAAAAAGGGGGAAAAAGAAAGAAAAAAAGAAGCTTATATATAGATCCCCCCCCCCAACCCACCCCCCAAATCCCACGCTCCCAACTCAACTATAAAGTCTCATTACCCCTTCTAGTGTAGAATTGTGTGTGCTATTTTTTCGCCATATGGCATCACAGTGTTCTATATCCATAGTACTATACCTCAACTTTAATCATTTAATTTTTCCCCCACCCTGCTCGAGCAGCGGGCGGCAACAATTTAACCCCCCGTCCCTTTACCAAGATGGGTTCACAAATAAAATTATTTCCAATAGCATACCTACATAAAATTATATTCTCTCATACAACCCCCCCTCCAACCCCCACACCCCCACCTTCCCACCGTGTCTATAACCGTGTCTTTATACACAATACAACTCATCTTATAGTACTCAATTTCTCGTAATGCAAAAAAGGAAAGAAAAAAAAAGGGGGGGATGTATCCTCTTCCTTTTTACTCCTCCCCCTCCCTCAGCCCCCACCTCCCAACTCTTCCATAACACCTCGTTTACTGCTTCAAATATGAAATTATATAGGCTGTTAATTTACTTTGTGATATCGCAGTGCTCTATACTCCATAGTATTTTACCCCATTACTAATCAATTTATCATATCGTTTTGCCCATCTCACCAAAGCAACCAGTTGTAGCATTAAGGCTCCCCAATCCTTCAGCGAGATGGGTACATAAACAAAATTATTTTCAAAAATACATATACAAAAATTTACATTCCCCCTTACAACCCCCCCCCCCCAACCCCCACACCCCCCTCTTCCCGCCTCTCCAGAAAAAACAACCTCTCCTCCCCCCCCCCCCCCCCCCCCCAATAACCAAAAATAAAAAAAAAAAAGGCTAATACAGGCCGACTCTAAGTATCATTAAAGGGCCTCTTTGTGTTCCTCCAGCCAGTTCACGGCCTCCTGCGGGGAGTTGAAGAAAATTGTTGAGCCCAAAGCAGACACTCGGAGTCGGGCTGGATACAATAGGGCATACATTATCTTATGCGATTTCAGGGTGCGTTTAACAGGATTAAACTCCGCTCTCAGTTTCTGTAAGTCCGGTGAAAAATCTGGATAGAATGACACCCTAGTCTCCTTGTAGAAGATGTCTCCCAATCCCCTAACCCTCCGCATCAAGATCACTCGATCGTTATAATTGATAAATTTCAATATCATTGGCCTACAGCGTCCCTCCGAGAAGTGGGATCTAGGAGGAACTCTGTAGGCTCTTTCGATGCTGGAGGGCGAGGAGAAGGAGACATCTCCCAGTAATTCCTTAAACCAATTTCCCAAAAAAATTACGGGGTCTGGGCCCTCGCTTCCCTCTGGCAAGCCAATTAGTCGCACATTGTTCCTGCGGTTCTTATTGTCCATGTCGTTAATTTTGGATGCCTGTGCGACAATTTGTTTCTGAAGAGTAGCTATTTTTTCCTGGAGGGGAGATAATTCATCTTCCACCGTGCTTAATCTTCCCTCTAGGGCGTCTATTCTGTCGATGGTATTGCTTAATTGTTGACTCATAGCGTGCAGTTCATTTTGGATATTACTCAGTTGACTGTCCAGCCCAGAAATAGAATTCTTACAATCATTAACCGCCAGCAGTATCTCTCGTAAAGTCGGTTCCCCACCACCCCCCAGGTTTTTGGGCCGTACTACTGTCCTCCTGGGATGGCTCACCTACCCCACCTCCCGGCAGTGGGGTACCAGGATCCAGTGAGGGGCGACCTGCACTCCTTCTGTCCCCCACTGGCCCCTGCGTTTTAAATTGACCTGGTGGATGGTGTTGAACTTTCCTGCCTGGGGAAGTTACATGAGCAAAGCGCTCGAGTTTCAAGGCCGCAGAGGCTTGATTTAGCTTTTCTTTGGCAGCACGTGTTTTTTGATTTCCCTCTCCATGGGATGTATCTTCTACCGCTCTTTTGCTAAGCATGGTAAAGTCCACGTAGAGGAGTCACCAAACCAGCGGAAGGTAGTAATAAAGCAGTTTGTATCGCTAAATCAATTCTCCCAGCAAAAAGGCCCGATTTTTTAGCAAAAGGACCTTGAGGGGGGCCAGCCAATTCACCAAGCGCGCGGCACCTGAATCCTACATTAAATATATTTATGGGGTAAACTTGCTTCAGCCAGCGATTATCAGAAGTAGAGCAGATAGGGAGAGGCAAACATTAAGAAGTAACCAAGTCTCTACTACACAGGTTCTTAACTTTCGTCCCGCTAAGTTATATAGCGTTTCTCACCACACTGCAACCAAAGTTCTTTCATCCATAGAGCTGGCGGATGTCTCCGGGAGGTTTGCTCGTCCGAGGCTATTGTAGTGCTCTCTCCGCGTGTCCTCGTGCGGCGTTGTAAGCGTTCGTCTATCCTCGGATCTCCGACCGGGCTCCCGTGGTAGCGAAACCTAGCGCGGAGTCCTCCTCGGGTTCTTTCAACGATCTCCGTCAGTGCTGGGCAGCCGTCGTGATAACGCACGCTCCAAGTCAAGCATTCGTTACGGAGCTACGATAGAGGGAGCCAGGGAGCGGCAGCTGTATCCACCAGCGAGCTGCGTTCCTCGCATCGCAGGGCGGAGGCTAGGAGCTCGGACACACTCGCACTCCTGCTCACTCACTCACGCCCATCTCCATCCGGCCACACCCCGGTCCTAGAATGTCCAATCCCTCCCGCCTGAAGTTTATCTTTAACCCAGTCCATGGGGAAGAGATAATATAATTTTTTCTAAGAAATAATATAAGCTTGGGGGGCTGAGGTAACTCCTAAACCTTGTGGACAGTAGGGATGAGCTTTGAGTTTGAGTCGAAATCATGTTCAACTCGAACATTGCCTGTTTGCCTGTTCACCAAACAGTGAACAATTTGGGGTGTTAGCGGCAAATTCGAAAAGCCACGGAACACCCTGTAAAAGTCTATGGGAGAAATCTAAAGTGCTAATTGTAAAGGCTTATGTGCAAGTTATTGTCATAAAAAGTGTTTGGGGACCTGGATCCTGCCTCAGGGGACATGTATCAATGCAAAAAAAAGTTTTAGAAACGGACATTTTTTCAGGAGCAGTGATTTTAATAATGCTTTAAGTGAAACATTAAAAGTGTAATAGGGGGTGCATGTTTCCCGTGCTTAAAACTGTCCCTGCACAAAGTGTAATTTCTGCAGGAAAAAAAGTAATTTAAAAGCACTCGCGGCTATAATGAATTGTCGGCTCCCCGTAATACAGAGAACAGTCATTGAAAGTCATTGATAAAAAAATGCATGGGGTTCCCCCCAAATTCAATTACCAGGTCCTTCAGCAACTGCACTAGGGGTGTGTCAGGGCTGGCTTAGCCCTTCCTCCTCTGGGCTGGCCGCTCAGCTGTCGGCTAATTGGCAGCTCTCTTCTCTTTCCACAATGTTTGTCGTGTACTTCAGAAACTAACAGAGAACAATCTCTATTGTAAACTGGAGAAGTGCAAGTTCCATCGTGAACAGGTTACATTCCTGGGCTATGTCATTTCCACTGCTGGTTTTTTGATGGACCCACCAGAGAAATTGTCGGCAATCCTACAGTTGCCTCGACCCGTGGGTTTACGTCCTCTGCAGCGTTTCCTGGGCTTTGCCAACTACTATCGGCAGTTTATTCGTAACTTCTCGTCTGGTCAAGCCTCTGACTGATATGGATACAGAAAGGACGGTAACACACAGAGTTGGTCTCCGGAGTCCATTAAGGCCTTTGAGACTCTCAAGGCTGCCTTTGTTTCTGCTCCTGTGTTGGCACATCCTGATCTTACGTTGCCTTCTATCCTAGAAGTTGATGCTTCTGAGACTGGAGTTGGCGCCCTTCTGTCTCAACGTCCTAACTCTGAGAGCACTATGCATCCGTGTGGCTACTTTTCCAAGAAATTGTCACCTACTGAGTGCAATTATGAGATTGGTGACAGAGAGCTGTTGGCGATCATTTTAGCCCTGAAAGAATGGAGATATCTCCTTGAAGGTACCACTGTGCCCGTTCTTATTCTTACTGACCATAAGAATCTTACATTCTTGTCTGAAGCTAAGCGACTCTCTCCCAGAAGGGCGCGATGGGCTCTTTTCTTGTCGAGCTTTAATTACATTGTCTCATTCTTACCCGGTACTAAGAATGTAAGGGCTGATGCCTTGTCAGGACAATTTTCCTCCACTTCCAAGTCAGAGTCGGTTCCGGCTCCTATGATTCCTCCTGATCGTATCTTGACTATGGTTTGCACCAGTCTTACTTCTCCTTTGGGTGACAAAATTCTTGCTGCTCAGGTCCATGCTCCTCCTGATATACCTTGTGACCGCTGCTTTGTCCCAGAGAGTCTCCGTACTGCAGTGCTCCAGACTTACCATTCTCCCAAGGCAGCTGGCCATCCTGGGAAGAATCAACTCATTTGGGCCATCTCCCAAAAATTCTGGTGGCCTAGTCTACGGGCTGATGTTACTGCCTTCATAGCTGCCTGTCCCATGCGCAGAGTAAGACTCCACGACACCTTCCAGTGGGCCTCCTACAACCCATACCCAATGGAGAAAGGCCCTGGGCTCACCTGTCTATGGATTTCATTGTGGAATTGCCCAACTCCCAAGGCAACACTGTTATCCTTATGGTGGTTGACAGGTTCTCAAAGATGTGTCATTGTATTCCACTTAAGAAGTTGCCCACCTCTAAGGAACAGGCTTCCATTTTTGCCCGGGAGACCTTTCGCTTACATGGGCTACCCAAGGTGATTGTCTTGGATAGGGGCAGCCAGTTTGTCTCCCGGTTCTGGTGAGCCTTTTGTGCACAGTTGGGAATCCAGCTTGCGTTCTCTTCTGCGTATCACCCGCAGTCTAATGGGGCTGCAGAACGAGCCAATCAGTCCTTGGAGCAATTCCTACTTTGCTATATTTCTGACCATCATAACTGGTCTGACCTATTACCTTGGGCAGAGTTTGCTCACAACAGTGCCTTGAATTCTGCCTCCCGATTGTCTCCATTTATGGCAAATTATGGTTTCCAACCTTCCATGTTGCCTGACTCATTTGTTTCGCAGAGTATTCCTGCATTAGAGGAGCATCTCCGTAGTCTTCGTTCCACTTGGGTACAAGTCCAGGAGGCTTTGCGTCTTGCTAATGATAGGTACAGACTCCATGCTGACTGCAGACGCCTACCTGCACCTTCCTACCGGATTGGAGACAGGGTCTGGCTGTCATCTTGCAACCTCCGGCTTCGTATTCCATCACTGAAGTTTGCACCTCGGTTTATTGGGCCTTTCCGTATCCTTCGCAGGTTTAACCCAGTAGCTTACACGTTGGACCTTCCTCATAGTATGCGCATCTCAAATGTGTTTCATGTCTCCTTATTGAAACTGTTGGTCTGTAACCGATTTACCACCTCGGTGCCACGTCCTCACCCTATTCTGGTTGAGAGCTATGAGGAGTATGAGGTACAATCCATTGTTGACTCCTGTAGGTTCCGTGGGCACATACAGTACCTGGTGCATTGGAAGGGTTTCATCCTCTGACGTACATGCCCCTGTCCTCCTCCGCGAGTTCCATAGATGGTTTCCCCTCAAGCCCGGTGGCCCTCCGAGGGAGAGGAGTCATTGAGGAGGGGGTACTGTCAGGGCTATCTTAGCCCTTCCTCCTCCTGGCTGGCCAATCAGCTGTCAGCTAATTGGCAGCTCTCTTCTCTTTCCACAGTTACCAGCTGTTCCCGATGATGCTCGCCTGACCTGCCTATTTAAAGCCTTCCAGCTCACTTTTTCCTTTGCCTTAGCGTGGTCACATCACAAGGAAGCATCTCCTGCTGTTTGTTTCAAGACTGGATTGCTGACATCCCACCTGACTTCTTGTCCTGCTTGCGGTTGCTTTCCTTGGATCTCTGACTTCTGGCCTGGCTGATTACCCGATCTGGTTAATGAACTTTGGACTGGCTGACTACCCGATCTGGCTACTGGACTCTTGCTATGCTTGACTACACTTTTTTCTATTTACCTTTTATTTTTTATTAATAAACAACTGTGATTTGATTGTACTTCTGTCTCAGTCTGTTTCATGGTTTCTGACAGGGTGCATGGTACTGTGTACACCAACAGAAGTGTAATAACAACTATATATATATATATATATATTGTACAGGACGCCGTGGCTGGGTCCTGGAAGGACGCTATATTTCCCCTCTGTTTGGGTTGTGGTCTTTTTAAATGAATAAAATTGATTAACCCGCCTGTTAAGGGAGTGCCTTTAAAAAACAAGACAGGAAGTGGTAGGTGGGTGTGGAGGAGTGGAGAACACATGGTGGATGGTGTTTGTTTGGGTTGCAGCAGCTGAAGTGGACAGCAGTGTCCTGTTTGGAAGGCTCCTGGCAGGGGAAGCTACCTGCCATCAAGATCAAGCTCTGTTTCTGATAAAGACTGCTGTTCTGGACTTTGCAAGTCGGTGAGACTACAAACCTTTTTCCTTTTGTTTTTGGCTGCTGTAAAGCGATTTAAGTTTAATAAACCCTTTGTTGTGTGCAAAGCCTGTGTCCTGCGATCTACCTGGTCCCCCGAACATTACAAGTGGTGGAGAACGCGGGCAGGACAAAGTAACAGGCGTTTTTTCTTGCTATTTTTTTTTTTTTTTTTGCATGGGATTTGAACTGACATTTAAAGGGACAGTACAGTGAATTTATGTCCTGGGTTAAAGCTGCACAGCTGTTGAAAGCTGAAACAATGGAGGAGCTAATTAAACAGCTGTCCTTAGCTAATATACAAGCGCAGACTCGCCATGAGGAAGCTAATCAGTGCTTAGCAACCCAGCTAGAGGTACAAAAAACGCACCACAACGAGTTGGTGGCCCAGTTAGCAGCCCAGCTAGGACCCAACAAGAGGTTATGCAGGCTCAGATGGCGGCCTTAAAAGAAGCAGTGCAGCAGCTTTCTCAGGGCCGTGAACAAGTGGCCGTTGCCCCTGGCAACCAGGTGACCATAAGGGCAAGCCATTTTTTGCAGAAGTTGTCCCTGAGTGATGACGTAGAGGCGTTTCTGGCAACATTTGAGAGGACGGCAGAGAGAGAAGGGTGGCCCCAGGACCAGTGGGCCGGCTTAATTGCTCCTTTCCTCACCGGAGATTCTCAAAAAGCCTATTTTGACCTACCACCAGAAGATGCTAAAAATTATCAAAAACTAAAGGCAGAAATACTGGCTCGGTTGGGGGTGACTACGGCCGTTCGGGCCCAACGAGTGCACCAATGGAAGTATCGTTCAAACCGGCCACCGCGATCTCAAATGCATGACCTGGTGCAACTAGTAAAAAAATGGCTGCAGCCCGAAGTGTTGTCTGGCCCCCAAATTGTGGAGCGGGTCGTGCTGGACCGATACTTAAGGTCACTGCCAGATGACCTTCAACGGTGGGTCAGCCATGGAGACCCCAAAACCGCGAACTGCCTTGTTGAGATGGTGGAACGATATACGGTGGTGGAGGATCTGCTTGGCCCCACCAAGCGTCAAGGGCCCAGTCTGCCACGGCCCTTCCGACCAACTGCCGCCCTTCGAAAGGATGTCCCCAGGAGCCCTGGAACCAACACCTCGGAAGGCCAAGAGTCACACCCGTTACCCCCTCAGTGACCTGTTCCTGATCGGAGAGGAGGGGATGTACAATGTTGGCGATGTCATGCCTGGGGCCATACCCGGGCCCACTGCCCATTGCAGGAAGAACCCATGGAATGCGGGGTTCTTCGGAGGGAGTCTTTTTATGCCCATAAAGCGTGTACAACACATCTTGACCTTGGAGAGGGGAAGTTTGAGTGTGAAGTCCAAGTGAACCACCACCCTGCACAGGCTTTGCTGGACTCTGGAAGCATGGTAACCCTGGTTCACCCTAGAGTAATTGGGAAGATTGGTCCGGTAAGCAAAATTTTGCGGGTTGTGTGCATTCATGGGGACACTAGAGAGTACCCTCTCATCTCGGCGTCCATCTCCACAGCATGTGGCACTAGTACTCAAGAGGTGGGGGTGGTAAAAAACTTGGTACATGACGTTATCATAGGACGTGACTGTCCGTTATTTGCAAAACTTTGGAGACAAGGAGAACTATCTGAAAGGTCCAGAGACTGGGAAGAAACTAGTCCCTCTGTTCCTGTTGTTGAGGGTAATAACCCTGAGATGCCACATGTTCGTAATATGGACGCAGTTGATAAAAACGCCAAGACTTTGGTTAATAATGATGAAAATAGTGCTGATACTGTTAAGGATGTCAATATGTGGGGGTCTTAGACCTACCTGAACACTGAGGGGGGGGAACCTTCCCCGCTCCAGGTAATGCTGGGGGAAGAGGATGAGGAAATGGCCTCTACCCCTGACTTGCCAGATTTGGGTGTTCCCCAGGGGGCATTTGGTACTGCCCAGATGCAGGACCCCACTTTGGCCAGGGCACGGGAACAGGTTGTAGTAATAAATGGGGAGCCCCAAGAGCCAGGTGCTAATGAGCGGTGGCCACATTTTTCAATATGTAATGAATTGCTTTATCGGGTTACTAAAGTGAGAGAAAATGTGGTAGAACAATTATTGGTACCCCAACAGTATAGACGCAAGGTCCTGGACCTGGCCCATGATGATGTGTTAGGGGGACACCTGGGAGTTGAAAAGACGGAGGCACGGATCGCAGACCGGTTTTACTGGCCAGGCTTGAAAGCAGAGGTAAGGAGATACTGTACCTCTTGTCCCACCTGTCAGTTGACCGCTCCAGCGACCCATTTCCGGAGCCCGTTGGTCCCTCTGCCCATAATTGAGGTCCCATTCGAGAGGATAGCCATGGATATAGTGGGTCCCTTGGTAAAGTCGGCTCGAGGTCATTCTTACATACTGTTGATCCTCGACTATGCCACTCGATATCCTGAGGCGCTACCCCTACGGAATACCTCCTCTAAGGCCGCGTACACACGCGCGGACTGTTCGCCCAACTTTGTCCGCTGAACAGTGTTTGGGCGGACAGTCTGCTCGTGTGTGGGCTTTCAGCGGACAGTTTCAGCGGACAGTTTGACGAACAAGGTTTTTCGGAAATTCCGTAAAACTGTCCGCTGAAACCTTGTTTGAGCGAACAGTCCGCCCGTGTGTAGGCTTGTTCGTCAAACTAAGTTCCGCGCATGCTCAGAAAGGATTTACACGCCGAAAGTTATAATGCAGTGTATAGGACGTCGTATTTTTCGTCCCGTCGTACGTGCCGTTCACGTCATCGCGCACGGTTTCAGCAAACAGTTCGTTCGTCGTGTGTGGGCATGTCCGTCCATGCTAATTTTGAGCGGACTGTTTGCCGAAACTGTTTGACGGACAAAGTTGGGCAAACAGTCCCCGCGTGTGTACGCGGCCTAAGGCTATTGCACGGGAGTTATTCCAGTTGTTTACACGGACAGGTTTTCCCAAGAAAATTCTCACAGACCAGGGCACCCCGTTTATGTCGAAGGTTATGGCTGATGTATGCAAACTGTTCCGGATTAAACAGCTGCGCACATCGGTCTACCATCCCCAAACAGATGGATTGGTAGAACGTTTTAATAAGACCCTTAAGTCTATGCTCAAGAGAGTGGTACAAAGGGATGGGAAAGACTGGGACTGCCTGTTACCAGCTCTCCTATTTGCTATCCGAGAAGTGCCCCAGGCCTCCACTGGGTTTTCGCCCTTTGAATTGGTATATGGGCGGAGACCTCGTGGATTACTGGACTTTGTTAAAGAAGAATGGGAAAGTGAACCAATTCAGCATAAAAGTGTTCTTGAATATGTCTCTCAAATGCAGGAGAGGATCCGAACGGTGATGCCGCTAGTTAAGGAACACTTACAAAAAGCCCAGGAGGCTCAACGACGGGTCTATAATAGGGCAGCCAAAATTAGGAACTTCCAAGTGGGGGATCGAGTAGCAGTGTTGATTCCCACTGTGGAAAGTAAGTTCTTGGCCAGATGGCAAGGCCCTTTCGAGGTTGTAGAAAAAGTGGGAGAGGTAAATTATAGAGTCCACCAGCCAGGCAAGAGGAAACCCTTCCAGATATATCATGTAAACTTGCTAAAGCCCTGGACAGACAGGGAACCAGTGACCTCCCTGGCTAGTACAAAACTTGAGCCTCGGGTTGGGGTGGAGAGTGTCCAAGTAGCAAATACCCTGTCTAAAACCCAAAGTCAGCAGGCAAAGGAGTTCTTGCAGAGAAATAAAGAAAAATTTTCAGACTTGCCAGGGCTCACTAGTGTCATAGAGCATGATATTGTCACAGAACCAGGAGTCAAAGTTTTTGTCCGGCCCTACCGCATCCCAGAGGCTCAAAGGAAGGCCGTTTCAGAGGAAGTAAAAAAGATGTTAGACCTAGGGATTGTTGAGGAATCGCAGAGTGAGTGGTCGAGCCCGATTGTGTTGGTACCGAAGCCCAACGGGACTCTGCGATTTTGCAATGATTTCCGGAAACTTAATGAAGTTTCCCGGTTTGATGCCTACCCCATGCCCCGGGTAGATGAGCTTATCGAGAGACTAGGTCCAGCCAGGTATATCACTACGTTAGACCTTACCAAGGGGTATTGGCAAATACCTTGACTAAGGCCGCTAGAGAGAAAACAGCTTTTTCTACCCCAGAGGGGAGTTTTCAGTACAAAAGGATGCCTTTTGGATTGCAAACTGCTCCAGCCACGTTCCAGAGAGCAATGGATAGGATTTTACGACCTCACCGGAAGTATGCCTCAGTATACTTGGACGATATAGTCATTTTTAGCAAAGACTGGGAATCACATTTGCCCAAAGTGCAGGCAGTGCTGGACTCTCTTTGGAAGGAGGGGTTTACAATAAACCCTGAAAAATGTGCTTTGGGAATGGAGGAGGTGAAATACCTGGGTTATATCGTGGGTAGAGGGGTAGTGAAACCTCAGGTCAACAAGATAGAGGCTATACAGAATTGGCCCCGCCCCCTCACAAAAAAGCAGGTAGTGCATTCCTGGGCATGGTGGGATACTACAGGAGGTTTGTACCCAACTTTGCCACGTTGGCGGCTCCGTTGACCGATCTGACTAAGGGTCGGAAATCGGTCATGGTGGAGTGGAATGCAGACGCTGAGAAGGCTTTTTTGGAGCTCAAGTCGGCGCTGTGCCAACACCCTGTCCTTGTAGCACCCAATTTTTCAAAAGAATTTATTGTCCAGACTGATGCTTCCGATGTAGGATTGGGAGCGGTGTTGTCACAGGTTATTCATGGCGGGGAACACCCGATAGTCTTCCTCAGCAGGAAGTTAACACCAGCGGAGAAAAACTATGCCATAATTGAACGAGAGTGTCTGGCCATTAAGTGGGCTCTGGAATCCCTCAGATATTACCTTTTGGGAAGGAAGTTTAGGTTGATTTCTGACCATGCCCCTTTAACATGGCTGAGACAGGGAAAAGGGACTAATGCCAGGGTTACCCGGTGGTTCCTGGCACTCCAGGAATTTAAATTTGTAGTGGAGCATAGGCCCGGGAGACTGCATCAAAATGCAGATGCCCTCTCCCGAGTCCATTGTTTGAGCTCCACTGTTGCCTCCACCTCCTTGGCGTTGGGGCACAGGGGGGGGGATATGTACAGGACGCCGTGGCTGGGTCCTGGAAAGACGCTATATTTCCCCTCTGTTTGGGTTGTGGTCTTTTTAAATGAATAAAATTGATTAACCCACCTGTTAAGGGAGTGCCTTTAAAAAACAAGACAGGAAGTGGTAGGTGGGTGTGGAGGAGTGGAGAACACATGGTGGATGGTGTTTGTTTGGGTTGCAGCAGCTGAAGTGGACAGCAGTGTCCTGTTTGGAAGGCTCCTGGCAGGGGAAGCTACCTGCCATCAAGATCAAGCTCTGTTTCTGATAAAGACTGCTGTTCTGGACTTTGCAAGTCGGTGAGACTACAAACCTTTTTCCTTTTGTTTTTGGCTGCTGTAAAGCGATTTAAGTTTAATAAACCCTTTGTTGTGTGCAAAGCCTGTGTCCTGCGATCTACCTGGTCCCCCGAACATTACAATATATATATATATGAGACTGTCTGTGTATATATATATATATATATATATATATATATATATATATATATATATATACATATACATATATATATATATATATATATATATATATATATATATATATATTAAATACACTGCAGCTAACTGAATAACCTGCCTGCCTGCTCAATCTAAATGACACTCTCCGTCCATGCCAATAACACACTACAATTATGGTTCTCTTAGCTGAGGACGCTGGGATTGGCCAAAGCATGAAGGTCATGGGGAATGCTTTGGCCAATCATCATACAGCAATTCACTGCACTCCCACAGTGCATTATGGACCGTTACAAAATTTGGCGCGAACGGCCTATAATGTTTGTTTTTCGAGGAACGGGCGAACAGCCAATGTTCGAGTCGAACTCATGTTCAACCCGAACAGAAAGTTTGTCCCTAGCAGTTACATAAAGTAATCATTGCTGAGGTTGTTTTTTCACAATAACTCACATCCATAACAATTAAGCCATTATAAAATCCAATGAACTATGGCTACACACCATCCTTCCAGACAGGTGTATGAAAGTACATTCAAAGCTTATATACAATATATTAAAGTCAAAGTCTATACTGTATGCGCACCCCTCTTCCTATTTTAAAAAAAATGCACTACTCAGCTTCTCCACACTCCTTAGCTGCCCATTGTGTCCGGCTCATTTCAGGTTGCTGCTTCTCTCCAGAGTTGATTGATATTCAGTATCATTCAACCCGCTTGCTGTTTAATAAGAAACTCTCTTTTCTTCACAGTCTGCTTCACATTACTTTCACCACTCCTACTCTACTACTTTGATTAGTATCCATAAATGTTTCCATTTTTTTTGCAACAAACAATTTAACAGACTCACAGGGACATTATTTACTACTACAGTGGAACCTTGGATTATGAGCATAATCTGTTCCAGGAGAAGTCTTGTAATCGAATGCACTCGCATATCAAAGCAAGTTTCTCCATAGAAGTCATTGGAAACAAAGATAATTCATTCCACAGACTCGGAAATACTTGGAGACTGCTTGGATGCACTCGGAAACACTCGAACTGCTCAGAGCGGCTATGAGTGTCACTGGCGCCCCAGCACCTCTGACCAAATTTAGTACTGCACACCTCAGAGGCTTGAATCCTGCTTGTTTTGCGTGACAAGACTTGCAAACCGAGTCAGGAGGATTTAGAAAAAATAATAGCTCATATTGTAGAACGCACTTTAACAGCGCTACTCGCAATCCGAGGTTCCACTGTACAAAGATTGGCACAAGGTTCAGAAATCACTATTGTTTATTATTCAATTTCTTTCCATTCTAAAGGCACTTTATTTCTATGTGGGGATTCCAATTTAGTAACAAAACTCCTTACTGGACTGCTCTAAATCTAATAATCACCCTTCTGACCCTAATTTCATGCACTTTCAAGAACTCTTCTCAAATGCATGCTACATTGATGCTTGGTGTGCAGTAAACCCCACTCTTCTAGTTTACATAACCCTTAAACATGAATAGACCACATTTGGATCCCTCACTCTTTCCTTCCTTCCGTATCTAAAGTTAAGATTTTGCCCCTACCATGGTCAGATCACAACCCCACAATAATTTACTGTTGTTCTCTCCACTGTGTGCTCAAGCCCTTTCTTGGTCATTGAATAACTCTAATGCCCTGCACACATGACCGATTTTGCCATTGGAATAAATGCCAAAAGTTTCTCTGACGGAATTCCATTCAAGCGGTCTTGCCTACACATGGTCAAACCAAACTCTGACCGTCCAGAACGAGGTGATGTACAGTATTTACAAAACTGGTATTGAGCATTGAAAGAAAAAGCCACACATTGTTGATTATCCCAAAAAATTTACTCATGTGCGTTCCAAATTTTTGTGTAAAATATTTTTTTTGTTTTTCTGAATTTTTTTTTTTTTTAGAAACAGCCATGTTTTAAAACATAACATATACAACTCTCGAACTTACAAAGTTCAACGTATAAAAACTGAAGGCAACATTATAGTGTCAAAAATGTCTTGATATTGCCTTCATCAGATGGGGTTATGTCACCCCTGTAAAAGCCAAATTTTGAAGATGCACACAAAATGTGAGTACAAATGGGTATTTCCCTCCTGATCCCATGCCTAAGGTCAACATGTGCTATCTCCCATGATGGGAGATCAATGGAAATGTTTTGGGGGTGCAACCCCTTCCTCTCACCTACTAGAGTTACGATGAAGGGGTTACACCCACAAAACATGTACATTGAGATCCCCTGATGGCAGATAGCACATAAGGACACACCGTGTGCATCTTTAAAATTTGGCATTTAAAATGTATAAAATCAAAAAATAGGTTTAAGTCCAACAAATGGCAACATTTATTGGATTTGAAAAACAATTATATTCTCCCCAACACATCGATCATGTTCTTCATCTGTTGTTCCATAACATTCAATTTCTTCCTTATAATGTCTATTTCCCCATTCCACATCATGGTGTCGTGGATGAGCCTTTGGGTGCTGTCACTGGTGAAAGGTTCAGTTTGTGGTTCAACAACCAGCACATCACCCAAAAATTGGTTAAAAAAAACATGTATTATAAATATGCAGGCATAAATATATTACCTGAAGCAGATGTGGCAGACACTCACCTGACATTCACCTGTTTTGGGGGTCAATCTCATCCACTTCCTCCACCTCTACTTCCTCAAGATCCTCGGGGGGTCTAGGACTGATTTCCCCTTCTTGTTGAGGTGGGGGGTCCCTGGTGTCCTCTGATGAGTGGTGTTCTTCAAGTCTTTTCTCCCCTATGAGAATGAAACAAAAGCTATACTTAGCACACAGATATTTCAGTCCAGAAATATGAATATGAAACATTACTGGGAAGTGGGGTACAATTGTCTGTTTTGGGCAACTGAAGACATATGTGGGACACCTTAAAAAGTTTGTTATAATGTCCCACACTAGTGTTCCTGAGTCCAGATGTGTAAACAGCTGCTGAGTGTCCTCTCCTTACATTACACTGAATCAAGCTTGCATTTCATTCTAGCTACAAACACATCTAGACAGCAATGTACAAAACTTAATTTTAGATAAACAGACATGACCAAATGTATTTAACCTGTATCTGCCAAAAACATTGTATTTAATGAGCGAACTATGTTTCCTACGACCGATTACTGTGTCCATGTACATAAAAATAGCCATTTTAAAATGTACAACAGTAAAGAAAAGCACATGGCGCAACATGCAAGTATATAATAGTGATATGAACACACAACAACTATTTAATTTTTTTCAGCACTTTCTTTAATCTTCTATACTGATCCGGCTCCCTCAGTATAAGGTCTGACCAGCGTTTCCTTAATTGGTTCTTGGAGTGTTGTACCCCAAAATTCTGCGGCAGAGTGTTCACAACTTTTGTCATGATCATGGCCTTGCGCAAATTCGGCTTGGTGTAAGGTCCATGCTTCCCATCATAATCATTCCACCACAAGATGTCCACCATCTCCACCACTTCTTCAAAGGCCATATTGGAGGCCTTAAATCTCCTCCTCTGGGATCGTGTCGTTTCGGGCTCTGGGCTTTCCTCCTCCTCGTTACTGAAATAATTTCCACACACCTGCTGTGTCTCCGCCTTGCTCCTACTGCACACCGAAGAGAGAAGGGAAGGGGAATATTCGAGAAAAAGAACATCAGGGGCGGGCAATGCGGGCGAAGTTTCAGTGTATATCAAGCTAACACGCATGTGTCGTACGTACGATCTGTGTGTGTGTGCATGGAGGAAGGACGAACAGAAGTGGAAAGCGCGCTAAACGAAGGTAAAATTTGAATTTGGCGTGCTAAACGAAGGTAAAATTTGAATTTGGCCAATCACAGTGGCCTATACTGCTTCAAGAATGAGGCCTATATTGGGATAAGATAATGAGAGTTTAGGCTGACATTAGTGTTTTTGTCTTGTATATTGTCTTACAGCAAAGATGAATAACTTTAAGGATGCAGAATTCATGGGCATTTTCATAGACAGATAAAGGGAGATGAGGAATTTGTGGGAGGTGAAACACAGCTTATATTATAATAAACGAGCTAGGAGGTTATCGCTGGAGACACTTCGGGAATTTGTGAAGACTCAGGTCCCCAATACAACCATCAAGTTTGTGGGAAAAAAAATTGGGATCTTGAGGAACATGTATAAGAAGGAGCATAATAAAATCAAGAAATCCCTCAGATCAGGAGCATCAGCAGCACAAGTGTATGTACCCAGACTGTGGTAATTCAACAAACTGCAGTTTCTGGACGACCAGACTGAAGCCAGGGAATCACCTTCCCTGCAGCCTTCCCTCCACCCTTCCCTCAACCCCAGCAGAGGCTGACAAGCAACAACCGGGTCCTTCCATCCTGGAAGAAGTGGATGCACCCAGCTGGAGTCAGGTATATTTTTTGTAGACATATTTATTGTCCTAATATTAATGACGTTAACTAGATGTTATAATTGATAACTAATTAATCTTTTTAAACAAAGTGATTTACATATGAATAGACAGTAGTGGGCAAAATGTTTGGGACAAGAATGAAAAATGCTGAGGTCAGAATGATAGTCTTTTCTATTTATTAACATTTAATTTGCAAGTCATGAGCTTAAAATTGTGTGTGATTGATGAAGCAAAAACGAAAACTATGTCTCTTTTTTTATACACAGGATGAGCTCAGCCAGGAGGAGGGTCTGGAAAGTGGCAGGCAGAAAGAGGCTATGCCCTGTGACAGCCAGGAGGTGGCCGTGCCCATTGACATCCAGGAAGTGGCCATGCCCAGTGACAGCCAGGAGGTGGCTGGTGAGAGTAGGAGCCTCACCCAATCCCAGGTGTCTCCCCTCTACCTTAAAACAAAAAGACCAGGAAGGGGACGATCATGGAGAAGGCAGCACTGGACCTCATTAGGGAAACGAGTGATGTGCTCAGAGGCCCCCTGATCCTGAAGAGGCCTATGGCTGCTATATAGCCACAACATTATTGAAACTGCCACAAGTCCACCACCAGAGCCACAGCCTCCAAGGAAGACTGCAGGGAAAGCTGCAGGGAAGGGTGCAGGGAAGCGTGGAGGGAAGGGTGCAGGGAAGAGAAGTAAGTGATGGCCTGGCTTCAGTCTGGTCTGACAGAAGACGCAGGCTGGTGTAATACCACAGCCTGGGGACATATATGTCATCTGCTGCTGGTCCTGATCTCTCGGAGTCCTGGACCAGATTGGGCTCAAAATTATATGGACTCAAGATAACAATTTTCTTTCAACAGACTTGATGTTATTGGGGTAACTTGACACACCATAAAAAATTTAAATATGGCGATCACTAGAAAATAATTTTCCAAGAATAAAATGTAGTGTCGGTACTCCTGAAGAGTACGCGCTATATCAGTAAATTTCGTTTTTTCCCAAGACTATAGTTTAGTTTTGGGGTTAATTGCGCTAAATTGTGGTTTTGGCATCAGTTTGGCTGGGCTAATGTTCTGCCTGGTCATGGCTGAAGGTAGCACCTTTGACAGGCTTTGGAACGCAGTCTGGTTGGACGCATTGGGTACCAATCTCTCTCTCAGAGCAAATCAGTGGGTGCGTTGTCTCACTGTGTATTCCGGGAGAGGGTACTTAAGGTGCTGAAGTCACATGGTTCTGGGTTCCGGTCCAGAAATATGTTCTGACTCCATGGTCCTGGTCCTCCTGATCAGCCCCCAGGGGCCCTCATGGCCTAGGGTGCGGATCCATCTGTTTCTGAGTCTCGGAATTGGCTAGTCCGAGGCACAGTAACAGGAGGGAGGATTCGAAAGTGGTCCAGTGCCGTTTTGGGTTTTGGAGAGGCCCAGCAACTCGTCATGCAACCAGGGGAAGACTCTTTGGAAGAGGACCATGCACGAGGCTGGCTGCTCGGTAAGAGCCTGGATGCTAAGCTGCATGGACACTAATTGAATCCACATTTCTTACGGTATCGCCGGACCGGCTGCAAGATACTGGTACTGTAAGAGAGTTCCCTTTTTCATCCTTTGGTTACAACTAAGTTCCTGTGAGAGACTTTCTGTGTCCATCTAATCTTTGCAACCAAGTCTGTGGCAGAGACTTTGCTAAATTTGAGTCATTTATCGGCTGCTAAGTCCATAAACCAGGATTTATCCGACAGTGCAAATATCCAGTTGCGAGTGGCCATTCCCTGGATTACCTAGAGAGAGACATTTATTAAGTGTCAGCAATTTTCAAAGTGCCTGAGCTTCCTTACCGATACCTTCTATTTGCAACTGAGAGACTGTGTTTCTGTTCAACATTTTAAGCAAATAAAAATTCCTAAAGGAATTCAAGTGTCGGTCTCTGCAGTTATTGGGCTATCAACCCTGGGAACCCCTAGATAAGTACGACAAGTTATAAGGCAGAGAAGATAAGCGGTAAGCCGAAGAAAATCAACCGCTTCTTGGGGGGTCAGTGCTACAAAAAAAAAAGGATATCTTTAAAAATCTTTAAATTAAAAAAAAAGATGACTCTAAAAAATAATTCTCAACATTATTCTGGAGATCTGGCTTTTAAATAATAAAAGATTATTCATGAGACCACGAAAAATAATAAAGAAAAAAGTTTGTAAGAATTCAAGTTCATTCTTCTAGTATTATAAAGCACAAAAAAATGAGCTGCATTAAACTATCACAGAATTTGCAGCATAAGGAATGTGCTATGTCCATTCCGAACGCTAGTTTTACCAGACCGATCGCTTCCGTCTTGTACTTGCTTCTGAGCATGCCTCGTTTTTGGTACGTCGGAACAGCATACAGACGAGAGGGTTTCCCGATAGTAATTAGTTCCATCGGGAAAATTTAAAACATGTTCACTAAGTCTGTCAGAATTTTCGACAGAAAAAGTCAGGTGGAGCGTACACACGATCGGAATATACAATGAAAAGCTCCCATCGGACTTTTTCTGACGGACATTTAACTCGTGTGTACGCGGCATAACTTCGATCCATCCCTACAATTCTTGACCAACCTAAATCTATCACCGCAGTCTTTATTTCTTCTCTGCTATTACTTTGGCAAACTTACAAATATGTATTTAGAGGACACATTATTCAAATCTCCTCCACGCTGAAAAAATTAAGAGAACAAAGAATTGACCTAGAATGCCAACTGGAACATGCACGTCACCTGCATAAACGTAATCCCTCCAAACGAAATGACGCTCAGCTTGATAAGATTAAAACTGAATTAAACCTCTGCCTTACTGATGAAGCTGAAAAACAACTTAGATGTACAAACCAACGTTTTTATGCTCAAAGTAACAAACCCACCATGATGCCTCACTTCTAAAAATAAACTCACTAATGACCCTATTGAGGTCCTTAAACAATTTCTATTGCACCTCTCACATCTCTATAAAAATACATCTTCTTTTTCTATTGAATCTGTTGAACAGTAATTTCATTGTATTCATTCACTGTTCTTATTTCAAAATATAAAACAATGCTTGACTCTGAAATTACATTACAAGAAATTTTAAATGCTATAGATTCACTTAAGTCTAATAAGAGACATGGCCCTGATGGATACACATCACTATTTTATAAGTTCTCAGATATCATTGGACCTCATCTCCTTTCCTCTTTCAAATTCTTGCGTCAAAGCCATACTTTCTCCCCAGAAACATTAAAAGCTTCAAATGTTATGTTCCCCAAACCTCATCAAGCCCTATACTCTTGGTCTAATAATTTCCCCATTTTACTTTTGATTAATGACAGCAACAATTTAGCTAAAATATTAGCTAATAGGATTAATGTCTTAGATGAAATTATTCACAAAGACCAAGTAGGCTTTGTACCGAAGAGACAAGCCACTCGCAACATTTGTAGTTCTACAATGAATACATCTTACAAAAACTAGATCTCTTGACTCTGTGTTTCTATCACTCGACATCCATAACACTTTGGATTCCCTGTCCTGGCCATACGTATTCTTTATGCTTTGTAAATAGGGGTTTGGGGGATTACTTTCTTGCTTAGATAAATGCTCTATATGCTAATCCCATTGCCTCCATTAAATATGCAGGCTATTCATCTACGCCATTATCCCCTATCCTCTTTGTATTGGCTTAAGAACCTTTAACAATTGCGTTGTGATCGCTAATATCCATCACAAGATTTTTCTTTTTGCTGACAACATTCTTCTTCTTATCACCTCTTTACACATTACTTTGCCAAATCTTTTTAATCTACTTAACACGTTTTCTCTTATCTCATGGCTCCCTGTTAACAAAAATAAGTAGAGAGCATTAAATATCTCTCTTGTCCCTCATTGCTACACTATTTTCAAAATAACTACTGTACCTCCACCCCCGAATGAGCCACTTGCGTATTTTTGGTTCTGTACACTGCCCCTCAACCCTAGTCTCAGTCTCAGCCCCTCTGGCACACCTTGTATTAATGTTATTGTGAGCACACCAGTAATAGACACAAGTTATAATGAAAGCAGGTAGATCTGGTTTTACTGGAATATTAAAACAGTCAAGTACAGTAACATAAGCTCATAACATATAGAGGTTTTACCTTTGGTGAATAGCCTTTGGTGATACAAACAGTAAAAGAACACAACAATTGGTTGCAATATATCGAACACTTAAGTAAAATCAATAGATTTGGTTTGATTGGGATCTATGAGAACAGGCTACAGAAGGGCAGAGGGATGACAATGGGGGTTATTTACGAAAGGCAAATCCACTTTGCACTGATAGTGCACTTGGAAGTGCAGTCACTGTTAATCTAAGGGGTAGATCTGAAATGAGTGGAAGTTATGCTGATTTTATCATCCAATCATGTGCAAGCTAAAATACTGTTATTTGTTTTCCTTGCATGTCGCCCTCGGATCTACAGCGACTTTACTTCCAAGTGCACTTTCAAGTGCACTTGCAGTGCAAAGTGGATTTGCCTTTTGTAAATAACCCCTAATGTGTATATCAGGCCAATCCATTCTATACCTCAACACCACGGTCCTGTAAACTGTGAGAACTCTGTATTCAACTGACTCAAACAATATAGCACTTGAACATGCAAACTCGCTCTCCCAATAGTGGGGTCCTGAGTGTAAATGTGGGTCCATTAAGTCCTCAACAAGACCAATCTATTGAGGGGGGATGGGTGGTAGGTAAGTTGTAGTCTCTCAGAGGAAATAAAGGCCTTATTTCTTCAGCTAGATCTTTGATGCCACAGGTGTCCTTAGGGTTGCCACCTGTCCGGGATTCACCCGGACAGTTTGAGCTTGAAATCATGTATCCGGGTTTTAGACTGCCTGAAACCCAGACACATGACTCAGACTGTACTATGGCTGCTCAGCAGGGTTGCTGGCTGCAGTTGTCTAAGCAGAGAGTGTCTGTTACACTCTCTTTCACACTGCCCAAAGCCAGCACTAACAATCCCCCCCCCCCAACACACACACTGACGGGAGAGGTGAGAGGGCTTGATCTGCACCTTTTCCTCTCACCCCTACCCCTCTGTGTCTGCCCACACTCCAATCCCTGGTGATGTTCCTCAAAAAGAGAACATGGGGGCCAGAAATTTGAAGTCCAGCAGCCTCATATACATCTGGATGAGAGGTGCTGACTGCCAAAGGGTGAGTGAGCTCACAATCCATCCCTGTCTGTGATTGAAGTCTCTCCCACCTTCTCTCTCCTGCCTCTGAGTGAGTGCACTAAGGTAAATCAGGGTTTTCCAGGGTTCTCAGAGCATCCCTTACATCAGAGTTCCCCTTTACACTGGACCCTAGGTGTCCTGTTTAGCAGGGTGAACAAGAGTGTACTGTAGAGCTCTGAAACAGAATGCACACGGTTTCTGCCTGGCAGGGGAAAGGTGAGTGTAACACAGTGTTCTACTTATGTAGGCAAAAGATAGACAACGTCGTCTGCATACACGGTCTCTCTGTGTCTATACAATGGGCAATTGTCTACTCTACAATCCTGCGACCAAGACCCAAGGGAGATGTCCTGGCATACAGGCTCTTCAGGTTGCCCGTCTGTCTGCCTTGGGAATTCGCTAATATTTAGTATACGACATCCAACATTTGTTTTTTTGGCTTCTTGCTTTAAGCTTATTTTATTTACAATAATGCTTCTCTATCTGTTTTACAGTTAGTAAATTCTTCTCTTCTTTTTCCTTTATCTGACCCAAGCAAAGGACATATCCTGTTTGCATTCCCACGTTTTACATCCATTCCAAACCAACTGCTGTGTGTCTGCATACTTGGTTAGCTCCCTGCTGATGCAGTGCTTCTGCCCATCTGGAGCACTGGGGCCCCCACTAATCTCACATTATCTTTACTATCTTCATTACAGATATGATAGAGGCAGGGCCGTCTTTAATACTGATTGGGCCCTGGGCAAAATTTTTCTTAGGGCTCCCCATGCAATTTCACTCTCCACCTGCTCTGAGACATACAATAAATAGCAGCTAGACTTAAAATCAGTTTACTGTATCAGATCAGGCAGCGATTGTGATTGGTTGCCAGAGGTTACAGCATATCATTACTGCTTACTGACTGGTTGCTAGAGGTTACAGCACTCCTTAAGGCTCACTGATTAGTTGCTAGAGGTTACAGCACATGATTTCTGCTTGTTGATTGGCTGCTAGAGATTACTGTACAGTAATACTGCTCACTGGTTGCTATAGGTTACAACACATCTTCTCCTCACTGCAGAGGGGCATGATATACATATGAATGCTGCCTTTATTTACATATCAATGCCATTGTCCTCATCTATTTACATATGCATGTCACTGATATTTACATATGAATTCCGGTTCTTTACATGTAAACACAGGGTCTGTGGGTGAGTCATCTGTACACAACAATAGGTCAGAGCTGGGCAGCATTAGTAGCAGCAATTCACACTGAGATATCAGGACACAGCACAGGACTAAAACCTCAATGGACAAGGGGATGTAAACTGGGATAGTTGGCAAGTATGAGGCAGCTGCTTTGGGCCCCACAACAATGACAGGGCATGACAGGGCCCAGGGCAGCTGCCCCTTTTGCCCTGGATAGAGGTCTACAGTCTGATAGAATATATCTATATACCTGGATTGGCACATTACTTACAATCAGTGCTCCACCTTTGCTCCCCCCTTTAGCCCTGGTGCTTTTTGCATTCAGCAGAAATACTGACATCTTAAATCGACATTATCTCCTAGCTATATAGATGCATTACATTACTCCTACTACGACTCTATGCACTCTATGTAATTAAGGTATATCTAAGAGTACATTAATTCCTGATATACTGATCATGGTTCTCTTTTTATTGTACGTGAACTGCTACACACCTGCATTTAATTATTAATCATACACCTGTATTGGTATAGATTTCTGGAGCTACTGTTGCTACTCATTGATCCCTCATTACTCTGGCCCCTTTTGCAGTTTTCTGGTTTGAGACTGGAGCCCCGTTTGGCAGTGACCCTTTTCCTAGGTTGCTGGCTTTCTTCTCTGCGTTTAAGCTATGATTTCTACTTGTTGAATAATCAGATTATATGATGCGACCTGACACAACCTTTAGTAACAGCAGCAAGCCTCCATCCCTAATATGTGTTCAACGTTTAAAAAGGAAAGAGAGGGAAATGGGACTTTGAATGAGGCATGTCACTGAATGGATCCTTTAATTAAAATTGTTTATTACGTACAGATCACATCATGAAAAGTGTCACTCTGGGATACAGGACACAGTTTACTATGGTACAATTATTTGAATCCATTTGTTTAAATATACAGTATTCTACAGAATATAATACAACATCATTAACAATGCAAATGCATAGACACACTCATCCATTCATAAAATCAATAAACATAAGCAATTGCTCATGGTAAGCCAAGCTGGTCTGGGCATCAGTGGGATATATACTCAACGCACGTTTCATGGCTCTTGCCAATCATCAGGAGTAAAAATGCTTATCTGGCCCAAAGGTGATGCTCAACCTATGTCCAGGGGATGCAGAGGACAGGAATAACGATCTCCCCCGGGGCTGAGGTGAGGAATCGCATCCAGATCGAGGATAGCAGCTGGGTAAAAACCAGGTGACCATGTCACGACCATATATGTCTGATGTCTGCTTACCAGGCCATACTGTTCTTGTATGTAATTCTATAGCTGCAGACATGCCTAGAGTCCTGCTCATGTGGATGGTCAATGTGAAAAATTGTTGAATAATTAGCATATAGGGTCAGTATGTCCACTCATATGTACATGTAGCGCCCTGCTCCTGATGGGCATGCGCTATTATTTTTTTTCAAATTTAATTGTCTGAAGCTGTAGTTTGGCTCAGACTAATTTTCCCTAAAAGTTATGGTTTCTGTACCAGTCCAGCTGGGTTACACTGATTCCCACTTGACCGTAGGTGTCGCTGTCACTGTCGATGGGTGTGGAACAGCAGCAGGCTGGATGCATTGAATAATCAAAAGCAAAAAACACAGCGCACTAAGAGGACCTTTATATATAAAAAAAGTTATTTATTGGACGTTAGGAAAAAACACTTTAGCAAGGAAAAAAATCCGACTTGGGATCTAAATAACAGTTGTCAATATGAAGAAAGATAAACTAAAGTCCATATTGTAATTATCAGACCTTGTGTAGATAAAACTTCAGCTTAAAATGGAAACAATACCACCAAGCAACCAGAACACAAGGGGTTAATACTATCTTGATTCTCAGTGTCCGAAGTGAGATGATAGTCCGAGATAAAAGGCAGGGTCTGATGCTCACACAAAACCAATAATGAAAAGGTATCGTTATATAGGACTCACTGTCAAAAAAAGCAGAGGACTTCTCCGGATCGATATGCCAGTGGGAGCATTAGGATATGGGGTGATACCGTTCGGGATGGTCACTGTCTCCAAAGGATGACGTTGTACCCGCTGGGGGATCTAGATCCGGCCGGAGATCTTGATGCTGCGTCAGGTGAGGCAACAGTAAGCCCGAATAAAACCAACAGCTCCTTCGGGGGTTAGTGCTACAAACATGATCTCTGTATACTGACTATTGAACACTATTAGGAACTGCATAACCTATTGTCCCTGAAGAAGACCTTCATTACATTTATGTTGAAACGCGTTGTAATTTCTTCTGTCCTATCCCCAATAGACAGTTGATAATTAGGTTATCCATTGGTTTGGTCCAATGCTGTTTTTATCTGATGTTATATCAATAAACTTTGTACTTTTATAATTTATCACTCACTGTTTCTGGTCCGTTAAAATCCCACCCTTTGAGGAATCCTTTTTTGTTCATTGTATGTACTAGGGCAATATGGGGCAATATTGGCAAGAAACAGTCCAGTGACAATATCCAGTTAGCTGGCAAATATTTTTTCTTAAAAACCCGACTGGTTACCCTACAACCAGAACACCTTACACCTTCAGAAATGTGCCTAGAGGTGCACTCGGGGTCTCTGGTGGGGTGTCCATGACCGGCCATGAAGCTGTGGCAGGAAACAGGCACAGCACCCCTCTCTAGCATCCAGTTTTCTCCTCGCCTCCTGGTATCTGCCCAGGGCCCAGATAGCCCCCGGTGTCCTGTCCTTTGCTTCACTCCCCTCTGCTGCTGAGCATGCTGGGCTGTGTAGTTCTGCCCCCAGAGATTGCTTATGGAATTGCCTGTGTTGGGGATTACATGCCCCTAGATGCTTTGCTGCTCTACTGTCCTCCCTGGATTGGCCCTCCTCCTCCTGCCTCCTCCTCCTGCCTCCTCCTGCCAATGGGGGAGCATGGAAGGGAGCTGAATGGGCGGCTGACTGTGCAAGCGCTGTTCACACACTGCACAGTTCAGTGAGGAGAGGGAGTGGGGGGAGAGTTTCCCTGCAGCTGTTCACAGGTTCTGTGTCCATCATGTGACGGACTGGTTCTGCCCTGCCTGGGCATCTCCACCAAGATTATTATTATCATAGCTAAGAATTGCACCCAAGAGCTAGACAACCCTAGCTTAGGTGAAAACTGGAACTCTTTATTGTAAGTTCATACAGAATTTATACCACAAAATCAGATAAGAGTTTGATCACATTACCTTAAACAATGCAAACTTTAAACAATATTGTCATCAGTATGAGCAGCTAACAGTGATCTAATAAAACAGTAATCCAGTGGCAGCCCGTCCATAGGAGGGCGTCACCCCCCCCCCCCCAAGCTAGTCACAAAAATAAAATAAGGCCATTTAAAAAAAAGGTCCTTTAAGTACACTGTGTTTGGGTGCCAGATACAGTGCACTATGGGAAGCGTGGCGTCAATGCAATCACATGATTGCAAACGAGACGCTTCATTTGCAGGGTTTTTTGCTGCATTGTCAGCACTGGAAAACATATTGCATCATGGCTTACCACACATTTCATTGCTGAGTGCTGGTGTAGAGGTGTGCCTCTATACCCACACATGGATCCTCCATGGTGAGGAGTGTAAGCTCCTTGGGCAAGGTCACTTTCTCCTGTATATGTGTGGAGGTTGTCATTTCCATCTGTCAAATACATGGCTGCCTAATAGATTGCTTAATTTTTTAAAAAGGGTGATATTCATGTTGGCATTATGATGGCCCCCAAGTGTGTGTCATATTGTGTTGTGTGTATATACCCTTAGGGTGTCTCTGTATATTCCATAATAGGGCCCTAATCCCCTATTATGGGATATATATTGAGAGACACCTTAATATGGGATATACTGAGAGTGAGGGACCCCCTATTATGGAATATATACTGAGACCCCCAATTTTATTATAGGGGTCTCTCTCACTCTCAGTCAGTATATCCCACAATAGGTCTCTCAGTGTATCCCATAATATGCCCCTATTGTGGGATATACTGGGAGAATGTGTTCAAGCAAGTGGAAAGAGGAGATGAAGTGGGTGGAGTATATAAGGGGCAGGGCTTCTGAGAAGTGGTCAATAGGGAAGAGCAGGGCCTGGCGCTGTCATGTACCTGGGTGTAGTTGAACCGGGATGTTCCTGGTCCCACAGCTGCAGTCTTGTTTGTTGTGCCACAGAGAAGCTCTTGAGTTACAGCTATGTTCTCTTAGTTTGATGCATTACCTTGGACTCACTAGCCCCACCACCTGCTGCCAGCTGTGGACAATCTACAATCAAAGCAGCCCATAAATAGCAGCACTTCCTATCTCTCAGTACCCGTTTGGACTAGCTTCCTGGGTGTTTTGACTGCTTTTTGACTCTGAATACCATATTTGGCCTTCGGCCTGAATTCCTGACTACTCTCTAGCCTGCTGATTTTGTACTTCACCGCCAGCTCATGTATAACCTTTGCCTGCCTGACCAATCTCTTGATTTCGATCGTGTATTGCTTTTCCTGATCTGTTGCCATCTTGATCTGCCTGACTAAGTTTTTGCCTGAATCCTCAGCACACAAGCTCCACTTTGGACACTACTTATCACAGGTACCTTACAGGCGCCCCACCATCTTAAAATGTCACCAGCCGCCACTGAATCCAATCAACAGCTAACTAATTAACCATTAAGTTAATTAGCAGCTAGGCCCCTAGACAAGCCTTGATTAATCAGGGAGTGCCCATCCCATACAGTCTGGCAACAGATCTCATTAACCAGCTTTCTTTTCACATCCATCTTCTCTCTGAGTTTCAAGTTGACAGAGACCATTATGGCTTCCTTGACTGTTAAATGTGGTAATAGCATATCATCTTGCATTATATAACAGGACATCTTCCTGAATGCTCATAGTTCCCTCAAATGCCAGAGCCCATAGTCAGTAGGCAATAGGCTACCATGCAGTCCCCTCCAAAAGGTCATGTTAGGGTCTGCACACACCCCTTCTATCTGTCTTTTTATAAATGATTCAACTCTACGCCACTCTCTCTCTTGTTGGGACTGTTTTAAATATTTCAGTCATGTTATATCTCCCTACCTTTCCTTATCTGGGATTCTTAACAACCCTACGTTTCCTCCCGCATTGAGGATCCAGAAAGTTTTGTTTGGTGGCGTCATAAAAATTTTAAATACATACACAACCCCCTTTCATTAGAGGGGGTCAAAACAAATTATTACCTTTCAAAACATTGACATCTTCCTTCATCAGAATCATCTTGATTAATTAAGATTACTGATTTTTTAAGTACCATATTTATCTGCGTATAATGCGCACTTTTTCCCCTAAAAATAGGGGGCAAATCACAGGTGTGTGCAGATAGTGTACCTCGGAGGAGAAGGAAGGGGACGAGCGCCGCCGGAATTCATCGAGCCATCATCTCCTGTTTGCTCGGCTCTCACTCTGCTCTCACGTCACACACACAGTCCCGCCTCTGCCACTTTGGACCAGTATTGTGTCTTTCACAGAATCTGGTCCAATGCCGATGGCAGAGGCCAGACTGTGTATGTGACTGCCAACTGAGAGCCGAGTAAACAGGAGATGACAGCTCGTGATTTACTGCACTGCATTGATGAGAGCTGGTGAGGCTACAGATGGGCATTAATCAGGCAGCTGCATTGATGGGAGATGGGCTGCAGATGGGTGCAGATGAGGCTGCAGATGGACGCAGATGAGGCAGTAGATGGGCACAGATTAGGGTGCAGATGGGCATAGATCAGGCTGCATTGAAGCTGCAGGTGGTCGCAGATCAGGCTGCATTGGAGCTACAGATGGGCACAGATCAAGCTGCATTGAAGCTGCAGGTGGGCACTAATCAGGCTGCATTGATGGGCACTGTATCAAACAGATGGTACAGCGCTCTAACTAAAATAAAATGATTACTAACATATTAAAATTAATAAAAAGTCCAAAGATAGCTTTTGAGTCAAAAAGTCCACATGAGGAATCTTCAGTGGTATACAGTCAGTTCATGCATAAAGTGACTTAGTGCCAAGGGGGGGACCACCACCAATGGTAAAATTGGCTGCTCACCTCATCGTATGGACCCTTTAAATTACAGAGGGTCGTATGCACTTAAATATCAACTCATCCAATCGCTGTACTCCTCTCCGACAATATCCGACCAATTCACAAACGAAAACACAGCTTTCTCCTATTCAGAGTCAAATGAACTGACACGTTCGTGGAATACCCACACTGGATCGGTATATAGCAGTATTCACAATTCCTCAGACCATGTGGATAGAAAGACAGGCCATAGTGCTCTCCATAGAAAAACGTTTTAATGATGAATATACATAAAAAACACACTTACAATAACGAAGCTTCATACGATCTTTAAAATGATCAATGACCGCGGGTGACGTCACGTGATCTCCGTCCGTGTATAACACTTATACACGGACACGGAGTTATACACGGACGGAGATCACGTGACGTCACCCGCGGTCATTGATCATTTTAAAGATCGTATGAAGCTTCGTTATTGTAAGTGTGTTTTTTATATATATTCATCATTAAAACGTTTTTCTATGGAGAGCACTATGGCCTGTCTTTCTATCCACATGGTCTGAGGAATTGTGAATACTGCTATATACCGATCCAGTGTGGGTATTCCACGAACGTGTCAGTTCATTTGACTCTGAATAGGAGAAAGCTGTGTTTTCGTTTGTGAATTGGTCGGATATTGTCGGAGAGGAGTACAGCGATTGGATGAGTTGATATTTAAGTGCATACGACCCTCTGTAATTTAAAGGGTCCATACGATGAGGTGAGCAGCCAATTTTACCATTGGTGGTGGTCCCCCCCTTGGCACTAAGTCACTTTATGCATGAACTGACTGTATACCACTGAAGATTCCTCATGTGGACTTTTTGACTCAAAAGCTATCTTTGGACTTTTTATTAATTTTAATATGTTAGTAATCATTTTATTTTAGTTAGAGCGCTGTACCATCTGTTTGATATATTGTATTTTGGGATTTGGTAATTGATCCTTGGTGTCCAGCAGCTTTTCGTAAAGGGGTTGTACTGCGCTGATTTTTTCTGTATTTATATATTGATGGGCACTGACCATTATTTTGCTTCAAAGTAGTTTATTTAAAAAAAAAGTTTTTTCCCTGAAAATTTCCTCTTGAATTGAAGGTGTGTATTATACGTCGATAAATACGGTAATATCCTCTTTAAAACCACAATCTGTCCAACTCTGACACCTTTTGAAAAAATATGCAAATTGACTCCACACTCCCATGACATTATTTCTCTAATATACAATTCGCAAATATCTTCTCAATCTACTAAAAAACCTGCCTACACTCTTGATTGGGAACTTGACCTGGGGGAATTCTTAAGCCTTGTACACACGGTCGGAGAATCCGTCGGAATGCGTCTTATCAGACCGTGTCGTCAGATAATCCGACTGTGTGTGGTATGCATCGGACTGATTCCGTCCGAATCTCCATCGGACCCAATTTTCCAACATGTTGGAAATATTTCCCGACCAACTGGTTTAATCGGACATACTCCGCTCATGTGTAGCGAATTTTGATCGGACCAAGTGCCACGCATGCTCAGATCAAATTCCTACATCAAAGCTATTGTCTACTAGCCTGAATGTAGTCCCATCGTAACGAAATGACGTCATCACGTTCTGAAAGATTGGACTTTTCGACAACTTAGTCCGACCGTGTGTATGCAACAGTTTCGGACACAATCCGTCGGACTAAATCCGACGGACTAAATCAGACGGATTTGGTTGGCAGAATCTCCGACCGTGTGTACAGGGGCTCAGACATTCGTGAATGGAATAGAATCTGGTCATCTGTTGCAGTGTTACATTAATGCTCTGGACCAGGAAAATGCACATAAAATACTCTTTCATTGGTACATGACTCCAGTAAAACTAACAAATTTTTCTCCTTCAATTTCCTTTCTGTGTTTTATAGGATGCAATGCTAGAGGAACTCTACACCACATTTGGTGGGAATATCCTGTTGTCCAGAAATTATGGACAAAAATGTATGATATGATTTATAACATTTTTAGGAAACCCATAGATCAGGATCCCTTGAAAGCCTTATTACTTTGAGCCTTAGGAAATCTGAAAGGAAACTGATTTCTGTTATTTTTTTTGGCTATGCGACAAACTATTGCTAAAGCTTGGAGAAATTCATGCCAGAATTTTTGAGACGTGAAACAAAAAATTATGGGAACCATGGTTTATGAAAAATGTACCTCTATTCTACTTGATAATCATTCTAACTTTTTTAAAGTTTGGTCTCCACGACTCTATTATACCAATAAGCTACAATCTTATTCCTTATTCACCCTTTCCCTATCTTTTTAACTGCGAATACGAACCCTACATACGCGCTCCCCCCTTTTTTTTTTCTTTTATCTACCGATTACACAACTTTCGGTAATTCAAAAATAATTTATAAATCACTTCTATCATATTTTAAATATTTACAGGTTAACTCCACTTTCATGAGGGAAAAATAATCAAATAAAGAAAAAATAATATAGCGTATATGACTGCGACACAAGTCATATTGTAACTGAATGTTATTAAAAAGTACCTTTCCTGCAGCTCTGTAGATTTCCGAAAATGCAATGCAATATGGCTACCTGGAGGTGTTCTGTACACAGAATGTGTATTATATAGTTGCATATAACCATTTCCTGCTTGTGTGATTGGTGTACCAATTTTCCCAGAAGTCTCCACTAAGATACAAGTCAGACTAAAGGCATCCCCTGCAACAAAAATCTCAAATTTGGTGAGAGACTTCCAGTAGGAAATCAAGTCTACAGGAATGTAGACCCAGCAGCTTTCCTCTTTAGAGCCTTGCAGGTATGCAGCTGATTGATAATTATGAAACTACTCCCATTAGATTCACTTTCCCACATGAGCCCAGAAGAATACACAGGGATTTCTTCAGAATAACAAAAGGCATTAATCTGCAACAAAGTTTGTAAAAAAAAAACTTGTAATGTACATAGATCACCCAGAGGGAATGTTTTTTCTCAACAAAAGTCGAGTTGCACTTTAATGCCACATGCACACGATCAGAAATTCGGCCAGCAAAAGACAGATGAGAGCTTTTGGTCATGTGTATGCTCCATCGGACTTTTACTGGCAGAATTTCGACCAGCAAAAGATTGAGAGCATGTACTCAATTTTTCGGTCGGAAAAAGTTCGTATCCGAAAATCCGTTCGTGTGTATGCAATTCCACCACGCAAAAAACTCACCCATGCTCAGATTCAACTACGAGATGGAAGCTATTGGCTACTGGCTATTGAACTTCCTTTTTTTTAGTCCCGTCATACGGGTTGTACGTCACCGCGTTCTTGATGGTTGGAATTTGGTGTCACCATGCGTACGCAAGACATCTTGAGCGGAATCCCATTGGAAGTCTGTCGGGAAAGCCATCAGAGCTTTTTCTGACCAAAATTACGATTGTGTGTACGTGGCATAAGTGTTATACACATTGATTTATAGTTGATTACTATGCAACATTTGATACCATAAATTGAGGTATTATATAGTTGCATATCATGTTTATGTACATCCCTGTTTATGTATTCTATTCTATTCTGTTCAATAAAAATATTGTAACGCAACTCACTTGCTTTGCTTCTAGGCTGTCATGGCAACGAAACAGTTACATATACTGCAATGATCCCCTCTGAAATTACCAAGCTATTTATACACATTTTTTATATTTCACTTCTTATTCCCCTCCATCTAGTTTATCCTGAAGAATCTTCTCTTTTCTGAAATATACAGTGGTTTGCTTTTTTTTTGCTTTATCACTGAGCTTCGATTCAGTACTAATCATCTCTCTTTTTAATATAAATAGATTTTCCAACATTATCTGACTTAGAAGAAATTCAAATGTGAAGGTTAATCTGTCCTTCAATTTATCATTTTTGGTTTTGGTTTTCAATAGCTCATCTTTCAAATGAGTAAGGGCCCATTTATATCATGTCACAATCACCTCGTTAGTATATTCCTTCTAACAATCTCCAGTAACTGTCTATTCTCTCCTAGGAAAGGCTTTCTCTCCTAGAAATCACCCATACAGGATTTCATCTTTAACCGCTTGAGATCCGCGATATAGCCGAATGACGGCTACAGCGCGGACCTGCTTTGCCGGGACTATGTCTATTGATGTCGTCCCGTGCACGAGCGGCCTGCGCACCCCCTGAGGGGCGTGCGCGGCACGCTCTGTGATCAGCAAGTCTATGAGACTCGCCTGATCACAGATCAGAGCAAGGGGTTGATCCTGACCCCTTACCCCGTGATCAGCTGTCAGCCAATGACAGCTGATCATGTGGTCACAACAGAGCCGGTAATATTCTATTTTTCCTCCTCGCGCTGTCAGCGCGAGGAGAAAAAAAAGCCGATCACCGGCGGCCGTGAGAGGGACTTCAGTCCCGATCACAGCGAGCTGGAGTCAGCTCATCAGTGCCCACCTGCCCCCTGCCAGTGCCACCTAAAGATTGGATAAAAGTGCCACCCATCAGTGCCCATAGTGCCACCCATCAGTGCCACCTATCAGTGCCCACAGTGCCACCTATCAGTGTCCACAATCTGCCTCAACAACAGTGCTGCACCTCAGTGCCACGTATCCGTGCCCATCAGTATCATCTACCAGTGCCAATCAGTGACGCCCATCAGTGCCCAGCAGTGTCACCTATCAGTGCCACCCATCAGTGCCATCTTATCTGTGCCCATAAAATTGAAAAAAGAGCTGCACCAAATAATAAAAACACATCAATAAACTAAAACTGTAAAGTGCAGTCCATGAAGAGTATATTGTTATTCAAGAAGGGAAAGCAGTCGCACCATGGTGATCCACACTTCCTTATTACTATTGTGCCCAGCCACCGACAAAAGAGTGCGCTTACCAGACGGTAAAAGCCCAGGAGCGTTTATGATCCCAAACCACTGGCAACTCCTCGCCTTCACCAAACACTTTAACATTCAGGAACAGATGATCCATATAGTGAAGAGTCACATGCCGTTCCGCATTTCCATTAATACCAAAAATCCACGCTCATGATATAAAAAGAAAAGAAGCTTCCCATAGTGTAAAAAACTTCCAAACTTTTTTTAATTGTAATAGAAGTACACTTACATAAAAACAGGAAATATTTGCATAAAAGCAAGCCGGCCAGCTAAACGAGAGCCCGTCCTCCTCTCGCAACACGTGGTGATGTCACAGCGTGCCCTCCCATACGCGTTTCGTCATACGTGAGTAAGTGTATTTCTATTACAATTAAAACAAGTTTGGAAGTTTTTTACACTATGGGAAGCTTCTTTTCTTTTTATATCATGAGCGTGGATTTTTGGTATTAATGGAAATGCGGAGCGGCATTTGACTCTTCACTATATGAATCATCTGTTCCCGAATGTTAAAGTGTTTGGTGAAGGCGAGGAGCTCCCAGTGGTTTGGGATCATAAACGCTCCTGAGCTTTTACCGTCTGGTAAGCGCACTCTTTTGTCGGTGGCTGGGCACAATAGTAATAAGGAAGTGTGGATCACCGTGGTGCGACTGCTTTTCCTTCTTGAATAACAATATACTCTTCATGGACTTTACTTTACAGTTTTAGTTTATTGATGTGTTTTTATTATTTGGCGCAGCTCTTTTTTCAATTTTTTGTCTACTTTTTTTGTGTGTGTATCCCACAGTGGAGCAGCAGCCTAATGCCGCGTACACACGGTCGAACTGTTTGACGTACTTAGTCCGTTGAAACACATTTCAGCGGACAATCCGCTCGTGTGTGGGCTTCAGCTGACTTTTTCAGCGTGCAGTCCGGAGTACTAAGATTTTCGGTTTTTCCAAAAATCTGTCCGTCATACTTTGGTTTCAGCGGACAATACGGTCGTCAGTATGCTAGTCCGACGGACTAAGAATGGCGCATGCCCAGAAAGGATTTACAGGGCGGAAGCGCTCTGTCTTGTAAAACTAGTGTTCGTATTGAAGCTAGCATATTCGTCATGCTGCTAATTTTGTGTTTTTTTAATATAGCACATTCTTTTCTTCTTCATAATGCAAGAAAAGTGAAGTAGCTTTGCTGCTTATATTCACACGGAGTTATCACAAATGTTTTTATTCATCCTCATCCTATGATTAATATTCCAATTTGAGAATATATATATATATATATATATATATATATATAAAAACTAAAAAAAAATATATATATATATATATATATATATAATTTTATAATTTATCTATTACTATATATTTTTGGAACTACTATTGTTAGTTTAAAATTATTTATTTATTTTGCTTTTTTTTTTTTTGGGGGGGGGGGGGGTTAAACTAGATGGACTTGCGTTTTTTTTGTCCAAGCAGACTATGTACAGTGGTGTGAAAAAGTGTTTGCCCCCTTCCTCATTTCCTGTTCCTTTGCATGTTTGTCACACTTAAGTGTTTCGGAACATCAAACCAATTTAAACAATAGTCAAGGACAACACAAGTAAACACAAAATGCAATTTGTAAATGAAGGTGTTTATTATTAAAGGTGAAAAAAAATCCAAACCATCATGGCCCTGTGTGAAAAAGTGATTGCCCCCCTTGTTAAAACATACTATAACTGTGGTTGTCCACACCTGAGTTCAATTTCTCTAGCCACACCCAGGCCTGATTATTGCCACACCTGTTCACAATCAAGGCATCACTTAAATAGGAGCTGCTTGACACAGTAAGGTCCACCAGAAGATCCTTAAAAGCTACACATCATGCCGAGACCCAAAGAAATTCAGGAACAATTGAGAAAGAAAGTAATTGAGATCTATCAGTCTGGAAAGGGTTATAAAGCCATTTCCAAAGCTTTGGGAATCCAGCGAACCACAGTGAGAGCCATTATCCGCAAATGGCGAAGACATGGAACAGTGGTGAACCTTCCCAGGAGTGGCCGGCCGCCCAAAATTACCCCAAGAGCGCAGCGATGACTCATCCAAGAGGTCACAAAAGACCCCACAACAACGTCCAAGGAACTGCAGGCCTCACTTGCCTCAGTTAAGGTCAGCGTTCATGCCTCCACCATCAGGAAAAGACTGGGCAAAAATGGCCTGCATGGCAGAGTTCCAAGGAGAAAACCACTGCTGAGCAAAAAGAACATCAAAGCTCGTCTCAATTTCTCCACAACACATCTTGATGATCCCCAAGACTTTTGGGACAACATTCTGTGGACCGATGAGACAAAAGTGGAACTCTTTGGAAGGTTTGTGTCCAAGTATATCTGGCGTAGAAGGAACACTGCATTTCATAAAAAGAACATTATACCAACAGTAAAATATGGTGGTGGTAGTGTGATGGTCTGGGGCTGTTTTGCTGCTTCAGGACCTGGAAGACTTGGCGTGATAAAAGGAACTATGAATTCTGCTGTCTACCAAGAGATCCTGAAGGAGAATGTCCGACCATCTGTTCGTGTACTCAAGCTGAAACGAACTTGGGTTCTGCAGCAGGACAATGATCCTAAACACACCAGCAAGTCCACCACCGAATGGCTGAAGAAAAACAAAATGAAGACTTTGGAGTGGCATAGCCAAAGTCCTGACCTGAATCCTATTGAGATGTTGTGGTATGACCTTAAAAAGGCCATTCATGCTCGAAAACCCTCTAATGTAACTGATTTAGGACAATTCTGCAAAGATGAGTGGGCCAAAATTCCTCCAGGACGCTGTAAAAGCCTCATTGCACGTTATCGCAAACGCTTGGTTGCAGTTGTTGCTGCTAAGGGTGGCCCAACCAGTTATTAGGTTTAGGGGGCAATGACTTTTTCACACAGGGCCATGATGGTTTGGATTTTTTTTCACCTTTAATAATAAACACCTTCATTTACAAATTGCATTTTGTGTTTACTTGTGTTGTCCTTGACTATTGTTTAAATTGGTTTGATTTTCCCGAAACACTTAAGTGTGACAAACATGCAAAGGAACAGGAAATGAGGAAGGGGGCAAACACTTTTTCACACCACTGTAAGTAGAGATAGATAGATAGATAGATACCCAAACCAGCATTTTAGCTTACACATGATTGAATGTTCAAAATCAGCAGAGCTTCCCCTCATTTCAAATGTTAGCCTCAAATTTACAGCGACTGCACTTCCAAGTGCACTTGCAGTGCTTTAAAAATTGCACTTGTAGTTAGCATATTTATATTAACATGAACGTGTGTTTTGTAAATAACCCCCAGAGTCTTTTGACATGTACCTGCCTACTCCCAAATAAACTCTGTTTTTTTAATCCAAAATAAAAAAAATTACAATATTTTTGGAAAAAAAAAATCTTTATTTTTAGTCTGTACAAAACAAAATGAAGAGGGAGGCAACACTGGAGACACTTTTGAAGTTTGTGAAGCCTTTTGTCCCCCAGGCACACATCAAGTCAGTGGCCACCAAAATTCAGATCCTGTGTAAACATGAAAATAGGGAGCACAACATGGTCCTAGAATCCCACAGACCAGGAACAGTAGCAGATGAGATCTATGTCCCCAGACTGTGGTACTACAACAGCCTGCGTCTTCTGTCAGAGCAGACTGAAGCCAGGCAGTCACTTCCTACTCTTCCGTCTAGCCTTCCCTCCACGCTTCGCTGGAGGCTGTGCCTCTGGTAGTGGACTTGTGGTAGGAGGAGGAGGAGGAGGAGGAGGAGGAGGAGCAGTAGGCTCTGTGTTGTAGAGTCTGGTGGTTGGTGTTAGCTCACCCTTCAGACCCCGCTGAATACTATAGAAGAAAATTGCCTCGCACAAGTTGCGCTGTCCCTCCTGTCTCCTGCGTGTGGCTGGTCCCGGCCTCCTCCTGGGTGAGCTCATCCTGTGTAAAAAATAAATAAATAAAATATGTATATATTTTGAAATCATCAATCACTGACAATTTTACAGTTCTCACTTGCAAATACATTTGTCTTGAAATACAAAAGGCTATCATTTTGACACCATCATTTTTCCATCAGTTCACCAAGATTTTAGCCACATTTGTGTAAACTACTGTATCCTTATATCTAATTTAATTTGTGATGAAATCCTAGATTTGGAAGCAATTCAAACATTGAACTTTACATCATTAATATTTGAGCAATCGTAACTTTATAAACTAAAATATACCTGGCTCCAGCTGGGCGCATCAACTTCGTCCAGGAAGGAAGGAAGGGTCTGGATCTTCCTGGGGTGGCTCACCTGAGGCGGAGGGAAGGGTGGAGGGACGGGTAGACGGAAGAGTGGAAAGTGACTGCCTGGCTTCTGACGGGTCATCCAGAAAACGCAGCCTGTTGTAATACCACAGCCTAGGTACATATATCTCATCTGCTGCTGCTCCTGATGTTTGGGAGTCTAGGATCTTGTTGCGCTCCCGCCTATACATGTTACGCAGGACCTGAATTTTGGAGCTCACAAATTTAAGGTCTGCCTGGGGGAGTCGGGTTTTCACAAACTTCAAAAGTGTCCCCAGTGTTTTCCTCCGGCCAGGACGGCTTGAATATAGTGGGTGCTTGGCATCCCACAGGTTCCTTTGCATCTCAAACATCTCTATGAATTTTGCCAGGAATGCCTCCTCCTTAAAGGGGTCCGGACTGTACTTTTGCATTTTTAGTTCTGAAAAAAAAAAAAAAAAAATTACATAAATACTAATGTCAGACCAAACGCACACTATTTATATTGTGACAATGTAGGCGAGACACACACTACACCCACACTACACCCACCCACACTACCCCCACACACACACTACCACACACACTACCCCCCCACACACCCACCCCCACCCCCACACACACACTACCACACACACTACCCCCCCACACACCCACCCCCACACACACCCACACAAAACACCAACCCCACTCAATCACCAACCCACATTAAAATTAACTAACCATCCACAAGGTAAAATCCCACTATATACATTCCTAACGCAGGCCTAAAACCCTAAAAATAAAAAGATAACCATCTTACCGTTGCGTGTATCACTCGCTGCTTCCGTTCGGACAAACGTACGGCCTCGCGGTAACGCTTTATATACAGCACATGCGTCAAGCTCCGCCTGCGTCGCCCACGTCGCCCGCCCCTGACGTTCCTTGTGCCCGAATTTCCCCGCCCCTCTTCCCCAACGTTCCGCTGTGGGAGATTGAATAGATAAAGATGGCGGACGGATTTTCAGTTAGCAGCGCGGAGGAAAGCCCTGAACCCCATGCTTCCGGAGCAAGGAAGAGGTTTAAGGCCACAAACATGGCCTTTGAAGAGATGGTGGAGATGGTGGATATACTTCGAAGGGAGGATTACGATGGGAAAAATGGCCCGTATATCCCAAACCCAATATCCGAAAAGATCGCATCATGACGACAGTTGTGAGCACTTTGGAGAGCAAATTTGGGGTCCGAAGAGCCAAAGATCAGCTCCAGAAACGATGGTCCGACATCAAATCCAGGGAGCCGGACCAATACAGGAGAATCAAAAAGGCACTGAAAAAAAGGGAGTACTCTGCGCTTATCGTGACGGTCGGACATAATCGTTCGTATAGGTGTATACGATATATTTGTAAATCTGGCGAATTTGATCGTTTGTGTGGTTAATCGTTCATGTAATGAGCGAATATGCTCGTTCGTATATGTGGACGTAAATAGCGTGAATTTGTATATGGTGTAAATTTATCTGGATTAGATTTTAATTAGTTATTAATTTTTTGGTATTGTTCATGATAAACTGAATTGTCACACTCAGTTTAGGATATCCTTGTGTTTATAGCTGCAGCTGTTTCATAAATTTATTCAGTGTAATGTAGTCTAAATAAAAAAATGAGATAGATAGATAGATAGATAGATAGATAGATAGATAGATAGATAGATAGATAGATAGATAGATAGATAGGTAGATAAAATGCTGGTTCAACATCTGGACTGGGAATCATTTAGTGTAGTTTGGGACATCATAGAACATTTTTTGACATAATCACACACAGGTACTCCAGGGGATGATTCGAGTGTGTCCGTCTGTGAAACTTGGACAAAAGATATAAAGTATCGCAGTTTGGTTAAAGGCTAGGTTCACATTGCTGCAATGTACGAGATCGAATGTGATTTGCACCACACTGCAGTGCAAATCACATGTGATCTCTGTTTGATGCGATTTCAGCCATACATATAGTATGGCTGAATTCGCATCGCATCCGGCCCAAACTTGTACATGGCCCTTTTTTTAGTCCACAGCAGAATCGGATCACATGGGTGTTCACACCATGTGGTCCGATTCCTGTCCGAGTTTAAAGATTGCACTGTGATATGAGAACTAATTTGGAGGTGTCAATAAAACTTTACACTGACACTCCCAGCAGGTCACATAGGGCAGTGTGAACTGCCTCCGGGAGGCATGCGATGCGTGAAACCACAGTAGATTTGCAGCGTTCGCACATCGCAGCAGTCTGAACACAGCCTAACTAAAAAAATGTCATTTAAATGATGTATTAAACTAGGATCTTGTAACAACCAGCTAATAATTGTACACCACTTCAAACCAATGTTTCATATTCCAATTTCTGAACTCAAATATCACTGTGCTTAAAAGTATACCTTTTTTTTAGTTTTTTCATTCTCATAGGGGAACAAAGACTCAGACAAGAGTGGGAGCAGCCCAGGACCCCCCGACCTCACCAGCCTGATTGGGCAGTTAGCCCCAGCCCAGTGCCAGAGCTGGAGCAGCCCAGTCCATTGCCAGAGCTGGAGCAGCCCAGCCCAGGGCTAGATGTGGAGGAGGAAGAGGTGGTGGAGATACGCACCCCACAAAGTGAGTGTCTGACAACCCAGCTTAAGGTAAACAATTAATGGCTGTATATTTTAACAACATTTTTTATCTACACATGTTTTTAGGTGATGATCTGGTTGTGGAAGGACAAGCCGCGGAGCCATTTTCCTCAGACAGTGCCCAGAGACTGATTGGTCAGATCATGGCCTGGAATGGCCAGATTGATCACATGCGGAACCAGATGCAAAACATGCAACGACAACTGGACACTATGGAGCAGGAAATGAAGAACATGATCGATGTTTTAGGGAGAATCTAAGTCCCTTTTCCCTAAAACGAAAGATCATGTTCTTCATTCCTTGTAAAAAAGTTTTTAATGTTTTTATAACATTGTTTTTATGTGTTTTTAGAGGCCAAATTTTGAAGATGCACACGGTGTGTCAACATGTGCTATGTGCCATCAGAGGATCGCAATGTACGCATTTTGTGTTTGCAACCCCTTCCTCATTCTAGTATGTGAGAGGAAGGGATTGCACACACCAAACACGTCCATTGATCACTCATGATGGTAAATGTTGACATTACCAATTTTTGGTGTGCATCTTCAAAATTTGGCTTTACCCCTTGTTTTCTGTAAATAGTTAAAAATTTGATTTTATTTATTTTTTTATTTTATTATATATATATATATATATATATATATATATATATATATATATATATATATACATATATATGTGTTTACAAAAAAAATTGTTTACCAAAACAAAACAAAACAAAAAGAAAAATACCAAAAAAAGAGGCACTTGTTGGAATGTGCACTATTAAAAATTTAAAAAAAAGATGTGTGTGTGTGTGTGTCTCCTTCTTTCAATACTCAATACCAGTTTGGGAAGTCATTTTGTGTTTTCTGTCACAAAGGGCCTTATTTACTATTGGCAAAAACCACTTTGCAATACAAATGCACTAGGACAGGAATATGCAATTAGTGGAAATCCAGCTGTTGCAGAACTACAAGTCCCATGAAGCATAGCAAGACTGACAGCCACAAGCATGAGACCCAGAGGCATGATTGACTTGTAGTTTTGCACCAGCTGGAGGTCGGCCAATTGCATATCCCTGAATTAGGAGAATGTAGGAGACAACCACCTTGAAAAGCAAACAAGAACCAAACTTAAAAATTTGATCAGACAATATATATTTAAACAAAAGGAAATCTTTATTGCTCAGCTGGCATTGGAATAGCCCCCCTACCATTAAAATAGGTGACATACTGGTCACGCACCTCACGTGCTGTTTGGGGGGCATGATCCAGCCCTGTGAGTTCAGGAATTAGTCCGGCCTCAGGCCCAATTGGCTGCAGGTAATGGGTTCCAGAATGTTTTCTTAAAAAGTTGTGTAAAATGCAGCAGCAGAGAATGACATAGTTCAGTTTGTACTCTGCCAAGTTTATTGCTGTCAAAAACAGACGGAACCGGCTGGCCATAATACCAAAGGCATTCTCCACAACCCTTCTTGCTCTGGCCAGCCGGTAATTAAAAACCCTCCTCTCCGGGGTGAGGGTCCTTTGGGGGAAGGGCTTCATCAAATGGTCACTCAGACCGAACGCTTCATCAGTGATAAAAACAAAAGGTAGACCCTCCACATTATCAGCATCTGGTGGCAAGTCCAGGCCACCAGTGATGAGACGGTGGCAGAACTCGGTCTGCCTAAACACTCCTCCGTCTGACATCCGACCGTTCTTCCCCACATCCACATAGAGAAAGTCATATTGTGCTGACACCACCGCCATTAACACCACACTATGGAACCCCTTATAATTTCAGTAGTAGGACCCCGAATGGGGTGGGGGCACAATCCGCACATGTTTCCCGTCGATCGCCCCTCCACAGTTGGGAAAGTCCCAACGGGCAGCGAACTGGGAAGCCACAGTCTGTCATTCCTGTGGCGTGGAAGGAAACTGGGGAGTCAAACACAGGTAAAAAAAAAAAAAAAATTAGTCATTAAATCAAAACATTTCATAACAAATAAAACTCAAAAACATTTTGGAACAGCAGTTAAACATAAATATTGAAAATGTTTTTCTGCAAAAAAAACAAATAGACGGCCCAATTCCCAGATTACTCAGCCCTCTGATGGACCAGGGGACATAAGTTATGTGGGTGAGTGGGGTGGGGGCCTAATTAATGAGTATACAATCCCTGAAACCAATTTGAGTGGGGTGGGGGCCTAATTAATGAGTATACAATCCCTGAAACCAATTTGAGTGGGGTGGGGGCCTAATTAATGAGTATACAATCCCTGAAACCAATTTGAGTGGGGTGGGGGCCTAATTAATGAGTATACAATCCCTGAAACCAATTTGAGTGGGATGGGGGCCTAATTAATGAGTATACAATCCCTGAAACCAATTTGAGTGGGGTGGGGGCCTAATTAATGAGTATACAATCCCTGAAACCAATTCCAAAAGGGTGGGGGGCAGTAAAACAGTACAATGGAGCTGACAATATGAATTAGAGAAAAACAGTCTCGGCTGTGGGTGTATAGGGGCCCAGGATTGCATGCTGCGGACGTTAGTGAAAGCAAATATGCACGTGGGACACAAAAAGGTAAAAGCAATAAAAAAATGACACCAAAAAAAAAAAATACATCAAAAAAAAAATTGCATGTATTCATATAAAGGGGACATTCACAGCATATTCCTGTCATGGATATTAAAAGTCATGATGAAATTAATACAAACATACAATGCATATAATGCAATATTAAAAGAACAAACTTACCTTCATATATTCCTTCTGCAGGACCCGAATAATGGCAGAACAGGTCTCTGGAATAATGATCCCCAGAGCCTGGGGGGAGATGCCTGTAGAGAACTTGAGGTCCTGAAGGCTTCTCCCTGTCGCCAAGTAGTGCAACGTGTCGACGAGCCTCTGCTCCGGAGTGATGGCTTGCCGCATGCAGGTATCCTGCCTGCTGATATAAGGGGTCAGCAAAGCCAGCAGACGGTGAAAAACAGGGTCCGTCATCCTGAGATAATTCCTGAAATCATCAGGATTATTCTCACGGATCTCACGGAGTAAAGGCATATGCGAGAATTGGTCGCGCTGGCGCAACCAATTCTTTGTCCATGAACTCCTCCTCGCCCTGTTCACAGACTGGGCTCGGGTCAAAGTATTAACCCCAACACCAAGCCCCCATATAGCACGAACTCCCGAACGAGTACGTCCACTCTCCATGGCTTTGAAACGGTCGGCTGGACAAACAAGCTTAACTGAACGCACTGAAGAACAGCCAGACCTATGAAGAACGATCTGAAACCCAGAAACGAGCGGACCAGAAGCGCCTAACAACAGGTACCAACTGATCCACGCGTACCGAAAGACAGATACAAACCTCACAGGCAGACTGTGCCGCAGAAAACTGACAAATTAAGCTGAAGTCTGAAAAGCGCGAATCGTCTCTAACCAAACTTCTACTAACGCAAAGTCAGCAGAAGGAGCCCAAAGGGTGCTTTGCTGTGTCTTGGACTTCCTATTTCTAGTCCCGTCGTACGTGCTGTACGTCATCGCGCAAGCTTTCGTCGGACTGTTTGGGTATCCGTGTGTGGTCAAGTCCGTTCAGTGGAAAGTACGACGGATTGTCCGTCGGATTGTATGACGGACTAAGTACGTCAAACAGTTCGACCGTGTGTACGCGGCATTACACATTTTTTGTACATTCATTTGTAAGAAAAAAATTGTTCTTTAGTTGTGTTCAATTCTAGAATAAATTTTTTGGATATTCATTTGATAATATATTTTTTCTTGCCTGATAAGTAGAAAAAAGAAAATCTCCCCTTTTTTTCTGTTCTCAGCGCGGTTTCATTCCTTTTTTCTGTACTTTATCTGTGCCCATCTTTGCCCATCAGTGCCGCCTTATCTGTGCCCATCAGTACTACCTTATCTGTGCCTATCGGTGCCACCTTATCTGTGCCTATCAGTGCTGCCTTAACTGTGCCTATCAGTGCCCACCAGTGCAGCCTATCAGTGCCCACCATCGCCGCCTCATCAGCGCATTTCAATGAAGGAGAAAAATTACCTGTTTGCTAAATTTTATAACAAACTATTAAACATGATTTATTTTTTTTGCATCTTTTTTTGTTTGTTTAGCAAAAAATAAAACTCCCAGCTGTAATTATATACCACCAAAAGAAAGCTCTATTTGTGGGAAAAAAATTATAAAAATTTAATTTGGGTACAGTGTTGAATGGACACGCAATTGTCATTCAAAGTGCCTAAGCGCTGAAAGCTAAAAATTGGTCTGGGCAGGAGGGGGGCTTAAGTGCCCAGTAAGCAAGTGGTTAAACATATGAATGGTGAGAGTTGTCAGAAATGTAAACTAGAATTAATGGTTGTCTCTTTACAGTAACCTTAGTTACAGACATAGGGGGTCAATTCACTGAGGGCACTTTCATACGGAGGAGCTGGTCGGGTTAACAGTAAAGAGCCACTAATTTTAGCAGCTCTTTACCATAGTTTTAGCCTCGCTTTTCGGCCACTAGCAGGGCACTCTTAAAAGGTTTAGGAGCGCTAAATACTACGCTCCTGCACTGTCCCAAAGATGCTGCTTGTGGGACTTTTTTTTCCTGCCCTGCAAGCACGCCACCCAGGCTTTCGCACTGGGGCTGCCGAAGCGGCAATTAACAGGAGCTTTTCAGGCACTATTTTTAGAGCAAAAGTGCCTGGGAAAAAGCCTCAGCGTGAAAGCGGTCTAAAGCTTACCGCATGTAATAACACATGACTCATTTGTATAAATCATCACACATGGTAAAAAAATTTCAAAAAATTAACAATCAAGCGGTATTTAAAGCAAAATAAAAATGTTTTGGTAAACATCACAAAAAAACATGCAGTAAAAACAGAACAAACTAAAAAACGATGCAATATTTATCACAAGGGTTTTGCTGGCGCTATCACTAGTATTGCTCAGATGCAGCGTGGGGGTCTGCCCCCACCCCCCCACCCCCATAGCTGCATCCTTAACATTGATTGGCTTATCAGCTGTCAGCGGGTTTCTTGAACCAAAATATTCTTTGAAAAAACAGGGCTCCCCAATACATACCAGGCCCTTCAGGTCTGGTATAGATTGTAAGGGGAACCACGCCAAAATGTAAAAACAAAAACAGCGTGGGATTCCCCCCCGATATCCATACCATGCCCCTTCAGGCCAGGAAAGGGGGAGGATGAGTGAGCACCCCCCCCCCCCCGAACCATACCGGGCCACATGCCCACTAACCTTATCCCCATGTTGATGGGGTCAAGGTCCTCTTCCACACAACCATAGCCGGTAGTTGTAGGGGTCTGTGGGTGGGGGGCATATCAGAATCTGGAAGCCCTTTTTAAGAAGGGGCCACCAGATCCCACCCCTCATGTGAATGATTTTGGGGTACATAGGGAGGAATATCAAAATTGTATTAGGGATTAGAGACTGCCTACACCTGATATCCGTTTGGATACACTATTGTGGATGGATCTCTATTATTAGTGTTGCTTTTCTTTGTTTCATTGCAAAGCTGATCAAACTAGTACATTGGGAAGTATTACATTAACCACTTCAATACCAGGCACTTTACACCCTTTCTGCCCAGGTTAATTTTCAGCTTTCAGCGTTGTCACTTTTTAACTACTATACATTGGCCGAGTGGGAGCTCTCTCCTTCTGACTGGATGTTCAGGAATGTCCATCAGAAGGAGTGGGATCGTGCGCACGCATGCCCACGCAGGCGCGCGCGATCCCGATGCGTTCGTGTCACCCAGACACGGCGCATCTCGAACCGGCAGGAGGGCTCTGTGATTGGCCCTCCTGATCACGTGACGTCCAATCACAGCCATCATGTGATATAAACAAACAGCCGGCTGCTAGGCAATCGGCTCTCCTCTCCTCACATGGAAGTCGTTGCTGAGGAGAGGAGAGCGGATTGCTGCAGCCGGCTGGTGATCGGTGAGTATGAGCTGTTTTTTACAGCTTTTTACTCGCTGATCACATGTCCACAAAACACACATGTCCCCAAAACACACATGTCACCAAATAATAAAAACACATGTCCCCAAATAATAAAAACTCATGTTCCCCACATATGTCCCGCTAAAATGTGTCACATATCACATATGTCTGTGATCACCTGCACACATCTGTACATGATCATTTGCGTACATATGTCCGTGATCACACAAACCAATTATTAGAAACTTAACAGAATTTTTTATTTACCAAAAACATGTAGCAGAATACACTTTGGCTTAAATTTATGACAACATTAGATTTCATTGGATTCCTTCTAAAATAGAAAGAAGAAAATATTGTTTTTTTTTTTCCAAATTTCCACCGTTTTTTCGCTTATATCGCAAAAAATTAAAAACGGAGTCGGGAATAAATACCACCAAAATAAAGCTCTATTTGTGCAAACAAAACAATAAAAATTTAATTTGGATACAGCATAGCATGACTGCACAATTGTCATTGGAAGTGCGAGAGCGATGAAAGCTGAAAATCGGGCTGGGAAGGAAGGGGGCGAAAGTGCCCTGTATTGTAGTGGTTAAATGACAATTACGCGGTCATGCTTCACTGTACCCAAACAACATTTTTATCATTTTGTTCCCACAAATAGAGCTTTCTTTTGGTGGTATTTGATCATCTCTGCATTTTTTTTTTTTTTTTTGCGAAACAAGTTAAAAAAAAATGAAAAATAAGTATTTTTCTTTTTTTCTGCTAAAAGAATAAAATGTTGTAAATAAGTATGTTTTCTCCTTCGCTGATGGGCACTGATAAGGTGGCACTGATGAGGTGGCACTGATATGCAGCACTGATGGACATTGATAGGCAGCACTGATGGGCACTCATAGGTGGCACTGAAAGACTGCACTGATGGGTACTTATGGGTGGCACTGATAGGCGGTACTGATGAGCACTGATAGGTGGCACTGATGGACACTGATAGATGGCACTGATAGGTATCACTGATGGCACTGGCAGGCATTGGTGTTGGGCAGTTATTGCCATCATGTCTAGGCACTGATTGGCATCATGTCTGGGCATTGAATGACATCCCTGGTGGTTCAGGGTGGCATACCTGGTGGCCCGCCATTAACAGCATTCCTGGTGGTCCTGGCGGCATCCCTGGTAGTCCTGGGTGGGCATCCATGAGGGGGCTGCACTGATAATCAATCATCACAGACCCCCCTGTCAGGAGAACAGACGATCGGCTCTACTCTACTCGCGTCTGTGAGGCGCGAGTGAGGAAAAAGCCAATGAACACCTCTCCCTGTTTACACTGTGATCAGCTGTGTTTGGACACGGCTAATCACGTGGTAAAGAGCCTCTGTCAGAGGCTCCTTACCGAGATCGGTGTTGCGGTGTGTCAGACTGACACGGGCGCATGCCAGCTTTTATTCTGAAAGACATCATATGACGTCCAGTCAGGATAACTGAGCCACCGCCCGGCCGTTATTTTGCTATAGGCTGGGCAGGAAGTGGTTAAACTGTGGATTTGAGGCTGTATTTTAGCATTAATCCACCACCAACTAATCCACCAACAACAAATCAAATTAAGCAGGTGTTGCTCAGAAATGATTTGGCTGCATTTGGTGCATACACATTTAGGATAGAATAAAAAGTGCCCATTACATCTGTTTTAGCAGGATTTATCTGCTCCCTTGAGGTATTTGGGATTCTATATGGCAGTGCTTTGTAATTTCTTTTCTTGCAAACATTAGTTATGTTACAATCTGTGTATAATTACAAGCAGATTTGTAGTTTACTTTCTGCCAGGGAATTTGGTCATGGTATGTGTGCCCTGGAGGACAACCAATGTCTTTTTTGTTTTGCATTCAACTGTAATTGAAAGCCTACTATTCTGAAAATTACAAAGCCTGCTCAATTCTGGACTCAGCCCATTCATGATCTGGGACAGTGTCCTGTGTAGTAACTTCAGGATATGTAGGTATACAATCCTATGTGTTATGATATAAAAAAATTAGGAAGCAGCTGCTTACAACTTAACAATGTGTCCCCACATCTAAAATGCAGTTGTTTACAAATATGAAGTGGCGCTATGCTTCAAAGACTAAAAAAAATATAAAACTACGTGAATAATAATAATAATAATAATACATGATCTACAGATTTAAAGAGGTACCCTGATAAGTTTACTTCCTCTTTCATTCCCTGCAAAGGCAAAAGCATAATGGACTACTATGCATCACATAGTAGTCCATTATGTGTCACTTACCTGACACAGGAGCCAGCGAAGTCCCCACTGTCCCCTGTAGTCCGGCGCATCCATGTTGTCGGTGGGGTCTCGCAGCTCCGCCGCTGTCATTCGGCGAAGCCGCAATGACGTCACTCCCGCGCATGCGCACGGGAGCCGACACGCGCGGCAGCTCCGTTCTTGGAAATGCCGTGCTCAGTGCGCCTGTGCGCCGCTGTCTACGGCGCATGCGCCGTAGACAGCGGTGCCTGTCTTCGGGCAAATATCTCCTAAACCGTATAGGTTTAGGAGATATTTCTTGGACCTACAGGTAAGCCTTAATCTAGGCTTACCTGTAGGTCAAAGTGTGTTGTAAGGGTTTACAACCACTTTAATACTCAAAGTGCTTGTGCTGCAACGAAGTTCTCACCAAGGCGTGCAAAATAAATATTCTTATCTTATAACAATTAGGGATGAGCCCAACACCCCCCGGTTCGGTTTGCAGCAGAACATGCGAACAGGCAAAAAATGTATTTGAACGTGTGAACACCATTAAAGTCTATGGGACACAAACACCGTTAAAGTCTATGGGACAAGTACCTGGGTGGCCCCACCCCCTCTGATGCCACAGGGAAGCCATCGGGAAATCCCAGTGTGTCAGAGGGGGCAGGGTCATCCAGGTACATCACCATGGGGCCCCGTCCTCAGTTATATAAGAACTGTCTCCTGTGAGGATGTGTCAGACGGCAGGTGCTTCCCATGGAGGCTAATTGGTGGCGGGTTTCTATTTTTTATTTTGTTGGTCTGTCGGTGGAGCCATAGAAGAAGATGAATGGACTTCGTGAGACATTTTTATTTTTATTTTTTTTAATAAAGGACTTGTCCCACGTTGTGTCTTGTTTTTTTTTTTTTTTAACATTTTGACACTTTTTTTGTGAAATGGTATGGGTACAACGTACCCGTTACCATTTCAAACAGGGGGGCCAGGATCTGGGGGTCCCCTTGTTAAGACACCGGGCAAGGGTTGTAGAGATGAGGCTACCCCAAAGCACCCTCCTCATGTTGAGGGCATGTGGCCTGGTACAGTTCAGGAGGGGGGGCGCTCTCTCGTCCCCCCTCTTTTCCTGCGGCCTGCCAGGTTGCGTGCTCAGATAAAGGTCTGGAATGGATTTTTAGGGGGACCCTCACGGCATTTTTTTTTTAAGTTTGCCCTGGGGTTACCCTTAAAATCCATACCAGACCTGAAGGGTCTGGTATGGATTTTGAAGGGGACCCCTACGCCATGTTTAAAAAAAAAATTGGTGCATGGTTCCCCTTAATATCCATACCGAGCTGAAGGGCCTGATAAAGGACTGGGAGGGATCCCTTGATGTTTTTTTCAATGACTTTTATCTGTATTGCAGGGACCCGACAATTCATTAAAGCCACTAGTAGTTTTAAATGACTTTTTTTTCTTTGGAAATGTAATTTTGTGCAGGGACTGTTCTAAACATGGGAAAAATTCACCACTTTACAGGCATATTATAGACACCCCCCCAGGTACGAAATTTAAAGGAATATTTCACTTTTATTGTTTCACTTTAAGCATTATTAAAATCACTGCTCTCGAAAAAAAACTGCCATTTTTAAAACTTTTTTTTGCATTGATACATGTCCCCTGGGGCAGGACCCGGGTCCCCAAACACTTTTTATGACATTACCATACATATAAGCCTTTAAAATTAGCATTTTTGATTTCTCCCATAGACAATTCATTATAGCCACGAGTCCTTTTAAATTACTTTTTTCCTTTAGAAATGTCATTTTGTGCAGGGACTGTTCTAAACACGGGAAAAATGCACCACTTTACAGGCATACTATAGACACCCCCCAGGTAAGAAATTTAAAGGAATATTTCACTTTTATTGTTTCACTTTAAGCATTTTTAAAATCACTGCTCCCGAAAAAACGGTAGTTTTTAAAACTTTTTTTTGCATTAATACATGTCCCCTGGGGCAGGACCTGGGTCCCCAAACACTTTTTATGACAATAACTTGCATCTAAGCCTTTAAAATAAACACTTTTGATTTTTCATGTGAATGTCCCATAGACTTTAACGTTGTTCCGACGGCTTTCAAATTTGCCCCGAACACTGCATATTGTTCGGTGGTCGCAGAACTGTTCAGAACCATTTTCATATAAGTGTCCATTACAGAACAAAATCAGTGTGTCCAGTGATATTCGTTGTACAAATGTCATCAAATTCCTCAGTGATGTGATCACTCTCCCTTGCATCTCAATCCACACTGTGTGTTCTAGCAGCTCACCTCATTCCCTAGACCAAAAGGTCTAAAAGCATTTAGGATGTAAGCAATTCCTCTTACCTCTTATGGGACCGCAGGCAGGAATACCCGGACAAAATGAAAACGCAACAAAACAGACTGCTTTAAATACAAATTTTTATTGGATAAAACTTATATATTATTGGTTTATAAACATGTTTATTAAGTATTAAATTACCATACATATTTTATTCAGCATAGAAATAACTCATTAAACCAAAACTTAGGAAATACAGCTCAGCCTCTATGACTGCTAACCTATCCTAATAAGGGGCTCCTGGATTCTAGAATATTCCAGGTCAACTGACCTTAAAGAACCAATCCCAGGTCTGCCTGCTGTTTTTCCACAGCGGGGGGCCTGGAAACTGCTCCTACCACAATCCCATAAGGAAAGGGCAGGCTTACCCCCTTTTCCTCATATTCCTCTTTCCTCTTACCACCTCTAATGGATGGTTATATCATATCCTTTCTTACAATCAGCAATGCAATGGTTTATTGGTCTGTCCACATTCTCTCCCACTATCTACTCTCCTCTCCTCCAGTGGGTGATATGGTTATACAAGAAAGAAAATCCTCATTGTGTATTACTCAAATTAAAATGTATTATATGAAAACGTAGTAACTCACATTTAAAATAGATTACAACAGCATCAGAAACACGAACTTCCAGGAATCGTCCGAAAACCAGAAGTGATGTACCCAACTCCTTTCCGACTAGTTGGTATCACAGCCCAAGTGATTTCATCAGGGATCCGGAATTTCAGGATACCTGACTCTTCCTGCAGCTACTACCCCAGCAAGTTAGTTGATTCATACAAGAACATACTGCCAGGCAGGTAGGAGAGAAGAGAAGTGAACACCTGAGGGTTGAGCAGGGTGGTGAGACTGGAAGTGAGTGGATGCTGAGAAGGAGGAAGAGAGGAATAGTGCAGCAGCAGGACAGGACTAAGGAACATCAGCACTGTTCTCACAATCCATGGCAGGGTTGTGTTGTTGAATAGTTTTATTAGTGTAGACGGCTCAGCTGCTGATGATTTATGTGAAGACCAACCTGGCTCCCAAGCCAAATTTGTATACACTACAGACACTTACATGAACTAGAATCTTCTGCTATCATGTACAGTGTGCCTACAAGCAATCACCTCCTTCGCTACGCTACGTCTTCTCTTGCTCACTCCTCTTCTGAGGAATCAAAGCAGGCGACCCTGCATTTTATTTCAATCAAACACATTTTGATCTGTGTTAAAGTGGGTGTAAACTTCAGACATAAAATCTGAACGATGCATAACCTTCTATAGGGTCTACTTGTATCAATTAAGTGTAATTTCTGTCTGCTGCTTTATTCCTCTGATATCAACATGAATCACTTCTGACACGTTTTCCTGATGCTAATGCCTCGTACACGCGATCAAACAATTCGGTGGAAAAGTCCGGCGTGTGTGTGGGCTCCGGCTGACTTTTTTTACCCAAAAGTCCGGCGGACTAAGAAAGTATTTTTGCACTCCAATCTGTCCGACGGACTCGCATTTCGGTGGACAATCCGGCTGTGTGTGTGCCAGTCCTCCGCACTTTTGAAATGAACGGACTTTTCCCGCCCGGAGAAAAGTCCGCTCATTTTGAGCGCGTCTCCAGGTAACCGGGACCAGCAAAGGAGGCGTCGCTGGCTCCATCACCTGGAATGGATTAAAGGGTCTGATATGGTTAAAGGGGAACCTCTACGCCGAAAAATCGGCGTGGGGGTCCCCCCAAGTCCATATCAGACCCTTATCCGAGCACGCTACCCGGCCGGCCAGGAAAGGGGGTGGGGACGAGCGAGTGCCCCCCCCCGAGCCGTACCAGGCCGCGTGCCCTTAACATGGGGAGGTGCCTTGGGGAGGAGGGGGCTGCGCGGCCCCCTCACCCCAAAGCCCCTTGTCCCCATGTTGATGAGGACAAGGGCCTTTTCCTAACAACCCTGGCCATTGGTTGTCGGGGTCTGTGGGCGGGGGGCTTATCGGAATCCGGGAGCCCCCTTTAATAATGGGGCCCCCGGATCCCGGCCCCCCACCCTATGTGAATGAGTATGGGGTACAATGTACCCTTACCCATTCACCTGTGAAAAAAAGTAAATAAAAAACACAACACACAAGGGTTAAAATAGTTTATTGCACAGCTCCGGGGGTCTTTTCGCCGGACTCCTCCACTATCTTCTGCTCTCTTGCTAGCTCTTTCCCTAGCGGAGGACCCCGGCTTTCTTCTTTGTGGCTGCCCTCTTCTTCCGACTTTGGGGGTCTTGTCCCCCTCTGCGGGGGTCTTGTCCCCCTCTTCGGTTCTTCTTGCCAGGCCACCGTGCCTTCTTCTAGCTCTTTTAGAGGCGGTGGCCCGGTCTTCTGTCGTCGCTGCCGCTGTCGCCGTCTTCTGTTCTTCTCTTCTTCTGTTCTTCTCTTCTGGAGATGTTACCTCGTCACTGTCTCCGGTCACAATGGCAGGAACGCGGCGCGCGGCGACTTATATAGGGACATCACCGGATGATGTCACAGTCCCAGCATCCGTATTCCGATAAGCCCCCCACCCGCAGACCCTGACAACCAACGGCCAGGGTTGTCGGGAAGAGGCCCTTGTGTGTGGGCGAGTCCGATCATTTCAAAAGTACAGCGGATAGTCCGGCGGACTTAGTACGCCATATTAGTCTGCTGAAAAAGTGCCGTGTGCGGGCAAGTAGCTCGTTCAGAAAGTCCGGCGGACAGTCCGGTGGAAAGTCGGCCAGACTAAGTCCACCGGATAGTCTGCTACGTGTGTACGCGGCATAAGAGAAAAAGAGTGACAAGGAGGGCTCTTCAGCAGATTGACAGCCTCAGCTTTGTTCCCATTAGCTGTGTGAAGGGGGTGTGTCCCTTCCCTCCAATCAGCTTTCAGAACTCTCCTCACTGAGCTCTTGTCTGCGTTTTTTTCGGACAGCTCAAACAATTTTGGATTCTGAACTGTTCTAGAGAAGAGAATCCTGCAGATAAACAGATACAACATATGTAGGAGGATTTGTTTAATGTCTGTGTATCACCTGAGACCAGTCACTTCACTGGGTATATATGTGAGGGTTTACAACCACTTTAACCCTTTGTGAACATCAACTGTAAAGTTTTTTTTACATCCTCTTTGTTTCTATACAGAGCAATTATAGAGAAATGTGGGGAAAATTTTAAACTTACAGTGAACTGTCACTATACTAAACTTTCCCAGTAATGCTATGCCTGGTAAAGGGAAATATGCATACTTACCTCTCCTGCAGACCTAATCGCCAAAAGCCACTTCCCTGAATTCGAGAAAAATGGTCTGCTGGGAAACCAACACTACTGGGAGTACCAATCTCCTGGGTTCCCTGGGTCACTTGGTTCTTTTGCTGACCTCCATGTCACTTCAGGTTGCAAAAATGATGTGGAGGTCAGCAAGAGGAACCAGTGAGAGTTTTGGGGAAACCTGGATATTGACAGCCTTGGAAATATTGGTTTAACGGTGAATTTTGGGGGTTGATTTCCTATACTATTGAGGTCCAATAGTATAGGAATTAGGGCTGATCTGAGGTCTGTAGGTACATTATTTAAACTTATCTGAGGTCTAAAGGTACATAAATTGGGGCTGATCTGAGGTCGGAAGGTGTATGGATTAGTAGAGATGGCCTTGCGGTTCGCCCGGCGGTCGGTCCGCAGCAAATTTTGCTCGTTCACGATTCGCCAAACCGGTGGACTTCTGGCGCTGTTCGCGACGGCCATATTTGTTTACATTGTGAAGAACTTTGACCCATGACACATCCATCATGGGGTAAAGGACAGCCAATTGAGACATTTCAGCACATGAACATAACTCCTACCTTATAAATAGACCTGATCTGGCAGCAATTTTACATTCTGTCTTTTGTCAGTGTAGGGAAAGGATGCTGTGTGGAGCAGGGACGGTCAGTCTAATCACTAGCTAGCTAATTAGCTATTACTATTAGGTCCACAAAAGTCCTTTTAGGGACTGGTATAGGTGTACAGTATATAGGGTTGTAATACACCTATAATATACTTTCTTTCAAATATAGAAAGTATATTATGGTGCACTGCTGTGCTGCTGAGTGCTGACCGATTCTGCAGCTGTCTTTTATCAGTGTAGGAAGGGACAGTTTGGTGTTTGGAGCAGGGCCAGTCTGTAAATTACTAGCTACTAGGTCCACAAAGGTCATTTTAAGGACTGGTATAGGTGTACAGTATATAGGGTTGTACATGTATAATATACTTTCTTTCAAATATAGAGAGCATATTATACTTGACTGCTGTGCTGCTGAGCTGAGTGCTGACCGATTCTGCAGCTGTCCTTTATCAGTGTAGGGACTGTTGAACAGTTTGGTGTTTGTAGCAGGGACAGTCTGCAAATCACTAGCTACTAGGTTCACAAAGGTCCTTTTAAGGACTGGTATAGGTGTACAGTATATAGGGCTGTACACGTATAATATACTTTCTTTCAAATATAGAAAGTATATTATGGTGCACTGCTGTGCTGCTGAGTGCTGACCGATTCTGCAGCTGTATTCTATCAGTGTAGGGACAGTTTGGTGTTTGGAGCAGGGACAGTCTGCAAATCACTAGCTACTAGGTCCACAAAGGTCCTTTTAAGGACTGGTATAGGTGTACAGTATATAGGGTTGTACACTTATAATATACTTTCTTTCAAATATAGAAAGCCTATTATACTTGACTGCTGTGCTGCTACTAGGTCCACAAAGGTCCTTTTATAGGTGTACAGTATATAGGTTTGTACACGTATAATATACTATCTTTCAAATATAGAAAGCATATTATAGTGCACTGCATGCAGTGCTGCTGACCGTTTCTGCAGCTGTTGTTTCTCAGTGTAGGGAGGGACAGTTTGGTTTTTGGAGCAGGGACAGTCTGCAATTCACTAGCTACTAGCTAGCTACTATTAGGTCCACAAAGGTTCTTTTAAGGACTGGTATAGGTGTACTATTTGGTGTGCAGTATATAGGGGTGTAATACACATATAAAATACTTGCACATATAGAAAGCATAGTATAGTGCATTTCCACTGTGCAGCTCTGTGACTGCTGAGCGGTTCTGCAGCGATACTACAGAGAGTGACAAACGCAATTAGAAAAAAGTATTATAACTGGTGTGATAGACCAGTGGCCCCCCAAAACGACAGATTGAAGGGGGTGTTATATACCTTCTTCCACATATACTGCACTTCTCTATAGACTTTTGTCACAGGGTCATTTAAAAAATGACAGGCAGAGGAAGAGGCAGGCCCTTCCGCAGGGGTGATAGGGGTAGGGCAGGAGCAACAGGCTTGAGCCAAAGTGGGAAATTGCAGAAGGTGCATTCAATTACGGTAAAGGACGCACCAGACTTGGGTGAGTGGCTCACTCAGCCTTACTCTTCTGCACCCTCCTCATCCTCTTGATCTGCACCCTCTTCACTCTCTGCTGTGTGCACCCCCAAAGACACTACCACCAACACCACCACCATATACCCTCCGCTTGAGTCACAGGAATTATTTTCCGATCCACCACAAGACATTGCCGATGCACAGCCACTCTTGGCATTGGATCAGGAAGAGGAGGTATTAACAACCGCCACTCAGCAGTCTGACGACACTACCCAGGTCAGCCCAAGGAGGAGGTTGGTCCCCGGTGTTGCTGCCTACTCCGAGATCTCTAATTATAGAGGTGGGGAAGGTGACATTGATGATGATGTGTCTAGTGATATCACGTGGGTGCCCACAAGAGAGGAAGAGGAGGGGAGTTCAGAGGGAGATATGGACCAGCAGATAGGGAGGAGAAGCAGGCGGAACTAAGATTGCACAGGAGGGACAAAGCAGACTGCTAATGTATCAGGAGCAGGGCATCAACCATGTACAGTCACATCTGGCGCTCCCAGGATGCCGGCACATAGCTCAGCAGTGTGGGCTTTTTTTAACGTGTCCGCTGCTGACAATAGTGTTGCCATCTGCAGCCTTTGCAGTCAACGCATAAGTCACGGTAAGCTCAACACTCACCTAGGGACGACCGCCTTAAGAAGGCACATGAGCTGCCATCACCGAGCCCAGTGGGAGCAACGGAACCCACAAAGCCACACTCCAGACTCTCACTGTCCAGCCTCGTCTTCTACTTCTCCTCCCCTCTCTCTTCACAATTGTCCTCCACTCCACCTTCCATCATGCCGTCCTCACATTTTTCTGAAAAAAGGCAGGCTTCCGTGGGCCAAATGTTCGAGCGTAAAAAAAAAATGATGACGCCGCATAACCCTCTTGCCCAATGGTTGACGGCTGGCTTGTCAGAACTGATAGCCCGCCAAATACTGCCATATAAACTGGTGGACTCGGAAGCCTTTCGAAAATTTGTGGCCATTGGAACACCACAATCGAAGGTCCCTGGAAGGAAGTATTTCTCACAGAAGGGCATCCCAGAGCTATATGGCCATGTTCAGTGGCAAGTGAATGTATCTCTGGCACACAGTGTCGGTGCCAAGATACATCTGACCACAGACACGTGGTCTAGCACACACCGGCAGGGAAGGTATATATAACTTTTACTGCCCACTGGGTGAACCTTCTGATGGCCGTCAAGCATGTAACCCGTGGCACCCGTGTAGATTTGGTTTTACCGCCATGGATTGCATGCAGGCCTGCCTCTTCTTCTCCTCCTCCTACTCCATCCTCCCTCTCCTCCTCGGGTGACTCCTCCTTTTCCACTGCTAGCGTCTTTTCCGCTGCGCTGCCCAAGATCCCCAGAACCTATTCGACATGCCAGGTGAGACATTGCTATGCTGTGCGGCGTCTGTTGTGCCTGGAAGCCAAGAGCCACACTGGCCCTGCACTCCTTTCAGCTTTGCGTTCACAGGCAGATCAGTGGCTAACACCGCTCAATTTGACAATTGGTAAAGTGGTGTGTGACAATGGTGCCAATCTGCTTAGCGCATTGAAACAGGGCAAAATTACACACGTGCCATGCATGGCACACGTCTTAAACTTGGTCGTGCAGCGAATCATTGTCAAATACCCTGGGGTCCAGGACATCTTGCGGCAGGCAAGGAAAATCTCGGCCCATTTCAGAAGCTCTTACACTGCCATGGCGTGCCTTGCTGACATTCAGTGGCGACACAATCTGCCGGTCACAAATCTTATTTGCGATTGCCTGACGCGATGGTACTCAACCTTCTATATGCTTGATAGGCTGCTCCAGCAGAAACTTGCAGTTAACGACTACCTGTACGAAATCTGCAGCAGAACAGGTTCTGGGGAGCTTGTTTTTTTTTCACCGTGCCAGTGGCTGCTCATGCGCGACGCATGCAGACTTCTGCGGCCATTTGATGAGATTACCAAACTGGTCAGTCGCAGCCATGGCGCCATCAGTGACATCGTACCTTATGCCTTCTTTATGGAGGGTGCATTGCGTTGTGTCATTGATCAAGCTGTGGAGGAGCAGGAAGATGAGGAAGTCGCAATGCTGGATGAATTCCCAGGGGGGGGGGGGGGGCTACTCTATTTGAGACAAGTGAACAACAGGAGTCTGAAGAGGAGTCAGAGGAGGATGGTTCTGGGGCGGATGAGGAGGAGCAAGAAGAGCATGCTTTAAACATTTCTGGGATCCCTGTTGTTGTGTGTGGATGGGGAGAGGAGAACAAGGAGGACGACATTATCCTAGATAATGAGCAGGAGCCAGGCCACCACACCGCTTCCAGTTTACTGCAAATGGGGGCCTTCATGCTCCAGTGTTTTAACAGGGACCCCCGTATAAAAAGCATAAAGGTCAATTACACCTTGAAATAGCAAAAAATAACACCGTACAGGGATGTAGTCAAAACTGAAGCCAGAGTTTGGATGCCAGAGTCAGTAATCAGACGAGCCAGGATCAGGAAGCCAGAAATCAGCGCAGTAAAGAGCCGAAACAGAAACAGGTATTGGAAGAGAAGTCAGCCAGGCCAAGTCATACACAGTAACACACTGGATATCTTTGACCATGCAAGAGTGAGGAGAAAATTAGCTAAGCTGTTTAAATAGCCAAAAGGGGCTGGCAGTAAGCTGGACTAGAGGCAAGTTAATGGTAACCAGGCGAGTCACTGTGGAAACAATGAGTGGCTGGCAATTAACTGACAGCTGTTCAGCTCTGAGCACTGAAAGAAAAGAGTTGCCTGTAAGTAGCAGAAGCCAGCCCTGACAGTTTCTCCCTCATTGCTGGAAAAGGAAAGTGTAGTGAGAGGAGCTTGGAATGAGAACTTTGATTGGCTATAAAATAATGCATTGGACTATGCTTGCCCCTAACAAGTGACAGGGGACAGAACTTGATTGGTCGTGGCCTACCCACCAATGTCTTTATGAATCTGTGGGCTGAGCTAAGTAAACAGTAAGTCCAGGAGATAGGGGTAGAGATAGATTATTGGCGTGCTCAGGACTGTTGCTGTGGGACTTTGGTGTGCTACTGTTGTGTGTCCTTTCTTGGGCAGGGGGACTGCAGGCTCACACAGGGGAGAGAGATCTGCATACAAGCTGCCATGTGGAGGCAAGATGAAAGAGACCCCAGAACTGAAGTGAGAGTGGAGGTCAGCTGGGCATGAGGTGTTGAGTGGTGACTGTAGGCTGCCATCTTGGACTGGGCTGAGTTACCTTAACATTAGGCTGTTATCCTGTGCTAGGTTGCCAGGAAGAAACAGACTGCTTAGAGATCAATAGGATGCAAGTTTGAGATGCTCAGTTCTGCAGGCTGCCTTTCACCTGACTTCCCTAAGAAGCTGCAGCCTACTCTTCATTCACCTCCATCCTGACTGTAGAAGTGGCCATTCAGGAACAGACAGTGCCTGGAAGGACTTTTCAAAAACTTTTCAAAAGTGATGGGAGGCCTATTTGTCACAATAATATGTTTTTGGTTGTTGTTGCCACTATCACTGTGTGCTGTGGAGTTCTGCCTATAGGGGATTGCATTGCTCCAACTTACCTGGGGATTACAAATATACTTCCCATGAGAGTGAGCATTCCTGTGAGTAATCCAAGGGCCCCAAAGCAGGCAGATTTGTTAGCCCACCTATTTGTAGGCAGATCCCAAACCGTGACTGAATCACCCACATACTCTCCACCAAGGTCTGCCTAAAACAGGGCTGACTCAAGCCTAACACACTGGTCAGACATAGTCCACAGCCCACACAGAACTTCACTTCTGCTTGGTCCAACAGCATTTTATTAATGGGGATGTAGTCTATAGAAAAAGTTTAAATAAGAGCAATTTCTTTCAATCAATAACATAACAAGTCCTATTGCAAGGCAGTGTTCCTTTCAGAACCCAGCTGAAGAGGTGCCCACCCTGGGGCTAGCAGAAGAAATTATAAGTCTCATACCATCCTTATATCAGGCTTTGTACTACCCTCAACTACGCTGCACCCACAGCTTATTTAAGGTCCTACTCCTAAGAGGAAGGATGTGAACTCACCTCACTTTTTGGAAGGATTTATAGCAGAAACCTAATTATAAGGGCAGCAAGTTAACCCCTGCCTACACTCTGGCCAAACATTAGAGGGCATTTCTGCAGTAGGCAGGCTATACTGCTAGCAGTACCGATATTTGCAGTGCCTTTTTTATATTACTGTGGCACAGGCTTACACTGTCATGGGAACTTATTACTATGACAGATGTGTCAGCTTTATTCTCTTGTGTCAGTCTAATGTGTTCTGGACCCCTTATTTTATAGACGGGAATGATAAGCGTTACCTTGATAAATGTGTCATGTGTTAGTTATACTGTATTTGCATTGCTGTTTAAAACTGTCCAACTCATTGTTTATTAAGTCGGCCCAATCAGGGTTTTGCCAGTTTAATAAAGCCTATTTCTGCAGTTCCAGGTTTGTCTGGGTTTCATGGGTTCAGGTACAGGGCAGGTCATTACTGGAGCAGCAGGTAGACCAAAACATATCCAGCAGCTCCTAAGGGATAAATACACTACATAGATAAAAAGGGCCCCGTATACTGAGATCATTTCTCAAACATCTCTTCTTTCTGGCTAAGCTCCAGGCAGACAAAGGATACAAATAATGAAGCTCTATATTCATGAATGCATCCCTAAATTATTGTTTTTTTAATGCAAGCACTGCAAGTACCTTAATTTGACTTGGTATCAATCTTTAGCATTCTCTGTACATCAGAGCTCAGACTCAAAGAAGGAGAAGTGGCACAAGCCAGTCAGTTGTGCTGCAATGCATGACATATGCTGATAGATGGTGAGAGCAGAGTGAGCTCATCGGTCTGCTGCTTCTTCATTTTACTGTCCATTCACAAGGTGGGGTTGGGGAGGAGACCCATGCCCATATTTAAGTTTTTCGTTCAGTTGGCATTCTGAATATACTTCTGTTTAACAGGGAAGCCAACACACTGACTGAAATTCAGCTAGTACCTTCTGGACCTGCCAAATGTAGATCAGTATGTGGCCAGCCTTAGTATTGGTGGATTGGAGCTGAAAAGTCTGGTCTTCTGCCATGCCAGACAGGCCTTTGCTGTGTGGCAGATCTGCATGAATAGAAATTTTGCAGGTAAGAGAACACTTTTAAATTCATTCAATCTGTGTATTTAGCTGCTCATCTAGAGTTGAGCTTTAATAATTATCCAGACAAACAGCAATAACTGGTACCTATGTGTGTATTGGGACGCCTGCCTTTACACGCACATGGACTTTAATGGCATCCCTGTCTTAGTTCGTAGGGTTCAATATTGAGTTGGCTCACCCTTTGCAGCTATAACAGCTTCAACTCTTCTGGGAAGGCCATCCACAAGGTTCAGGAGTGTGTCATTCTTCCAAAAGTGCATTTGTGAGGTCAGGCACTGATGTTGGATGATAGAGCCTAAAATCTAGTGGAACCAATTGCCTTCAGAAGTCACCTAATTAGTAAATAGAGTCCACTTGTGTGTAATTTAATCTCAGTATAAATACAGCTGTTCTGTGAATCCCTCAGAGGTTTCTTAGAGAACCTTAGTGAACAAACAGCATCATTAAGGCCAAGGAACACACCAGACAGGTCACGGATAAAGTTGTGTTAGGTTATGGGGTTGTGGGTTAGGTTATAAAAAAATATCCCTAGCTTTGAACATCTCACAGATCACTGTTTAATTCATCATCACATCAGAAAATGGAAATAGTATGACACAATTGCAAACCTACCAATACATGCCCGCCCACCTAAACTGACAGGCCGGAACAAGAAGAGCATTAATCAGAGAAGCAGCCAAAAGGCCCATGGTAATGCCCCGTACACATGTTCCGATTATCTTAAACAGATCGTTCACATTTTGTTGCATATAACTAAGATCGAATACAACAGTGCAAAATGTGTGTAAGATTTTTGTCGTATGATTCTGGAAAAATCTTCCGTTGTGCGTAGCTACGTATTTTAAATGATGTCAAGTACGTGTGACCCGTGTGTCCTTTCTGGTTTATTTTCGTGTTTCCGATCATGCGTGGTGTTTGTCGAATGACTTTTATCGGACGCATACTGTACTGACTACACGATTGTCGTACGATGGGCTGTTATCCGACCAAAGTTTTCCTGTTTGTCCCTTCGGATTTGGTTGGATGGACTGTCGTGATCGGCTATCGAAAGTTGCATACTAACAATCAGATTATCGAGCGATCTGTCCGAAAGCGACTTTTGTGGTCCGATAATCGGAACGTGTGTACGGGGCATAACTCTGGAGGAGCTGCAGAGATCCACAGCTCAGGTGAAAGAATCTGTCCACAGGACAATTATTAGTCGTGCACTCCACAAATCTGACTTTTATGGAAGAGTGGCAAGAAGAAAGTCATTGTTGAAAGAAAGCCATAAGAAGCCTTGTTTGTAATTTGCCAGAAGCCATGTGGGGGACACAGCAAACATGTGGAAAAAGGTGCTCTGGTCAGGAACTTGGACCTAACTTGGATCTTTTTGGCCTAAAAGAAACCGCTATGTATCAAACAAAAAAAGGGGGTAAAACCACACTGAGACCTAAAAAATAACAATCCAAAATATAAAAAAGGTAGATATTAAATAAAAAATTATAATCAAAAATCACAAGGCTGCTACTCAACTGTGGGATACGCACACAATCAATGAAAGTAGAAAAAAAACGCTATTTATGTTTGAAAACGAACACTGCACATCACCCTGATCTCACCATCCCCCCTGTGAAACATGGTGGTGGCAGCATCATGTTGTAGGGATGCTTTTCTTCAGCAGAGACAGGGAAGCTGGTCAGAGTTGATGGGAAGATGGATGGAGCCAAATACAGGGCAATCTTAGAAAAAAACCTGTTAGAGTCTGCAAAAGACTTGAGACTGGTGAAGAAGTTCACCTTCCAGCAGGACAACAACCCTAAACATACAGCCAGAGCTACAATGGAATTGTTTCGATCAAAGCATATTCCTGTGTTAGAATGGCCCAGTCAAAGTCCAGACCTAAATCCAATTGAAAATCTGCAAGACTTGAAAATTGCTGTCCACACAGATGGTCTCCATCCAATCTGACAGAGCTTGAGCTATTGGGCCAAGAAGAATGGGCAAAAATGTCACTCTCTAGATGTGCAAAGCTGGTAGAGACATCTCCAAAAAGACTTGTAGCTGTAATTGCAGTGAAAGGTGGTTTTACAAAGTACTCAGCGGGACTGAATACAAATGCACCTTTCAGATATTTATTTGTAAAAAATGTTGAAAACCATTTATAATTTTCCTTCCACTTCACAATTTTGTGCCGCTTTGTGTTGGTTTATCACATAAAATCCCAATAAAATACATGGATGTTTTTGGTTGTAAAATGACAAAATGTGGAAGATTTGTTAGGGTATGAATACTTTTTAAAGGCACTGTGTATATGTGTGTGTGTATATATATATATATATATATATATATATATATATATATAATTATTATTATCTGTTATATATATTCACATCTGTCCCTGCCCGCAAGGAGCTTACATTCTAAGGTCCCTAACTCATATTCATACAAACACACACAAGGGCACACAAGGAAACCCATGTAGGCACAGGGAGAACATACAAACTCAAGGTAGGTCAAACCAACAACTATATGTATATATATACTTGATGATTTGTGCACTGAGAGAAGCCATGCCAGCATAGATCACACTGGCAGGAATGTTCAGCGAGTTTAGATGTGTGTAGGGAACTGATTCCAGTGGATGCAATCAGTTAGGTGTGTGCATTGGGCACATCCTAAAAACACTACTGCACTGTAGACTATAGACCTTCAGGACAGAGTGGACTTCTGGAAGTCATTACCAGAGATGGTGGTTGTTGTAACCATAGTTATCTCAAGTGAGCTGGCGAGCAATAATTACAGTCCTCTGCTAAGTGCACTTGATGGCATATTTGGTTTATGGAGTGGAATTCAATTACTATAACCCTGTTTCAAATCTGAACTGGTCATAAACTACTACTGTGAGTAAACAATTTTTAATGAGTTGAGCACTCAGTTTAACATTTGGCTCCATTACATTTAGTTCAGGATCCTGTAATGAGATATCAGGAGAGGCATTTCTTCACAGCAGTGTTAATTACCATTTTATAGTGACAGATATTTCTTCCCATCGGAGCTCCAGTACATATTCTCAGACCAGGAGAGAGTATAACTAATGACTGAAATAAGAACAATGTCCAAAAAGTAAAAAACATATTACAAAAAGGAAATCGTGGTACTGTAGATACAAAAATAAGTTCATGTAGGTATACGGACTTAGTTGTCATTCTAGAGTATGTAAATGATAAGTCTGAAAACTTGAGGTTTCGTTGAATTTGGAAAGGCATTCTGGGAAAAAAAGGTTCATCGTAGGATAAAATGTTGGTGGCAAAAATCGTAAATGGTTATTGGAGAGGAAGAGATAAAAAAAATGATGAGATGACCAGGGGTGTCCTTTGAAATCTACAACAGAGATTTATGGTGGCGTAGGACTGTTAAAGCAAAACTAAACTGAGCCCTACAAACTGAAAATGCGATTTCATTTATTTTTAATATTCAAAGCAAACTCTCACATTTATCCATGTCTCCATGCTTTATTTTGTTGAAAAACGCATTTTGAAAAACACACACATAGCATTTCTAGCCACAAAAATCTTGTGTACGCCAGATATTTTGTGTGGCATTTACTTCCTGGAATCCATATGCCTTTAGCTCAGGCATACATGCAGGAGGACATGCTTAGCTGATAAAGGCCCTCCTTCCCTCCCTCCAGATGAAAAGAAAAACTGCCTATGAAAATTCCTGGGAGGCAGACCAGAAACCAAAAAGAAGTTTAAAACAAGTAAATATAATTTACCTTCTTATTTATTTATGAATGCTAGCAGCATAAGGTTTAAAAGTTGTTAAAGCGGAGGTCCACCCTAAAGTGGACCTTCCGCTCATCGGAACCCTCCCCCCCTCCGGTGCCACAATCGGCACCTTTCGGGGGGGAGGGGGGTGCAGTTACCTGGATAATCCAGGTAACTGCACCCACTTCCGGGATAGCTCTCTGCGGAAAGGGGCGTAACTTACGCCCCTTTCCGCAAGTGCCCGCCCCTTCCCGCAAGTGCCCCGCTGCCTGCTGGGAAACACACAGATCCCAGAGGCAGCGGGGAGCGTCCTTATTGCGCAGCGCGATTCACGCATGCGCAGTAGGGAACCGGGAAATGAAGCTAAAAGGCTCCATTTCCTGATTCCCATACCCAAGATGGCGGCGGCAGGACCCGACAGGCGACCTAGAGATCGGCTTCGGGTGCCGACATCGCGGGCACGCTGGGCAGGTAAGTGTCACTATTTTAAAAGTCAGCAGCTGCAGTATTTGTAGCTGCTGGCTTTAAAAAAAAAAAAAAAAACGCGGAGTCCCGGTGGACTCCCGCTTTAAAGTATAGGCCAGGAGCTAAAGCGCAGCATAAGAATAGGGCCTACATGATGGGGTTTGTCCTAAAAGGCTAGAGTAAGGTGGGGGTGGTGTAATAATAATGCAGCTAATAGGAGGGATTATAATTAGGGAGGGGTATGATTAACATTACCCCACTGGAGGATTTTAGGGTGGCGCAGGGTGTGGACTAGGTGGACCTAAGAGGTTGCTAGGTGGATGGCATTCTTCTAACAGCATTTGGACTTTGGGACAGCAACAGACAAAATTATTGTGCCCTCCCGCCCCCTTTTTTGTGATGTAATGGGCAATGGAATGTTTATTTAGTTTAGTTGTGTTATTATCATCATAGACGGGATTGCACAGTGTCGTAGCAGCTGGCAGAGGTTGTAGGGTTTTTGAAGGTGGGGGATGGTTAAGTTCTTTAGAGAACGATGGGTTGAGCCCATGTCTAGTATGGGTGTACCTGCCCTAATGAGGATGGAAGTAATAGTTGGCTGTATCAGCTGGTGAATTTGACAAACAATTGTCCCAGAACTGGTGTAAGTTACGGCTGGGGGCTGTGGAAAGGCAAGGTGGTGCCAGATACAGATACAGTAGTTGATTCAGTCAAGGACGCCTTCAAAAATCCTATGCACTTTCATTTCAGTCAGATAGGTTAGGATATGATTTTGCTGTGTATTACCATTTCTTATTGTGTATTAAAGTGTTTTGTTAGGGTTGGTTTTATGTAATAAAAGGCTGCTATGGCCATTTTAAACCCAAAAACAAGTTGTCTGGCTTAATTATTGGTATAAGGTAAGGTGGTATTTGGGTATTTGGGAAAATGGCATACAGCCCAGGCATGATGATTGAGAGTTTAGTCAGTTATACACTGACTGCCAAGAAGCTTGCTGGGAGTGCCGCTCTTTCTTAATAGACAGCTTGACATGTGGAGTGTCATGGATGTGCCCTGCAATAAATGTTTATCTGTAAATAAAATACAACATATGTTATACAAATAAAAAAATACACAAAATATTAGTTTATAAGCTTAACAAAAATCAAACGGACTAAAACGATTTTTGCATTTCTCTTAAAGCGGTAGTAAACTGCAACTTTAAAAAAAAAAACCCTGAAAGACAATGGTATAATGTGCCGGTGACGTCACCGGCTGCATGCAGTGTAAATATCTCCAAAACAGTGCAAGTTTAGGAGATATTCCCTGCACCTAAAGGTAAGGGCTCTTTCACAGGGGCGGATCAGTGATGATCCGCCCCGTGGATATCTGCTTACTCAGCGGGGATCGCTCCGTCGATCCCCACTGAGCAGGAAGATGACAGGTCCGTCTCTGCACACTGCGCAGGGACGGACCTGTCAGAGCGCCGCTCTCCTCTATGGGAGATCAGATGACGACGGACCGCAGAATCCGTCGTCATTCGATCCAATGATGGATGGAAAAGTAGGTTTTTCATCCGTCACACTTTTTTGGATCGGAGCGAGTCGGATGTCAGCGCACATGTCACCGCTGACATTCGATGCTCCATAGAGGTCTATGGAGCATCCGTTCAGGTCCGCCTGATAAACTGACAGTGGACCTGAACGGATCGGTAGTGTGAAAGAGGCCTTAGACTTATTATAGGCTTACCTGTAGGTACAAGTAAAAAAAAAAAAGACTATACTACCACTTTAAGTCTGGCAATAGGACTTGTCTGTGATAAATTGTGAATTCTTAGGAAAAATTGATGGAGCTTGTACATTGTGATGGATGTATGAAATGTATCAGGAAATGTTTCAGGAAGGATTGGTAACTTTCTACTTTAGATGTTATTCACAAATATCCACGAGGTAATTCCGATATAAGCTATCATGCAACACTTCATTAACCACTTAAGGACCAAGCCTCTTTCTGAGATTTGTTGTTTACAAGTTAAACTGTTTTTTTTTGCTAGAAAATAACTTAGAACCCCAAAACATTATACTTTTTTTTTCTAACACTCTAGAGAATAAAATGGCGGACGTTGCAATACTTTCTGTCACACCGTATTTGCGCAGCAGTCTTACAAGTGCATTTTTTTGGGGAAAAAAATCACTTTTTGGAATAAAAAAGGCAACAGTAAAGTTAGTTTTTTTATATTGTGAAAGATAATATTACACCGAGTAAATTGATATACAACATGTCACGCTTGAAAATTGTGCCCGCTTGTAGAATGGCAACAAACTTTTACTCTTAAAAATCTCCATAGGCAACGTTTAAAAAATTCTACAGGTTGCATGTTTTGAGTTACAGATAAAGTCTAGGGCTGTATATGTGTGACTGAGTATCATTTTACTACTAGTGGGTTACACTCTACATGAGAAAATACAATGTTCTTTAGTATAATAAATCCTGTAGGCAGCACTTGAAAACTGAAAGTCTAGGCACCAATTTGCTTTCAATGTCCCCACCTAACCTATGCAGAAACATCCTTGTTCAGTCAACACACATTCTTATGCCTCGTACACACGATCGAATAGTTGGCCAACAAAACTGTGGAATTTTGTCTGAAGGGTGTTGGCTCAAACTTGTCTTGCATACACACGTTCACACAAATGTTGGCCAACAATTGTGAATGTAATGACGTACTGGACATACTATGTGGTTTTTCAGCTCTTTAGTGCCACCCTTTGGGCTCCTTCTGCTAATTTTGTGTTAATAGAAGTTTGGTGAGTGTTGATTCGCTCTTTTCTTTTCGTGTTTTTCATTTAGCCCCTTTTCAGTTTGCTCTTTTCATTTCATGCTTTATAGTTAATTTCTGAACGGCCATTCGTTAACCAGGGGGAGATAACGTATTATTTATTATTGGCCTTGGAGTTATTGTTTTGACATTATTTTTTTGGTTGAATAATGATTTTATTTGGTATATTTTCTATATTTTTCGATGCATAGAATGCACTTTTTGGTTAAGTTCTATTGGCAGATAGCATGTCTAATTTTATTTGTTTTTCTTTTATTTTATTTTTTTAATGCACAATAAAAAAATTGTGGAGAATAATACTTGGCTATGTGTTTTACTTCAAATGACAGTTTGGGAGTCGGCAGTTACATTTAAAAAAAATACAATGTAAAACTGACAAGGGGCATCAACATAGTTGTATCTTTGATTTTAAAACTACGGGATAATGGTGTTGTGGTAACTTGCTCAAATAATAAAAAAAAAAAGTATAATAATATTATTCTTGATATCACTAGAAAAAAAAGCCTTTAAAAATCAGTTTGCAATAACTCCATCAGTATCACCAGCAAAGCAGCTTCATTATTATCCCATTAAAGAAGAAGAGAATTGTGCGCTGCATTTGGAGATTTCATAATTTTCCACGTCACGAATGTTAATTCTCCATTATGAGCGCTAGTTTACAAGACCGACTGCTTCTGACTCATCCTTGTTTCCTAGCATGCGTGTTTGTACTTTAGACTTTTGTCCGACGAACTTATGTGCCGTACAAACGCTCGGAAAATCCGACAATTCACATTTGTTTGCGGAAAATTTGAGAACCTGCTAGCCAACATTTGTTGGTGGAAAGTACGACAACAATTGTCCGATGGATTGTACACACGGTCGGACTTGCCGCCAACAGCCTCACATGGAACATTTCGCATTGGAAAGTCTGATCGCGTGTACGGGCCTTTACAATGAATTGCAACTATGAGAAAGTCAGTTGTACATTCAGAAAAATCCTTAATGCATGCCAATTTCTCTGGGTGGCAAAATATACTTTCCTCCCGGAAATTTTATTCGTTTAGATTGATTATAAAGTTTTCTTTTGTAAACTTCAGTGACTTTTCTCCTTGTATGTGCCATCAGGTTTCACTAACGTTCACATTCATTTCCCACCAATAATTGGGGTAGCAGCTTCTCTTAGATGGGCTGTCTCTCAAACAGATAGAGCACATCTATTCCAGTACAGTAATACATTAGAGCAAGTCACACAGATAAAACAGAAATTTAGATTATGTTGACAAGTGAAAAGATGGAGATATGCTAAAATTCACTTACTCTTTGTCTCAGAAACAGCATGTAATGGGATCGGAATTAAAATAGGGATATAATGCTGTCACATCTAATGCAAGTATTTAGCACTAGACAAACATTTTTTTATATATATGTTTAACTGACTGGCAGTAGATATAGTTTATGTAAAGTCGCAGTCAGACCAGCCTGCCAATTACCAGGACAGACATGGTAGATAAATGCCAGGCACAAAGGCAAAGGAACCTGTGGAATGAAATGGGAAACTGCTATTCTATCATGCTATTGCAAGCATGTGCTTTAATTGAAACATCAGTTACCGCTTAGAGTAATCAGAAAGTGACAAAACCGCTGATAGCCAATGCACGGCTTTGAAGACAAAAGCGACACATTACGGAAGACAGAGTTAGTGGGCAAAAGGGCACCATTTCATTATGCTGGGCATGATAATTACATTGTCACTCAATTCCAGCCTGCAATGCAGAGATGAAAGTTTACTTTATAGCCACATTGCGAAAAGACAAACTTAAATAGGACGAGTACTTTCATCTGAACTTTGGTAGACATCCAAAGCAATAAATGTACTGTAGCTATGCATTTACTGAAAAATATTAAATGTATTTTAGGTACAACTAATGTAAATGCCTCATTTTGACTTGGAACCAGGCCCATATATTCCACTGTACAGCAGCACCCGAGGGAGAAGCAGCACAATGTTCTGAAAGGAGGAGTGAACAGTGCCATAGCTCTAAACTGTCCCTGATTCCAAAGGACTGCCCCTCTGTCCCTCTTTCCTCCTCATTTGTCCCTCATTTTAGTCTGATCTATATAGATGTATATAAAATGCACGTTTTCTCTTTCAATAAGTGTTCCCAGTGCTAAACCTTTCATCCAATTTCTAAATTGCTGCAATTTTTTAATTCAAAAGCCAGTATAAAGGAATAGTAGTGGTAAAAAAAAAGCACTTGTGGGTTTAATCACTTCAGCACCGGAAGGATTTACCCCCTTCCTGACCAGGCAATTTTTTGCAATACGGCACTGCGTCGATTTAATTGACAATTGCGCAGTCATGCGACGCTGTACCCAAACAAAATTTATGTTCTTTTTTCCCCACACATATAGCTTTCTTTTGGTGGTATTTGATCACCTCTGCGGTTTTTATTGTTTGTTTAAACAAAAAAAGAGTAAAAATTTTGAAAAAAAAATATATTTTTTACTTTCTGCTTTAATACATATCCAAAAAAATATATAAAAAAACAAATGTATTCATCAGTTTAGGCCAATATGTATTCTGCTAAATAATTTCCTGAGAATATGACCAAGTTAGCAGTCAGATACTAGGCTTGAGTACATTAAAAAAGAAAAATAAGGCTTGGGAATAAAAGGAAAAAGCAAGAGAAAAGAAAGAGAGTAAAAGAGAAATTAAAATGGAATAGGGTCAGTTGAGGTCAGCCGAGGCCCCGCTAAAGGACAGATAAGTATTGAATCCACAGATTCCACATTTTGTCAAATTTCATTGTACTATTATGAAGCGTGCACGTAAGTTTGTCAACCATGATCCAATTTAATTTACTTTTAAGGTAATCAAGTGGTATCACTAATCGTTTCCAATGTTTAGCGATAGTGATCCTCGCTGGCAGAAACATATTCAGAATCAATTTTGTTACCCTATTTATCAGCATATAACACACACTTTTCCCCCCTAAAATCAGGGGGAAAGTGGGGGTGCGTGTTATACGCCGATCCCCCACTGTTGGTAGGGCTTTCTGCCACTATCTGCGGCTTCCGTGTGTTTGCGGCTATCTTCGGACGTTCTCGGCTATCTTCGGCCGCACGCGGCCATTCTTGCCGGCTTTCGGAGAGCCGAAAGCCGCCGAGACTGGCCGAGTGTGACCGAAAATAGCCGATAAAGGCCGAGTGCGTCTGAAAATAGCTGAAAACGGCCAAAAATACCCAAAAGCCGCAAAGAACGGCCAAGAACTACCGGCGCCATTTTTAAACAGCAAATGACTGACAAGGCTGCAAATGCAAGGCTGCATACGACTGACAAGGCTGCAAATGACTGACAAGGCTGCAAATGCAAGGCTGCCAACGACTGACAAGGCTGCAAATGCAAGGCTGCGTACGACTGACAAGGTTGCATACGACTGACAAGGCTGCAATGCAAGGCTGCAAATGACACTGACAAGGCTGCATTGATTGGCATTTAAATGTAAGTTTTTTTTCCTTAACCTCCCTGGCGGTACGATTATTTCGGATTTTAGGTGCTAAAAGCGGTACAATTATTTTGCATGAAAATTTGGCGTTTTATATTGTAGTCCTGTAATTCTTAGCAATAACTCACTTAAATCTGTCCAAACCAGAGTCTAGCAGACATCCCGGGTATGATAAAGTTTGAAAAATGAAATCATAAATTACAATATAATAAATAATTATAAATAATTGTACCAAATAATAATATAACAATAATAAAAATTATTCAATAATGTAATCAAATCAAAAACACTGAAATTTGCTCAGTTGCAGAATTGTCACTGTCATTACTTTTCAGTATTTGATGACGGATCTCCCCACAAATCGCTATCCCTCAATTCTGCAAGTGATTACAATTTATTGTCGCTGTTTTCTAGCTGGTCTAAAATCATTTTTGATGTAAAGGGACAGTTTTGGTTGCTCTGGACAATCTCCAGTTTCCAGGCATAAAGAACAGTTTTTATTATATAAAACTGCATGCAGGACACTGGGCAGACCACTAGGTATAAAGGGGATGTGAAATGATTAAGATTACATTATGCTGTATGTATAGTGAGTGTTTCACTTTTTGAATTTGGCGCAGATCTCCGTCCCCGTGCGTCGCAACGCTCGCAGGGCACGGAGATCTGCTCTGTGATAAATCGAGAGAGACACGGCTCACTCGTACAGCTCCGTGGGAGAAGGTAAGTAAGCGTCCTCCTGGATCCAGCGATGCGGTCCCGAGTCTGGCTCAGGGTTACGGCTTTTGGTATAAAAATTCCACCCCGAGCCAGACTCGGGAACACCGCCAGGGGGGTTAAACTTCCCTCCTAAAAGTTTTTTTCTTTTAAATTCCCTCCTAAACTTGGGGTGCGTGTTATACGCCAGCGTGTGTTATACGCCGATAAATATGGTAATTTTTTGGGGACCTCCTCAGGCAGTTTCTGAAAAAGAGCTGCTTCAGGGGATCAAAGAATGTTAACTCCTGTCACTGAATGAATGAAATTGAACATCCAATTCCAAAATCTAGACACTAAGGGCGTATTGCCACCAAATGTGGCACATGGTTCTCAATTGTCCACAGCGCCAAAAACAGGTAGGCAATGCTGTATAAGGTAGAATAGGTCAGCTGAGGAAGAGGAAGATCCCTCGAAACGTGTCCTCTGACCCTGGACTCCAGGTGGACATTACCATCCATCTGCCATTGACACCTGGAAGGAGGAAGCCGCGGCACTACACATGCTTACTAGGCTGTCAGAGCCATTTCCCCATCAACCACCCTGGCGGTATGATTATGTCAGATTTTTGCGTCTCAAAGTGATACAATTGTTTTGCATAGAAATTTGGTGTTTCATATTGTAGGCCTGTAATTCTTAGCAGTAACACACTTAAATCTGTCCAAACAAGAGTCTAGTACATATCCCAGGTATGATAAAGTCTGAAACTCAAAATCATAAATTATAATATAATAAATAACTATAAATAATTATAAAAAATAATAATAAGAAAATAATTTCCCCACGATTCACTATTGCTCAATTCTGCAAGTGTTCTAATTTACTATCTCTGTTTTCTAGTTGGTCTAAAACCACTTTTGACGTAAAGGGACACTTTTTAGTTGCTATGGACAATCTTAAGTTTCCAGGCAGAAAGAACATTATATATAATATAAAACTGCATGCAGGGCACTGGACAAAGCACTAGGGACAAAAGGGATGTGAAATGATTTCATACAGTAATGTAATCTGTAATCTGTATGTGTTATGAATTCTCTATTTTTTTAATTTGCCACCAGGCACTGCCACAACGTGTCACAACGCGTGCAGGGAACGGAGCCCATCTCACAGAGGCATCTGGTGGAGGACACAGCTCGTAGACACAGCAGGGCGACATCGCAGGATCCTGGGGACAAGGTAAGTAACCTGCACCAGGATCCTGCAATGCAATCTCAAGGTTCGGGGTTACTGCTCATCCATCCAACTGCACCCTTTTAGGACTGTTCCTCCACCACAGGCTTACACTCTCCCGTGGATTCCCATATATACAGATTTGTGTTTTTTATACTTTTGTGAGTATTAATTTTTAACTTTTCTTTGTAAATAAACTTTTCTGGAACTTACTACACCAGAGTGGTCTCGCTGTCTTCCTCCTTTCCCCTCTCAATGCTGTAGAATGCATCTTTGCAAGTTGTATGGAAACCAGGTACCACCTAAGGAGTGTCTTATAATTGGACTCTATCATTAATAGAGATCTTGGACAAAGCATAGGCAACGCCCTGCCATTCATTCTGTTCAAGAGAAATATTTAGGTCTACAGGTAAATTTAAAATATGAACTTATGTTGATTTGCCAAAGGTAAATAGACCCTTAACTTTGTTGCGCTTTGCAAGGGAATTTTCCCCAGAGCTTAGTAAATGAGATGAAACTGACTTCCATCATCTAATCATGACCAAGCAAAACTGGTGTTCTTTATGTTCCTTGTGCACGATCGGGTATGCTTTGCAATATAAAATTTCATCACATTCACTAAGCTCTGGGACAAATTCCCTTGCAAAGTGAACAGCCTATTTGCCAGTAGTAAATCAACCCCAAAATGTCAACTTTCTTGTTAACAGTAATGCACTCAGTTCCTTTAGGCAAGCATCAACTCTAGACCATGATAGCCCTTGACGTGTATTGTTTTCCCTCCAAATAAATCACAGGGTATTATGAAAAGCAAAGTGTACCGGGGCTCTGAAATTATGCAATAAAACAGCTTGTACAAACATATTATCATTGTCAGTCAAGCACTATGCCTGTTATGCTACATACAATATGAGCCATGAGCAAAAATATATCTACTTAACATCAAGCTGTTCCAGAGCACACATTGTAATGCATGCTAAGAGGGTGCGATATCCATCATTAGAAATTGAACAGGAAGAGCTTACAATCTGCTGTTGTGTTTTTAAGGGCATATTAGCTCCTGCGGGTTGTTACTGTGGGTTTTTTATTATTATTTTTAAGACCAGAGCAGAAAATAAATCAATTTTACTTGGTGTCACTTGCCTCTTTACAGTTTCGTAACAAGGTGTACTTTTGTAAGATTTTAATCTGCATACATTCAAGACAGCAAAGCTTTTCAAAATCATTTTTTAATGGCATTGCAATTTATAGACAGTAACTAATTTCAGACTTCATAGCACTTGGCTTTTATGATTATTTCAAATCATTTAAATGCAAATGAATTTCCATAGAGAGAAAACATCAGTGCCCTTGAGTGGCAACTCGTAATAGAACTGCAAGCGAAAATCGCAGTTGGAATTTGAAAGCATCTGATAAGGGTTGACAGGAGGTCTATATAAAAGTCTTTGCCCAAATCCAATTTACATTTCATTTCACCCAGTGCTTACCCATTTTGTCACTTCAATATATCTTATTTATTTAATCATACTCTGAAATCCAGTCTTCAGTCACAAATATGAAGGGAATGCAGGCACAAATAAATAGCTTGGGTATAATGTTTCCTGAGCAACAGGGATTGTTACTTGTCTGGCCCCATAATGGATTTCATTTCCAGGGCAGTTAATTGCTTAGACATAATACGGTTCTTCTAATTAATGTGTGTTTTTTGTTCTGCAGACAGATACATTTTTCCAGGAAATATTATTTATGGGTTGTTACATATGATTCTTCTCAGATGAGTACATTTCATTTTGATTATTCCTTCCATGTCTCAATGTTTTATTTTGTTGACAAATCACTTTGAAAACCCCCCAATCATTTCTAGCCATACATATCTTGCGTAAGGGCATATGATTTATGTAGCATTTACAATCTGAAATCCATCTGCCCTTAGCCTAGGCAAGCAGGCTGTAGGGCATGCTTGGCTCAAAAGGCCCCTCCTCCAAATGAAAAAAAAAATGCCCATGAAGACTCCAGGGACATCATTCTGGCCTAGGCCAGATGCCAGGAAGCAACTAATGAAATGTGAAAAAAGTTTAAAGACAGGTAGGTGTGTGTGTATATATATATATATATATTTTTTTTTATATCTTCCTATCTATTTAATAATGCTAGCAGCATAATTAGAAGTTTCTAATATGGATACCCCAATAGGCCTTTCTTGACCTTCTTGCCCAGCTGCTCTTTCGGGAGTGGGCCATGCCACACTATCAATCTCATGACTGCATCACCTTACGATCTTGGATTGAACATTATCAATTTTATCCAAACAGGATTTATCATGTGAGGAAGTCAATGTTCTCTAAAAAGGTTTAAAATTCTGTCCATTACAAAACATTGATACATTTGAGGTCATAAAAGAGCTCCAATTATTTGGACGTAGGCTCCATTCAAAAACCCTGTTTGGTCCTAAAACTACTCCTCCCAAGACATGCTCCATTTTGGAGCAAAAAGCTCTTGATAACCTTGTCAGTCTTCTTGATGAAAATGAACCGCTAGATCTTATCAACAGAATAGACCTGGACTCTTTCCTCCAAGTCACCCATGATACACCAACCACTAAATTCTCTCTGAAAAAGAAATGAGATATCTATACCGCACGAAGTACAAATTCAAACTTGCAGCATTTCTTAAACTCATAAGTAGGGATATTCAAGCTCTAAAAATAAAACCCCAAGTGGGCAATTTTTCCTCTGGGACAGACTAGTATATATATAGTAAAAACTTTGTTTTATTGTACATCACATATAAAAAAAAAAGTATAAAGACAATGTGACAATATGGAGTCTACAAAAGATTCAAAAAGTACAAGGAATACACAGAATATACAAAAAATACATTGCATATACTACCCATGAGAGCGCATAACGCATAGCAATCAGAAGTTGCCTATGAAGAGCTGGCGGGCTAGCTGCCGCGCATGCTTGCATGGACACCTGACATGTTTTGGACACAAGTAGTGAGTTCTTCTTCAGAGGTTTTTGTCAAGAGGGTAACAAAAATATAAATATATTGTATTAGTGTTGAATAATACATAACATATTTTGCAGTAATCATTAACAAGCATAAACCATTTCTTATTAAAAAGTATTGTATGTCTATTGATCACAAAGGTTACAGGTTGTACTTAGAACATTTAAATAGATATAGTACACAGAAATTGCTGGGAGAATGATCTCTGATGGCTGGAGCACTGGACCAAAACGGCCGTTGTAGAAAGACTGGTGGACATGCAGAGCAGGGGGAGCAAACGACTGCACATTCAAGGACCCCAAAGAGGGTGCAAAACCCCAGCAAGCAATCATGTAGCAGTTAGGGTGTATATAATAAGGTCCTTCTCTGATGATGTTTATGAAGATGGTACTAATCTGTTTAAATATAGGAAAAAGAAGGTATTCCCCCTTTGTGGGACTTTAATGGCCCTGGTGGTTGAGAGTAGTCAATCCACCATGTGATTTGTAACTCAAAAATAGTATGAAGGAGTATAGAAAGTATGAGAGTATTTATAAAACATCTATATATTTTATTTATACAAAATGTAAAAGCACAAATGTATACATGTACATAAACTTTAGTGGCTAATATGCAAAGAAAATGTCAACATGGCATATAGGAAACATGGAAACTCATAAGGTCCAGACTCTCATATGGAATTAAGGAGTCCTGGAGCCTACTTCCAACGCGTTTCACAATTTCTTCTTTCTTCAGGGGTGCAGAGATGAAGAATATAAGCACTATAACAAAGATGAAAATGGAGAACTGAAAGGTATATATCTCATATAAAAGTATATATAATTAACAATATGACAAACTTTGTCCATGTTGTACTATAAAGTAGACTTACATGTTGACAGCAGTTGATAAAAAGACAACTGCAAGCACCATAAAAGTGCAGTTATATAGCTGTAGACAAAACCATGATGGGCAAATATGCACAGCCATAGTGCCTATTTTTGTTTTTATTCTTTAGGACCATTGCACCTGTAGGTGTATCAGACGGCTTTCACTTTTGGACATAGTCTTTAGTGGGCATCAACACGGGCAATTATTTAGGCAAAGACTAGGAAAATCTCATGTCAAACTACCATTTAAGCACCATACACACTATCAGATTTTCTGCTGATTTATGTCTACAGATTTACCAAAACCGTGTAGTGCAAGGGCCTACCTGATTGCATACACATTGAAACTCCTAAGGTTTGACCTCATATTATATGGTTTTGGTAAATATGAAGGGAAAAAAAATCAGCAGAAAATCTGTGTGTATGGCGCTCAAGATTTTAAGAAAAAGGACTCACCTGACTGAGCTATCCTCCCTTTTCTTTCATTTAAAAAAAACTCTCAAAAGAAAATATTCCCTTTTTTGGCACATTCAGGCATTCGATAGGTATATCAAAGCCAATATTAATCCACTTGGTTTACCAATACAAATTTTCCCTTTCCCATTGACAGTGATTTCAAAATCGCATGGGAAAAGAATTTGAAATTATGCTCCAAAGTCATGATGACTCTTCTTAGCGATGAATATAATAAACGCATGGTTGAAATTGACAAAGTGATCAAATTCAAACTCAACTACTGTGTTTTAAAATGCATTCTGCCTTTTCTGAACAGTAAAATAATCTTAACATGCACCTTTATAAATGTATCAAGGGTATTCTCGTACAGAAGGATAAAAAATTCTGGAGAGATCAGATTTCAAACATGAAAAATCAAAAATTCCAAAAAACAAATAAGGATCAGGACTACGCCACCTCAGATGTCTCTTCCAATTCCTCTGCATCTACTTCTTCCCAACTCTTTAGGAAAAAGAAAGTATTGATACACGTTCCCCAAAAAAACGCACGGTTGATTCACCTATACCACTTTTTCCTCCACCATCTCAACCTAAACCACTTCTGGGTCACTTGCCCAACCAAGCCTCAAGCCAATCATCCAATGATCACAACCCCTCCTTTACTCACTTACATGTCAGAAACACTTTATCACGGACTTTAGCCACCAACAGTATCACTGAAACTTCTAATATGGATACCCCAATAGGCCTTTCTTGACCTTCTTGCCCAGCTGCTCTTTCGGGAGTGGGCCATGCCACACTATCAATCTCATGACTGCATCACCTTACGATCTTGGATTGAACATTATCAATTTCATCCAAACAGGATTTATCATGTGAGGAAGTCAATGTTCTCTAAAAAGGTTTAAAATTCTGTCCATTACAAAACATTGATACATTTGAGGTCATAAAAGAGCTCCAATTATTTGGACGTAGGCTCCATTCAAAAACCCTGTTTGGTCCTAAAACTACTCCTCCCAAGGCATGCTCCATTTTGGAGCAAAAAGCTCTTGATAACCTTGTCAGTCTTCTTGATGAAAATGAACCGCTAGATCTTATCAACAGAATAGACCTGGACTCTTTCCTCCAAGACACCCATGATACACCAACCACTAAATTCTCTCTGAAAAAGAAATGAGATATCTATACCGCACGAAGTACAAATTCAAACTTGGCAGCATTTCTTAAACTCACAAGTAGGGATATTCAAGCTCTAAAAATAAAACCCCAAGTGGGCAATTTTTCCTCTGGGGAAAGAAAAGCTCTCACTGACCTCACCAATCGGATGGAAACATCCTTCATAATCGTGATTAGTATCGTCCACTCCCGTTTGCATTCACCAACAAATGCAATATTCAGTTATATGAAATGGTGGATCAGGCATATTTAGCTACTTCAGCCCAGAAAGAATTTACCCCCTTCCTGACCACAGCACTTTTTACAATTTGCCACTGCGCTGCTTTAGCTGGTAATTGCGTGGTCATGCAATGCTGTCCTCAAACAAAATTTGTGTCCTTTTTTTCCCACAAAAAGCATGATGGCATTTGATTACCTCTGCAATTTTTATTTTTTGCAATATAAATGGAAAAAGACCGAAAATTTTGAAAAAAATGATATTTTCTACTTCTTGTTACAAAACAAATCAAATAAACTAAATTTTAGTCATACACTTAGGCCAACATTTATTCAGCCACATGTCTTTGGTGAAAAAAAAAATTCCATACGCGTATATTTATTGGTTTGCGCAAAATTTATAGTGTCTACAAACATTTTCTGGAATTTACACATCTCATTTCTTGAGGTGCTAAAATGGCAGGGCGGCAGTACAACCCCTCCCCCCCCCCCCCCCCATGATCCCATTTTGGAAAGTAGGCACCCCAAGGAAATTTCTGAGAGACATTTATTTTTTTAGTCACAAGTGATTGAAAATACATATATAATATATATATATATATATATAAATATATATATATTATTACACCCCAAAATACATTTTGCTGCTTCTTCTGAGTACGGGGATATCTAATGTGTGAGGCTTTTTAGGAGCCTAGCCACGTACAGGACCCTGAAAACCAAGCACCACCTTCAGGATTTTTAAGGGGGTACATTTTTTATTTTATTCCTCACTACCTGTAACAGTTTCGAAGGCCATAAAATGGCAAGATAGCACAAAACCCCCCAAATCACTCCTTTTTGGAAAGTAGACACCCCAAGGTGGTGATTGGTTTTTGAGGTCCTGTACACAGCTAGGCTCCCAAAAAGTCTCACACATGTGGTATCCCCGTACTCAGGAGAAGCAGAAGAATGTATTTTCGGATGAAATTACACATATGCCCATTGCATGCTTTAATTTTCTTTTTTTTATAATTTTTATTGTTATCTCAGGGAATGTAAATATCTCCTATGATAGCAATAGGTAGTGACAGGTACTCTTTTTTTTTTTTTTAAATGGGGTCTATTAGATCCTAGATCTCTGCTCTGCCCTCAAAGCATCTGCCCACACCAAGATCGGTGTGATAAAATGCTTTCCCAGTTTCCCAATGGCGCTGTTTATATCCGGAGTAACCCAAGTCATGAAATGCTCGTAGCTTCCGCTTTCTTAGGCCATAGAGATGATTGGAGCCATTCTGGTCTCTGATCAGCTCTATGGTCAGCTGGCAGAACCACTGGCTAAATTCTTGGGTTCCCTGGTGGGACAGGAGAGTCAGAGAAAATCATGGAAGATGGTGGGAGGGGGGAACGTAGTAGCTAATTAGCCACTAGGATTGCTTTTACATGAAAGCCGACCACTGGCTGAAAAGAATGATACCAAGATGATACCTAAACCTGCAGGCATCATTCTGGTATAACCATTTAAAGTGGAGGTTCACACAAAAATGGAACCTCTACTTTTCGGAACCCCCCCCCCCCCTCCGGTGTCACATTTATCACCTTTCAGGGGGAGGGGGGTGCAGATACCTGTATAATACAGGTATCTGCACCCATTTCTGGGCCTAGACTCAGTAGGGAACTGGGAAGTGAAGCCACAATGCTTCAGTTCCTGATTCCCTTACTGAAGATGGTGGCGGCAGCACCCGAGAGCCGAGCAACAGATCGGCTTCGGGTGCCAACATCACAGGCACCCCGGACAGGTAAGTGTCCATATTTTAAAAGTCAACAGCTGCAGTATTTGTAGCTACTGACTTTAAAAAAAAATTATAATTTGTCGGACCTCCGCTTTAAAGTCAAGCAACGTCCTTGTTGGGCATATATTGTATTGTTCCTTTTTTCGTGCAGCCTGTGGGCTGAACGAAAAAAGAGATTGAGTATGGTGGGTATGCCCACCATTAAAATAATGCCCTTCATCCACCCACTTCTAATGATGCACCATTTTTTTTGTTTAACTGTGGTGATGAAATCACCTCCTACAGCGCTGGAGTCGCTGATTTATATATCGTGAGAGCAAACGCTGTTGCTGTCAAGATAAATAAATCAGTGCTGCAGCTGAATGGCGTAACTGAAAAGCAAACAATGGTAACAACAACACATTAACTCAATAAAACAACTTATTTTTTTATCGCAATCTGTGAATAAAAAATGTATGCCAAAGCATGGGGGCAATCCAGCCCTAATGTTAGGAGCAAAAAATTTTTAAACTGTGGTTGTGAAATCACCACCTTCAGCGCTGGAGTCACGGCTTTGTGTATCGTGGGAGTAAACACTATTGCTGTCAGAATAAATAAACCTGTGCTGCAGCTGAATGGTGTACCTGCTAAGCAAATGATGGTTAACAATAAACAAAGTAGTATTACAGTATAAGAGTAAGACATACCATACCTGCAAAGCAAATACAATAAAACACAGTAAAAATAAAACATTACCGTTCTAAAATACAATAACAATAGAGAAAGAGAGAGAGAGAGAAAGAGAGAGAGTGCAAATGTAAGGCCGCGTACACACGCGCGGACTGTTCGCCCAACTTTGTCCGTCAGTTTCGGCAAACAGTCCGCTCAAAATTAGCATGGACGGACATGGCCACACACGACGGACGAACAGTTTGCTGAAACCGTGCGCGATGACGTGAACGGCACGTACGACGGGACGAAAAATACGACGTCCTATACACTGCATTATAACTTTCGGCGTGTAAATCCTTTCTGAGCATGCGCGGAACTTAGTTTGACGAACAAGCCTACACACGAGCGGACTGTTCGCTGAAACAAGGTTTCAGCGGACAGTTTTTCGGAAATTCCGTAAAACCTTGTTCGTCAAACTGTCCGCTGAAACTGTCCGCTGAAAGCCCACACACGAGCGGACTGTCCGCCCAAACACTGTTCAGCGGACAAAGTTGGACGAACAGTCCGCCCGTGTGTACGCGGCCTAAGAGAGAGAACAATAGAGAGAGAAGAAAAATAAAATGACAACTCTTTTTGGCTTTTTAATTTTTTTTATTATTTTTTTTATAAACTGTAACTGTAAACATTCCAGATTAGGGTCTCTCAAAATGCGATGACCAACTGGCCATCTCATCTTTCGAGACCCTGTATACGTGTGCCCTAGGACTGTGTAATGCTGTACCCTACGCTAATACTCCACTAGTGTGTGGTAGCATTTGAAACAGTCACCAATGCAGAGACCAGGTTGGTCAGGACAGGAAGGACAAAAAAAGTGGGTGTCACGCCTATATCCAGGTTTTCTGCAGACACAACATCTTCTTTGTAGGTTTCTTTGGGTAGGCATACTAGGGAGGACATACAGAAAATGCCTCTCATGCAGCCGGCTCACTGCATTTGCATTGGGAAGGTGAGCCACAGTACCGTCTGGAAACAGAAGGGCTGTGCTGATCTCTTCCTGAAAGGATCTAGTTCGTCCTGAAGCTTTGTCTTTGTATAGCACAAAAGCATTCAGCAGAGCCAATTGGAGTAAGTATACAGACACTTTTTTGTACCAGCATCTGGCCTTACGGACAATTAGGTACGACGCTAACAACTGGTCGTTGTGGTCCACCTCTCCCATGTTAAGGTTGTATTCGTGGACAAAGAGGGGTTTCTCCACAACATCAGTCGCAGTAGAAATTTGGACAGTCATATTCGTGCGAAGGGATGACAGAACGAAAACATTCCGTGTATCCCTCCACTTCACTGCTAACAAATTATTACATTTCAAGCAGGCTCTCTCCCACGTCTAAGTCAGGATTCTACAGGTTGACTAAAAAGTGGCACTATGTAGTCTGGGCAGTTCTCTGGCTCCATGTGACTATCTTTTCCCTCATAAAACATAAAACTATATTTATAGCCTGTTGCCCTGTCACAGAGCTTATACATATTGACCCCCATATCTGACATGCTTGCTGGGAAGATACTGTTTCATCAGGAGTAAACAAGGCTGCTGGTTGAAGTGGCTTACGAGGGGCCGAATTTTGTTGGAGCTGATTGTATCCAGGGTCACCCCGAGGATGACAGAGTTCCTTATCATTGAAGTGCATGAAATGCAAGATCTGCTCGTATTGTGTCCTGGTCATGGAGGCAGAGAACACAGGCATATGGTGAATTGGGTCAGTGACCAATATGACCGCAACTCACTTTTTTAAACTACGCCCATGAGGAGGTATAGGCCCAACAAGATCTTAACTTCGGAGACCATAATAGGTCTCCAATCTCTGACCAGCATACAAATTGCTTTGGTCCACAACAGATCTATAGAGATCTTCCGTGAAAAAGAGTGAATAAAAATCAAGTGACATAAAATCAACTATTTGCACCTGAATTCCGGGTTGGCCAGTGAATGGGAGAAGCACTGGTGCTGCAGAAGTGGTGGACTCCCAATTCAGCTTTGGCAAATGCAGCAGGAAGGGCACTATGGGCTCGATGGGCTTGTGTTTGTCTTTTCTTGGTGGCTGCGGGACACTACTTGTGCTAGCCACCTCACCAGCTTGAACTGCACTTATGGGACTCGCCACATAACCAAGTGTTACTGCAGTGCTGGATGTACGACCAGGATGTACTAGGCCGCTGGTGCTTGCCAGTTCACCAAAAGGATGAGCGGCACTACCCTGTTTCCCCCAAAATAAGACCTAGCATGATTGTCGGTGATGGCTGCAATATAAGCCCTACCCCCCAAATAAGCCCTATCCTGTTTCCCCGAAAATAAGCCCTATCCTGAAAATAAGACCTACAAGGACTTTAACTAGGGCTTATTTGCGGGTTAGGGCTTATATTGCAGCCATCACCGACAATCACGCTAGGTCTTATTTTCGGGGGAAACAGGGTAGTACTGGCTCTCTGCTCCATACAAGAGCCTCTGGTTCTTGCACCTTAGCGACAGCAGAATGGGATCGGGTACGCCCGACCTTGGCAGAAACCACTACTATGTCATCAGAGCTATCTGTCAGGGTGCCGCTGCTGTCTATGGGTTTGTATTCTGAGCCTGAATCTAACAGGGTGAGTGACTTCCTCTTCAATATCTGTCATGCTCAGAAATGTGTAGTCCTCTTCACTACTGTACCTTCAATTTTACATGTTGGCCTCTAAATTTACTGGTACAGTAGTGAGACTCACAGGAAAAAAAGCACCTTACTGTCAGCGACTGATTCAAACGCTACCAAAAAAACTGTTAGCGTTCGCAGGGATCAGGCCTGACTCTGCGAACGCTTCAGTTATGTGTTTAGTGTTTTGTAAGTGACAGTGATCGATTGATACTTCACTTAAGTGGACTGGGCTGGGCTGGGAGGAGGGGCTAAACGCAGGTGCTAGCAGCTATCTGGGCTGATCTCGCTAACACTGCGTTTTTGAGAACCCTAAACTATTGGGGACGCTAGTATAAAACTGGTCAGATTTTGATCCGTTCAGATACTATACTACTAAGGGAGGTGTATGGTGCATGTGTAGGTGTTAGCGCTACTGCCACTAATCTGACACTGCCTGGGGCGACGCAGACCCTATCTGACACTAAAACCTAACTGATATCACCAGGTATCACCAGCATAAATCAGGAACTGTGAATGCCAGGCTCTCTATAATCAGTGGATATATCTGCAAAACAGATAGGAACAATCCTTTTTATTATTAATTTCCTAACAGGTATATTCTTCATTGCTCATAAAGGATTTTTGTTGGTTCACGTGGCAGTAAGTTAAGTAGTTTGCTTCACAAAGCTTCTTTCCAGTATATAGAATAGAGGCACAAATAGGAACAGCTGACAGAAACGTTATTTGTCACGGCGGGCAGAGAATTGCACTCATTTTCACACCAACGCGGACTTAAAAAGCCACCGACGCCTGCACACTTGTCTATGCATATGTTGCTGACACTAAGAGACGTGTTCTTCAGAACGTCATTGCATTTGTACGTCATCGTCAAGCGGCTTTGAGCCAGGCAAGCAGGCAGCTCACAGTGATCATCTGATTTTATGGGCCAATCCTGACACAGAATTGTTGTTTCCAAGTCAACCAGTGCATTAACAACAATAATACAGAACACTATGTGGAAAAGACCATGGGAGAAAGGTGAAAAAAGGGACCCCCCAGGGCAAGGACTGCACAGCACCAAACCCCGACAGAATGCCGCAGGAGAGGGCCATGCAGCCCAAGCCCACCGGCGCAAAAATAGTCACAAAAACCACAGCACCCCAAGAAAAAACAAGGAGCGACCGGGTATGCCATATATATTGTGTGCCCATCCACAATCGCAAAAGCCGCCAGGCACCTGTGCGCCGGGTGGGGATGGACCGAGCCCTGAATACCGGAAATGTTTACAAATAATGGTGGAGGGGGAAAAGAAAACCCTTTCATTCTTTCTTTATTTTAGAATAAAATCATTCATTATATTCTTAAATCTACTATCTTATGTACATTGGCTAGTCATGCTGAAAAAAACACGGATGTGGTAGTAAGCTTCTAATGGAGCCCATTGGTGGAGATCTTTCCAACAATACATTTCCATAGATTAATATTCGATAATGCTTCCAAATATAGATTATACGGATAATGTGTAAGAATAGACTGCATGGACAAGCCAGAATATAAATTATAACAGCAGTTCATCGATTTATACTAACATGAATGATGATATCATAACTATAAATTATTTTTAAAACCCCACAAGCCAGATGATCATTTTTTTCACATCCTCCTGAGACAAAACCATCCAAAAATGGACGGAAACTCAGTTGGGTATTAAGGCCTGAAAACGTGGTTGCATTCAAGTCAGCGATCCAAAGGACCTCCCTCTGGAGCAGCACCTTGTTCCAGTCACCACCTCTAGTGTCCGGATGGACACGATCAAGGATGGGGAACAAAACACGGGGGACTTTCCCTGCTTGATAATCTCGTACATGTCGCCCCAGGGGGAGGTCAGGGTTGGCACTCTGCATACTTGAAATGTGTCGTGCTGCTCTTTTATAAAATTCTAGTTTGGTCTTGCCTACATAAAAAAACTGGCACTGACATGTTAGATGGTAAATGACCCCAAATGTTTTACAATTAGCATAGTGTCTTGGTCTATACATTTTACCATTAGGTAGAATAAATTTTGATTGTGTATTCATATAGCAGCAACAGGTACAACCACCACATGTACCAACCTCTTACAAGCGTCGGATCGAAACGTATCAGTATATTCGCTTTTCACCAATTGGTCTCTTAGCGACCGTGATCGTTTAAAAGTAATGGTAGGTGTTGCGGATATATGCGGTTTTAAATTTGTGTCTATTTGTAATAGGTGCCAGTGTTTGTCTTGAATTCTTTTAAGAGCCTTATGTTGCTTATTGTAAGTTGTTATTGATCTAGTAATTTATTTTGAATAATCTAATGTTTTTTTTAGAGAAGAATGTTTGCTGTCTCGTTTGACCATGTGCATGTCTGAAGGCTTTCTTCAGGCATGTGGGTGAATAGCCTTGAGGTGATTTTTAAGGAGGTTGACTTCATGTATAAATTCTGTATCTGTAGAACAATTACGTCTAAGCCTCGGGTATTGTCCATATGGAATGGATTTAACCAGAGGCTCAGGATGCGAACTAGACGCATGCAAAATAGTGTTTCCAGCGGTCTCTTTATAGTATAAACCGCTGGATAACCGACCATCCGCTGATTTGAAAATCTTAAGGTCGAGGAATGCAATCAAGGTGTCACTGAATGTCATGGTAAAGAAAAGATTGGAGTCCTTTTGATTTATGGCATTAATGAAAGCTTGTAAATTATCTGGTGTACTGTCCCATACCATTAAGATATCATCTATATACCTGAACCATGACACCACATGGGAGGTATAAGATGATAACTTTTCACTTTCCCCCAGGTACAGGTTGGCATATGATAGGGCATAACAAGTCCCCATCGCAACACCCTGAACCTGGAGGTAGTGGGAGCCATCAAAAGAAAAAATGTTGCGTGCTAGGATGAAGTCCAAAGCTTCTATCAGAAAGGAATTTAGCTTATGATCATCTTTATGAGATTGTGATAGAACATGTTTTATTGAAGATAAACAAAGATTGTGGGGAATAGAGCTGTATAATGGTTCTACGTCAATGGTGACTAACAGAGAATGAGGTTGAATATGCAAACCTTCTAAATTTTGTAGCAAATGAATAGTATCTTTGATATATGAAGAAAGATTTGTGACAAAGGATCTCAGGTGACTGTCAACAAATTTACCAATTTTTTGGGTTAAAGAGCCATTACCTGAAATAATGGGATGACCTGGAGGATTTTTTGAATTTTTGTGTATTTTTTGGAAGACAGTACAATGTAGGAATGTGCGGATAAGGGGCTCTAATGTATTCCCAAGTGTCCTTATCGATTGCACCATTACAAAATGCTCCATCTACTAATTCATAAAAGGCTTCACTGAATTTGTCAATAACGCCCCTTAAAATAGGTTTATACCATGACCTGTTGGTGATAATCTTATGACACATCATTGCATATTGTTAATTTGTCATAATGATGATGTTTCCCCCCTTATTGCACGGTTTGATGGTTAAGGAATGTTCCCTTTTTAATAGCTTTAAAGCAACGTGTTCATTGCTAGTGAGATTACTACAAGATACATGTGGTTTTAATTTCCGAATCTCTGCTGTAGTTGAATTTATAAAAGCAGTCAGATTAGGGTTGCCTGTAAATGAAGGAAATTTGTCAGACTTAATTTTGAATTTTTTTGTATCAGATATAGGTAGAGGTTCTTACAATATGAGCCTCCAATAAAGCTTCAGACAGAGTCGATGAGATCGAAAGGATCCTGTTCTTCAAGGAAATTTAATAAATCATCTAAGGCCTCCTCTGATTTTCGAGTGTCTGTTTTTGGAGCACTCATTTCTTTAGAGTAGAGACTTTTCTAGCATAATTTTCGGGCAAAAAAATGTAAATCTTTAATTGTTTCGAATGGATCCAAATTAGCATCTGGGCAGAAAGTGAGACCTTTACACAAAAGATCCTTTTCAGCTTGGGAAAGTGAGTGATTCGAAAGATTAATGATAGGGTCAAATAGGGTCAAATACAGGGGTCTGGGTGTAGAGGAGTCCTTAGGTAGGCCGAGGTCAAACACGAGGGTCGGGCAAATAGAAGGGATCCTGGAGTCTGCTGAGGATCAAACACAGGGTCAGGCAAAAGCAAGTCCTTAGGGCAGGCCGAGGGTCAAACACAGGGTATCAACAATAGCAAGTCCTTTGAGCAAAACCAGGGATAAAGCACGGAAGTCAGGCAGAAGCGAAGACCTTTGAGAGAAGCCGAGGGTCAAACATGGAGAGAAGTCTTTAAACAAGCCAAGGGTCAAGTACTGGAGAGATTCAGGGATGATCAAGATGATCCAGGTCACAACAGGCAGGCACAGGTACACAGAGCTTGGAACAGGAACACTGGAAGCTGAAGAGACAAACCAGTAACTAGCAAGGGGCAGAGCTGCCTTCTATAGGCCTGCCAGGGGGATTTCACGCTGTGCGCGTACTTGCCCACGCCGATGTGCCGCATCGCGCAACCCACGCCCACTGACCCGTTCAGATCGCGCGCCCGTATTCGCCGACCCGTTGGATCGCACACCAGTATGCGCTTGTGCGCTACTCCACCACGCAGGTGCACAGGGATGCACAGATACTAACAGGCTCTGATTCTACTATTCCTCTGACAATGCCCCCCAAGGGGTAGCCTCCAAATGCCCAACCTGGTGTCTCCCTGGTGTCTCCTGTGAAAGTTCCATACCAGACGAAAAGCATGTATATTGCTGGAAGGTTCCCAGGAGTTATCCTCTGGGGGGGTATCCTTTCCATTTAACTAGGTACTGGGTCTGTCCCCCTTCTCCTGCAGTCCATTATAGACTCTACTTCATACTCTATCTCTCCTTCAATTTCAAATGGTGTAGGTAGTGGTTCCTTTCTTCCCGGGAAAGGGCTGGGTACCACTGGCTTTAGTAAAGATGCATGGAACACTGGATGTATCTTATAGGTGCTGGGTAGGGCTATCTCAAAAGCCACAGGGTTCACCACCCTCTTGACTTCAAAAGACCCAATGAACCTTGGGCCTAGTTTACGGGATGAACAGGGTAGTTTGAGATTGATAGCAGATAGCCATATCTTGTCTCCAATTTTATAATATTCCTCATAGCTGTTTTGGGCTTTCTTCATGGCTTCCTGGATCTGCAAAAAATTTGTTTGGATAAAGTTTATCCAGTCTTGTACTGCAGGGGTTGACACTTCAGGAATGGAATCCAGCAAAAAAGAGGGATGAAAACCATAATAAGCCCAAAAAGGTGTTTGGTTAATGGCAGAATGAGTGGAATTGTTGTAAGCAAACTCTGCACAGGGAAGGAGAGAGAACCAGTTATCTTGAGAACAAGCGCAAAAGCAACAGAGATCTTGTTCTAGGTTCTGGTTAGTCCTTTCTGTTTGGCCGTTGCTTTGCGGATGGTATACTGAGGAGATGGAGGTTTTCATTTCAAGGGATTTACAGAGGTCTTTCCAAAACTTTGAGGTAAATTGGATTCCCCTGTCGGGTATGATGTTGTGGGGAACACCATGAAGTCTCACTATTTCTTTGATGAAGATGTTTGCTGTAGCCAGGGCAGAAGGGGTGTCCATCATGGGCAGAAAGTGCACCATCTTTGAGAGGCGGTCAACCACTACTAAAATGGTGGTACATCTTTCAGAGGAAGGCAGGTCAACAATGAAGTCCATAGAGACCTCCCTCCATGGTCGTTCACTAACAGGTAAAGGTCTTAGAAGCCCCCAAGCCTTAGTGTTTGACCCTTGGTTGAGTTGATAAGTAATACAGGATTGAACATCCAACCTGGCCACCAGAAGGAATGATGAACCAATTTGGAGGTTTTCTGGATTCTGAAGTGCCCTGCCATCTTATGGTCATGGAAGGTCTGTAAAACTTGAAGTCTCACTGGAGGAGGAACAAATACTTTATTTTGGGCCCACAGCGAGCCATCTCTTTTTATCAAGGAGGCTACTTAGGGTTCTGTGCACTGACTGGATGCCGTTTAATGGCAGATTTGAGATCTGGTTGGATAAGATGGAGGTAGTTATGCGGAGATAAGATGGTCCCAGGCTCTGTTGACTCGTTGACTTCTGGGAACATTTGGAAGTGTGCGTCTGCTTTGTCGTTTTTTGAACCGGGTCAGTAGGAGATGTGGAAATTGAACCTGGAGAAGAAGAATTCCTGGAACCATTGAAACTTGACCTGCTGGCAGGTGAGTTGGGTAATGGGGGAGATGATAGAAGAGAACCCTTTAATGAACCTGCGATAAAAATTGGCAAAGCCAACGAATCGCTGGATTCCCTTTTTATCTGAAGGGGATGGCCACTCCTGGATGGTTTTAACCTTTTGAGGGTGCATTGCAACCCCTTCCGTGGACATGATGATGCCAAGGAACTGGATGGAGGTCTTTTCAAACTCACATTTCTCTCCCTTTAGGAACAGACCGTGTTACCTGAGAACTGAGAGTACCTTCTTTACATGGGTGCGGTGTAAATCTACTGTGGTGGAGTAGATCAAATTATCATCAAGATAGACAATCACAAAGTTATCTAGGTACTCATGGAAGATGTTGTTGACTAGGTGTTGAAACGTGGCCGGGGCGTTGCAAAGCCCAAAGAGCATCACTAGATATTCAACGTGCCCAAACCTAGACCTGAAGGCTGTCTTCCACTTGTCTCTGGCACGCATTCGAACAAGGTTGTATGCCCGCCGCAGATCCAGTTTGGTGAATAATTGGGCGGTTCGGAACCATTGAAAAAGTTCAGGGATGAGAGGGAGCATGTATCAGTTCTTGGCAGTCATTTTATTAAGTTCCCTATAGTCCACACAAGGCCTTAGAGATCCATCTTTCTTTTCAACAAAGAAGATACCCGCCCCAGCTGGAGAAGAAGAAGGACGGATTAATCCTTTTTCAAGATTTTCATCAATATAGGAACGGAAAGCTTCCAACTCAGTCTCAGACAGTGGGTAGGAGATTGATGGGGCAATCGAAAGGTCGTTGAGATGGTAAACTGTCGGCTTTATTTTTATCAACAATGTCCAGAAATTAGTGGTATACTGCGGGGACATGCTGAAGATTGTCTGGTACTGGCTGTATAGCCAAGCAGGAAGCCGACTTGTTGGAGGCAGGTACAAAGCAATGTTGAGAGCAGTACATAGATGAGAAGAGAATTTCTTTTTTAGTCCAACTGATCTGAGGGTCATGGGCCTGTAACCATAGAAATTTCTAGGATGATAGGGAACATGGGTGAGCTTATGATGTCAAAGCAAAGAAATTCTTGGTGGCCAGAGTCTGTGGAGGTGAGAATAGGTTTGGTTTCCTGAGTAACAGGTCCTGAACAGGGTAGGGACCCATCTGCTAGGTGTATCCATAGGAACTGTTTCTTGGCTTGGAGGGGAATATGCAGGTTGTGGGCCAGAAATGCATCCAGGAAACAGCTGCATGCTCCAGAGTCAATGATGGCTAGCAGCCGAACCTCCTCTTCTGCCACCTGTAATGAGACCGGGAGGACAAAGTGAGATTCGGTTGAGCCGGCAACTTGAAAGTTCATACTGTACTGCAGATGGCACTTACTGGGTCTCACGGGGCAGTTGCATAGAAAATGACTGGCTTCCCCACAATAAAGGCAAAGTCTTTCATCCGGGGTGAGCGGAGACAGTACCAAACCCAGCTGCATGGGTTGGCTGTCCGAGGGAGAGGAAGGAACCGTAGAGGGTGCGGGAACAAGAGGGATGCAAGGCAGCATCCAGGTAGGCTGTGAGGACTGGAAGCTTTCAGAGCAGCGTTAACGCAGGCGTCTGTCAAGTTTAATGGCTTGTTGGATCAGATCTTCCAGAGATGCAGGAGTATCCACCTGAGCTAATTCATCCTTTAGGGTTTCTGATAGACCCTGGCGGCACTGGTATTTGAGAGTGGCCTCATTCCAGTTGGTGTCCCCGGACCATTTTCAGAATTCAACGGTGTAATCCTGCATCGGTCTTTTCCCCTGGGTCAGGGTGTGTAAGATGGACTCGGCTGTGGCTGTACATTGTGGGTCATCATACAGCTGGGCCATAGCATTGAAAAAAGTCTCTACAGAGCCAAGAAGAGCGCTCTTCTGTTCCAGGAGGTCATGGGCCCATGCTTGAGGTTCTTCCGATAGGAACAAAATAACAAACCCCACTTTTACAGATTCAGAATTAAAGGTCCTGGGTTGGAGGGCCAAGTATAACAGGCAAGCATTCTTGAATGCTCTGAATTTCTTTTAGATTCCGGAACATCGTTCTGGAGTGGGAACCCTGGGTTCAGGGAGCGTCATCATCACTGCAGGAGCTGGGTTGGCTTGGCCTTGGGAGGAAGATGCCCCACTGGCTGATGCTGGAACTGCATCCGAAGGAGCCGGGGGAAGTTGTTAGGTGTTGAAGCGGCTACTGAGTGTGCTATACCCCTGAAGGTGGCACAGAGGGTATCGGGCACGGAGAAGGAACGGGTCGCCAGCAGGTGGACAAGGCTTGCAAGGATATCTTCAAGCTAAGAGTAGACCCGTGCAGAGCAGACTTGTTGCTGGACCGATGAGATGCCCGGCTGGGACTCAAACATATTGATGCGGAGACAGGAACTGGAGTTGGGTCAGCTGAAGAGGCAGAGGGTCAAATACAGAGGTCCGGGTATAGAGGAGTCCTTAGGTAGGTCGAGGTCATACACGAGGGTCAGGCAAATAGAAGTGATCCTGGAGCTGGCTGAGGATCAAATACAGGGTCAGGCAAAAGAAAGTCCTTAGGGCAGGCCGAGGGTGAAACACAGGGTATCAATAGCAAGTCCTTTGAGCAATGCCAGGGATCAAGCACGAAAGTCAGGCAGAAGTGAAGTCCTTTGAGAGAAGCCGAGGGTCAAACACGGAGAGAAGTCAGGCAGAGAAGTCCTTAAACAAGCAGAGGGTCAAGTACTGGAGAGATTCAGGGTTGGTCAAGACAATCTGGGTCACAACAGGCAGGCATAGGTACACACAGCTTGGAACAGGAACACTGGAAGCTGAAGAGACAAACCAGCAACTAGCAAGGGGCAGAGCTGCCTTTTATAGGCCTGCCAGAGGGATCTCATGCCGTGAGCGCACGTGCACACTCCAATGCGCCACATTGCACACCCGGATGCGCTGACCCATTCGGGTTAAGCACCTGTATTCGCTGACCCATTGGATCACGCACCAGTATGCGCTGGTGCGCTATTCCACCACGCTGGCGCACAGGGACGCACAAATACTGCCAGGCTATGATTCTACTGAATGAATGAATGAATGAAATACTTGTATAGCGCACAATGCGAACTGAATCGCCTCTAGGCGCTTATACTGCTCAATCCCACATGACAAAGGGATATCAGTAATTAGGCACTTACTTTGGCTGACCAATCAGAGAGAGTGGAAAATGAATTAATTCATGGTATCTGCTGTTGAATTTATACTTACCCATAATGTTTTTTCTTTTCAGAATTCCCACTTCCTTCAGGTACAGGGAGTGGCCATGGGTACCTGCTGTGCCCCTTCCTACACCAACCTGCACCTGGGGGAGTGGGAATGCCACTTTCTGTCCCCGGATGATCTGCTAGAGTTCTCCAATCATATCAGTTTATGGTATAGGTACATAGATGATGTCCTACTGATATGGGATGGTCCGGAGGAGACACTGACAATGCTGCTTACAAGCAATGAACTTAAATCATTTCAATCAACCATTCTCCATGATCTACAGTTAACCCTCTATACCATTTTGGACATCACCATTTCAAAAGATCCGGAAGGGGCACTCTCCAGTGGCCTCTTTCAGAAACGTACAGCAGGAAATACTATTCTACACTTCTCCAGTTTCCATGCCCGATCCTTGGTCGATTCAATCCCATATGGACAATATTTGCAAATTGAGAAAATGCTCCAAAGACATATCCTTTAAAACTGAAGCTGATGCCCTAAGGGACAGACTACTGTTAGGGGTTTATTCAAAAACATGCTTGAAGAAATCATATAGATGCGCCACTACTCCCAATTAACAGTCATTATTGTATGCCCCAAAAAAAACTAAAACCAATACCACCATACACGTGATAACCCCCTTTTGTGGTCAGAACTTACAAGTTAGAAGAATTATGGATAAGTACTGGCACATCTTAACCATGGGCCCTGTCATCGGCCCACTTGTTTCGGACAAACCTGCCATCACATATAGAAGGGCCAAATCACTGAAGGACCAATTGGTACACAGTGAATTCAAAAGAGATACCAGGAAGGGTCTCTGTAACTACCCTGGCACTTTTCGTTGCGGGGGTTGCAATTATTGCCAATTCATGTGGACTGATAAGAAACCCTGTTTACCAAATGGCAGTATTTTGAAGCATCGCTACTATGCTAATTGCAAATCACCAAGGGTGGTATACCTCCTTACCTGCGAATGTGGGTGTTTCTATGTGGGCAAAATCATTCAGGAATTTTGGAAATGTGCATACCGACATATCTTGAGCATTAAATCATGTAATCCTTATTTTCCATGGAGTCGCAAAGTCACGGCTGTGCATGGTGACAAATTTCCCCGCATACAATTTATTTTTCTAGATAGGGTGCACCAGGGTAAGGACTGGAATAAGACATTACTGAAATGTGAACTACTCTGGATTTTCTGCCTAGGTGCCACCTCCTCTCCTGGCATGAATGAAGCCACAAATTTCAAACCCTTCTTAGAGGGTTTCACCTCAGAAGGGTGAGGAAAGGATAAATCTAGATGTGACAGTCCCTCTATCCTCATATCAGCAGAGTTTTCCTTCCCTTTTCGCTATTTCCATATATATTTGGCCTACGGGTTGTCACAATACCTTTCACCTAGTACATGCACTGAACAGGCTTGTTTTCTTCTTTTTACTATTATTCATCATTATTCTCTGCATATACTATTGTGTTTTTTCCAACCATACCTGCAATGCAGGACATCTGTACGTAATTTGTATGTATTAAGTATCCCTATTTTGTATGTCGTTTCCAAGTAAAGATTTAACATATATATTTCTAATGTGTTTCAGCTTGCTCCGTTTGGAGATGCACCCTGGTTTTTAGCCATTGAGTCCTTTGTCTGTTGGATCTAGCGACGCCCACAAGGTGCACGTAGGCCGCAATGTTTTCCTCTTCAGTTGCTAGTTGACTTAAAGGTGTTTGCATCGTTGGCACCATGGCTCCACCCATTACATGTGTCAGCAAAGGGTTGGTGCATGATGTGGTTGAGCCCCTCCCCTTTGGGAGGAATTGGGAACCGTCAAATGCAAATGCATTATGTAACAAAATGAAATCTAAGGCTAATAGAATAAAGCGATGTAATGGCTTATCTCTGTGTGATTGGAAAAGGAAACATTTTATTACCTCAATCCCCTTGGTATGTGGAATCGAGCTATATAGTGCTTCGACATCCACAGTGACCAAAATGGAATCTGGTGGGAAACACAGATCTTCCAAATTCTGTAGCAAGTGATCTGTGTCCCTAATATATGAGGGTAGACTGGTGACTAAAGGACGCAGTTGTTTTTTTATGTACTTGCTAAGATGTTCAGTAATTCTCCACCTCCCAGATATGATGGGTCTACCTGGGGGGGTTTTGAGGTCCTTGTGGACCTTGGGAAGACTGTAGAATGTGGCAAACAAAGAGAAACAAGGTGGATAGTGGCCCTACGAGCCACTTTACCACCAGGCCTCAATGACTGTATCAGCTACCGTCCATTTCTAGAAGGTTTTACATCCGGTGCCTGGGAAGGAATGGGTTAAACACTCTAATGCCCTGTACACACGGTCGGAGAATCTGTCGGAATGCGTCTTATCGGACCGTGTCGTCAGATAATCCGACTGTGTGTGGTATGCATCGGACTGATTCCGTCCGAATCTCCGTCCGACCCAATTTTCCAACATGTTGTAAATATTTCCCGACCAGCTGGGCCGGTCGGACCTAATCCGATCATGTGTAGAGCATTTTCATCGAACCAAGTGCCACGCATGCTCACATTCAAATTCCGACACGGAAGCGCTCGTTCAGGTAAAACCACTGCTCGTAAGCGATATAGCACATTTGTCACGCTGCAATGTTAAAAAAATCATTCATCAAGCGCATTCTCTTGTTCTTTACAATGCTGCAAGAACCAACTTCTTTACTCTTTTTTAACCATTTCAGCAATACAATTTTAGTTTGCGTCACATCTACACAATGTTTGATTTGTTTTTTTATTTTTTGGATGTTTTTTTTGGGGGGGGGGGGGATTCCCTAAAAATCTCCTTTAAAGACACTGCTCATTTCTCCTTATTTTAAAATTTTTATTTTGGGTGTAAACTTACAACAACAACATTATTGTATTTTTTAGATTTTCTTTTTATTTTTTAATCTACAGGAGGTTGTTTAGTGTTGGTACCCCTTGTTCTTTAGTTCACTTTGTATTTTGGAAATGTACCTGCCTGCTCACAAATAAACTGTACTTTTTGAAGGAAAACACATTACACAAGTATTTCATCAAACAAAAATAAAATTTATTTTGTTTGCTCGAAAATAAAACTAGGAACGCAGCACTGGAGAAACTTCTTAACTTTGGTGCAGCCTTTGGCCCCCAGGGCAGACATGACTAAATGAGATATAAAAAAATTGGTGGCCTGAGGAGTAGATATCTCAGGGAGAGAAGTCTGCTCCTGAAGTCCTAGAGAGCAGGAAATTCAGATGCCATTTCTGTCCCCAGGATGGTGATCTTCAAGAGGCTGCATCTTCTGGCACACCAGACTCAACCCAGGCCATCACTCTCTGGTCTTCCTTTGTGACTTCCCACCAGGCATCCTTCCAGGCTGTGGCTGGGCTCCTGTAGCTGGGGCAGGATAAGGAGGGTTTTGGTGGACCTCCTGGCTGCCACTTGCCACAGCCTCCCCCCGACTGAGGTCTTCCTGTGTATGAAAAGGGTACATAGTTTTAGTTTTTTGATCATCAATCACAACATTTTGTGCTCCTGGCTTTTGCTATTTAAATGTTACCAAATAGAACAGACTATCATTCTGACACCAGCATTTTTCTTTCCCGTCCCAATCATTTTTGGTCACTACTGTCTATTGAGATGTAAACCACTTGGAGAAATCTCAACTTACTGATCAATAAGAACATCTAGTTAACATCATTAAATGCAACACAAGAAATATGTTCAACAATTCAATACCTATCTCAAGCTGGGCCCCACCACATGGTGCTGCCTGGAAGGCCCAGGTTGGACATCAGAAGCCTCAGCTGGGGGTGAAGGATGCCTTGGAGGAAGCCTGGAGAGTGGTGGCCTGAGTGGTGGCCTGGGTACCCCTTGGTCTACCAGAAAATGCAGCCTGTCAAAGTGCACCATCCTGGGGTAATAAACAGCATCTGGATCTCCTGCTCTCAAGGACTCCAGGTGCTTCTTTCTCTCCCTGAAATATGTAAGCTTCATGGCCACAATTTTGCGATTCAGATATGTCATGTCTGCCGTGGGGACCCTGATCTGCACCAAAGCAAGCAGTTTCTCTAGTGCTGCGTTCCTCTTTGATCTGTCATTATAAAACTTGTTGTGGAACTGCCACAGGCAGGGCATCTCCATGTAGAGCTCGAGGAATAGCCCCATAAAGTTGGCATTGTTGAATGGGTCCATTTTGTCTGCAAGACACAACACAAGACAAACCCTCAAATACTAATAATGCAATTAAAATCCCTCCTAATCTTGTCCCAACATCGGCCTAGATACAAGCAGTCTAGTCTAGTGAAGCACAAAGTTAAAAATGTTACCTTCGTTTCCACGTTCGCTGCATCCGTGACTCACACTCTCCTCCCAGATCGTACGGACAATACACATGTGTGGCGTTTTATATACAGTGCGCATGCGTGAAACTCCGCCCGCCCCTGGCGTTCTTTCCAGACTATTCCCCGCCCCTTCGCTTCCCGCGCAGTGGGGAGAGCACATGGCGGAGAGAACACAGGTGCGCACTAATAGTTCCACTAACGAGGAGGAGGGTGAGGAAAGCCCGGAGCCTGAAACGTCCCGATCCAGGAAGACAAGATTTAAGGCCTCAAATATGTCTTTTGGAGAGATGTTGGAGATGGTCGACATATTGAACAGGACCGCCTATGATGGGAAGTATGGACCTTACCCAAACCCAAATATCAGAAAGGCCAAGATCATGAATAAAGTTGTGAAGAGTCTTCTGAAGAATTTTGGGGTACGCCGATCCAAGGATCAACTGAGAAAACGCTGGTCAGACCTGAAACTGAGGGAGCACGAGCAATACCTAAGGATCAAGCGTGTTCTTAAAAAAAGTAAGTAGTTGTCGTGTGTTCATATGATTATTCTTGCTTGCATACTGCTCCATGTGCTTTGATTTCATGTTGTGCATTTTAAAATGGCCACTTTCAAGGTCATGGTTTCGTTCGTTCGTATGAAACATCGTTCTGCAGGGAAGTATTCCAGCTTAACAAAGTGTCCCCAATAATGTTCTCACCTTGTAACTCGGCCCAAAAACACAATTGTACCACACTTCCAAGCAATGTTTCAAATTCCTATTTCTGCCCTCTGTGTGCTAATTAATCTTTGTTTACATTCTCATAGGGGAGAGAAGACTCTGCAAGTATGAGGACACCAGGGACCATGAGGACACCAGGGACCACACCCCTCCCAAAGAAGGGCAACTTCCAAAAGAAGAAACAGAGGAGCAGGAGCAGGAGCAGGAGCAGGAGGAGGAGGAGGAAGGAGAGATCGTGGAGGTTGGACAAATTGTCACCACAACAGGTGAGTGTCGGAGAACACAGCTTCCGGTAAGCTCATCAATGTATATCACCATATTTGGATTACATGGTGTGTTTGTTTGTTTGTTTTTCTAGGTGATGTGGAGGAAGATTCCAGTTTTACCAGTGAAAGTGCACAGATCTTGATCGGGGAGATAATGGGGTGCAATAGGGATTTGGAAATTGTACAACAAAACATCAATGATGTTAAAAATAAAATGAAGAACATCATTGATGTTTTGGGGAGAGTGTGAAAACAAAAAAACTAGATAGGGTTTTATTTTTGCTTTTTAACATAAAAATATTGTATTTTGCATAATTAAAAATTTGGAAGATGCACGGGGTGTGTAAACATGCGCTATCTCCCATCATGGGGGATCAATGTACATGTTTTGTGGAAAGTGTCTGAGATGAAGGGGTTGCAGCCCCAAAGCATGTACATTGATCCCCCATTATGGGAGTTAGCACATGTTGACACACTGTGTGCATCTTCCAAATTTGGAATTTTCAGGGGTGACACCCCATGTGATGAAGGCAATATCAGCCCAGTTTGTACATACTCATGTCTGATATTGTCTTCACTTTTCCAAGTTGAACTTTGTAAGTTCCTGTGTTCTGTATTTTACGGTTTGATACATGCCTGTTTACACAAAAAAAAACAAGTAAAAAAAAATATGATTAAACTGTGTTTTGGATACCCAAAATATCTTGGTTTGTTGTAAAAAACCTTTACTAAACGCACATATGAATGTGCTTGTATTAAAAAGTTGAATTCTCAACAATGTGTGGCTTCCTTTTTCATTGGGCTTAAAATGTATTTGTAGTCAAATTTGAGTTTGTGCTGAGAAGGAGTGTACTTTACTAAAGGCAACTCCACTTTGCACTCCAAGTGCAGTTTCAGGTGTACTTTTGTAGTGCACTTGTAGTGCATAGTGGATGTGCCTTTAGTTAAAAGCACCCACAGTGATGTGTAAATTTGGACAATCATGCCATTTTCCTGCCATGGTGCTGAAAATGAGCATGATTTAGATCAGTAATGCACTACACATTAGTTAACAAAAAGGTGTGTGTGTAGCAGACCCACAACATAATAAGATTAGCTGAAGAAGAGACTGTCCCCTCATCTCGCTCTGAACTTGGGTTTGCACTGTTGGTGAAAAAGGCACAACTTTAATAAAAATGGCAAAGTGGGAGGCCACAGTCTACCATTCCTGTGGCGTTGAAGGACACTGTGTAGTGACACAAGAAAAAAAACTAGTAATTTGACAAATCAACATTGCATGCAGATTAGACACCCACATTTTTGGGAAAAATTAGTATAAAATTTTTAGAAATTAGTATTTAAGGCCTAAAGTATAAGGTCCCCTTATGAGAGTCATAACCCCCCCATCCCCCCCCCCCATCTGATGGGCCCTTGCTAAAAAATGAGGGGGGATGTTTAGGACAGGTAACCCTCTCCACTTGATTGAGAGCTGAATGCCTAAATAATGTGTGATACTTTGTGAAGCCCCTCCTTATGCCCCGTACACACGAGCGGACTTTTCGACATCCAAACTCCGACGGACTGAGTCCGGCGGACTATCCGATCGTGTGTGGGCTGCAACGGACTTTAGCGAAGCTAAAGTCTGACGGACTTTAGAAATGAAGCATGCTTTAAATTTTCCCGACGGAACTCCGCCGGACCCGGTCCCCTTTGAAAAACCCGCTCGTGTGTGTGCTACTCCGACGGACTAAAACCGACGCTAGGGCAGCTATTGGCTACTGTCTAGGAACTTCCTACGTCGAATCCAGTCGTACGTCATCACGTTCGACTCCGTCGGAGTTTGGTGTGATGGTGTGTGGTCAAGTCCGTTCGGTCGAAAAGTCCGCCAGAACTCCGGCGGAACTCCGCTAGAACTCCGTCGGAAGTCTGTCAGACTTAATCCCTCTCGTGTGTACGGGGCATTAGTTACACTATTGGCAGCCCACCGGACAGGTAAGAAGTGTCATAATAACAAAATGGAAGGACATTTTGACATTCTGCTATTACATAGCAAGAAAATTAATGTGTTTAAAAAATAAAAATAGCATTTGAAAGTATTGAGGCAGGCCCTTACACTACATGCTTTGGTGAATTTGTCCATAAATGTGATCATGAAAAAGGTATTTAGAGTGTGTATTGGGTTGGGTCAAGTCATCAGATAGAAGATTGCTATCAGCTGAGGTAGCAGTTGGGGAGAGGGGGGTTCCTAATGAGTTTGGTCCAACTCCAAAAAAACAAAAAAAGGTCACTTTGCATGAATTGAAGCACACACATGACATTTGTAGAGATTTTAGGGGGTGTTTAGGGGAAAGCAATACTATGGAGCTGCCAAAAGACATTGTTAAGTGACTAGACTATAGTTTTAGGGGCCAAGAAGAGCATGGTGGGGAAGTTAGTGAGGCAAATCTGCATGAGGACAAAGGGGCAGAGCATATGAATTAGAGCATATTGCAATGATGGTAATTAGGGAATGAGGAAGGAAATGCAAGACATTAGCAATCATGAAATACATAGAATGTGATATTTAAGGATAAAACTTAGCATAATATAGTCCTTCTGCAGGAGCTGAATGATGGCAGAACAGGTCTCTGGAATAATGATCCCCAGAGCCTGGGGGGAGATGCCTGTAGAGAACTTGAGGTCCTGAAGGCTTCTCCCTGTCACCAAGTAGCGCAACGTGGCAATGAGCCTCTGCTCCGGAGTGATGGCTTGTCGCATGCAGGTATCCTGCCTGGTGATATAAGGGGTGAGCAAAGCCAGCAGACAGTGAAAAACGGGGTCCGTAATCCTGAGAATAATCCAGAAATGATCAGGATTATTCTCGCGGATCTCACGGAGCAAAGGCATGTGGGAGAACTGGTGACGCTGGCGCAGCCAATTCTTGGTCCACAAACGCCTCCCCTCCCTGTTCATGGACTGGGCTTGTGTCAAAGTCAAAGTACACGAAGCCCCTGCACAGCACAAACTGTACGATGAGTACGTAGACGAAACATGTTTGGAAAACGGTCGGCCGGTCAGAACGGACACCAGAAAGCACCGATAAACAGCAAGGCCTGAAAGGACGACCTGAATAGCAGAAGCAAGCAGACAATAAAAAATGCCTTTCAAAGCGTACTATACCAAGATATAGTCCACAATGAGAAGCAAATACTTAATGACTGCACGCACTGATTATCAGATACACAAAGACAAGCACAAACTGAAGAGCGGTAGCGATCTGAATCACTAATCTGAAAAGCGCGAATCGTCTCTCACCAAACTTCTACTAAAACACGAAATCAGCAGAAGGAGCCCAAAGGGTGCCGGACGTGGTGCTGAACTTCCTTTTTCTAGTCCCGCCGTACACGGCTTACGTCACTGCGTTCTTGGCAACCGCGAAATCAGACAACTTGGCCCGACCGTGTGTATGCAACAGTTTCGGACACAATCCGTTGGACTAAATCCGACGGGCAAAATCCGACGGATTTGGTTGCCAAAATCTCCGACCGTGTGTGTACGTGGGCTAACAGATAACTGTACTATTCAATTAGCAGGTTCCTATTTATGTGAATTGGATTTTTTCTCTCTCCCCTTTATACTACACTATATATACAAAAAAATACTCTGGTGCCAATTTTGGGTTTTGTGTTTCTAAGTAAATGCCACTTATAGCTCTGTATAAGTGGGGCCATTCTTTCCTTTAGGTGGTCCCACTATATCACTGTTATTTCATATTTTCTCATTCTTCTCCAGATAACAGCAAAAATCTGGGTTATGTATGTTCATACCTACAATGATTCAATATTTTGTATGTTTTTGTTTCATGGTTATACATTTTTTTCCCTCTCTAGATGGTACTTCGCCTATGGGGATGTATATGGGCAAGCCACCAGCAGTTCTCTGAAATCCGAGGAATATTATATAACAACTGACTCCTCTTGGAGCCATCTGTTCTGGCAACCAGACACATGCTTTATTATTTTTCTTATTTTTGTTTTATCCTTTTCCTGATGTCTTAACATATTCGCGACCGGTTGGTAACTATCACCGCCTCTGTGGGAAGTTTCTCTGCTGGGACGCATGGCTCCACCTCCCTATGTATGGGGGATGTGAGCTGTGTCTCATCTATTTCTGATGCACCCACTGCGCTCAGGTGTGCGCACTCTCGTCATTGGCTCAGGCATGCAAAGTCACGGCGAGTGAGTCCGAATGCGTGGGCATCCGGCGCCATTATACAAATAGATCCCCGCTCTGACAGTCTGACTCATCAGGAGCTGTGTGGCTTAGGACATGATTATCCACTTGGCGCACGGGGGCCACTGAGCTATCCCTTTTTTGGCTTGATACATTTGGCCGCCTATCACATGGGCATACATGGCTGGAGTTATCTCCATTGTCATGACACCCACAGTGAGGCCTGGGGCAGATGACGGTTAGCCTCCTAGTATGCCCTCATGTCCTCTTGCTTCTAGCACGTAACGTCACAACACTGCTCTTCTGGGCGGCATCCGTGTATGTGGGATGTGAGGGTGGGCCTGCGCACCGGGGACACAGAGGGCACCTCCTCCTTCCAACCCCTGTCTCTTACTCTAGCAGCCAGCTCTAGGTGTTTGTTCTTGATGAGCTGCACAACTTAAGATGGACGTTTGGGTGTCCAGGCTTATGCTGTTGCAGAGATCAGACGGACTGTGTGTATCGGAATTCCTCAAGGTAAAGTTTGGCTACTTCTTCCATGCCTGTCTCTACTATATTGATATGGAGTACACTTTTCTGTCAATCCCTAGTGAGAGTCTATCAAATTTATGATCACTCTGCAGTGTGTTGGATTCCTATTTGAATATATCCCACACCAAGGGCTGCTGATAGGGCAATACAACCAGCCCTGTTGTACCGTGCCCAGCCAGCGGGGGGGGGGGGGGGGGAGCAGATTTCTAGCTAAAAAAATCGAATTAGCTAAATAACTTTATTAACCTGCACCTACTGAATTGGAAAGGTATATAGTACCTTCCTGGGCCCCATCAGGTTAATAGAGGGGCCCAGGAGGTGAGAGAAGAAGAGGGGATTTTTCTGATTTTTCTCCATTTTCGGGTGGAGGCATACAATCCCTGCTCTGCATCTGTGTACCTTGTACTCACTCTATGCTTTCCTAGGCAGATGGATTCAATTGTAATGCGGCTGACTTCCCTCAGTAAGTGCCGTTCTGCTGCAGCCTGAAGGAGAGACTGAAAGAGAGCAATCCTGACATTCACCTACACACACACACACAGCTACACACACTCATGGTCATTATGATGATCAGAGCAAAGCAGGTTCTCAATGGCTCTGTCAGTGTAACATGTTGTTGGGTGCTGACTTTCTTAATATATGGCTGTACTGTGTGTTACAGACTATAACACAGCACAGCCATAAGAAAGTCAGCACCAAACAGTCATGTTACACTGACAGAACCATAGAGAATCTGCTGTTCTCTGATCATCATAATGATCATGAGCACATAGTGAGATGCTACTTTACACATGTGATGGGGGGAAGGGACAGTAAATACAAACAGCCAAGCTGCATTTTTACCACCCCCCAAATCACTCCCCTTTAAGATTTTTTCACCCAAGCTTTGTAATCAGGTCCACCTGTAGATTTTTCCTTTGGACCAGTGGGTACAGTAGCTGCGTATGATGGGACAGTGGAATCAATTGATGGGCACAGTGGCTGCGTTTGATGGCACAGTAGCTATGTTTGATGGGCACCGTGGCGGCAATTGATGGCACAATAGCTATATTTGATGGCACAGTGGTGGCTATTGATGGGTACAGTAGCTGCGTATGATGGCACAGTGGTGGCAATTGATGGGTACAGTAGCTGCGTATGATGGCACAGTGGTGGCAATTGATGGCACAGTGGCTGCTTTGATGGCACAGTGGCGGCAATCGATGGGTACAGTAGCTGCATGTGATGGCACAGTGGTGGAAATTGATGGGTACAGTAGCTGCATATGATGGCACAGTGGTGGAAATTGATGGGTACAGTAGCTGCATATGATGGCACAGTGGCTGCGTATATTTCAGTTTGTTTGAATTTTGAGCACCAGCTGCCACTGATGTGGACCTGATTGAAAGCTCCATGTAGGTCTACAGGAGTTCAAATATGAATTGACTTGATTCAGGTAAAAAAAAAAAAATAGAATAATAATGGTTATTAAAGCAAAGTTCCACCCAAAAGTGGAACTTCTGCTCATCTTATTCCTCCCCCCCCTCCGGTGCCACAATTGGCAGCTTTTGGAGGGGAGGACAAGGTTTCAGGTGTCCCTGCCACGGAGCTGTGAGGTCACCGCAGGGCTCCCTCCTCCTCTCCCGGCCGCCGGGCCAATAGGAGAGAGGAGCGGGCCTCGCACATGCGCAGTAGGGTTCCCGGTGTGAAGCCGAAAGGCTACACTGCCAGGTTTCCATACCTGCAATGGTGGCGGAGCACCCAACAGCTGATGGAAACATCAGCTGCGGGTGCCGACATCGCTGGACTCTAGGAAAGGTTAGTGTCCATTTAATAAAAGCCAACAGCTGCAGCATGTGTAGTTGCTGGCTTTTAATGTTTATTTTGTGAGGGGCAAAACACTGCTTTAATGGTTCACCTTTTGGAACATCTTACATGTTTCAGCTCCTGCCACCATTCCCCCAGATTTCATGACAGCATGAGGTCAGGGGCTGGGCCTGGGGTGGGATTGTGGGTGGGACCAAGGGGCCCCCTCAGGAACGCTGTACAGGGCCCCATGATTTCTAACAATGGCCCTGTCCACCCCTCCTTTTGAAACAGGGAAGTTCTATGTATGATTGGAATCAATCATAGCATTTTCTTCTCTTTTCCTTAGATCTTTTTGGGGCCGCTATATGTTGGCTTTAAACAACCCCTGGATTTTTTTTTTTTTCTATGCACGTCCAGCTGCATACCCATCAGGTATGTGTTGGACAGCTTAATTAATCTGGGTCCATGCTAATTTTTAGAATGTTTGGTTTATGAAGGCTCATCCCTTTCCTTGCTTCCCTTTTTCCTTTTTCTGCTATTATATCTATGATGCCACGTACACGCGAGCGGTTTTGCCATTGGAATAAACTCTGAAGGTTTCTCCGACGGAATTCCGCTCAAGCTGTCTTGCAAACACACGGTCACACCAAAGTCCGACCGTCAAGACGGTGACCTGCAACACATACGATGGGACTGGAAAAAGGAAGTTCAATAGCCAGTGCGCCACTCTTTGGGCTCATTGTTAGTAGAAGTTTGGTGAGAGACGATTTGCGTTTTTCAGCTTTCGTGCTTTTCAGTCCGTTACTGCTCTTCAGTTTGTGCTTGTGGGTTTGTATCTGCTTTTCAGTGCATGTAGTCAGTTTGCATCTGTTTTTCAGTGTGTTCTTGTCCGCTCGTTTCTGATTTTCAGATTGCTCTTCACTGGCCTTGCTGTTCTTCAGTGCATTCTGTTAGTTCGTTCTGACTAGCCGACTGTTTTGAAGCCATGTTGCGGGTACGTACCTGACGTAGAATTCATGCAGTGTGGGGGTTTGGTGTTGGGGTTTATTTTTGAACCCAAGCCCAGTCCATGAACAGGGTGGGGGGGAGTTCATTGACCAAGAATTTGTTGCTCCAGCATGACTGATTCTCTCATATACCTTTGCTTTGTGTGATCCAGGAAAATAATCCTGATGATTTCAGGAACTTTCTCAGGATGATGGACCCCGTTTTTCACCGTCTGTTGGCTTTGCTGTCTCCTTATATTGTGAAGCAGGACACCTGCATGTGGTAAGCCATCACTCCCAAGCAGAGACTAGTCACCATGTTGCGGTACTTGGCATCTGGGAGAAGTCTGCAGGACCTCAAGTTCTCTACAGGCTTCTCCCCCCAGGCTCTGGGGATCATTATTCCACAGACCTGTTCTGCCATCATTAAGGTCCTGCAGAAGGACTATATTAGAGAAAGTTTTCTCCTTTAACAGCACATTCTATGTATTTAATCTTTGCTAATGTATTGTATTTCTTTCATCATTCCCTAATTACCATGATTGTAATATGCTATGAATGTCCCCTTTGTCTTCATGCTTACTGTAAGCTTTTAATGCTCCTTTTTTTGGCCTACATGCATATTTTCCTTCACTAACCTCCCCGCAGCATGCTATCCTGGGCCCATCTACACCTAGCCTAGTCACTTAACAATGTATTTTGTCAGCTCCATTGTAGTGCTTTACACTAAACACCCCCTACAAATGTTATGTGTGTCCTTAAATTCAGACAGAGTGCCATAGGTCCCAAACTCAGCTCGAACCCTCCCACCCCTAAAATTTTTACAATGGGCCATCAGAGGGGGTGAGGAATCTGATAAGTGGACCTTATAGTTTTGTCTTGAAAAATACTCCTTAACCGCTTCCCGACCACCTCACGCAGATATACTGTGGCAGAAGGGCAGATTAACGTACCTGTATGTTGCCCTTTAAGAGGCGGCATGGAGAGCTCCGTGACCGTGATCGCGGATCCTGCAGACCCGATGCCCACGGGGATACTCGCGATTGTCTCACAGTGAGGAAGAACGGGGAGATGCTAATGTAAACAAGCATCTCCCCGTTCTGCCTTGTGACACTTTCACTGATCAGGAGCGCTGATCAGTGACATGTCACACACAGCCCCTCCCCCCCCCCCACAGATAGAATCACTCCCTAGGACACACTTGACCCCTACAGCGCCACCTAGTGGTTAACCCCTTCACGGCCAGTGACATTTTTACAGTAATCAATGCAATTTTTAGCATTGACCGCTGTATTAATGCTAATAGTCCCAAAAATGTGTCAAAATTGTCCGATATGTCTGCCATAATGTCGCAGTCATGATAAAAATCGCTGATCGCCGCCATTACTATTTGAAAAATATCAATAAAAATGCCATAAAACTATTCCCTATTTTGGAGACGCTATAACTTTTACGCAAACCGATCAATAAACGCTTATTGCAATTTTTTTACCAAAAATATGTCGAAGAATGCATATCGGCCTAAACTGAGGATAAAAACGTTTTTTTTAATATTTTTTGGGGATATTTATTATAGCAAAAAGCTAAAAATAATGCATTTTTTTAAAAATTGTCGCTATTTTTTTGTTTATAGCACAAAAAATAAAAACTGCAGAGGTGATCAAATACCACCAAAAGAAAGCTCTATTTGTGAGAAAAAAAGGACGTAAATTTTGTTTGGGAGCCACGTCACACCACCACACAATTGTCAGTTAAAGCGACGCAGTGTCGAATTGCAAAAAGTGCTCTGGTCAGGAAGGGGGTAAATTCTTCCGGGGCTGAAGTGGTTAAAATAAATATTATACTGATGTCAGCCAAGAATGTTTGTGTCTAATCTGCTTGCAATGTTATGTGCAAAAGTACTAATATTTTTTTTTCTGTTTTGACTGTGGAGGGGCTATAGATGGGAAGCACGTCCACATCGTGCCACCACCCCATTCAAGGTCTTGCTATTATAACTATAAGGGGTTTAATTGTATAGTGTTAATGGTGGTGGTGCCGGCACAATATGAGTTCCTCTATGTGGATGGCCGGATGTTGGATGGAGGAGACTTCACCAAGACAGAGTTTTACCAACGTCTCCAGACTGGTGGCCTGGCATTGCCACCTGATGCGGACAACATTGAAGGACTTGTTTTCATCTTTATTGCTGATGAAGCGTTCGGTCTGGGTGAGCACCTGATGAGGCCATTCCCCCAGAGGACCCTCACCACGGAGAGGAGGGTTTTTAACTACCGGCTGGCCAGAGCGAGACGAGTTGTCGAGAATACCTTTGGGATAATGACCTGCTGGTTCCGCCTATTTCTGGCCGCAATCCATATGGCGGACTACAAAATCAACCACATCATCTTATCCTGCTGCGTATTGCACAATTTTTTAAGGAAAAATGCCCAAAATGATATTGCCTCATTTGGGCCTGATGCCGGACTTACTGAGAATCCCCTGACAGGCCTGGACACTGGCCATCCTAGCTTGGCACCCCAACGCGCCCGTGAAGTTCGGCAGAAATATATACTTTTTTTACGGGTAGGGTGGCCATTGCTATGCCAGACAATGTATCCTAGGTTCTCCTAGTGCACTTGTAGTGCCAAGTGGATTTTCCTTTAGTAAATAATGCCCATTGTCACTGTAAACACAAAATTACTTACAAAACTAGCATTGAGCATTGAAAGAAGAAGCCACACGTTGTTGATTAGTAAAGTTTTTACTCTGTGCACATTCACACATGTGCATTAGAAAATTCTGATGTAATTTTTTATTTTTTTTGGTCTAAACATGGATGTTTATAAAACATAACATACAAAACTCTGGAACTTACAAAGTTCAACGTATAAAAACTGAAGGCAATATCACATTATATTGTCAAAAATTTCTTGATATTGCCCTCATCAGATGGGGTGATGTCACCCCTGTAAAAGCCAAATTTTGAAGATGCACACAATTTGGGATTCAAAATGGGTATTTCCCTCCTGATCCCATGCCTAATGTCAGCATGTGCTATCTCCCACCATGGGGGGATCAATGGACGTGTTTTGGGGGTGCAACCCCTTCCTCTCACCTACTAGAGTTACGAGGAAGGGATTGCACCGACAAAACACGTACATTGATATCCCCTGATGGCAGATAGCATATGTTGACAACCGTGTGCATCTTCAAAATTTGGCTTTTAAAATGTAAAAAAAAAGTTTTTGTAAAATCCAACAAATGTAAAAATTGTGACATTTGGAAGAAATTCTGATTCTACCCAACACATCAATCATGTTCTTCATTTGTTGTTCCATAACATTGAGTTTCTTCCTTATGATGTCAATTTCACCATTCCACACCATGATGTCGTTGATTAGCCTTTGTGCACTGTCACTTGTAAAATGTTCAGATTGCTCAACAACTAAAAAATGTAAGTAAAAACATGTATTATAAATATGCAGGCATACATATATTACCTGAAGCTGGGGTGTCAGACACTCACCTGTTGTGGTGACAATCTCAACGACTTCATCCACCTCTCCTTCCTCCATATCCTCGGGTGTGGTGTTGTTCTGAGTTCCCCTTCTTTCTCAGGTGGGGGGTTCCTGGTGTCCTCCAAGTCTTTTCTCCCCTATGAGAATGAAACAAAATCGATACATCGCACACAGATATTTGAGTTTAGAAATAGGAATATGAAACATTGCTGGGAATTGGGGTACAATTGTCCATTTTGAGCAGAGTTCCAAGCTGAAGACCTGATTTTTTACCTTAACCAAGCTGGAATACTTACCTTTCTCTGTCAGTTTTCACAGATGGAGACACCCCAAGTATCCACTGGAGCACCTGTGTGGGACACCTTAAGAAGTTTGTTCTTGTGTCCCACACTAGTGCTCCTGAGTCCAGATGTGTAAAAAGCTGCTGAGTGTCCTCTCCTTACATTACACTGAATCAAGCTTGCATTTCTTTCTAGTTACAAACACATCTAGACATCAATGTACAAAACTTATTTTTAGACAAATAGGCATGACCAAGTGTATTTAACCTGTATTTGCCCAAAACATTGTATTTAATGAGCGAACAATGTTTCCTACGACCGATTAATGTGCCCACGAACATAAAAATCACCATTTTAATCTGTACAACAGTAACAAAAATCACATAGCGCAGCATGCAAGTAATAATAATAATCCAAACACATGACAACTACTTACTTTTTATAAGAACTTTCTTGATCCTTCTATACTGATCCTGCTTCCTCAGTTTCAGGTTTGACCAGCGTTTCCTTATTTGCTCCTTTGATCGTCGTACCCCAAAATTTGTGTGCAGACTCTTCACAACTTTCGTCATGATTTTGATCTTTCTCACATTCGTGTTGGTGTATGGTCCAATCTTTCCATCATAGTTGTTCCTCCTCAAGATGTCCACCATCTCCACCATCTCTATAAAGGCCATATTTGAGGCCTTAAATCTTCTCCTCTGGGATCGGGATGTTTCGACCTCCGTGTTTTCCTCCTCCTCATTGTTGGAATTAACCTGCTCTGTCTCTGCCATGTCGCTCCTACTGTGCGCCAAATGAGAAGGGGCTGGGAATATTCTAAAAAGAGCGTCAGGGGCGGGCGTTGCGGGTGGAGTTTCACACATGCGCATTGTATATCAAGCTAACACGCATGTGTCGTGCGTACGATCTGTGTGCGGAGGAAAGAGGAACGGAAGTGGCGAGATACCTAAACTAAGGTAAAAATTTAACCTGGGCCATCAGTGGCCTATACTGATTCAAGATTGAGGCCTATATTGGGATAAGATTATGAGAGTTTAGGCTGACATTAGTGTTTTTGTCTTGTGTATTGTCTTACAGCAAATATGAATCACTTTAAGGACCCAGAATTCATAGCCAGTTTCATAGACAAGTAAAGGGAGATGAGGAATTTGTGGGAGGTGAAACACAGCTTATATTATAATAAACAAGCTAGGAGGTCAACGCTGGAGAAACTTCTGGAATTTGTGAAGACTCAGGTCCCTGATGCAACCGCCATGTTCTTGGAAAAGAAAATTTGGATCTTGAGGAACATGTATAAAAAGAAGCATAATAAGATCCAGAAATCAGTGCAAATGTATGTACCCAGGCTGTGGTACTTCACCAAACTGCGGTTTTTGCACGACCAGACTGAAGGCAGGGAATCACTTTCTACTATTCCCTGCAGCCTTCCCTCCACCCTTCCCTCAACCCCAGCAGAGGCTGACAAGGAACAACCTGGGCCTTCCATCCTGGAAGAAGTGAATGCGCCCAGCTGGAGCTAGGTATATTATTTTTAGACATATTTATTGTCCTAATATTAATGATGTTAACTAGATGTTATAATTGATAACAAATTAAAGATTTAAAACAAAGATATTTACATATCTATAGACAGTAGTGGCCAAACATGTTTGGGACAAGAATGAAAAATGCTGGGGTCAGAATGATAGTCTTTTCTATTTATTAACATTCAATTCATGAGCTAAAAATTGTGTGTCATTGATGAACCAAAATCTAAAGGAGGAGGACTCCTTAAGCTAAGAACTTTATTTTCCACAGACTTGATGCCTACCCTGGGTGCCAAAAGGCTTTGAAAATCCCAAAAGTTTCTCCAGCATTGCCTTCCTCTTTATTTTGTTACCCAGAATAAATGGAGATTTTATTTTCTGAAAATACTTGTTTTTCTACAAAAAAGACAGTTTGTTTGTGAGTAGGCAGGTACATTTCTAAAAGACAATGTCAAATTAAAGTGGTTGTAAACCCTTACAAACCAATTTGACCTACAGATAAGCCTAGATTAAGGCTTACCTGTAGGTCCAAGAAACATCTCCTAAACCTACACGGTTTAGGAGATATTTGGCAAAACACAGGCACGATGTCCACGGCGCATGCACCGTAGACAGCGGCGCGCAGGCGCACTGAGCGCGCCGCTGTCAACGGCGATATGCGCGAGTGACAGCTCCCGTGCGCATGCGCGGGAGTGACGTCATTGCGGCTTCGTCGAATGACAGCGGCAGAGCAGCGAAACCCACTGAGACCCACCGAGAAGATGGATGCTCTGGACTACAGGGGACAGCGGTGACTTTGCTGGCTCCTGTGTCAGGTAAGTGACACATAATGGACTACTATGCGATACATAGTAGTCCATTATGCTTTACCTTTGCAGGGAATCAAAGAGGAAGTAAACTCATCAGGGTTTACTTCCTCTTTAACAAGGGACATCAACCTCCTTGAGGTTAATAAAAAATACAAGATAATAATGTTATTGTGGTAACTTGACGCACAAAAAATAAAAGTATATATATAATCACTAGAAAATAATTTTTCAATAATCAAAAAAAGGAGATCTTGATGAAATAAAAAAAAAGACTTTAAAAATTAATTCCAAACATCATTATGGAGATCGGGCTTTTAAAAATTTTAAGATTATTCATGAGATCATGAGAAATAATTAAGAAATACGTTTGTGAGAACTCTGTGTGAATATCAGCAGCAAAACAATTTCATTATCATTATTATAGCATTATAAAGAAGAAAAGAATACGCTGCATTAAAAGATCACAGAATTTGCTGCGTGAGGAATGTGCTATCTCCATTACGAACGCTAGTTTTACCATCCTGAACACTTCCGTCTTGTACTTGCTTCAGAGCATGCGTCTTTTTGGTATGTCGGAACAGCATACATAGCAGTTTTCCTGATAGGAATTTGTTCTGTCGGAAAAATATATGTTCTCTTTCTAGGTCCGTCAGAATTTTCGACGTAAAAAGTCAGATGGAGCATACACGCGATCGGAATATACGATGAAAAGCTCCGTCCGACTTTTTCTGTTGGTAATTCCGCTCATGTGTACATGGCATTACTCTTTCCAAAAAGAAAAACAAAACGTTTGCTTATAGTTCTACTTTAAGTGTAACTTCTGTGTTATTTTAGGGAAAAACAAAAAAATGCCTTTTACAACCACTTTAAATATACCACCAAAAGTATTTTGTTATATCTATTTGATAAGAGCAGAAAATACCTAGTGATTTTGCCAGAAATTGTGTGTGCTGTTAGCTTCTTGTGCTCTCTGTGCACAAAGAGGGGTTGGGGAAAACGAGGAAGGTGAGAAGATGAGGAGAGGACTGTGTACTTTGTAGTTCATGAGAAATTAAGTAGGCAGGGCTGACACCACATGAAAACAGAGGGTTCAAAGGGATAACACATGGAGAAATATGCCTATTCTAGAGATGTGCTGCATATGTTTTTATCTCTTTTGCCTTGGCATACACTTTACCATTCAGTACTAGACTCCAGGAGTGTCTATAGACCTAGATAAGAATTGGGAAGGCAAGACAGATCTTCTAACATGATCAATAGATATTTATTAGTACTTCTCAAACAGATATACCAAAATGCTTTGGATGTTATATTTAATAGATAAGAAGGGAACAAAAAAAGTAGTTCATTACTAACCTCTTTCTGTCCAGTCCCTGCATTCCTTAAAATGGTTTGTTACAGTTGATTGGCTGTCATGGTCTCTAGCCACTTCTGGACCGGCTCACGCCGATATAACACAGTAATTTGAAGAGGGATATCATTATGGCTGCAGCTAGCTACCATTAGACATTGCATTTGTTTTCTTCCGAATGCATTTTCATCCAAATTTTAGGTATTTTCGTTTTCGTTTTGACAAACGATAACGAAAGTGCAGAATCCGAAAAAACAAAAGATCCAACATAAATAAATGCTTTATTTTCATTTTCGTTGTTACAACAGTTCAATATAGAATAGGAGATTCGACGTGACTCTGACAATAACAATCTGTGTCTATTGAACCTGTGGTCGAATGTGTCTAACCTTACCTCTATTAGTCCAAGATTATGTAGAGAAAAGATTTGACACAGAGAAAATATTCGACATAGAGAGAAAAGATTCGACAGAGAGAAAAGATTCTGGAATTGGGTTTTCGGACGAATACAATTTTTGAACGAAAAACAAAATAAATAAAAACGAATTTCGGGAGTAACAAAATAAATTTATTTTTCGGTTGAAAACAAAATTCCAAAACGAAATATTTCACTCTGCACATGTCTAGCTACCATAACCTTGGTATACTCTTCTTCAGTGGGCGATCCGCTTTCAGATAAAAGTGGTCTCTGCAGCGGATTCACTGCAAGATCACTTTTATCGGCGGTGGAAGAGGGCCTCCCCCCGCTCTCTGGTGTCCTCTGCCACTTACCAGAGCCGTCGGTAATGGAAGAGGTGATTGGGTCCTCTCCCTGGCTTGGTATGGAGAGGAGTGAGGGGAAGATGGCTCCCCACCCGTCTCCATACCATTGCAGGGTGGAAGTGACATCAAAACGTCACTTCCGCCCATAGCTCTTAAAGCAACATTTATTTTTATTTTTTTTAATGACATTTCATTTATTTTTATTTTTTTTTATTGCATTTTAGTGTAAATATGAGATCTGAGGTCTTTTTGACCCCAGATCTCATATTTAGAAGGTCCTGTCATGCTTTTTTTTTTTATGTTTACATTCCTTGTAATAGGAATAAGTGACACCATTTTTTGTTTTTAAATAATAGTGTTAAAAAAATAAAAATAAAAGTGAAATAAATAATAAGAAAGAAAAAATAAAAAGCTCACGTGCAGAAGCGAACACATATATGTGAGCAGCGCCTACATATGAAAATGGTGTTCAAACCACATATGTAAGGTAGAATGAGAGCAATAATTCTAGCCCTAAACGTCCTCTAACTTAAAACGTGCAACCTGTAGAATTTTTTAAATGTCGACTATGGAGATTTTTAAGGGTAAAAGTTTGTTGCCATTCCACGAGCGGGTGCAATTTTGAAGCATGACATGTTGGGTATCAATTTACTTGGCGTAACATTATGTTCACAATATAAAAAAAAAATTGGGCTACCTTTACTGTTGTCTTATTTTTTTATTCAAAAAAGTGTATTTTTTCCCAAAAAAGTGTGCTTGTATGAACGCTGCGCAAATTACGGTGTGACAGAAAGTATTGTAACCACCTCCATTTTATTCTCTAGGGTGTTAGAAAAAAAACATATAATGTTTGGGGGTTCTAAGTAATTTTCTAGCTATACATTTTCTTGGTCCTTAAGTGGCTAGACTCTCTAGTCTCAGCACAGACACCTTGGCCATCCATGGACGCAAATGTGCAGTGTACATTGTTTTCTGCCTTACATATGCATTACATAGGTAAGGTATACATAAACTTTAGGTGAATCAACCAGGATCTAAGAAACGTCATCTCTGCTGGTAGCCGAAAGGTTCTCTTGACTAGTTTGTCCCACTGGATGCAACTAGCTTGCTGGAGCGTGCATAAATAAATCACTTCATTCTCATTATACAAATCTCTGGAGGCAGCAAAGGCTCAATAAACAGTGTTCACTTTTTATTCTGGTTATAAAATAGATTGCTTCCATCAACATACCTTGTCATCTCAGCAGGCCTAGTAATGCATTGCAGCATATCTATGTGGTGATGGTTTATCGGCCATCTCAGAGGAGCCACTCAGACTAAAGGTACCTTCAACAATTTATGCGCCTCAGAAAAAAATCAAAATCAAAGTAAGCTCTGGCACCATGTGGCTGGTTCATAAATGTGTCAGTGGGTGACAAATGTGTAGCATAAATAATGGATCCGAATACAGCAGTCTACATCTGAGAGGGTTTTAGGATGAGAATGGGAAGTTCCTGTATGTCTCAGGGGCTGCCTGGGCCTGGGTACCAACAAAAAGGTTATTAAGCAGACAGGAGTTTCCTAGATGAGGGATACCATCAATGGCTAATGCTGTTATCAAACACAGGCTCTGATGTAACTAAAAAGTAGACTATTGCTTCAAAACACAAAGTGGCTGAAATCACTAAATAGAATTGGTTGTCAATTTTACATTCATTTGTTGAAATGCGAGCATGCTCATTTTTTGCAGTCCAAATTCTGAAAATGTTAAAATGATGTGCGCAGGGCTGTCTTTACTATGGATTGGATCCTGAGCAAACATTTTCTTGGGCCCCCCCACCCCATGCTTTTTCTCTCTCCACCTGCTCTGAGACATCAATAACTAGCAGCTAGACTCAAAATCCATTTACGGAACTAATCAGATCAGGCAGCGATTGCGATTGGTTGCCAGAGGTTACAGTGTATCATTATCGCTCACTAACTGGTTGCTGGAGGTTACAGCATGCATTACGGCTCACTGATTAGTTTCTAGGGGTTACAGAACATGATTAAAGCGGTAGTAAACCCGCTAATGTTTTTTTTTTAACACCTGCAAAGCAAAAGGCATAATGAGCTAGTATGCACCGCATACTAGCTCATTATGAAATACTTACCTTAGAACGAGGCCCCGACATCTGGCTCGATCCACGCCGAGGGAGCTGACATGCTCCCTCTGCGTTTCTTCCGGGTATCGCGGCTCCGGCGCTGTGAGTGGCCACTATCATCATATTTCTTTCCAGCCGGTCGGCCACTGCCGGATTTTCAGCCGAGAATCCCCTTGTGCGCATGTGCCGCTGCAGTCAGCGGCACATACCGAGGGGAATATCTCCTAAACCGTACAGGTTTAGGAGATATTTTTTTTACCTACAGGTAAGCCTTATTATAGGCTTTCCTGTAGGTTAAAGTAAAAAAAAAAGAGTATACAACCACTTTAATGCTTGTTGATTGGTTTCTAGAGATTACTGTACATCAATACTGCTCACAGATTGGTTGCTAGAAGTTACTGCACATCATTACTGCTTACTGATTGGTTGCTAGAAGTTACAGCAGATCATCACCTCACTGCCTGCACATCATGGACTGGGTTGGTAAGGGGACCCATTAATAGACAGAAAACTCCTTGGGATCCTAGGATGCCTGGGATCAGTGGCAGTGCTGAAGTGGGGGAAGTATGATCAATGGCAATGCTGATTTTTTTTTTTACTATTTTGTCGACCAATATAAAGAGGCGTTTCTACACTGGCCACCAATGTAATAGGTGTTTACACTGACCACTAATGTATTATGCCGCGTACACACGATCGGACTATCCGGCGGACAATTCACCCATGTGTGGGCTCCGGCAGACTTTTTCTTTTTCAATCCGCCCGTCTGTGTGCTAGTCCGCCGGACTTTTGAAATGAACGTACTTGTCCACACAGAGAGAAGTCAGTTCATTTTGAACTTGGCTCCAGGTAGACGGGACTAGCGAAGGAAGTGAATGTCGCCACCTCCATCGGCGAGATTGACACCTCCCTGGCCCCATCACCTGGTATGGATTTAAAGGGGAACCCCTACGCCAGCATGGGGGTCCCCCCAAAGTCCATAGCAGACCCTTATCCGAGCACGCAAGCCGGGCCAGTCAGGAAAGGGGGTGTGGACGAGTGAGCACCCCCCCTCCTGAGCCATACTAGGCCGCGTGCCCTCAATGTGGGGGGTGCTTTGGGGAAAGTGGGGCCTTGCGGCCCCCCAACCAAGAGCACCTTGTCCCCATGGACGGCAGCAACAGAAGACCGGGCCAATGCTAGTAAAAGAGCTATAAGAAGATAGCGGAGGCCCGGAAAGAAAAACCGAAGAGCTGGACAAGACCCCGAAGTCAGAAGAAGACCCCCGGGTGGTGGCGACGACAAAGAAGAAAGCCAGGCTCCTCCACTAGTAAAAGAGCTAGCAGAAGATAGCGGAGGAGTCCGGTGAGAAGACCCCCCCCCAAGACAGAAGAAAATAAGACCACCGGAGCTGTCTAATAAATTATTTTAAAAACTTGTGTTGTGTTTTTTTATTTACACTTTTTTCACCAGGTGAATGGGTAGGGGTACATCGTACCCCATACTCATTCACATAGGGTGGGGGGCCAGTATCTGGGGGTCCCCTTATTAAAGGGGGCTCCTTAATTCCGATACGCCCCCTGCCCGCAGACACCAACAATCAACGGCCAGGGTTGTCGGGAAGAGGCCCTTGTCCTCATCAACATGCGGACAAGGTGCTTTGGGGTGGGGGGCCGCAGGGGGCCACTATGTCTGCCGGATAGTCCGATTGTGTGTGCGTGGCATAAGAAGCATTCACAGTAACCACCAATGTTAGGAGGGATTTACACTGACCAGCAATGTAAGGGGGACATTCATATTGGCCACTAGTGTGAATGAAAAGATTCTACACCAAGCACCAATGTAATGAGAAGATGTACACTGACCACCAATGTAACTGAGACTTTTATCTATATTAAGTTGTGTTATGCTCTCATATAAGTGAATTCCTGCAATAAATGATAATAATGCTATATTTTATATGCAAAACGACTTGTGATAAAAAAAAATTTTTTTTTTACCACGTGCATAAATAAAAAAACTGATTGATTAATTATTACATTGGATTATGTTCTGAATAGTCCATGGTTTAAGTGATTAGGTGATTTTCAAATAGGAAAATGACACACGATGCAACCAAGAGTCGTGGTTGAAAAAGATAAAGACCCCCACCTCTACACACACTGCTGCTTACCTACTCCAAATGATCCCCTATTACAGGAGATCACGCTCGCTTGTGGCTTAATACCCAACCTGGGCCTTTTGAGAGATGGAACGATAATCCCAGCATCTACCAAGTAATCCTTTAAAGGCACGTATTGCCCATTGATCCCCATAAAAACATAAAAGCTTCCATTAGTGTAAAATCCTAGGTAACTTTATTTGAATAAGAAAGTATTGCACTTACAATTAAAACAATAAGAGATTGCAGGTTAAACAAGCCAGCCAGCTCTCGATTGCAGCCCGTCACTCCGGGACCTGCCTGAACGTGTTGACGTCAGCACGTCGCTCCTCCCTACGCATTTTGTCACACCTAAGATTGTCCTGGAGATCATTTGGACTCAGTAAGCAGCAGTGTGTGTAGAGGTAGAGGTCTTTATCTTTTTCAACCATGACTCTTGGGTGCATCGTGTGTCAATTTCACGTTTTAAAATCACCTTAAAACTGTGGACTATTCAGAACATGATCCAATGTGATAATTAATCAATCAATTGTTTTATTTATGCACAGAGTCGTTTTGCATATAAAATATTGTGTTATTAATGTTTATTGCAAGAATTCACTTATATGAGAGTATACCACAACTTAATATAGAAAGTTGCTTATTTTGTGTGTATCTCACAGGAAGTTGCAGCTTGGCTTTCTAAAAAACAAACATATTTATGTTTCATACATTCATTTATTCACTTGTTCTTTTTTCCTGACAAGTGTAGTAATTTTTATTTTGTTTGATAACTGAGACATTTAGCCTGCGTTCACATTTGTGTGTGTTAGGAAAACGCATGCAAAACCACAGAAATGTGCTGCCCTTTAGCAGATACACAGCAGTGCCATTAATTGTTAGGCTGGGTTCACACTGCAGCGGTTTATGAGAACGGATGTGATTCCCACCGCACTGCAGTGCAAATCACATCCGATCTCTGTGCGATGCGAGTTCAGCCATACAGACAGTATGGCTGAATTCGCATCGCACACGGCCCAAACTCGCACAGGACCCTTTTTTTGGTCCACAGCAGAATCGGATCGCATGGGTGTTCACACCATGCGATCCGATTCCTGTCCGAGTTTGCAGATCGCACTGCGATATGCAAACTGATCTGGGGGTGTCATTAACGTTTCACTGACACTCCCAGCAGTTCGCATAGGGCAGTGTGAACTGCCGCCGGGATGTATGCAATGCGGGAACCCGCCGTGGATTTGCGGCGTTCCCGCATCGCTGCAATGTGAACCCAGCCTAAATGACACCCTCACGCATCTACTGACATGTGCTTTGGCACCGTGTGATTTTGAAAAAGGGTTTGGGACTTTCCACATTTGTAGCGCATAGAGCAGCCCATTGAAATAATTGGGCTGCCCTACACGTGACCTACATCTTTATGCACCCTGTCAGTACACCTTTGCATCCTAAAACCCATGCTAACCTCTGCAGCCCAAACCTCCCCCATTCTCTCCACTCCAATCCCCCTCTTGTTTAACTGTGCCTGCCTTCTCTGCTCATCTTTGCACCCACCTTCCTTACCTCCATATATCCCCTCCTTGATCACCTGTGCACCCCAAACTGCAGCATTCAGTATAGGTGATGGTGGATATGACCTCAGAGGGGCATGATATACATACAGTGGGACAAACAAGTATTTAGCCAACCACCAATTGTGCAAGTTCTCCCACTTAAAAAGATGAGAGAGGCCTGTAATTGTCATTATAGGTATATCTCATCTATGAGAGACTAATGTGGAAACAAATCCAGACAATCACATTGTCTGATTTTTGAAAGAATTTATTTGCAAATTATGGTTAAAAATGAGTATTTTTTCAATATCAAAAGTTCATCTCAATACTTTGTTATATATCCTTTGTTGACAATGACAGAGGTCAAATGTTTTCTGTAAATCTTCACAAAGTTGTCACTGTTGCTGGTATGTTGGCCCATTCCTCCATGCAGATCTTCTCTAGAGCAGTGATGGTTTGGGGCTGTCGCTGGGCAACGCGGACTTTCAACTCCCTCCAAAGGTTTTCTATGGGGTTTAGATCTGGAGACTGGCTAGGCCACTCTAGGACCTTGAAATGCTTCTTACGAAGCCATTTCTTTGTTGCCCGGGCGGTGTGTTTGGGATCATTGTCATGCTGAAAGACTCAGCCAAGTTTCATCTTCAATGCCCTTGCTTATGGGAGGAGGTTTGCATTCAAAATCTCAATACATGGCCCCATTCATTCTTTCATGGATCAGTCATCCTGTTCCCTTTTCAGAGAAACAGCCCCAAAGCATGATGTTGCCACCCCCATGCTTCACAGTAGGTACAGTGCTCTTTGTTTGCAACTCAGCATTCTCTCTCCTCCAAACACGACGAGTTGTGTGTCTACCAAACAGTTCTACTTTGGTTTCATCTGACCATATGACATTCTCCCAATCCTCTTCTGGATCATCCAAATGCTCTCTAGCAAACCTCAGACGGGCCCAGACATGTACTGGCTTAAGCAGGGGGACACGTCTGGCACTGCAGGATCTGAGTCCCTGGTGGCGTAGTGAGTTACTGATGGTAACCTTTGTTATGTTGGTCCCAACTCTCTGCAGGTCATTCACTAGGTTCCCCCCATGTGGTTCTGGGATTTTTGCTCACCGTTCTTGTGATCATTTTGACCCCACGGAGGGAAATTATCAGTGGTCTTGTATGTCTTCCATTTTCTAATTATTGTTCCCACAGTTGATTTCTTCACACTAAGCTGCTTGCCTATTGCAGATTCAGTCTTCCCAGACTGGTGCAGGTCTACAATTTTGTTTCTGGTGTCCTTCGACAGCTCTTTGGTCTTCACCATAGTGGAGTTTGGAGTGTGACTGTGTGAGGTTGTGGACAGGTGTCTTTTATACTGATAGCAAGTTCAAACAGGTGCCATTAATACAGGTAATGAGTGGAGGACAGAGGAGCCTCTTAAAGAAGAAGATACAGGTCTGTGAGAGACAGAAATCTTGCTTGTTTGTAGGTGAACAAATACTTATTTTCCACCATAATTTGCAAATAAAATCTTAAAAAAATCAGACAATGTGATTGGTCTGGATTTGTTTCCACATTTTGTCTCTCATAGTTGAGGTATACCTATGATGACAATTACAGGCCTCTCATTTTTTTAAGTGGGAGAACTTGCACAATTGGTAGCGAACTAAATACTTTTTTGCCCCACCGTATGAATACCACCTCTATTTACATATGAATGCTGCCGGTCCCCCAATATTTACATATCAATGCCAGGAATTTACATGTAAACACAGGGTCTGTGGGTGAGTTATCTGTGCACAATAATAAGGCAGCATTAGTAACATAACTTCACACTGAGATATTAGGACACACCATGGGACAAAAACCTCTAGGGACGAAGGAATTTAAACTGGGATAGTTGGCAAGTATGAGGCAGCTGCTTTGGGCCCCACAACAATGACAGGACCCAGGACAGCTGTCCTTTTTGCCCTACCTTAAAGACGGCCCAGGATGTACGTATGATCACCTCCCTGCTTTATATTGCTTGTACGAAGGATAACTTATATAGAGCAAAAAAGGGAAAATGTGCATTGCATTGTGAGAGCTTTTTCATGGCATGGAACTAATCTTTGGAAGCAGTCTGATGCATCATACTTAGATAAGGGCTCTACTGTTAAAATGTTTTTCTACTGAGAGATTTACCTACTGGCGTTCCATCACCTCATTAGTAGCATGCTGATTTCAGTGAGTAGCAAAAAGGATACTGCCAACTTATATTTCAAGCTTTTTAGCAATGAAATTTAATAGTGATTAATCAGTATAGTCCTAGTCCAAGAAATGGAGTCATTTCCCCACAGCCACCAATTAGACTCAAATGTTCTGGACAGTTTTGAATATGATTCGTGACCAGTAGCTACCCCATCACTTCTATCACCACCGCCACACACACACACTTCTCGCTATATATATATATACACACATATTATAATTCATACATATAATTTTAGGGCTTAATAGCATGCGCCATGGCAACACACACGTCAGATAATAGTGCTTTGATAGCGACAGATCTGCAGGAGACTAAATTATAGTAAAATGGTCCTCTAAACCAATGTTTCTCAACCTTTAAAATTATGGACAATTTCAAGGCACCCCATTCTAAAATGTAAAAAACTAAAATAATAGTTTTACATAATGCAGTGACCTCTACACAAGTAGGTCACCCACGATTACAGGTGATTTTTTTTTTTTTTACAATACCTTTGGATCAGTGGTGGCCCATATCGCAGGGCGCAGGGTCGCCGCCCTGTTTCCTTGCTTCCAGCCACCTAATCTACATGCAGAGTGCCACACGCATGGATTCCAATGGTTTTCTTTTTTCTTAGAGGTCTAATAGGCTTTAAAAAAGGGCACAGCCCTTTAGCTCTGCCACCGTCCGAACACATCATTCCTAAGTACCAGCACCCTGAGGCGAAATGTCAGCCCTCCCTAATGCCGGGGGTCAGGGGGGCACTACACCTATACATGGCTGACATGGAAGCCACATGTGCTGTGTGACAGAAGTGTGAATCACAAGACTGACTGAGCACAATTACAAATTAACAGCTAAAATGTATGCTTTGTAACATGTATTTAGCTGTATGTCTGAAGTGCCACTTGTTTGTTGTTTACCTGTGTTCTAAAATTCAAATAGAGCTATGTTTTGTATCTACATGCTCAGTGAAGCTCTTTTTCATGCATTCCATCTATTTGATTTGTGTAAAGAGCTACAGTAATACAATTTGCAATGTTACAGACCTAATACACAATAGATCAGGGGACTGATAATTATAGCAATTAGCGCTTAAGCCAGGATCTTAATTGATCTCAGCTGTGATTCTCACCAGCTATAAATACTGCAGGGATTTCTCCATGGTATTTACTGTGACATTTATAATCTCTGTTACCGTTTTATCCTCCATATATGTTTAATATGTAGAGAAACGAACACACAATCTACAAATTAATATAATATAATCACTAAATAAGTAAACCGGGTTATTTTTGGAGGGAATCTCACAATTTTTTCTTGATTTTAGTGTTAAGTTCTAATTTGAGGATGGGGGGTACGTCTTTTTTTCTTGGCATGGGGTCCATGAAGGGCCTGGTATAAACGATGGGCGAAACCCACGTCATTTATTTTCACTACACTCACCAGCCACTTTATTAGGTACACCTTGCTAGTACTGGGTTGGACCCCCTTTTGCCTTCAGAACTGCCTTAATTCTTCATGGCATAGATTCAACAAGGTGCTGGAAACATTCCACAGAGATTTTGGTCCATATTGACAAGATAGCATTATGCAGTTGCTACAGATTTTTTGGCTGCACATCCATGATGTAAATTTCCCATTCCACCACATCCCAAAGGTGTTCTATTGGATTTTGTTTTGTGACATGATGGATTATCCTGCTGGAAGTAGCCATCAGAAGATGGGTACACTGTAGTCATAAAGGGATGGACATGGGCAGCAACAATACTCAGATAGGCCAGGGCATTTAAACAATGCTCAATTGATACTAAGGGGCTCAAAGTGTTCCAAGAACATATCCCCCACACCATTATATCACCACTACCAGTCTGAACCGTTGATATGAGACAGGATGGATCCATGTTTTCATGTTGTTTACGCCAAATTCTGACCCTACCATCTGAATGTTGCAGTTGACTCATCAGACCAGGCAACATTTTTCCAATCTCCTGTTGTCCAATTTTGGTGAGCTTGTGTCAATTGTAGCCTCAGTTTCCTGTTCCATTCTTTGTAAACCCTAGAGATGGATCTGCGTGAAAATCCCAGTAAATCAACAGTTTTTGAAATACTCAGAACAGTCCATTTGGCACCGACAACCATGCCAAATTCACTTTGAATGACAATTACTCAGTCAAGCAACACTGTACCCATATGAAATGTTTGTCCCTTTTTTCACACAAATAGAGCTTTCTTTTGATGGCATTTAATCACTGCTGTTTTTTTTTTTAAAAATGCGCTATAAATGAAAAAAGACCGAAAATTCTGTAAAAAAAAATGTTTTTCTTTGTTTCTATAATAAAATTTAGCAAATTAATAATTTTTATTTATAAATGTTGCCCAAATGTTATACTGATACATATCTTTGGTAAAAATAACCCAAATTAGTGTATATTATTTGGTCTGTGTGAAAGTTATAGAGTCCACAAGCAATGGTGCCAATCACTGAAAATTGATCACACCTGAAGTACTGACGGCCTAGCTCATTTCTTGAGACCCTAACAAGCCAGGAAAGTACAAATACCCCCCAAATAACACCTTTTTGGAAAGTAAACATTCCAAGGTATTTAGAAAGAGGCATGGGGAATTTTTTGAAGTTGTAATTTTTTCCCACAATTCTTTGCAAAATCAAGATTTTTTTTATCAGGTTATTTCTCAAACACAGCATATGCATACCACAAATTACACCCCAAAATACATTCTACTACTCCTCCTAAGTATGGCGCTACTGCATGTGTGAGACTTTTACACAGCGTGGCCACATACAGAGGCCCAACATGCAGGGAGCACCTTCAGGCTTTCTAGGAGCATAAATTACACATCTAATTTCTTGACTACCTCTTAGCCCTTGTACAGTCGGTCAGACATTCCAACGGAAAATATCCGATCGGACCGTGTTGTCGGATAATCGGACTGTGTGTGGGCTCCATCGGACTGTTTCCATCGGAATATCCGACCAACAAAGTTTTAGAGCAGGGCTATAAAATTTTCCAACAACATGATCTGATTGGACTTTGTCCGATCGTGTGTAGAGAATTCCGATCGGACAAAGTGCCACGCATGCTCAGATGAAATTCCTAGACCAAAGCTATTGGCTACTAGCCTGAACATAGTCCCATCGTAATGAAATAACGTCACCACGTTCTGAACGATCGGATTGTCTGACAACTTTGTCCAACCGTGTGTATGCAACAGTTTCGGACAAAATCCATCGGACAAAATCCGTGGGACAAAATCCAACGGATTTGGTTGTCAGAATGTCTGACCGTGTGTACAAGGGCTTACACTTTTGAAGGCCCTGGAGCACCAGAACAATGGAAATACCCAAACAATTACACCATTTTGGAAAGAAAACACCCCAACGTATAATCCAAGAGGCATATTGAGTCTTTTGAACATTTTTTTCTAGACGTTTTTGAAAAATGTGGAAAGAAAATGAAAACACATTTTTTTTTACACAAAGTTGTCCATTTATACAATATTTCTAACACATGGCAACACCACATGTGTGAAACTATTTCACAACCTGGCCACATACAAAGGCCCAATGTGCAGGGAGCACCATCAAGCATTCTAGGGGCATACATTTCAAATCTAATTTGACTACCTATTACACTTTGAGGCACTGTAGTGGCATGGATGCGAACTGATGTGGCATGGATAAGCTGTGGATGAAGATGGCTAAGCATGGTTGAGCCATGAATGTGGATGGCTGGGTATGGCTGAGTATGGCTGGGTGGGTATGGCTGAGTATGGATGGGGTGGCTGAGTATGGCTGAGTATGGATGGGATGGTTGGGTATGGCTGGGTGGGTATAGCTGAGTCAAGTATGGCTGGATGGGTATGGTTGAGCATGGATGGATGGATGAGTATTGCTGAGCATGGATGGATGGATTAGTATTGCTGAGTATGAATGTATGCATGGGTAGATGGATGAGTATTGCTGACCAAGGATGAGTATTGCTGAGTATGGATGGATGAGTATTGCTGAGTATGGATGGTTGAGCATGAATGGATGGATGAGTATCGCTGAGTATGGATGGATGGATGAGTATTGCTGAGTATGGATGGATGAGTATTGCTGAGCATGGATGAGTATTGCTGAGTATGTATGGATGGATGAGTATTGCTGAGCATGGTTGGATGAGTATTGCTGAGCATGGTTGGATGAGTATTGCTGAGAATGGATGGATGTGTATTGCTGAGCATGGATGGATGGATAGGTATTTCTGAGTATGGCTGGATAGATGAGTATTTCTGAGCATGGATGGGATGGAATGGATAGATAAGTGCTGGAGTGGGCACAGGTAAGCGCCGTGGGCACTACACATCCAGCCCACAGTGCTGCTGCACCCAATCTCTCTCCTCTCCCCTCACACTGTACCAATAGGTACGGGGAAGGGAAAGATGAACCGGACGTGACGCCGGTTTGTTTACAAGTGATCGCTCTGTCATTTGATGGAGTGATCACGTGGTAAACGGCTGTTGTCAGCAGCCATTTACCATGATGCGTCGGGTCATCCCAGGGGGGTGCGCAGGAGCGAGATTCTGGGAGGACGTCTATGGGCGCCCTCCCAGAATAAACCAATGTCGTTGCAGCCGTCTTTTGGCTATGGCTCGGTCGGCATGTGGTTAAATAAATGCAGCCGGTGATGTCACTGGTTGTTATGGACTCTGCAATCCCTGTATCCAGAAGAGTCTTTAACAACCATTGACAGCAGGAAGCTGTGATGTGCAATAATACTGCTATTATATGTAGCGGTACCCCTGTAGGTGCTGCTGAGTGTTGTGGTCCGTCTGTCACACTGCCCAGCCAGGCACACAATTTCAATCATCCATAGACATAAAGGAGTCCTTGCACTTGTTTTTTTTTATTTTTTTCGAGGGGTATTAAACTTGGATAGGGATGGGGAACTTATGAGATGCCCAGGTGATTAAAGACAAAGTTAGGACTCCTATATACATCACATATATATATATATATATATATATATATATATATATATATATATATATATTTGTACTCAGAGTCACTCTGTGGATGGTGAGGAAAGGAACAAAGATCAACAAGGAAACAAAGACCTGAAGTGTGCCAAAGGTCACGTGGTCAGTATGCCTAAAAGGGGGCATACCCAAGTATGAAATGTAAAGAATGAAATTAAAAGAAAAAGGGAATGGGTGGGTGGGACACGAGACCCGACGTCCAACGAGAAGGAGGCAGAGGAGGGCAGGCTTTATGCAGCCTGATTCCTCCTACAAATACAGGCTTAACCTGCGGTCAGCCTTTACACTTGTACTCAGAGTCACTCTGTGGATGGTGAGGAAAGGAACAAAGAGCAACAAGGAAACAAAGACCTGAAGTGTGCCAAAGGTCACGTGGTCAGTATGCCTAAAAGGGGGCAAAAAAAAATAACACAGTAGGAAGAAAGCTCAACAACCAGATGACCCAGTGAATAACGTCTAACCTGGAGTGGCGGCAAATGAGTTATGCCTTTGCCGCAGAGAAGGAAACGCTAAGAAAGGCAGTAGCCCCTCCCCTGGCTTCAGGAACCACAAGGCCAGCTATAGCACCCCCTTGAGCCCAACCCAGCGACCAACGCAAGATAAATCTGAGAGTACGTGAACGTCATAAAATGAAACCCACAATGGAAAGTCAGCTAAGCACAGCAGGGAGTCCCCACCGCTGGAGACCTGGATGGCTTCAAACGGAAAAGCAGAAAATAAAACAACCTGACAGATCATTCAGCATGAAATGCTGGGACTTAACTGGATACACCTAGAAAGTGCTGAAGGCTGATACAAGCTGGAGGAGGCAAAAAAAGAAACTAAAACAAAACAGAAAAGCAAAAAGGAACTAGATGTTTCACCATCAGGACTGGAAACCTAACCTGGAAACATGCCAAGCAGTGTCATGGGCCTTCCTGGAATTTAAAACAAAACCTAATGATCAAGGCTGCAGTGCCAACCAAATGGAAAACCAATCTACCACAACTGGAACTGAAAAGAAAGTGCGTAACTGTAACCTGCTTCTGAGACCCGAGCCTACAGATACTGGCCCGGGCCCCGTGATCCACGAAAGTCCCTGAGCCAGTAGAAACTGTGGATCAGTGAAAAACTGACTAACCAAACTTTCAATATCCCAGGGCAACTCCTGGCCGGATGCAGCTAGGAAATTAAAATAGTGAGGAATGGCACCCAACTGATCAGGAACACAACTAGCGAGAGAATCGTGATCAGACAAAAAATACCTGCGACAAAAACGAAACCTGCGATAAGGAAACGTGACTGAACGAAAACATGAGTAGCGTGAACTGATCACCGTGAGCGGCATAAGAACCGCGGCTGCTAGAAAACACGACCTGCCTAGGAAATGCAGGTTGCATGAGAAACGCAAATCGATAAAAACACAAGAAAAAACCCTGGGGGGTACACAAGAGAAAACCCTGGGGGAACACAAGAGAAAACCCTGGGGGAACACAAGAGAAAACCCTGGGGGAACACAAGAGAAAACCCTGGGGAACACAAGAGAAAACCCTGGGGGAACACAAGAGAAAACCCTGGGGGAACACAAGAGAAAACCCTGGGGGAAAACAAGAGAAAAGAAAAGCATAAGACACGAAACGTGCGGCAAATAGGAATATGTAAGAAACACGAGAAAAGGCAAGAAAACACGAGAAAAACAAAAGAAACATGGGAAACGAGAGAAAATGCATGAGACATGCAAATAGCATCAGACACGTACAATACATCCGACACTAACAAGCATGAGGAACGTAAAATGCCCGAGAATCATGAAATTACACAAGGGTAAAGACATGAAAGGCATAAGACATGAAACATGCGGCACATGGGAAATACGGAAGGAAACACAGGACAACACGTAAGAAAACACGTGAATACGTCAAAACCATGGAAATACATCAGAAAATGCTAGAAAAACATGGGGAAACGTCAGAAGTTGCATCACGTAAATAATAGCCACGAACATTACATCTGAAACGTGAATTGCATGATAACCATAAATTCATGAGAACCATAAAAGCGTAAGAACTGTAAGTCGTTTAAAAAACCGTCAACTGCCAGCAAAAACGCACGAGAACGCAATTTGTATGAGAAACCCTAAAATTGCATGGAAAATAATTAAAAAATATGAGAAACACCAACTTCATAAGTAAATCACGAGAGACCTAAATCGCACGAAAAACAAAATTGCGTAAGAATTGTAACTTCATGAAACACCAACCGCATGGAAACCGTGAATTGCATAAACTGTGAAATGCATGAGAAACGGCAATTGCATGTGAAACCGTAAAACGAGTGAGAACCGTGCGTGAAACAAAGCATGAGAACGTCAAATCGAATGATACATAATTGCATGAAAACGTAAAACGAAACGAGAACATGATTGCATGAGAACACAAACGAAACAAGGACATGAGTGCATGAGAACGTAAAATGAAACGGGACATGAGTGCATGAAAACGTAAAACGAAACGAGGAAATGAGTGCATGAGAATGTAAAATGAAACCAGGACATAACTGCATGAAACGCAAAATGCATGAAACGCAAAATGCATGAAACGCAAAACGCATGAAACGCAAAACGCAAAATGCATGAAACGGCAATTGCAAGTGCAACCGTAAAACGAGTGAGAACCGTGCGTGAAAACAAAGCATGAGAACGTCAAATCGAATGATACATGATCGCACGAGAACGTAAAACGAAACGAGAACATAAAATGCATGAAAACGTAAAACGAAACGAGAACATGATTGCATGAGAACGTAAATGAAACGAGAACATGAGTGCATGCGAACGTAAAACGAAACGAGGACATGAGTGCATGAGAACGTAAAATGAAACAAGGACATAACTGCATGAGAACGCCAAATGCATGCAATGCAACATGCATGGAACGCAAAATGCATGAAACGCAAAATGCATTAAACGCAAAACGCAACACATGCATGATACGCAAAACGCATGAAAACACGCAACCACACGAAAACGTAATCGCATTGAGAACGCAATCGTGTAAGAACGTGAATGGCCTAAAGACTGAAATCGCCTGAGAGCGAAATCGCCTGAGAGCGAAATCGCCTAAGACCACCATAAAATGCACAAGAACGTAAAATTGCATGAGAAAACTGTAAAAAGCATGAGAACATGAATGGCACGCGAATATTGATAGCACAAAAACGCAAATTGCCCAAAAAACGCAACCAGCACATAGTACGTGGAGCTCAGGCAGGGGGGGCGGCACGCCACGTGGAGCTCAGGCAGGGGGGGGGGCACGCCACGTGGAGCTCAGGCGGGGGGGCACGCCACGTGGAGCTCAGGCGGGGGGCACGCCACGTGGAGCTCAGGCGGGGGGGCACGCCACGTGGAGCTCAGGTGGGGGGGCGGTCCGCCACGTGGAGCTCAGGCGGGGGGGGCGGTCCGCCACGTGGAGCTCAGGCGGGGGGGCACGCCACGTGGAGCTCGGGGGGGCACGCCACGTGGAGCTCAGGCGGGGGGGGCGGTCCGCCACGTGGAGCTCAGGCGGGGGGCGGTCCGCCACGTGGAGCTCAGGCGGGGGGCGGTCCGCCCCGTGGAGCTCAGGCGGGGTACAGGAGAAGGCACTATAAACTAGATGTGGGGGGGGGGGGGCAGAGTTCATACACCGGAGGGCTACGACAAGCACATGCTGAGAGGCAAAGATGAAATCTTAGCCCTGTCTGTAGCGCAGGAAGAGGCTGAAAGGGCGATATCTACAGAGGGTTCAGCACCAGGAGGATGAGGAGCCATGTAAATAATACAGAGATCAAAGTTCTAAAAATAACCAACAAGAGCTCCATTCTGACCAGAGTAGCTGCAAGACGGCAGATAGATCTTCCGCAGGGACCAGCACAGACTACGCTATCCGTGCACATCAAGCTCCAGGAGAAAACGGCTGATATACAGTCAAAGCACAGGAGAAAGCTGCACTCACATGGGCAAGACAGTCCGTGCTTTCTAACAGCGGCCGAACACCCCCCCTCCCCCCGGCGTGAACACCGAGAGGAGCGGGCGGGCAGCCCCCACGTGGAACCGGATCAGCCCGAGGAGCAGATGGGCGGCCGAACACCCCCCTCCCCCCGGCGTGAACACCGGGAGGAGCGGGCGGGCAGCCCCCACGTGGAGCCGGATCAGCCCGAGGAGCAGATGGGCGGCCGAACACCCCCCTCCCCCCGGCATGAACACCGGGAGGAGCGGACGGCCGGTCCCCTCATGGAGCCGGATCAGCCCGAGGAGCAGATGGGCGGCCGAACACCCCCATCCCCCCGGCATGAACACCGGGAGGAGCGGGCGGGCAGTCCCCTCATGGAGCCGGATCAGCCCGAGGAGCAGATGGGCGGCCGAACACCCCCCTCCCCCCGGCATTAACACCGGGAGGAGCGGGCGGGCAGTCCCCTCATGGAGCCGGATCAGCCCGAGGAGCAGATGGGCGGCCGAACACCCCCCGGCATGAACACCGGGAGGAGCGGGTGCAGAAGCAGCCGACTGTTACCATCCATCCCAGAAACAAACTCTAGCAAGCCGCCGGAAGTTACGTCAGACACACGAGACCCGATGTCCAACGAGAAGGAGGCAGAGGAGGGCAGGCTTTATGCAGCCTGACTCCTGCTACAAATACAGGCTTAACCTGTGGTCAGCCTTTACACATATATACACTCCTCTTGCCCATCGCTTCCTCTCAGATCATCACTCCTCTCTCCTACTGTACATTACTTCCTTTCTTTCACTCTCCAGACTGGCTCACACTGATTTGGCAGGCCTGGTACTGGCTCAGCTAGGCCTAAAGCAGATGCCCTTTACAGGCAGGGACCATGGGCCCCTATGGTGTAGTAAAACATTGAAAAGTTCCAGTGCTAGCTGTCCCTGTGGCTACTGCTCTTAGTACCACCTCTTCAGGCACTGCCAGCCCTCCTAGCTGCAGCTGCCTCGCTCCACCGCCCCTAGCACCCCCATCCTCCAGATTGCTGCATCTCAGTCCTCTCAGGCATACCTCCCAGTCCTCCTGATGGTGTACTCATTCAACATCCTGACTGCCTCTGTGGAACTCCTGGAGACTTGCCCGGAAGTGCTCTCCCACTGTCCCCTCTTGCTCATCCTGTGCCTCCTGACCAGGACACCTCTGTGGGCTGTAAGAGGGTCCTGTCCACACCCGAGTCCAAGCCCAAGGTCACCTCCCCCAGACTGGGGAGCTCCCTCAAAGGCCTCGACAGCCTAACACTCCATCTCCATCTTCCACCCGATACCACTCCTTCCCAGTTGGGCTGGCTCTGGGTATTCAAGGAGGCCGCCCCCTGCCAATCTAGATTAGGGATTGGTCAGGGCTCCTCAGATCACCCCAGATTGCTCCACCTCTTCTCCAGCCAATCTTTCCAGAAAGCACCAGAAGATTCTGGAAAGAAGTAGGAGGTCATGGTAATGCCACCTGTGAGTCACCCAGCACTACTATCCTGAGCAAATCCCGGCCCAGATCAAAATACACTCGGGCTTGAATTTACCTACTCTAAAAAAAAAACTATACACTAATCTATAGCACACTAGATGGTGCTACACTCACACCCCCCAATATCAAGCTAGCCCCTTAGCTGGGAATATCTACAAAAATGAAAATGAAAGAATGAAGGAGCAGGAGCATCTGGTAAAAACAAAAAACATGTACAAATGGGATGAGTGAAAGGGAACAAACTGGGACAGGGATATTCACAAATAAATACATACAAAAAAATAAGAAATAACTGGTATGTATTTACACCATATACAACATAGGACACACCTGACTACAGGTCCCTGTTACTAATAGTGATGGACGAACTTCCGACGGGACGTTTCGCGAACGCGAAATGCGAACGGACCCAAACGTTCGCGAAACCGACCGTTCGCCGCGGGCCCCATTGACTTCAATGGGAGGCGAACTTTGCAAACCTTCATGTCGAATTTGCGGCCACGTGGTAATTATTAGGGGGTAAAACGTAGTCCCACCATCTGGACAATGACATAATACATGTATGAGGTGAATTTGGGATCGATAACTACAAGCATTTTTATTTTATTTGGGAAATTGTTCTAACAATTCAGGACTATGGAGTTAATGAAGGCAATGGAGGAGAGGGAAGGTCAGGGACCAGGGTAGGCAAAGAAGAGGGTGCAGGAGATGATCACCAGCAGCGTGACATACCGGAATGACACATGCACCGTGATAGAGGCATCTGACAGCAGCACCGTAATACAGAGCACTGACAGCAGCACCGTGACATACAGCGCTGACAGCAGCACCGTGACATACAGCGCTGACAGCAGCACCGTGACATACAGCGCTGACAGCAGCACCGTGACATACAGCGCTGACAGCAGCACCGTGACATACAGCGCTGACAGCAGCACCGTGACATACAGCGCTGACAGCAGCACCGTGACATACAGCGCTGACAGCAGCACCGTGACATACAGCGCTGACAGCAGCACCGTGACATACAGCGCTGACAGCAGCACCGTGACATACAGCACTGACAGCAGCACCGTAAGCAGCCCCAGGAGGAAGTCAGCACAGCACAGGGATGGTGTGATCCCCTCATAATAAGAACCCCCAGGAGGAAGTCAGCACAGCACAGGGATAGTGTGATCCCTTCATAATAAGAACCCCCAGGAAGAAGTCAGCACAGCACAGGGATATCATAAGCAGCCCCAGTAGAAATATGACACCGCTCAACCTCTTCAAAGAGGAGGGTAGGGGCATATAGTACGGTGTGCTTTTTTGGGTCAAGGAAGTGAGCCAAATGAATTAAGAAGGTCTGTGTGCTTGATTAAAAAAATAGTTTATAGACATATACATGGTCTACTGGTCACATGTGTTGAATTCCTCCGAGATCCATGCCTCATTCATTTTTAGAAATGTGAGGTAGTTAACACTGTGGTGAGCTAGGCGAGTACGCTTATCGGTCACAATCCCCCCTGCTGCGCTGAACGTCCTTTCGGACAGGACACTGGATGAGGGGCAAGCCAACAGTTCGATTGCAAATTGGGCAAGCTCTGGCCAGAGGTCAAGCCTGCCCACCCAGTAGTCTAGGGGTTCATCACTCCTCAGAGCGTCCACATCGGCCGTTAACCCAATGTAGTCGGACACCTGACGGTCTAGGCGTTCCCTGATGCTGGATCCGGATGACACCTGTCGATGGGTCGGCTGAAAGAATGACCTCATATCCGAAGTCACCAACACATCTTCAAACCGGCCTCTTCTTGCAGGCGCTGTTGGATTGGTACCCGCAAATCCTTCTCTGGGAGTGGGAATTGCTCCTCTGCCAGCGCACGCAAAAGCAGAATGCAGCATTTCTCGAAGCAAGGCCTGGAAGTGCTGCATTCTGACAGCCCTCTGCGACGGCGGTAACATTTCCGCCATTTTGTGTTTGTACCGGGGGTCTAAGTACGTTGCCACCCAGTACTGGTCCTTGACCCTCATGCTTTTTATACGGGGGTCCCTATTAAAACACTGGAGCATGAAGGCCCCCATTTGCACTAAAGTGGAAGCGGTGTGGTGGCCTGGCTCCTGCTCATCATCCAGGATAATGTCGTCCTCTTCATTCTCCTCTCCCCATCCTCGCACAACAGGGATCCCAGAAAGGTTTAAAGCATGCTCTTCTTGCTCCTGCTCATCCGCCCCGGCACCATCCTCCTCTGACTCCTCATCAGACTCCTGTTGTTGACTTGTCTCAGATAGAGTAGCCCCCCCTGGGAATTCATCCAGCATTGCGACTTCCTCATCTTCCCGCTCCTGCTCCTCCACAGCCTGATCAATGACACGACGCAATGCACGCTCCAGAAAGAAGGCATAAGGTACCATGTCACTGATGGCGCCATGGCTGCGACTGACCAGTTTGGTGATCTCCTCAAATGGCCGCAGAAGTCTGCATGTGTCGCGCATGAGCAGCCACTGGCGCGGTGAAAAAAAACCCAGCTCCCCAGAACCGTTTCTTTCGCAGAGTTCATACAGGTAGACGTTAACTGCACGTTTCTGCTGGAGCAGCCTATCAAGCATATAGAAGGTTGAGTTCCATCGCGTCGGGCAATCGCAAATAAGACGTCTGACCGGCAGATGGTGTCGCCGCTGAATGTCAGCAAGGCGAGCCATGGCCGTGTAAGATCTTCTGAAATGGGCCGAGATTTTCCTTGCCTGCCGCAAGATGTCCTGGACCCCAGGGTATTTGACAAGGAATCGCTGCACGACCAAGTTTAAGACGTGTGCCATGCACGGCACGTGCGTGATTTTGCCCTGTTTCAATGCGCTAAGCAGATTGGCACCGTTGTCACACACCACTTTACCAACTGTCAAATTGAGCGGTGTTAGCCACTCATCTGCCTGTGAACGCAAAGCTGAAAGGAGTGCCGGGCCAGTGTGGCTCTTTGCTTCCAGGCACAACAGACGCAGCACGGCATGGCAACGTCTCACCTGGCATGTGGAATAGGTTCTGGGGAGCTTGGGCGGTGCAGTGGAAGAGACGCTAGCAGCGGAAAAGGAGGAGGCAGCTGAGGAGGAGAGGGAGGAGGATGGAGTAGGAGGAGGAGAAGAAGAGTCAGGCCTGCATGCAATCCGTGGCGGTAAAACCAAATCTACACGGGTGCCACGGGTTACATGCTTGACGGCCGTCAGAAGGTTCACCCAGTGGGCAGTAAAACTGATATACCTTCCCTGCCCGTGTTTGCTAGACCACGTGTCTGTGGTCAGATGTATCTTGGCACCGACACTGTGTGCCAGAGATACATTCACTTGCCGCTGAACATGGCCATATAGCTCTGGGATGCCCTTCTCTGAGAAATACTTCCTTCCTGGGACCTTCCATTGTGGTGTTCCAATGGCCACAAATTTGCGAAAGGCCTCCGAGTCCACCAGTTTATATGGCAGTAGTTGGCGGGCTATGAGTTCTGACAAGCCAGCCGCCAACCGTTGGGCAAGAGGGTTATCCGGCATCATCATTTTTTTACGCTCAAACATTAGGCCCACGGAAGCCTGCCTTTTTGCAGAAAAATGTGAGCTTGGCGTGATGGAAGGTGGAGTGGAGGACAATTGTGAGGAGAGAGGAGAAGGAGAAGTAGAAGACGAGGCTGGACGGTGAGAGCCTGCAGTGTGGCTTTGTGTGTTCCGTTGCTCCCACTGGGCTCGGTGATGGCTGCTCATGTGCCTTCTTAAGGCGGTCGTCCCTAGGTGAGTATTGGGCTTACCGCGACTAACGCGTTGACTGCAAAGATTGCAGATGGCAACGCTATTGTCAGCAGCGGACACGTTAAAAAAAGCCCACACTGCGGAGCCATGTGCCGGTGTCCTGGGAGCGCCAGATGTGACCGTACATGGTCGATGACTCGCTCCTGATACATTTGCAGTCTGCTTTGTCCCTGCTGTGCAATGTAAGTCATTGCTGCTTCTCCTCCCTATCTGCTGGTCCATATCTCCCTCTGAACTCCCCTCCTCTTCCTCTCTTGTGGGCACCCACGTGACATCACTAGACACGTCATCATCAACGTCACCTTCCCCACCGCTATAAGTAGAGATCTCGGAGTAGGCAGCAACACCGGGGACCAACCTCCTCCTTGGGCTGATCTGGGTACTGGCGTCAGACTGCTGAGTAGCGCTTGTTGCTACCTCCTCTTCCTGATCCAATACCAAGAGTGGCTGCGCATCAGAAATGTCCTCTTGATATGGATCGGAATATAATTCCAGTGACTCAAGCGGAAGGTATGTGGTGGTGGTGGTGGTGGTCGTGTTGTTGGTGGTAGTGTCTTTGGGGGTGCACATAGCAGAGAGTGAAGAAGAGGGTGCAGATCGAGAGGATGAGGAGGGTGCAGAAGAGTAAGGCTGAGCGAGCCACTCAACCAAGTCTGGTGCATCCTTTAAAGTAATTGAACGCACCTTCTGCAACTTCCCACTTTGGCTCAAGCCTGTTGCTCCTGCCCTACCCCTACCACCCCTGCGGAAGGGCCTGCCTCTTCCTCTGCATGTCATTTTTTAAATGACCCTGTGACAAAACTCTTAGTCCCTATACCGCTGAAGGACTGCTGCAGTATAGGTGAGCGGTCAGCAGTGGTGCACGTCAACCCTATCTATTGTGGACCTATAGCGGTCCTTACAGAACAGCAGACTGTACCGCACTCAAGCCTATGTACCGTAGCACCCTATACCAAGTTACCAGTCCTTATAAGAACTTTTGTGGACCAAGCAGGTTGTGTATTAGTGTTTAGCAGACTGTACGTCAGTCCCTATACCGCTGAAGGACTGCTGCAGTATAGGTGAGCGGTCAGCAGTGGTGCACGTCAACCCTATCTATTGTGGACCGATAGCGGTCCTTACAGAACAGCAGACTGTATCGCACTCAAGCCTATGTACCGTAGCACCCTATACCAAGTTACCAGTCCTTATAAGAACTTTTGTGGACCAAGCAGGTTGTGTATTAGTGTTTAGCAGACTGTACGTCAGTCCCTATACCGCTGAAGGACTGCTGCAGTATAGGGCAGCGGTCAGCAGTGGTGCACGTCAACCCTATCTATTGTGGACCGATAGCGGTCCTTACAGAACAGCAGACTGTACCGCACTCAAGCCTATGTACCGTAGCACCCTATACCAAGTTACCAGTCCTTATAAGAACTTTTGTGGACCAAGCAGGTTGTGTATTAGTGTTTAGCAGACTGTACGTCAGTCCCTATACCGCTGAAGGACTGCTGCAGTATAGGGCAGCGGTCAGCAGTGGTGCACGTCAACCCTATCTATTGTGGACCGATAGCGGTCCTTACAGAACAGCAGACTGTACCGCACTCAAGCCTATGTACCGTAGCACCCTATACCAAGTTACCAGTCCTTATAAGAACTTTTGTGGAACAAGCAGGTTGTGTGTTAGTGATTAGCAGACTGTACGTCAGTCCCTATACCGCTGAAGGACTGCTGCAGTATAGGTGAGCGGTCAGCAGTGGTGCACGTCAACCCTATCTATTGTGGACCGATAGCGGTCCTTACAGAACAGCAGACTGTACCGCACTCAAGCCTATGTACCGTAGCACCCTATACCAAGTTACTAGTCCTTATAAGAACTTTTGTGGACCAAGCAGGTTGTGTATTAGTGTTTAGCAGACTGTACGTCAGTCCCTATACCGCTGAAGGACTGCTGCAGTATAGGGCAGCGGTCAGCAGTGGTGCACGTCAACCCTATCTATTGTGGACCGATAGCGGTCCTTACAGAACAGCAGACTGTACCGCACTCAAGCCTATGTACCGTAGCACCCTATACCAAGTTACCAGTCCTTATAAGAACTTTTGTGGACCAAGCAGGTTGTGTATTAGTGTTTAGCAGACTGTACGTCAGTCCCTATACCGCTGAAGGACTGCTGCAGTATAGGGCAGCGGTCAGCAGTGGTGCACGTCAACCCTATCTATTGTGGACCGATAGCGGTCCTTACAGAACAGCAGACTGTACCGCACTCAAGCCTATGTACCGTAGCACCCTATACCAAGTTACCAGTCCTTATAAGAACTTTTGTGGAACAAGCAGGTTGTGTGTTAGTGATTAGCAGACTGTACGTCAGTCCCTATACCGCTGAAGGACTGCTGCAGTATAGGGCAGCGGTCAGCAGTGGTGCACGTCAACCCTATCTATTGTGGACCGATAGCGGTCCTTACAGAACAGCAGACTGTACCGCACTCAAGCCTATGTACCGTAGCACCCTATACCAAGTTACCAGTCCTTATAAGAACTTTTGTGGAACAAGTGAGTTGTGAATGTTTAGCAGACTGCAGCAGAAGGGCAGCAGTCAAGTATAATATCCTTTCTATATTTGGAAGAAAGAATATTATACATGTACAAGCCTATTACTGTACCACTGATACCAGTCCTGAAAAGAACCTTTGTGGAACTAATAATAACAGCAAGTCTTTAAAATTACCCTCACTGCCTGACAACACTGCTTCCTTCCTGTCCCTATACAAATTGGCAAAAAAAGAGAACGATTAGTGGTTACTGGAACAGCTCTTTTGTGGACCTTGATAGTAACAGCTAATGATGATGATGATGATGATGATGATGAAAGACTAATCTGGCTGTCCCTGTAGCATACACCGTCCTTTCCCTTTCTCTAAACTAACAAAAGACACTCAGGCTGCTGCAAGAATCAGCAGCACAGCAAACCTATCAACACCTAACACCTATACCAGTCCTGAAAAGAACTTTTGTGTACCAAATAGCTAGTGGTTTATCTCTCCCTACTCCACACAGGAACCTGTCCCTATCTTAACAGAAGAAAGAATGTAAAATGGCCACCGGATCGGGTGTATTTATAGGTTAGGGGGAATGTACAAGTGTCCATGTGCTGTCATGTCTCAATTGGCTGTCCTGTATCACATGATAAACGTGTCACCAAAGGTTAAAGCTCTTGTATACATTAAACACGTAAGTCCGCCGCGGCGAACGACGGAAAAAGGCGTTCGAACGTGCGGACCGCGAATGTCGGAAATTCGCCGCGAAACGACCGCCGGGCGAACCGTTCGGCCATCACTAGTTACTAACATTAAACACAAATTCACAATACAACTTGAGCCAGAGCATCTCTCCCTCAAGAGAGATACTCTGCCCGCAGAGGTCTTGACTCCAGCGGAGAGAGATGCCGTTCCATCCCAAGAAATCCTGAAAAGACAAAAATACAATAATATCCTTAGCTAGCATCTACACACTTTACACAATTTTCTGTCAGGAGGGGGTTAGCATCCTGCTGACAGAAATATCAAATATACTCCACTTTAATACATTTTTATTTTGTTCTGTCAGGAGGGGGTTATGTGCTGACAGAAACAAACGGGGAAAAAAACATGGTATCAAGGTAGAATAGTTCTCTTTGGATTTCCTGATGGGAGGGGCTCCTCCCTGGACTGACAGGCTCCTTAGGAAAGTTGAAGCAAAGATCAAACCTCACCCTCAGTGTTCTTCAACAGGAAAGGTCCATCCATTTGGCACAACATAGGGTGGCAGGCCAGTCTGATCCTGCAAAACTGAAGAAATTGCTGCACTCCAAGATCCATCAAAATTCTTGTTTAATAAAGAACATCCCAAGTGTTACAGACAGTACAAATGATAGTCGCATTTTGCACACTAACAGGTGCGCTTATTCATTGATCCTGCAAAAATCAGGGAGAAAGAACACAAACTCACTGTAACTCTTCTGCAGTCTATGTGACCACTTCCATGATGGCTGTACACCTCCAACAGTCCTCTTTATGCATAGAAGTGTGGGTCAAGCAGTCTCTTCCTACCTCCCTGAAAAAGACTGAGTGACTCCTCATAGGCCAAGTCATCCTCCCACTCTCCCCGGGAGTTCTCAATGACGCCCATGGTCTTGGAAGGTACATAAGGATAATCCAGACCCCACTCCAGAGCAACTCTGCTCTAAAACTCTCTCTGGAACTGGGGAAACCTGGGCAGTTCGCTGGGCTTTCCTTTTCCAGGGAGGACACAAGCATCCAGGGACCTTTTGACCCACTGCCTGTATTCAGCTGCTCTAGTCTGGGTGGTGGAAGGTCTGTTGTGGAACAGTTGTCTGCTACTGATGGGGGTTCCTGAAGCTTCTTTTGTGTTCCCAGCAAAGTCTGGCTCTTCTCCTCCCTCGGGCTGGACCTCCAGGACCTGGGAACCTCCTGTCTCCCATTCCTCTTCCAAGCTGCTACTAGGAGATGACCACTCTGCTGATCTCTCCAGGGACCCAAACTCCGCTATCAGTCTGGGGGCACATTTTCCTCCAGCACTGGCTCCTTCCAGATAGGGACATCAAGGGACATAGATGCAGTCAGCATTCCAGAGACATTATCTGGCTTCTGCAGGGCAGTACTCACAGTTACCAGGTCCCCGACCAGGCCACAGCAGACTCTTCTTCCCTCATGTCACCAGGCTCCACCCTGCCTTTCCGTGATTACTCTAGGCCTGCTCTAGCCTTCCGTGATGTCAGCGGCTGAACACGACACGGTCCTGAGTGCAGGTCCACAATGTAGTACTGTGGCTCCTGCTGGCTGGATGCAAGCCGGGTGATCGATTTGCCATGGATCCAGGCACTGACCACCGCGGTCGGTATCCGGCATTCTTGACAGAGCAGGCACAGCCACTCCATCCCATTGATCATCCTGAGGGCGAATCCCCCATGTTGCTCGAACCGGACACCAGTGTCCACTCCTGCAGATCAGGCAACCAGGTCAGCGATGGGTATACATGACCACCCTCCGCCATCTTTCTTCTCCACCTTGTGATCTCTGCTAGCAGGGAACGCTGGGTCTCCTCTAGGGTGTAGCACCATCCCCTCATTTCCAGACAAGCGGACATCTGTGCATCTGATAGACAGGACCCTCCCCTACTGTAACCCCTAGCTAGACAAACTGAAGTTTGCAGGCATGTTGAAACCAGCAGAACTTGTCCAGGCATGTTGCCCTGCGACTGACTATGCCCGGGCAACAGAGTAGATGACCATTGACTTTTCTGGTGGTTGCCGGTAGCAACAATAAATTTTGTAGCCCATGCCTCACTAAAAGGAACACTTCTAGCACAGTTTCGTCTGAAGGAACCCGCAGGCTGAGCCTGATCCACCCGGGCAACAGTAGACACCTCAAGGCACACTTTACTGTTTGAAGCAGTAGTTTGAAGCCCAAGTTCAGGGTGTCCAGCAATTGCAGAACACTGGATACATTTGTAATCCAAGTTGAGACATCCAGCAATAGCAGATGCCTGGACGTAATTGTAATCCATGCGCACAATCGCCCGTCGTGGTTGCCAAATCCGTGTGTATGCTGGGCCGACGGACAAAAACCGAAGCTAGGGCAGCTATTGGCTACTGGCTATGAACTTCCTTATTCTAGTTCGGTAGTACGTCATCACGTTCGAATCCGTCGGACTTTGGTGTGATTGTGCATGGCCAAGTCCGTTCATTCGGAAAGTCCGTCGGAACTCAGACGAAAGTCCGTCGGAAAGACAGTTGGACCTAGTCCCTCCAAAAGTCTGGTCGTGTGTACGCGGCATAATATTTGTTAATCCTCTTAAAATTTTAGTTTTCCGGTTTCAAATATTTAAAAATAAATATAATGATAATAAAAATATTAATTATTGTTATTAGTAGTAGTAGTAGTATTAATAATGATAATGATAATAATAATTATTATTATTATCACCCAATACATTCAAGCCATGCAGAGAATTAACTTAACTTGAGATACTTGCTGCCACCTAGTGGACAAATGCACTTTGGCAAACCTAATACATTTCATTGACATGATACTTTTCTAAAGGAAATTTTTCGATTTTCTGTTATCCCAGGTCATTTCTATTCATGATTTGAAAAGTATGATTCTTTCATATCAGAACAGAAATTGCCACTTTGAATCTGTCTCGGAAAAAGCAGAACTGTATAAATACATACATAATACTAAAATCTGGAATAAATAATGCAGCTGTATGGCATATCAGACCTTGCAGCAAAAGCCAATAATTTCACAGGCTTTTTGCAGGAATGAATACAGCTAAAAAGGCTGTCACTGTAAGACATTATTATATGTTGTATTTTTTTGTACTAAAGTGTGAGCATTTATAAAGGTAAATACTTTTGGTGAAAAACATAAATTTATTGCCTAATAAACAACTTTTAAAAGTCAACCTTCCACTAAATTGGTACTTTAATTTGAGCAGGCAACTGACTAATCTATCTCTAATAGATCCTATAGATCTACATTTCTTATAGATCTTAGTTGCTACTGAAATCCCAAGAAACCTTGGAGAACCTCAAGGCTCATAGGGCTACAGTGTGCCACAATAAATTATGAGCCAGTCCAAAGTCTATGAGTGTTCAAGTGGTAGCGTTACAGTATCTCACAAAAGTGAGTACACCCCTCACATTTTTGTAAATATTTTATTATATCTTTTCATGTGACAACACAGAAAAAATGACACTTTGCTATAATGTAAAGTAGTGAGTGTACAGCTTGCATAGCCATGTAAATTTGCTGTCCCCTCAAAATAACTCAACACACAGCCATTAATGTCTAAACCGCTGGCAACAAACGTGAGTACACCGCTAAGTGAAAATGTTCAAATTGGGCCCAATTAGCCATTTTCCCGACCCCAGTGCCATGTGACTCAGTGTTACAAGGTCTCAGGTGTGAACGGGGAGCAGGTGTGTTAAATTTGGTGTTATCGCTCTCACTCTCTCATACTGGTCACTGGAAGTTCAACATGGCACCTCATGCCAAAAAACTCTGAGGATCTGAAAAAAAAACGAATTGTTGCTCTACATAAAGATGGTCTAGGCTATAAGTAGATTGCCAAGACCTCGAAACCGAGCTGCAGCATGGTGGCCAAGATCATACAGTGGTTTAACAGGACAGGTTCCACTCAGAACAGGCCTCGCCATGGTCGACCAAAGAAGCTGAGTGCATGTGCTCAGCATTATATCCAGAGGTTGTCTTTGGGAAATAGACGTATGAATGCTGCCAGCATTGCTGTAGAGGTTTAAGAGGTGGCGGGGGGATCAGTCTGTCAGCGCTCAGACCATACGCTGCACACTGCATCAAATTGGTCTGCATGGCTGTCGTCCCAGAAGGAAGCCTCTTCTAAAGATGATGCACAAGAAAGCACGCAAACAGTTTGCTGAAGACAAGCAGACTAAGGACATGGATTACTGTAACCATGTCCTGTGGTCTGATGAGACCAAGATAAACGTATTTGGTTCAGATGATGTCAAGCGTGTATGGCGAAAACTAGGTGAGGAGTACAAAGACTAAAGTCAAGCATGGTGGTGGGAGTGTCATGGTCTGGGGCTGCATAAGTGCTGCCGGCACTGGGGAGCTACAGTTCAGAGCATGGTCCCCTCCCTTCAGAGACTGGGCCGCAGGGCAGTATTCCAATAAGATAACGACCCCAAACTCTCCTCCAAGATGACCAATGCCTTGCTAAAGAAGCTGAGGGTAAAGATGATGGACTGGCCAGGCATGTCTCCAGACCTAAACCCTTTTGAGCATTTGTGGGGCATTCTCAAAAAGAAGGTGGAGGAACACAACGTCTTTAACATCCATCAGCTCTGTGATGTCCTTATGGAGGAGTGGAAGAGAACTCCAGTGGCAACCTGTGAAGCTCTGGTGAACTCCATGCCCAAGAGGGTTAAGACAGTGCTGAAAAAAATGGTGACCACACAAAATATTGAGACTTTGGACTCTCACAGGCCACTAAAAGAGGGCAAGCAGGCTCTGTGTCTACAGTCGACAGTGCTGGTCGTTAACACAGTGTATCCTCAGCACGTGGAGGTGGGGCACGCTTGTCCTTTTTTTCTGCAGCTGGCCATGTTATTGAGCCACAACATGCAGAAGAGTTGGTGGAATGGATAACAAAGCCGTCCTCATCCTCCTCATCCTCTGTCACCCAGGCTCAGAGTAGTTTGCCTGCCAATGCAGCTGCCAGAGCAGCCTATTCCATCGGCTCCTTGTCAACAGTCACTCCTTCCCTAGCCCCACCATCATGCACAGAGGAGTATAGAACTATTCGACCACAGTTTTGGGTACATGCTGCAGGAGGATGCGCAACTATTTGAAAGCTCCGATGATGGTACCCAGGTTGAGGAAGGGAGTAATGTGAGCCTAGAGAGAGGGGGTGCCTAAGAAGGTCAAGAAACTGGCATTCATGTTCCCCCCAGCTACAGCATACTGCCAAGTTTGCTCCAGTGACGAGGATGGGAGGGGATGATGAGGTCACTGATGCTACTTGGGTGCCTGATAGAAGAGAGGAGGAGGCATATCTCCGATGAGGCAGGATGCCCTCCAGGGGGCAGCTTAAGGGCAGCCATCCTATTGCATCACGCAGCAGAGCTAAGCAGGTGCAGGATGCTGCTGGCTCTCTGCATATTTTGTAAAGTTCCTTGGTGTGGTTTTTGACATGTGCAGCAGATCACACCGTTGCTTATTGCAACATATTTTTGAAGCATATCAAGCGTGGCCAAAACAGCAGCCACTTGGGCACCACATGCTTGACCAGACATATGACAACCTCTCATGCAGTCCATTGGCAATAGCACTTAAAAGACCCCCATCAAAGAACAAGGCAGACCTCTCCGTGCTCCTCATCAGCTGGGATCTCCAACCCCACTATACCTCCAGTCCTCTCAGAAATCTGCACTGAGAGGAATGAAGGCATAGAAATAGGTGTCCCAAGTACTTGCGGCCAGTCTGCTAGCGGTACACCATAATTCTGATTTTAGCAGGCAAATCTCCCTACCCCAGTTGCTAAACCATCAAAATAAATCCGGTCCCCGCCATCCACATGCTCAGCGTCTGAATGCTAGCTTGGCCAAATTGCTAGCACTGCAGAAATAGTCAGCTGGTAGACTGTGCCCCCTTTTGTGAATTTGTGGAATGTGCGGTACCTCAGTGGCAGGTTCCCAAATGCCATTTCTTTTTACGGAAGGACATTCCGGCTCTCTACCATCATGTGGAAGGCAATGTCTTGGCCTTGTTGGACAGAGCATCAGCAGTAAGTTGCATATTACCACTGACTCATGGTCCAGCAGGCATGGACAGGGACATTACCTTTCTTTCACGGTGCACTAGGTAACTCAGCTAGCAGCTGGGAAAGACGCAGGACAGGGTTCAGTATTGTTGGAGCTTGTTCCTCCACCACGCCTCCAAAATGCTAGTAATGGTGATTCTGCCACAGCTCTCTCCTCCACCCCCTTGTCTTCTTCTTCCTCTATGGCTTCTTCCTCTGCAGATTTGTCCTCTGAACTAGCGGTGCTCAGTAGGCATTCAAGTGGCTATGCAAGCACTCAGGAAAAAAGATGCCATGCAGTGCTTAAGTTGGTCTGCTTAGGGGACAGGAGCCACACTGGGGCAGAGATTCTGGCAGCTCTGCAGGGGCAGGATCAGAGGTGGTCGATGCCACTCCAGCTTCAGCCTGGAATGGTTGTTTACAACAATGGCACCAACTTCCTCTCCGCCCTCTGACGGGGACACTTGAACCATGTTCCCTGTTCGGTTCACATCCTGAATTTGGTGGTGCAGCGGTCCTTGAGCAGGTACCCAGGAATACAGGATCCCCTGAGGCAGGCCAGGAAAGTCTGTGGTAATTTTTGCCAGTCATATAATGCCAGTGCTCGGCTGTCTGACCTTCAAAGGGAATGCAACCTGCCCAAGAACCACCTCATTTGTGACATGCTCACTAGGTGGAACTCAACATTGGCAATGCTGCGGTGGCTGCACATGCAGCAGAGGGCCATCAATGAGTACCTGTGTATGGCACCAGGACAGGGTCAGAGGAGCTTGGCTTTTTTTCGCCACGCCAGTGGCTACTGATCAAGGATGCATACACTGTCCTGTCACCATTTAAAGAGGGCACGAGGATGGTGAGCAGTAATAGTGCATGCATGATGTGATACTGTCCCTCTTGTCTTCTGGTTGGAGCAAACGCTTAGTGGAATAATGGACAGGGCACTTGAGGCAGAACAGCGGGAGGAAGAGGAGGACTTCCTTACCTCTCAAAGCCCCCTTTATCTAGATAGTATTCCTGCGGGCCCGCCGATCACACAGGAAGAAGAAGAGGACAAGGAGGAGGAGGAGGATTGTGTCAGCATGGAGGTGGAGGATAACACTCAGCATCAGCAGCAGTCTTCAAGAGATTGTTTTCAGTCCCCAGAAACCCATGGAGTTGTATGTGGCTGGGAGGAGGTGGTTGAGGATCATGTGATCCTTAGTGACCCAGAGGACTCAGGGTTGAATGCCTCTGCAAACTTACGCTGCATGGCCTCCCTAATCCAGCCTGTGAAAGCAGCCTAGGATTTGTGGTATCAAGGAAAGGGATTATTACTGGCTGGCAACCCTTCTTGATCCACGTTACAAGGGTAAGGTTGAAGAACTTATCCAGCCTTTGTAGAGGGACCAGAGGATGAAACATCTTCGGGAGACCTTGCAGAAAGGTTGGTGCAATGCATTTTCAGAGCCTTGGAGGTTACAATTTCCTGGTGCTGAACAACGTGTTGCTGAGGCTTTGTTCAGTCACAGAAAGAGCGGTGGAGAAGTTAGCTGGCTGACCGATGCCTTCAGACAATTCTTCAGTCCTCAGCGCCAAGGTCTTATCGGTTCCAGCAACCATCGCTAGTGTCTGAATTACATGGTGCAGGAATATCTAAGGGCAATATCAGACGCGGAGAACTATCCAACAGAACATCCACTGAGTTACTTGGTCGTGAGCATGGACCACTGGCCAGAGCTTGCTCAATATGCAATTGAGCTACTGGGTGTCCTGCATCCAGTGTTCTTTCTGAACGCACATTCGGTGCTGCTGGAGGCTTTGTAACCAATCACAGAGTGCGCCTGCCCACAGACTATGTTGATCGGCTCACATTCATAAAAATTAATCAGTCTTGGATCACTAGCTACCATGTAACCAATAGATTTTTCTATGGTTGTAGTATCCCTTGAAGACTGCATATGCTGAGTGACTATCCTATTATGCTGAGTGACTATCCTATTCCTCCTCAATCTTCATGATGATAGCTTCTAAGAATATTTTTGGTTCAGGGCACCACCACCACTGCCTAAGGCGCAATTTTTCTACCCCTGTTTAACAGAGGCATGTAATTACAACATTTGATCTAATATTTCACAGCAGGGCCCATTTCTGCGCTTAACAAAAGTATCTGTGAGGCTTTACAGTGTTGTGCCACCACCACTGCCTAAGGCCCAATTTTCCTGCCCCTGTTTAACACGGGCGCGTAATTACAATTTTTGATCTAAGATTTCACAGCAGGGCCTGTTCCTGCACTCAACAAGAGTATCTGTGAGGCTTTACAGTGTTGTGCCACTACCACTACCGCCTAAGGCCCAATTTTTCTGCCCCTGTTTAACAGGGGCATGTAATTACGATTTTTGCTCTAATATTTCACAGCATGGCCCATTTCTGCGCTCAACAAGAGTATCTGTGAGGCTTTACAGTGTGCCACCATCACCACCACTGCCTAAGGCCCAATTGTTCTGCCCCTGTTTAACAGGGGCATGTAATTACAATTCTTGATATAATATTTCACAACAGGGCCCGTTCCAGCGCCCACCAAGAGTAACTGTGAGGGCTTACAGTGTTCTGGTACCACAACACCTAAGGCACAATTTCCCTCAGAGTGTATAGGGCATGCCGTATAGTATATACAGGCAGTCCCCTATTTTCAAACTTTCGACTTACAACCAAACGACTCCTACTTACAAAGGGAGGGAGACAACAGGAAGTGAAATGAAATCTACCCCCTAGGAAGGGAATTTTCTCCTGTAAGAGTTAATATGGGAAAAAGGTGTCTCGACTTACCAATCATTGTTGCCCTAATAACTCAAAATTTTCAAACTCGAATTGTCATTGGGACAGAAAGTGAGGTGAAATCTTCTGAACAGAGGCACAGGCAGCAAAACAAATGTTACAGGGTGATAACCCTTCCCTGTGTTATCCCAAAAAGCTTAAAAATAGATTTTTTTGGCTGGAGCTACACTTAAAAATTGTACCTGTTCCAAATTAAAAACAGATTCAACTTAAGAACAAACCTACAGTCCCTATGTTGTTTGTAACCCGGGGACCGCCTGGATACTGCTGTTCAGAGTATATAGGGCCTGGGGGTCCCATGCCTTTTTTTTTAATTTGAGTGCGGGGTTCCCCTTAATATCCATACCAGACCCAAAGGGCTGGTATTGGGCTGGGGGGTACCCATGCTGTTTTTCTCAATAATTTACATCTCTATTGCCGGGATCCTACATTACAGCCACATGCAGTTTTAAATGACTTTTTTTCCTTAAGAAATGTCATTTTGTGCAGGGACTTATCTAAACACGGGAAAAATGCGCCATATTACAGATATTACAGGCATACTATAGTAACCCCCCCAGGCATGATATTTAAAGGAATATTTCACTTTTATTGTTTCACTTTAAGCATTATTAAAATCACTGCTCGTTCGCATGTTTTGCTGCAAACCGAACCGGGGGGGGGGGTGTTTGGCTCATCTCATAGGGTAGTTACTGAAGCAGAGCATGATCCCCTCCCTTCGGAGACTGGGCCGCAGGGCAGTATTCCACCATGATAACGATCCCAAACACACATCCAAGATGACCACTGCCTTGCTAAAGAAACTGAGGATAAAGGTGATGGACTAGCCAAGCATGTCTTCAGACCCAAACCCTATTGAGCATCTGTGGGGCATCCTCAAAAGGAAGGTGGAGGAGCGCAAGGTCTCTAACATCCACCAGCTCTGTGACGTCATAATGGAGGAGTGGAAGAGGACTCCAGTGGCAACCTGTGAAGCTCTGGGGAACTCCATGCCCAAGAGGGTTAAGATAATGCTGGAAAATAATGGTGGCCACACAAAATATTGACACTTTGGGCCCAATTTGGCCATTTTCACTTATGGGTGCACTCACTTTTGGTGCCAGCGGTTTAGACATGAATGGCTGTGTGTTGAGTTATTTTGAGGGGACAGCAAATTTACACTGTTATATAAGCTGTACACTCACTACTTTACTAGGGATGGCCAAACTGTTCGCCCGGCGGACGTTTTGCAGCGAATTTTGCGTTGTCGCGATTCGCCCGATCGGCGGAATATTGCCGCTGTTTGCCCGGCGGACATATGTGTTTACAGTGTGAAAGAACTTTGACCCATGATGACACATCCATCATGGGGTACAGGACAGCCAATGGAGACATTTCAGCACATGGTAAATTGGACATTCCCCCTAACTTATAAATAGACCTGATCTGGCGGCCATTTTACATTCTTTCTTGTGTCATTATAGGGAGAGGTTGCTGTGTGGAGCAGGGAGTGACACAAATCGCTAGCTATTAGGTCCACAAAAGTCCTTTAAGGACTGGTATTGTATAGGTGTAGTACAGCATATAGGGTTGAGTACACTGCTGTGCAAGTGATTGTTGCAGCAGCCTGTCTTTTGTCAGTGCAGAGAGGGACAGGACGCTGTGTGCAGCAGGGACAGTCAGTTTAATCACTAGCTGTTACTATTAGGTCCACAAAAGTCCTTTTAAGGACTGGTATTGGTGTACAGTATATAGGGTTCAGTGCACTGCTGTGCTTGTGATTGGAGCAGCCTGTCTTTTGTCAGTGCAGCAGGGACAGTCAGTTTAATCACTAGCTGTTACTATTAGGTCCATAAAGGTCCTTTTAAGGACTGGTATGGTATATGTGTAGTACAGTATATAGGGTTGTACACGTATAATATACTTTCTTCCAAATATAGAAAGAATATTATACTTGACTGCTGCCCTATTCTGCAGCAGTCCTTTATCAGTGTAGGGACTGAGGAACAGTCTGCACATCACTAGCTACTCGGTTCACAAAGGTCCTTGTAAGGACTGGTATAGCTGTACAATATATAGGGTGCTGGTGCACTACTGCTGACCGCTGCCCTATTCTGCAGCGGTCCTTTATCAGTGTAGGGACAGAGGTACAGTCTACACATCACTAGCTACTCGGTTCACAAAGGTCCTTGTAAGGACTGGTATAGCTGTACAATATATAGGGTTGTGGTGCACTGCTGCAGATTGCTGCCCTATTCTGCAGCAGTCCTTTATCAGTGTAAGGACTGAGGTACAGTCTGCACATCACTAGCTACTCGGTTCACAAAGGTCCTTGTATGGACTGGTATATCTGTACAATATATAGGGTTGTGGTGCACTGCTGCAGATTGCTGCCCTATTCTGCAGCAGTCCTTTATCAGTGTAGGGACTGAGGTGCAGTCTGCACATCACTAGCTACTCTGTTCACAAAGGTCCTTGTAAGGACTGGTATAGCTGTACAATATATAGGGTGCTGGTGCACTACTGCTGACCGCTGCCCTATTCTGCAGCGGTCCTTTATCAGTGTACGGACTGAGGTGCAGTCTGCACATCACTAGCTACTCGGTTCACAATGGTCCTTTTAAGGACTGGTATATCTGTACAATATATAGGGTTGTGGTGCACTGCTGCAGATTGCGGCCCTATTCTGCAGCAGTCCTTTATCAGTGTAAGGACTGAGGTACAGTCTGCACATCACTAGTGAAATGGATATTTTGATGATAGGCAACTCCTATCCTCATATTGATTAGTGGTTCCAAATTAATAACTACCGCAGTAGGGAACAGACACAAAAGATACGCTCAGCATCTTTCCAAATAACCGTTCTCCTTTATTATGACGCATGTGAAGGTTTTTATACACATGATTACATAGGTATCACATTAATATTACAATTGTACATTTATGGTAACAAGGGGCGTTACATAGGCAGGCTTATTCTAATCAGAACTCGAAAGAATGCAAAACATGTATTGAAAACATTAGTGCCGTGTGCACAGTGAGGGCATTGTGCAATACATATAAAATAGAATACAATTATATACAGAACCTACAAATTTCCATTACACTAGCTACTCGGTCCACAAAGGTCCTTGTAAGGACTGGTATAGGTGTACTATTTGGTGTGCAGTATATAGGTGTGTAATACACATATAAAATACTTGCACATATAGAAAGCATAGTATAGTGCATTTACACTGTGCAGCATTGTGACTGCTGAGCAGTTCTGCAGCGATACTACAGAGAGTGACAAATGCAATAAAAAAAAGGATTATAATTGGTGTGATAGACCAGTGGCCCCCAAAAACAACAGATTGAATCAAGGTGTTATATACCTTCTTCCACATACATACTGCACTTCTCTAGAGACTTTTGTCACAGGGTCATTTAAAAAATGACAGGTAGAGGAAGAGGCAGGCCCTTTCGCAGGGGTGGTAGGGGTAGGGCAGGAGCAACAGACTTGAGCCAAAGTAGAAAATTGCAGAAGGTGCATGCGATTACAGGAATTATTTTCTGATCCATATCAAGACATTTCCGATGCGCAGCCACTCTTGGCATTGGATTAGGAAGAGGAGGTAGCAACAACCGCCGCTCAGCAGTCTGATGACAGTACCCAGATCAGCCCAAGGAGGAGGTTTGTCCCTGCTGTTGCTGCCTACTCCGAGATCTCTAATTATAGCGGTGGGGAAGGTGACGTCGATGATGACGTGTCTAGTGATGTCACGTGGGTGCCCACAAGAGAGGAAGAGGAGGAGAGTTCAGAGGGAGATATGGACCAGCAGATAGGGAGGAGAAGCAGGAAGAATTAGATTGCACAGGAGGGACAAAGCAGAATGCGAATGTATCAGGAGCGAGGCATCTACCATGTACGGTCACATCTGGCGCTCCCAGGACTCCGTCACATGGCTCCGCAGTGTGGTCTTTTTTTAACGTGTCCGCTAATGACAATAGTGTTGCCATCTGCAATCTTTGCAGTCAACGCATAAGTCGCGGTAAGCCCAACACTCACCTAGGGACAACCGCCTTAAGAAGGCACATGAGCTGCCATCACAGAGCCCAGTGGGAGCAACAGAACACACAAAGCCACACTCCGGGCTCTCACCGTCCAGCCTCTTCTTCTACTTCTCCTTCTCCTCTCTCCTCACAATTGTCCTCCACTCCACCTTCCATCACGCCATCCTCACATTTTTCTGCAAAAAGGCAGGCTTCCGTGGGCCAAATGTTCGAGCGTAAAAAAATTATGACGCCGGATAACCCTCTTGCCCCTACGGTTGACGGCTGGCTTGTTAGAACTCATAGCCTGCCAAATACTGCCATATAAACTGGTGGACTTGAAGGCCTTTCGAAAATTTGTGGCCATTGGAACACAACGATGGAAGGTCCCAGGAAGGAAGTATTTCTCACAGAAAGGCATCCCAGAGCTATATTGGCACACAGTGTCGGTGCCAAGATACATCTGACCACAGACACGTGGTCTAGCAAACACCGGCAGGGTAGGTATGTAACTTTTACTGCCCACTGGGTGAACCTTCTGACGGCTGTCAAGCATGTAACCCGAGGCACCTGTGTAACTTTGGTTTTACAGCTACGGATTGCATGCAGGCCTGGCTCTTCTTCTCCTCCTCTTCCTACTCCATCCTCCTCCCTCTCCTCCTCGTCTGACTCCTCCTTTTCCGCTGCTAGCGTCTCTTCCGCTGCACCGCCCAAGCTCCCCAGAACCTATTCGACATGCCAGGTGAGACGTTGCCATGCCGTGTTGCGTCTGTTGTGCCTGGAAGCCATGAGCCACACTGGCCCGGCACTCCTTTCAGCTTTGCGTTCCGAGGCAGATCAGTGGCTAACAGCACTCAATTTGACAGTTGGTAAAGTGGTGTGTGACAACGGTGCCAATCTGCTTAGCGCATTGAAACAGGGCAAAATTTTGCACGTGCCATGCATGGCACACGTCTTAAACTTGGTCGTGCAGGGATTCGTTGTCAAATACCCTGGGGTCCAGGACATCTTGCGGCAGGCAAGGAAAATCTCGGCCCATTTCAGAAGATCTTACACGGCCATGGCTCGTCTTGCTGACATTCAGCGGCGACACAATCTGCCGGTCAGATGTCTTATTTGCGATTGCCCAACGCGATGGAACTCAACCTTCTATATGCTTGATAGGCTGCTCCAGCAGAAACATGCAGTTAACGTCTACCTGTATGAACTCTGCGGCAGAACAGGTTCTGGGGAGCTGGGGTTTTTTTCACCGCGCAAGTGGCTGCTCATGCGCGACGCATGCAGACTTCTGCAGCCATTTTATGAGATCACCAAACTGGTCAGTCACAGCCATGGCGCCATCAGTGACATGGTACCTTATGCCTTCTTTATGGAGCGTGCATTGCGTTGTGTCATTGATCAAGCCGTGGAGGAGCAGGAGCGGGAAGATAAGGAAGACGCAATGCTGGATGAATTCCCAGGGGGGGATACTCTATCTGAGACAAGTCAACAACAGGAGTCTGAAGAGGAGTCAGAGGAGGATGGTGCCGGGGCGGATGAGGAGGAGCAAGAAGAGCATGCTTTAAACCTTTCTGGGATCCCTGTTGTTGTGCGTAGATGGGGAGAGGAGAACGACATTATCCTGGATGATGAGCAGGAGCCTGGCCACCACACCACTTCCAGTTTAGTGCAAATGGGGGCCTTCATGCTGCAGTGTTTTAACAGGGACCCCCGTATAAAAAGCATAAGGGTCAAGGACCAGTACTGGGTGACAACGTACTTAGACCCCCGGTACAAACACAAAATGGTGGAAATGTTATCACCCTCACAGAGGGCTGTCAGAATGGAGCACTTCCAGGCCTTGCTTCGAGAAATGCTGCATTCTGCTTTTGCGTGAGCTGGCAGTGGAGCAATTCCCACTCCCAGAGAAAGAGTTGCAGGTACCAATCCAACAGTGCCTGCAAGAAGAGGGCGGTTTGAAGATGTGTTGGTGACTTCTGATATGAGGTCATTCTTTCAGCCGACCCAGCGACAGGTCTCATCTGGATCCAGCATCAGGGAACACCTAGACCGACAGGTGTCCGACTACATCGGGTTAACAGCCGATGTGGACGCTCTGAGGAGTGATGAACCCCTGGACTACTGGGTGGGCAGGCTTGACCTCTGGCCAGAGCTTGCCCAATTTGCAATGGAACTGTTGGCTTGCCCCGCGTCCAGTGTCCTGTCCGAAAGGACGTTCAGCGCAGCAGGGGGGATCGTGACCGATAAGCGCACTCGCCTAGCTCACGACAGTGTTGACTACCTCACATTTATGAAAATTAATGAGGCATGGATCGTGGAGGAATTCAACACATGTGACCAGTAGATCATGTATATTTCTATAAACAATTTATTTAATCAAGCACACAGACCTTTTTTCTACATTTGGCTCACTTCCTTGTACAAAAAAAGCACACTGTACTATATGCGCGTACCTGCCTGTTTGAAGAGGTTGAGCGATGTCATATTTTTGGGGCCCAGCAGCGAGTTGCTGGTATCAGTGCTGCTGTCAGTGCTCTCTATCTCGGTGCTGGTGTCAGTGCTCTATATCACGGTGCTGGTGTCAGTGCACTCTATCACGGTGCTGGTGTCAGTGCACTCTATCACGGTGCTGGTGTCAGTGCTCTATATCACAGTGCTGGTGTCAGTGCTCTATATCACGGTGCTGGTGTAAGTGCACTCTATCTCAGTGCTGGTCTCAGTGCTCTCTATCACGGTGCTGGTGTCAGTGCTCTATATCGCGGTGCTGGTGTCAGTGCACTCTATCACAGTGCTGGTGTCAGTTCTCTATATCCTGGTGCTGGTGTCAGTGTTCTATATCACAGTGCTGGTGTCAGTGCTCTACATCACAGTGCTGGTGTCAGTGTTCTATATCACAGTGCTGGTGTCAGTGCACTCTATCTCAGTGCTGGTGTCAGTGCTGTATATCACGGTGCTGGTGTCAGTGCTCTATATCACAGTGCTGGTGTCAGTGCTCTATATCACGGCGCTGGTGTCAATGCACTCTATCACAGTGCTGGTGTCAGTGTTCTATATCACAGTACTGGTGTCAGTGCTCTATATCACTGTGCTGGTGTCAGTGCACTCTATCACGATGCTGGTGTCAGTTTTCTATATCACAGTTTCAAAGTAGAGCAAACTTTGCGGTTCGCGAACTTCCGGCCGCGTTCGTGGTTCGTGTTCGCAAAACACCCCGTCGGAAGTTCGTCCATCTGTCAAATGTTAGGGTTGTACTCACTTTTGTGAAATACTGTACACCACAGCAATATTAATATACTGTTCAGCATTATATCTAACCCAGTGTGCAGTTCTTATTCGATTGTAAGCATTATCAGATTTTGTAGCTCTTTCTCTGACTTTAACAGACTGCAGGCTCTACCATATTGTATGTCTTCCCTAAATGCAAATACAAAAGTTGACAAATTATGTTGAAAACAGAGGCCAGCGGGTATACTTAAAGTAAACTAAAAATACTGGCAGATGGAAGATTTGGCCACCAGCACTGCCTGCCTTTGGGCAGAATGTAGTCAAAAGGATTTTACAGTGAGTACAAAAATCCTATTTGTATCACCTGTAAATCCCACTAGTAAATCTGGTATGTGTCCCTTTCCTTTAATGGGGTGACAAACTGTTAATGCAATTCTACAGTAAAATTGTACAGTAGACTTGTAACCCTGTGGTCAGGGTAGTCTTGTTATCTTGTTAGATTGTTATCAACAAAAAATTTAAAGCCCAACTTTAGCTAACACTTTTTAAGTAGTTATATAAACAGTTTCCTTTTTTCTTTTTTTTTTTTAAAAGAGGATTAAAGTGGTATGCGAACCCTCACCTTGTAAAGCAACTCATTCAATTTAACCGCTTGCCGACCACCCACTGTCATTATACTGTATGCCGGCCACTTTAAGAGTGATAGGTGGCATGACGCCGCAGCTGGTGTGCGTGGCCGGCAGCTGCAATGTCCGCCAGCCACCCACGATCGCTCCACAGAGAACCAGAATGGGGATCTGTGTATGTAAACAAACAGATCCCCATTCTGACAGGGGAGTTCGGAGAGATCTGCTGTTTCTAGTGATCAGCAACAGCGATCTCTCTCCTCCTCCAGTCACTACAACCCCCTCGCCCCCAGTTACAAACACCTCCCTAGGGAACACTTAGCTCCTTGATCGCCCCCTAGTGTTAACACCTTTCCTGACAGTGGCATTTATACCGTAATCAGTGGTTATTTTTAGCTCTGATCGCTGTATAAATGTCACTGGACCCAAAAAAGTGTCAAAAGTGTGCGATCTGTCCGCCACAATGTTGCAGTTCCACTAAAAAGTGCATATCGCAATTACTAGTAAAAAATAAATAAATAACAAAAATTCCATAAATGTATACGCTATAGCGTTTGCTTATAAGTCATCAAAGTGCATATGCAATCATCAAAGTGAATATGATCTAAACTATAAGCAGCAATTTGAATCAGTAGTATCACAAAAAATTGTCCATAAAAGATGTGAAGTGATTCACATCTTTACACCATCACACTGGGGACGATTTATGGATAAACACAACGCGGTAAAGGTAAGTAGCCTACTTACCAAATCACCATGACCCTTTTAATTAAAAAGACAGGTCAGGTGAAACTTGGTTTGGTTAAAGATGCTGGAGTCAATAGGACAATCCTGGGTAACATTCTTACTCGTAGTTGGTCAGAAAAAGATGAAAAAGGACAGGACCATAGTGTAATTCCATTTATTAAAATGTAAAGTTAAAAACAGAACAGCCAAATGGCCCCTTACTTTAGATCATATCTTGCCTCGGCACTAAAGGAAAACTGCATAACGTATTACAACAGGTAGGTTTGTGCAACAGCCGTCTCGCTCACGCTGGGTTGGTGTGCGTTCCACCGCCTGGAGGCCGGAAGTGGCCGGAGGTAAACACGTGACCGGGAAAAGCCTCGACCTCGACCTTTACCCACCGGGTGTGTTTATCCATAAATTGTCCCCATGGTGATGGTGTAAAGATCTGAATCACTTTGCATATTTTATGGACAATTTTTTGTGATACTACTGATTCAAATTGCTGCTTATAGTTTAGATCATATTCACTTTGATGATTACATATGCACTTTGATGATTTATAAGCACTTTATTATTATTGTTGATTGCACAGCACTATTGCACTTTATGTTCATGCTATTTAACCATAGTATATAGTGTACATTTATTTAGCACTCCCTTATTCTTTATACAGCCCACATGTCACATAGTCAACTATTGTACTTTGAGGGGAGCGGCTGATATTTATATAGTTACCTTGATATTATTTAGCTATTGCGCATGGTTCTTTTTCAGTTTTTCACGGTATAGCTTTTGCATAAACCAATCAATATATGCTTATTGCGATTTATTTATTTTTGACCAAAAATATGAAGAAGAATACATATTGGCCTAAACTGATGAAGCAAAAGGTAAAAATTGATTGATTAGGTGATCATATACCACCAAAATAAAGCTCTATTTGTGGGGAAAAAAGGACATAAATTTAGTTTGGCCTTTTTTTTTAATTTACCTTTTGCTCTTAGCTGCATAAGGAAGAAGGGGGGGGGGGGGAGCACACTGATTTTTCCAGTGAATGGCTTTGCAGGGAGGTGGGGGGGCCGTGTCAGCACAAGTCTGATTTTAGGAGGAGAGTAGGCTTAGTTCTCAGCAAACTTGAAAAATATATATATTAAATATACAAACTCTGATGGTGTGACAAAAAAAGGTTAAATCAATAAAGTGAAAAAGTTGCAACTGCTATACGCAAAGTGTTAATCACTTGGAAATCGTAAAACATATAAATACAGCGCTCACAAACATATTGAATTAAAGTGAAAAAATATAAATATGACGAACCAACACAAAGTCCAGAAACAAGTAACTCAAGGTGCTCCAATCCAAAGTGAACAAAAGAAAGATGCTTGAAAAACTTTAGGTGCACAACACCCCCTTATGTGTCCCCACTCACCAGATCGACGTGACCCCCAGCTTTTCAGTCTGGTGGGTCAGTTTAGGCTTGATATGGGTGTCTTTAGGATGGTGTGTGGAAAGCCAAGACAGCAGATCCAGGGTTCCTCAATGAAGAGTTTGAGCCAGATAGACATGTACCCAGAAGTAAAAATAGAACTAATAGTGAAGTACCATCAAAAATGTACTTATTTAAACAAAAGATGGGTACTTACAAAAAGAGGGAGTATAACAAGCATTAAGCATGGAACAGATCGTATGAAACCGTCGTTGGTAGCGTGCGTTCCAAATGACCGGATCTGACGTCAGTATTCCGGGAAACAGCATTAACGTTTCTCCCTCCCACAGGGCATCATCAAGGACCAGAAAGTCTGTGCTTCCCAGTGACAGCACCAAAACATCACTGCTCTAGAGGAGATCTGCATGGAGGAATGGGCCAACATACCAGCAACAGTGTGTGACAACCTTGTGAAGATTTCATAAAACGTTTGACCTCTGTCATTGCCAACAAAGGATATATAACAAAGTATTGAGATGAACTTTTGATATTGACAAAGTACTTATTTTCCACCATAATTTGAAAATAAATTCTTTCAAAAATCAGACAATGTGATTATCTGGATTTGTTTCCACATTTTGTCTCTCATAGCTGAGTTATACCTATGATGGCAATTACAGGCCTCTTTCATCTTTTTAACTGGGAGAACTTACACAATTGGTGGCTGACTAAATACTTTTTTGCCCCACTGTATGTCTGAGCAGTCTCTACCATGTCCACCTGTAGTAGATCCCTGAAAACTCATTTATTAAGGGAGGCCTATCCCACACCCACCTAAGAACTGTCCCTGAGCCACCCCCATCAAATTATCTTTTATTACCTTTCGTATCACCCCCCCTTTAAAATGTAAGCTCTACGAGCAGGGCCCTCCTTTCCCTTCTGTATTGAACTGTATTGTAATTTTGCTGTCTCCCCTCTACATTCTAAAGCACTGCGCAAACTGTTGGCGCTATACAAATCGCGTATAACAATAATAATATCAGGATAATGTTGGGTTTACATATTTAACTTTATATATAAAATCTGTCTGTTGCAGCTGTCAGTTTAAAAACATGTACACTTTAAAAACAACTTTGATAAAACCATTGTAGTCTCTCTCTTTTAATGTCTTGTGGCAGGCTGAATACATGATTTTAATTTACAATTTTATGCAAGAATTGGTGTGGACGTGAAAACAAAATTACTCTTAAAAAATAGTTTTATTTTTTAACTTTGCAAAGGTCAAACCACTTTTCCCCTTGCTATATTCACAGAATAACCAGCTCTCCATCCAGTTAACTAGTATTACCTGTGTGACTCACTTTTCTCCATAGACTGAGATTTTTCTACAGTCTCCGGTGTCTCCTGTGTGTCTACCTCATGATTGTATTATACCTTGCCATTTAACATGAAGGGAGCCCAATGAGTGATGTCTGTGTGGGAGCTTAATAAAAAGCACATTTACTGTATGACGGTTGTTGACCTGTTGAAATATAATGTCATGTTGTTGCTGGCGCAAGCATTTTAGAGGATAACTTAATTGGTAATCAAGCTGCCATTTGTGCCCCATTTGCCACTCCTTAGACAAGTATTTACCTACATCAGGAATCTCCAAACTATGGCCCCTGGGCCACATCCAGCCTGCTAAAGATTTTTTATCCAGGGTCAGTGGCATATCCGAAATGTGAACAGATTAAGAATTAAAGTGGTTGTAAAAGCTCATGGTTTTTTACCTTCATGGATTCTATCCATGAGGTAAACAACCCTTCTGTGTGGAGCACCTCCTCCTACCCAATACTTACCTAAGCCCCATTGTGATCCAGCAATATGCACAAGAGCAGGGGCTTCCCAGGGTCTCTGCCTCCTTATTAGATCACAGCCAGTGAGCCAATGAGGGGAGAACGGTTTGACTGAGCCGTGCTCTGTGTCTGAATGGGTAGATAGAGTAGAGGCACAAGAGTGAGCCTGCTCACATGCACCCATAGTAAGACTGAAAATTTTGGAGATCCCTGACCTAAGCCAATGCCTGCTCCAAGTGCCTATTCCTTGTCAGCATTTACAGCCCAACATTTTAGATCTATTTTGTGAGTTTTTTTTATATTAGAAATAAATAGGCTACTATTTTTTGTGTGGTCAGGCCTTGGTAAGAGGCACACACAGGTTTAGGTTCTACAGAGAAATGTATCCAGATGGGGGACTTTGTCATTTCCAAAACCTTTTATCATTCATAGCAAACACTAAATTAGTAGACACATATTTAGATCACTTTATGTCCTATCATACACCAGGGCCCTGATGCCCAGCCTGTGGCTGGGGATAGCATGCAGCTGTTTGGCTCCTATTCCCTTAAGCCCCTGCAGACAGTAGTCTTACTTAGGTGTTTTCTTAGGAGATTGCTTTAACTAGCGAATGAAATATATTCTTTAGGCTGAGTTTTCATAGTTAAATGGTTTATTTCCCTAATACTATCTTACTTTTTTCTGCACTATCACTTTGTCCTTTTATTTTATTTTTATTTTTTTTAATGACTTTTTAATGACCAATCCTGATAGGAGAAATATTAAATGTGGCACAAGTAAGATGTAAGGGGGCTCTGAACTGAGCCCCACTCTGCCAGTTTTATGTATTAGTATGTCAACTAAATGTTATGTGTGGCCCTTTGGTGATGTCAAGGACTGCACTTGAGGCCCCTTATATCAAGAAAGTTAAAGAGGAGCACCAGTCTCCCCCCATAAAAATTAAAAGCCAGCAGCTAACATTAAGGGGATGTGCCCCTCTTTGACACACCACTCCCAAACTGCAGCAAGTTGGGTTTTAACATTCACAGTGTTCATTTAAATCCTACTTGCATTCAGGCAATATTCTGTACAGGGCTTTATGAGTCTCCTGAAAAAGCAATTTTGATGATGAAACATGTTGAGCGGAAACCACTGTACATACAATAAGACTACATGAATTTGTCTTCAGTGGTTTTTATGAAAACTAAGTGTTTTTTACATTGCATTGTGTAGTGATATATACTGATTTCCACCCTTAAAATCCTGCTTTTTTACCTCTAAAATTTCCATTAACCTTTACTATTAAATGAAGGTCTAAATTGTCCTTTAAAAAAGCACAAGGTATAAGTCAACTGGGGTATTTCAAGATTTTGCATACTTATAAATGGTGTCATGACTACATTTGGTTGAAAAATGTTGGGCTAGACGGGGATATGCAATTAGCGTACCTCCAGCTGTTGCAGAACTACAAATCCCATGAGCCATTGCAAGACTCTGCCAGCCACAAGCATGACACCCAGAGGCAGAGGCATGATGGGACTTGTAGTTTTGCAACAGCTGGAGGTCCGCTAATTGCAGATCCCTGGGCTAGACTGTTCACTTTTGTTTTACGGTACATAGAAAGTGTGGCTAAGTGTTTGGAAAACATAAAGAAATGCAAGGCAAATGCCTGTTTATTTCACTCATCTGAATGACACCTCAGAAGAATTGACAGAATCATCGATATTAACCATGTTAGGGTTATAATGTATTTAAACTTGATAAACTTGCATTGATTTATTTTCAATAAAATGTAAAAGTATTTTGAGAAAGAAAGTATTACAAATTTTGGGAAAGAGTATTGGGAATACAAGTTGTTTTCTAGTCATTGTAAATATCAATATAATTAATTTATATTGACCTACATATTTGTAAAGCATCTGAATTAAAATGTAGTCCCAGATACCAATAACATTTCAGAGAAGGAAATTTCAATAAAAGTACAGAATGATGGTTTTTTATTGTGTACGGAACAAAAACAGCCTTCCTTGGTCTCTGAATTATTACCCACTAATGTAAAATTCCTGGGTTATGGTGACTGTGAGAACAGGGGAGGAAATGTTGGGTCATTATAACTTCTACAAGGATCTCAATTTATGGTACATTACACTTTCACACCACTGAGAAAAAACATTCAAACCAACTATGTGCCATGATATTTGCTGCTGTTATTTGTTATTTTTAAAATGACATCTTTGCTAATCTGAAACCCTTTTAAATTTACTGCAAATTAGTCACCTAATTTTATTAAAATATCTAAAAGAATAAAAACATTCTCCCACTTTGATACCTGAATTAATTATGGAAGGCCTTTATACCTTTGCAGGAAACTTGCCATGACAGATTCACAGAGGTTTCCATTTTTGAGCTTTCTTTATGAAAGCGATAATCAATGGGCTGTCATGCTGACCCTTCCATACTTTAAGCCTCTGCAAGGAATTTTGACATTTCTCTGACTTTCTTGATCTGCCTAATTGTTCAATGACCCTGGATGTACTGATAACGAAGGATACAACTGACTGTACAGAAGAGATCAATCGCACCCATATTTTAATCATTACAAGTTTACTTTTCTTAACCACTTCAATACCGGGCACTTTCACCCAGTGCCAATTTTCAGATTTCAGCGCTATCACACTTTGAATGACAATTGCGTGGTCATGTACTCAAATTACTTTTTTTGTGACAGATAGAACCTTCTTTTGGTAGTATTCATCCACCACTGGAGTTTTTTTTTTTTGCTGAAAAAAAATGAAAATTTGGAAAAAATAATTTTTTTTATTGGTTTCTGTAAAAAAATAAAAAAAAGTTTGATACTAAGTAATTTTTATTTTTCATTGATGGGCGCTGATGAGGCTGCACTGATGGGAACTGATGAGGCAATACTGATGGGCACTAATCAGGCAGCACTGATAAGCTGCACTTTTGGGCACTGATGAGGAGACACTGAAGAGGAGGCAGTGATGGGCACTGATAAGTGGCAATGATGGACACTGATAAGCCACACTGATGAGTACTGATAACCTGCACTGATAATCAGCGTAAACAAAGTATTCACTGTGCCCCGAAAGACTTCCTAGTTATCAGCTCTCCTTTCCTCATACAAACACAGCGTGTGAGGAAAGGAATGCCCAAAGAACCCAGGGTTGTCCTGCTTTAATCCACCACTCCGCTACCACAAGCCAGTTTCTGTGCCACCAATTTTAATTCCTATGTCATCAGAAGCTCTTGATTCTTGTAGCCTACTTCAGTTAATGAGCTGCCAGGCTTGTCCACCAACCACTGTGTGTCTCGGCTCCCTCAGTCGCTTGGTATATGTGATGGGGATATCCCAGGAGGCTGCAGGACTTGGAACACGCCATTCTCACCTAGGCGAGAGTGGAGGAAGAGGATGGGTCGAAGGAAAAAAAATGTAAACAAAAATAGCTTTTTCTAAAATGAGAAGGGTTGCAGTGGTGAAAAGTTCGTATTTATAGTAAAGATCTGCTTTAACTATACAGCAGGGGGAGCTTCAAGCTCAATTTCACATGTTGCCAGGCTACCTTTAAAGCAACTTTTCCTTTGTCCCTGAGGCAAAGAGTAAAAGTTGCACTTCACCACCTCACCCCAGCAGCCTATACCCCCCTTTCTTGGCTACCAGTCTCCTTCACCACTGTTTGACTGGTGCAACTAGAAAAAGACTGCGCTGAGTAAAATCTAAACCCAACAGTCAGAGCTATAGTTTTCTTCAACCCCGTATGACAAAAATATAAACTGACACTACTGTATGCATTATACCTATCTGTGCAGCAGATACTCTGCATAAAACAAACTTCCTGCATATAATTTCAATACTCGGCCAATAGGTTATTGGTCCCAGCAGGCACTGGAGAGGATACTGCAAGTCTGTGAGTACTGCATACCAGTGTCTGAAAGAAGACACGCAGTTCAGATGTGAAGTTTGCAATAACAAAACTGAACAATGCCAATTTCCAGCTGTGAAAGTTTAGATTGGAAATGCTTTTTAGCATGGATGACTTGTGGCAAGTGCTGAATACAGACAGACCCACAAAAGGAGAGACAGAGGACTGGGATAGAAAGGACAGACAAGCAAAAGTGATTATAAGCTTACTAGTAGAAGATGAATATGCTATGAATATGACAGAAGGAAAGAAAATATGTATCATGATGAAAAAGCTCTTAAGATGTACAAAGGCATAAAGCACCGCAAAGAAGGCAGAACCTGTTTTCGCTGCAAGAAGACCGGTCACTTAAAAAAGGACTGTTCTATCTGGAAAGCCGAGCAGTGAAAGTTAGAGCTATTCACAAAAGAAAGAGTCAAAACAATCACAAAGGAAATTGCAGACACATCATGGAGTGGCACCTTTAAAGTAACACAGAGCCACGCAGCTGGTGCATAGACTTAGGAGCGACAAGCCACATTACTAGCGAAGAGACCTTCTTCACAAACATTGATTACAGTGCAAAAGACAAAGTTTTCCTAGCAACATGGGAAAAGTATCACCTCAGAAGGTAAAGGCCAGAGCTTCTTGAACTGCATTACAAAACAAGGAGCTCACCACAGTATCCTTGTAAGGAAAGTGCTGTATGTTCCAGAACTAAAAGACAGCCTTCTATCAGTGAAAAGTCTTGCAAACAATGGTCTCACAGTTAAGTTCCAAGGTGATGAATGCACAATTCACAATAATAAGCAATTCCTCACAAAAGGAAAACTGGATGATCACCTATACAGGCTCATCACCACAGACCAGCAAGCCACTATAGTCTCTCATGACATACACAGCAAATGTATTCACTTATAGCACAGGCAGCTGGGATACAAAGTCCAGAAGCTATACAGGGCATTATAAAAAGTGGTTTATCAGAAGATTTAACAATAGCGCCTTGCAAAGTGCTCATGAAATGCAAGAAAAGCAAAAGCCACTTCCTCCACAGGCATGTCAAAGAAAAACTACCCACCCCCTGCAGGTCATACACAGTAACGTATGCGGTCCAATGAATACTCCCACGTCAGGTGGGAAAAGATATCTACTGACCTACACCCAAAGACTGACAATAAGCTATAGTGTTTATTTAGATGAGAGCCCGTTATCAGAAACACCAATCCCTGAGAGCTGTGAAAAGAATGTACCCAGCAAGCCAGAAGAAAAGGTTGACCAAAGCCAACCTGTACAGGAGTCGGAACAAGAGGTGGAACTCACATCGCCTAAACCAAGTTTCCCACCAGATCCTGCTGAACTGCCTGAAGTCAGAAGATCCACTCAGACTACAAAGGGGATGCCACCTTGCAAGCTGTCATACACTGTCAAAACACACAGCATACTTGAACCAACATCTTGGGAAGACATAGAAAAATTGCCAAAACGTGAAGCCAATAAATGGAGAAAAGCAGCAAAAGAAGAATTAAAGTCAATTCAAGAAAATAAAACCTGGACACTTACAGATCTCCCTCCTAAACATTTTTAATACAAACGTTTTATTGAAGAAATTCAGCCAGTACAATAAAAAAAGAGGTACAGCAGAAATAGTATAGCATGGAATACACATACCAGTAGGATCAGCACAAGTATAGAGTATAATAAGTGATGGCAGTCGGGTGGGCGTCCAGTGCGGGGGATGTAGTATGAGGAAAGTCTCCTCTCACCCTTCAATGTCCACCCGTAAAAAAAATCTCAAATACCTGCAATCCATAGGCTAGTACAACAAACATAACAAAAGTAACTAAAACACATTAACAGAATACCAAGGGAGCTACGGGTAAATCTGTAAGGAGGTACATGTACAGGAGGATCGGGGTGGTTACGGGCCGGGAGGCCAGGATTTCCATTTCAGCTCATATGTGAGTATTGTGTCAGTTATAGTGTGAAACACCCTTTCCATTAGTTGGATGGCCGCCATACACTTAAGGATTTGGTCCCAAGGGACTCCTGGGGTGCGCCAAAACAGAGCAATGGCCCAATGTACTGCGCTAAATAAAGTATGGGCAAGTTTTTGTTCGGGGGGGTGGCTCCGGGGATCTCCCCAGGCCACCAAGATAGCCATACAACAGGGAGATCGTACCCCTATCCCTGGAGGAGGGGCCACACAGGTCTTCAAATGTTGTGAGGGGGTTGGCCCTGTACCTGGAGTAGTGTGTGTCGTAGAAATGTCTAATTTGGAGGTATTTATAAAACTCCAACCTAGGGAGGGAGTGGGAGGATTCTAAGGATAGGAAGGAGCGGACCACCCCGTCCCCCAATAAAGAGTCCAGGGTGACCAACCCCCCCGCCACCCACAATGAAAAGGTCTCGGGATCGGAGAACGCTGCTGGAAAGGAGGGGTCGCCCAAAAACAATGCCAATTTAGGGTGGGAAGGGAGGAGGGAGAATTTATTTTTATAAAGGGACCATAAGTGCAGAGATTGACCAACCACAGCATTCCGGGCAGAAATATCCTTAGGGCAGATAGATTTAGCCCATAAAAGGCCCGGGAGATAGAAAGGGGCAATATAGGCCCGCTCAAAGCAGAGCCAGGGTATACTGTGTGGAGAGGTATGCCATTGGGCTAATTGCAGGAGTCTAGCTGAAACATAGTACAGCCAGAGGTTAGGCAGGCCCACACCACCCAGGGGTCACGATCTATATAGCATCTGTTTGCCCAGATGTGTTTTTTTGTGACTCCAGATAAATTTGTTCACGTCGCGCTGTAGCTGATCAATCATCTGTTTGGGTACACAATTAGAATAAAAGTTTGGGAAGTATGGACATTTTTACTGCCTGTATTCTGCCTAAGAACGTGATATGAAAAGAGCTCCAGGAGTGTAGTAGCTGCCTGAGACGAGTGAATGCAGGGGGGTAATTGGCACATTAAAGTTTATGGAGGGAGGGGGCCAGTTTAATCCCAAGATAGGGTAGCGTCGGGCCACCTGTGGGGAAACCGAAATTGGTTTGGATCAAGGTCTTAGTGCTAAGGGGGAAATTTATTGAAAGAGCTGAGCATTTTGAGAGGTTAACTCCTAGGCCGGAGATTTCTTGGAATCTATGAAGGGTGGTTATAAGGTTAGGGATAGAGACAATGGGGTCTGGAAGGAACATAAGGACATCGTCCGCATATAGGCTCAATTTAAATTCGTGATCTCCCTTCATATAACCCCTGATACTACTATCTAGGCGGATAGCTTGGGCGAGTGGTTCGATGGTAAGGGCGAACAAAAGAGGTGGCAGGGGACAGCCCTGTCTCGTACCCCTACCTTACGTGAAGTAGTCTGAGTTGCAACCCGGAAGCCTAATTCTAGTGCGGGGATGGTGGTATAATGCCCGGAACCCATGGACGAAGGCCCCTGAGAAACCAAATTTTGCTAGTATCTGTTCCAAGAAGGGCAATAGGACACTATCAAAGGCCTTGTGTATGTCTAGACTCAGGAGAAGGACCTTGCGGGAGTGTAGGTCAGCATCTTGGATTATGTTAGCTGTGAATCTAATGTTGTCAGTGATTTGTCTGGAGGGGATAAATCCTGTCTGGTCAGGGGAAATTAGAGAGGTAATAATGGTAGACAGTCGGTCTGCTAAAATGCGTCTGAAGATCTTCAAGTCTTTATTAATGACAGAGATTGGTCTGTAGTTCTGGGGGAGGGAGTGGTCTTTGTTAGGTTTCGGGATCAAGGACATGTTTGCCCTGGGGGCGTGGCTAGCCGGGAACGAAGATGGATGCCTAATTCCTCAGCTCGTCAACCGGGAGCTATTACCTCACGACACAGGCCGACATCGAAGACTCATCCGCGGGTATACCACTCAGTAACGACCGGAGAAAACGATGAGCTCGTCTCGGAAGAGACTCACTGATCGCAAACCTCAGAAACTCACTGAGTTTGCCTACAAGCCGGCGGATCGTCCCGCGCCTAGTCAAAATGGCGCCGACCGGACTGCACGAAGCGCGGCCTATAAAAATCTTCCGAACGATCCAGAGATGGACACCCTGGACACAGGTACCCCTTCTTCACCCCCCCTTGATCAGGCACCCGATTCTTTACTGGATAGCCCGGCCAAAGCCAAAGTGCGGCTAGACACGCCACCGCAGCGGTCTCCCCATCCCCAAATTGAGTCCCAGGCTTCAGCTCCCTTGTTTTCTGGACAGGCCCTGCAATCCTCCATGGCTGCCTTTCCCACAGCGGGCCAGCCAGTGCTGCACACGACTCTAAAGGAGATGCTCCTATCCCTCCAGTCCTCATTAATGACTGATCTCTCCTCAATGTTCTCTAAAATAACATCTGATTTTAACTCCTTATCTGACAGAGTGACTAAAACAGAAACAGCAATGGCTGACTGCTCCATTACAGTCAATGACATAATTGATACTTGTGAGGACCTAAAAGAAGAACAATCCTGGATGAAAGCCAAACTGGCCGACCTCGAGGACAGGTCTCGCAGGAACAACCTCAAACTGCGAGGGGTCCCAGAAAATGTCCCCCCTACTGATCTACCACGCTACGCCAAAGAGCTCATCCGGGTTCTAATACCAGACATACCCCCACGCGACTTGATCATTGACCGCATTCACAGAATTGCCAAACCGCCCCACTTAGCGGCCTCGGTCCCTAGAGACGTGCTCATGCGGATCCATTTCTACCACGTGAAAGAAAGAGTACTTCTAGGCATGAAAGAAAAATCTCCTTTACCGTCTCCGTATACAGGAATTCAATTATTTCCGGATCTCTCCAAATATACCTTACAAATGAGAAGGCATCTTAACCCAATCACCAAGTCGCTACAAAACCACAAAATCCCCTACAAATGGCGCTATCCAGCCACACTCCTTGTTGCCAAAAATGGTCACACACATGTGATTGGTGCGCTTGACAAGGGTCTTAATCTTCTCCACTCCTGGGGTGTTATGATTGAACCCCCCACCTCGGCCAACCATCAAAGAGCTCAACCTGGGCCCAATGGAAACCTTGACTTTACCAAATCCTAATGCCGCCTCACCTACTACTAATCGGCCGCTTTATGCAGTTATGTTTCACGTTTTATTAGCTCCCGGGAGCTTAGATCTACCGACACCTCACCTTTCCTCTCCTGGATATCCGAACTGTTCAACCCCTATCTGGAGGCTTTAGATAGTGCTACTTGCACCCCTCCAACCAGTTTTCTTTGCATATTTTTAGTTTTCTTTTTTAATAATTCCAAAGCAAGTACATACCAATCCACCAACCCCGAGAAGTCTAGAGATCTGAGACAGACTTGTATCACTAGGACACACTAGTATCATCAAATTTCACCCTCTGCCTTTTTCTCTGTTTTATTTTGTATATTAGCTGCACAGTATTGCTCTATCCACAGCTTGAGAACACTTGAACTTCCGTCTCCTTTGACTATCAACCTTTGTGCCTGGATACGTACAGATTTCGATCAATACAGAGTTCCCCTAACCGTGAGTGATCCCACTACAATATTCCACTGATTGTCCACTATCTCATACCCATGATGTCACTCACCATTGTGTCTCTAAACGCCAACGGTTTAAACCATCCGGCCAAAGGCCACTCACTGTGGAGAACTGCCTCTGACCTCCGTAGTGATATCATTTGCGTACAAGAGACCCACCTACTGCCAGTGGACACCCCACTCTGCAAAAACCACTTGTTCCCTCATGTCTTCCATGCCACCCATACCACCAAATCTAGAGGAGTTATGATTGCTGTCAAATACACTGTTGACTTCCAACTTCTAAATGCCACATCGGACCCAGAGGGCAGATACCTCATCCTCACCTGTAACATCAATCGAACAACCTATACGCTCCTTAATGTCTATGCCCCTAATTCCCTCCAACTGAGATTCCTCCGCAAAGTACTCCGAATCACAAAACCTGACCAAAAACATCAATTCATAATGTGCAGTGACTTTAACTTGACTCCAGATCCACTGATGGATTCCACGTCGACTGCTACTAGGCTCGGGTCACCTCTAAGAGACTTCATTTCCAACCAAGACCTTTACGATATCTGGCGTTACCATCATGGCTCTGAACAGGACTTTACCTTTTTCTCCGCCAGACACCGTTCTTACTCGAGAATAGATCTATTCCTATCTGATAAGTGGACCTTGCAAAAAATTGTAGATTCCGCAATCCACACCACGACTTGGTCAGAATGCCCCTATTTCTATTTCTATTGATACTTCCCATTCCACCCTCACTGCTCACCTATGGAGAGCTAACAACTACCTCCTCCAAAACGATCAATACACATCAGAAATCTTGACCCATATCACTGATTACTTCCAGCTCAACAAGGGCACCGTGTCTGACCCAGGTGTGGTGTGGAGTGCCCATAAAGCATACGTGAGAGGGATACTCATAAAATTGGGTTCCCTCCACAAAAAAAAGAGGACGCAACGTTTTGACGAATTAACAGCCCAAATTTCTGCATTAGAACTGAAACACAAATCCGACCCTAGCTGCATACTGACAGACCAATTATTGTCCCTCCGTCAGGAACTTAGGACCTTTTTGCTCCACTCTTATGAACACCTCCTGAGGAAAGTGAAAGCAACTACGTACTTAACCTCTAATAAGGCAGGCAAAAAACTAGCGCAACGCATAAAAGGACGACGTCTTAAGACCAAAATTAACCGTTTGACTCACCCCCATACCAAAACTAACCTTAGCGACCCCCAGGACATTGCTGACGCCTTCAGTTCCTACTATAGCGACCTGTATAACCTTGCACGAGACCCCTCTATCCCACAACCTTCGCAAACCAATATCGACAATTTCCTTCAAAATCTAGAACTCCCCACATTGACTGCCGAACAATTGACCGAACTTAACGCCCCGTTCTCCGAACAAGAAATTTTGGATACTATTAAAACATTGCCAAATGGCAAATCTCCAGGCCCAGACGGATTCACTGGAGAATACTTTAAACAATTTGCTCCAATTCTAGTCCCCCATTTGACTGAACTTTTTAACAACGTTGCCTCCTCTTCTACTTTTAATAAAGAATACTTAAAAGCATTTGTGATAACTATACCTAAGCCAGGGAAAGAACCGAATGTCCCCCAAAACTTCCGCCCAATTTCACTACTAAATCAAGATCTGAAAATATACGCCAAAACTATAGCCCACAGAAGAATGCTCAACTTAATCCACCAAGCACAATCAACAGGAACGCCTTCTCTGCTTCTCTCTTTGGATGCAGAGAAGGCGTTCGATAGAGTTCACTGGCCCTACCTCACATGAAAAAATTTGGTTTTACAGGACATATATTCAATGCCATCATGGCACTATATACTAATCCGGAAGCACAAGTCTTCACGGAAGGAATGCTATCCCGCCCATTTTCCATCACCAATGGTACCCGCCAGGGCTGCCCCCTTTCGCCCCTTATTTTCAACTTAGTTATGGAACCCCTGGCTGAACATGTAAGATCTCTCTCTACTATCACTGGAATAACAATTGGCCCAGTCTCCCATAAAATTTGCTTGTTCGCAGATGATGTCATCCTGAGTCTTACAAACCCGACTTCTTCCCTGGCTGAGGTTCAAAGACTACTTAAATGGTTTAGTTCGGTCTCACTTTACAAAGTAAATGAGTCCAAATCCCTTATACTTGATATCAATATTGACGCCACCACGAAAAATCTCCTGCAAATACAATATCCATTTCAATGGGCAACTACTCACATACCATATCTTGGCATCCAATTACCAAGATCCCTAAAACATCTCTACGCGGTCAATTTCCCTACACTCTTACACAACATCCAACAGACATCACAGAAATTAGCACATCATGAACTTTCATGGACTGGAAAACTCGCCGCCTTCAAAATGATCTGCCTCCCCCAAATCCTCTATTTCTTCCGCACACTTCCTATCCCGCTCCCTACTACATTCTTCCGTTCCCTACAAACAATATACAATAAATACCTCTGGAAGGGGAAAAAACCCCGGTGTGCGCACTCACATCTCATCAAACACAAAACAGTGGGCGGAATAGGCTCCATAGACTTCAAAGACTACCACTCAGCAGCCATATTAGCCCAACTTCCTCATTGGCTTTGCCCACAACCATTCACTCCTTGGGCCCAGATAGAACGACAATACTGGCTGCTCAGTATACCTCTAGGTACTAACATCCCGACCTACATATCCCCGACTATGAAGGCGTCGGCCCTGGCATGGCGTAGACTTGTTAACAGACTTCCCGAAACACCTTCCCCCAACTTTAGTATTCCTTTAGAAACGCTTACTCATTTAACACCTGACTTACCGACTTCACTCTGGTCCTTCAAAGGTATTCATACTCTCCAACACTTGTACCACAACCATCATCTCAAACCCTTCTCCCAACTACAAACTGAATATAATCTTCCCAGCTCAGAATACTTTACTTACCTGCGCATCGGTCACTGCTTATCTAATACGCCCTCCCCACTATATACAATTCCCCCCAAGACTTGGAAGTTTCTAAATAATACGACTTCAAACATTAAAGGCATAACTCACTTCTATAACCTACTACAGCACAAACGCACCTTCCTTAAATTGGCTCCCCATCATAAATGGGAGACAGACTTAGCACACTTGTATACGAACGACCAGTGGCAATTGGCAATAAATGTTACCTACAAATATACAAAGTGTGCAGCATTGTGGGAACTCATGCAAAAAATGTCATTAAGGTATTACCTTTCCCCAACTAGATTAGCGTCCTTCGATCCCCAATCCACCAATATCTGTTGGCGATGCAAATCAGAAACCGGAAACTTATTCCACGTCCTATGGGCTTGCCCTCATCTAAAACAATATTGGGATGATATTTTCCATCTCATTTACTTATTTAAGAGTAAATCCGAATAGAATTTAGTGAAGATTTTAAGGATTTCCGGGGGGTGAGAAACTACGTTTCCATCATGATTCCTAAGTTGATATGAATTTGAGGGTTGGAGGGAATGGTTGAGTTTTCTCGCGAACATCGCTGAGGCAGAGTTGCTGTCGAGGAGGAACTTGGACTTAGACCACCGCAATGCCTTCTCCGTCCTGTCTGATAGGATCTTGTCTTGGTCAAGCCTAAGGGTATTGATCTGTTTGAGTATGTCTGGGGAGTGGAACTGAGAATGGAGATGATATAGCTTGTCAAGGTCTGTAGTAAGTCTGGTTATGTCTATTAGTCATTGTTTCTTTCTTTCTGCAGCTAATTGAATAAGGTGCCCTCACCTTACCACTTTATGAGCTGCCCATAGTGTGGCTGGGGAGATATCATCCGTTTTATTGATAATAAAATATTCCTCTATATGTTTAGTGATAAGGGGGAGTACCGCTGGGTCTGATAGGAGAGTCTCATTTAGTCTCCACCCAGTAACTAAGGGCTTTAAGCCAATATGGGAGACGTCTAGGAAGACCATCTGATGGTCTGACCAGGGACAGAAATGAATGGTAGCGGAGGTGGAGTTGGCTAAGAGAATAGAGGAGCAAATTAGGCAATCCAGTCTAGAGTAACTGTCGTGGGGGTGGGAATAAAATGTATATTCCCTAGCCCCAGTGTTAAGGGCCCTCCATGTGTCTATTAAAGTGTGCAGATGTAGGCTGGATTTTAGAGATTTGGGGAAGGCATTATTGGTCGCACCCGGCTTACTTCTATCCAGGGACGAGTGTGCCACCAAATTGAAGTCTCCAGCAAGGATAACATGAGGAGAGCTTTATTTGTCTAAGGTTTGAAAGAAGGTTCTGAAAAAGGATGCCTGAGAATCATTGGGGGCATAGACATTAGCAAGAGTAATTAGTTTACCTTGTAAAGAACCTTGGAGAATGATAAACCTACTAGCAGGGTCTTTGTAGATGTTCTGGATATCCAGAGTTAGACCGTTTTTCACAAAAGATCGCCACTCCCCGAGAATTGCACCCAAAAGTGGTAAAGTGCCCAGAGCCAAAGGCCCTATCAAAGTATTTAGGGTGATTTTTTTCAGAGAAATGGGTCTCTTGTAAAAAAATGATATCCACCCGCAGGCGCTTGTAGTTCTGGAAAGCTTTTTTAAATTTCTGGGGTGAATTGAACCCCCGGACATTGTGGGATATTATCCTAATACCCATTTAGATGGGGGGTAGGGATAAGGGAAAACCAGATCAGGGGGGCGGTCTCGAGAAGTGAGTTCCCTGAACTCCCGACCCCGATGGTATGTGGAAGTCAGGGTATACCTGAGGGGGGCAGGCCCCCACGCACCAAACCAAACAACGTATATTGTGCACACAACCTCATCACATGAAGCACATCTAGGGTGATCAAACAGTTTAAAATAAACCCTTAGCACTGTAAAAGAGACTTAAAAAGAACAAATAAGTAACAAAAATCAAACATTGGGGTCGGGAGGGGAAAGACCCTCTCGACTAATGCAGGCCATACACGGTCGAATTTCGAACAAATTTTCTTTTCAAGATCAGAAAATTCGTTTTTTTTGTGATCCGATGATGCCACCATTGATTTTCGAAATTCGGCCGACCAAGCCTTCAATTTCACCTCATGTTGCTACAGTCTCTCCGTAAATTCTCTTTTATCTCCGTACATTTTCTTTTATCTCCGTACATTTTCTTTTATCTCCGTACATTTTCTTTTCTTATTACGTTTCTCGCACGATTCTCCCATCATTGATTAGAAAATCATTCGTATTTCTAAAAATTTCCAACATGTCCGATTCCTCAAATTTTATTTCCGCACGAAAATCGGCTATTGCTGCAGCCCACTAATGGTGCGAAATTCATACGAAAATTCTTAGATACGATTTTCGAAAGAAAATTCTTTCGAAATTCGAACCGTGTATGGCCGGCATTAGAGTAACCTGAGATCCAACAGGGGTAACACCACCTGATTAGAAGGACACTAATGTCCAACGCTCTTGAGTACCCGTTACCGGGTGAGAGAGGAGCCCACGGATAAGAGTATAATACAAAGCTGAAAAAAACCCAACAAAAATAGAAGTCTGTCTCTTGGGGCTCCCAAGACCAGGGCTCTCCTTGTCTCTCACCGACTGCTGGGGTGACTTTCAGTAAGAGCGGGGGGACAACCAAACGGGGAGCACCTTTGCTACAGCACAGCGGGGAACTTTAAGGTGTTTAACAGGTGCTGCAAGGCGAGATGACAGTCTTGGGGGCAGGGGGTCTGACTCACAAGGGGGGCCCCCATACTTGCCTAGGAGAGGCCTCGTTCTTCAGGTAGTAGTCTGGGGCCTGCAGTGAGCATGGACCGGCCGGATCAAAATAGGGGAAGTCAAGCAGGGGATCAATGTTGGCGTCCCCTGAGTTCCTGTCTCTGCCTTCTACGGTCCCTTTGCGGAGAAGGAGTAGCCCAGATAGCGGAGGTGCGGGGGATGGAAGGTATTCTTGGGAGATCCTCCTTTGCCATCAGACCCAGCTTAACCAGGAGCTCCTTACCCTCTTGCAGGTTCAACACCGTGAACATAGAGCCGTTGTGGATAACCTGGAGCTTAAAGGGAAACCCCCATCTATACCGTATTCTGGCCTCCTGAAGTGGCATGGTGATCTCCTTTAATTTGCGTCTTTTATCCAGGGTGGCCGGGGAGATATCCGGGTAGATCTGGATTCTCACTCCATCCAATGTGATGTTGGGTGTGTTACGGGAGGCCCTAAGAATTTCCTCCTTTATCTGGTAATCTTTAAGGCATAGGATAATGTCCCTGGGAGGTTTGTCTTCAGGGGGCTTGGGGCAAAGGGCCCTATGGAGCCTATCACATGCAAACGCAGCCTCCGGGGTTGCTGGAAGCAGGGACTGGAACAACTTGTAGATGGCTGGGGTTAAATCAGTAACCGCCTTGGGGACCCCTCTGATGCGCAGATTGTTCCGTCTGTTTCTGTTGTCCAAGTCCTCTAAATGGTCCTGGAGCTGGGATACAGAGTCTGTAAGTGCCTCATGGTCTCTGCGGAGGTCTGTGTATGCGAGCTGCAGCTCATCATGCTTAGTCTCAAGCAAGTCCGTTCTGCCTCCTAAAACAGCTATCTCCTGTTGCAGAGTGCTGGTAGACTTGTGCAGTTCTGTCTGCAATCTTAACATACATAGCAGTGAAGCTGCCATCTAAGTCTGCCTTAGTAAGCTGCAGGGGGTACTCATTTTCGCCAGATGAATAGGCAGGAGAGGCCACTGGATTGCGTGCATGGGCTAGAGTGTGCTGGGGGTCAGCGCCATCTTGGGACTTCCTCGCCATCTCGTGGGCCCGGAGAAGATAGTTTGTAAGAGACCTTTGCGCCGGCTTCCCACGAAGGGACCTGGTGGACGGCATACACCGGACTTTCCCCCGGGGGTACTGGCACTTTTTAGGCTGGTTCGAGGTGTGTAAAGGCCCGGGGAAGGTGATCGTGTCCCCACTGTGACGGAGCTCCGCTCAGGTGCGACTGGTGTGATTCGTGCCGTGCATGCGCCCCCCCAGTAGGTGGACTTTCAAAGTAAAGTCAGACACAGAAGGGAATATCCACAAATACAAAGCCAGACTAGTTGTCAAGGTTTACTCTTAGCCCTTGTACACATGGTCGGAGATTTCGACGGAATGTTTCCGATCGGAGCGTTTTGTCGGATATTCCGACTGTGAGTGGTCTGCATCGGACTGTTTCCTTCGGAGTATCCGACGGATCAACTTTTCCAACTTGCCGGTAAAATTTTCCGACAACATGCTCCGATCGGACATACTCCGATCATGTGTAGCCTACTCCGACGGACAAGGTGCCACGCATGCTCACAATCAAATTCGGACACGGAAGCGCTCGCTCAGGTAAAACTACTGCTCGTAATCGATATAGCACATTCGTCACGCTGCAATGTTAAAAATTCTTTCATGAAGCGCATTCTCTTGTTCTTTACAATGCTGCAAGAATGAACTTCTTTTGATGCTCATAGTCACACACACTTCTCCTAAACGTATTTCTTCAGTCTTTTTTACTCATTTCAGCAATACAATATTTTAAATCGTCACATCTACACATTTTTTTTTTTTGGGGGGGATTTTATTTTATTTTTTTGAAACATCTCCTTTTTTGACAGTTTGCTCATCTTTGCATTTTTTGGGGGGTGTTTTGTGTGTCAATTTACCACAACAACATTATTATCTTTTTTGTATTTTCTTGTTCTTTTTTAATCTACAGGAGGTTGTTTAGTGTTGGTGCCCCTTGTTATTCATTTCACTTTGTATTTTTTAAATGTACCTGCCTGCTCATAAATAAACTGTCCTTTTGGAAGTAAAACACATACGCAAGTATTCAAACAAAAAAACCCTTTATTTAGGTCTCAAACAACTAAAAAGAGGAAGGCAGTGCTGGATAAACTTGTCAATTTGGCGAAGCCTTTGGCCCCCAGGGCAGACATGAACTAATTAGGAAAAGAAAAATTGGTGGCCTGAGGAGTACATATCTCAGGGAGAGAAGTCTGGTCCAGAAGTCCTAGAGATCAGGAAAAGCAGATGCCATCTATGTCCCAGGATGTGGTTCTTCAAGAGGCTGCATCTTCTGTCAGACCAGACTGAACCCAGGCCATCACTCTCTCGTCTTCCTTAGGCACTTCCCACCAGGCATCCTTCGAGGCTGTGGCTGGGCTCCTGTAGTTGTGGCAGGAGGAGGAGAAGGAGGGCGTTGGTCGACCTCCTGCCTGCCACTTGCCACAGCCACCCCCCGGCTGAGGTCTTCCTGTGTATGAAAATGGGACATAGTTTTATTTTTTTGCTCATCAATCAAACCATCTTTAGCTCATGACTGTTGCAAATGGAATGTTACCAAACAGAACAGACTATCATTCTGAGCCCAGCATTTTTCATTCTTGTCCCAATCATTTTTGGTCACTACTGTCTATTGAGATGTAAACCACTTTGTTAAATCTGAACTTACTGATCAATAATAACATCAAGATAACATCATTAAATGTACGACAAGAAATATGGTCAACAATGCAATACCTGTCTCAAGCTGGGCCCCACCACATGTTGCTGCCTGGAAGGCCCAGGTTGGACATTGGACACCTCAGCTGGGGGTGAAGGAAGCCTTGAAGGAAGACGGTCGAGTGGTGGCCTGGGTTCCCCCTAGTCTACCAGAAAATGCAACCTCTCGAAGTACACCATCCTGGGGTAATAAATGGCACCGGGATCTCCTGATCTCAGGGACTCCATGTGCTTCTTTCTCTTCCTGAGATATGTAATCTTCATGGCACCAATTTTCAACTTCACATAGGCCGTGGGGACCATGAATCGCACCAAAGAAAGAAGTTTCTCCAGCGCTGCCTTCCTCTTTCTTCGGTCATGATAAAACGGGTTGTTGATCTGCCACAGGCAGGGCAGCTCCCTGTACACTTCAAGGAATAGCCCCATAAAATTGGCGTTTTTGAAGGGATCCATTTTGTCTGCAAGACACAACACAAGACAAACCCTAAAATACTAATAATGCCATGATAAATCCTCCTAATCTTGTCCCAACTTAGGCCTAGATAGAAGCAGTCTAGTCTAGTGATGTACCAAGTTCAAAATGTTACCTTCGTTTGCACGATCGTCGCGTCAGCTCCTCACTCTGCTCAAAGATCGTACGGACGGCACATGCGTGTTGCGTTTTATATATAGTGCACATGCGTGAAACTCCACCCCCCTGATGTTCTTTCTAGACTATTCCCTGCCCCTTCACTTTCGGCGCAGTGGGGAGAGCACATGGCGGAGAGAACGCAGGTGCGCAATCAGAGTTCCACTAACGAGGAGGAGGGTGAGGAAAGCCCGGAGCCTGAAACGTCCCGATCCAGGAAGAGAAGAAGGCCTCAAATATGTCTTTTGTAGAGATGTTGGAAATGGAGGACATATTGAACAGGACCGACTATGATGGGAAGTATGGACCTTACCCAAACCCAAATATCAGAAAGGCCAAGATCATGACTAAAGTTGTGAAGAGTCTTCAGAAGAATTTTGGGGTACGCCGATCCAAGGATCAACTGAGAAAACCCTGGTCAGACCTGAAACTGAGGGAGCATGATCAGTACAGAAGGATCAAGCGTGTTCTTCAAAAAAGTAAGTAGTTGTCGTGTGTTCATATGATTATTCTTGCTTGCATACTGCTCCATGTGCTTTTATTTCATTTTGTACAGTTTAAAATGGCCACTTTCAAGTTCATGGTTTCATTTGTTCGTAAGAAACATCGTTCTGCAGGTTAGTATTCCAGCTTTCGAAAGTGTCCACAATAATGTTCTCACCTTTGAATTCGGCCAAAAAACACAGTTGTACAACACTTCCAAGCAATGTTTCATATTCCAATTTCTGCCCTCTGTGTGCTAATTATTCCTTTTTTATATTCTCATAGGGGAGAGAAGACTCGGGAAGTCTGAGGATACCAGGGACCCCACCCCTCCCAAAGGAGGCAAAATTACAACACCAGAAGCAGAGGAGCAGGAGGAGGAGGAAGGAGAGATCGTTGAAGTTGGAAAAATTGTCACCACAACAGGTAAGTGTCGGAGACCACAGCTTCCAGTAAGCTAATCAATGTATGTTGTCATATTTATAATACATGGTGTGTTTTTTTGCTTTGTTTTGTAGGTGATGTGGAAGAAGAATCCCATTTTACCAGTGAAAGTGCCCAGATCCTGATTGGGGAGATAATGGGGTGCAATCGGGATTTAGAAAATATACAGCAAAACATCAATGATGTTAAAAATAAAATGAAGAACATCATTGATGTTTTGGGGAGAGTGTGAAACACACCAAACTAGCTAGGGTTTTATTTTTTTGCTTTTAAACAACAACTTTTGTCTTTTACAAAACTCCAAATTTGGAAGATGCACACAGTGTGTCAACATGCCCTATCTCCAATCATGGGGGATCAATGTACGTGTTTTGTGGAAAGTGGCTGAGATGAAGGGTTTGCAGCCCCAAAACATGTACATTGATCCTGTGTGCATCTTCCGAATTTGGCTTTTCCAGGGGTGACACCCAATGTGATGAAGGCAATATCAGCCCAGTTTGTAAATACTCATGTCTGATATTGTCTTCACTTTTCAAAGTTGAACTTTGTAAGTTCCTGTGACCTGTATGTTACGCTTTGTTACATGCCTGTTTACACAAATACACCAAGTTACCCAAAAATGACCTTAAATAATGTTTTTGAAACACCCAATATGTTAGTTTGTTGTAAAACCCTTTTCTAAACGCACATGTGAATGTGCTTTGATTAAAAAGTGTAATTATCAACAATGTGTGGCTTCCTTTTTCATTGCGCAAAAGCAGTATTTGGAGTTAAATTGTTGTTTTCGGTGACAATGGGTGTTATTTACTAAAGGCAACTCCACTTTGCACTCCAAGTGCAGTTTCAGGTGCACTTTTGCAGTACACCTGTAGTGCATAGTGGATGTGCCTTTAGTAAATAACACCCACAGTGATGTGTTCATTTTCACAATCATGTCATTTTCCTGAGCCCACATATTTCTGTCATGGTGCTGAAAATGAGCAAGATTTTGGTCAGTAATGCACTACATGCGTTAGTTATCAAAAACAAGGTGTGTGTGTAGCAGACCCACAACATAATAAGATTATCTGAAGAAGAGACTGTCCCCTCTTCTCGCTCAACAACAAAAAACATAAATTTACCTAGGAGACACCTAAAACCAAGTCAAGCAGTAAATGAAAACAAAGATTATTGGAGTTTCAAAGGAAAATATATTCAAAAAATGCCGCTCAGATATTGTCTGACATATCAATGGCCCCCCCTACCCACAAAGTACTCCATGTATTGTGTTTGGACCTCACGGGCGCTTTGGGGGGGCAAGCCAGGACGAGCAGCTTCAAGGCCCGTGAGGTTCTCATTTTCAAGCAACTCTGCATCTTGGACAACTGAGACCGCATAGTTTGCAGAATGTCTTTTTAGGAAATGGTGCAGAACACAGCAGGCCAGCACAATGTGATTTATTATGTATTCCGCCATGTGGATAGGCGTTAAAAAAAGGCGGAACCGGCTGGCCAGTATTCCAAAAGTGTTCTCCACCACTCTTCTGGCTCTGGCCAGCCGGAAATTAAAAATCCTCTGGTCCGGGGTGAGGGTCCTCATCGGGAAAGGCCGCATCAGATGGTTTGCCAGGGCAAACGCCTCATCTGCGACGAAGACAAATGGGAGTCCTTCCTGATTCTCTTCTGGGGGTGGCAAGCCCAGACTGCCACTCTGGAGACGCCAGTAGAACTCCGTCCGTGTGAACACTCCACCATCCGACATCCGGCCATTTTGCCCCACGTCCACATACAAGAAATCATAGGTCGCAGACACCACCGCCAACATCACGATACTATTAAACCCCTTGTAGTTAAAACAGTACGACCCCGAGTTGGGTGGTGGGACGATGCAGACATGTTTCCCATCAATTGCACCTCCACAATTGGGAAAGTCCCAACGACTGGTAAAGTGGGAAGCCACAGTCTGCCATTCCTGTGGCGTTGAAGGAAACTGTGGAGTGAAACAAGACCAAAAATGTGTAATTTTGCAAATCAACATTGCAAGCAGATTAGACACCAACATTTTTGGCCAAGATCAGTATAACATTTTGGGAAATGAGTATTTAAAGCCTAAAGTATAAGGTCCCTTTATCAGAGTCATCACCCCCCCCATCCCCCCATCTAATGGGCCCTTGCTAAAAATGAGGGGGGGGGATGTTTTGGACAGGTAACCCTCTCCACTTCATTGAGAGCTGAATGCCTAAATAATGTGTGATACTTTGGGAAGCCCCTCCTTACTTACACTATTGGCAGCCCACCGGACAGGTAAGAAGTGTCATAATACCAAAAATTTTATAAAATGGAAGCACATTTTGACATTCTGCTATTGCATATCAAGATAATAATAGGGGAAAAAACAAGTATTGAGGCAGGCTCTTGCACTACATGCTTTGGTGAACTCGTCCATAAATGTGACCATAAAAAAGGTAGGTAGAGTGTGTATTGGGTTTGGTAAAGTCAGCAGATAGAGGATTGCTAGCAGCTGACCTAGCAGTTGGGGGGAGGGGGGCTCCTAATGAGTTTGACCACAAAAAAAAGTCACTCTGCATGACTTGAAGCACACACATAACATTTGTAGACATTTTAGGGGGTGTTTAGGGGAAAACAATACTATGGAGCTGACAAAAGACATTGGTAAGTGACTAGACTATAGTTTTATGGGCCAAGAAGAGCATGGTGGGGAAGTTAGTGAGGCAAATATGCATGAGGACAAAGGGGCAGAGTATATGAATTAGAGCATATTGCAATCATGGTAATTAGGAAAGGAGGAAAGAAATGCAATACATTAGCAATCATGAAATACATAGAATGTGATGTTAAAGGATAAAACTTACCTTCATGTAGTCCTTCTGCAGGACCTGAATGATGGCAGAATAGGTCTCTGGAATAATGATCCCCAGAGCCTGGGGGAGATGCCTGTAGAGAACTTGTGGTCCTGAGGGCTTCTCCCTGTCGCCAAGTAGCGCAACGTGGCGATGAGCCTCTGCTCCGGAGTGATGGCTTGCCGCATGCAGGTATCCTGCCTGGTGATATAAGGGGACAGCAAAGCCAGCAGAAGGTGAAAAACGGGGTCCGTCATCCGGAGATAATTCCTGAAATCATCAGGATTATTCTCCCGTATCTCACGGAGCAAAGGCATGTGCGAGAACTGGTCACGCTGGCGCAACCAATTCTTGGTCCACAAACGCCTCCCCTCCCTGTTCATGGACCGGGCTTGTGTCAAAGTAAGAACCCCAACACGAAGCCCCTGCACAGCACAAGCTCTACGACGAGTACGTAGACGAAACATGGTTTGAAAACGGTCGGCTGGTCAGAACGGACAACAGAAAGCACCGATAAACAGCAATGCCTGAAAGAACGACCTGAATAGTAGAAGCAAGCAGACAATAAGCAATGCAAATCAAAGCGTACTATACCAAGATATAGTCCACAATGAGAAACGAATGCTTACTGACTACACGCACTGATTATCAGATACGCAAAGACAAGCAGAAACTGAAGAGCAGTAGCGAACTAAATCACAAATCTGAAAAGCGCGAATCGTCTCTCACCAAACTTCTACTAACACGCGAGACACACGAGATCAGCAGAAGGAGCCCAAAGGGTGCCGGACGTGGTGCTGAACTTTCTTTTTCTAGTTCGTACCCGGCTTACGTCACCGCATTCTTGGCAACCGAAAATTCCGACAACTTGGTCCGACGGTGTGTATGCAACATCACTTCCGGACCTCGTCCGGAATTAATCCTTTGGAATTACTCCGACGGATTTGGTTGTCGGAATCTCCGACCGTGTGTACAAGGGCTTAGAAATTTGGTGAAGATTACGATAAAACATTCGCTCCTGTCATAAAACACTCCACCATCAGAGCACTTCTTAGTGTTGCAGCCGGAAAGGGCTTACAAGTCAAACACCTGGACGTTAAAACTGCTTTTCTAAATGGAGACGTTAAAGAAGACCTTTACAATGAAAAACCACCACAGTTCGAGCAAGTAGACAACCTTGTGTGTAAACTTCAGAAGAGCATCTACAGTCTTAAGAAATCTGCAAGGATGTGGAATGAGAAAGTGATGGAAGAGTTTTACTATAGAGGGATTCTCAAGAAGTAAAGCAGACCCCGCCTCTACTACAAAAATCAAGAAGACAGATGGATATACATCCTTATCTATGTTGATGACATTATAACTTGTTTTGAACAAGGAGGGGATTACAATCAGATAGTTCACAAGGTAAAAGAAAATTTTGAAATCAAAGAGCTTGGGAACATTACCTACTATCTGGGAATCTAAATAGAGAGAGAAGAAGATAGATCCAAATAGAGAAGTTATCTTCTCAACCAATCTCAGAAAATCTCTGAAATCTTGGAACAATTCCATATGCAAGATGCAAAGGAAGTGAAAATTCCTATGGAACCAGGCTATCAAAGGAGCAATGAAGCAGAAAAGTTGCTACCCAACAATGATTTGTATCGCAGAGCAATCAGTAAGCTATATATTGCCACTGTGACAAGACCAGGCATAGTCGCAGCAGTGGGCATGCTATGCAGGAAAGTCGCAGCTCCCTGCCAGCATGTCTGGAACGCAGTAAAAAGAGTGATGCGGTACCTCAAAGGAACAATTCAGATGAAGTTACGGTTACCAGCAACATCCGATCCAAAACTTGTCAGATATGTGGATGCTGATTGGGCCGGGGACTGCACAGACTGAAAATCCACAAATGGATTCATCTTCCAGTATGGGGAAGGAACCATAAGTTGGTCTAGTCGAAAACAAACAACAGTCGCTCTATCTTCAACTGAAGCAGAGAACATTGCAGCAGCACAAGCATGTCAAGAAGCGATATGGATCTGTCAACATTTTGAGGACATTGGGTTAGACATGTCAAAATCAATTCCCATTTTTGAAGACAACCAGGGATGTACAAAGCTTACTTAATCAGAAACAGTCAATCCTAGGACCAAACATATCAATGTCAAGTATCACCTACTGAGGGACAATGACGAGCAAGGTGTTATTGACATTCAATATTGCCCGTCAGAGGAGATGACTGCCAATGCACTTACCAAGCCTTTGTTGAAGGAACGTCATAGTTATTTCCAGAAGAAGCTGAATATAATTTGACAAAGCACATGCTGTTGAGAAGGGGTGTTGGAAGAACAACAGCAAGGTTGCTTATATAAACTGACAAACCTGTATGTATTATATCTATCTATGCAGCAAGTGGCGCTGTGGTATTATAGTGTGTAAACTATAGTAAGGCAATCCCTATTGTGTTCTTTGTACTTGTTTGTTGTTCAGTTCCTGTTCCATGATAAAGATATGCTCCATGAAAGTAAAGCTATCCTCTTAATACAAGCTTCCTACGTATGATTTCAATACTCAGCCAATAAGAGCAAAGAAAAGGTGAGCATTAAATGCCATTCGAGGTGGGGGGTTGATAAAATACCCTTTTAGTTTTCTTTTAATGGGTAAACTAAAAGTTCAATTTGGCTGCTTACCTGAGTTAAAATGTTTTCCTAGGCACAACCTTTTGTTTCGTTTTGAATATGGAGTGTATGACCTTCTATCGTGTTTTTTGCTGTCGTCTGTGTTCCCACTTAAGAAATTCACCCCTCTTTATGTACAACTGTCAATTGTCACTGAACAAGAAAGTGAAGCAAAATCCAAATATTTAGAGCTATCCCCAGAGAAGGGGGCAATCTTCCATGGGGGATAACTGTCTAAAGACTAGGTTCACACTGGTGGCAGTCCCTACTTCTCCTCTGAAAAGTGGTGGATCACTTTCAGAGGGCATTATAGCAGTGGCCTCCTAGCATTCAGCAGGTGATACTGCCTCTCCTGTATGCCCTTTTTAGCTATTTTTGCTTTCCCGAACAGAGATTTTGCATTGAACTACCATGTTGCAGCTGCACGGTCCTATTGACTTCCATGGACACATTTGACAGGCAGTGTAAATTTGACAAGCCAAGTTACATTTTCTGTGGCCATGATGCAAAGCATTTGGTGTTCTCTTCCACATTGCACTGATGTGTGATGATGTGTCAGAAACCATGAATCAGACTGAAACAGAAATACAGTTAAATCTCACTGGTTTATTAATAATAAAAAAAGGTAAACAGAGTAAACGTCGTCAAAACATAGTCAGAGTTCAGGAGCTGGAACGGATAGTCAGACAAGCCAAAACGTTGGGGAACCAGAGATGAGCGTAGCAGAACAGCAAGCAGGATCTGGAGCCAGAAGGAATGTCAGCCATGCAAGTGTTTAACAGGAACACAGGTGAGCGTCTATAGAGATGTGACCAAGGTGAAGGCAGAGATCATCTGGGCTGGATGACTTAAGTAGGCAAGATTGACGAGAGTAACTGTGGAGAGAGATGGAAGCTGGCAATTAGCCGACAGTTGAGTGGCCAGCTCAGAGAAGGGCTGAGCCCAACCCTGACAATGATGCACAACCAGTGTGTGTTCATGACAGCCTGTGCTCACTTAAATAGGTTAAATGATGCTGGGAGTCTATCACCCTAAAAGAGGACTAGCAGGCCAAAATCAAGGAGGATGCAAAGGGTAGTGCTGAAGTGTGGAGAGGCTGAGAAATGCAATCAAACAAAAGAGAGGAGCTAAGGGATTTAAAAAATATATATTTAACAGTGGTTATGATTTAGATTAGTTTCCATATATGATATTCAACTATGCATTTAGGTACTTGCTTTGAGTAAAGCCGCGTACACACGGGCGGACTGTATGGCCAACTTAGTCCGTCAGACAATCCGACGGACAGTCCGTCCTACTTTCGAATGAACGGACTTGACCATACACGATGAACAAACAGTCCGTTGAAAGCTTGCGCGATGACGTGTACAGCACGTACGACGGGACTAGAAATAGGACGTCCAATACACAGCAATGCACCCTTCCGCCGTGTAAATCCTTTCTGAGCATGCGCCATACTTAGTCCGTCCAACTAGCCTACTCACGAGCGGATTGTCCGCTGAAACCAAAGTCTGACGGACAATATTACGGAAATTCCGAAATACTTAGTCCGCCAGACTGCACGCTGAAAAAGTCCGCTGAAGCCCACACACGAGCGGACTGTACGCTGAAATGTGTTTCGGCGGACTAAGTTGGACAGACAGTCCGCCCGTGTGTACGCGGCTTTAGGCTTTAAACTGTAAAAAAAATGGTTCATAGGGAATTTAAAGATAATAAAAGTGATGACTATAAATAGAAAAGGCTAAAAGATGCTTTTAGTGTCAAAGCTTGAATTAATATTTTTCCTAATCCAAGACTGTAAGGCCGCGTACACACGCACGGACTGTTCGCCCAACTTTGTCCGCTGAACAGTGTTTGGGCGGACAGTCCGCTCGTGTGTGGGCTTTCAGCGGACAGTTTCAGCGGACAGTTTGACGAACAAGGTTTTACGGAATTTCCGAAAAACTGTCCGCTGAAACCTTGTTTCAGCGAACAGTCCGCTCGTGTGTAGGCTTGTTCGTCAAACTAAGTTCCGCGCATGCTCAGAAAGGATTTACACGCCGAAAGTTATAATACAGTGTATAGGACGTCGTATTTTTTGTCCCGTCGTACGTGCCGTTCACGTCATCGCGCACGGTTTCAGCAAACTGTTCGTCCGTCGTGTGTGGCCATGTCCGTCCATGCTAATTTTGAGCGGACTGTTTGCCGAAACTGTTTGACGGACAAAGTTGGGCGAACAGTCCGCGCGTGTGTACGCGGCCTAACAACCATTTTTACAAAATAATTAAAGATGCAACCTCCCATTGCCCCAATCAGTACGCTATCTGACTTATGCTTATTCTTTCGCAAATACAGAGAAAACCAAATGGTTTTGGGGTTATTTTATTTCAAAATCTTAAAGGCCTACACAGCCCTGAACTGATTTTTACATCAGTTTTAATTACATGTATAACATTTTTGTGTTGCATATAAATAACATAAGGTGCATCCATGACATTTTACAAAGCATGCTGTTTATTCCAACAAGAAAATTCAGCATTGGCGGCATACTTGTTGGCAACCTGTATTTAACCGAATAAGACAGAAAGCCCTGTCTCCTCTGTTTTAATCATTTTTATTAAGTATTTTATTGAGAAGAAAATAAGGAACAATACAAAGCATACAGTGCCTTGCAAGTATTCACCCCCTTGGCATTTTTCATGTTTTTTTTTGCCTCACAACCTGGAATTAACATGAATTGTTTGAGGATTTGCATGATTTAATTTACAGAACATGCCCAAAAAGTTTTTTTGATTGTAAATACTATTGTCAATACTTTTTAGAGCCACCTTTTGCGGCTATCACAGCTCCAAGTCGCTTTGAATAAGTCTTTTATGAGCTTGCCACATCTTACCACTGGGATTTTTGCCCATTCCTCCTTGCAAAGCTGTTCCAGCTCCTTCAACTTGTATTGTTCATGCTTATGAACAGCAATCTTTAAGTCTGACCGCAGATTTTCTATTGGATGGAGGTCGGGGCTTTGACTAGACCTTTCCAACACATTTACATGTATCCCCTTAAACCACTCAAGTGTTGCTTTAACAGTGTGTTTGGGGTCACTGTCCTGGAAGGTGAACCTCTGTCCTAGCCTCAAATCACACACAGAGTGGTACAGATTTTGTTCAAGAATATCCCTGTATGTAGCACCATCCATCTTTGCTTCAACTCTGACCAGTTTCCCAGTCCCGACTGCTGAAAAACATCCCCACAGCACGAGGTTGCCATGTTTCACTGTGGGAATGGTGTTCTTTGCGTGACGTGATGTGTTGGGTGTGCGCCAGACATAGCGTTTTCTTTGATGGCCAAAAAAGTTCAATTTTAGTCTCATTGGACTGGAGCACCTTCCTCCATACATTTTGGGACTCTCCCACATGCCTTTTGGCAAACTCAAAACGTGCCATTTAGTTTTTTGCTGAAAGTAATGGCTTTCTTCTGGCCACTCTGCCATAAAGCCCAACTCTATGGAGCATACGGCTTATTGTTGTCCTGTACAGATACTCCAGCCTCTGCTGTGGAACTCTGCAGCTCCTCCAGGGTTTCCTTAGGTCTCTGTGCTGCCTCTCTGATTAATGCCCTCCTTGCCTGGTCTGTGAGTTTTGGTGTGCCGCCGTCTCTTGGCAGGTTTGCTGTTGTGCCATGTTCTTTCCATTTGGTTATGATAGATTTGATGGCGCTCTTAGGGATCATCAAAGATTTGGATATTTTTTTATAACCTAACCCTGACTTGTACTTCTCAACAACATTGTCCCTTACTTGTTTGGAGAGTTCCTTGGTCTTCATGGCAGTGTTTGGTTAGTGGTGCCTCTTGCTTAGGTGTTTCAGTCTCTGGGCCTTTCAAAAAGGTGTGTATATGTAATGACAGATCATATGACACTTAGGTTGCACACAAGTGGACCTCATTTCACTAATTATGTGACTTCTGAAGGTAATTGGTTGCACCAGAGCTTTTTATGGGCTTCACAAAATAACAAAGGGACACATGCCAATTATCAGTTTTTTATTTCTGAAAATAGTTCTATGTATATACGTTTCTAATTTTACTTCACTAACTTAGACTATTGTGTTCTGATCCATCATATATAATTCAGATTAAAAAAGCATTGAACTAAAGGCTGTAATGTAACAAAATAGGTAAAAAGCCAAGGGGGATGAATACTTTTGCAAGGCACTGTAGCATTAAACAATCCGCACATAGTTCTGTATGAGCAAAAAAAGGAAAAAAAAAAGGGACGATACACAAAAGGGGTGAACACAGAGAGAAAATAACAAATGGGATGATCCATTTGCGAGGTCCCCTATAGGTGCATACAAATAAGGGGATTATACATGGGACAAGTAACTGCACATAATAAACCAATAGTAATTGTAAGAAGACCATCCCAAGAGAGAGTTAACCACCTAGTAAAAGCATGGGGTACATGGGGTCCAGAAGAACTTTTGTAAAATGGTAAAACATTTAACTTGTGTTATAATATATATCCAAACCTCTACCCATTCAGACATCAATTGAGTTACTCATTGGGGTCTCAAGTACCTACATCTAATAGCCCAATCCTCATTAATGAGAAAGAAACAAAAAGAAATGGGAAGGGAGCTGAAAAGGGACTGGATGGAAGAGTGAGAGAGAGGAGAGAGAGATTAGAGGGGGAGAAATGTGGAATTATAAAAAAGGAAAGAAAAGGGATAAGAGGAGTCCGTCCAGGGGTCCTTCTCCTTCAAACCTTGGGGTCAACACCATGTATCTGGAACCTGCAAATAGGCTAGCCAGGGGGACCATAGTTTTCCGAAAAAGGATTGCTTGTCCCGCAACTCGCAAGTTTTTCATTTAACACGATCCACGTGAGTTTACTTTTCATTAAAACTATATCCACTACCAGACTTTTACAGACTGTCACAATATATAAAGTTATATATAAATTTATATATGCATTTTGGCTGCTAAAAACATGAAATAGATTAAGGTCTGTGTGTGTCTCGGGACATTGTAAACTGGTTTGTTCAGCAGGGCAATACTGGTATCTATAGCAACATTTACCAAGTATGACAGAGAATATAAAGGAATCTACCCTCATCCAAAAGCCATGAACTTTGGAGCAAGACCACCATCTGGCCACAACCCTTGAAGCAGGAGGCAGATGAGCTTGAATACATCCTCGAAAGGCACTCCGGGACCAAGTGCCACCTAGCGTACACTTTGTACCTTGCTTCAATCAGAGCAACATTTAGAATGCCCTTGTGAATACGAGTACTCCAGGAGCACCAATTCTCCACCTCAGGGGATATACCCAGATTCTTTTTTCCACCCCACCTGGTAAGATACTAAAATCATATATAAGTGTAAGATGATCTATTATCTCTGCTGGTGCTCTGGAGAATTTTAAAACAAATTGCGGTGGAAACCTCTTAAAACCACTGTATACGTGATATTAAAATGCGTGAAAAAAGAAAAGAGGATGTATGTCTGTTGATTTACACCTCAAAAAATGCACATATGTATTGGAAAAGTGGTGAATCAATCACATAAAAACAATTTAGAATACTACTGTGCTCGATAAACATACATAAACCAATATCTAAAAAATCATATGCAAATATGTTCAAAGTGATAATCAAAAAGCGTTTTGTGAAAGTACCCAGAAAAAATAATAATAATAGTGACAAAAAATCTTATAATGTCCAACGGAAATTTTCAAAGTCGCATCAACTAGTTGCTGGAAAAACGCATGGAACTTTCATCAAATGAGGAAGGTAGAGTAAAGTGACTAGTGCAGAAGGGTTAAATACATTCCTCTCCGGTGCGCCACTCTGTGTTAGGCAAACGGTATGTATATGTGCTCACCAGACAAAAAACCCTCAATGGGTTAATCGAGCAGCCACAGTATGAGCCACTGTGCAGCTTTCTTTGGGCTCTGCTTCTGCTATGCTGGGGAGATGCTTTACCCTTTTCCTTCCACAAGTAGTCCGTTTAGCAATTATGCATGAAGGGAAACAGAAGTACAGACATAGTGCAATACTGTTGTTTGAACGTTTTTTTGTTAATTAAGAAGTCAGGTTACTCACAATATCCAAAGAGACAAAATCGCTTTCAAATTAGCCGCGCCGGCGTTGCTGCTTGTATGGATGAAGATATACAAGCAGCAACGCCGGCGCGGCTAATTTGAAAGCGATTTTGTCTCTTTGGATATTGTGAGTAACCTGACTTCTTAATAAACAAAAAAACGTTCAAACAACAGTATTGCACTATGTCTGTACTTCTGTTTCCCTTCATGCATAATTGCTAAACGGACTACTTGTGGAAGGAAAAGGGTAAAGCATCTCCCCAGCATAGCAGAAGCAGAGCCCAAAGAAAGCTGCACAGTGGCTCATACTGTGGCTGCTCGATTAACCCATTGAGGGTTTTTTGTCTGGTGAGCACATATACATACCGTTTGCCTAACACAGAGTGGCGCACCGGAGAGGAATGTATTTAACCCTTCTGCACTAGTCACTTTACTCTACCTTCCTCATTTGATGAAAGTTCCATGCGTTTTTCCAGCAACTAGTTGATGCGACTTTGAAAATTTCCGTTGGACATTATAAGATTTTTTGTCACTATTATTATTATTTTTTCTGGGTACTTTCACAAAACGCTTTTTGATTATCACTTTGAACATATTTGCATATGATTTTTTAGATATTGGTTTATGTATGTTTATCGAGCACAGTAGTATTCTAAATTGTTTTTATGTGATTGATTCACCACTTTTCCAATACATATGTGCATTTTTTGAGGTGTAAATCAACAGACATACATCCTCTTTTCTTTTTTCACGCATTTTAATATCACGTATACAGTGGTTTTAAGAGGTTTCCACCGCAATTTGTTTTAAAATTCTCCAGAGCACCAGCAGAGATAATAGATCATCTTACACTTATATATGATTTTAGTATTCACAGTGCACAAAAAGGTTTTAGCGCCAAAGCTTAATTTATATTTTAGATTTCTAACCTATTCCTATTCTTAGGGACAGGTCTCAAGCACAGGCAGCTTTAACCCTTTAAGTTCATTCTTTAATTTATCTTTAATTTATCTTTATTTCACTATATTACATTATATATATATTCTTTTTTCCCCTTGCCTGTGTGGCGAACGGGTGGAATTTGTCCATAGCGCAATCTTATCTATCTTTTGCCACCTGGTAAGATAGCCTGGCAGATGGAGAGGTAAAAAGTTTATACATCATGGAGATAACCCCCTCAGAAGAGTATCCTGCATGCACCTATTTTTAAACATAGTGCATGCTGCTAAATCAGAGCCATTTCTCTGTAATGTTTTTTTTAAAAAGTGGTAGATTTGCTGTAAGTAGAAATTCTCTGTGGAGGGCATCTCCAACCTGTCCATTAAGTATGAAGAAGGGAGTATCCCTCTATGGTCTAGATAGTCACCTACACGGAAGAGACCCTTATTCAACCACCAGCTAAATCCCTCGGGTTGCACCCCAGGAGGAAATAGAGGGTTGCCAAAAAGAGGGGATACCAGTGTATGAGAAGAACATAGGGGCAATCTTTTGCAACTCATATCCCAAGAGTGGAAGAGCCTAGGGGATAGTATAGTTCTGCAAAGTCTCAGATGGGTTTAAAGTATTAAATTCATTGTAAGTGGAGAACAAGCCTGGGCCTCCATGGAAACTCATTCTGGTCTATATTGTTTACTATGGAGTTGGCATAATTAAGAGCTGTGCCGCAACATAATACTTCCTAAAATACAGCACTCCCAATTCCCCCCATATCATTGGGGGCATACATTGTGGCTCACACCACTCTGTGGCCTTTGGTTTGCAAGATACATTTAAAAATGTTGGATTAAAACAGTCCTGACTCTTCTAAGACACACAGCCCTGTCTCTGCTAAGACACAGGTAAGGAAAGTATCCCTCCTTTGAACCATTCAGCTGTGAGTGTAATCTAATCTCTCCAGTTTTCAGGTTCATTTCACATCCAACCGTTTGCTGTAAGAGCTAAATGTAAAGTATATGCAAGTAATATTTAATCAAATTTTTGAACATAAATAAGTTAAGAAATTGCATGTAAAAATGTTCTTTGGTAAACAAAACTGTAATGAATGCAAGTGATTTATTCCAAGTAATGAAAATAGTGGCATGGAGCGCATTTCATTATCTTTCTCACTTGAAATTAAGAAAGCTAGTTGCTGTGCTCTTTGCTCCATATTTTTTGTTTCCGTTTTCATAAATCAACTCTGCTGGTATTATCTAGCAAAAACAGCTTGGGTTTGCATTTATAATTTCTATTTTATTTACAAGAGATCAATATATTTTTATGTTTGCAATCTGTAACCTAAAACTTAAGGTGTTGTTCTAGAATAAAATGGTTGTAAAGACTGAAGATTTTTTTTTTTTACCTTCATTAAGGTAAAAAAAAACCTTCTATTGACAGCTCCTCCCTTCAACCTCCCCTTATACTTACCTGAGCCCAATCTCAATCCATTTCTGTACATAAGAGCAATGGGACCGCTCTGTCTCTTCCTCTTCCCATTTTCTCCTATTGCTGTCAATCAAATCCAGTGACGAGGGAGCAGCAGGTGGGGCCGAGCTGCACTCTGTATGTCAATGGGCACACAGAGCATGGCATGGAATTGAGCCTGCACGTGTGCCACCATAGCAAGCTGTTTGCTATGGTGGCACACGGAGAAGAGGAGAAGCCTAGAGTGCTGGTGGGGGACCCAGAAGAGGAGGATCTGGGCTGCTCTGTGCAAAGCCATTGCACAGAGCAGGCAAGTATAACATATTTGTTATTTTAAAAAGAAAACATTTTAACTTTATGTAGCCATGCTTTGCTAAAAGCATTACAGTAATGCTGGATACAAATGAGTTTGGCTCCCTCTAGTGTTCTTTGTATGCTATTAAGACTTTGTTTAGTTTCTGTGAAGCCGAGTTACAAAGCATTGTGGGAGATATAGTTTAATGAGGAAGTGACTCATGTGTTAGCTTAGTTTGGGAACTACTAAACCCACAGTGCTACAGTAAGCCAGAGACCCACAAGGCTAAGTTACTGCATGGCATGCTGGGAGTGGTGATAAAAGGAACAGTGCGGCCATATTTCAGCCTCTCGGGATGCCATTCAATACCTGCCTGCAGTGAGGTCTGTCTGTTTGACCGGGAGACTGAGGCCTGTGAGTCGCGGAGCGGAATTGATTGGCCCCTGAGGTGTTCCAGAGCACAGCCAGCTAGACCAGCATGCGGATGGACTGGAGGACCCAAGACATCTGGAGGTCTCCAATGTTACATTCATCAGGCATCAGACAGTGCAGTGGGGTGGCGCCAATTTTGGATCAGACTGAGACATCGGGAAAGGAGCCTTACAAACATCTGGGTCTGGTGTGGTGAGCGGGCACTTGCCCAGATCAACATAGTGCACTGTTGCTGTGTGAGTTAATTACAGACTGCTGGGGAGACTTGTAGTCCCACAGGAGTGATCTCACTTATTCATAGGCTGCATGCAGTGATACTTAAGGGTTTGCCTTCCCTGTGCTATAAAGTTAATGCTGAGTTGTACCCACTGCTAAGGAGAAAGTGTTACAAGTGCCTTATATGTGCAAGTATACAATTACTAGCGCATCATTTATTCTACAATTTGCTCTCTACTCGTTCCCTGTTTGGATTTACAAATACTGCAGTCTAAATAACATAAGCTAGCTGAAGATTCAAAGAAGACAAGAGACTTTTTGTCATCTTCTACAAAGCATCACAGTTCGCTTTGCATCGGGAACATTGCATTACAGCCTAGGGGAAGCCCTTGAGTACAGAATATATATATATATATATATATATATATATATATATATATATGTGTATATATATATATATATATATATATAGTATTGTACTGTTGCATGTTCATAACATTATACTGCAGATTTGGTATGTGTGTGCTTTGAGGTTTTGGTGGGAAAGTGCTTAATATATGTGTTGAAGTATATTGGACCAGCATCCCATTGTGCACCTGTCTAACTATTTGATCTACAATCCTCAAGTTTATATTTAATGTTATCCCTTGTCACTTATTGTTTACACTGAATTGCACTCTCTCTTATGTTCAACATTTATTACAGTCAATTACTTAAGTGGTTCAGTAACTCTGCGTGTGATTCTCATTGATAATATTACATTACAATATAGAACCCGAGGTGTCAGAGGTAAGAGGATCTGCAGAGTCGGGGTAGCCAGTGGGGTATAGAGTCAATCAGCAGATCCTATGAGGGAACCGCTACATGTACAATCACTTTAACCACTTGCTTACTGGGCACTTAAACCCCCCTCCTGTCCAGACCAATTTTCAGCTTTCAGTGCTGATGCACTTTGAATGACAATTGCGTGGTCATGCTACTCTGTATACCCAATATAATTTTTTCCCCACAAATAGAGCTTTTTTTTGGTGGTATTTGGTCACCTCTGCGGTCTTTAGTTTTTGTTAATTTTTTTTATATTTTGTTATAATATTTTGCAAACAGGTAATTTTTATCCTTCATTGATGTATGCTGATGAGGTGGCACTGATGGACACCAATAGGTGGCAGTGATGGGCACTGATGGGTGGCAGTGATGGGCACTGATGAGTGGCAATAATGGGCACTGATCGGTTACACTGATAGGCAGCACTGCTAGGTGGCACTGATTGGCACCACTGGTGGGCATTGAAAGGTGGCACTTGTGGGCATTGATAGGTGGCACTCATGGGTATTGTGGGCACTGGTAGGTGGCACTAGCAGGGGGTACTGGTGTACACAGATGAGGCATAATTGCCTCTTCCTCTTCAGGACCAATGTCCCTTGCAGATAAGCCGGCTGATCAGCTTTTTTTTCTCCTCACACTGTCAGCGTGAGGAGAAACCCAATTACCAAGCTTTTGTTTACATCATGTGATCAGCTGTCATTGGCTGACAGCTGATCACGTGGTAAAGGGCCGGGACAGACCCCTTACTCGGATCTGTGATCACCCAAGTCTCAGTGACTCGGTGATCACAGCGTGCACTGTGCGCACAGTGCAGGGCATGAGCAGGGAGCGTGCACAGGGGAGGCTGTCATATGACGGCCTCCCGGAAATTCAAGTCTGCGCTGTGGCTGTCATTCGGCTATAGCACGGACAGCAAGTGGTTAAGCAACTGTAATTACTAAATTTACTTTTCATGCACGAGCCATACACTAGTAGATTTTTGAATAAACATTCCTAAGAACATTCGCATGAAAATTCCCATCTGTACATTCAAGGACATGACCAAAATAAACATTTGAATTTGGAGTGGAATTTTCTCATCACTACTGTTGAAAATGACCATTGATTTGACCAATTATAACAATTAGAAAATCAAGCAAATGTTCTTCATACAAACATTTTCAAACAAAATTGACTAACCATGAAAAGACGCAGGGCCCTATGATGCGAGTAGTCCCAGCCATTTATGGGTCACTACCGTGTTGGACTGGGGGATGGTGCTGGGTAAAGTTTTTAAACCACACAAAGTGGCAGGCGTAATACACACAATGCAGTGCGCCTTCTCCCATCCACAATATGTTTTGTTACAATCTCACTTCCACTTTGGGAGACTAATGAATATCCTTCAGAGCAGGTACTTCTAGAGCTATTTAAATATGAAACATCATCCCCCAGATTCAAGAAAGGCTTTTAGTTTATATGGATTTCCTTAACTGTTATGCTCAGTATAAAAATACACATTTTAAAAGCATTTATGTTTCTTTTTATTCAGGTAAACATGAAATATTAAATAAGAATATTCTGTATTTAGCATTTGCTAGAGACCTGGTGCTCTACCTACAGCCCCTTGCCACTTATTTGGCCCCTGCAGATAGTATTCTGTGTCTGTATTCTTAAGACTGGGTTCTGGTGTTTAAATGGTATGGTATGGCTTAAAGGCAAGATTTTTTTTTTACCTTAATGCATTATCTGAATTAAAGTGGTTGTAAACCTCTGATATGAAATATAAACAAAGCATGTCCCTCTATAGCAGGGTTTCTCAACCAGGGTTCCTCTAGAGATTGCTAGAAGTTCCTTGAGCAATGAGCAATTTCTACCACTCAGAAAAGTTCCCACTGACACCATTTATCTTTTTAGCTATCTGTAAGGGGGTAACTCTTCCCAATCATCACAAAAGTAAGGAGCATTCTTCCCACTGATCATCACACTAATATTTTGTGAGTTGTAGCTATAGTAATTTTTAGCAGGGGTGTCAGAAAATCCTATGGGGGGGGGGGGGGGCAAAGTCTAACTGCATTGTCGAAACTCAGAAAGAGGGGGTTCATGGACGTTCTGTTCATGGTATAGATAGTAAAGTAAGTAGAACATGTTTACTATTTTAATAAAAAAAGTGTATCCTTTACAAGTATGTGCAAACTACTTTATATTTACCGACAGCTAGGTACAGGGATTAACTGATAGATTGTAGATTGGAGTGGCTAGGTAAGCCCTTGCACTACATAGTTGGTAAATTTAACAGAGACTGTATAGAGATAGCATAGTTAGATTTTTACCTGTATGGCCAGCTTTAATTACACCTATGGCCAGACTACGTACATTACAGAAAATTTAAGTATTAAAATAATTCTTAACAAGCAGTAAAAAAAAAAAAGTGTTTAAAAAAGCCCCACTAACCTCTGTAGCTGCAGGCACTATAGATAAATTCATCTTCAAAGTTCACAGAAAAGACTCTGACATTGCAACTCCTCTTCCCTAATTTTCTCTAACAGCAGAATCTTATTGTAATTTAAACAAACAGCTATAGGCTGTTTGAAACTGACTTTAGTAAATGTAACCCTTTCCCACCCTCACAGCAGCCCTTAACTAGGTCTTTACATTGGGGGGGTGGGATGGACTTCCTGACCAAGTGATCACTGGAACTGGCTGTCACATTGATCACATGAACAGGAATCTGTTTCGTTGGTGGACAATCACAACCAGAGATTGATCAGACACTGTGCTGGGAGCATGCCATGTGTGCGCTTTCAGCACAGAAATCTCAGCTGTCATAGATGCATATGTGTGGCATGTGAATGTCAAGGCTTACCCTCTTGATACTGTACATATGCATTATGTGGTTGTCAAGAGGTTAAGGATCAATTTACTCACATTGCCTACTTTAACCACTTGCCGACCGCCTCACGCCGATGTACGTCATCAGAATGGCACGGGCAGGCATAAGCACGTACATGTACGTGCTTTGCCTCCCGCGGGTCGGGGGCCCGATCGGGCCCCCGCCCGGTGCCTGCGGCGGTCGGTTTTCGTTCGGGAGCGATCCCGGACGAGGGGACGGCCATTCATTCATGGCCACCCCCTCGCGATCGCTCCCGACGAATGGAAATCCCCGGTGACATCACTTCCTCTCCTGTAATGTAAACACAGGAGAGGAAGTGATGTATTCTCTCCTCCGTGTCGGTATTTTTCGTTCCGACACGGAGGAGAGCGGATCAGTGAGTTGCACCAACACATCCCACACACAGTAGAACATGCCAGGCACACTCACACCCCCCCTTTACCCCCCGATCACCCCCCCAATTACCCCTGCCCCCCAGTCACAGTGACACCAATGTCATTTTTTTTTTTTTTTTTTTTTTTTTTTGCATTGGTGTCATTTGTGACTGTAATAACTGTTAGGGCAGTTAGGGTTAGCCCCCTTTAGTTCTAATGTACCCCCCTAACCCCCCCAATAAAGGTTTAACCCCGTGATCACCCCCCGTCGCCAGTGTCACTAAGGCTGGGTTCACATTGCAGCGGTTTATGAGAACGAATGTGATTCGCACCGCACTGCAGTGCAAATCACATCCGATCTCTGTGCGATTCGAGTTCAGCCATTCGCCGCACCCGCCGCACCCGCCACACCCGCCGCACCCGCCGCAAATTCGCACGGGACCCTTTTTTTGGCCCGCAGCAGAATCGGATCGCATGGGTGTTCACACCATGCGATCCGAGTTTGCAGATCGCACTGCGATATGCGAACTGATCTGGGGGTGTCAGTAACATTTCACTGACACTCCCAGCAGTTCGCATAGGGCAGTGTGAACTGCCGCCGGGAGGCATGCGATGCGGGAACCCGCCGCGGATTCGCGGCGTTTCCGCATCGCTCCAGTGTGAACCCAGCCTAATAAGCGATCATTTTTCTGATCGCCGTATTAGTGTCACAGGTGACGCTAGTTAGGCAGGTAGGTATTTAGGTTCGCCGCAGCTTTTTATAGCGCTAGGGACCCCCATATACTACCGCATAAAGCCCCCTGATTGCCCCCTAGTTAACCCTTTCACCAGTGATCACCATATAACTGTTACAGGTGACGCTGGTTGGTTAGTTATTTTTTTATAGTTTCAGGGCACCCGCCATTTATTACCTAATAAAGGTTTAACCCCCTGATCACCCGGCAGGTGTCATTTGTGACTAATAACTGTTAGGGCAGTTAGGGTTAGCCCCCTTTAGTTCTAAGGTACCCCCCTAACCCCCCCAATAAAGGTTTAACCCCGTGATCACCCCCCGTCGCCAGTGTCACTAAGGCTGGGTTCACATTGCAGCGGTTTATGAGAACGGATGTGATTCGCACCGCACTGCAGTGCAAATCACATCCGATCTCTGTGCGATTCGAGTTCAGCTATACAGATAGTATGGCTGAATTCGTGTCGCACCCGCCGCAAACTCGCACGGGACCCTTTTTTTGGTCCGCAGCAGAATCGGATCGCATGGGTGTTCACACCATGCGATCCAAGTTTGCAGATCGCACTGCGATATGCGAACTGATCTGGGGGTGTCATTAACATTTCACTGACACTCCCAGCAGTTCGCATAGGGCAGTGTGAACTGCCGCCGGGAGGCATGCGATGCGGGAACCCGCCGCGCATTCGTGGCGTTCCCGCATCGCTCCAGTGTGAACCCAGCCTAATAAGCGATCGTTTTTCTGATCGCTGTATTAGTGTCACAGGTGACGCTAGTTAGGCAGGTAGGTATTTAGGTTCGCCGCAGCTTTTTATAGCGCCAGGGACCCCCATATACTACCGCATAAAGCCCCCTGATTGCCCCCTAGTTAACCCTTTCACCAGTGATCACCATATAACTGTTACAGGTGACGCTGGTTGGTTAGTTATTTTTTTATAGTTTCAGGGCACCCGCCATTTATTACCTAGTCTCACTAGTGTACCCCTAAATTTAGGGGTGTCTACTTTCTAAAATGGGGTCATTTGGGGGGGGGGGTTTGTGCCATCTTGGCATTTTATGGCCTTCAAAACTGTAACGCCCTTAGAAAGCCTGAAGGCGGTGCTTGGTTTTTGGGGCCCCGTACGCGGCTAGGCTCCCAAAAAGTCCCACATATGTGGTATCCCCGTACTCAGGAGAAGCAGCAGAATTTATTTTGGGGTGTCATTTCACATATGCCCATGGCATGCGTGAGCAATATATCATTTAGTGACAACTTTGTGAAAAAAAAAAAAAGTTTGTAATTTTCCCGCAACTTGTGGCAAAATATAAAATATTCCATGGACTCAACATGCCTCTCAGCAAATAGCTTGGGGTGTCTACTTTCTAAAATGGGGTCATTTGTGGGGGTTTTGTGCCATCTTGGCATTTTATGGCCTTCAAAACTGTAATAGGTAGTGAGAAGTGAACTCAAAAAATTACGCCCTTAGAAAGCCTGAAGGCGGTGCTTGGTTTTCGGGGCCCCGTACGCGGCTAGGCTCCCAAAAAGTCCCACATATGTGGTATCCCCGTACTCAGGAGAAGCAGCAGAATTTATTTTGGGGTGTCATTTCACATATGCCCATGGCATGCATGAGCAATATATCATTTAGTGACAACTTTGTGAAAAAAAAAAAAAAAAAAAAAAAGTTTGTAATTTTCCCGCAACTTGTGGCAAAATATAAAATATTCCATGGACTCAACATGCCTCTCAGCAAATAGCTTGGGGTGTCTACTTTCTAAAATGGGGTCATTTGTGGGGGTTTTGTGCCATCTTGGCATTTTATGGCCTTCAAAACTGTAATAGGTAGTGAGGCGTGAAATCAAAAATTTACGCCCTTAGAAAGCCTGAAGGCGGTGCTTGGTTTTCGGGGCCCTGTACGCGGCTAGGCTCCCAAAAAGTCCCACATATGTGGTATCCCCGTACTCAGGAGAAGCAGCAGAATTTATTTTGGGGTGTCATTTCACATACGCCCATAGCATGTGTGAGCAATATATCATTTAGTGACAACTTTGTGTAAAAAAAAAAAAAAATTTTTTTTTTGTCATTATTCAATCGCTTGAGGCAAAAAAATAAAATATTCAATGGGCTCAACATGCCTCTTATCAATTTCCTTAGGGGGTCTACTTTCCAAAATGGGGTCATTTGGGGGGGTTTTGTACTGCCCTGTCATTTTAGCACCTCAAGAAATGAGATAGACAGTCGTAAACTAAAAGCTGCGTAAATTCCAGAAAACGTACCTTAGTTTGTAGATGTGACAACTTTTGCGCAAACCAATAAATATACAATTATTGACTTTTTTTTTACCAAAGACATGTGGCTGAATACATTTTGGCCTAAATGTATGACTAAAATTGAGTTTATTGGATTTTTCTAATAACAAAAAGTAGAAAATATCATTTTTTTTCAAAATTTGCGGTCTTTTTACGTTTATATCGCAAAAAATAAAAATCGCAGAGGCAATCAAATACCATCAAAAGAAAGCTCTATTTGTGGGAAGAAAAGGACGCAAATTTTGTTTGGGTACAACATTGCATGACCGCGCAATTACCAGTTAAAGCAGCGCAGTGCCAAAGTGTAAAAAGACCTCTGGTCATTTACCAGCAAAATGGTCCGGTCTGAAAGTGGTTAATGTACATAGTATTCGCACTTTATACCTTAAATTGTGTATAAATCCTAAAAATGTATTTTTCTTATTGGTCCATTTCGGTCTGTTAAATATACTATTACTAATATTTGTTTGATAAGTCCAAAAATACCCAATGACCCTGCTGGCACTCACTGTTATCAAATACATCTTTCTCAGCTGTCTGAGGGATACAGAACCACACTCTCCATGTTATCAGGAATAGGAGAGGTAAGGAAAACAAATGCAGCCAGTACATCAAAGTACTGCTAAGCCAAAATATACTCTATATTATATATATTCATATATATATATATATATATATATATATATACACACATATACTTATACACACACACTAGAGCTGGTTAAAAAATTGAGATGGTAAAAATGTTTTAATCGCGATTCTACTCCCCTCCCAATCTTTAAACAGCATTTCCTGATTCTATGTAACAAGTGCAGAAAGTTCTCTGTTCACTTCCGATAGCTGAAAAAAAAAAATCCAGGCAGCCTGCCAAGTTTATCTCAACATTCTAATGCCCCATACACACAGTCGGAAATTCCGATGGAAAAAGTCTGATTGGATTATGTTGTCTGAAAATCCGATCGTGTGTGGGATCTATCGGACTTTTTCTGTCGGAATTTCCAACGGAAAAAGTTTGAGAGCTGGATCTAAAATTTTCCTAGAACAAAATCTGATCGGACTTCTTCCGATCGTGTGTAGGGAATTCTGACGCACAAAGTGCCACACATGCTCAGAAAAAATTCGTAGACGAAAGCTATTGGCTACTGGGCTCTAAGTAGTCCCATCGTACGTTTTGTACGTCACCTCGTTCTGAACGATCATATTTTTGTCTGACCGTGTGTATGCAAGACAAGTTTCGGCCAATATCTGTCGGAAAAAATCTGATGTATTTTGTGGTCGGAATGTCCGACCGTGTGCATGGGGTATTAGATCCTAGGGATTAACTTCGGTCTGTAAATGAGGTCAGTTTAACCACTTAAAGACTACTGCCCTGTACACATGATTGCATTTTCCGACAACAAATGTTGGATGTGAGCTTGCTGGCGGAAAGTCCGACTGTGTCTTTTCTCCATCGAACATTTGTTGTCTGACTTTCCGCCAACAAATGTTGGCTAGCAGGTTTTCAAATTTCCCTGCCAACAAATGTTTGTTGTCGGACTTTCCGATCGTGTGTACACAAGTCCGTCGGACAAAAGTCCACGCATGCTTGGAATCAGGTACGAGCAGGGGATATAACTAGCGTTCGTAATGGAGATATCACGTACGTCTTCTACGTCACTATGTTCGTAATTGTTGGCCAACATTTGTGTGACCATATGTATGCAAGACAAGTTGGAAAAAAAATCCTCTGAACAAAAATCCATGATTTTGTTGTCAGGATGTCCGATGGTGTGTACAGGGGATTAATCTTTTTCTGTTGCTTACAAGTTAAAATATGTATTTTTTGCTAGAAAATGACTTTGAAACATTATATATATATATATATATATATATATATATATATATTTTTTTTTTATCAGAGACCATAGAGAATAAAATGGCAGTTGTTGCAATATTTTATATCACACTGTATTTGCGCAGCGGTCTTTCAAATGCAATTTTTGGGAAAAAAATACAATTTAATGAGTGAAAAAAACTAAACAGTAAAGTTAGGCAAATTTTTTTGTATAATGTGAAAGATGATGTTATGCTGCGAGAATGGAGAGAGAATCGTGATCCATATTCTATGTAAAAAAGTTGTGACTCTCATTTTAGCCAGAATCTTGCAGCTCTTATATACACACTATATTACTAAAAGTATTGGGACCAGTGGCAGCCCGTCCATGCATCTGGCCCCCTGATCTACATGCAAAGTGACGGATGCATGGATTACAATTGGGCTTTTTTTTTTTTAAGTACGTGATTAGAGCAAGAGGTTCTAATAGGCTTAAAAAAGGGTGGGCTTGGGGCGCAGTGCTCCAACCCAGTTGGGTGACAATAGTTTATAAATATTCGCTATTGTAACAGGAAGCGGGTCCTGAGACCTGTCACCCAAAGGCTGAAAGGAGATCTGAGGGAGGAGATGCAGGGGAAGCATGGAAGCAGCCACCCTCAGTCCAGGGAGAAGCCACCCGGAGTGCTTCCCAAGATGGGGTAAGTGCGGGGCCCCAACTTCTGACTGATCGACCCAGGGATGAATGCCGCCCATGACCCAACCGATTGGGGGGGTGTTTGGGGGAGGGTGGATTGTTTGCCACCCCCCCCTAAAAAAGAAAAACACCAGCCGCCACCAATTGGGACATCTGCCTTTACATGCTCATGAACTGTAATGGCATCCTAGTCTTAGTCCGTAGGGTTCAATATTGAGTTGGCCCACCCTTTGCTGCTATACCAGTTCAGCTGTTCTGGAAGGCTGTCCACAAGGTTTAGGAGGTATGTCTATAGGAAAGTTTGACTATTCTTCCAGAAGTGCATTTGTGAGGTCAGGCAGTGATGTGGATGAGAAGGCCTGGCTCACAGTCTCTGCTCTAATTCAAAGGTGTTCTATTAGGTGGAGGTCAAGACTCAGGTGAGTAAAGTTCCTCCACCCTAAACTCGCTCATCCATGTCTTTATGGACCTTGCTTTGTGCACTGGTCCAATTCATTTGGTGGAGGGGGGATTATGGTGTGGTGGGTTGTTTTTCAGGGGTTGGGCTTGGCCCCTTAGTTCAAGTGAGGGAAACTCTTATGGCATCAGCAATACTAAAGGCAGGCATTCCAATACTTCTGGTAATATAGTGTATATACACAAATTATTATGTAGCGCCACTCCCATAGGGGCCTCTGGACGATGACCCCAGAGGTTGCCCTGGCCTTGCAAGCCTCCTGACACCTTTGACACCCTGGGTTCTGACATATTTCAAAGAAAGAATACAAATGCAAAATACACCAAAGAAATAACAGATTGGAAGTGGATATTTTACTGGATATTCTTGGGTTAAAAAGGGAAAGAAGAATGTGAAAAGGGGGTATTTCCCAAATTGCAACTTCAGCATAAACAGAATTACAGAGATATGCAATGAAATGGCAATAACAGTGAACCTGGTGGTAAAGTCTATAAATCTTAAGGGAACCTATGACTCCAGGTACAAGAGGGGGAGAGAATACTTTTTGTCAGTCAGTTCCGTCTAAGAGCTAAAGTCACAGGTGAAAAGAAACAAAAAAACACAATATGTGAAACCTGAGTGAGAGTTCCCCTTTAAGATAAACAGGTGCTGTAGGTTGATTCCTTTGCATGGAGGAGTCTTTGAAATAAGGGTTTTTAAAATCTTCAGCTAGCTATGAAGGGGACCAATGGTGCTGCTGTGCAATGGCCACCAGCAAAGGTATATAGACTAAACAAGGTGTTTCCCAACGAAAAGCCTTTGATGTAGATGAGGATGGAGTAAAGGTGTCCACATGTATTGTCTCTGAATGTAGAATTAAAGGTGGACTCCTGCCTGCTCACCAATCCTGGAGATGCTAAGGCATGTGGAGGTAGGATGTCCCAGATCAGGCTCCTGAAGGAGCTGCACTCAAATGAAGGATGGCTGACTGGCAACCAGACAACCCAGGGATTCAGCAGTGTCTGCTCGGGTGTAGGTGAAAGTGGCTCCTAATATCCACACTGTTGATGAGAGGCCGGTGACTAAGGATCTACCTCCAGGGTTAAGGCTTACTCACAGAAAAGCCCTCTGCACCGTCCAGGCCACAGCACTCACTCATATGGGCCAGGGGAGCATCGCCTCTAGCTCCTGCAACTGTAGATCCTGTGTTCCAACAGAGCAAGCTCCTCCTCGGACAGTTCTCTATATCTGCTCTCCCAGAATTCACTCTCCAGCCAGCTGGAACTTGTACTTTGCAGCAGCTTTAGATCCATTGAAATCCGGGATTTACAGACGACATGTCCCATGATCCCCTGCTTTCAGTAGTGATCTCTCTCTCTCTCTCTCTACAATCACTAAACTATTCCATATCACTGTGCTGGGCACTAGAGGGAACAAAGCTCAATGCAATCTTCATTAGGAATGTCCCATGATGGCAAAAACAATATAGCCAGCACTTACATTTTTGTTTTGGGGTTTAAATACGCTTTAATTAGTTGAGATTTTAGTCACGTATACACAGACTGTCAACAACTATACAGGCTGAGCAAACCAGGTGTCATAGCATAGCTCCCAACTGTCCCTGATTTGGAGAAATGTCCCTCTGTCCCTCTTTCCTCCTCATTTGTCCCTTATTTTGGTCTGATCTATATAGTTGTATATAAAATGCACTTTTTATCTTTCAAAAAATGTTTCCCAGTGCTGAACCTTTCATCCAATTTCTAAATTGCTGCATTTATACATTTTAAAAGTCAATATAAAGGAATAGTAGTGGTAAAAAAAAGTCCATGTGGATTTAATTAACCTTTTTTTTGGTTAATTCTCCTTTAAGGGGGTGTGGCAGAGGGCGTGTTCTATGCCTACATAAATTTGTTAGTAGGTGTCCCTCATCCTTAAATGTTGGGCGGTTTGGTCATAATTGTACCTCTCTGAATTGTTTATTTGCAAAGCAAAGATGTATTAATAATATGGAAAACGTGTTATAATACATTGGTTATTCAAATAAATCAACCCAAACTGTTTTTCTTACTTTTTACTCTAAATTACAGAATATTATGGCAGGAAATCACATTCTTCTTCTGGACTATTGCTTACGGTATAGAAAGCTTGATGCTCTATTGTACCTCCTGAGAGTTCATCTGCAGATAAGGGCAGCCGTGGCGCTCTCCATTCAGCAGATCAGTGCACACCATGCTGCGGATGACAGGCTTTTGTTTTAATGCTACTTGGGGGTCACAGAGGGCTGAAGAGAACTAATATACTCTGACACATCTGACTGTAGTTGGCAGAAGTCTACAATGGCCAAGGGATCAGAGGAGATGGTGAAGTCATCAAGTTTTACACTTCTAGTCATATTTTGTGATGACTTTCAATCAGCATTATAATCTGGCACTGAAGCGGGGTCCTGACACTGCTCCTCTCATGATGACATATACGATTTTTCACACAACCTACGTCAGCCGCAGGCCCAGGTGGCTGCATGCAGTTCTATTCTACAGCAACCTAATCACTGGTTTTCGTCAGCATGCCATTTCTACAGCAGCATCATCCAATGTATTAAAATATATTAATGGAAACAAAAAAAATTATTATTATTATTATGTAGGATTTATATAGCGCTGACAGTTTACACGGGTAGGCCTGCCACCCCCCCCCCCCCCCGGCAACATTGACCACCAACATTCCCTAGGGCCCGCCCACTGGCCGACCGACCAAATCCGCCCACTGGTCATCCCACCGAGTCCCCATCCATGCCTAGCATCATCCATCCCTCTCCACAATGTATCCCCATCCACGCCCAGCACCATCCATCCATCCCTCTCCACAATGGAAGCATTGTGGAGAGGGATGGATGGTACTGGGCGGGGATGGGGATGCATCGTGGAGAGGGATGGATGGATGGTGCTGGGCGGGGATGGGGGTGCATTATGGAGAGGGATGGATGGATGGTGCTGGGCGAGTATGGGGATGCATTGTGGAGAGGGATGGATGGTGCTAGGTGGGGATGCATTGTGGAGAGGGATGGATGCATGGATGGATGGTTTTCCACAATGAAACTCCATCATGCCACTGATGCCAGCTTGTCAGGCTCGGCCCTCAGGTGTCCCATCCAAGATGAAGGATATTAAATAAATTCTAAATATACAGTCAGCATATTGGGCATAGCAGCACACACTAAACTTTTGTGACTTACCCTTCAGGCTGCTCTCTGGTTTTTATCTGCATGCACCTGATAGGGCTGGGTGCATGCAGATAGATGCTGACGAGCTGACCACACCCCCTGCCCGTGTCCCAGTCAATCACATTGTAAAGCAACCTAGCAGTAGACAGCAGGCTCCGCCTCAGCAGGGAAGAAAGAGGAACGAGTGCTGGCCGCGATCACCTGCTGAGGGGGTCTCGGGCTTAATGTTAAGCTTCTCTCCACTCCTCTACCGGGGGGGGTGCTAGTGAAAGGAGGCTACATAGCGGCGGCTCAGGTGATCGATTTATTTCATGCACTGCTGTATGAGGAGCGGGTCCTGGTGGACGCTCGGCCCCTTACTTAGTCCTGCCTGTACCCGCCTCATGGCGGCCCTGGCTGTGGGGGATGAGCTAATGGAGAAAATAGTGCAGTTGTTAGATGGAGGCAGGATAGGCTTCTCTGAAGAGGAAAGTTTTCAGGGATCGCCTAAAAGTGGATAAATTTGGAGACAGTCTGACAGATTGGGGTAGCGAATTCCAGAGGATGGGCAAGGCTTGGGAGAAGTCCTGGAGGCGGATATGGGAGGAGGGGATGAGGGAGCTGGAGAGCAGGAGGTCTTGGGAGGAACGTAGAGGGTGATTAGGTTGGTATTTTGAGACTAGGCTAGTGATGTAGCTGGGGCAGAGTTGTGGATGGCTTTGTAAGTTATTGTTAGTATTTTGAATTGAATTCGTTGGGCAAGCGGCAGCCAATGGAGGGATTGGTTGTCCAATGTGGGGCCAGGAGGTGTGGCTGTGCATGATGAGAGCATCGAGTACACAGGAGATCGCGGCTCTATGTAATTCAGCGGCCCTCGCTCCCCTTCCCACAGAGACAGCAGGGATCAGCGTATAACAAGCACACACGATTTTCCCCTGATTTTCATGGGGGGAAAAAGTGCGTGTTATACTTCGATAAATACTGTGTATGAAGATATTATTAGTAAAACCCACAAACACTTTTTTTCTTTATTTTTACCACTATTTTTCCTATATATTGGATATTGAAATTTACAAATGCAGCAATTTAGAAATTAGATGAAAGGTTTAGCACTGGGAAACACTTTTTGAAAAATAAATAGTGCATTTTATATACAATTATATAGATCAGACCAAAATGAGGGACAAATGAGGAGGAAAGAGGGACAGAGGGACATTGCTCCATATCAGGGACTGTTGGGAGCTATGTCTGTATTATCTACATTGTCTACTTAGCTTTATAAATGGAGCATTACCTGTGTTATATTTTCATGTGATGAACTTACGGCATTCAGTGAATACTGAAATGTTAGCCCTTGTACACACGATCGGACATTTCGACAACCAAATCCGACGGATTTTGTCCGACGGATTTTGTCCAAAACTGTTGCATACACACAGGCGGACAAAGTTGTCAGAAAATCCGATCGTAATTAACGTGATGACGTTATTTCGTTACGGCTAGTAGCCAATAGCTTTGGTCTAGGAATTTGATCTGAGCATGCGTGGCACTTTGTCCGATTGGAATTCTCTACACATGATCGGACCAAGTCCGATCGGAGCATGTTGTCAGAAAATTTTATAGACAAGTTGGAAAACTTGGTCCGTCGGATACTCCAATGGAAACAGTCTGATGGAGCCCACACACTGTCGGATTATCCGACAACACGGTCCTATCGGACATTGTCCATCGGAATATCCGACCGTGTGTACAAGGGCTTAGGAAAGCCCAGTTTTAGCAAAGATCCTGGTCTGGTCATGTGTTTTTGTGATACCAGTCCTCTTTCCCACACAATCAAGCCATGTGAATTGGGAATTGGAGTGATCAATTTTACTGAGAAAGTATAACATGGAAGGAAAGCCAAGAAGCCTGAAACAGCGATATATGTGGTGGAATAAATACCTCTATAGTGGTGCTGGATGTGCCGTTAGCCAGTGAGGTATAAAAGAATGATTTACATGGGTCTGCCCACTATCGTGAAATCAATAGTAGTCCTTTTATTTTTGGGGTAAGTGAAATCAGAGCTGAGCATACTGTCTGTTGTAAGAAGGTTCTATTGGTTCAGTGAAGGGATCCTTGGTTCCTTTAGCCCCTTCTTACCAAATCCGACCTGACAAAACTAAATTAGGGCTCCATTCGCAGTGATTTGGTATTATGGGCTGAATTGCCATGATTTTGCCAGTGATTCCAAATTCGCACTACAATGCTGGAAAAATGTGGCACACGTGTTTATGTGCTATTTATTTTTAATGGCACCTGAAACGTAGTGTGATTTTGCCGTGATTGTCGCATGATTCGTCGCACGGCAATTGTGGCAAACTGTATCATGCAAAAAGAGAAGGCGATTTTTTTGGGCAACAAGCTTCGAACGATTTGATTTGCCGCAAGATAAATCGCTTGACAATCGCAGCACTAAAAATGAATGGCACACAAACATGTGTGCTGCATTTTGCCAGCATTGCAGTACGATTTGGAATTGTGCATGGCAATTCTGTCTGCAATCTCAAATAGCTAGATGTGAAAGGAGCCTAAGACATATGGGTCCTCTAATGGGCCTCAGACATTTGTGTAATATTGCAGCAATCACAAAGCCAAATGATGATGATATCTGTGTAATGTGAAATCTAAAAATAATTGGAAAATTATATCATTCTGGTAGGACTTGGGGGCAGAATTCCTTCTTTCTTATTTCCTTGGTGCAGATCATGCTGTTTATTCAGACTTTACGTTTTGATCTGCTTATGGTTTCATGGCCTGCAACAATTTTACCTGGTTCATTGATAATTACTCTAACTTGCAGGCTACAGGTTTTGTTTATTAACATGCTAATCATACTGTTGGATGTTTTTATATTCTCGACAGCTATATTCCAGCTGTCTAACATATTCTTGGCAATTACAAAATGTTTTCTTAGGCTATGTTTTGTGCCTTAAATTTTCAATAGAAATCTATTGAAAGTGAAAAAGTATTTAAAAAATAATACAATGTAATAAAATAAAGCCCCAAATATAATATAAAATAATAAAAAGAACTGAATTCCAAACACACACACCAATATGTAAACATACTCACACCTAGGATGCATATGAGTGTGAACGCCTATTGCGCGCCAGATATTGGATATTTCCGTGCACACCAGAGTGGGTGAAATAATTCTAGGACCATCATCTTTGGTTAACTCTAAATGTTTTTAAGTTGTTGTCCGTGGACAATTTTAGGGTTAGTGGAAATTAATATAGGTTTGGCAATAAGAAATTGCAACTACCATCTTTTGTTATACAGGACCTCTGATTTCAGAAAATATATATTGTTTTAAGGGGTATAAAATAATGCTAAAGCCACAATTACCAATTTTTACAAAAATAGATTTGTACTGGTGACTGTATGCAAAGAGTCACTCCCAGGCACCTGCTGTCTGCATAAACCCATGCCTCTTCATATTGTATGGCCCTATGTACCCCTGTGAATCATTAAAGTACACCCCTATGACCTTTGAAGTTACAGCTACTGTGAAGCAATTCATCCTTGAGTTTCAGAAGAGAAGGTATCGGCATTTCACATCTCCTCTCTTCTTCTGCTCTAGGTTTACATTAGAAATTATAGGACTGTCAGGCTGCAGATGGGGAAGGAAGGGGTCAGCAATAGTACTACTGAGAGAAAGTAAAAAAAAAAAAATAGTAATAAAGTAACAAGCATCAACTATAAGCATTGAGGATAAATTACTCCACAGTGGCTGCAGTTACAGAAGTCAGTGGCTGAATCTTGGTCATCCATGTCACAAGTGTCACCTCAAAAATTACATCTCTCTACTGCCCTTAACTGAAAGAAACCATATCCAGCCACCATTCTGCACCCCCACATATCTGGTTGAGACCTTCTGATATCGTCAACTGCTGCCCAGGGTGGCTAAAGCTGGACCAGGCTATGGTGCAAAAGCTACTGTCAAACAGGGCTTCCAGTTCTTGGTTAAAAAACAACTGAACCCATCAGTGCTGAACACCGCTGTATCATCAATATTACAATAAGATAAACTAACAATACATAAGTTATCATATGTACAACATTTACAAATAAATAAACAGTAACAATATTGTTTCATTAATACAATGCGGAAATAGTGTTATTCTACAAAACTCAATACGGAACATAGCAGGAGGAACTAGTGAGAGCTGTGAGGACCCAGGATCTACGTTCCCAAAGTATCCCATTGGACTACAAAAGACAATTCTTCAGGATTGATGTGGGGTTCAGTGGCACGGGAGGCAGAAGAGATAAGTATTTACAGTTCTCTTTTACATTCATTTTCAAGACCCTACCATACACGCTTATGTACAGACCAAGACTATTTTCCATTTACCCTGGAGTGTACGTTTGCTTGTTAAAATAAAAAGGTATATCCAGACAGTTGATGCTTTTAGCTCTCTGTTAAAGCCGTTCGTTTTCTTGTTTCGCATCTCATGTGGACGGATTTTAAAACAATAGATTTTTTGCTTTCTTAGAGCTTTGAGATCTGAGACATAAACTCCTTTACAGCCACATAAGCCAAGCTCTATTGCTTGGAAGCTACCCACAGACATAAGAGTTGTCATTTTTCACATTGAAAATGTATCTTAAAATGGCCATACACATTCCAGTTAAAGTGTACAATTGCCATTACTTTTACCAAAAATAAAAAATGTAATAGCTGTAGAGCCTACTTGGTTGTAAAGCAATTGATTTGATTTTTTTAGGCAAGCTTTTACACTACATAGTGGTTGGCAAATCTAATTAATTATACAATCAAAAGGTAATGCATGTGGCCAAATATCAGAGATTAAAAAACAAGACATTCTCCCATGGGACTTTAACCACTTCAGCCCTGGAAGATTTTACCCCTTTCCTGACCAGAGCACTTTTTGCGATTTGGCACTGCGTCATTTTAACTGACCCAAAAAAGAACCACACTGTCCTAAGAATTAAACTTAGGGTGTGTGCTTCCCATAAAGGAAATTTAACATATAAAGAAAAATTATATTACAATATCAACAAATAGTTGTATCTATACCTAATACCTGGAAAAAATGTTTTAGTGCTAAAATTATGATCATAAGTATGCATCAACAGCAATAACACATCTTAAATCTGTTATAAATGGTGCAAAATTACAACACCTACAACCTTATCACAATATGTGTAAAAGAGTGACTTTAAATGCATATACATCAACACAAACCAAGGTAAAGAGTATGAACTAAAATACTCTCAATAATTAAGTGTCCAATTATCCAATTGTTAAAGAAAAGTCAGTGAAAACTCTAAAACCACCACGTGTTAGATATAATGTTTAGGAAAATCGACTCTCAGTATCCTGTTCGAAATCTCAACGTGTATTGTAGTGCACCACCACCGAAAGTGAGGATTGGCTCCTTACCAGATGTCCTTAAATAGTACGCTTTAAGAGATCAAGCCAGGCTATGTACATCCCTCATTCATCCATAGGCTCCGCCCACATGCAAGATCGCATTTCAGTCAGGCTCCAACACATTTGTAATAAACGGTCCACCAAAAGAAGGGAGAGAAAGCGCTCCAAATAGTGTAAAAACGTTTATTAAAATTTAAAAGATAAAAATAAGAAATACACTTACAAGAGTGCTGTAAGGTTAGGCATATCACAGTCATTTTAACTGACAATTGCGTGGTCGTGCGACATTGTATTCAAACAAAATTGACGTCCTTTTTGTCCCACAAATATTTGATCACCTCTGTGGTTTTTATTTTTTGCGATATAAACAAAAAAAGCGACAATTTTGAAAAAAAAACATTATTTTTTACCTTTTGCTATGATAAATATCCCCCCAAAAAAAAAAAAAAAAATATATATATATATATATATATATATATATATATATATATATATATATATATATATATATATATATAAAAAAAAATCCCCCCTCAGTTTAGGCCGATATGTATTCTTGTACATATTTTTGGCAAAAAAAAAATCGTAATAAGCGTATATTGATTGTTTGCGCAAAAGTTATAACGTCTACAAAATAGGGGATAGATTTATAGCATTTTTGTTATTTTTTTTTTTTTTACTAGTGATGGCGGCGATCTGTGATTTTTATCGTGACAGTGACATTATGGCGGACACATCAGACAATTTTGACACATTTTTGGGACCTTTGGCATTAATACAGCGATCAATGCTATAAAAATGCATTGATTACTGTAAAAATGTCACTGACAGTGTAGGGGTAACACTAGCGGCGATCGAGGGGTTAAATGTGTTCCCTAGGAAGGGGGGAGAGGACTGACTAGGGGAGATGAAAGATCACTGTTCATACTTTGTATGAACAGACAATCTGTCACTTCTCCCCTTTAGAGAACCGGGTCTCTGTGTTTACACAGAGATCCTGGTTTTCACCATGTTACGAACGATCGCAAGAGCCCCGCTGTCATTGAGGAGACTGCCCGGCACTCGCATCGGCTCCGAGGGGAAGAGCTGCAGGTGCATGCCGCTAGTGGTCACCAGAGGGAACAACGTAACATAGCGGCAATTCGCACAGCCAAGCCATGTTGCCACAGTACAACTGGGGGCGACTGGTCGGGAAGCGGTTAACACAGCAGCACAAACCATATGCTTTAAAAAACAACTATACTTTATTATACAATCTTGCTTAAAAATTATATGTCTGTCAATGCTCTGGTATATTCTTTTTTAGCACCCTCTAGTGTTCTAGAAGGACAGTACATATTTTGTGAGATTAGGCAAATTCCCATGCTTGGGTGCCAGCCAAGCCTGGGTGTGTTTTGTCCTGGGTTGGGTGTTGTTTAGGGAAGTGCTGGGTGACTCACAGGTAGCATCACTAGGATCTCCCACTTCTTTGCAGAATGTTCTGGTGTTTCTGGAAAGAGAGGAGGAGAGGGGAGATGAAACTGCCTGGGGTGTTCTGAGGAGCCCTGACCATTACCCAATTTGAAATGGCAGGGGGCCGGCCCTTTTAAATACCTACATGTGCAGCACAAGGAAAACACCACTCTGAACAGTGTAGCTGTTAGTAGTGTATTAAACAGCACACCCAGTTCAGGTGCTCTAGCTCAGGATGTCCTTTCAGCATCCCAAACAAAAATAATGTAATCAAACCATAAAGGAGCCTACACTTCGGAGATGAAGTCTTGACAATCTTTATTCCAATATGACCATGTAAAACAACAGTAAGGCTAATGTGTTTAAGCAGTTGTTCACCTGCCGAAACACGTTAGACTCACTTTTGTTTTACATAGTCATATTGGAATAAAGATGGTCAAGACTTCATCTCCAGAAGTGCTCCTTTATGCTTCCTTAAATATCTAGGATCAACCTAGCTGGTGAGAAGTTGATCGGGTGGAAGATGGAGTGTTAGACTGTCAGGGCCTTTGAGGGAGCTCCCCAGTCTAGGGGGGTGACCTTGGGCCTGGGCTCGGGTATGGACAGAACCCTATTACAACCCGCAGTGGTGTCCTGACCAGGAGGCACAGAAGAGCAAGAGAGGACAATGGGAGAACACTGCCCGTTAAGTCTCCAGGAGTTCCACAGATACAGCCAAGAGGGCTGGTGAGTGTTCACACAGTCGGGAGGACTGGGAGGCATGCCTGAGAGGACTGAGATGGAGCAGTCTGGGATGGATGCAGAGCCAGTCCGGAGGAATGTGGTGGCATGGATAGAGCAGAGGAAAGGGGCAGCTGCAGCCAGGAGGGCTGGCAGTGCCTGAAGAGGTGGTACTGGGATCAGTAGCCACAGGGACAGCTAGCACTGGGACTTTCTATATTTTTGCTACACTATAGGGGCTCGCAGTCCCTGCTAGTGTCAGGCCTACCGTGCTAGCTGGTCTGGGAAGTACAAGCAAGTAAAATGCTGGAGGTGCTGAGGAGAGATAGTCTGCAAGCAAGTGAAGTGCTGGAGAGAGAGAGAGAGGAGACTGTATATACTGTGAATGTATATAGTTGGTCCCAACATTGACTGTCAATTATCTAGGCATCTCATAATTTCCCTATCCCCAGCCAAGTAAATTCCCCTCAATAAAGTACAAAAAAACAAGTGTAAGGACTGTTTCATGACTCTGGATGCTTGAAATTGTGTGCCTGGCTGGGTAGGGTGACAGGCGGCCCACTACACTCAGCAGCCCCTAGGAGGGTACCTCTACACAACAAAAGCATAACAGTACACCTTTGAAAATTTAGGAAGAAAGTTGGTATATTGAATATTAAACAGAATCTCTACCACAGGGGACCACTGTGACCTAATCGTGGAAGGTCCAACTAGGCAGCCACCCATGAGGGGATCTATAAGGGCAAATAGTATTGCCTTTTCCAAAGTGCCAGGTCTGAGGAGAGTTTTCAGTATGTGAGCATGAAATAAATGATGTCCTTTTAAAACTGGGGGATTTTATAAGTTATAAACACATTGTGTGCGTAACCAAAGGGTTTAATCAAGACTTTTATATCCTATAAATGCTTTGTTACTATTTTATGTTTGCTTTATCTTTTGTAGAGGTACCCCTGTTGGCCCCTGATAAAGATTGTGAAAGTCAGTTGAAATGCATTTGCGATTCTTTGGTGGAAAGAGATCCTGTTTAATATATAATATAGCAACGTTCTGCCTAAATTTTCAGGGGGGTACTAAGTGGTGTCTGGTGTTTTTTTGGGGGGGGGCAGCAAACAACCACCACCCTGGTTGGTAGGTCAGCAGCACCTCCCCAGCACTTAACCCATCTAGGTTGCGGGCAGCGGGCAGGTTGCAGGCTCCTATGGGCAGCAGGCAGCGGCAGGGTTGTTAGCCCCTGATAAAGATAGTGAAAGTCAGTTGAAATGCATTTGCGATTCTTTGGTTGAAATAGATCCTGTTTAATATATAATATAGCAACGTTCTGCCTAAATTTTCAGGGGGGTACTAAGTGGTGGCTGGTGTTTTTTTTGGGGGGCAAACAACCACCCCCCTGGTTGGTCGGTCAGCAGCACCTCCCCAGCACTTACCCTATCTATGTTGTGGGCAGCGGGAAAGTTGCAGGCTCCTATGGGCGGCAGGCAGCGGCTGGGTTGCAGGTTCTTACGGATGGTTTGCAGGCTCCTATGGGCGGCGGGTGGGATGTGGACTCCAAGGGCCCCAGGGGTGGCGGGCAGCGGCTCCTGTGTCCTCTCCTCCTTTTCTGCATCATGGCGGCTTCTGCCGTGCGGCTCCTCCTTCCTCCTCCTAGGCGGCCAATAGGATTGCCTGTCCTTTCAGCCAATCGGTAACAGGTCTCAAGACCCACTTCCTGACTGGCTGGGAGGATCAATGTGGTGATAGCCAATATTCATTCGCTATTGTCACACAACTGAGTGGGATCACTGCACCCCGAGCTCACCCATTTATGAAGCCTATTAGAGCCTCTGGCTCTAATCACGTGCTTCAAAAAAACACACACCCGCCATTGGAAGCTATGCGTCCAGCGCCCTGCATGTAGATCAGGGGGCTGGGCGCATGGATGGGAGGGGTGGCGCCCGTGCGCCCTTTGTGGACAAGCCACCACTGTGTGTACTGCTATGTTTTAAAGAATATACCAGAGCATTGATGTACACATATATATTACAAAATATAATTGTTTTTATATCATATGGTTTGTGTTGCTGCATTAAAGTCCAAGGGGGAACTTCTTGTTCTTTTGTCAACTGGGGACGTAGCAGCCTTTTTGCTCAAAGAAGAATCAACTGCCTAACTTAAATTATCAGAGATTATATAAAGATTGTTTTTACAAAAGATCTTTCATAGGTGAAGACCATTGGTATGAAATTCTGATTATGACAAAACACACCTAGGGAAACAGCACAACAGAAACAGTTCAGAAACAGTTCAACATTTCTTTGCCTATCCTCAATAAGAATGAAATATTTATATTGTCACTCAGACATTTTCCCAAATGTATACCCTCCAACCTTATCCATGAGATGGAGGGCATAATTGTATGATTTATGGTGGTGCTGTAACAGAGTGCACATGCAGGCGCGGGCCCCTTTAACTCTGTTCCCCACAATCCTCTGGGCTTCTGAACATTCCCAGGGAGTATAAATTGATCTCTTTCTCCTGTACTCTTGTGCTTAGGCCTCATGCCTGTTAAGAGAGCAGTGTATGGGCATGTGAGCTGCCTCCAGGTGATTGGTCATCTTGCATTAATCCAGACATATGTGCTGACTGGTAAGGGGCACAACAGCATGCAGCTTCCTTCCCAGTCCCAGTCACTACATAGAGAACTGTTATAACTGTGTCCAGAATGACTAGCCTAAACTGGGGTGGTTTTGTGCATGCAGCAGTTATCCTGTACATCCAGAGCATAGACTCTTCCCACCACTTTCCTACAGAGCAGGACTGGAGATCCTTCCAGCTGTCCATCAGAACTACCGGAACACTTCCTACCTCCCCATAACATAGGTGTTGCCCCAAGGGAAGCACAAGTAGCCATTGGTACTTGGTTGCTCATATGTCTCACTGAGTATTTAACAGACTGTGCTACCACCTCATGACCACTTAGGTAAACTGCTCCTAGGGGCCCTGTTATTGCAAGCTCTTCATTGTCTGTTGTACAGTATATTGCATTGTATTATATGCATATCTTTTTGGCACTTTGACTCTGTTGGCATTGTCCGTTTCTTTTCTGCATCTATTTATTAAAAGTCATATTAAAGCCACCTTCTGTCCGTTAATTCGGCTGACCATAAATCCTGTTACACTGCAATACTAGTGGTCCTGGGGCTGTCACCAAGTAGAGACAGGGGGTCATGGAACACCTCAATCCACTTACCAATGAAAAATATAGGTACTCAACAGACTCACGCTATTGAGGGGTCCAAGGTTGCCAAACCTTGTCAAATTTCCAAGGGCAACCACGACTGATATGCCCTTATGCCCCCTAAGTTGCACTACTACAAAGAGTTTTCAAAATGTTTCTGAATTGTAGCACTACTGAACAACAGCCATATCTGTGAAATGCGTGTTAAAGTATACCGATGCCTATTTATTGGGCTCAGGAGATGAAGCCAAAGACGTTTCTTGCCAGATTTTTCAAACAATAAGAAGGAAAAATATTCTATTAGTTTCCATGGAAACACTTTATTCTTCTAGAAGTAGTAGAGTTCTGTCTGCTTCACAGCTGAGAAGAATTTATATTTACTGCATACATTCAGAGAATATAAATTGGCTCCACTCTGTATTATTAAATGATTACAGTTGTATGAGAAGAGTAAAAATTGTCAAAAAATTCACAAAAATGCGTGCTTTATCAAAGTGAAGAAGCTTGTAAATGTCATCAATCAGGCTAAAAAGGCCTGCAATCAAAAATTACATAACTGGTTTATGTAAAAGAGCCTTTAATCATATTTATGCATTAATATGTAGAGTTTCCTGGAGCTTATCATAATTGAAAATATTAGAAATAAAGGTGGCATTGTGGGGAAGATATTTCTGAAAACAGTCTTCCTGAGTATTATATTGTATCTATGGAACAGGGGCGTGCAGTCACCTGCCAGTAACATAAGAAAAAAAAAAAATACAATGTCCTGCGTATCTTGGTGGCGCTCGGTAGTTCTCGGCCGCTCTCGGCGACTTTTGGCTATTTTCGGCCGCACTCAGCCGTTCTCAGCTATTTTCGGCCGCAGAGAGCGGCAGAAAGGGTTACAAACAGCGGGGGGTCGGCATATAACACGCACCCCCGATTTCTCCCTGATTTTAGGGGGAAAAAGGTGCGTGTTATACGCTGATAAATACGGTAACCCCTTGCCACCCAGGCCAATTCTGACATTTTATATATATATAATATATTTAGCCGACACCCTAAAGAATAAAATGGTGGTTGTTACAACTTTTTATGTCACACAGTATTTGCGCAGAAATTATTCAAACACTTTTTTTTGAGAGAAACTGTGTCATGAATAAAAAAATAAAACACCAAGGTTAGCCTGATTATTTTATATAATGTCAAAGATGATGTTATGCCAAGTAAATAGATACCTAACATGTCACGCTTTAAAATTGTGCACGCTCGGGGAATGGCAACAAACTTCAGTACTTAAAAATCTTCATAGGCAACGCTGTACATTTGTTTACAGGTTAAATGTTTAGAGTTACAGAGGAGGTCTAGTGCTAGAATTATTGCTCTCGCTCCAACGTTTGCGGTGTATGTAACCTGTGTGTATCTGGCTCTGATACCAACTAGTGCCTCACCAGCCACTGACCTCACTGCACGTTCCTGCCATGGAAGTACAGTGTCAAGAGACAATTGTCAGTATATATTTGTCTAAAATGTGCAGTCTCTTTCACCTAAAGCAGGGGTCTCCACGCTTTCTAAACAAAGGACCAGTTTACTTTCCTTCAGACATTAGGGGTGCTGGACTTGGGCAAGTAGGAGTAGAAAGTGTCCTGGTGTCAGTGAGAGTAAACAGTTCCCTGTCTCTGGTATTGGGTGGTAGAATAGTGCCCCATTGTTGGCGACATTGTAAGAAATAAGTGCCCCCTCATTGGTGTCAGAGGAAGTAATAATATCCCGTTGTTGGTGTTGGTGTCAGTGGCAGGAAATATGTTCCATTGTTGGCATCAGTGAGAGGAATAGTATAAGGGGATCCTCCACCTTGCTAAGAAGGACTCTTTGCCCCCTTTCTTTATTGGGGGCAGGAGTGCTGCTTCTACCAGACCAGGTAATTAGGTAAGAGATCCTGACATGTAGATGTCCAGATGGGTTATTTGTTGAGAGCATTTAGTAGATATTGTCAATGTTATTTTCAATACCCATATTCATTGGGTGGGTGCAACTCTTTTGATAGTGTCTCCTAAGCTTTGGTTGGATGCCCATTGTCTGGTAACACCTTGTCCAAACCATTATATTGATAGTGTCCTTTAAGCTTTGGATAGCCTGATCTGTTTTTGGCAACTAAATAATAAAATTAGGAATAACTCTTTGTGGATGTTTTATGAAATTCACGTAAGAACTTTCTTTGCTTGCAATTTTTTTTCTTAGGTAACTATAAGGGCTATGTAACCATTCATAATATTTGGTTATCTTTTTGTATAAGGTAGTAACATTGGCCCCACCCCCACTTTTGAAGCGAGATCTTGACCTTACTGGCCGAGTGAAAAATCAATATTGTAAGTGGTAATAAGTATGTTAATACACGCTATTTGTATGTCAATTTGTGTTGTATATAAATTGCTAATTATGTTGATACGATTTTGGATAAGAAGATTTAAGATCTGGGAAACGTGTTCAGAAGTGGCCTAATCCTTCCACAAGTATCAGCTAGAAAATTGAAAGATAACTGAATATTTCTTCTCATCAAGTAGATATATTCTAAATGAGCCAAACAGGAGGTTTTGAGACAATATAGAGATATTTAAGAACTATAGAATTGGGGAATTGTGTAAATGCACACAATCATGTAAAATGTGACTTTAAAATTATAACTAAAGCCAAAATTTTGTTTTAGTTTTGGCTAGAGTAGAGAGGAATTAGAACAAATATCAGGTCTTATTGTTGTCCGTGTCCCCATTACGGAGATTCACCTTCTCTAAAGAAAACCACAAATTTTGGGTTGTCCCCAGAAAAGTAATAGAGGGGAAATGTTCTAATGTGGATACTAGTTTTGTTGCCCTGGGGGTCCCCAAAGAATTCCCTTAATTTGCAGGTATTTCTTCTCACTTCCTGTTTGGCTATGGGACAGGAAGTGAAGGTAAATATTTGCAATGGGACACAGATGGTGGAAAAAAATCTGACAGGGGTTATAACCCTCTCTTTCTATCCAAAATGAAAAAAAAGTTTTGCCTATAGTTCTACTTTAACCGCTTGCCGACCAGCCGTTGTCATTTTACTGTGGCAGGTCAGCACGATCCCGCAAACCGTCCTAGCTATATGTCGGCTCGCGGGATCAGGATAGCATGCGCCTGCTACACTGTGGGGGTGCCGTTGCTCGTGGCCGACGGTTACGATGACCGCTGGTCATGAATGATCGTGAGCACGAGAGCCAGAACACGGAAGTGTGTGTGTAAACAAATACGTGTTCTGTTCTGAGAGGAGTGACAGATCGTGTGTTCCCATTAGCTAGCGAACCACGATCCATCCCTTCCTCTAGTCAGCCCCCTCCCCCTTCAGTTAGAATCACCTCCCAGGGAACACAGTTAACCCCTTGAGCGCCCCCCAGTGTTAACCCCTTCACTGCCATTGACATTTTTACAGTAATCAATGCATTTTTATAGCCTGTTCGCTGTATAAATACCAATGGTCCCAAAAATGTGTCAAAATTGTCCGATGTGTCCATCATAATGCCGCAGTCATGATAAAAATCGCAGATCGTCGCCATTACTAGTAAAAAATAATAATAATAAAAATGCTATAAATCTATCCCCTATTTTGTAGACGCTATAACTTTTGCGTAAACCAATCAATATATGTTTATTGCTTTTTTTTTACCATAAATATGTATAAGAATACATATATCGGCCTAAACTGAGAAAAAATTTGCTTTTTTTTTTAAAACAAAATGGGGATATTTATTATAGCAAAAAGTAAAAAATATTGTGTTTTTTCAAAATTGACGTTTTCTTTTTTGTTTATAGCAGAAAAAATAGAAACCGCAGAGGCGATCAAATGCCATCAAAAGAAAGCTCTATTTGTGGGAAAAAAAAGGACGTCAATTTTGTTTGAGTGCAGTGGCGCACAATTGTCAGCTAAAACGACACAGTGCCGAATCGCAAAAAATGGATCGGTCATTTAGCAGCCAAATCTTCCAGGGCTGAAGTGGTAAATAATGTATTGATGTGAATAGGAATGAAAGGTTGTAGAATTTTAAAGGCTCATTTTAGCAATGTACTCAAAATTACTTGTACCTTTAAAGTCTTATGTTCTGAATGATATGGCTTCAAACGATTAGAATTGGGGAAGTGGTGCTATGACCATAAATCAATCTATCTATATAATAATCTACATTATTTAATTAAAGCTTGTGAGTGTGCGATTAGTCAGGTATGTGCTCAACCCCCTAGGTCAGGGGTGTCCAAACTACGGCCCTCCAGTTGTTCAGGAACTACAATTCCCATCATGCCTAGTCATGTCTTTGAATGTCAGAGTTTTACAATGCCTCATGGGATGTGTAGTTCTGCAACAGCTGGAGGGCCGTAGTTTGGACACCCCTGCCCTAGGTAAAAGAGTTGCTTGACTGACAGCACACTAAACTCTTAGGCTAGGTTCATGTTATTGCTCTCTATGGAGCCGGTTTACACATCTCCACAGCAGGTCCAATGTGAATTGCACAGAGGTCCTGCATGTCTTTTAGTCCATTTCAGGTCCGACTTTATCCCAGAATTCGGGGCTGATATTGGACCCAAATGGTGAATGGCGATGCACCAGACTCCTGCTTTGAGCCACTGCATTCTCAAGTGTGAAACCTTAAACCTAGTACACACAATGATATTATCGTTTTTTTTATTGCATGCTAGTCTCCATATCGAAAATTAATAGGAAAATTCCCACACGACAGAATACAACTTCGGAAGTGATATTATATATTGTATTTGTACTGTATTTTTAGATGAAAACTGTACTGATTATACAAAAATCATACAATCTGGTATCGTACAGGAAAAATTTTCGTTCTTGTCCCTTTGGAAAATTTCAGATGAAAGCTGTGTACTAATGATCAGATTATCATACAATTAATTCAAAAAAGCAGTATTTTTTGTTTTTTTGTTTGTGCTTTATTGCACTGGAATGGAGAATATTTTTAGCTAAAGCAATGTCACAGGACATGTGCTGTGGTTTAGCTTTGACCCCAACACAGACTGTACTGCATTGATAGGAAATAATTACAAAGAGAAAAAGCAAAACCCTTCGTATATAAATCTGGGGATGCTGGTGGGACCTACCCATATCAGGGGTGGAGCAAATATACACTATATTGTCAAAAGTATTCGGATGCCTGCCTTTACACACATGAACTTTAATGGCATCCCAGACTTAGTCCTTAGGGTTCAATAATGAATTGGTGCACCTTTTGTAGCTATAACAGCTTCAACTCTTCTGGGAAGGCTGTCCACTAGGGATGAGACGAACACACCCCGGTTCAGTTCGCACCAGAACTTTCGAACGGACCGAAAATTAGTGCAAACTGTAGAACCCCATTGAAGTCTATGGGACTCGAACGTTCGAATAAAAAGTGCTAATTTTAATAGCTAATATGCAAGATATTGTCCTAAAAAGGGTTTGGGGACCAGACTCCTTCCCCAGGGGACATGGGTCAATGCCTAAAATGTTTTTAAAAACTGACGTTTTTTCGAAAGCACTGATTTTAATGACAATTAAAGTGAAAAAAAAAAAGTGAAATATTCCTTTCAAATATCGTGCCTAGGGTGGTGTCTATGGTATGCCTGTGAAGTGGCACATGTTCCCCGGGTTTAGAACAGTCCCTGCACAAAATGACATTTAACGGAAAAAAAGTCATTTAAAACTGCTTGCAGTTTTAATGTTATATCTGGTTCCGGCAATATGGATGAAAATCATTGAGAAAAATGGCATGGGTAGCCCCCCTGCCCATTACTAGCCCTTTTGGGTCTTGTACGGATATTAAGGGGAACCCCGTACCCATATTAAAAAAAGGAAAGTCCTGGGGCCTCCAGGCCCTATATACTCAGAACAGCAGTATACAGGCGGTGCAAACAAGACAGGGACTGTGTAGGTTTGTTGTGTTAAGTAGAATCTCTTTGTAATTTTGAACTGGTACATTTTTAAAGTGTAGCTCCAGTAAAAAATATAAATTTTTAAGATTTTTGGAAAACATAGGGAAGGGTTATCAACCCTGTATAATTTTTTTTGCCATCCGTCTTTTTTCATCTCACTTGCTGTTGTCTCCTTCCGTTTGCAAGTAGGAGACGTTTGTAAGTTGGATGTTTGAAAGTAAGGGCCTGCCCTATATGCTCTGCAGAAATGGGGGCCTGAGGTGTTGGTGTTGCCACAACACTGTAAGCCCTCAAAGTGACACTTGGTGGGCGCTGGAGCGCCCTGCTGTGAACGATTATATCAAGAATTGTAATTACATGCCATTGTTGAACAGTGGTAGAAAAGTTGGGCCTTTGGTGGTTGTGGTGGTGGCATTGGTGCCACAACACTATAAGTCCTCACTGTTACTCTCGGTGGGCGCAGGAACGGGCCCTGCTGTAAAATATTATATCAAGAATTGTAATTACATGCCCCTGTTAAACAGGGAGTGACTGATGATGACATTGAGACTAGGGAAGAGGATGCGTTGGCAGCTGCTTTGCTAGTACCCTGAGCCTGGTTGAGAGAGGATGAGGAGGATGAAGAGGGCTTGGTCATCCACTCTACCAAGTCTTCGGCATGATGCGACTCAACACTTCCAGCTGCCGAAAATAAGGACAAGCGTGTCCCATGGCCACGTGCTGATGACGATGCACTGTTGTCTCTAGACACAGAGCCTGCTTGCCCTCTTTTATTGGCTCGAGACTGTCGGCCTCTCCTTGTTGGCCTTCCAGACATAGTAATGGCCTGCAGGGAGATGGGAAAACCAGCAATTGGGTAGTGTATATTGTACTGGAGGCACACAACACCCACTAACTCCTGCAGATGCCTGTATGATAGAACACCAGCAATAAAGGGTAGCTACAGGTGTATACTGCGCTGGAGGCACAAAACACCCAATAACTCCTGCAGATGCCTTTATTATAGAACACCAGCAATAAAGGGTAGATAAAGGTGTATACTGTGCTGGAGGCACACAACACCCAATAACTCCTGCAGATGCCTTTATTATAGAACACCAGCAATAAAGTGTAGATACAGGTGTATATTGTGCAGTGCTGGAGGAAAACACCACCCACTAACTCCTGCAGATGGCTGTATTAGAGAACAACAGCAATAAAGGGTAGATACAGGTGTATACTGTGCTGTGCTGGAGGCACACAACACCCACTAACTCGTGCAGATGCCTTTATTATAGAACACCAGCAATAAAGGGTAGATAAAGGTGTATACTGTGCTGGAGGCACACAACACCCAGTAACTCCTGCAGATGCCTTTATTTTAGAACACCAGCAATAAAGTGTAGATACAGGTGTATATTGTGCTGTGCTGGAGGAAAACAACACTCACTAACTCCTGCAGATGGCTGTATTAGAGAACAACAGCAATAAAGGGTAGATACAGGTGTATACAGTGCTGGAGGCACACAACACCCACTAACTCATGCAGATGCCTTTATTATAGAACACCAGCAATAAAGGGTAGATAAAGGTGTATACTGCGCTGGAGGCACACAACACCCACTAACTCCTGCAGATGGCTGTATTAGAGAACACTAGCAATAAAGGGTAGATACAGGTGTATACTGTGCTGTGCTGGAGGCACACAACACCCAATAACTCCTGCAGATGCCTTTATTATAGAACACCAGCAATAAAGGGTAGATACAGGTGTATACTGTTCTGTGCTGGAGGCACAAAACACCCACTAACTACTGCAGATGCCTTTATTATAGAACACCAGCAATAAAGGGTAGATACAGGTGTATACTGTTCTGTGCTGGAGGCACAAAACACCCACTAACTACTGCAGATGCCTTTATTATAGAACACCAGCAATAAAGGGTAGATACAGGTGTATACTGTGCTGTGCTGGAGTCACACAACACCCACTAACTCGTGCAGATGCCTTTATTATAGAACACCAGCAATAAAGGGTAGATAAAGGTGTATACTGTGCTAGAGGCACACAACATCCAGTAACTCCTGCAGATGCCTTTATTATAGAACACCAGCAATAAAGTGTAGATACAGGTGTATATTGTGCTGTGCTGGAGGAAAACAACACCCACTAACTCCTGCAGATGGCTGTATTAGAGAACAACAGCAATAAAGGGTAGATACAGGTGTATACTGTGCTGTGCTGGAGGCACAAAACACCCACTAACGTCTGCAGATGGCTGTATTAGAGAACACCAGCAATAAAGGGTAGATACATGTGTATATTGTGCTGTGCTGGAGGCACACAACTTCCGCTAACTCCTGGAGATGGCTGTATTAGAGAACAACAGCAATAAAGGGTAGATACAGGTGTATACTGTGCTGGAGGCACACAACACCCACTAACTCCTGCAGAGGGCTGTATTAGAGAACACCAGCAATAAAGCATAGCTACAGGTGTATATTGTGCTGTGCTGGAGGCACACAACACCCACTAACTCCTGCAGATGGCTGTATTAGAGAACAACAGCAATAAAGGGTAGCTACAGGTGTATATTGTGCTGTGCTGGAGACATACAACACCCACTAACTCCTGCAGAGGGCTTTATTAGAGAACACCAGCAATAAAGGATAGCTACAGGTGTATAGTGTGCTGTGCTGGAGGCACACAACACCCACTAACTCCTGCAGATGGCTGTATTAGAGAACAACAGCAATAAAGGGTAGATACAGGTGTATATTGTGCTGTGCTGAAGGCACACAACACCCACTAACTCCTGCAGATGACTGTATTAGAGAACAACAGCAATAAAGGGTAGACACAGGTGTATATTGTGCTGTGCTGGAGGCACACAACACCCACTAACTCCTGCAGATGGCTGTATTAGAGAACAACAGCAATAAAGGGTAGATACAGGTGTATATTCTGCTGTGCTGAAGGCACACAACACCCACTAACTCCTGCAGATGACTGTATTAGAGAACAACAGCAATAAGGGGTAGATACAGGTGTATACTGCGCTGGAAGCACACAACACCCATTAACTCCTGCAGATGGCTGTATTAGAGAACACCAGCAATAAAGGGTAGACACAGGTGTATATTGTGCTGTGCTGGAGGCACACAACACCCACTAACTCCTGCAGATTGCTGTATTAGACAACACCAGCAATAAAGGGTAGATACAGGTGTATATTGTGTTGTGCTGGAGGCACATAACACCCACTAACTCCTGCAGATTGCTGTATTAGAGAACACCAGCAATAAAGGGTAGATACAGGTGTATATTGTGCTGTGCTGGTGGCACACAACACCCACTAACTCCTGCAGATGGCTCTATTAGAGAACAGCAATAAAGGGTAGATACAGGTGTATACTGCGCTGGAGGCACTCAACACCCACTAACTCCTGCAGATGACTGTATTAGAGAACAACAGCAATAAAGGGTAGACACAGGTGTATATTGTGCTGTGCTGGAGGCACACAACACCCACTAACTCCTGCAGATGGCTGTATTAGAGAACAACAGCAATAAAGGGTAGATACAGGTGTATATTGTGCTGTGCTGAAGGCACACAACACCCACTAACTCCTGCAGATGGCTGTATTAGAGAACAACAGCAATAAGGGGTAGATACAGGTGTATACTGCGCTGGATGCACACAACACCCACTAACTCATGCAGACACCGGAACACACGACACAAGGCCGCCACGCTGGTGGCCTTATATAGTGTGGGGTGTGTACTAAACCCCCTGAGCTATAATTGGCCACAGGCAATTATGGCTCTCCTCGCTGCCTGCGCTGTGATTGGCCAAGCATGCGGGGTCACAGTGCATGCTTGGCCAATCATAAGCCAGCAATGCACTGCGATGGCGCAGTGCATTGTGGGCCGTGAGCGCCACACGAATTTGTCACGAATGGCCCACAGAGTTCTGAACCAAGCTCATCCCTACTGTCCACATGGTTTAGGATTGTGTCTATGGAAATGTTTGACCATTCTTCCAGAAGCACATTTGTGAGGTCAAGCTGTGATGTTGGACAAGAAGGCCTGGCTCGCAATTCATCCCAAAGGTGGTCTATCGGGTTGAGGCCAATCAAGCTCCTGCACCCCAAACTCGCTCATCCATGTCTTTATGGACCTTTGCTTTGTGCACTGGTCCAAATCATTTGGTGGAGGGGGGGGGATTATGGTGTGGGGTTGTTTTTCAGGGGTTGGACTTGGCTCCTTAGTTCCAGTGAAGGGAATTCATAAGGCGACAGCATACCAAGAGATTTTGGACAATTTCATGCTCCCAACTTTGTGGGAACTGTTTGAGGATGGCCCCTTCCTGTTCCAACATGACTGCACACCAGTGCATAAAGCAAAATTAATAAAGACATAGATGAGTGAGTTTGGGGTAAGTGACTTGAATGGCCTGCACAGAGTCCTAACCTCAACCTGATAGAACACCTTTAGGGATGAAATGAAGAGTGGAGACTGCAAGCCAGGCCTTCTTGTCCAACATCAGTGCTTGACCTCACAAATGTGCTTCTGTAAGAATGGTTAAACATTCCCATAGACACACTCATAAACCTTGTGGACATCCTTTCCAGAGGAGTTGAATCTGTTATAGCTGCCAACTCAGTATTGAACCCTACAGAATAAGACTGGGATGCCATTAAAGTTCATGTGTGTGTAAAGGAGGGCGTCCGAATACTTGTATCTGTTTAGAACCACTTTAGGTTACTCCTCCATCCATAGTGAAGGTGTTAAAAATGGTGGATTACTATGGTCCCACCTGGGATGGCTTTATGAATCAAATTCAGCGAACTTGTTCTAATCATCTACAGAAAATTTTGGGATAAATACATTTAAGTTCAAACTCAGAAAGCTATTCGAAAAGAAACTGAGTGCCTTTTGGCACGTTCAATATTTTTAAGAAATACACAAAAGATCAATATGATCCTTTTAGGTTGCATATTCAATTACTACTAAGAAATATTGATTCAAGTTTTAAAACAAATCTGTGGAAGTGCCCTTAGAATATGAGAGAACTACTTATTGATTATACAAGAAAGGAATGACTTGATTGTAGCCAATAAATATAGCTGTTTTATTCACAGATTGTGACTTTCCTTACATTTGGTATAAAAGGGGAAAACCTCAATGAGCATTTGGAGAAAATCAATAAAACTCTAACTATGAAAATATAGATATATAGAAAATAAGATAAAAGAGGTTGTAATGGACAAAATGGCATTCTGTGGTGTTTGAGCTCATAAATGGACAATATATTCAAAAACTGTAACTGTGCTAATTCAAAAAGTGCTAGCGCAATATTACCACTGATACAGTGTTTATACCTTGTATACCAACCTTACCAATAAATCTATAAACTATAAAAGTGCAACGTGACAATAAGTACAAAATATCATAAAGTGCAAACTATCGCAACCTAGAACATAGGTATTTTATAATAATCACCAAAGTCCATTTCCAATTAACATATGTATTGGGGGTTATTTACGAAAGGCAAATCCACTTTGCACTGCAAGTGCACTTGAAAGTGCAGTCGCTCTAAATCTGAGGGGTAGATCTGAAATGAGTGTAAGCTCTGCTGATTTTACCATCCAATCATGTGCAAGCTAAAATATTGTTTTTTATTTTCCTCGCATGTCCCCCTCGGATCTACAGCGACTTTACCTCCAAGTGCACTTTTAGTGCAAAGTGGATTTTCCTTTAGTAAATAACCTCCAATATGCTTATTATGCTCCAATTTTTATCCGTGCGCTATAACAGGAACTTTTCACCACTTCATGTGCCACCACAACCTTCTAAAATGGGCACTCCCCAGAGCCTAGAAAAAGTTTTGCCTTTGGTTCATATTGGGATTACCACTCCACTATCCTGGTGTTCCTCCAACTAGCTAACCACTAGATGCCCCTCGTTTCTCCATGTCAGTGTTGGTATCTCATACAAATTAAATATCCATCATTGCGCAACATATTTATATAGAAAATTTATTTTGCCCAATAAGTTAATATCCAGAATATATGAAATGTGCACTCACAATTTAAGTTGCCTTAGGCACTAAGTTTTTCCAGCGATTTGTTTTAGGGATCCACTACGCCGCTTTTTTCCTCGAGCCCGTTGTGCGTTCCAAGCCTCGATCTGGTATGGATTTGAGACTGAAAATGACGTCAGTCATTACCCAGAAACCTCTATGCGTTTTGCATACATACATGAGTCATCAGGAAGCTTCCTATCAACACTGACATGGAGAACTGAGCATCTAGTGCAGTGATGGCGAACCTTGGCACTCCAGATGTTTTGGAACTACATTTCCCATGATGCTAAACAGCACTGTAGAGTACATGAGCATCATGGGAAATGTAGTTCCAAAACATCAGGGGTGCCAAGGTTCGCCATCACTGATCTAGTGGTTAACTAGTTGGAGGAACGCCAGGATAGTGGAGTGGTTATTCCAATATGAACCAAAACTAAATTGTGAGTGCACATTTCATATATTCTGGATATTACCTTATTGGGAAAAATAAATTTTCTATATAAATATGTTGCTCAATGATGGATGTTTAATTTTTATGAGATACCAACACTGACATGGAGAAATGAGGACCATCTAGTGGTTAGCTAGTTGGAGGAACGCCAGGATAGTGGAGTGGTTATCCCAATATGAACCAAAGCCAAAACTTTTTCTAGGCTTTGGTGAGTGCCCATTTTAGAAGGTGGTGTTGGCGTATGAAGTGGTGATGAAAATTGGAGCATAATAAGCACATTGAATACATATGTTAAATGGAAATGGACTTCGGGGCTTATTATAAAATACCTATGTTCTAGGTTGTCATAGTTTGCACTTCATGATATTTTGCACTTATTGTCACGTTGCACTTTGTAGTTCATAGATTTATTGGTAAGGTTGGTATACAAGGTATAAACACTGTATCAGTGGTAATATAGCACTAGCACTTTTTGGATTAGCACAGTTACACTTTTTGAATATATTTTTCCTAAACCTATGATACAGGACTTTTTAACTGCAGCAGATCAAATTTTATTACCAAAATGTCACTATTATTATTTACATTTTTGCGCCGGTAACACAATTTTTCATAAATCGACAATGCAACATAGAATGAGATCACATCAATACAGAAATCAAGACAATCAAATCCTAAATCAAAGTGAAAATGAATCCAATGCTTAAAACGAAGTTCCACCCCTCGCGGGAAAAAATTAAAAGTCAGCAGCTAAACATACTGTGGATGATGACTTTTAATATTAGGACACTTACTTGTCCTGGAATCTAGCGATGGCACCCCAGCCAATGTTTCCATCCAGTCTGGCTCCACCATTGCCTGTAAGGGAAACCAGCGGTGAAGCCATGCGGTGTCACAGGCAGTTCCCTACTGCACATGCACGAAGCGTGCAGCACTCTATAACTGACCTGGCATGGGGAAAGGTTTTTAACATCATTATGCATTTATAAGTTTGAATTTTTAACCTATGAATTTGTTACCAATATGAATTATCAATATACTGTTTTTTTTTTTTAACAATCAGCTTCCAACTCAATGTCTATATGCTACAATGTATTATGTTTTCTTTCCCAATTATTGACAACTATGTTCTATTTCATGTATGAATTGTTATATTTTACATTTTATCATCTGTTGATGAGGTGTTTTCAATAAACATTTGCTCTCAACATACCACTATTATGATGTGTTATGATCTCACTTGTGCCCAATTATACGAATTAACCATGTGCCAATTTACTATCTACCAACTGCTTGTCAAGCACCTCATTTAAAGTCCCAACCTTCCTATTTTCGAAAATGCTAATGCGGAGTTTCGCCCCCACACAAAAAAATTTAAAGTCAGGAGCTACACATACTGTAGCTGCTGACTTTTAATATTAGGACACTTGCCTGTCCTGGAATCCAGCAATGTTGGCACCCCAGCCGATGTCCCTATCAGCTCTTGGGTACTGCTGCCACCATAGCGTGTAAGAAAAACTGGCAGTGAAGCCTTGCAAATTCACAGCTGGTTTCCTACTGTGCTTCACTCTCTAACTTGCCCAGTGGTGGGGAAGGAGGATGGAGGAGGAGAGGGGCCAAACTTCCAACGTACCTCCCTGCGGCGAGGTCCTGACAGGTATCCACTCCACCCCCCCCCCCCCCAAAAGGTGCCAAATGTGGCACCAGAGGGGGAGAAGAGGCAGATAAGCTGAGCTTACACTCTTGAGTGGAACTCCGCTTTAATCTCATTCTTCAGTTGAGGAGTCACTTGGAAGGAAACTCACACACTGAATGTAAAAGAATAAAAGGTGGTGGATATGCTACACTTTGGATGACATTTAGCATTAGTATATTATTCCACCAAAAAAAACACACAGTGAGGTTTCAGGCGTTAGGGGGATTTGTGTTGGGGCGATTTGAAGGGGAAGAGGATCTGGAAGGGGTAGAATTTGTGCTAGGAAGGGAAGAGGATTTGTGTTGGGAGTGGGCAGTGTATATGGTTGCTGGGGGGGGGGGGGTAATGTGTGCAAGGAGGAGGGTAGTATGTGCAGTGGAAAAGGGGGGTACGTACATGCATGGGGGTAATGTGTGTAGAGAGGAGGACAGTGGGAACAGGGAGGGGAACAGTGTGTGCAGGGATGGGGCAAGGGGTGCAGGAAGAGGGACCAATGTGTGCAGGGAGGAGGGCAAGGTGTAGAGGGAGAGGTGCAGTGTACAGAGATGGAGCAATGTGTGCAGGGAGAAGGCCAAGGTGTAGAGGCAGAGGTGCAGTGTACAGAGATGGGGAAATGTATGCAGGGAGAAAGGCAAGGTGTAGAGGGAGAGGTGCAATCTACAGAGTACAGAGATGGCATAATGTGTGCAGGGAGGAGAGCAGTGTGTGCAGGGTTGGGGGAAGGGATTGGCTTTAAGATTGCCTTTAAATTTGTACTGAATATCAAATATAGAATAATTTAAAAAAAATCAGTAGGCAGCATATATAAAAATGTATAAAAAAAACTATTCTGACTCCGTTTGTTGTGAAGTGATTTATCCCTTGTGAGATCTCTATGCCTGGCCTATATAAAATATAATCATTGAGGACAATCCTCATCAGATAGCTTGAACTCACCAAATACAGATTCCATCCACAAAGGTATTTTTATTCTGAACATCAGGTTACAGCAGATGACAGGATACAAACAGATCAATAGGTTGTGGTATTTATTCGGTCAAAAGATGATATTGTCCGTAGCTTACAGTGCAGAATACATGTGCCCTTTTACACGTGGTTTATAGCTGCATCCATGACACAGGAAGTACAATCACAGGAAGAAGGGGTGAGCATTACATACAAAAGGAAGTGTGTCAGAACATAAGGGAAAAAGAAAATGGGAAACAATTTCATTACCACAAAAGGTCACTAGTTGGCAGCAGGTGAACTAAATATAAACGCCCATAGAAAATGGTTAGGAAAACAGTCTATTATAAATTCTATGCCCCTTTGCGGCAGCACAAAAACATATACCTTTCAGAAATTTAATGCCATGTACACACGATCGGAATTCTCGTTGGAAAAAGCTCTGATGGTTTTCCCGACGGAATTCCGCTCAAGCTGTCTTGTCTACACACGGTCACACCAAATTCCAATAGTTTAGAACGCGGTGACGTACAACACGTACAACGGGAATAGAAAAATTAAGTTCAATATCCAGTAGCCAATAGCTTCCATCTCCTAGTTCAATCTGAGCACGCGTGAGTTTTGGCATGTCGGAATTGCATACACACGATCAGAATTTCCGATAGAAAGTTTTTCCATCGGGAAAATTGAGAACACGCTATCAATTTTTGACTGGTGGAAATTCAGACAGCTAAATTCCGATGGAGCATACACACAGTCGCATTTTCCGATGAAAAGCTATCATTGGTCTTTTTCTGGCCGGAATTCCGATCGTGTGTACACGACATAAGCTTCCTGAGGCAGCTGATCATGTCACCACTAATGATGTCAGTTGAAGGGCTTTGGGGGAGTGATATTTTGTTTGTAGTGGGACATTGGGAAATCCCACATGGCACTGGAAGCATATACAAACTCCATGCAGATAGAGCTGTTCTGAGTAGGAACCACAATATTATTGTTGGTACTATAATTATAGTTTTATCCTTAAGGCCTCATGCACACAGGACGTTTGCCCAGCTCTCCTACACGCCTTTTCTCCTGGAAACACTTGCCGCATGTGAATGCATCTAGACTCGTTAAAGTGGATGTAAAGCCTCACATATACCCAGTGAAGTGAACAGCCTCCGATAACACAGAGATGAAACATCTCCCTACATAAGCTTTACATGTATATCTGCTGTCTTCAGCTGTATATACTGTTTAGAAAGTGCACGTCCTGTTAGGAGATTTTCTCTTCCTGATTAGCACTGCAGTGAAGCCTGGGCATACAGCCAAGACAGCTGATTGGAGGAAAGGCACACACTCCCGCTCCTCATAGGTAGAGACTTTCAGCTCTGTCCCTTGAATAGTTCAGGGCTCTGATAATTTATTTATAGCATCCTCACCCAACACAAAACTCCGGCCACTTTTATCATATGTGATGGAGAACTTGTCAGGAGTTATCAGGCTGATAACAGAAGAAAGGAGCAGGAGACAGCTATGGGACAGTGCGTTGGAGAGAGATAGGATAGCACTGCAGATATATGCGCCCAGCTCAAATTTCATGAATCAGGTTTACATCCACTTTAAGGTGCATCAAGCACTTGTATGTTAATTCATTTAGTTAATTTATTCGTTAATTAATTTTAACACTCAGTGTTCATGAGGCCTTAAAGTGGTTGTAAACCCTTACAAACCACTTTGACCTACAGGTATGCCTAGATTAAGGCTTACCTGTAGGTCCAATAAATATCTCCCAAACCTATACGGTTTAGGAGATATTTTCCTGAAGACGGGCACCGCTGTCTACGGCGCATGTGCCGTAGACAGCGGCGCGCAGGCGCACTGAGCGTGGCATCCTCGATGACGAAGATGCCGCGCAATGGCGCGTGTCTCGGCTCCCGTGCGTATGTGCGGGAGTGACGGCTTCGCCGAATGACGGCGGCGGAGCTGCGAGACCCCACTGAGAAGATGGATGCGCCGAACTACAGGGGACAGCGGTGACTTCGCTGGCTCCTGTGTCAGGTAAGTGACACATAATGGGCTACTATGCGATGCATAGTAGTCCATTATGCTTTGCCTTTGCAGGAAATGAAAGAGGAAGTAAACTCATCAGGGTTTACTTCCTCTTTAACAGTTTTACACACTTTCTACTTTTCCTCCATTTAAAATAAAATGTTTATTTCAATGAATACAATATCCTACAGTAGTTCCTTGACAGTACATGTAACTATATTGTATCTTGACCTAGTGTAACTAATTATGACTGTAAAAAAATGGTGATGCTGTGCTGCTCCAGCTCCTCTCACATTAACCATTTAAGTGTGTAAGTATGAAACATTAACAAAAATGTGTGAAATAGAATACAATATTGTTAGAGTATTGAACCTAATGATCACAAATAATATACAGCTCTAAACATATGCAAACATAGTTATAACTTTACATAGTGACATCAATATTGTATTCTAATGTACACATAGTTTTTTTTTTTTATGCTTTATACTTTACTTTGATTTGTGGGAACACAATTGGATGTTAAATAAATGATCACTTCACTACACTTAGGTCGGTAGTGCAGGAATCACGTTTTTCTATATTTTTAGGCTAATTATGACTGTGTTACTCCTATGACAGGATGAGTATAAGCATGTATTGTTCCATTAAGTTCAGAGAATGTGTTGTTATTCTTCGGGCATTGTCCAGTTTGGAGTACTTTCCCATAATAACCCAAACGAAAGGAAAGGATGTGGTTTGATCTCTGAGCTTTTGATCTGTGACTCATAAAGACCAAAGGCTTTTGTTCAAAAAGGACTTTTTGGGCCTGCTCTGTTCTCAGATACTCTTCTCTCCCAAGCCCAATTATTAAGGGACACTCTCTTAGTGAAGCAAGTATTTTTCTTCTATCTCTTGTAAAACTTCTAGGAGAGATATTTTATGAAGGCAGGTAGGGCCACAAAATGTTTGCGGTACCCAATAAATATGCCGAAGTTTCAGTTTGTGTTTTTTTTTTGTGGACACTTTTAAGAAAACCATAAAAGGTCGACATTAAAGAGACTGTATTTTGATGTACACATATATAAACTTTATTAGGCTTTCTTTGAATACTGTATGCATTGGTTTTGCTTGGTTAACAATGCCAATATTTCTTACATGTATTATTAAAATTGAATCTTGTGCAAAATTATGTCCTCTTCCATTCAACATAGAACAGCCCAAATTATACCAGAAATGTCAACTTCCCAATTTAGAATTTGGTGTGACAGCCCTAAGGCCCTGAAAGAAGTGGAACTTACTGTATCACATGTAAAGCTGGTAATACACTGTAATGCCCTCATACACACGATCTGCCAGCAAAAGTCAGATGTGAGCTTTTGGTCAGAAATTCCGACCGTGTGTATGCTCCATCGGCAGAATTCCAGCCAACAAAAGATTGAGAGCAGGTTCTCTATTTTTCGGTCAAAGTTCTGATCGGAAATTCTGATCGTCTGTACAAATTCCGACGTGCCAAATTCCTACGCATTGCTTGCAAACAATTCGACACATGCTCGGAAGCATTGAACTTCATTTTCTTGGGTCGTCGTAGTGTTGTACATCACTGCGTTCTTGAACGTCAAAAGTGCAGAGAACTTTTGTGTGACCATGTGTATGAAAGCCAAGCTTGAGCGGAATTCCGTCAGAAAAACCATCCAAGTTGGTGCTGGTGTCAGTGCTCCCACGGTGCTGGTGTCAGTGCACACTTGCCTACTTTGAGTAAAAAAAATTTGTTCATAGGCTCTTAAAATGTAATCTAGACCCGAATCTTGAATGTAAACCCAGGTGTTGTAAACAAGTTCCCTTACAACATCTACGATTTTTCCCGAACAAAAAAACACATTCACAGGATTTACCCACTTCCTGACCAGGCCATCTTTTGAGCTATGGCACTGCGTTGCTTAAACTGACAATTGCATGGTTGTGCGACGTTGTACCCAAATGAAAATAGAGCTTTCTTTTGGTGGTATTTGATCACCTCTGATGTTTTTATTTTTTGTGCTATAAACAAAAAAAGAGCAACGATTTTGAAAAAATGTATATATATATATTTTTTACTTTTTGCTATAATAAATATCCCCAAAAAAATAAGTAAACAAAAAAAAATGTCTTCCTCAGTTTGGCCTAATATGTATTCTTCTACATATTTTTGGTAAAAAAAACAATAACAAAAAAACAATTAGTGTATATTGATTGGTTTGTGCAAAAGTTATCGCGTCTACAAAATAGGTGATAGATTTATGGAATTGTTATTATTTTTTATTTTTTTACTAGTAATGGTTGTGATCTGCAATTTTTAGTGGGACTGCGACATTGAGGCAGACAGATCGCACACTTGACACTTTTTTGGGACCAGTGACATAACAGTGATCAGAGCTATAAAAATGATTACTGTATAAATGACACTGGCAGGGAAGGGGTTAACACCGGGGCGATCAAAGGGTTAAATGTTCCCTGGGAGGTGTTTCTAACTATGGGTGGAGAGGACTGACTGGGAGTACAGACAGATCGCTGTTCCTAATCACTAGCAACAGACAATCTCACACTAATCCCCTACAGAATGGGGATCTGTTTGTTTACGCTGGCAGACCCCTGTTCTGCCTCTCGGTGGAGTGATTGCGGTTGGCTGGAGGACATCGAGTCCGCCGCATCCGCCGATGGGCTCCCCCCGCTAGCGAATGGGCACGTTTACAAAAAATAAATGCAGGTTTTTTGCAGGTAAAAAAAATATGCATTCATTTTTTTTTCTTAATGGACCTATGGACCTATAAAGCATTGCACCCATGATCAGCATATTGTGGGTGTAATGTCACAGTCCTGAAGACTGTCTATGTATTTGTCTGGCCGTACTTTTGATGTGGCCAAGCAGTTACACTTTTACAGGAAGTATGAATGAACTACCTAGAGTGCTCAACAGCACCGTCATAGTTAATTTAGGACTACAAGCCGATAGCCACAAAGGCCCTTGTTGTTTTTCGATTCACGGAATACAGAATACAGTATATGGATGATGTAGCCGGACGGAGCCCCGCATAGCCACATTTGTTGCAGAATGTGACATCTAGTGAACGGAGAGGGGGGGAGAAGATCTTCCACTAACTATCAGAACTGGGGATGGGGGGAGCGGGGTCCGGTGCATCTGTAACATCTTACATGTTACACCCTGAATGGGAGTGTAACATGTAACATGTTACAAAAGGTGAACTTATGCTTTAATTTGTTCAGGAGAAATTTTACATTCTGCTTGAATTTTCACATCACTACAGTCAAAAACAAATGAGAAAATCAAACAAATGTTTGTAAGATGAAGCATTTCAAAGTTCTAATGGTTTATAGACAGCTTAACTGCTTGCCTACAGGGCACTTTTCCCCCCTTTCTGCCCAGGCCAATTTTAAGCTTTTAGAGCTGTTGCACATTGATTGACAATTACGCGGCCATGCAACACTGTACCCCAAATAGAGCTTTTATTTAATCACTGCTGGGTTTTTTATTTTTTTGCCCAAAAAAAAAAAAAAGAGCGAAAATTTTGAAAAAAGTTTATCTTCGTTTTTGTCAGTAAATTTGATAAATAAGTACATTTTCTTCTTCACTGATCTGTGCTGATGAGGTGGCACTGATAAGCTGCACTGATGAAGCGGGACTGATAGGCTGCACTGGTGAGGCAAACTTATGGGCACTGATTAGGTGATACTGATGAGGAGGCAGTAATATGCTATACTGATGGGCTATAATAGGCGGCAATGATAGGCAGCACTGATGGGCACTGATGAGCAGGCACTGAAAGGCAGCACTGACTGCCATCATTAATGGGCGCTGATTGGTGTCACTGATGGGTACTGCTGGGGCTGTACTGCCCTGATCACCTGCACAGGTCTTCCCTGTGAGGAGATGCCTCTGATCGGCTCTCCACGCCACACACTCTGTCGGTGTGAGCCGAGGAGAGCCGATAAACGGCACTTCCTTGTTATATATGCCCGGCTGTCATTGAACACAGCCGATCACATGGGTAAAGAGACGCTTTATCGGCTGTTTACTGTGATCTGGGTCACTCTGTGTCCTAGGAAAACGGCGCAGGCACGATCGTTACGCTGCTTGGGCGTGCAAGAGCATCGCTTCTGGGGCTCTGTTTTATAATGTCATCCTGGAACAAGAGTGCATCCTGCCCGCTGTCATTTTACTATATAGTGGGCGGAAAATGGTTAAATATGGTTTTCAGAAATGTGTTCAAATGATCATGGAATATGGCAGATCATAACTTTATTAGGTCTAACCAATCATTACATGTGGTGGCTGTCTTTTTAGTTTTGTTTTTTTCTTTTTTTAGGCCTTTTCCCTCTGTTTCACTTAATGATCTGGCTAGTAACACACATCTGGCATTAGAGTGCCCCCAGTGTGGATGAAAGAGCACAGGGGCACCTATGGACAGCAGCATTGTTCATCTAGGTGTAAGGGAGTGTTAGATACTGTAAATATGGCTAACCCTGTGTATATATTTACAGACAATACAGAGAAATCTTGTTATTAAACGAAACCCGTACTAACAGAAATATGTTGTTTGCCAGTGATTCAAATAGTTTATCAATGCTAGTGGCCTGATATACAATGTATAGGTCAGGAGTTCTGACTGCTCTTATAGTTCACTAGCTCCATGCTTGTTCCCAGTCAGTGTCCTGTGCATTGTTAAACACAGAGATCGATGGCCAACCAGTGTTTTTACAAGGAGGTGACCAACACAAACCCAAATATTCTCTCAGCACGAATCTCCATTGAACACATACATCATTGCTTACAATAAGCTGATCACACACACATGTGTTTTTATATGGCTACATTTTAAGTGGTTGTAAACCCCAGACATGAAATATGAGCAAAGCATATCCCTCTATAGTGTGTACTTGTCTGAATTAAGAGCACTAAGGCCCCATACACACTATTAGACCCCTTTCACACTGAGGCGTTTTTCAGGCACTTTTGGGCTAAAAATAGCACCTGTAAAGCCCCTGAAAAACACCTCCCCTGCAGCTCCAGTGTGAAAACCCGAGTGCTTTCTGCTTTCACACTGAAGCGATGCACTGGCAGGACGTTAAAAAAACTCCTGCAAGGAGCCTCATTGTAGCGGTGTATACAGCGATCCTCCGCTGCTCCTGCCCATTGATTGGCTGCAGTGGTTCTTTGCGGGACGTTTTAACCCTTTTTCAGCCTCTAGCGGAGGGTTAAAAGCACCCTGCTAGTGGCGGAAAGCCTCTGCAAAAACAATGGTAAAACTCCGCTAAAAATAACGGCGCTTTACCGCCAACGCTTCAGTGTGAAAGCAGCCTTATGCCACGTAAACACGACCAGACTTTGACGGACTTGGTCCGGTGGATAATCTGACGGATTTTGCAGCTGAGGTCCGCCAGACTTTCAAATGAACAGACTTGGCCTCACACGATCACTCCAAAAGTCCGATGGATTCTAATGTGATGACGTAGAATAAGGAAGTTCATATGCAGTAGCCAATAGCTGCCCTAGCGTCGGTTTTAGTCCGTCGGACTAGCACACAGATGAATGGATTGTCTGCTAAATGCCGAGTCTGGCAGACAAATTTCTAGGTCCGCTGGACTTTTGGGAAGAAAAAGTCAGCTGGAGCCTGCACACGATCGAATTGTCCGACGGACTCTGGTCCGCCACACCAAGTCCACCGGAAAGTCCATACGTGTGTAAGCGGCATTAGACGTCCTGCAGATTTTTGTCTTCAGATTTACCAAAACCATATAATATGAGGTCAAACTTTAAAGTGGTTGTAAACCCTTACAAACCACTTTGACCTACAGGTAAGCCTAGATTAAGGCTTACCTGTAGGTCCAAGAAATATCTCCCAAACCTATACGGTTTAGGAGATATTTGCCCGAAGACGGGCACCGCTATCTACGGCGCATGCGCCGTAGACAGCGGCGCGCAGGCGCACTGAGCGGGGCATCATCGATGACGGCAATGCCGCGAGTCTCGGCTCCCGTGCGCATGCGCGGGAGTGACGTCATTGCTGCTCCGGCGAATCACAGCGCCGGAGCAGCGAGACCCACGGAGACCCACCAAGAAGATGGATGCTCGGAACTACAGGGGACAGTGGTGACTTCGCTGGCTCCTGTGTCAGGTAAGTGACACATAATGGACTACTATGCGATGCATAGTAGTCCATTATGCTTTGCCTTTGCAGGGAATGAAAGAGGAAGTAACACCCATCAGGGTTTACTTCCTCTTTAATGCTGTGTACACACAACTGAACTTTCCATCAGAATAAACTCTGACGGTCTTTCCGACTGAGTTTCCGATGGAATTCCGACCGAACGGACTTGTCTACACACGATCACACCAAAGTCCATTCATTTAGAACGCAATGACGTACGACGGGACTAGAAAAGGAAGTAACCAGTAGCCAATAGCTGCCCTTGCGTCGTATTTGGTCAGTCAGAATAGCAAACAGACAAACGGTTTTCCCCGATAGGAATTGATTCAGTCGGAAAGATTTAAAACATGTCCTATTTGTAGGTCAGTCAGAATTTTTGAAGAAAAAAGTCAGATGAAGCCCACACACGATCAGAATATCCGATGAAATGATTCCGTCTGACCTTTTCTGCCTGAAAGTCCGGCCATGTGTACGTGGCATTAGAGTTTCAATGTGTATGCAGTCAGGCAGGCCCTTGTACTGCATGGTTTTGGTAAATCTGAAGACAAAAATCTGCAGAGAAAATCTAATAGTGTGTATGGGGTCTAAGGCCTGGTACACACGATACGAAAATCAGAAGGGAAAATTCATAAGACGAGCGGTCTGTGTATTTTCGGATCGTTAGTACGGTGTTTGACAGCCAATTAGACTTTTTCGTCAGACAAGAGCTGGATGTGCAGGCTATAAACTCTTTGTCGGATGTGAACTCAATGTCTGATTTTCAGATGGTCAGTACAGAAATCGCCAGACACAAAGTCAGAAGTACAAACACGCATGATCGGAATCAAGGAACGCATGGGAAGATTACGGTCTTGTAAACTAGCGTTCGTATTCTAGAATTAACATTCATGATGCGCCAATTAATGAAATGTCGAAATGCAGCGCACATTCTCTTCTTCTTTATTGGGATAATAATGAAGCTGCTTTGCTGATGATACTGATGTAATTATGCCAAACATATTTTAAAAGGCTTTTATATTGTACGATCTGAAAATCGCAAATCAATGCTCAACAAACTTCTACTAACATGAAAATTAGCAGAAGAGGCCCAAAGGGTGGGGCTTGAGAAATGAACTTCCTCTTTATACCCTCATAGTACATCACTACGTTCGTGTACCTCAAATGACAATTTGCGGGTAGTTAGCATGCTAGACAAGATCCTGCACACGCGCTTTTGACAAAAATCAGACACTCGGTTGTACAACAATCAGACCGTGTGTATGAGGCCTAGGTGTCATTTCTGTCTGCTGCTTCATGACTGAGGTAATGCTGATGTTGTGGCTGCCATGGCCTTTCCAATCCATACCACCGATTACCCCAATAATGACACAACATCATTTGAATAGCAAAATAACTTATAAATTTATTCCATTCTGTGTAAACATATTTGCCAAACTGACTAACTGACTTTTCCTTGAGTCCTAGGTTAACCACTTCAGCCCTGGAAGGTTTTACCCCCTCAATGGCCAGGCCATTTTTTGCAATACAGCACTTTAACTGACAATTGCGCAGTGTGGCGCTGTACCCAAAATAATTATGTCCTTTTTTCCCCACTAATAGAGCTTTCTTTTGGTGGTATTTGATCACCTCTACGGTTTTTATTTTTTCTGATATAAACAAAATAACCTGACAATTTTGAAAAAAAAAAAAAACAATATTTTTTACTTTCTACTATAAAACATACCCAATAAAAAAATGTTAAAAAAAAAATCAAATTTCTTCATCAATTTAGGCCAATATGTATTCTGCTATATAATTTTGGTAAAAAAAAATCCCAATAAGCGTATATTGATTGGTTTGCGAAAAAGTTATAGCGTCTGCAATCTATGGGATATATTTATAGAATTTCTATTTGTTTGTTTTATGCTTGTAATGGTGGTGATTAGCGGTTTATAGTGGGACTGTGACATTGTGGCGGACAAATTTGACACTAAGGCCGCGTACACACAGGCGGACTGTTCGCCCAACTTTGTCCGCTGAACAGTGTTTCAGCGGACAGTCCGCTCGTGTGTGGGCTTCAGCGGACAGTTTCAGCGGACAGTTTCAGCGGACAGTCTGACGAACAAAGTTTTTCGGAAATCCCGTAAAACTGTCCGCTGAAACTTGGTTTGAGCGGACAGTCCCCTCGTGTGTAGGCTTGTTCGTCAAACTAAGTCTCGCGCATGCTCAGAAAGAATTTACACGCCGAAGGTTGCATTGCAGTGTATAGGACGTCGTTTTTCTAGTCCCGTCGTACGTGCCGTTCACGTCATCGCGCACGGTTTCAGCGGACTGTTCGTTCATCGTGTGTAGTCAAGTCCGCTCATGCAAATTTTGAGCGGACTGTTTGTCAAACTGTTTGACGAACAAAGTTGGGCGAACAGTCCGCCCGTGTGTACGCGGCCTTAGTGACACTTTTTGGGGACCAGTGACACTAATACAGTGATCAGAAATGCAGGTAAAAGAAATGCACTGTCACTGTACAAACAACACTGGCAGGGAAGGAGTGAACATCAAGGGCAATCAAAGGGTTAAATGTGTCCCTAGGAGGTGCTTTCTAACTGTAGGGGATGTGTTGACTAGGGGAAAACAGAGATCTGTGTTTCTGCTTAGCATAAACACAAGATCTCCATTTTCCCCTCTGACAGAATGGCAGTCTGCCTTGTTTACATAGGCAGACCGCCATTCTGCCTCCCCCGAGAATGATCGCTGGGTCACAGCGGACATCGCGTCTGCCAGACCCACTGACCCCTTGCACGAAATCCGCAAGACGCGTGCCCCTGACCCCTTGCATAAAATCACGTACAGGTACATGATTTCGTGCAGGAGGGCCACCCTGCCACAGTTTATCTGCAGTCCAGAAGTGGTTAATGAAGGCATGTTTTCCTGTATCGGCTGTATCAACCAACACATTCCTATCCCGGCCCCCAACTGCAGTTACACCGGTTTGGGGATAATTTAATTCCAGTCTTCCATCTGATGCAGCCCTATGACCGATAGACCCTTATTGACGTCACGGAGTAAGGAAGGTACACCCATAGATGGACCCGACCCTTGACACCTACTGTTTTTTGTCCACCTTCAAAAACCTAAGATCCTAAGATCCCAGACTACTGCTATGACAAAACTGAACTAAAACTGAGCAACAGCCACCCTACAGCACCCATTGCCTCTTTAGTAAAAAAACAACCATAGGAAAAAAATGGGTCTTGCAAACTTTAGAAAATTGAGGATGGGAAAGTGTCTTTGTCGCTGACCTGACTCCCACTGATCAACTTGCAACTCCCATCCTCTGCTAGACCACTAGTGTCACACTCTAACCCCCCTTGATCATCCAATAAGGTAAGCCTACCCACACTTTCACACCAAACCTCTTTAACTGCCTGACTGTAGCCTGCCCAGAAACTCAGTAATACAGGTCCTCATCTATGCTGTGAATGCAGTTCCAGGCCTATTACTTTCCTCTGCTATCAGCATGAGTCACTTCTCACAAGTTTTCCCTGACACCAATAGAAAAAAATGACAGGGGAGGGACCTCCAGCACACAGCATGTGATTGACAACCTTGGCTCTGTTCCTGTGTGCTGTGTGAAGGGGGGGTCTTCGCCCTCCAATTGGCTCTCAGAGCTCTCCTCACTGAGCTCTGCAGTGTGCAATTTCACTTCTCTGGCCCCTGTTTTCTGACAGCTCAGACAATCTTCTGGACTTTAAACAGATTCATAGCTCCCAACTGTCCCTGATTTGGAGGGACTGTCCCTGATTTGGAGCAATGTCCCTCTGTCCCTCTTTCCCCTCATTTGTCCCTCATTTTGGTCTGATCTATATAGCTGTATATAAAAAGCACTTTCCTGACGCCTTCATGGCAGCACACACTGGGTTGTGACTCCACCCCCACAACCTGACAGGATTGGATTAACTATAAATTTGAAGGGGAGACCCCCCGCTGCATTCTCTTTTTTATCCTCACCTGCCAGGTTGGACGGACGGGGTTTTTCCTGTTACAGATGAATAAGCCTCTACCGCATTCGCCCCAGCAGGTTCAAGCCTCTCCTGTTTGGAAGTCCCTCCTGTACAGTCTCTAAAGGAGCTTCTATGGCGGGAACCCCCATTCTGGTGGTCTCAGGGGGCTACTGGATTTCTGGCATTACCAAAGCTTTAAAGAAGCTTTTTTACCTTTGCAGTGGACTCCCCTTCTTCTTTTGCCTATTAATTCCTCTTATTTCTCTCTATTTCTCAGACTGTCCTTCCCCCCTTTTTTTCTTTGGAGTCCACTGCACACGCAGACCACCATCAGCAAGTTAGGTAAGAGGCCTTACCGGGCAATGTAAGTATTGAAGGGGAGAAAAAAAGAGTGCCAGACGTTAAATGCTGCATTTTTTTGGCAGCCCGTCTAGATCAAGAGCTGCAAGTTCCAGGCATGGGAGAAGATCTAGCCATACATCAAGCAGGAGGTCCCGCAGGAGCCTCTCAAGATCTCGTTCACGGCACCGAAGGACCGGCCACTCACGACATAGCTACTCATGCCACAGTCGATCAAGTCGCAGGAGATCTCCTTCCTCACACTGTCAAAGCCGCCACACCCGACCTGCAGCAAACACCTGCTGGGTATGCGGCGCTCCGGCACTGCCAGATAAACTTGCCTATCGCTCTTGCTTCAATCAAGCTACTAAAAAGAAAGAGGCAGACGCAAGAATTGCTACAGACCTCATAAGAGAATCAGTGCGGGAGTCCATACTGGAAACAACAACACCAGCATTAGATAGAGCTGCTCCCAGCAGACCCCATCTCACTCAGGCATCAGAATCTTCCTCTGAAGATGAGGGTCAGGAGATGTCAGTGGGCTTTGATTTTTCCCTGGTGGAACCCTTTGCAAAGGCCGTTAAAGAAGCAATCGGCTGGCAAGATGATGCGGCGGAACCTCAGAAAATACGGAAATATTTTCCAAACCTAAAAAGAGATCCGGTATTCTTCCCATTTATAGAGGAGCTGGAGGATCTCATTAAAGAGGAGTGGGAGAGGTCTGACAAAAGATCTAGTCTTACAAACAGATTAGCCAAGATGTACCCTTTAAAAGAGTCAAAAGTGAAGCCTTTGATTAATGCTCCTATGGTCGATTCCTCATTAATGTGTCTCGCCCGCCACGTCACACTACCAATCGAGGATGCGGTTTCCTTTCGGGATGTGCTCGACCGAAAGATGGACCTAGAATTGAAGAAGGCATATTCCATGTCTGGGGGAGCCTGTAGACCAGCAATTACCACAGCAGCAGTGGCCAGAGCCATCTCAGGATGGGCATCTAAAATAGAAAAAGACTTACAGGATGGCATTGAAATGGGAAATATTTCCTCTCTGCAAGAAGTCAAGCTAGCAGGGGACTTTGTAGCAGAGGCATCAGTAGATATTATAAGATCTTCAGCCAAGGCTATGCTGGCCTCCATAACAGCGAGAAGAGCACTATGGCTCAAACCGTGGATAGCCGATACAGCATCCAAAATAAATTGGTGCAGAATTCCATATGATGGCACAAATCTGTTCGGTGCCAAGTTAGACTCTGTCATATCCAAGGTAACAGGAGGGAAGTCAGGTAGAGCTCAGGGAAGCCTTTTATGCCTTAAGGGCATTCACACCATTTCTGATGGACAAGAATGTGCTCATTCGAATGGACAACCAAGTAGCAGTGTCTTATTTTCAGAAGCAAGGGGGTATCAGGAGTGCCACCTTGATGGAAGAAGTTCGGCCCATCTTGGAATGGGCTCAGATACACCTAACAAGTTTAAAAGCAGTGTATGTTCCAGCGGCACAGAACATATTAGCCGACTGCCTGAGTCGAGAAACGCTATCCAACAACGAGTGGTGGTTGAACCCTCGGACTTTCTACCTCCTTACGGAAATCTGGGGAACGCCGGAAGTAGATTTAGCAGCCACTCTGACGAATACCAAGTGCCACAGATTCCTGTCAAGAGGTTCATTCCCATCGGCGGAGGGAGTGGACTGTCTAGTTCACCCATGGAACTTCAAGTTGGGGTATATATTCCCTCCAACTCCGTTAATTGCCAGGTTCCTATCCAGGCTTCGGAGATCCTCAGTGACGGTAATTGCTATTATTCCACTGTGACCGAGGAGGCCGTGGTTCATGACACTCTTACAAGCTCAGCCTTCAACCTCCAGTTCCTCTCCCAATAACTCCGGATCTTCTGTCTCAAGGTCAATTTTTACATCCTGCACCAGAGAAATTGCACCTGATGGCCTGGAGATTGAGAGGGCTAGACTAAGAGCACAAGGCTGTTCTCATATAGTCATATCAACCCTGATGCAAGCCAGGAAAGCCACTACCAATACCATCTATTCAAAGGTTTGGGGAAGATTCTGCTTCATGGCACAACAGAAAGGATGGAATTCCCTTTCTCCGGAACCCTATCAAGTCCTGGAATTCCTCCAGTCAGGGGTCAACAAGGGTCTAAGCTTAAGTACCCTAAAGGTTCAGGTATCAGCTCTGTCAGCTAAAACAGATACTAAGTGGGCATTCCACCCATTGGTAATCCAATTTTTGAGAGCCTATCTAAAGATTAAACCCCCCAGGAGGCCAGTCTTTCCATCATGGGATCTTTCAATAGTTCTCCATGCTCTCCCTTCTCCTCCATATTCCATTTGAAACTATCTCTTTATGGGACTTGACTTTAAAACTGTCTTTTCTCATTGTGATTACATCAGCTAGGAGAGTGTCGGAGATCCAAGCATTAATGGTTTCGGAGCCTCACTTAGTTCTCTTTCCCTTCCGAACACTTCATACCCAAAGTGGCTTCCATTACAACCAAGACATCATCCTTCCATCCTTCACGGACTATCAGGGTAATCCTCATCCACTAGATGTCAAAACAACCATCATGAACTACTTAACTACCACCTCTTTTAGGAAAACTGACTCTCTTTTGATCATTCCCCATTGAACCAGGCGCGGGCAAGCCGCCTTCTCACGCACTATTGCATCCTGGTTAGTCAGAACCATTAAAAAAGCTTACTCCATCCAGCATATGGCGATTCCTGAAGACATCAGGGCTCATTCAACTAGGATAGTGGCTACCTCTTGGGCAGCGTATTGCAGGGTCTCACCAGAGACAATATGCAGGGCAGCAACATGGTCCTCCAGGAATACCTTTATTTACCACTACAAGGTGGATTCCGCTCATTTATCCATGGCAGACTTCGGCAGATCCGTCATTAGAGACAATTCTTCAGCATTATAAGGAATAAATATTATTTTACTTGCACCCACCCGACTGGCAGGTTATTTCCCAGTGTGTGCTGCCATGAAGGCGTCAGGAAAATGGAAAATTGTATACTCACCTTTCCATAATTTTCCTTTCCTGATGCATCTTCATGGCAGCACACAGTTGCCCTCCGTGTTTCTTTTGTTATGATATTTACAGAGAATGCAGCAGGGGGTCTCCCCTTCAAATTTATAGTTAATCCAATCCTGTCAGGTTCTGGGGGCGGATTCACAACTCAGTGTGTGCTGCCACGAAGATGCGCCAGGAAAGGAAAATTACGGAAAGGTGAGTATACAATTTTTATCTTTGTTTCTCAGTGCTAAACCTTTCATCCAAATTCTAAATTGCTGCATTTGTAAATTTAAAAGCCAATATAAAGAAAATGTAGTGGTAAAAAAAGCCCTTGTGGATTTAATTAACCTTTTTTTTGGTCAATTTTCCTTTAAGGGGCATGGCAGGGGCGTGTCCTATGCCTACATACATTTGCTAGTAGGTGTCCCTCGTTCCCATCTCAAAGTATTGGGAGGTATGCAGATGTACAGAAGAGAAGACGGCAGATAAACGGCTACAACTTATATAGGGAGATGTGTCTCATCTCTGTGTATCACCTGAGGGTAGTCACTTCACTGGCTCTATGAAAGGGTTTACAACCACTTTAATGTCATTGGGTAAATATGAGCATGTGTCCATCTAACGCATTGATGTCACCAGCACCCTGCCCATTTGTGTATGTGTGCTGCAGGGCAGGGAGTGGTCCGGCTCGCAGCTGATTGAAGTTTAAAAAAAAAGCACAATTGTGATGTTCAGATAGAGATAAGCTTGGAGGACGTCTGATCTCATCTCTATTGATTACTGACTCTTTTCAGAAGGAAAAACAAGTGCTATCAGCGTTTGACACACAAGTGCGGCTGACTCAGTGTAGTAAATAAATATGTTTGGAACGTGGGATGATCCGAACTTGTCAGAAAGAAATGCAGTTAGTATTTGTTAGTGAGTCATTTATAAATGAGTGGCTGCCAATAGTCGTTCTGTCTGCGGAGCCTTCACCATCAAAATAACAGCGAAGAATAGCAGCCCAGAAGTGACATCTCATTTACAAATGCCTTTCTCATTATCCAAAACAGCCATAGACGGCACTAACAGCACTTAATTGCAGTGTCCAGCTAATTATAATGTGTGATTCAATAAACATAAAAATAAAGGTTATCTGTGATTCATCAACAATGAAGTCACTAAATGATTACACAGTGCACAATTAAATGTTCACAGGCACCAATTGTAATGTGTAGTGCTGCGTTCTCTGTAAAGTTTCTGGATAAATGATATATGGCAGCGGTCTCCAAATTTTCCAAGCAAAGGGCCAGGTTACTGTCCTTCAGGCTTTAGGGGGATCAGACTGTGGACGGTGGGGGTAGAAAATCCAACAGGGAATAGTGCCCTTGTTCTATCGAATAGTGCAGATCTTCGGATAATGCCTCCGACGATCTTCGCTTGCGCAGGATGTAACGTCACTCCAGCTGATATGTTGATCAGCTGGCGTGACATCAACACTACTTATGCGCAGATCATCATAGGAATTATCCGACAATCTGCAAAGTGCAGAGGGAAAATCAAATTGTCAGATTCTGCCTTGCTCTCTGTGCGCATGCGCGTGACTTGAGCGATGTCATAGGTGGAAAACTATTGTTGTTGGGCGGATTTGGGTGTGTTGCAGGGCAGATCTTTCAAGGTGGATTTTGGTGTGTTGTTGGATGGTGTCAAGTCATGTGCATGCACAGAGACAGCGAGGCAGAATCTGACAATTAGACCCCTTTCACACTGGGGCGCATTGCCCTGAAAGAGCGGCTCCATTCACTCCAGTGTGAAAGCCTGAGGGCACTTGCAGGACGGTAAAAAAAAGTCCTGCTAGCAGCATCTTTGGATCGGTGAAGAAGCGGTGTGTATACCACTCCTCCACCACACTTGCCCATTGAAATCAATGGGGCAGCGCGGCTATACCCCTGCTAACGACCGAATACCTTTGAATACCTCCGAACACCTCCGCAAATATGACAGTAAAGCATTGATAAAAATAGCAGCGCTTTACTGCCAACGGACCCACCATCCCAGTGTGAAAGGGGCCTAAAATTCTCCCTCCGTGCTTTGCAGATTGTTGGATAATGCCTTCGATGATCTGCGCATGCACAGTGTTCACATCACTTCAGCTGATCAACATATCAGCTGGAGTGACACTACGTCCTGCACATGCGCAGATCGTCAGAGGCATTATCCAATGAGATGCACTATTCAACAGAACACTCCCATTGATGGTGTCAGTAGAGGGAATGGTACCCCATCGATGGTGTCAGTTGGTGGAATAGTGCCCCAAGGGCCAGATGAAGGCAAGCAAAGGGCCACATCCAGCCCCCGGGCCCCAGTTTGGAGACCACTGGTATACAGCATTTATATTTTTTTTTAACAATTAACATTAAAGTGGTTGTAAAGGTTGAAGGCTTTTTTTACCTTCATGCATTTTATGCATGAAAGTAAAAAAACACTTCAGTGTGCAGTTCCTCCCACATCCCACTAGTCTGGGGGGAGCTGCAGTACAGAAGGTTTTTCACCTTAATGCATAGAATGCATCAAGGTAAAAAACCTTGAGGCTTTACAACCACTTTAAAGGTGCATTCCTGACAAAGATGTGAAAAACCTGACTCCGAGCCCGATCCAGTGATGTGCACGAGAGTAGCAGCTCTCCTGGGTCTTTCCCTCCTCATTGGCTATCCGTGCCACCTATCTGTGCCCACCAGTGCCGCCTATCTGTGCCCAGTGCCAACCATCAGTGTCGCCTATCAGTGCCGCATATCAGCGCCGCATATCAGTGGCCATAAGTGAGGCATATTCGTACCGCCTCATCAGTGCCACCTCATCAGTGCAGCCTATCAGTGCCCATTAGTGTCGCCTCATCAGCGCCCATCAGTAAAAGAGGAAAATTACTTATTTACAAAATTTACTGACAGAAACTAAGAAAAACTTTTTTTTTTTTCAAAATGTTGTTCCTTTTTTTGTTTTTAGGAAAAAAAAAAACCCAGGAGTGATTAAATACCACCAAAGAAAGCTCTATTTGTGTGAAAAAAAATGATAACAATTTCACATGGTTACAGTGTATGACCGTGCAGTAGTCAAAATGTGACAGCTCTGAAAGCTGAAAAATGGCCTGAGCAGGAAGGGGGTGCAAGTGCCCTGTATTGAGGTGGTTAAAAAAAAAGGGATAAAACGCTATAAAGAATGCTATTAGGAGCATTTAGCAGCGTTTCTGCTGTAAAAATTGTATAAGAAACTCTACAAAAACATTTTTTTTTCTGCTCCTAAACGCTGAAGCTCAAAAAACGAAATAAACTCCAGCTTAAAATTTATAAACAGTTACAGTAACAGTTTTGTTCATTTTGGAATAAAGGTTTTACATAAATAAGTAAAAGCTGACCATTGTAAGAACCCCTGTCGGTGGTAACCCAGAAAGCAAGCAACTGAGTTGCAAGTTTGAAAATGCCTTGCTAAACTATTGCTAGACTTGTCAGGCGTCACAAGTTTGTTGTACAATTGCAGCAAGTCCACATTGCATGACTCCAGATCACCTTTCTTTCTAAATATTCTGCAAGTCTGATGCAAGTTCTGGTTCAGTTATGTTGTGCAATAGTCATCCCACCACAGGGGGTCACTGTGACTTGCAGAGCTCTTGCTGTAGACTCACCACTGCAACTTTGCTCTTGATAGAGACTTGCCACGCAAATTTGCTACCAATTGGAAAAGCGTCAACCATAACTTGTGCTTCAAGTGCTCTGCAAGTGTGCAACTTGCTAGTGAAAATGCAGCAAGGTAACAAGACTTACAATTCACCCCTGCCACAAATTTGTGGCAAGTTATCCTTTCTATCTGGGTGATGGTTGGTCCCATTTCTCTAACTGCTACATCTGTAGGATAACTTGTTTTTTTGAAAAACAACAGCCTTTCTACTCAGATAACCAGGTGAAAATAAAAGAAAGCCTAAAAAAGAAAACTAATGCAGCTTCTTCACCACCTTGCTGAGCTCATGGTAGATAGCCTGGGAGGGAGGTAGCCCACCAGGCTGGGTTCTTCTCCTGCTGGACAAGGACACAGACTGCTCGAACCCCAGACTATTTATGTGATCTACAACCACCTACTGGGCATGCACCCCCATGGATTGGCTGAGACACAATAAATATTCAAGCTGCTCCATCGATCTACTCCATTCCTATGTTCTGGAGCTTTCCAGAAAGCAGGAAGAAGCAATCAAGCTTGCAGCCTATGGGACCCTGATCAGTCCAGCAATCAGCAACTGCTCCACTGATTACAGAGGAGCACATTAAGAAATCAATTTACCTGACAGCCTAGCACCTAACTAGGAGGGTGAGTGCTACAAAAGGATAGAAAAAATAGTTTGCATCAGCTCATAACCTTTCCATTCAATTAACTGCTGCAACCATTGGCCTAAGGTTATATACACACAGCTTGGTCTCAGAGACCTCCTACTACTCAGGTTTGCTCTCTCCTTCTGTCAGCATGCTTTTACTGTTACATAGGCAGCGCTAGTCAATGACAGAGCCTGGTCCCTCTTCAAGGTTGATACCTACTAGCAGTGAAGGCCCGCCCATAGAGGGTGCCTGGGCTCCCCTATCCATGCTTCCGGCCCCATGCTTTACATATAAGTATTGCCAGACCATGGATTCCAATGCGGGGGGGTGTTTTTTTTAAGCCCCTGATTAGAGCCAGAGGCCCTAATAGGCTTCAAAAAAGCGTAGCCTGGGAGTGCAGAGCATTGCGCTCTGAAGCCACCCAGTTGTATGACCATAGCGAATTAATTTTCGTTATCACACTAAAGTTCCTCCCCGCCAATCAGGAGGACCTGTTTCCCGATTGGCCAAAGCGGCGGGCGATTCTACATAGCGGAGGAAGCTGGAGGAGTGGACACCAGAGCCGTCACGGCCACTGCCTGTGCTCCAGGAGGAACGTTTCAGTGCCATGCCACACCGCCAAGGGAGGGGGGGTGTTTGTTTGCCACCCCCTCCCCCAAAAAGGAGAACCCACCAGCCGATACTGCCTAATCAATTCTGGTACTTGAACTTGCTACATTTAAAATACATTTAACGATTTTCTGATTACTCAATAACTATATGTTTATGTCTCTGCCTTGCGTTCAGCTTTAGGTTTCTACCGTTGGATCAAAACAGTTTTTGATACAAATAACTCAACCAAAAAAGAGAACGGTGGCTCGGGTAAGTAAAGTGATTCCATTTATATACAGTATTTTTTGGTGCATTTTATGTTTTTTTCTCATACAAACTAAATCAATGGTGACATAGTTGTCATCTTCACCATGGTTCATGGTCACATTTTTTTCAGCTTGTCAATTCACAATGGCATATAACTACATAAAGGTCATTGAGGGAGATCATTCAGTTCCTTCAGTATTTTTTCATTCTGCATTAATTTTTTTCTAATTACAAATTTGGAAGTTTGTTGATGAGACAATTTGTATGTCAGCCTCTGAATGAGCAAAACAAAAGAGCTACCCAGATATACAATCAGCAGATAATTATTTGATGGGCTGTTGAATCCATAATTGGATTCGGTATCTGTCATAAGTACAGGATGGTATTTGCATTTTAATAGGAGCATTTATCACAGCCGATATAAGTAGAAGGGACATTCAAGGCAGCTGACTTTTGGTGACATCAATGAAACGTAACCGAACCAGTTTGACTTTGCTATGAACAGTATACACGCAGCTATTAAAACCTGTTTGTCTTATATTAAGTAACAAGAAGCCTATAATGCGGCCTTTAAAACCTGCTAAACTAGATTTAAAACTGTGCAAATCCGGGACAGGGCTTAACAAGGGCAGCTAAAATACATGTGACTGACGACTCATTAACATTTTATTTTATTACAACAGTACAGCATTAATAGTTATACATTTATGTAATAACTGTAAATATATTGTATACTGAAGCATTCTTTCTTATATATGCAATTATTAAGACATTCAGTTTTGTAATTTAAAGAGCTCTGCCATGCAGCCCATGCATGTAGGTATAGCTCAACCGCAGTGGCAATGCAGAGGGAAAGGAAGTCATGGAGAACAGGGTTCCTCTTTGGTTTCCTGAGTCACGGGGGCAGCGATCCAATTGGATGCTGGCTGCTCATGTGACTCTGGTGGCCATCTTAGATGTGGCAGAGTCTTTTTAAAGCGGAGGTCCACCCTAAAGTGGACCTTCCGCTCATTGGATTCCTCCCCCCCTCCGGCACCACAATTCGCACCTTTCAGGGGGGAGGGGGGTGCAGGTACCTGTACAGTACAGGTATCTGCACCCACTTCCGGGATAGCGCTCTGCGGAAAGGGGCGTAGATTACGCCCCTTTCCGAAAGTCCCCCGCTGCCTGCTGGGAAACACACAGATCCCAGAGGCAGCGGGTCCATCCTTATTGCGCAGCACGACTCGCGCATGCGCAGTAGGGAACCGGGAAATGAAGCCGAAAGGCTCCACTTCCTGATTCCCATACCCAAGATGGTGGCGGCAGCACACGAGAGACGATCGAGAGATCGGCATCGGGTGCCGACATCGCGGGCACGCTGGACAGGTTATGCCCCGTACACACGAGCGGACTTTTCAACATCCAAAGTCTGACGGAATGATTCCGGCAGACCATTCGATCGTGTGTGGGCTGCAACGGACTTTTGATTCGCAAAAGTCTGACAGACTTTAGAAAATGGAACATGCTTCAAATTCATGCTTCCGCCGGACCCAGTTCCTACCGAAAAATTTGCTCGTGTGTATGCTATTCCGACGGACTAAAACTGACGCTAGGGCAGCTATTGGCTACTGGCTATGAACTTCCTTATTTGAGTCCAGTCGTACGTCATCACGTTCGAATCCGTCGGAGTTTGGTGTGATTGTGTGTGGCCAAGTCCGCTCATTCGAAAAGTCCGTCAGAACTCTGTCGGAACTCCATCAGAACTCCGTCAGAACTCCGTCGAAAGTCTGTCGGACTTAATCCCTCGAAAAGTCCGCTCGTGTGTACGCGGCATTAGTGTCACTATTTTAAAAGTCAGCAGCTGCAGTATTTGTAGCTGCTGGCTTTTAAAAAAAAAAAAAAAAAAACGCGGACTCCCGGCGGACTCCCGCTTTAAGACCCTGGCCTTTGGTTTTGCGTGCTTTATGCGAGTGGGTAGTGTAGGAAGAGGTAGAAAGAAAATGACGGCCACAGGAACATTCCAGTGACGTTATTCCAAAAAAAGCAAATGACTGCCAACAAAGACAGAGTGTCAGAACCCAGGAGGCAACGCGTGCGCTTCACACTGATCTCAGTGGTTTGAAGAAGAACTGAGGTCAGTGTGAAACGCACACGTCACCTCCTGGGTTCTGACACTCTGTCTTTGTTGGCTGTCATTTGCTAACTTCAGAATAAAATTGTTGGAACGTTCCTGTGGCGTGCAGCCGCCCTTTTCTTCCTATTGATCATTGGTGGCGAACCGTGGCTTGCACCCAGAGCATCTGGACTGTAGGGATTGCTCACCTGGAGCGGCATCTTCCTTGTTTGAATGTTAAGGACAGTATTAGCGATAGGGAAAGGTTCCTGGCAAAGAGGGAAAGCGCAGGGTCGCATCTACCTGGATACCTTCCAGACAGGGCACGAGATGGCCAGGCAGCAATATGTCCCCTCCTAACAGATGCTGTGGGGTTGGCTGGAACCTGCTCCTCCATGTCATTGGAAAGTGCGAGTGTGCCTGGCTGGGTAGCTGTCCCACCGGGTCTATCGAGAACTGCTGCTGTATTACTTCAATACAAGTTTTATATTGCACTTGGCTATTGAAAAATTGCCTCTGCACCACGCTGCACCCCACTCACACACAGCCCTATCTACCAGAGCAGAGACCTACTTTTTCTCTGCTGTAATAAATCACTTTTACAGGTCTTCTCTCTCCATTAGCCTGTGATTGGAGCGATAAGGAGAGGCCACACAATGATGAGATCATCTCTCTGTCGCTCTGCTCTCTACTCTCTCTCTCTGGACTTTGCTTTGTGTGTATTGGAACAAAACAAAAAAAAGGAGGAAAAAAGAAAATTGGACATAATGTCACACAAAACTCCAAAAATGGGCTGGTCAAAATTTTTGGCACCTTTAACTTAATATGTGGTTGCACACCCTTTGGAAAAAATAACTCAAATCAGTTGCTTCCTATAACCATCAGTAAGCTTCTTACACCTCTCACCCAGAATTTTGGACCACTCTTCCTTTGCAAACTGCTCCTGGTCTCTCTTATTGGAAGGGGGCCTTTTGCCAAAAGCAATTTTAAGATCCACAGGTGTTCAATGGGTTTTAGATCTGGACTCATTGCTGGCCACTTTAGAACTCTCCAGCGCTTTGTTGCCATCCATTATTGGGTGCTTTTTGACGTATGTTTGGGGTCGTTGTCCTGCTGGAAGACCCAAGTTCTCGGACGCAAACCCAGCTTTCTGACACTGGGCTCTACAGTGCAACCCAAAATCCTTTGGCAATCCTCAGATTTCATGATGGCTTGCACACATTCAAGGCACCCAGTGCCAGAGGCAGCAAAACAACCCCAAAACATGATTGAACCTCCACCATATTTCACTGTAGGTACTGTGTTCTTTTCTTTGTAGGCCTCATTCCGTTTTCGGTAAACAGTAGAATGATGTGCTTTACCAAAAAGCTCTATCTTGGTCTCATCTGTCCACAAGACGTTTTCCCAGAAGGATTTTGGCTTACTCAAGTACATTTTGGCAAACTCTAGTCTTGCTTTTTTATGTCTCTGAGACAGCAGTGGGGTCCTCCTGGGTCTCCTGCCATAGCGTTTCATTTCATTTAAATGTCGACAGATAGTTCGCGCTGACACTGATGTTCCCTGAGCCTGCAGGACAGCTTGAATTTCTTTGGAACTTGTTTGGGGCTGCTTATCCACCATCCGGACTATCCTGCGGTGCAACCTTTCATAAATTTTTTCTCTTCCGTCCACGCCCAGAGAGATTAGCTACAGTGCCATGGGTTGCAAACTTCTTGATAAGGTTGCGCACTGTGAACAAAGGCAAATCTAGATCTCTGGAGATAGACTTTTAACCTTGAGATTGTTGATATTTTTCCACAATTTTGGTTCTCAAGTCCTCAGACAGTTCTCTTCTCCTCTCTCTGTTGTCCATGCTTAGTGCGGCACACACAGGCACACAATGCAAAGACTAAGTGAACTTCTCTCCTTTTTATCTGCTTTCAGGTGCAATTTTTATATTGCCCACACCTGTTACTTGCCCCAGGTGAGTTTAAAGGAGCATCACATGCTTGAAACAATCTTATTTATCCACAAATTTGAAAGGGTGCCAAGAATTTTGACCAGCCCATTTTTGGAATTTTGTGTGACATTATGTCCAATTTGCTTTTTTTCCTCCCTTTTTTTGTTTTGTTCCAATACACACAAAGGGAATAAACATGTATATAGCAAAACATGTGTTACTGCAATACTTTTCTGTGAGAAATACTTGGATTTTCTGGAAAAATTTCTGAGGTGCCAACAATTTCGGTCATGACTGTATATCTATATTACATTGGTATTACACATTGCATGTACAGAGGCTCTACGTGTTTCTTGGAATATTTATATCCACTCTTTAGGAGCAACAATGTGTGTATCTGAAATGAAACATAATGAGTTTCAAGGTCAATGCTTTTGAAAGGAAATAAAGAAATAACTTGGGGATGAACCCTGGTTAAAAATACTCACATCTACCATGCAATGAAAGTGCAACAATGAGAACTGAGAACTTACCTATTTTTATTCGGCTTATAATGGGGTAGGTGGGTGGTATGGCCTCTATGTTCCCATAGCGCCAAGTGTGGGTCACATAGGAGACCTGCCCTGGTGTGTGTTCTTCTGGGCTATACTAGGCACTTTAACCACTTACTTACTGGGCAGTGGGCACCTTCATCCCCTTCTTGCCAGGTAAATTTTCAGCTTTTAGCGCTGTAGCACTTTGAATGACAATTGCGTGGTCATGCAACAATGTACTCATCTGAAATTTTTATGTTTTTTTTTTAGACAGATTCTTTTGGTGGTATTTAATTACTACTAGGGTTTTTATTTTTTGTTAAACAAACGAAAAAAGTCCAAAATTTGGGAATTATGTTTTCTTTGTTTCTCTCATAAAATTTTGCAAATAAGTATTTTTTCTTCTTCACTGATGGGCATCGATGATGCTGCATTGATGGACACTGATGGGTACTGAGTGGCAGTGGGGGGGATGCAAACAAGCGGAGCTTCCCCTTTTGAGTGGAGCTCTGCATTAAGGTGTACAGAGAAGCATTATTTTGTGCCCTTATCTACTTGGAGATTGGATTTAGGCTCGCTCTGCTTAAAGAACATGTGCATTTCCATAAAAATGATGAACTGTATTAAACCTAAAATAAGCCAAAAATCTTCTTATGCCCCATACACAAGATCGGATTTTCCTACAACAAATGTTGGATGTGAGCTTGTTGGCGGAAAGTCCGACCGCGTGTATGCTCCATCGAACATTTGTTGTCGGACTTTCCGCCAATAAATGTTGCCTAGCAGGTTCTCAAATTTTCCGCCAACAAATGTTTGTTGTCGAATTTTCCAATCGTGTGTACACAATCTGTCGGCAAAAGTCCACATATGCTTGGAATTAAGTACGAGCTGAAAGCGCTCGGTCTTGTAAAACCATCGCTCGTAATGGAGATATCACTTATGTCTTGTACGTCACTACATTCGTAATTTTTGGACAACATTTGTGTGACTGTGTGTATGCAAGACAAGTTGGAGCCAACATCCTTCGAACAAAAATCCACGGTTTTGTTGTCGGAAAGACTGATCAGGTGTACGGGGCATTATAGTTTTGGATAGAGTGGGGATCAGTCAAGTTTTTATTTTTGCCTGTGAACCCACTGAGGAGGTTTTTCATCATTTCCTGTCTTGTGACATCCTTCCTTTCTCACTGTAATAAAAACATATTATAATAGATTTAATATGTAATAGATATAGATTTAATATATAATAGATTTCTCTCTGTGTTCTATTCTAAAAATAAGGTCTAGTTTACAGTTTCAAACTGTGGGCTAAAGGTAATGTGTACAGAAAGAATCCCTCTTGCAGCCTTTAAAGCACCATTAGCTCCAGTCTGATAGTGTTGATAAAAGATCTTTTCAAGATATTCAGCTGTCCTTGCTGAAATACTGTTGAAGGGTGCTTCAACTTCTTTAAAGCAACTGATGGATGTTCTATTGCTCAACTTTCCCAGAGTATATCTTAAGGGTGCTTTAAAACTCAACTCCAGGATCAATACACCTCCCCCAAATATGATATGTCTCACAATCACCACTACACGCCCGGTTGTAATTTTTACCTAATCTGCCTCTATTGTCATAAAAAAAATATTTAAAATATGTTGTTATGTCTGTAGCGGGGGCTCCTGAAGAGCACGCGCTATGTTTTCAAAATTAAAGCTTTACCTAAACCACAGTTTGGTTTGGGCCTATTTGATTAAATTTGGCTTCGGTGTCAGTCTGACTAGACTGTGAGATGTTCAGCCTGACCACAGGGGGCACTGTCTCTGGTGGCAGGCTTGGAATTATGGTCTGGTTAGGCGCTTGAATTATTCCCTCTCGGAGTCAGGTCAGTGGGGAGTGGCCCTTCCGCTGTGCCCTCTAGAAGAGGGTATTTAAGACACGGACGTCACGTGGTTTGGGGTTCCGGTCCAGTATGCTGTGCTGAGTGTATGGTCCTGGTCCTCCTGACCAGCCCCCAGGAAGGCTATGGCCTGGGGTGCGGTTCCACCTGACTTTGATGCCTCGGGGCTGGCTAGCCCAAGGCAGAGGAACTAAGGAAGGATCCTGGGGTGAATGGGTGCTGTCTCCGGTCCGGGAGAAACCCAGTGTGCTTCGAGCATTCCAGGGGAGGACTCTTTAGAAGAATACCACGCGTGAGGTTGGTTTTTCGTAACAAGAGCCTGGAAGGGCTGAAGTAACTGAGAGGGTCCGGTCTTGGGGGTTATCGCCAAGTGAGCTGAAAGATCCAGGTATCCTACAAGTGTTCTAGAGCTTAGTTTCCTATGTGTTCTGCAACAACTGCAGTGATGAAAGACTTTGTTCCTGAGTAAGCACCTTGTTGGCTGCTAGGCCTTGTGAGAGAGGGACTGTCCAACCTGAGCGTTCATCCAGCTGCGAATGGCTATTCCCTAGATGCAGTCAAAGTAAGCAAGTTCCTTAACGTTTATAGACTTTGACATTGAGAGTACCTGAACTTTTCCTTTCCAACCCTCTGATCCCAAGATAAAATGACTGTTCAATGGTTGACGTTTGCAAATAGAAGTCCATTCAACTGGATCTATTGTCAGTCTCAAGTTACTGGGCCATCTACCACGGGACATCCCCTAGACGTGTCACAAGGAGAACAAAAGGTAACGGTAAGTCCAAAAATAACCAGCAGCTCCTTCGGGGGTTAGTGCTACATGTCACCTTTTCTTTCTGTCTCTGGATGTCAGCAGTGTGATTCAGGTGAGCAGGCCACATCATGTTCTGAAACATGTCCCAAGATTATTTGAAACTAAAATATACACTCACCAGGCTCTTATTTAGGTACACCTTACTAGTACCGGGTTGGACCCCCTTTTGCGTTCAGAACTGCCTTATTTCTTCCTGGCATAGATTCAACAATGTATTGGAAACATTCCTCTGAGATTTTGATCCATATTGACATGATAACATCACGCAGTTGCTGCAGATTTGTCGGTTGCACATCCATGATGAGAATCTTTTGTTCCTCCACAACCCAAAGATGCTCTATTGGATGGAGATCTGGTGAGTGTGGAGGCCATTGGAGTACAGTGATCTCATTGTCATGTTTAAGTAACCAGTGGTGAGATGATTTGAGCATTGTGACGTGGTGCATTATCCTGCTGGATGTAGCCATCTGAAGACGGGTACACTGTAGTCATAAAGGGATGAACATGGTCGGCAACAATACTCAGGTAGGCCGTGGCATTTAAGTGATGAAATCGAGATTCATCAGATCAGGCAAGGCTGTGCAAATTGTAGCCTCAGTTTCCTGTTCTTAGGTGGCAGGAGTGACACCCGGTGTGGTATCCCATTTGCTTCAAGGTTCCATGTATTGTGCATTCAGAGATGGTATTCTGCCTACCTTGGTTGTTGTGTTCTAGAATACAGTAAGGTAAAACAAACTTCTGCTTTTACAAACTGTGTGCTCTGCTGAAAAGTATCCTGGAGGGCTAGGTAGAAGCTTCTGCCCAGGGGACATTGTAGGAAGTTCTCACTGTTCATCAGCTAAGTTATCTCTGACCACTGGGATTACCACTGTTCAACACCTAAACAGAAAAAACAAGGTTACAGTGGGCTAAAGAAAAGCAATCATGGACTATGGATGAAAGTGATATTCAGTGATGAATTACGAATCTGCATTGGGCAGGGTGATGAGGCTGGAACTTTTGTCTGGTGCCGCTCCAATGAAATGTATGAAAACCACTGGCTGAGGAAAACATGAAAATTTCCACAATCATTGATGATATGAGGTTGCATTACAGGTAATGGTATGGGGGAGGCGACAGTCATTAAATGCACACGTTTATATTGAGATTTTGGACACTTTTCTTATTTCATCAGTTGAAAGGATGTTTGGTGGTGATGACATCAATTTTCAGAATGTAATCTGATGCTGATGTTTTAGAACTGGAAAGTTCATGGTGATTTTATAATTTTTTACTCAAAATTTCCATATCTATTTTCTCTGCTTGATCTGCAAAAATAGGCATGCCTGGGCACACCCTAATGACAATGTGCGGTGCCGATTCCCCCTACTGCCCAGCTGAGGCTGCAGAGAAAGACACGTGTTTGAGCTTTGGGGTGCACACCCTGATGCAATATGCTGCGCACACCTATGGCAAAAACAGTTGCAACTGACTACAGTTTTCTTTATTTTTTTTATTTTTTTTAACTGTTTCCTAAAACCAGAAGGTTGGAATGTTAAATGAAAATGGTTTTAAGGCGTGTCAGTGATTTTTTTTTTCTACATAGTTAAACAATTTAATGAACATTTTGCAAGAGTTCCATACTTTTTGCCGGGGGTTGTACATAGAAAGAGAAGAATGTCCAAACCAACATTTAACTACAGACATTGAATGCTGTCATAGAGTCATTATCAACTAAGATTTGTTATTTTCCTTTCTTGGATATCCTGTTTCCTCACCCTCTCTGCAGAGATTACTGAGCAGAAAAAAAACTTGAAAATACTAAAGTGTCTGCCACCCTAGTTTCATTATTTCCCACAGTAAATCAAGTGTTCTGCCCTGAGAAGTGAAATACGGGCATGTTACACCATGCAGGGTGATCATCTTCAACCACCCAAATGGGAGGAGTGCTGCAAATATATATTAAAACTTATTAATAGAGTTGGCATTTCACTTTAGGCTGGATTCACACCTATGCATTTTTAGTGCTTATTGCATTTTGCAGATTTACACTACAGTCCATTTAACATGGTTTCCTATGGAACACGTTCTGTAGTGCAAATCTGCGAAATGCAAAAAGCACTAAAAATGCATAGGTGTGAATCCATCCTAAACCCAAAACCTTTTTCGTTTTGCAGAAGAGGGAGATTTTTAATTTCCTGACACAACAGAAAGCTTACCTTCTAAATTTGTTGTCCAAAACAACAAAGAAAGACACCGCAGATCTAAAAGTATGCAAGCAAACCACACACCCCTGCCATGCCCTCAGTTACGTGAATCATAAAGAATTGATACATAAAAATTTTTGGTCAAAAGCCTTTTTTCAATACTTTTCCATTATACTGCAAATGCAACCATTTGGGTTCTGTATGCCAAAGAGGGACAGTTGGGAGCTATGAGAAAGAAGAAAACTCTTCAAAATGAGAGAAAATCCTTTCTAAGACAGTTGTCACCAAAACAGGTGTTCTCATTGGATGACTTCTCATAAATTTTTCTTCTGTATAGGAATGAAAAAATGTGGTATTCAGGACTAATAGGAGGGAGGGATCTCCCCCAATAGGAACAGAAACAGTCATAAAAACTAGACAGAGCTTCTATTAGTCCCCTTTCACACTGGAGTGTTTTTCAGGCACTTTTGGACTAAAAATAGCGCCTATAAAGCGCCTGAAGAGTGGTTCCCCTGCAATCCCAGTGTGAAAGCCAGAGTGCATTCACACTGGGGCAATGCGCTGGCAGAACGCTAATGCCGTGTACACATGACCGGACTTTATGAGGGACTAGGTCCGACGGTCTTTCCGATGGACTTTCGGTGGAGTTACAATGGACTTTCCGAATTAACAGACTTGGCCACACACAATCACACCAAAGTCTGATGGATTCGAACGTGATGACGTACGACCGAACTAGAATAAGGAAGTTCATAGCCAGTAGCCAATAGCTGCCCTAGCGTCGGTTTTTGTCCGTCGGACTAGCATACACACGAACGGATTTCTTGGTCCGGCGGAGTTCCGGGGGGAAAATTTAAAACATGTTCTATTTCTAAAGTCTGACGGATTTTTGGCAAGCAAAGGTCCGATGGAGCCCACACAAGATAGAATTGTCCAACGGACTCGTTCCGTCAGACCTTTGCTATCAAAAAGTCCGGTCGTGTGTACGCGGCATTAGGCTACTTTCACACTGGGGAGGGCAGGCATCGACAGTAAATCGCCACTATTTTTAGCGGCACTTTACCATCGTTTTAGCAGCGCTAGCAGGGTGCTTTTAACCCCCGCTAATGGCCGAAAAAGGGTTAAAACCGCCTGCAAAGCAATTTCAATGGGCAGGGGCACTTTAGGAGCAGTGTATGAAGGTAAACTGCTGCTATAACTAGCGGCATTTTACCGTTAACGCCCGCTCGCCCCAGTTTGAAAGCAGCCTTAGTACAAACGGCAACTGCCTTAACTCATAACTGGCCTTAACAGCAAGGAGCACATGGAAGGGTGACACATGTCAAACAAAAACAAAGAAAAATTCCCAGCTCAACTTACCAACCAGCCTGCAACAAACCAAATTGTCCTGTCCAACAGTTCACATTAAAAACAGAGGTTTAGTTTGCACACATTCGCAAATACAGGCGTAAGCTGCAGAGGCCGCGACAAGGCACCCCAGTAGTATCTGCAGTCCTAACTCTAAATTTTGAGAGCCTCCATATTGAAAGCACATACAGTATATAGTATTGGATGGATCGAGGGTAGGTTTGCCTGGAGGGAGCCCACCGCTCCTTAAAGGCACAGGGGTGCACTGGACACCCAGCAAATAGCACATTTATGGAAAATTGGTCTTCACCTTGGGAAGCAGCAGCTCCACACCATTAAGCTGCCGTCTACCCAGTCTTCCAGGAGAGCACCACTCTCTCTGCTGTGGAAAATTGACCTTCGTCTTGAGAAGCAGCAGCTCCACACCATCAAGCTACTGTCCACCCAGTCTTTCAGGAGGAGACCGGCAGTGTCTCTGCTGTGGAAAATTGGCCTTAACCTTGGGAAGCAGCAGCACCACACCATCAAACTGCAGTCCACCCAGTCTTCCGGGAGGAGAGCGCCACTGTCGCTACTGTGGAAATTTGTCCTTAACATTGGGAAGCAGCAGTTTCATACCATCAAGTTGTGGTCCACACAGTCTTCCAGGAGGAGAGCACCTTTCTACCTTCTATGGTATCTTGGCCTTCACCTTGGAAAGCAGCAACTCCACACTATCAAGCTGCCGTCCACCCAGCCTTCCAAGAGCAGAGTGCCACTTTCTCTGCTGTGAAAAATTGCCCTTCATCTTGGGAGGCAGCAGCTTCATACCCTCAAGCTCCCATCCACCCAGTCTTCCAAGAGAAGAGTGCCATTCTCCCTGCTGTGGAAAATTGGCCTTCACCTTGGGAAGCAGCAGCTCTACCCCATGAAGCTGCAGTCCACCCTATCTTTCAGGAGGAGAGCGCCACTCTCTCTGCTGTGGAAAGTGGTTCTCCACATTAGGAAGCAGCATACCATCAAGCTGCGGTCCACCCAGTCTTTCAGGAGGAGAGCGCCATTCTACTGTCTATGGTACCTTGGCCTTCACCTTGGGGAGCAGCAGTTCAATACCATCAAGCTGCCGTCTACCCAGTCTTTGAGGAGGAAAGCACCACTCTCTCTCTGTTGTGGAAAATTGGGCTTCACCTTGGGAAGCAGCATCTCCACACTATCAAGCCACTGTCTCATCTAGTCTTCCAGGAAAAGAGCACCACTCTTCCTGCCGTACCCTGGCTATGTTTTGACTGCGTTTACTATTTGTACCATTTTTACCATTATATTAACATTACATTAAAAGGTGTGATTGTTACTGCATTTTCTGTCTCCATCTCATTCATGACTCCTTACAGTAACATATAGCATAACATAATGGGTGCAGCATTTAGATAAGCTTTAATAGATACATAGAGCCATAAAAACAGGAATAGAGGGGAAATCTTGCAATTGGCTACATTAATTCTGGTGACAACCAGGGGTTTCCTGTCCCTTCCTGTTTTGGCTATGGGGCAGGGAGTAAAGAGAAAACTCCCCAATGGGAGTAAAAACTAGGGTTGCACTGATAAAAATTTTTTACATAAATACATTCAGTCAAGTACTCCCTGATACCAAGCACTAATACTTTGCTGTGCGATTTGTGCAAATTGCCACAAATTGCACTGCAAAGAGTTGCATTCGATTTTTGCAGGAATGCTAATCCTGTCCGAATCGCATGCAATTTTCCCCACTGCTAATGTGTGTGTTGTGTATAGAAAGGAAAAAGTGCCATCTAGCAGACAGTTTAAAAAATGTTAGAACTCACTGTACATACGACACATGCAGAATAATCAACATACGTGTCCTGGTCCGCCGATGATACTAAATCAGAGCCGCTGCAGGTGCTCACAGGGCTGGAGGAGAAGTTCTGGAATCCCATGGGTACTGGACAGAAGTGATGTCAGCTTTGGGGTGGACCGCCTCTACATCTCCTACAGCCCTGTGGCACCTCCAGTGGCTGTGATTTGCTATCATCAGCGGACCAGGACACCTATGTCGATTATTTTGCATGTGGCAAGATATGCACTGTGAGTTTTAAGATTTTTTATACTGCCCACTAGATGTCACTTTAACCCCTTTTGCTGCAAGGCCCTGATGGGGGTGGAGGGGGGGTGTTATCACACACAATCCCATGGATGCAGCCAGCGGTGTGTGAGACTGACAGGCAGACTCCTGCCTGTCACATGAAAGCATTTGGGTGGCAGTGCTGTCACCCGATTGCTAACAGATGCCATCGCTCCCTACCATGCTCTCTGGGTTCTGCTTGCCCATCTGTGGGACCGGGAGTGAGATGGCGGGTGGAAAGGAAGGAGAACAGCGAACACACATCCGATCTCCTCCCCTTCTTGTTGTGACCCAGAAAGCGGAGTCTCTGACATCACTTCCGGGTCAAGCTGTCGGTGTCCCTGGCTAACTTAGCCAGGAAAAGATGTTTTGCAATGCGATCTGCATTGCAAAACATGTAGTGAAGCACAGGGGAGAAAAGACCCTGCATGTCTCATTAAAGAGACCCTGTCACCTAAAAATCATCACATAGGGGACTTTTTGTAACCTATGTAATGAAAAAAAAGGAAAGTCACACCCAAGCACATAAGATTTCCCCCCCCCCAACCCACATTTACGGACATACGAAAGTAAACGCATGCGTCTGGAGCACCTACACATGAAAATGTTGTCTGCAATACACAAGTTGCATATAGCCTCGCACTCCAGAGGGAGAGCAATAATTCTAGCACAAGATCTCCTCCGTAACACCAAACTGATACCTATAGGGGGCTTTTAAAGCGTCACCAATAGAAAATATAGGGTACTAAAGTGTGTCCCCATTTCATGGGCGCGCATTTAATTTAAGATTGGACATGTTAGGTATCTATTTACTCAGCACACCCTTATGTTCTATATTTTACCAAAAATGTGGGTAGTTCATTGCGCTTGTTTGCCCTAAAATTCACTTTAGTGAAATTTTACATTGCCTAAACCTTTGAGGTAATAAAATGTAACATAAAAAAATGGAACTACCACTATTTTATTCTCTAGGGTGTCTAGATAGTCCATAGATGCTGGATCCATATACAGAAAACAATCTTATTTCCACATACGGCATGTGTTAAACCTGTATATGTGCAAAACATAGAACCCCGGCTAACTCCATCACCCTCTATGAAGATCCTAGGACTAAGCCGACATATGATTGGAGAGTTCACATATAGAGTACGAAGACAAGAAAGGTTACTTTCCTTATGGAGGTTCATATATTTTTTACTTTCTGCTATAAAACACGTCCAATAAATGTTTTTTTTTTTTAATCTAATTTCTTCATACATTTTGGACAAATGTATATTTATATATGTATATTTTCTACTTTCTGCTAAAAAACAAATCCAATAAAATCTAAAATTTCTTCCTAAATTTATGTCAAGATGTTTTCTGCAACATGTCTTTGGTAAAAAATAAAAATAAAATCTCAATAAGGTTGTATTGCTTTGTGTGTAAGTTATGCAGTGCCTTGCGAAAGTATTCGGCCCCCTTGAACTTTTCAACCTTTTGCCACATTTCAGGCTTCAAACATAAAGATATAAAATTTTAATTTTTTGTGAAGAATCACCAACAAGTGGGACACAATTGTGAAGTGGAACGAAATCTATTGGATATTTTAAACTTTTTTAGCAAATAAAAAACTGAAAAGTGGTGCGTGCAAAATTATTCGACCCCTTTACTTTCAGTGCAGCTAACTCACTCCAGAAGTTCAGCGAGGATCTCTGAATGATCCAATGTTGTCCTAAATGACTGATGGTGATAAATAGAATCCACCTGTGTGTAATCAAGTCTCTGTATAAATGCACCTGCTCTGTGATAGTCTCAGGGTTCTGTTGAAAGCGCAGAGAGCATCATGAAGACCAAGGAACACACCAGGCAGGTCCGTAATACTGTTGTGGAGAAGTTCAAAGCCATATTTGGATACAAAAAGATTTCCCAAGCTTTAAACATCCCAAGGAGCACTGTGCAAGCGATCATTTTGAAATGGAAGGAGTATCAGACTACTGCAAATCTACCAAGACCTGGCCGTCCCTCTAAACTTTCAGCTCAGACAAGGAGAAGACTGATCAGAGATGCAGCCAAGAGGCCCATGATCACTCTGGATGAACTGCAGAGAACTACAGCTGAGGTGGGAGAGTCTGTCCATAGGACAACAATCAGTCGTACACTGCACAAATCTGGCCTTTATGGGAAAGTGGCAAGAAGAAAGCCATTTCTCAAAGACATCCATAAAAAGTCTTGTCTAAAGTTTGCCACAAGCCACCTGGGAGACACACCAAACATGTGGAAGAAGGTGCTCTGGTCAGATGAAACCAAAATCCAACTTTTTGCCCACAATGCAAAACGATATGTTTGGCGTAAAAGCAACACAGCTCATCACCCTCAGCACACCATCCCCACTGTCAAACATGGTGGTGGCAGCATCATGGTTTGGGCCTGCTTTTCTTCAGCAGGGACAGGGAAGATGGTTAAAATTGAGGGGGAGATGGATGCAGCCAAATACAGGACCATTCTGGATGAAAACCTGTTGGAGTCTGCAAAAGACCTGAAACTGGGACGGAGATTTATCTTCCAACAAGACAATGATCCCAAACATACAGCAAAATCTACAAAGGAATGGTTCACAAATAAACGTATCCAGGTGTTAGAATGGCCAAGTCAAAGTCCAGACCTGAATCCAATGGAGAATCTGTGGAAAGAGCTGAAAACTGCTGTTCACAAACGCTCTCCATCCAACCTCACTGAGCTGTTTTTCAAGGAAGAATGGGCAAGAACTTCAGTCTCTCGATGTGCAAAACTGCTAGAGACATACCCCAAGCGACTTGCAGCTGTAATCGCAGCAAAAGGTGGCTCTACAAAGTATTAACGCAAGGGGGCCGAATAATTTTGCACGCCCCACTTTTCATTTTTTTATTAGTTAAAAAAGTTTCAAAAATCCAATAGATTTCGTTCCACTTCACAATTGTGTCCCACTTGTTGGTGATTCTTCACAAAAAATAAAAATTTTATATCTTTATGTTTGAAGCCTGAAATGTGGCAAAAGGTTGAAAAGTTCAAGAGGGCCGAATACTTTCACAAGCCACTGTAGTGTCTATAGACTATGGAATATGTATTTGAAAATTGACCAATCCTGAAGCACTGACGGCCTATCTATTTCTTGAGGCCCTAAATTGCCAGGACAGTACAAATATCCCCCAAATTACCAGTAGAGGGTCTGAGGCATTTAGTAAGAGGCATGATAATTTTTGAATACATACTGTCACCAAAGCAGTACAGGATCAACATATGACCGGTGTGGTGGTGATCAGGTAGAGTGTCTGGTGATAGTATGTAAAAAATAAATAAATTTTTTTTACTTAGTTTTTTAAACTTTTTTTTCTTTTACAATTTTTTTTTTCTACATGTGATCACGAGAGCAGTACAGGATCATCATATAACTGATGTGACGGTGATCAGGTATAATGTCTGGTGACAGTATGAAAAAATTGAATATATTAATACTTTTTTATTTCTTTTTATAAAAATGTTTTCCTTTTTTTTTTCTTTTTTTTTTATTACTATTTTTTTTCTACATACGGTCACCAGAGCAGTACAGACCCAGATAGCAAGCAACTGTGCTGCAAGTTTTAAAATTATTTGCTAAGCTATTGCTAGACTAAGCCAAGCTTCACAGGTTTGTTGCACAATTGAAGCAAGTTCACATTGCATGACTCCATATTAACTTTCTTTGCAAAGATTTTGCAAGTCTGCTGGTTCAGTTATGTTGTGCAATAGTCACCCCCCCCCCATACAATATACAATCTGATTGTACAATCTCCTTTAGATTTACCAAATTTATATAATAAGAGGAAACACCTATCTAGCCCTCATATGTACTTCTATAAAGATGGCCATACACTATGCAATATGATTGTGTATTTAGTGAGAAGGGTGATCACTGATTGATCGCATTTCATTTAAAAAAACATGCACCTGGGAATGGGTGGGTAAATGATGCAGGGTGTGTGCTAATGAGATCAGCTGGTCAACTCCTTCCTGTGCCAAGACCTACAGTCTGTAAGGACATAAGACAGAAGCAATAGATACGTTTGGAATCATGGATGGAGGACAGTAAGGACATGTCTGTAGATTTTATGGAAAGCTTTGATATTTTTGCAAAAAAAGTGTATGTATGCTATATTGGTGCATAGGGGAACTGGAATTTAGAAAAAAAAGGTGAACTTAGCCTTCAAAAAATGGGAACAGATCGGTGAAATCCAGCTTCAGATGCTTTTTTAAAACTTACAAAATATGAACTAGTCCCCAGTGCTTATGTATGAAAAGGGTGCTTACAAGGCAATGTGCCAATAGAAACAATCATACCTGCAATTCAGTTGCAAATCAAAGAAGAATTCTAACTGGCTGCAATGGGCAACATGTTTCTTCTTAAGACAATTTTTATAGATAGGTCCCACGTGCGATAAACTTCATTCAATTACAAATCTTCATTTTTTCAGAGCCAAGTGCCTCATCAGTCATGCTCCCATTTAGTATTTATAGAGGGAACATTTTCCCCACTCTATACGTTACCGTTATTATCTTGTTGGTTTCACTATCATTGTGTTTGGTGGTGGTTTGTGACTCAAGTCTCTGGCAGAGAAATATTATGCCGGAGGGTTGCCTTTTGTAGCTGAAGCTTTATGGCTTCCTTCTAGGTTTTCCCCATTTAATTTTGTACTACTAAAAATACCTGCACCCACAAGTTTTCCCACAGCATCTAAACTGTGCTTTTTGCTAATTCCTTAGGCAAGTATTGTATTTAAAGCCTGGCTAGGGAAGCCCCCCTTCTTCAAAAAAATGCCATCCACTCCCCTCTAGCTAATTGCGGTATTCAATAAATATTAGGCCAGATGGTCCAAGTACTTAACTAAATAAGTAGCAATGAGACACATTTGGTCCTGCCTGGAGATGTAAACACTTTCCCTTGGGTTCATTGGCAGGGTTCTCAGAGGGTCCTGCAGACTCCAGTGGTGGCACAGTGATGTCACAACTAGAGATAGGGTTTAGATTCTTGGCAATGCAGAGATCCCACCAAACCCTGTTTGCGGTTCATAGACTGGGTGAGCCATTTGGGCTGTTCACCTGCATGCATCTTCTGCTGCTGTTATAGCAGGAAATCATTAATTTAATGGTGGCATTACTACCACCAATAAACAATAACTTCCCACTGTGTAAGCCATTTGTGTCATTGGTTACTAAGACGCTTGTAGGCAGGTACAGTCTATTTTCTCCGCAGCGGGCGGCGCTCTCTGCAGCGGGGCTGTTGTTGGAGAGGAAGTCAGAAAGAACAAGGTTTCTCTATAGTTTCCTGGGTCACTGGGGGAGCTATTCTATTGGATGCTGCCACCCCATGTGGCACAGACAGCCATCTTGGGTTAGACAGAGCCTATTTAAGACCCTGGCTCGATTGACTTCCGGTTCCGGCGCCGCATGGAGTGACTGCTCCTCCACTCAGCTCCCGCAGCGCGACCCTGAAATCGGCTTATAAATTCGGCCGAGCGGCTGGGAAACCACCGATCCACCTCTGCCATAGCCTTCTGTAGCCATGGACAAGTTTCTGGAGAAATCCGGCGCGCGAACGAACGCGGCGCTGCCCGCGACCGCGGCGCGGCCGCAAATTGAGGCCCCGGCTTCGGCCTACTCGGCTACCTTCTCCTCACAGCGCCCGTCAGACATGGAGGTGAGCAGTGACCCATCCTCCCCTCGCTCTGCACAACCCCTACTGACCTCTCAAGCTCCTCCATCCCAGGGCACTCTCCCCACAACCCCTGCTGGTGATTCCACTACGGAACGCATTGCCCAGGCCGTGGCTGCTCTATTATCCCCCATGATCTCTGCATCGGTGGAAAAGGCCGTAAATGCAGGCATGCAACAGCTAAAGGCCCAAATAGGCGAACACCACACCAGACTAAACGACCTGGAACACCGCGTGTCAGACATGGAGGAGGAATTATACCAGGCCCAAGCCACTGAACGCTCCCAGGACAGGACAAACCAATACATCTTGCAGAAGCTCGATGACTTGGAAAATAGGGCCAGACGGAGTAACTTGCGATTCGTTGGCATCCCTGAGTCGCTTCAGACCTCCGAATTATCTGACTTTTGCGCGGTTTGCATCCCAGAAGCCCTGGGCCTCCCGGGCCCCTGCACGGTAGAGAGGGCCCACCGTATGGGTCCCGCCACACCTGAACGCAAATCCCCCAGACCCATAATTGCAAAGTACCTCAATTACTCTGACAAGGCCCTGATCCTGCAGAAGTTCAGACAAACCCGCTCTCTTCAACTGGATGGAATCAAGGTCCTAATCTTCGCCGATTATTCCATCGAGGTCTCCAAGAAGAGGAAAGCATTCCAGCAGGTGTGCTCGGAACTTTTCAAAATGCAACTCAAGTTCTCCCTGGCCTTCCCGGCTGTCCTGCGCCTCAAAGCTCCGAACGGCGACCAGCTGACCTTTCAAGATCCCTCCGAAGCGGAGGCATTTCTACGCTCTCTTCACTCGGAATCGCACCCCCACACCCCATCCAAGTCATCATCGCTCAACCGCTCCCTGGACCAAAGGAGCCCACGGAAAGACTCGCCCAAACGGTTCAGGCCCTCTGCCCCGGACCGCCATCCCCGTGATACCCCTCGGTGAGGACATGGCAGTCTCCCTGATTCCTCCTCTGCTCACCTCTCCGGTGACCCTTTTGCCGGGTCCGTCAGACTTGTAAGTTGCCTTGTTCGTTTTAATTCATCCGATCAGGCACGGTTGATGCTCTGCCTGATGTCTACCCGGTTTCTCTTTTTCTTAGGCCTTGTACCAAGTTATGCTCCTATGTAGCAGTCACACCACCGTTGTTTTCTTGGCCACCTTTACATCGACTGACTCTCTGTCCTCGCTTAGACGTGGCCCTGCCACTATTGCGGCCATTCTATACGTTGTACTTTATGGTTACACTAGTACCTTTGTATGTTTACTTGCTTTTTATATGCTCTTCTTGTTACGTATATTTTTACGGTCCACATTTTCTTTTATATATATGCTCCCCCTTTAGACTACCCTGCTTTTCTGGGTCTCTATCCTAAAATGTTTAAACTACATGTGTATACGAAGCTCCCTCCTTACATGACTTATGACGTTATTGTGCTCCCTCTGGACTCACTGTGCATGACTAGCGCCGCACCATGGCACGTATTCTTTTTTTTGGCTCTCCCTTAGCACTTTTAACCTTGCTCATACTCCCACCCGAGTGCTTTTGCTCCATGCCTTGGGTCGTGCACTGGGGGCTGGCCTACACAGTGACTCCATGCAGGAAAAAAGCGAAGTTCGCTCCAATGTTTTTGTTTATGTATGTGTTTAAGTTTATTCCCCATCCCCCCTGCTCCCCCTCCCTATCTTCTATCGGAGACTACGTCCCCCCTCTGTCCGCCACACTCTACGGGTTCCACTGTCACACCGGTTTCTCTCTATTCAATCTACAATCCGATCTACTCGGTCCACCAGCTAGCGTTAAATATACAACATCGGCCCATTTCCCCTTCTCGCCCCCCCTGACATGAACATAATATCCTGGAATGTGAAAGGCCTCAGATCGCCCAATAAGAGAATGAAAGTCCTACGGCACCTAAAAAGATTGAAAACAGATATTGCCCTCCTGCAGGAAACCCACTTATCCGCTCCAGACTTTCATCGCATGCAGAAACTCTGGGTTGGAAAGGTCCTAGGCTCAGATGCCGTTAACCGTAAGGCGGGTGTTCTCCTGCTGATACATAAAAACCTCCCCTGCGAAGTACTGTCCACACACTCAGATTCTCAGGGCAGGCTCCTCTCAGTGCATATTCGCCTGGGAACCAAAGACCTAGTGATCACTAACGTGTACGCTCCCAATAACCCTGGTAAATCCTTTTATAGTGGTCTGACCTCCTGGCTCCTTCGTTTCACCCAAACCCCCCATTTGGTCGGCGGTGACTTCCACGACATCCTACACCACGTAGACGACAGATCCCCTCCCCCACAACATAGGTTAAAAAGCGCTCCCTCTGCCACCTCCGTTTTTGCCTCCACCATGGAGTCCCTACATCTCCGTGATCTGTGGCGCCTGTCTCACCCGGCAGACAGGGAATACACCTTTTACTCCCACCCCCATAATATGTTCTCGAGAATCGACTATTTTTTCGGATCCGACGATCTCATCCCCAATCTGTCTGAAGCAGAAATACTTGACATTGCTATTTCGGATCATGCCCCGATCGTAATTCGACTTGACAACTTAGATCTCCCACCACACCCTAGACTATGGGGCTTCCCCTCTTATCTCCACAATAATCCTGACTTCCAACACTTTATGGCGGTATCCTGGCGTGAATACTCGGAAGCGAATGCCCCACACTCTGACTCCCCCAACCTCTTCTGGGATGCTGGTAAAGCGTTTCTCAGGGGCCGAATCATCTCCTATGCGTCTTCTTTCAAAAGAAACGCCCTGTCCCATTATAAACGCGCCAGCGCGAGACTACATCTAGCCCAAAGATCCCTCTCCACTAATGATTCCCCCAACAATAGAGCCGAATGGCAGGCAGCCAAGCAAGGTTTTGACACCTGGGCGGACACACTCGAACGCACTAAAAGATCTCAACTCGACGCAACGCTCCACAAATTTGGCAATAAGGCGGGTAAACTCCTAGCGAGGCTGTGCAAAGGCGCATTCCACCCGACGCACATCACCTCTCTTAAAGATACGAAGGGTGTCCTTCACTCCACCCCACAAGCAATTAACAAGGTGATGCTAAACTACTACACGGCCCTCTACGCTCCAGACCCTATAGATAATGCCTCTGCCCGCTCTTTCCTAGATAGTGTGCCCCTATCTAAAGTCACCTCTGAACAATTAGAAACCCTTAATGCCCCCATCTCACTCGCCGAAATCTCCTCCACGATCCGCACACTAACCCCGTCCAAAGCTCCAGGTCCCGACGGTTTCACCAGTGAATTCTATAAAACCCTCTCCTCCATCACAGAGCCCACACTCCACAAGGTATATAATGGCATCTGGTCCGGTGGTCCATATCTCCCCTCTGGGAACCAGGCTGTTATCAAACTCCTCTACAAAAAGGGGAAGGACCCCCTCGAACCAGGCTCGTATAGGCCAATTTCCCTCCTCAACCTGGATGTCAAGATACTGTCCAAAATAATAGCCACTAGACTAGCTGCCATCATTCCCTCCCTAATTCACCCTGCCCAATCTGGCTTTGTGAAAGGCAGAACCGCCACCCTGAACATCCGTAAGGTTATGCTCGCCCTGGAACATGCAAAAAACAACCCCGATGGGGACTTTGCCATTATAACATTAGATGCGGAGAAGGCCTTCGACAATGTCAGTTTTGATTGGCTCTCTATGACTCTATCCGAAATGGGCTTCAAGGGTCACTTCTGCCACCTAATCAAAGCCATGTATTCTTCCCCTGCAGCAAAATTAGTTGCGGCTGGTGTTCTCTCAGATGAATTTCACCTGCACAAGGGCACTCGTCAGGGGTGCCCACTCTCCCCTCTCCTCTTTAATATCGCCCTAGAACCCCTGTCCAGATACTTATCACACAAAGCCCCCCTTCACGGTATCCGCATAGGCCAACATGACCTGCGCACCTCCCTTTTTGCTGATGATGTGCTCATTTTTTCGTCGGACCCTGCCTCCGACATGCATACCATTAAAGAGGTCTTTGACGTCTTCAGATCCTGTTCAGGGCTTCGAATAAATTACAGCAAAAGCGAAATCCTCCCGATAGGCTCCCATCGTAAACCCCCCTGGACGCAACACTCTATCTTCACAACCGCTAGCTCCCACATCACCTACCTTGGTATTAAAATTGGAAAATTGCCTTCCTCCCTTTACCACCTTAACTACCCCCCCCTGATCACAAAAATTTCTCAGGAAATGGTGAACTGGATGGATCTGCCTCTCTCGCTTCTGGGAAGATGCCACCTTCTAAAAATGGTTAGTTTCGCCAGGCTACTGTACCCGCTCCAGACCATCCCTCTGCTCCTTCTCCACAAGGACATCAAGACTCTGGAATCAGTTTTTTCTTCCTTTTTGTGGCAGGGCAAACGCCCACGTATAGCCCTAAAAAAGTTGCATCTTCCCAGACACGAGGGGGGTATTAGCTTACCTAACTTAAGATTGTATAATTTGTCATGTTTGTTACGCACTGGTTTGGATTGGATATCCCAATCCTCCAGATACTCCAACTACTCTATGGAAGCCGCCATGGTCTCTCCACTTTCGTTGGCAGCTCTCCTCCACTGCCGGTGGAAATCGGTACCACCACTGCTCCAACACAATCTCCTACTCCGGGACACTGCCATAGCCTGGAGAGAAACCAGGAAGTGCCTCAAGCTTCCCCCTTTTGTTTCCAGACACCTCCCGATACAGGGGAACCCTACTTTCTCCCCTGGCCTTCTCACCAAGCCATTCCACCTCTGGAAAGAGAAGGGCATCACCAGCTTTGCTACACTTTGTGACCTGGACTCTGGCCGCCCTCTGCCTGTTGCTCTCCTAGCAGAAAGGTTTTCCCTCCCTCCAGCTCATGCCTTTCATTATAGGCAATGTATCAGCTACTTAAAAGACATCTGCAGAGAGGAACGTAAACGCTTCACCTTAACTTTCTTGGACCGTCTGCTCAGGGATGATACCTACAAAATATCAGACATCTACAAACCCTTGCTCCAGCGATACTCCTCCCCACTGACATCTTCATCTGTCGCCAACTGGAAGAAAGACTTTCCTGACCCGGATTTAGTAGACAAAATTCTGCAAGGTCTCAACAAAGTCTACCGCCTAACTCCCAATGAACTTTGGAGAGAATCGCAACTGAAAATTGCCCATAGGGCATATCTTCCCTTCCTTCCATCTGCCACTGATCAGGACACCACCAAGTGCCCCCACTGTCTTCTCAACAGGCCCTCACTGGCTCACCGCTTCTGGTCCTGCTCCTATATTTCATCTTTCTGGGACCGGATACTCGCCTACATCTTCAAAGTAACCTTATTGAAATTGCCAAAGGACCCCCTCCTCCTCATCTTTGGTTATTGGGACCCCCTCCTACTTCCGTGGTCTCCCACCAGTGGCCTCGTGCCCCCCAACTGCACGCCTTGCAAACCTTCCCACAAAGACTGGGCTCTACTCTGATTGCTACTAGCCAGGAAATCTATTCTAAAATGCTGGACTTCTTCTCTTCCCCCCTCCGTCACTCAGACGCAGAAAGACCTCCTCTCACTCCTCTACAAGGACCGATGAAACGCAAATTTTCGGGACGAAAAAGCGAAGTCTCGCTTCTATGCGCTGTGGCTTCCCTTCATATCGACCACTCTCTCCCCGGTGGACATTACCAATTTGGACCAATACCCCTTTTTCTACTATGGCGCTCCTTCATCCGTTCTGGGGGTCAGTCCCCCCCCCCTAATGTCTAATCTGCTCTCAACAACCCACTACCCCCAGGAACTACCCTACGGAACCCCCCGCCCCTGGGACTAGACACGAGATCTCATGGCTCCTTGCTCTATCCCCCTCCTCCACCCCCCCCCCCCCCGTTTGCCTTGTCCTGTATGTGTCCCTCCCTCCCCTCCCCCCCCCCCCTTTCTTTTCTTTACTTAATCTTGGGAAATGTCATTTTCTTGGTTAACTTTATATTGCTATCGCAACAAACTCTTGCCTCAGGATCCATCCAGTTACTGTCAGTTTGCTGCTCTGTTTTTTTACTTGAGTCATTACTTGCTATCTGGTTCTTTTGATACAATATGTGATGTACGATTAATATGTTGCAGCCTTACTCTGTTCTCATTTCTCTTCGCGCACCTCATCTGCGATGTTGGTCCTACTGTACTGCACTTACCTTTGTTGCATATGTAATATTATGTCTGTTTCATTTCTCAATAAATACTCTTTAAAAAAAAAAAAAAAGACCCTGGCTCCAGGGGCTTGGAGCACATTTTGTGAGTGGACAGGGTAGGGACAGGTAACTCAGTACAGTAGGGACAGTACAAGCATAAGGAAAATATTCCTGACAAGGAGGGAAAGAGTAAGGACTCTTCTGCCCCTCTCAACAGACACTGTAATTCCTGCTGGAATCTGCTCTTGTCACGCTACTGGATCTGTGAGTGTACCTGGCTGGATGGCCTTTCTACTGGGTTTGGTTTTGAACTGTTACCGCATTACTTCAGTACAAGTTTTCCTTGCAATCTGCCAGTGTGAGTTAGTGTCTCCACACCATGCTGCACCCCACCTACATGCTAGCAGAGGCAAAGTGTCATTGGTTGCTAGGAGGCCAGCAGCCGCTGGTGCACAAGCAACCAATATCACACTACTTGCATTGTAAATTTGTTGGTGGATATCCTTGACCAAATACGATCATGACCATATTTGATCAATGACACCAGCCAGCTCCTGGCCTCCATTCAGCCAGGAGCTGTCATTCACGGCAAGAAGTCTGTCATGAGAACATCAGTGTGCACAGTCAATAGCCAAAAGTTTTGAGAATTACAAAAATTTTAAATTTCACAAAGTTTGCTGCCTCAATTTTTATGATATCAATTTGCATACACTACAGAATGTTATGAAGAGTTATCAGATGAATTTCAATTAATTGCAAAGTCCCTCTTTACCATAAAAATGAACTTAATCCCATAAAAAACATTTCCACTGCATTTGTGAAGAAGGCTTCAGAACGCCCAAGAAAGTCCAGCAAGTGCCAGGACCATCTCCTACATTTGATCCAGCTGCAAGATCGGGGCACCGCCAGTGCAGAGCTTGCTCAGGAATGGCAGCAGGCAGGTGTGAGTTCATCGGCACTCACAGTGAGAAGACATTTGGAGGATGGCCTGGTGTCAAGAAGGGCAGCAAAGAAGCCACTTCTCTCAAAACATCAGGGACAGAATGATATTCTTCAAATGGTACAGGGATTGGACTGCTGAAGACTGGGGTAAAGTCATTTTCTCTGATGAATCCCCCTTCAGATTGGGGCACCTGTAAAAAACCTTGTTCGGAGAAGAAAAGGTGAGCGCTACCATCAGTCCTGTGTCATGCCAACAGTAAAGCATCCTGAGACCATTCCTGTGTGGGGTTGCTTCTTAGACAAGGGAGAGGGGTCACCCACAAATTTGAACACAGCCATGAATAAAGAATGGTACAAAAACATCCTCCGAGAGCAACTTCTCCCAACCATCCAAGAACAGTTTGGTGATGAACAATGCCTATTCCAGCATGATGGAGCACCTTGACATGAGGCAAAAGTGATAAATAAGTGGCTTGGGGAACAAAACTTTGAAATTGTGGGTCCGTGGCCAGGAAATTCCCCAGACCTTATTCCCATTGAGAACTTGTGGTCAATCCTCAAGAGGCGGGTGAATATAAAAAAAAATTCTACAATTTCTGAAAAACTCCAAGCATTGATTATGCAACAATTGGCTGCCATCAGTCAAGATGTGGCCCAGAAGTTGACTGATAGCATGCCAAGGTGAACTGCAGAGGTCCTGAAAATAAAGGGTCAATACTGCAATTGACTCTTTGTATACCAATGTTTGCTATATACATGTTATTTGTGAGAAACATCTTATAAATGGAAAATTTTGTGTAAAAAAAAAAAAAGCGTTTTTATTTTGTTTATCACATTTTCCAAAAACTTCTGGAAAAAAATGAACCGTTCAAAAGACTAATTTTGCCACATAAATTATACGTTGGGGTGCTTGCTTTCCAAAATGGGGTGATTTTGTGGGCAATTCCATTGTCCTGGTGCTCCAGGGCCTTCAAAAGTGTAATAGGTGGTTGAGTAATGAGATGTGTCATTTTTGGTCGTAGAACGTCTGAAGGTACTACTTCAATGTTGGTGCTCTGTATGTGGCCAGGCTGTGTAAAAGTCTCACACATGTGGTATCGCCATACTCGGGAAGAGTAGCAGAATGTATTTTGGGGTGTAATTTGTTGTATGCATATGCTGTGTGTAAGAAATAACCTGACAATTTCGTAAAAAAAAAAAAAAATAAATAAAAAACACCATCTTCTTATTACAAAGAATTGTGGGGAAAAAAACACAACTTAAAAAACTCACCATGATATTTAATTAATACCCTGGAATGTCTACTTTCTAAAAAGGGGTAATTTGTACTTTCCTGACTTGTTAGTGTCTAAAGAAATGAATTACACCTGATGTACTGAAGGCCTGATCAGATGTGATCAATTTTCAGAGTTTGGCACCATAGTTTGTAGACTCTATAAAATAAAGCTCTATTTGTGTGAAAAAAAGGACGCAAGTTTCATATGGGTACAGTGTTGCATGACTGAGTAATTGTCATTCAAACTGTGAGAGCGCTGAAAGCTGAAAATTGGTCTGGCCAGAAAGGGGGTGTAAGTGCACTGTATTGAGGTGGATAAGGGTAAAAGTTTGTCGCTATTCTGCGAGCGGGCACAATTTTTAAGCGTGACATGTTGGATATCAATTTACTCTACATAACATTATCTTTCACAATAAAAAAAATCGGGCTAACTTTACTGTTGTTTTATTTTTTAATTCAAAAAAGTTAATTTTTTCCAAAAAAAAGTGCGCTTGTAAGACTGCTGAGCAAGTGCGTTGTGACAGAAAGTATTGCAACGACCGCCATTTTATTCTCAAGGGTGTTAAAAAAATTAAAAATCCCCATTCACTCATTGTTGTTTGGATCCAAGTTACATGATGCACATGTGTGCATTGTTTTACGTTTTTTTGTTTGTTTTGTTTTTATTAAGCAATTAGGTAGGTTTTAAAAATTGTAAGCAATTTATAAAAAAAAAAAAAAAAGTTTAACCACTTCAGCCCTGGAAGATTTGGCTGCTGAATGACCAGGCCTTTTTTTGCGATTCAGCACTGCTTCGGTTTAACTGACAATTGCCTGATCGTGTGATGCTGTACCCAAACAAAATTGACATCCTCTTTTTCCCACAAAGAGAGCTTTCTTTTGGTGGTATTTCATCATCTCTGTGGTTTTTATTTTTTGCAATATAAACAAAAAAAAGACAATTTTGAAAAAAAACACAATATTTTGTACTTTTTACTGTAATAAAATATCTCAATTTTTTTTAAAAAAAGCAAATTTTTTCTCAGTTTAGGCCAATATGTATTCTTCTACATATTTTTGGTAATAAAAATCTAAATAAGAGTATATTGATTGGTTTGCGCAAAAGTTATTTTTTTTTCTTTTCAAATATTTTTTATTAATGAAAGGATAAGTCAATACAATAAACATTTCACAGCATTCAGCAAAATAGAATATTCAACACAATGTAACACTGAAGGTCTATAACATAGCAATCGTCACATCTTAATAGCAAGAGCTTACTAAATGGGAAATTCTCATCCTTTCAAAATTTTCCAATACATATAAACTGTATATAATATGAACCAAATAAGGCACTTTTAATACAGAAACAAAGAAATTCAAACACGTAATTACTTAGTTTTATACTATTTTCCTGGCGGCCATCCAAGGAGACCATTGTGAATAAAATCTGTAAGTTTTCCCTTCCAAGGAAGCAAGGATCTGCTCATATTTAAAGGTTTCATCAATTTTTTTAGTGAGTGCACTAATGGTAGGGGAAGTAGGCGATTTCCAGCTACCAGCAATTAGGAGCCTAGCTGTCGATAAGATTTGAACTGTTATCATTCTCAGAGATGGGGGAAATTGATCAATATTTATATTCAAAATCGCTAGTTCTGGCGAAGCCTGTTTAATAAACCCAGTGATTTTAGAGATCAATGAGAATACCCCCCTCCAGAAACTTCTGAGATGGGGGCACTCCCACAACATATGTAACAGCGTCGTGATCCTCCCACATCCTCGCCAACAGTCATGTGATGTATCTTTCATGAACTTTGCTGTAATATAGGGGGTGTAATACCATCTAAGTAAGATTTTCTGTGATGTCTCCCAGTGAGAGATGGACCGGACAAAGCGACAATTGCTTTGCATCGCTACTTTCCACTGGTCCGCCGAGAAAGACACAGCCAGATCCCTCTCCCACTTCTGGAAGGGGGATATCCTACTAAAACCATCCTTCTCCTGTAACATGTTATAGAACAAGGAGATCCCCCCTTTGAATGACGTTTCGTCGGTCCAAAAGGACCATGCCCTATGCGGAATCTTAATAGAGGATCTCCTATAGCGGTTCAGAAAAGATGTAACCCGTAGATAAGTGAATGAGGCTGATGGTGGCAGTGAAAATTTGCGTGCTAAAGTTTCAAAAGGGATTAACCGGTCCTTCTCCCATAAATCCGAAACCCTTACGATTCCTTTTTGCTCCCAGGTGGCTAGGTCTAAATCTCTCAAAACAAAGTATAAAGAGGAAATGGGAGCGTGTATTTCAGTCAAATTTTGATGTTTAACAGTATCTTGGACAAAATTATTCCATATGCTCAGTATCAACGTAATTATGGGATGATCTGACTTAAGAGGAAGTCCAGCAAAGGAGGAGGCCAACAGCGCCGCGTATAAGGTGTTAGGACCAATCCAGGATTGTTCTATCGCCACCCACTGCTTCTCTATCTTGTGTTGAAACCAAAATTTCAGTTGGTCTAAAATACATGCCTTGTAGTAGTCCTGTAAATTAGGAAGACCCATACCTCCCACCTCCCTTCTCTTATAGAGAATAGATTTGGCACACCGCGGCCTCCTCCCCTGCCAAACAAACGAAGAAAGTTGAGTCTGCGCTGATGCAAAAAATGACAATGGGATCTTTATAGGGAGAGCTCTGAACAAATATAATAGTTTAGGGAGAATTAACATTTTGTACACTGCTAGTCTGCCCATCCAAGTAAGATAAAATTTCCCAAGTCTGTCTAGTTCTTGTTGTAGGGAGAACAGGAGTGGTATGAAATTCGCTCTAAACATCCCTTTACTGGGAGATAAAATTTTTATCCCCAGATATTGAATTGGTTGGTCTGTCCACGGGTATGGGAATTTTTTAGCTAGCTTTTGTCTAATGTTGTTATTGACGTTTATCGCAAGCAGATTAGATTTAGATGCATTCACCTTATAATATGAAATTTCGTTGAATTTTTCCAGGATGCCGTGTACTGCTGGCAGTGAAATTAGTGGATTGGACAGGGACAAAATAACGTCATCTGCAAATAATGTGATAGAATGTGATTCCTTTAGAATAGGGATACCCGAAACGCGTGTATGTGTACGAATCGTTTCCGCTAGGGGTTCCATTAAAAGTGCAAAAATCAGGGGTGACAACGGGCACCCCTGACGGGTCCCATTAGTAATGTTAAAGCTGTCGGAAAACATGCCTTCCGTGAAGACCATAGTTGACGGGAAAGTATATAATGCCATGATTGCCGATTTAATGTTTCCTACTATACCAAATTTATCCAATACCCGCTCCAGGTACCCCCAATGGACCCTATCGAAGGCCTTCTCTGCATCTAAAGTCAGAAACAGAGAAGGATCCCCCGAGGCCTCCGCTGCATGGATTAAATTTATTATTTTCCTAGTTGCATCTGGTGCTTGGCGGCCCTGAACAAATCCTACCTGGTCGTTTTTAATTAATGACGGTAAAATTTTTGCTAATCTATTGGCTACTATTTTAGCGTAAATCTTTACGTCAACATTTAACAATGAAATGGGCCTAAAATTTTGAGGGGCATCCGGTGATTTGCCTGGTTTGGGTAAGGTTATAACCGTTGCGGCTAACATTTCTGGGGGAAATGATGTAGTTGACAAAGCTTTTTCAAAGGTGTTTAATAAATATTGACCAAAAACAGGATAGAAGGTACGATAATATTCAGAGGAGAACCCATCTGGACCCGGAGATTTATTTAATGGTAGGGCTAAAATTGTTTTTTGGAGTTCGTTTATCGTAATAGGATCACTCAGCGTCGACAGTTGTTCCTGGGCAATAGATGGAAGTGAAATGTTATTCAGAAAACTGTCAATCTTTTCCGGAGTTGGTTGTGGGACAGACTCATCATTCTTTAGATTGTATAGAGCACTGTAATAGTCCCTAAAAACATTGGCTATGTCTTTCGGGTTAACTACTCTAGCTCCACTGGACGGGTGATGAATAAAAGGGATTTTCTGTTTAATGACTTTTTCCTTCGTTTGTTTTGCCAAAAGTTTACCCGCCCTGTTCCCTTGTTGATACCAGCGGGCCTTCCATTTTTTCATTGTATATTCATGATTGGAGATCAAAAGTAATCTAAGATCATGTCTAAGGCTTTCTAATTGTGATTTCCAAGTGTTATCCGGGGTCTGCTTATTAAGAGATTCTAATTTTTCAATTTGGGCGAGAAGGCCATCTATTTTCTGGGTTTTCTGTTTTTTAGCTATACTACCCATTTTAATGAGGACCCCTCTCATAAAGGCCTTGTGTGAGTTCCATAAAGTAAAAGGGTCGGAAACCGACCCCACATTGCGATCAAAAAATTCCCGAATCTCGGAAGTAAGTTCTTGTAAAAGATTTGGATGAGAAAATAAAGACGTGTCATTTCTCCACCTATTTGCCCTAGTTTCGGCCTGTTTCCCTTCTACAGACATGGATATAGGAGCATGATCTGACCAAGAGATATTATGAATGCAAGACATGCCAACCTTCTGTAAAAGAAATTTGTCCACTAAGAACAGATCAATTCTAGAGTAAGAATTATGTGCACTGGAAAAATAGGAGTAGTCACGTTCTGTAGAATGTTGGCACCTCCACACATCAAACAACCCCGCTTTGGACATGAAGTGCGCAAGTGTAACCCTCGCTCTGGATTTGTTGAGACGAAACGAGACATCCAAAGTCTGGTTAGGGATAGTATTGAAATCACCGCAGATCAAAAGGAAACCCCTGCGCACTGCATCCACTTTCTTCTTTACTTTATTTAGGAAGGACAATTGCTTACTGTTCGGGACATAAACATTCACTATTGTATATACTGTACCGTCAATCTCTCCAATTAAAATAATGTACCTGCCTGCTTTAACCACTTCGACCTGTAGGCATTTAAATTGTAGAGTATCTCTAATCAATATTGCCACCCCCCTATGTTTCTTCTGGGCATTCGAGAAAAATGAAGTCGGAAAACGCCTGTTACTCAATTGCGGGTGTTTAGTGTCCACAAAATGGGTTTCCTGCAGACATAAAACGTCACTGTTGATTTTAATCGCTTCTTTCCAAAGCATGCTCCTCTTGTGAGGGCTATTTAAGCCTCGTACGTTAAATGATGTTATCTTGAAACCCATGTTGTGGCGCTCACAAAATGATCCCCTTAGACAAAATCACTTAAACAGTATGGATTAGTTTACCGCCAGCAAATCCCAGTGTATATTCAGGTAAAGCCAAGAAGGAGCAAAAAACCACCAAGAAAAAAATCGGTATAATGCTGAGTCCAAAAACTTGTATGAAAAAAATTAAAAACAGAGGATCGCTGATTAATCTGCGACCAGAACAAATAGTCCCACAGAAACCGCCCACCTCCCGATGGGAGAGACTGTAGTCCGTAAGAAACCCAAATTAACGTGCAGGAAACTTTAGTACCGTATATGTAGATTGTTCCAAATACACCTTATCAATTTTGTTATGAACAACAAGATTTTAAAAAAAAACGATTCACATTGAATCAGTAGGGAAAATAACCCTTAACTACTAGAGGGCAAAAAAGAGCTTTATCATAGTCCGCCATGAACCGGAGCTCAATGTACGATGTTTGGAAGTAACCCTGAGCTATCAGTCCGAAAGTCGCCTCGGCCAGGCAGGGGATCCTGTTCGGGGTGAAGGAGATCCAGAACGAGAACTGTTATCAAAGTCCAAGATCCGCCATTCGCGGAGAAGTCGAAACCCTTCCTCCACCGATTTAATAGCGATTGTTGCACCGTCCTTTGAGACCAGAAGTTTCGCTGGGTAGGCCCATTTATATGGGATGCGATGGTTTCTTAATGGCTTTGTAATGGTTGCCATACTCCTGCGCCTCTGCATCGTAAAGGCTGAGAAATCTGGAAAAAATGAGAGGCCTAGAGCAGATGGAGGAATATCATCAGGGTTGCGGACACACATAAGAAACTTCTCTTTCGTTTGAAAAAAGTGGATCCTTACAATTAGTGATGGACGAACTTCCGACGGGACGTTTCGCGAACGCGAAACGCGAACGGGCACAAACGTTCGCGAAAACGACCGTTCGCCGCGGGCTCCATTGACTTCAATGGGAGGCGAATTTCGCAAACCTTTAGGTCGAATTTGCGGCCACGGGGTAATTATTAGGGGGTAGCACGTAGTCCCACCACCTGGACAATAGCATAATACATGTATGAGGTGAATTTGGGATCGATAACTACAAGCATTTTTTTTTTATTTGGGAAATTGTTCTGACAATTCAGGACTATGGAGCTAATGAAGGCAATGGAGGAGAGGGAAGGTCAGGGACCAGGGTAGGCAAACAAGAGGGTGCAGGAGATACAGAGCACTGACAGCAGCACCGTAATACAGAGCACTGACATCAGCACCGTGACATACAGCGCTGACAGCAGCTCCGTGACATACAGCGCTGACAGCAGCTCCGTGACATACAGCGCTGACAGCAGCTCCGTGACATACAGCGCTGACAGCAGCTCCGTGACATACAGCGCTGACAGCAGCTCCGTGACATACAGCGCTGACAGCAGCACCGTGACATACAGCGCTGACAGCAGCTCCGTGACATACAGCGCTGACAGCAGCTCCGTGACATACAGCGCTGACAGCAGCTCCGTGACATACAGCACTGACAGCAGCTCCGTGACATACAGCGCTGACAGCAGCTCCGTGACATACAGCGCTGACAGCAGCACCGTGACATACAGCGCTGACAGCAGCTCCGTGACATACAGCGCTGACAGCAGCTCCGTGACATACAGCGCTGACAGCAGCTCCGTGACATACAGCACTGACAGCAGCTCCGTGACATACAGCGCTGACAGCAGCTCCGTGACATACAGCGCTGACAGCAGCACCGTGACATACAGCGCTGACAGCAGCTCCGTGACATACAGCGCTGACAGCAGCTCCGTGACATACAGCGCTGACAGCAGCTCCGTGACATACAGCGCTGACAGCAGCTCCGTGACATACAGCGCTGACAGCAGCTCCGTGACATACAGCGCTGACAGCAGCTCCGTGACATACAGCGCTGACAGCAGCTCCGTGACATACAGCGCTGACAGCAGCTCCGTGACATACAGCGCTGACAGCAGCACCGTAAGCAGCCCCAGGAGGAAGTCAGCACAGCACAGGGATGGTGTGATCCCCTCATAATAAGAACCCCCAGGAGGAAGTCAGCACAGCACAGGGATGGTGGGAGCCCCTCATAATAAGAACCCCCAGGAGGAAGTCAGCACAGCACAGGGATGGTGGGAGCCCCTCATAATAAGAACACCCAGGAGGAAGTCAGCACAGCACAGGGATGGTGGGAACCCCTCATAATAAGCAGCCCCAGTAGAAATATGACACCGCTCAACCTCTTCAAAGAGGAGGGTAGGGGCATATAGTACGGTGTGCTTTTTTGGGTCAGGGAAGTGAGCCAAATGAATTAAGAAGGTCTGTGTGCTTGATTCCAAAAATTGTTTATAGACATATACATGGTCTACTGATCACATGTGTTGAATTCCTCCGAGATCCATGCCTCATTCATTTTTAGAAATGTGAGGTAGTTAACACTGTCGTGAGCTAGGCGAGTACGCTTATCGGTCACAATCCCCCCTGCTGCGCTGAACGTCCTTTCGGACAGGACACTGGATGAGGGGCAAGCCAACAGTTCGATTGCAAATTGGGCAAGCTCTGGCCAGAGGTCAAGCCTGCCCACCCAGTAGTCTAGGGGTTCATCACTCCTCAGAGCGTCCACATCGGCCGTTAACCCAATGTAGTCGGACACCTGACGGTCTAGGCGTTCCCTGATGCTGGATCCGGATGACACCTGTCGATGGGTCGGCTGAAAGAATGACCTCATATCCGAAGTCACCAACACATCTTCAAACCGGCCTCTTCTTGCAGGCGCTGTTGGATTGGTACCCGCAAATCCTTCTCTGGGAGTGGGAATTGCTCCTCTGCCAGCGCACGCAAAAGCAGAATGCAGCATTTCTCGAAGCAAGGCCTGGAAGTGCTGCATTCTGACAGCCCTCTGCGACGGCGGTAACATTTCCGCCATTTTGTGTTTGTACCGGGGATCTAAGTACGTTGCCACCCAGTACTGGTCCTTGACCCTCATGCTTTTTATACGGGGGTCCCTATTAAAACACTGGAGCATGAAGGCCCCCATTTGCACTCAAGCGGAAGGTATGTGGTGGTGGTGGTGTTGTTGGTGGTAGTGTCTTTGGGGGTGCACATAGCAGAGAGTGAAGAAGAGGGTGCAGATCGAGAGGATGAGGAGGGTGCAGAAGAATAAGGCTGAGTGAGCCACTCAACCAAGTCTGGTGCGTCCTTTAAAGTAATTGAACGCACCTTCTGCAACTTCCCACTTTGGCTCAAGGCTGTTGCTCCTGCCCTACCCCTACCACCCCTGCGGAAGGGCCTGCCTCTTCCTCTGCCTGTCATTTTTTAAATCACCCTGTGACAAAACTCTTAGTCCCTATACCGCTGAAGGACTGCTGCAGTATAGGGCAGCGGTCAGCAGTAGTGCACGTCAACCCTATGTATTGTGGACCGATAGCGGTCCTTACAGAACAGCAGACTGTACTGCACTCAGGCCTATGTACCGTAGCACCCTATACCAAGTTACCAGTCCTTATAAAAACTTTTGTGGACCAAGCAGGTTGTGTGTTAGTGATTAGCAGACTGTACGTCAGTCCCTATACCAATGAAGGACTGCTGCAGTATAGGGCAGCGGTCAGCAGTAGTGCACGGCAACCCTATGTATTGTGGACCGATAGCGGTCCTTACAGAACAGCAGACTGTACTGCACTCAGGCCTATGTACCGTAGCACCCTATACCAAGTTACCAGTCCTTATAAGAACTTTTGTGGACCAAGCAGGTTGTGTGTTAGTGATTAGCAGACTGTACGTCAGTCCCTATACCAATGAAGGACTGCTGCAGTATAGGGCAGCGGTCAGCAGTAGTGCACGTCAACCCTATGTATTGTGGACCGATAGCGGTCCTTACAGAACAGCAGACTGTACTGCACTCAGGCCTATGTACCGTAGCACCCTATACCAAGTTACCAGTCCTTATAAGAACTTTTGTGGACCAAGCAGGTTGTGTGTTAGTGATTAGCAGACTGTACGTCAGTCCCTATACCAATGAAGGACTGCTGCAGTATAGGGCAGCGGTCAGCAGTAGTGCACGTCAACCCTATGTATTGTGGACCGATAGCGGTCCTTACAGAACAGCAGACTGTACTGCACTCAGGCCTATGTACCGTAGCACCCTATACCAAGTTACCAGTCCTTATAAAAACTTTTGTGGACCAAGCAGGTTGTGTGTTAGTGATTAGCAGACTGTACGTCAGTCCCTATACCAATGAAGGACTGCTGCAGTATAGGGCAGCGGTCAGCAGTAGTGCACGGCAACCCTATGTATTGTGGACCGATAGCGGTCCTTACAGAACAGCAGACTGTAACGCACTCAGGCCTATGTACCGTAGCACCCTATACCAAGTTACCAGTCCTTATAAGAACTTTTGTGGACCAAGCAGGTTGTGTGTTAGTGATTAGCAGACTGTACGTCAGTCCCTATACCAATGAAGGACTGCTGCAGTATAGGGCAGCGGTCAGCAGTAGTGCACGGCAACCCTATGTATTGTGGACCGATAGCGGTCCTTACAGAACAGCAGACTGTAACGCACTCAGGCCTATGTACCGTAGCACCCTATACCAAGTTACCAGTCCTTATAAGAACTTTTGTGGACCAAGCAGGTTGTGTGTTAGTGATTAGCAGACTGTACGTCAGTCCCTATACCAATGAAGGACTGCTGCAGTATAGGGCAGCGGTCAGCAGTAGTGCACGGCAACCCTATGTATTGTGGACCGATAGCGGTCCTTACAGAACAGCAGACTGTACTGCACTCAGGCCTATGTACCGTAGCACCCTATACCAAGTTACCAGTCCTTATAAGAACTTTTGTGGACCAAGCAGGTTGTGTGTTAGTGTTTAGCAGACTGTGCGTCAGTCCCTATACCGCTGAAGGACTGCTGCAGTATAGGGCAGCGGTCAGCAGTAGTGCACGGCAACCCTATGTATTGTGGACCGATAGCGGTCCTTACAGAACAGCAGACTGTAACGCACTCAGGCCTATGTACCGTAGCACCCTATACCAAGTTACCAGTCCTTATAAGAACTTTTGTGGACCAAGCAGGTTGTGTGTTAGTGATTAGCAGACTGTACGTCAGTCCCTATACCAATGAAGGACTGCTGCAGTATAGGGCAGCGGTCAGCAGTAGTGCACGGCAACCCTATGTATTGTGGACCGATAGCGGTCCTTACAGAACAGCAGACTGTAACGCACTCAGGCCTATGTACCGTAGCACCCTATACCAAGTTACCAGTCCTTATAAGAACTTTTGTGGACCAAGCAGGTTGTGTGTTAGTGATTAGCAGACTGTACGTCAGTCCCTATACCAATGAAGGACTGCTGCAGTATAGGGCAGCGGTCAGCAGTAGTGCACGGCAACCCTATGTATTGTGGACCGATAGCGGTCCTTACAGAACAGCAGACTGTAACGCACTCAGGCCTATGTACCGTAGCACCCTATACCAAGTTACCAGTCCTTATAAGAACTTTTGTGGACCAAGCAGGTTGTGTGTTAGTGATTAGCAGACTGTACGTCAGTCCCTATACCAATGAAGGACTGCTGCAGTATAGGGCAGCGGTCAGCAGTAGTGCACGGCAACCCTATGTATTGTGGACCGATAGCGGTCCTTACAGAACAGCAGACTGTAACGCACTCAGGCCTATGTACCGTAGCACCCTATACCAAGTTACCAGTCCTTATAAGAACTTTTGTGGACCAAGCAGGTTGTGTGTTAGTGATTAGCAGACTGTACGTCAGTCCCTATACCAATGAAGGACTGCTGCAGTATAGGGCAGCGGTCAGCAGTAGTGCACGGCAACCCTATGTATTGTGGACCGATAGCGGTCCTTACAGAACAGCAGACTGTACTGCACTCAGGCCTATGTACCGTAGCACCCTATACCAAGTTACCAGTCCTTATAAGAACTTTTGTGGACCAAGCAGGTTGTGTATTAGTGTTTAGCAGACTGTGCGTCAGTCCCTATACCGCTGAAGGACTGCTGCAGTATAGGGCAGCGGTCAGCAGTAGTGCACGGCAACCCTATCTATTGTGGACCGATAGCGGTCCTTACAGAACAGCAGACTGTACCGCACCCAAGCCTATGTACCGTAGCACCCTAGACAGACCAAGTTACCAGTCCTTATAAGAACTTTTGTGGAACAAGTGAGTTGTGAATGATTAGCAGACTGCAGCAGAAGGGCAGCAGTCAAGTATAATATTCTTTCTATATTTGGAAGAAAGAATATTATACGTGTACAAGCCTATTACCGTACCACTGATACCAGTCCTGAAAAGAACCTTTGTGGAACTAATAGTAACAGCAAGTCTTTAAAATTATCCTCACTGCCTGACACACTGCTTCCTGCCTGTCCCTATACAAATTGGCAAAAAAGAGTAGGCTGGAACGATTAGCTGGAACAGCTCTTTTGTGGACCTGATAGTAACAGCTAATGATGATGATGATGATGATGATGAAGAAAGACTAATCTGGCTGAGCTGTCCCTAAAATAGCAGCATACAGCGCTCTGTCCCTTTATCTAAACTGACAAAAGAAACTCAGGCTGCTGACCTAACACCTATACCAGTCCTGAAAAGAACTTTTGTGTACCAAATAGCTAGCGTTTTCTCTGTCCCTACTCCACACAGGATCCTTTCCCTACAGTGACAGAAGAAAGAATGTAAAATGGCCACCGGATCGGGTGTATTTATAGGTTAGGGGGAATGTCCAAGTGTCCATGAGCTGTCATGTCTCAATTGGTTGTCCTGTAACACATGATAAACGTGTCACGAAAGGTTAAAGTTCTTGTATACATTAAACACGTAAGTCCGCCGGGGCGAACGACGGAAAAAGGCGTTCGAACCCGCGGACGGCGAAAGTCGGAAATTCGCCGCGAAACGACCGCCGGGCGAACCGTTCGGCCATCACTACTTACAATCGTGTCTCTCGGTAGATGGTCCGGTATATGTTTGGGCTTAGGGAGCATATGGATCCTGTCTATAGAAAGATCCGCCACTGACGCTTCTGGTAATGCTTCCTGTAGGATTTTTTGGAAGTAGATAAGGAGATACAGATTCTTGACCGTTTCTGGGATACCCCTAATTTTTATATTGTTTCTCCTCGAGCGGTCCTCGAGGTCGGCCATTTTTTCCTTCAGCGATAACATGTCATCTTCCCTCTCATTGTGGGCATCAATCACTTTGTTAATAGTCCCCGCAAATTCTCCCATCTTCCTTTCCACATGTGACACCCTTGTATCTACTGCCTTCACTTCTTCTTTAAATTGTTTAGTAAGCGATAAAATGTCTGCGTGCAGTGTACTCCGGAGAGATACCAACATATCTTTAAGTGTGGTGTCAATGACTGGCAGATTATTCATGGGGAATTCAAGGATGGAGTCTTGTAGTTCCCTCGTGTCATCAAGGGAAGCATTGCACATGCCTTCCTCCTCCTCTCTCTGAACATGGGGCTGCTTGGCTTTAATGGGGCTAGATGTGGAGGAAGCTGTAGGGGAATGCTAAGTACCTCTCCTCGAAGCGTCCTTCTGGCGTATAGGCAGGTCCGGCATCTGTGGATCCACCTCAGCGTGTTTACTTCTCTCCCCGCTCTCCGACCGTCCGGCGCCATCTTGGGCCTGCATGCCATGGGGCTGACGGTAAAAATCCGTCATGCGGCTGAGACGTTTAGCCTCCTTTCGTCGTTTCTACATGATCCGTACCTCTGCCCGACCACAGGGGGATGAAAATCGCCGTTAAAATCCGCTCAGGGATGTCGTAGATAGCTCCGGTATTTTGGCGGTGGACGGAGCTCTTTCACACTGCGGCCATACTCCTCGGCTGCCGGCCACGCCCCCCAAGTTATTTTTTTTTACTAGTAATTTACTGTAATTTTTATTGTGACTGCAAAATTATGGCGGACACATCAGACAATTTTAACACATTTTTGGGACCATTGGCATTTATACAGCGATCAGTGCTACAAAAATGCATTGATTACTGTAAAAATGTCACTGGCAGTGAAGGGGTTATCTGTGTTCCCTGCTAGTGATCTAGTGCTAGTGTTCTAACTGAAGGGGGGATGGGACTTGCTAGGGGAAGAGATAGCTCAGTGTTAATTTTTTGTATGAATACACGATCAGTCTCTTCTCCCCTCAGAGAACCGGGATCTCTGTGTTTACACACAGAGATCCAGGTTCTCACCGTATCACCAGCAATCGCGGGATCCCGGCGGTCTTCGCGACTGCCGGGCACTTGCATCGGTTCCGGGGGCACGCGCCCCTAGTGGCCACGCAAAGAAGCGACGTAACGTGACGGCGATTCACGCAGCCATGCCACATTGCCGCAGTGCAACTGCAGCGGCTGCCCGGCAAGCAATTAAGCATAAAAAAAAACAATGGAGAAAAAACAAAACGAGGAAAGTGTGCTGAAAAGTATTCAAGTTTATGTTTTGCTTTAGATGATGCTGTTTATAGATCTCTAGCACCAAGCTCTGTCCCCTTCATTTATGTGTGAACTGCCATTGATCGCCAGTGGTTAGTAGAATGATAGGGGTAAGACTAAGGAGCAGGGCTTAATCCTACCCTGAATATAAGTCAAGACTCTATGTACAACCTGGGTATAAGATTCAAGGGGGCTTTATAAGCACATAGGGATTCATTTTTACTAGAACAGGTACTTTTGCCTGCACTTCAGCACTGTGGTTAGCGTGGGCACTTTTCAGATCAGGTCAGATTCATTTTCAGGATTCAGTGACAAAGTATAAGTCAGGGGAATTCATTAGGGCAGTAAAGTCACTTTTTTGACAGTATGGCCTCTTTAACCACTTGCTTACTGGGCACTTAAATCCCCCTCCTGTCGAGACCAATTTTCAGCTTTCAGTGCTAATGCACTTTGAATGACAATCGCACAGTCATACAACACTGTACCCATTTTTTCCCTCAAATAGAGCTTTCTTTTGGTGGTATTTGATCACCTCTGCAGTTTTCATTTTTTGTTAAAAAGAAAATTAAAAAGACAGAATAAAAAAAAATTAAAAATAAAATAAAAATGTAAATTTTGTTATACAATTTTGTAAACAGGTAATTTTTCTCCTTCATTGATGTGCGCTGATGAGGCTGCACTGATGGACACCAATGGGCTGCACTGATGGGCACCGATAAAGCGGCACTGGTGAGCACTGATAGGCAGCACTGAAGGGCATTGATAGATGGCACTAGTGGGCACTGAGAAGTGGCACGAATAGGTGGCACTGATAGGTGGCAGTAATGGGCACTGATGGGTGGCAGTGATGGTGACACTGGTAGGTTATACTGATAGGCAGCACTGCTAGGTGGCACTGATTGGCACCACTGGTGGGCATTGATAGGTGGTACTTGTGGGCATTGATAGGTGGCACTGGTGGGCAGTGTGGGCACTGGCAGGGGGTACTGATTGGCACAGATTAGGCAGATGGGCCTCCTTCCTCTTCGGGACCGATGTCCCTTGCACATAAGCCGGTGATCAGCTTTTTTTTTCTCTTCACGTTGTCAGCATGAGGGGAAAAAAATATGAGCTTTTGTTTACACACTTGATCAGCTATTATTGGCTGACAGCTGATCACGCGGTAAGGGGCCGGGACCGGCCCCTTACTCGGATCTGTGATCAACCGAGTCTCAGTGACCACATCGGATTGTGATCACAGGGGAGCGTGCACAGGGGATGCCGTCATATGAAGGCCTCCCGGAAATTCAGATTCGCGCTGTAGCCGTCATTAAGCTATAGCACAGATGCCAAGTGGTTAATATGGCCTGTTCCTAATTCACAAACACCTTGTGCCAGTTTAGGTACAGGCACCAACACATGCACCATAATCAGGTAATTCTTACCACCATTTTTAGAATCTGTCACTATGGCTGAATTTCTGACTCATGTTGGCACATTGCTACTGCATAGATACAGACAATGTAAGTACTCTTGAGAGTGGTTTTGGGGAGTTTATCCTAGGCAAGATTACCTTTAATTACCTTATTTTAATCTTCTTCCGTGACAGGGTCAGACCTTACAGATATTCATGTTACTATTATACAACAGAATTCAGTTTTCCATGTGCATGCTCCTGAAGAGTGGACAAATCCACAAAATGCATAGAGCTATTACCGGTATATGCCATGTTTTTATGCCAACTATATTTTTTACCTACCGTATATACTCGAGTATAGGCCGACCCGAATATAAGCCGAGGCCCCCAATTTACCCCCAAAAAAACTGGCAAACTTATTGACTCGTGTATAAGCCGAGGGTGAGACATGCCTGTCCATCCCTGTGTGTGTGTCCGTCCATCCCTGTGTGTCCGTCCATCCCTGTGTGTCCGTCCATCCCTGTGTGTCCGTCCATCCATCCCTGTGTGTGTGTGTGTCCATCCATCCATCCATCCATCCCTGTGTGTGTGTGTCTCCATCCATCCATCCATCCATCCCTGTGTGTGTGTGTCTCCATCCATCCATCCCTGTGTGTGTGTGTCTCCATCCATCCATCCATCCCTGTGTGTGTGTGTATCCATCCATCCATCCATCCCTGTGTGTGTGTCCATCCATCCATCCATCCCTGTGTGTGTATCCATCCATCCATCCATCCCTGTGTGTGTGTGTATCCATCCATCCGTGTGTGTGTGTGTGTGTGTGTGTGTGTGTGTGTGTGTGTGTGTGTGTGTGTGTGTGTGTCCAGCCTACCTGTGTCCCGAGCCTTTGTCCCGAGCCTCCGTCCCGTGCCTTGCCTCCTTGCCTCCGTCCCGTGCCTTGCCGCCGTGCCTTGCCGCCGTGCCTTGCCTCCGTCCCGTCCCGTCCCGTCCCGTCCCGTGCCGTGCCTTGCCTTGCCTCCGTCCCGTGCCCTCTTCGTCGGCGCCTCGGCGGCCATTGTAAAATTCAAAAGCTGCGCCGCCGCCTTCGCCTGTGATAGGCGGAACACTGAATTTCCCAGCAGCCTGTGTTCCGCCTATCACGGACATCGTATCATCCTCGTCCGTAGTACGAGGATGATACGATGTCCGTGATAGGCGGAACACAGGCTGCTGGGAAATTCAGTGTTCCGCCTATCACAGGCGAAGGCGGAGCCGGAGGCGCGGCTTTTGAATTATAGAATGGCCGCTGTCTGTCTGCTCGACACGCTGATCGAGCGGGCAGACAGCGATGACTCGAGTATAAGCCGAGGGGGGCACTTTCAGCCTCAAAAAAGAGGCTGAAAATCTCGGCTTATACTCGAGTATATACGGTACTTAATGATCACATGTAATATGTGATGTGTATTATTAGTGGTCAATTGTCATTGCTGTATGTTTATTCACTGAATGAAATATATTGGTTTTCTTGGTGTACTCCTGATTACAGGATCTGTCCACACAGGATCAAGCAGCCTTTTTACACAATGCAGAGGCTTAACACCATTCTACAGTGAGTATAATAAGCATGCTTTACTGCATATACAGACAGATTTTACTGTTGTGGCCTTAGTAACATTTTAAGACCAACTCAAAGTTGGCATACATGGAGGGAGGGGTGCTGTGTGTTTATTACTTTATTAAAACTATATGTTGGTGCTTTTTTTACAGCATTAGTTGCTAGGAATAAGGCCGCTCGCATCTTAGCAACTAATGGGGCAAGTCACTCTGAACTGACAGTAGGCGGAGCCTGTAGGCAGACTGAACAATACCAAGCGCCTGATCAGCATATGCAGTGGTGCATCCTCCCTAGCAGACAGAACTTCAGGCATTTGCATGGTTCCTTTGCCAAGCTCACCCATTGTCCACATGCACGAATGCAGGCCAGAGGCCACACTTTCTCTTTCATCCTCCTGGCTACAATCTATTAACCCTCTAACGCTCGGAGCACCTACCCAGCACAGGTTTGTATCTTATTCATGGTCCAGGTCAAGGCTCTGAGAATACAACCAAATGTTACAGGTAGACTTGCGTCACCGAAAGCACAATATTTGAGGGGGTTTCATCTTCAGGAGGATGATTCAGGTCCATTAACCACCACTAGCTCCTAAGCCAATCAGATTTGAATATACACTTTACAGTTTAACTCTCCACCTTCTCTAATGCAGTGCATTTCTCCACTGAGACAGTAATGAGGCCAGGAATTGCTTTATATACACTCTATATATATATATATATATAAAAAAAAATTACAGTAATCCACAATTTGGCATTTCTTCAGCGCAACATCAAATAGAACAGTCCATAACAATTGGCAATAATGAGGCAATATTATCTTCTTCACATCAAAAGACACTGAGTGGTAGTTTAACATTTGTCACACTTCACATATTGCCATGGCACTACTCACAGTTCAGGGCACACTGCTTATAGACCCAGTATGCCAGAGGCCTCTATTGGTCCTTCCCTGGCTTCACCCAAGGCACAGGGGGTGCCATCCTGCAGTGAGGAAATACTCTTCTCTCCTCACACTGCCATCAATCCCAGAAAGACCATGGGGTATCTCCTTCCAAAAAAAAGCTGGTGGGTCCAACCCAGAGGAAATTAACAAAGATTGAGTGTTCCAAAAACAAATTAAAGGGAAACTCAAAATACTCCTGCCTGCAAGCCTATTTCCCCATCAGGTGCTCTTTGCCTGTGATTGACAGCAGATGGCAGTGGGTGGTAACATAGCCATGCTATTCTGTCCTGTCAATTACAGGCAAGGCGGACCCAAGGGGGATCTAGTCTCAGAGTTCCCCATCAGGCTCTACCTACCCAGCAGTTGCAGCAGCTGAAGATTTGATTTGTACAGTGGGCATAGCCCAATGGGGAACTCTGAGACTACAGTAGTTGACCATCAGGTCTGCCTTGACTTTGATTGACAGGACTGAATAGCAGCTATGGATCCTTCTACTTCCATCAATCATAAGCAAAGCGCACCTGATAGGGAACTAGTTCTCCATCAAGCTCCTCCCACCTCTCGTTTAAAACTCCTCGGCCTTGTACCCGGTAATATTATGACACAGAGGGAGGAAGTTCAGTATGGACTCCCATTTAAGCAGTACAAAATGGGAGGCTTTTTGGTTCCATAGGTCCACCTCACCATAACTTGGTCTCATGCATGGGGTAGACCGAAAAGATGAGGAAAACCCTCATGAGCCAAGTTATCGACATGCCACTCTTATCTCTTACCGAAACTAGGACCCCATATATACAATTAGATTTTCTGCAGATTTTTGTCTTCAGATTTACCAAAACCATGTAGTGCAAGGGCCTGCCTGATTGCATATAAAATTGAGACTCTTAAAGTTTGACCTCATATTATAGGTTTTGGTAAATCTGAACACAAAAATCTGCAGAAAATCTAATAGTGTGTATGTGGTCTAAGTATTTATGTATATAGCCAGCTTTAGAAATACATCAACTTACTAAAATCATATTCACACTCTGGATTATAGAATCATTTGCTAGATAATACTGTATTGCAGTTACTGCTGTAGAGGTGTGGACTGCAGAACATATGACAGTCACATCCTGGAATGTCAATTAGATGGGACAATTAGAACACTGACAGTAAAACACAGTGTTCATTGGACGCAAGTTCCTTCCCTCATTCAACGCATGAAAACACAAGACTGTACAGAGGGCAACAAAAGCCTGTGAACCTGGAAATACTCTTCTTATCTTATCCAACAAAAAAGCATTTTATATTGCAAAGCCTTCATTAACTAGACAATGCATGCCAAACATTACACGGCCTATTCATACAGTAGCTGATGTTAATTAATACCTTTGTAAGACGTTTAGCTTCATGTGTTCTCCTAGCACAGTTTGTTCTAATTACCTTTATGGTTATTATATTATAATAACAGCTTAATATATTTATATTTCAAAGCAAAAAATATTACACTGAATGTTTGAACACCTTTTGGTTGGGTGCGTTGACGTGCCATTCTGGATACATGTCACCAAATTACACTAAGCAATGTAACATGCGTAAATGTGAACTGTAGTAACATGCACATTGTTTTGTATGTTATGGCAGAGCAATATTGTCGATGGGCTTTTAGTGTTTAAAGGTGACTTTATTCTGCCCTTATAGTGACAGAAAAATACAAAGCTTAAAGTGGTTGTAAACCCTTACAACACACTTTGACCTACAGGTAAGCCTAGATTAAGGCTTACCTGTAGGTCCAAGAAATATCTCCTAAGCCTACATAGTTTAGAAGATATTTGCCGAAAGACAGGCACCGTTGTCTGCGGCGCATGCGCCGTAGGTAGCGGTGCGCAGGCGCACTGAGCGCGCCGCCGTCAACGGCGATATGCCGCGCGTGACGCTCCTGTGCGCATGCGCGGGAGTGACATCATCGCGGCTTCGCCAAATGACAGCGGCGGAGCAGCGAGACCCACCGAGAAGATGGATGCGCCGGACTACAGGGGACAGCGGTGACTTCGCTGGCTCCTGTGTCAGGTAAGTGACACATAATGGACTACTATGCGATGCATAGTAGTGCATTATGCTTTACCTTTGCAGGGAATGAAAGAGGAAGTAAACTCATCAGGGTTTACTTCCTCTTTAAGTGAGGATTGAACCATGTAGGGCTAGGGCTATCCTTATAGCACAAAGAAATGGTAGGACTTTAACATGGGTATACTGTTGCCTTCAAGCAGAATTAAACCCGATTATGGTTTTCCGCAAAGCAAGCTGCCATCCTGCCCTCTGATCTTCAACTGTCATGATGCTGAACATGTAATCAGTGACTCCAGCCAGTTGATGGTTTGACAGTCTGGTTAAGAGCACAACCAATGTGACACTTATATTCCTGGGCACATGTTGTCTTGTAAATATCAGTATCTGCTCTCCATAATGAATGGGCCCCTTTGTGGTAGAAGTGGTGTCCATCATATGTTGAAAACCATTACTACGTTGTTGTAGATATAAATATTCCAGCTTGCAGCTGGGCTGACCCTATCTTCAGAAAGAGCATTCTATTTTTTGTATAGACCGTACATATGTACAGAAATATGTCACCGTGTGTGCTGCTTCAAGACCTCATCCAGGTTACAGTTCACCTGCCTAAGGAAGTGAGTCTGCTTTCACTGCATGAGACTTCATTGTTTCTTGGAATATGACCAGGATATCTACTGACCCCTTCACACACTGTTTTGGTGAGCACATCTGCTTCATTCTCAGGAGCTCCACTTGACCTTTGTTGAAAGAAGACCAGCTTTATTGCATTGAGATATAAATAATAATGAGAATCGTGCTATAAACTCCAACTACTCCCCTGTTCCAACCTAACAGCCGACAGCCCAAAAAAATATCAATCAAGTGATATATTAAAGCGGAAGTAAACCCTCCTTATTGTTTTCAGCCAAGGAAGCTACCATCTTGGCCTCAGTTTAATCTTCAACTGCCATGATGCTGCACATGTGATCAGTTATGACACCAGCCATTGGATGGTTTGACAGTTACATTGAGAGCACAACCAATGGGACAGTTAACGTTTATGGCATGCCAGGAATGTAACTGTTTTTTTAAACTATTAAATTGATGGGTTTACTTCCGCTTTAAATCCCATTCACATACTGTACAAGGGTAGTGTATTACTTGAATATAACATAATGTAATAACTCAAATAATAATATCCTAAGGAGGTCAAATGACAAAACACATTGACCGGAAGAGACGTCATCAAGCTGTGCACTTGGAAGTGTTGAGATTACACACAGATTTTAAAGGGACAATGTTTTAATATGTATGCAAGTAGTATTTTTATACAATCGATGGAAGTGCTTCTGTTTTACCTGGTCTGAGCTGAGCCAGATTGTTGGCAGAGTATTGAAATGCTGTGCTGGAAGCTTGTTGTTTGCAGAGAATACCTTTATTTTCATGGAGGATTGCAAAGCATGTCTTTACAGCATGAGAAACCGGAACTGAACACAAACAAGTACACTGAACATAATAAGGAAAGTACATCCTGTCATTACGTCATATCATAGAATACATATACCATACACTATAGTACTACAGCACCACCTACTGCATAGATAGGCACAATGCATACAGTATATAGTCAGTTTATAAGCAACTTTGCTGTTGTACTTCCAACAAGAGTATCGCCACAAGAGAGGAGAATTGGTCTTCAGAGTTCTTGTTCCAATGTTAGAGAAGTGAAACTGTATTGGAGTTTGTGATATCTTTCTGGGTTTCTGCACTGAGCGATTTTTTACCTACTTTAATGCAAAAGGGGTCAAGTTATTCTGGTGAATCTCCCTTTGATTCACAATATATGAAGTTAATTTAAAACAAGGGTAGGCATTCTGATGAGCCTGTATTTTTTTTATAAAAGCACACAGAGCACAGTGGTGGAATATTTCTTGGAAGTTGAACAATTTGGTGTATATAAAGCATCATTTATTAATCAAGGATTTTATCACCTGCTATAATAAGTATTACATCATATGTTATATTAATTTGGGTAATGTATGATTGGTTTCACAAGCTAGTGCTGATATTTTTATGATTATTAATGCATGGAGATAGCTACCCTGGTTACAACATCTAGTTGCTGAATGAATCTCAATCACTCAATGTTCTGCAGTTGACTAGTACAGACAATGCACAGAAGCTGTGTAAAGTCAGATGCAATCTTGGTAGACATAAGTGATGTCTCACTCTGCATTAAAGCCTGCCTGTGTTTAAAACATGACAAGTGCTGGTCCTGCAAATGGAGATAAATGCATGTGCTATCAACCAGTGTTTCTCAACTTCGTTTCATTCAAGGCACCCTTTAAAATTTTGACACTGAGAGATTTATTCTTCCAAAGCAAAACACGGTCTTCAGAACCCTAGGTCTTTACTGGAGCAATAGATGATGTTACTGGAACTTGGCTATAGGCAGGCATGCACTGGCCATTGGGACTACAGGGAGTTTCCCGGTGGGCCGATGGCTCAGTGGGCCAATTACAGTGACAAAGTAATGGCTGCGCGGCTCGCCCTTAACTTCATACAGTGATATGAGACAGATGAGAAAAATACAGAGGACAATAAGTGAAATAATAAAAGAGGTTAGTGAGGACTCCTTATGTTATGCTACATATGTTTTTTTTGCACAATTGCGTATAGTTTAATATACTGTTTTTGTGCTTGTTTGCAAAATGAAAGTGGGCTGGTCTGGATGAAGTCCAGGCCCAAATTTTTGTCCCAGTCCAGCCCTGGCTATAGGGAGTCCCAAATATGGCACCAGAGCAAAAGCCAGGTTATGGAGCGTAATTGTCATATGAGTCAACAGCAAACCAGGAACAAAGGCCAAAGCCAGTGTAGAACTGGAGAAATGTCAAGAACATACAAGGACCAGCCATAGGAGTCAAAAATGTCCCACACTGAGCATTCCCTAATGACTTGTACTTTTGGCAACCGTGTTCATTCATATTCACTATGTGCCTAAATAGGTGACATGCTACGTCAGTGCCTCACAAGGTATTTAAGCCATTGGTTCAGCATAGCAGCCAGACAACAGGTTTACACTACTGAAGATGTAAACTCTGAATGCAAAGCATTGTGTATCATAACCAATTGACTTTTTAAAAACAAAAGTCATCCTTATCTTCATCTCAGTGCTTCTGATGTCCTGTAGCCCCCTCAACCACTTCCTTTCTACGTGCTTTTGCTTCTGAGATTGCTGCATGCATTTCTCAGAGTGTTCAGAAGGATCATTGGGGTCCTATTCAAAATTAATGGTACGGTAATGCACATACTGTGTGTAACCCTTGCATAATAGTGTGAACAGACCCTGATAACTCTACTGAAGCTTTAAAGTGATTGTAGACGATAACCTTGTAAAACAACCAACTCAGTTTAAAATAGAAATGAAAGGTAAAACATCTGTGTCTGGATATAAAAAAAAAAGAACATTATCAATACTCTTTTCTCTTTTTTCTTTTTTATATGCGATTTCATACCCTCTGTTTTCAGCAGCATATAAGCTTGGGGGAGAGGAAACAGCAACACACAGATCTTCCCAGGGAAAGGCTGTGCAAGGGGGGTGTGCCAGGACAAGTCTGATCATTGGGGGAGAGCAGCCTGAGTTCCTGACACAGCTAGAGAACTGACTAGGATGTGCTTTCCTGCTTTGTGTGGTCAGTTTTTAATAGGAAAGCAGGAGGGACTGGCAGGAACATCAGGGATTTCAGAAACGCTGTTACCTGAATGGGCAAGGTGATAGTGTCTCTTAAAATGTAGCAGGTTTAAAATAGAAGTTCATCTTTTAAGAAAAATAATTAATGCACATTTTTTTTGCAGGAAAAACAAAAATCTGCATTTACTATTTTTTTTTTTTTTTTAGGAGTCTGGAAAGCATTGCACCCGCAATCAGCAGATCACAGTTGCAATGCAGGGCTCCTGCAGAAGGTCAGTGTAAGCTATCTGCTCATACCTGGTACAGGCAGATAGTTACACAATGACAGGAAGAATCAATTAACTATCTTATTATCTAAAGCGCTCAACAGTGCCCTGGTAGTTCATTGAGAACTACAACCAACAGCCACAAAGGCTGTCAGTACTTGTAGTTCATTCATTTACAGAACTATGTTCTATGCAGAAGCATGTTACCTGTTCCACCCTAAAAATGTGTGGAATATGTAACATGTTCTCAAAGGTGACCTTATCCTTTCAGAATAATGTAATCACATTTTATGTATATAGCCTATGCTGTTTCGCAAGGTAATTGTTTTTGGTTAGGCTGCCACCCCCTGGTCATTGTTTTAATTGCAGTAGTTTTCTGTAAACCCCTCCTTTTTTTGTGATGTCATTTCCTCCTTCCTCTTTTGTGAGCTCCTGTATTGTTCCTACAAGATGCTCATTGTGGCTAGGAAAGAGAATATTCACTTTGACCACTTTAAGCACTTCAGTGTCAACATCTACGGCATCAAATTATTTTGCCTCAACCTTCGGCATGCAATAAAGATATGCGTGAATGGCAAGAGAGAGGTTTTTTATCCCCCTCCCCCCGGTTCGCACTATTACATCGCATGTGATGCCCAAAGGAATTACACCATATTCCTGTGCAAATCACATGCGACTCTGTGCAGTGCGATTTGAGGCCATCATTTTGTAGAGATTGTCTGAATGTTACATTCAGGCCAGGCATAGAGGTCTAAGAAAGGGATAGATCTCTATTACAACAACTCAAGTCAGAATAGGTAATACTTTTGCTTGCCCAATTTAAAGGACCCCCGTTAGAAGTAGAGCTGGGAGCTCCCATGGGAAGAGCTTGCCAGTAGAGCCCCAAAAACATATAAAAAAAGCCAGCGCTTCATTCAACATCCTGGCATGCAGCAAAGCTTGTTTTGTGAGCTAAGCCTAATTTTAATATGAATGATAACTGGGAAGGTAATCTTGTATTTTGGAAGGCCGGATGAATTGTGTCTCCAGTGTGATTCCAGACCCAGATAGACAGATGCACATCCCTCACAGTCAAATCAGAGCAGTATTTTTGCACCAGATAAATGATGATGCGATAAAATGTCCTACAGTACAAGTTGTGCTTCCAGTGTGACTCACATTTCAGGTCTGTCTAGTGCCGACTGACGCTCATAGCAGAAGAACTTGAAAGCACAACGTATGCATGGCAATATGCTAAACTTGAAGTTGTTTACAAACAGATGGAAATTAACATCAAAGTGACAAACACCATCTGTTTAGAGCTGAAACACTGCAAATGAGTTCACATGCTGGAAGTTCCTGGTGTACATCAATTGCTACATTACCACAAACTCATACCAAAAATTCCTGTACTCCGTCTGGGGGGACAGAGAGGTCACCATTCCTTATTGCTCCATCTTCTATTAAAATGCTTTACTGCTAATGACATCAGCGTGCTTCATGCATTTTCATCTCAAGGAATTGCAGTCAACAACAAAAAGATGACCAGCGTTTAGTGTTTTTCTTCATACCACCAGTCTTCGGTTCAGTCTGTGTCCCTATGCCATGGGAGCTCTACCTGTGGCGCTGCAGCTCATGTGGAACTACAAGTCCCATCATGCCTCTGCCTTTGGGAGTCATGCTTGTAACTGTCAGCCTTGTAATGCATCATGGCATAGCTCCCAACTGTCCCTGATTTGGAGCAATGTCCCTCTGTCCCGCTTTCCTCCTCATTTTTCCACGAATGGGGAGTCCTAAGACTCCCTGGCCAATCGGGTCTCAGGAGCTGCTTCCTGATTGGCTGGGGGGAGAATCGGGAAGACAATAGCGAATATTAATTTGGCATTGTCACACAAGTGGGTGGGCTTGGGGAGCAGTGCTCTGCACCCCGAGCCCACCCTTTTTCTAAGCCGATTAGAGCTTCAGGCTCTAATCATGTGCTTACCCACTTAGAGACCACCATTATCGTTTACCGACCGGCTGCCTGAAGAAATGAATACCTCGGTTGTGGCAGCAGCTGCTGCCATTACTGGGATATCCCTTTTCAAAAAAGGGAAGTACATGGTCATACGTTGGTCGGTAAGTGGTTAAAAAAATAAAACCCCATTGGAATCCATGCGTTAGGCGCTCTGCATGTAGATTAGGGGCAGGTGCATGGATTAGGGGGCAGTGCCATTGCGCCCTGTAGGGATGGGCCGCCACTGCTTACCGCCTATGGACAGTCTTATTGAATAATGTAAAGCTCTGCTGACTTTCATCATCCAATCACATACAGACAAAAATGTTGTTATTTTCTTTGGATGTGATTGGATATTCATTACAGAGCTAAAGCTGTCCATAGACTGTTTGAATCTTTTGTGTGGTTCAGCAGCAACTGACCAGATTCGAACCAAGCATGATCAGGCTGCATGTACCCAAGTTGATTGATTGATCGACTTGGGTACAACCAGACTGTGGGTTTTTACTTGCGATTGTTGCTAGCAGCTGGTATAGCTGCTAGCTATAATCTATGTGTTCTCCTGGTGGGAGAGCAAAGACAATGGCTCCCCTGAACAATGACTGTGTTGATGGGGAAATTAGGCAATTTTCTTTCCTGGAACGTATGGTTGCAGAAAATAAAATAACTGTCTATGGACGGCCTAAAGGAATACTCTCTTGCAAACTGTGCATGTTGTGATCAGTTACATTGTTCTCAGATATTTCTAAAGCCGGGTACACACTACAAGTGGCACCTCCGGTCGGAGCCGCTGTACTAACCATCCGAAGTTAGTGCAGTGATCTCCCCTACTAAACAATTGTGTTCTGACAGGGAAGTCCCCTTCTTCAGGGATTCAGCTGCTGAGGAGTGATGTTGGAGTTTTGTCACAGCTCATTGATAAATTATATCGTCAGCTGTAACTGTCTGTCTGGGCTTTTCTTCCAGGACAGACAGTTTTCTTGGTAGGAGTTTAAAGCTGAAGATATAATTTATAGATGAGCTGTAACAACACTCCAGTATCTCTCCTTAGCAGCTGAAGCTTTATAACCACCCATACACTATTGAATAGGTCCCCCTTTTGCCAACCAAACAGCCTTGACCTGTCAAGGCATAGACACTAGACATGTGCGATTCGTTTCGTACGAATCTCAAATTCGTACGAATTTCTCAAAATTCGTACGTTCGGGAGGATCCGAAATACGAATTGCCATGCGTCCGAATTCTGTACGGAATACGAACTTTTGTTTACGAATTCCGGATCTCAGTCATTATGCTTATTATGACTTGCAGAAGACTTCTGTGATAGAAGTCAATGTAAGTTGCCTGAAGACATCAGTGAAGGACTTTCATCCTCTCTGGGCAGGCTGCCAAGAAAAGAACAAAATGATACAATGTTTCTTCTTCAATGGGCTGAACTCCGCGTGTAGAAGTTTTCAGTTTAACCATTTAAAGACTAAATCTTTTCTGACACTTGTTGCTTACAAGTAAAAATCCAGTATTTTCTGCTAGAAAATCACTCAGAAGCCCCAAAAATTATATATATTTTTTTAGCAGAGACCCTAGGGAATAAAATAGCGGTTGTTGCAATATTTTATGTGACGCGGTATTTGCGCAGAGGTCTTTCAAACGCAAGTTCCACCCAGGCCGAGTTCCACCCAAAAATGGAACTTCCACTTTAAGCACTTCTCGACCCCTTACATACCACATTTGGCATGTCATTTTTGTTTTGGGGGGGGGGGGGAGGGAGGGAGGAGGGGGACTTCCTGTCCCACTGCCTCCTTCCACCCAGGCACTGCCAAGGCGACTCCTCCTTTCGTCTTAGGTGGCCCCTCCCTCTAGGTGATCTCCTGGGACCTGTAGCATGTCCCAGGAGATCGCCTATCCACTCAGGGAGCACAGCGCGACTCGTGCATGCCCGTGCCCGGCTGTAAAGCCAAAAGCTGTCACGGCCAGGTGCCCAGAGTGGCAATGGAGGCGCCAGTGGAGAGAAGCAGCACCCCATTCGGCCGCATCGCTGGACTGTGGAACAGGTAAGTGTCTGTTTATTAAAAGTCAGCAACTACACTTTTTTTAGCTGCTGACTTTTAATAAGCCTGGAACTCAACTTTAAACTAACAGTGGGGTTATGATTCAATTACATGCACCTGTTTTGGGGAGGAAAAGCTGGACTTTTTCTTTAAAAGCCATTGCCCGTTTAGGCTCTGAAGTAAGGGGTTCTCCCCTGAAATGCGTCAGCCATCTTGAGATATCGTTTGAGCCACTCAACGTCAGGTCCTGGCTTGTTGATGTTCAAAATAGTGGATTTCGCTTTATTGATTATGCCTTCTATCAGTACTGGTTTGTGAGTATATATTTTGCTGTGTTTTATTGAATAAAGCTCTATTAGTGGTAATCCACTAGGTTGGTGCGCCCTCCTTTTCCTTTTTGTTTCCTTTAGTGTACGAATACCCATTATTCTAAAGAGGGCTGCAAGATGCTAGACATTACTATGTGAAGCTGGTTACACCACATATTGAGAAACTAGACACCAGAGTGCAGGAGAAATTATTTTTTGTGAAGAAGTCAAGAGGAACATGGTTCCTCTACGGTTTTCTGGGTCACTGGGGAAGCTATCCGATTGAATGCTGCTGCCCCATGTAAGTCTAGCAGCCATCTTGGGTCAGGCAGAGCCTATTTAAGGCCCTGTCTCTCGGGTTTGGTGCTTATTTGCGAGTGGGTAGAGTAGGGACACATACCCCATCTGTTAGAGACAGAACTAGTGACAGGGAAAGGTTCCAGACGAGGAGGGAACGTGTAGGGTTCGCAAATTCTCTGGACATCTTCCCACTTGGACACAAGATGACCAGGCCACATTCTGCCCTTCCTAACAGGCACTGTTGATTCAGCTGAAACCTACTCTCTACACGCTGTTAGGACCCATGAGCGTTCCCGGTTGGGCTGTTTTCCCACTAGGTTTATTGTGAACTATCTTTGCATTATTTCAATACAATTTCTTTATGTTGTACTTCTATTGTGCGTGTTATTGCTGCTGCACCACATTGCCTCCCACATATAGGCTGGACTCAAGATTTCCCATCAGAACATTGCCCAAAACATCACACTCTGCTGGCTTTCTTTCTTTGCATACTGCATCCTGGTGCCATCTCCCCAGGTAAGCAATGCACATGCACTCAGCCATCCACATGATGTAGTGCACCCCTAAAGAGTTGCTGGAAATTTTGGTCCCATTTCCCCCTCATAGCCAGGCACACAGCATTTCATGTGATCTTCCACTGGCTCAAAAGAACAGTCTAGAGGTTTCTTTTGGGGTTTTTATTGAGAATGATGAACTTGGATAGGGAGAAGGAGCATGGTATAGCACGAAAACTGAAGAATTGGACATTTTGGGAACTCATCAGTTTATGAATGTGAGTCACAAACTGCTGGCTGCACTGCACAACTGCCTAATGTCCTGCAGGATCTCTATGCTGAAGGTGACCAGTACTCACTAACTCCTCATCAATAGGATTGCTTACTCACTTAGCCATAGGATCATCGGTTTCTTTCTGCCGATATCCACAAGGCTCTTACTAGTGAGGGATACGTAGACTCACACCACCATAGAACAGTTGGACTCTTTCCCACCAACTTCCTCTTGGCTCTCTCCAGTGGGTTTTTCCAGACCACACAGCGAGTTTCTCCTGACCACACTTGATTTTCAGTTTGAGAATAGGCCCTCCAGCTAAGCCTACATGGAACCTCAATGTCTCCTCACAGATACTTCCAGAAAGCTGCCCCAGGAGCAGATCCCCTGTGCAGGGGTCTCCTCCTGTAGGACTGAACCCAGGAACTCTGAAACTGCTGCTCAGGCGTCAGACTATTTATGAGTTCTTCCTCCACATTCTGGATACACCTCCCCAGGGATAAGCTGGAGTCCCATAAATATTTAGGCTGCATGCCCTGGTCTTTGTCCCACTATGATTCTAGAAATCTCTAGAAGACAGAGAGAAGTATCAGAGCAGAAGCCTGTGAGACACTGAGCAGACCTAAACAATCAACCCCTGCTCCACTCATTACGGAGGAGCTGAACTAATTTTACCTAGTAGCCTGCTCTACACTAGGAGGGTGCTACACGTGATCCATCAGATCAGACTCACATGCCCATTGTAGGCACTTTGAGCTGCAGGTCAGCATGGGTATCCTGATCGCTCTGCAGCTTATCAGCCCCATACACAACAAACCGCAATGCCCATTTTTTCTGCTTTCAACACAACAACTTCAAGGACAACATGTTTACTTGCTACCTAATATATGCCACTAACTTTCAGATGCCATTATAACAAGTTAATCAATGTTTTTACTTAAAGGATAAGTTCGCTTTTTTTCCCATAAATTCCAGCTCCAATTTGTACCAACATACTATTAGTGTGCTTCTTTTGCAGAAATAAAAAATCTTTCTATTTATATTCACACTCCTTACCTTGGTGTCCAACTGGCTGTATTAAAAAAAACGTCTCCATTACTTCCGGGGTGGACCTTGGGACATGACATTTGAAGGAGTTTACTATCTGCCCTCATTAGCACACACCCTGCATCATCTGCCCTCCTACTCAAGCAGATCACTACCACCCCTTATCAGCTGCATGTATTTTCTATGCAATCAGTGAATATTGTTCTCACTAAAGCCTTGTACACAGAATCTGATTTTCGGCAAGGAATTGTGCGATGACTGACTGTTTGCCTAAAATCCGACCGTTAGTACACACCATCAGACAATTGTTGTCCAACTTTGCGCCTACAAATGTTGGATAGCAAGCTAGTAAATTTTCGGCGGACAATGGCCTGTTGTTAGATTTTCATATCGCATGTACAAAAATCCATCACACAAAAGTCCAAAGTACAAACACACATGCTCGGAATCAATGCTCACCAAACACGACATTAGCAGAAGGTGCTCAAAGGGTGGTGCTCAACAGCTAAAATTCCACGTAGTACGTCACTACGTTCATGTTTGTTGGCGACAATTGTGTACCATTTGTATGCAAGACAAGTTCCCAGCACACGCCCCTTCGGACAAAAGTCTGGCACTCTGTTGGCCAACAATCGGATCGTGTATACGAGGCTTAAGGCTGTCTTCAGACTGGAGCATGGAGGGATCTGGTGTGTCTCCAGTCACCATTTCAGGTCCGATTTCAGCCCGAATTTTTGGATGAATTTGGACCTGAAATGAACTAAAAGACGGACAGGACTCCTGTGCAATTTGCACCGGAGCCGCTCCCGAGATGTGTGAACCGGCTTCATAGAGAGCCGGTCACAATCTCCTGCTATGCGAATTGGATGTGGGGAAAGGCGCATCCAATTTGCAATAGTGTGAACCCAGCCTAAGGCCCGGTTCACACCTATGCAGGTTGCAGTTTGCATATTCAAGGTGCATTTTGCATTTTTCAATACATGTTTTTGCTCCATTAAAATCTATGGAACAAAAAACTGAAAAAAGTCCCTGGCCCTTTCCATAAATTGCCCAGATGTGAACGTGACCCATAGGAAATCATATTAAACTGTAGTGCAGTGGCAGCCCCCCTCCCCCTGAAAATTGCTAAATGTGGCACCGGAGGGGGGAGAAAGCATATAAGCGGAGGTTGCACTTTTGGGTGGAACTCAGCGTTAACCTGTCTGTGGTCATAAAGGGCTGTTAGGGCAGTCAGGGCTGAACAGCGTATGTATAAAAGGATGAGTGCGCATCTTAAGCACTTTCAGACCGGACCATTTTGCTGGCTTAAGACCAGACCACTTTTTGCGTTTCGGCACTGCGTCGCTTTAAAGGACAATTGCGCGGTTTTACTAGTAATGGCGGCGAACAGAGATTTTTATTGTGACTGCTACATTATGGCGGACACATTGGACATTTTTGACATATTTTTGGGACCATTGTCATTTATACAGCAATCAGTGCTATACAAATGCACTGATTCCTGTGTAAATGACACTGGCCTTGAAGGGGTTAACCAGGGGGTGGCAGTGTAGGAGTTAAGTGTTTCTAGGGATGTGTTACTAACTGTGAGGGGCTGGGCTGTGTTAGTGAACACTGATCTCTGCTCCAATCACAGGGAGCAGAGATCAGTGTCACTTGTTGCTAGACAGAACGGGGAGATGCTGTTTACATCGGCATCTCCCCATGAGACGATCGCGGGTATCCCCACGGCGATCGAGTCCGCAGGACCTGTGACCGGACTCACGGGGGTCCTGACCGGTGCACACAGGGCGGCAAATACAATACAAATACAAATGGATGTACCTGTACCCCAGTTTGCCTGCCCGTGCCATTCCGCACATCGTCGTGCGCCGGTCGGGAAGTGGTTAATAATAGAAATGCGTTTCTGGCAAAATCAGTAGTGAAAAAAAGTCTGAAAAAATGAAGGCAGCCTCCACATCTAATGCCCTGTACCCACGATCGGACTTTCCGCCAACAAAAGCATGGATTTTTGTTCAAAGGATGTTGGCTCAAACATGTCTTACATACACATGGTCACACTAATTTTGGCCAACAATTCCGAATGTGGAAACGCGGTGACGTACAAGACGTACGACGATCCGAGAAAAAGGAAGTTCAATAGCCAGTGCGGCTCCTTCTGCTTGATTCCGAGCATGCGTGAACTTTTGTGCGTCGGACTTGTGTACACACGATTGGAAATTCCGACAACAAAGTTCTGTTGGCGGAAAATTTGAGAACCTGTGTACGCAGCATTAAGCCTCATACACACGATCGGACTTTGTGCAAATTTTCCCATGGACTTTTGTACAAAGGGCATTGGCTGTAAGCTTGTATTGCATACACACGATCTGACTTTTTAGGCAACAAACATGAACGTAGTGAAGTTTCAACGTACTGACGACACTTCAAAAGAGGACGTTCAATTACTCCAGCGCCACCTTTGGTCAACTTCTGTATTGTTGTCTGATTTGCATTGGTTCTGAGCATGCTTGTTTGTACCTTGTACAAAAGTCTGATGGTTTTACGTACACACAATTGGACTTTACTCCATCGGACTTATGTTGTCAAAAAGTTTGTCCGTTCGCACAGCCAACAAAAGTCAGATGAAAACCCAAAAAGTTTGTCCGATGGAGCATACACACAGTCAGATGTTGCTCCAAAAGAGCTAATTTGCATGTTTGTTGTCAAAAAGTCTGATAGTGTGTCCAGGCCTTAAAGCCTCATACACACAATAGGACTTTGTACAAACTTTCCCTTGGATTTTTGTACAAAGGGTGTCGGCCCTGAACTTGTATTGCATACACACAGCAGGACTTTTTCAGCCAACTTTCACCAAATCACGTGGTTTTTCTGCTCTTTACCGCCACCTTTGGTCAACTTCTGTATTGTTGTCTGATCTTTTGCATTGGTTCTGAGCATGCCTGTTTGTACTTTGTACAAAAGTCCGATGGTTTTCTGTACACACGATCAGACTTTGCTCCATCAGACTTTTGTTCCCAGAAAGTTTGTCCGTTCGCACAGCCAACAAAAGTCCGATGAAAACCAAAAAAGTTTGTCCGATGGAGCGTACACACGGTAGGATGTTGCTCCAAAACAGCTAATTTGCATGTTTGTTGTTAAAAAGTCTGATCGTGTGTATGGGCCTTTAGACTTATGCCCTGTACACACAAATGTTGGATGTGAGCTTGTTGCCGGAAAGTCAGACTGTGTGTATGCTCCATAGAACATTTGTTGTCGTAATTTCCGCCAACAAATGTGTGAGAGTAGGTTCTCAAATTTTACGACAACAAAACTAAAGCCTCATACACACGATAGGACTTTGTACAAACTTTCCCTTGGATTTTTGTACAAAGGGCGTCGGCCCTGAACTTGTATTGCATACACACAGCAGGACTTTTTCAGCCAACTTTCACCAAATCACGTGGTTTTTCTGCTCATTACCGCCACCTTTGGTCAACTTCTGTATTGTTGTCTCATCTTTTGCATTGGTTCTGAGCATGCCTGTTTGTACCTTGTACAAAAGTCCTATGGTTTTCTGTACTCACGATCAGACTTTGCTCCATCGGACTTTTGTTGCCAGAAAGTTTGTCCGTTCGCACAGCCAACAAAAGTCCGATGAAAACCAAAAAAGTTTGTCCGATGGAGCGTACACACGGTCGGATGTTGCTCCAAAACAGCGAATTTGCATTTTTGTTGTCAAAAAGTCTGATCGTGTGTATGGGCCTTTATTGTCGGTAATTCCGATCATGTGTACATAAGTCCGATGCACAAAAGTCCACGCATGCTTGGAATCAAGCAGAAGAGCAGCACTGGCTATTGAACTTAATTTTTCTCATCTCGTTGTACGTGTTGCACGTCACCGAAATTTCCGACAACATTTGTGTGACTGTGTGTATGCAAGACAAGTTTGAGCCAACATCCTTCTGAAAAGAAAATCACGGTTTTGTTGTGTGTACAGGGTATTAGGCTGCAATATGTTATATTTTTATTTTTGGTTTCAGTTAAGCCTCATACACAAGATCAGACTTTAACCAAACTTTCCCGTGGATTTCTGTACAAAGGGTGTTGGCTGTGAATTTGTTAAGCATACACACGATTGGACTTTTTCAGCCAACTTTCACCAAATCACGTGGTTTTTTTTGCTCTTTACTGCCACCTTTGGTCAACTTCTGTATTGTTATCTGATCTTTTGCATTGGTTCTGAGCATGCGTGTTTGTAAAATCTGATGGTTTTCTGTACACACGATCGGACTTTGCTCCATCTGACTTTTGTTGCCAGAAAGTTTGTCTGTTCGCACAGCCAACAAAAGTCTGATGAAAACCGAAAAAAGTTTGCCCGATGGAGTGTACACACGGTCAGATGTTGCCTTAAAACAGCTAATTTGCATGTTTGTTGTCAAAAAAGGCCCATACACACGATCAGACTTTTTGACAACAAACATGCAAATTAGCTGTTTTAAGGCAACATCCGATCAAGTGTATGCTCCATCAGACAAACTTTTTCAGTTTTCATCTGACTTTTGTTGGCTATGCGAACGGACAAACTTTCCAGCAACAAAAGTCCGATGGAGCAAAATCCGATCGCATGTCCAGAAAACCATAAGACTTTTGTACAAAGTACATGCTCAGAACCAATGCAAAAGATCAGACAACAATACAGAAGTTGACCAAAGGTGGCGGTAAAGAGCAGAAAAAACACGTGATTTGATTTTGGTGAAAGTTGGCTGAAAAAGTCCTGCCGTGTGTATGCAAAACAAATTCACGGCCAACGCCCTTTGTACAAAAATCCACGGGAAAGTTTGTACAAAGTCTGATCGTGTGTATGAGGCTAAAGTCTGATCGTGTGTATGGGCTTTAAAGCTGAGCTCTATAGGCATCTGAAGGTAGCGGCAGGGGAGTGATGATAAAATGAGCATGTGCTTGTAGGAAAGGGGCATTAAAGTGAACCTGCTGATTTACCCAGCATGGTCAAAGCATATGTTTGCTTTATATACAGATGATCAAATTAGAATGTAGTAAAACAAATGGATTGAAAAATGTTTTAATTATATTTAAGGAAGTACTAATTTACCCATGTTGCTCAAAATTAGTTAGTTCTCAAATTCTAATTGATATGACTAATGCTTCGCCCACCACAAAGGGGTCCAATTGTCACGCTTGTATTGCATAAAACTGGAAAGCCAAGATTCATTGAACAAGTACTTTATTCCTTTAGATTGGCCTCTCTGGTCCCGAATGGAGAGGTGAATTGATTTGCACTTCCTTTCCCCAGCTTCCATATAAAATAGAAATGTTGCTCACCATAATCCTTTGTAGTTTACATTTGGGTCTGAATGAACCTTCAATAATCTACTCACTGGAATCTGCAATTGTGCCATTTGGGTTGAACGGCCGGCCATGCTGGTAAACCGGCAGCCGAGGTCTTCATATGACAGGCCGATTATTTCCTGGCGTATAATATTTTTTTTATTTGAAGCAGGTTGGCGGATAACGAATTTGGTTTCTAATGTTGTAAACACAGTAATTTATTCACAGATCTTTTAGTGTTTCCAACTGCAGGCAATGATTCATCCCATCTCGTTACAATTTCCAATGTATAAGAGTGAGTCACAGAAACTATTAGGCATCGAATTATTGACATTGTTCATTGTTTTTCTCATCTAATTACTCCCCGTATTCATACAGCCAAACAGTCCTATGTTCCATGCCTTCATTTGCATAATAATTATGTTTGTTTGTTGTGCTCATACTGAGCTTTATAAACGATCGACTTTCAGAAAATAGAACTTACATTGGAGCGTTAATATAATTTAAACCAAGTGATTTTACATCAGAGAGCTTTCCATTTCATTCTGTCTGCACCATCAATACCTGCAGCTTCGTCATTATCAGAAATCAGAGACAGATTTCCGTGAAGTTAAAAATTACTCACAGCCACATTATCTTCTTAACAATTTATGATTTGCAAATAGAGAAGAGAGTGGTGGCCATTTACAATAAGCTGGTGCTGCTTTTACATTTAGAACTGCAAAAGCCAACATTCATTTCCCCTTGCATATAGGTCTTTTCCTAAGCAGGCAGATTTTTAAAGGGGGTTATAGACATGCTTCAAAACAGGGGTAGACAGTCCAATTTACTGCTGCGGAGGCTGCCTGTCTGCACCACCCACAAATTTTGATGTATGTTCATGTAGCACCCTCCTAGTTAGGCTGATAAACCCGGTAAGGCAAATTTTGTTTTGTAGTAGTCAGTTCAGCCATACTTTGGGCTTCTCTGGGTTCTACAGGCTGCGGGTTTGATTACTTTCCCCTGTTTTCTGGAGATTTCAAGAGTCTAGTTGGAGGGAGAGTCAAAAAAGTAGGCTGAATATTTATGCAGCTCCAGCCAATTCCTGCGCAGGTGTACCAAGATGATGGTTGGAGGACGTATAAATAGTTTGGAACCACAGAGAGAGGGGCTATTTTCCCTGGAGGATAGGTTACCAACCAGAAGGGCTGCTTGTCCTTCCTGGCCATCCTGCTGAGGGTCCAGCCTGTTTATTTAGGTCTCAGCTGTGCTCAGCTGGTAGGGCCTGTCCAGCCACAAGCCCTTTAGGATCTAAAGAGGGGTGCCACTGAGGATCTGTGTTGGGAGTTTCACCGAGCAGCCTGCCTGCTGGAGTCTGGAGCAGACATTCCAAGCCTTGGGGGGAACACTGTGAGTACAGACCTAAGGGGAAAGGATCTTAGTGGCTCTTGTTAACCCCTGCTGCACAGAGTATAAGGCTTGTCCAGCCTGGGACATTGCTACAGGTGCCCCCGTGCTGTCTACTTCATGTCCTACTAGTACAAGGGAGAGTGTCCTCTTTGTTCCTGTTAGTGCCTTAAAGTATACACAGCCCTCTGAACCTCACCCAAGTTAACTTGCAATAAATTTTATAAAAAGGCAAGCCTAGACTGTTTTCTGTGCCAGAAGTGTGGAAGCTGCTATTGGCTGTCTGCAGTTGCATTCATGGGAAAAAGAACCTGGGACACAAAACCAGTTGCCATTGTGCCAACTGAAAACATATAGGGATTAAAGAGGACCTGTACAGGCAAGAATAATTTTCCTTCAACTTTACAATTACGTGCCACTTTGTGTTGGTCTATCACATAAAATCCCAATAAAATGCATTTATGTTTTTTGGTTGTGGCATTACAAAATGTGGAAAATTTCAAGGGGGTATGAACACTTTTTCAAGACACTGTAGTTAGGATATGTGCCATATACATACAATTACTCCTGTTGGGTAAAGTTTTAAATTACTTCTTTTTGAGATCTCAGGTGACACCTATCATACAAACATACTAAGTACTGATATATGGGACCCCAACATAAAAAATAAAATCAACAACCCCAATATAGTATACAGCTATTTCCCTCCTTTCATTTTAGAAAACCCTACAGTACAGGATTACATAGTACCAAATTAAATGGTGACAAATGAATTAACCAATCTGGCCTTAATGGGTTACAGGTCAACAGGCTAAATATACTGTACAAAATCCATGCTGTTAAAAAGCTGACCTGACATCTCTCTTCTGATGTGTATGTTGCGACAATGGAATATAGTATTGAATTTCTGAGTATACGTCATTTAACCTTAAAGGAGAATTACAGCCAAAGCTCGGTTGACTGTACTTCTCCTGTGGATCATGGGAGTGTTTGTTCTGTACTCCTGTGACCCCTTTTCATAGCTCCCAGCTGTCCCTAATTTCGAGGGACTGTCCCTGATTTAGAGCAATGTCCCTCTGTACCTCTTTCCTCCTCATTTGTCCTCATTTTGGTCTGATCTATATAGTTGTATATAAAATGCACTTTTTATCATTCAAAAAGTGTTTCCCAGTGCTAAACCTTTCATCCACTTTCTAAATTGTTGCATTTGTACATTTTAAAATCCAATATAAAGGAATAATAGTAGTAAAAAAAAAAAGTCCTTGTGGATTTAATTAACCTTTTTTTTTGGTTAATTCTCCTTTTAAGAGGGTGTGACAAGGGGGCGTGTCATTTGCCTACAGATGTTTGTTAGTAGGTGTCCCTCATTCCCATCTCAAAATATTGGGAGGTATGCGTTTTCAGCTGAGAGCGGGCTTAAAGGCCACTGTCAGGTGACATCACAGAGCTGGTCTTGGTTGGGGAAAGATTGCAACCGTATGGCCAAGATCCACCAGGAGCCTGGACCAGCACCTGGCCGAACTGGCCGAACAGAAGCTGCATCCAGTCAGTTGCAGTTTAAAACGCATTAATTTCCACTGTAAAAGATCATTGGAGGAATCTGGTAAAAAAAAATAAAAAATACAGTGTATGATCAGCTTTAGAGATAAAAAAAATACCTTTTTAGCCTTGGTTCACACTAGTGCAATGTGTCTTCGCATAACAAGTCGCACCCCATTGCTGGCAATTGAATCGTTCAAATTGTTGTGACTCAAGTCGCAGCAACTTCAAAAAATATTCCTGCTCTACTTTTTTGGGGGATTTCATTGTAACTTGCATAGACTTCTGTTAGATGAAGTTCAAGCTGCAATGAAATTGGAGGTGCAAGTCCCACAGATCTGCAGTTTTGAAATCTTGCTGAATAGCTCAATTTCAAGACCACATTGGTGTGAATCAGGGCTTAGGAAACAGGCAAAAAACATGTGTCAACGCTTGGTGCGCCATTGTCAACAGCACCCCAAAATGTGGCAAGCAAGCCTAAGAAGCACCATCAAAAAACCATGCAAAGCTCAAAGTTAGTGCATTAACTTCTTTGTCACACTTGTCATTGAAATTAATAGGCTGCCCTATGCATGAAGAGTGACAAATAAAAAAATTGGATATGCATGACAACTGATAATAATAATAATAATAATAATAATAATAATAATAATAATGTGAAATAGTGTGAATGGGGGCTTTGGGACATATTTATAGAGCAATAAATGTGTGTTATCAGATAAGGATGAGCTCCGGCGTGTTCACACTGCCCATGTGCAGAGCCCGCCAGACTGCGCTGCGCTAATCACAGGCAGGAAGACATTTATATAGTTACATAGTTAGGTTGAAAAAAGACACAAGTCCATCCAGTTCAACCACAAAAAAAAATAATAATATCATACAATCTCTGCAGCCGCGTATCGGGACAATGTCTCACTGCCTGTGATTAGAGCAGCGCAGTGCCGACTTCCTGGCGGGCTCTGCACGTGGGCTGTGTGAACACGCCAGAGCTCATCCTTATTATTAGACATTCACTGGTAGAGAGTCAATCACTGCCATTTAAAACACATGGAAATAGAAGATTTACCTTCAGTAAATATTTGGTGAATGTCCGAATGACTAATCTACTTTTCTGAGTACAAATATGGATCTGGGAAAGCAATATGCAGAATGACCAAGTTACCTGTAACCTTGGATCAGGTTCGCTTTCCTCTAATAAACAATTGGCTGTCTCATCCGAGGTCAGACCTCAAAGTTGTCTGTGGTCTCTCCAATGTCTCTGCTACATCGAATCCTTGCAGCAATGCATATAAAATTATCATTGAGAGACCAGGAGAACTATGAAAGCACTGTTTTCTGGAAATTGATTGAAAACAAACCATTTTTATAATATATAAACCCTTGGTCATCACCTGAGAGTGCGTTTTAAGCCAAACTCCAGGCACTAAGAAAATTTAAATAGAACATTGTTCATCAAATACATTTCTCCTCAGTCTGGATTCCAAACACTTCTTCTTAGCTAAAGGAGTTAATTAGGGCTAATTAGAGTAAACTAATGCCACGTACACATGACCGGACTTTTCGAGGGACTAGGTCCGACTGTCTTTCCGGCGGAGTTCCGGTGGGAAAATGTAAAACATGTTCTATTTCTAAAGTCCGCCAGATTTTTGGCAAGCAAAGGTCCGATGGAGCCCACACACGATCGGACCTTTGCTGTCAAAAAGTCTGGTCGTGTGTACTTGGCATAAGAGTCAATAAGGGGTCAAACAAACAAACATTTTATTTAAAAAAAAAATACTTATTTTACTTGTTAGGTTGCTTTAGCCCTGGTTCACACCAGGTGCGACCTCAGAGTTGTGCGTTTTGGTTCGACTTAAGTGTGACGTCTATGCATCTTCAATGCGATTTCAATGCAATTTCTGATGATTTCAATGTACTATGACTTGGCTATGTCCAATCAAAAAAGTACAGTGTGTGACATTCCTTTTCCTTCTAGCACTATTGCGAGCAATTAAAAAAATGAGGAAAAAAACTGTGTGGGTATCCCCCCAAATCCACACCAGTTTCTTTGGATCTGGTATGGATTTGTAAGGGGAACCCCATGCCAAAATGTAAAAAAAATTGTGTGGGGTCTCCCACAAAATCCGTTCCAGACCCTTATCTGAGCATGCAGGCCAATAAAGGGGGGGACAAGTGAGTGCCCCCCCTCCTGAACCATATCAAGCCACATGCCCTCAACATGGGGGATGCTTTGGGGTAGGAGGGAATCCCCTCAAAGCACCTTTTCCCCATGTTCATGAAGACAAGGGGGTGATTTATCGGAATCTGCCCCCCTCCCCCCAGATCCCGGCCCCTCCATGTGAATGAGTATGGTCTACTTATTCATCGATAAAGTGAATAAAAACACAAGTTTTGTCCTTTATTAAAAAATAAATGTTCTCCAAAGTACAAATGGAGCATGCACCCCATGTTGAGGGTATGTGGCCCGGTATGGTTCAGATGGGGGGCACTCACCCCCCCTTTCCTGCCCTGCTGGGCTACATGCTCAGATAAGTGTCTGGTATGGATTTTGGGGGGACCCCACGCATGTTTTTGACATGGAGTTTCCCTTAAAATCCATACCAGATCCGAATGACCATGCAGTTTTTTTCTCTCATCTTTTAATTTGCTGGCAATTCTGTTTACATTCAACCATCAGCTGGGAACCCGTTGCTTTTGTTTTGTGAACAAAATTGTTAGTATGAAAGGGTTAACAAAGTGAAAAATGTCTCAAAGTCGAGCTGATATAGACACAGGTATGACTTCAGTGCGATTTACATTAGTCTATGAGAGAAAAATTTGCACTGCAGTTGAGAAAAAGTAATACATGAGCTACTTTTCAAAATGCACAACTTCAACTTGCAGCTTTTAAGACAGAGCCATAGAGATACATTAGGTGAGTAGAAATTGCATGTCAAATCTGAAGTTGCACCAGTGTGAACACATGCTTAATCATTTGCAGATCGAAGTTCACCCCTTTGATCTGTAGATGAATGAACAATATGATACAAAAGTAACAATATGCTACAATGTATCTTTGAGCAAGTGTAATTTACAAACACTGTCAGAATGCTTTTTTTTTGCGAGCTTAAAGTGGAGTTTCACCCAAACGTTTCCAACCAAACATCCCCCCCCCCGTGCCACATTCTGTTTTTGACAGTTCCCCTTCCCCACTTCTGGGAGACCAGACCATGGCAAAGTGCATCAGCAGCTCGGCCCCCCTCCTCCCTTCCCTTCTGCCAAGCCAGTGAGAGAGCGCAGCGTGCTTCACGCATGCTCAGTAGGGACCTGGCTGTGAAGCCAAAAGGCTACACTGCTGGGTTCCATTACCAGCAATGGCGGTGATCAGCCAATGTGAACATCAGCTGCAGTGATGACTTTGCTGGACTCCAGGGCAGGTAAGTGTCCTCATGTTAAGTCAGCAGCTACAGTATGTGTAGAGGCGGACTTTTAATTTTTAAAGGGCGGGCGGAACTCCTCTTGAAGCTGTTAACCTACTCTGTGTACAAAACAATGCTGGCTTTGATTAATTAAAGCTGACAACTGTTTACTGAAGGGGGGTCCCGGCAAACAGGCAGAGAGTCTGTATGTTCTACACAAGTCCTGTGCACAATGATGACCTTTTTTAAGTGTGTATAACACGCCCAAAGTTTTCAACTAGTTATATAACTTTTAATGTTTTTTCTTTTTTTTGCTTTATATTTAAAATGTTGATTATTATTATTAATAATAATAATATTATGAACTAGCAAAAGCGTGTTCATACATTTACCGGGCTGATTATGGAGGTGCACAATGGTGTAGCAGCCATTCCTTGAATTCTTCAAAATTGCAGTGCACTTCCTGTGCCTAGGCCAGGTATCTTTATAGCTGTTTATAGGTAGTGTGAGATCAGTAGGGGAAATTTATAAAGAGTGTCGTATGCACCTTTTTGAAATCCATGCGGCCTCTGCACTGAAATTGATAGGCCTTTCACCAGATTCAGGTACTTGTCAGAAACAGGTACATGGATCTGTCTGAGGCAAGCACTGAGGTCAGAACCTCAGTCCAATAGCGGCTTACAAATCCATTTGGTGCCTTGTGCTGCCAATAAAAAGCATGGGGACCAGATGGGGAACTAGTCTCTAGTCAAAGCTCTTTTGGCCCTAATTTTCCCGTGGATCACAGGAGAACACTTTATTCCGCACTCCTGTGACCCATATTCAGCCAACAGCGGACTTTAGCCCGCTGTCAGCAGAGGTTACACAGCTGGTTCAGGCTCTGGACTGATCCCAACTTTAATGTTGGGAATCACCCAGGTGGCTAGACCAGCAGATGGCTCAGTCTCTCAGCTAGCCGCTGAGAGACTGAGCCAGCTGCTCCCATCCACAGCCTGGCTGTCAGGAAAGGTGCATACATGTGCGCAGGCAGTGATTCCTAGAAGCCCTATTTGTGGTCGTACAGCAGGTGCATGTGCGCAAGGCCGCACACAGGTTTATGCGCATGCATGCATTGGCTCCAGGCAGGAAATTTTAAACTGCACTGTTCCTTTTGTCAGTGCCGTATGGCCTATTTTGGTTTCTGAAGCATCTATGCATCTGTTCCTGTATTGCTCTTCTGTTGCCGATGCTTCTGCCTTACCCTTGTGCTCATCTGCCTTGCTGTTGCCGACCCCAACCTGACTCTCAACTACTCTTCTGTCTGATCTGCCTGTGTATTGCTGACCTAGACTGCCTGACCTTGTCTTGGCTCCTCTACCTGCACCTGAACCAGCCGTAGCTGTGCCTGTCATCAGTACCTGCTCTTCTGCCAGCATTCACCAGCCTGCTGCTCCTGAGTATACTGACTCACATCAGCAGAAGTTTTATTAGCCATTCATGCCACTCTATGCTCTGGAGTTCCTGTTACTCTACCAGGGCTCCTGAGCCAGAGCTGTAAGAGAGAGGCCTTCCTCTGTGCTTTGGGCTCCATCACTAGGTACATTACACAGGCACTCCAGTGTGAGCTGGAGGGGCAGAACAGAGAGCCAGTGACTGACACCAACTTTCTACTTCCTGAAGAACAAGAACTGAGCGATCAGCGGTGTTTGATCGTTCAGTTCTTCATCTTAGAGGGAGAAAGGGACAGATGTAGCACCAGCAGGGGCGTAACTATAGGGGGTGCAGCAGTCGCGACCGCAACTGGGCCCTGTGCTGCAGGGAGCCCATGCAGCCCCCTCTACATATGGCCGGCAGGAGCATAGGCAGCTAGGGGTACCAGTGCACCATGCACACGGGTGGCTGGAGGTGGAGGGTGACTAGCAGAGCTCCATGCTCAACTATCACACTGGCTGCTCTTTAGTTGTGCATTCCCCGCATGACCTGTGTCCTCGGCTGGCTCCTCAGAGTACCCCTCTCCTGCTCCATGCATTGCCGCAGAGTCGCACCCCCCCCCCCCACGAGTCCGGCCCACACTGCACTGCATACTTCTCCTGGGTAAACAAACTTTAAGCACACAGATGCAGTGCAGCCCTATGAGAGCCAGTGTTCTCGCAGATAGTGTCCTGCCATCATATAGTGTCCGCATGCGAAGTACGGGGCAGAAGAAGCTTCGGAAAATCTCCGAAGATGAACGGCGCCTGCGCTGTGAGTGGAGGTGGTAGCCCCACCATCCAAGCGGACATAGGGTTGAGAAAATTAGAGGGCCCCTCGCGGGCGAACTTCGCTCGCCATGCTTCGGGGTCGGCCTCGCTGCGCTCGGCTCTTTTATATTCCTACTCTATGTCCACTTGGATGGTGGGGATAGAACCTGGACTCACGGCGCAGGCGCCGTTCATCCTCGGCTACTTTCGGAATCTGTGTGTGCTGTGTACTGCGCATGCGCAGTACGGGGCGGACACTATATGATGGGGGACCATATATGATAGGACACCGGCTCCCCGGAGGACACTGCAGGCTTGTCTGCCAGCCCCCCTCCTCCCCCGTCATACACAGATGATGAAAGGTCTTTCTGGGATATGCTGATCACCCGTCCAGCACACTGGATGGAGCCCAGGCCAACATGGATGAGTGCGTGGCCTGCAGCTTGGTCATGGTGAGTGAAAGGACCCCATCCCCCACACACCATTACTTACCCCCTCCATCTCCCCCTGGGGACAGGGGCCCCTTCTCACGTGGGGACAGAGACCCCTTCTCACCTGGAGGCAGTAACTTCATCTGCCCTGGAGAAAAGGACCTCATCTCTTCTGGGGACAGGGACCCCATCCTGCCTAGGGACAGTCCCCCAATGGGGCACCTAAAAATTACAAAAAAAAAAAAACTACTGATGCAAGTGGTGGAACTACAGGGCTCACAAAGGTCATACCTGTGACCACGTCCTGGAGTTCCACCGCCGGACTCGGAGGGAAGGGCCCTGGCTGGGGTTCAGGGGGGCCCTTCATGGTTTCTTGCATCGGGGCCCTGAAGGTTCTAGTTACGCCACTGAGCACCAGATCAATGATGCATTCACCAAGGGGAGTATGTATGTTTTTTTTTTTATTCCCACACTTCTCTTTTCAATTTCCACATTAAAAACACGTCTAAAGTGGTTGTAAAGTAAAAAAAAAAAAAAAAAATCACTGCCAGCCCCTCTGTTTTATGAAGCCATCCTACACTGTGTAAATGTTAGTGTAAAACCCTGTCCTCAGGACCCACTAACAGGCCAGGTTTGCAAGATAACTGAAATACATCACAGGTGATATTATTTGCTGCTCAGTGATTGCAGTATTCTAGTCTGCATCTCCCCATGGTAATACATAAAACCTGGCCTGTTAGTGGGCCCTGAGGACAGGGTTGATAACCACTGGTGTAAAACGATGCCTGTAAATACCTTATAGAAAAACAGGGAGGGCGCACCGACCTTGTGCATTACCAAATATAAAATTTATTTAAATAGTAAAAACAAAAGTCATACTCACAAACAAATGTTAAAAAAAGAATGTTAAAAAAGTTGGAACCGTGTCTTCTATACACCTGCAACCTGGACCGGATGTTAGGAGGAACCAGATGGCATCGCAAGCGGCTTGCGCGTTACGAGGGAGTACCCTCTTCATCAGAGCCTCAGCTGCTATTAATGAGGCTCTGATGAAGAGGGTACTACATCATAACATGTAAACTGCTTGCGATGCCATCTGGTTCCTCCTAACATCCGACAGATTTTGTGGTCGGAGTGTCCGACCGTGTGTACAAGGCATAGGGATACCCATTGTTCTGAGGAGGGCAGCAAGACCTTTGACATTCCATATTCTATCCAAAGGGTTGGCTTCACCACTTACACGCAGACTAAGCTCCTGAGCGCAGGAGATTGTGTTGTAAATAACTTATCTTCGATCTTTTCTGGCCAGTCACAGGACCTCCGGCCGCTCTCCGCCTCCGACCTCCTCCTCCGATGAGGGCTACAGCAAGCGCTAAGTGCTGAGATTCCCTCTGACAGCAGCCGGGGACATCAGGTGACCGCTGTGCTGACCGCTCAGTCCATCCCACTGTAGACTTTAAATTGGAGGAGGGGAGCAGGGTGGACAGGAAGGACTTTTCATTTGAGGGTGAAGATCCACTATAACTGTTTTCTTTTATTATGCTGGTATCTTGTCACTATTTTTTATTTTTTTTTTGCATTACGTGTTTGGTAAGTTTAGCTATCTGATGACGATTGTCCACGGTGCGTTCCTCTGCTATACTCAGCCCAGACATAGAGGTCTCAGAGAGGGATAGATGCTATTACAACAATTGGAGTCAGAATACCCAACTTTCTCACTACCTGCACCATTGATCTCTGCTGTAAGAAAAACTGTCATAGAAAGAATCTACAGAATATGACATTTTTGGAAGGGACAGATTCCCAATTCCTCCCACTAGCCCCTTTATTACAACAGAACACAGCAGTGGTGTAGGGACCAATGGATTAAGCCAATGAGTGCGGCAGAGGAGTACAAATCTGACCCTTCTGGAAGTGTTGGAATCTGAACATTGATTTATCTTCATTACAGCGGGCAATAGGACAGGTCAGTATTCTTTATTCCTCATGGTTGACACTTTAGTTCATGTTTTTGATTTAGTGACAGAGCCACTTTAAGGCAGCTCATTCATTTTGAATGGGTTGCCAACACACCAAAATTTCTTTCTGCACAGCACATCACCATGCTCAGATATATCACAGCACAAGTGTGTTGTGCTGCGCTGCCCAGATGTATTGGAGTAACATTCAAAATGAATAGCACCGTAATCCACTGCAATCCGTTTTTCGTACATTATAATGCCTTGTAGTGCACGTCTTACAATGCGTTGCTGCAACACTGTTGTGTGACTGGGCCTTGAACCAACATGCTAAACACAAGTTTATAATGTAAAATTCAAAATGTTTCTTGGTACATAATGTCAAACATTTATGCATGAACAAATTCATACTCAAGTTTTCCATAAAAACAAGGAACAGTGAAGATATGTAAAAAATAGAAGCTTTAATCATAAACAGAGTGTGCTCTGGTGAGAAGATGCATTATCATACTGCAATGTCTATCAGCTGGATGCCTCTACATTCTGATTCCAGCTGCTGTACCTAGGTAAAGGTGCTCAATTTACCCTCCAGACGGATGGAAGCCTGTTGTTTTCATGCTCTATTTTAGCAACTGGAATATAGTAGTAAATAAGTACATAGAGCTATTGAAGCACAGTAAGCTTATTTTTTGTCTTCTTAAAAAGAAACCTATAACAGCCTGTAAACTGATTTTTTTTTTTATATATCCATTTTAAAAATTGCATTAGTCCAACTCCATGGTCTCCACCTCCAAGGCCCCCCTCCCTATTTCTAGACTCCCAGTTGTATTTTATGCTTTTTTTGTAATACACTTACCTTTTTTCTAATGTCTTATGGCCAGTCGTGTAACATTGGTCCTCTTCTTCTCTGTATTGATGCCTACTAAAGCTGGCTAAATATGGATCAAAATTCAGCAAATTCATCAGGAATCGGCCTAATTTTGATCCATCTATGGCCATTTCCGTTCATGGGAAGTCTATCTAACGTTCAACTTCTAATGAACGGCTTGCTGGAAAGCTTTGCTTCGATCAGTGCCTGCAGCCATTCAGCTGCAGTGCTGATTAGGACAGTACATTCTGATGGCGGGGGAAGTCCCACTGTCAGAATACAATGACACATTGTTGAGTATTCCTGCATCCACCTCGAATGTGTGTGTATGGAGGGAAACATGTATGACCAATCTTGGGACTGGGGCCATTACATTATACCATCATAGTATATACTCAGTCTAGTTGAATGTCTGACACTGTGATTCATTCAACCAGAAGACTGAGGAAATCTTTTAGGGGGGCAACTCTTATTTGAAGCCTGAGGTGCTTTTTTGTTTGGTATAATGCCAGAGGGCCCACTTACTTTAATAAAAGGGTGCTTTAATGAGGTTTTTTTAGTAAAATACCACAGATGAACTTACTCACTTTTTGACTGCAAACATATGAAAATCCTAATGCAAATACAGTATGTCCAAAGAAAAAGTCTGCACACCATAATCCAATGTCCATTGTGACAAAATCCTGGTGTCCCTTTAAATTAGTCTTTCGGGCTTCCCGATCACATGACCACTATAATTGACTATTGCAGCGGTCACATAATCAGTAGCCCATCCTTCTGGCTCTCGGTCATAGCTAGAGACAAAGATCTGTCTATGACAGCTTGGTCACTGAGCAGGGAGCATGCAGGTAGTGCACACTCAGCACAGGAACCTTGGGTGTCTATAGATGCACATGTGCAGAGTGTGGGCATTAGATCCCATCCAATTTGTTGCCATAGATATGCATTACGTGCAAGAGGCTTATTGAGGGAAGTAGTGACTGGACAGGTTGACCATCTATTTTTTCACCCTTAGTGTATGTAGTGTATGTATCCAGGGCCATCTTTACTATTGATTGGGCCCTGGGCAAAAAAAAATCCTTGCCCCCCCCCCCCCCCATGCACATTGTCTCTCCACCCCAACATTCGAAAAAACACAACTCATGTATTGCATTGTATTGTAACTGTACTGTCTGCCCTCATGTTGTAAAGCACTGCACAAACTGTTGGCGTTATATAAATCCCGAATAATAATAAGAAGAATGATGGGGGAATAGATAGAGAAGTCCAGGATGATGGGTGTGGGGGAGGGGGGGGAGATAGCAGAGTCCAAGATGATGGGGGGATAGGGGAGTCCAGGATGATTGGGGGAGGGAAGAGATGGGGGAGTTCAAGACGATGGGGGGAAGGGGGAGATAGGAGTCCAGGAAGACACACAGGGATTGGGGGGGGGGTGTACTGTGAGGTGTTTGTATCATACAGGGCACGGAAAAATCAGCACAAGGGGCAAGGGGCAGTACTTGCATATCCTCCCCCTCCCCCAAAGTAACCATCTATTGGTCACCTCTGCACATCAATTTGCTTACCTCTGCTCTCTCATCTACAGCTCACCTCTGTACCCCCCTCCACCCACAGCTCACTTCTGTTTTCCCTGTCTACCTCTGCCCCCCCCCCCCCTCCACAGCTCACTTCTGTATTCTCTTTCTATCTCTGCCCCCCCCTCCCCATCCACAGCTCCCCTCTGTACCTCTCCATCCATCTCTATATCTTTCCGTCCACCTTTGTATCACCCCTCCACCTCTGTACCCCCCATCCATGTTCATCTCTATATCATTCCGTCCACCTCTGATTCATTCAACCAGAAGACTGAGGAAATCTTTTAGGGGGGCAACTCTTATTTGAAGCCTGAGGTGCTTTTTTGTTTGGTATAATGCCAGAGGGCCCACTTACTTTAATAAAAGGGTGCTTTAATGAGGTTTTTTTAGTAAAATACCACAGATGAACTTACTCACTTTTTGACTGCAAACATATGAAAATCCTAATGCAAATACAGTATGTCCAAAGAAAAAGTCTGCACACCATAATCCAATGTCCATTGTGACAAAATCCTGGTGTCCCTTTAAATTAGTCTTTCGGGCTTCCCGATCACATGACCACTATAATTGACTATTGCAGCGGTCACATAATCAGTAGCCCATCCTTCTGGCTCTCGGTCATAGCTAGAGACAAAGATCTGTCTATGACAGCTTGGTCACTGAGCAGGGAGCATGCAGGTAGTGCACACTCAGCACAGGAACCTTGGGTGTCTATAGATGCACATGTGCAGAGTGTGGGCATTAGATCCCATCCAATTTGTTGCCATAGATATGCATTACGTGCAAGAGGCTTATTGAGGGAAGTAGTGACTGGACAGGTTGACCATCTATTTTTTCACCCTTAGTGTATGTAGTGTATGTATCCAGGGCCATCTTTACTATTGATTGGGCCCTGGGCAAAAAAAAATCCTTGCCCCCCCCCCCCCCCATGCACATTGTCTCTCCACCCCAACATTCGAAAAAACACAACTCATGTATTGCATTGTATTGTAACTGTACTGTCTGCCCTCATGTTGTAAAGCACTGCACAAACTGTTGGCGTTATATAAATCCCGAATAATAATAAGAAGAATGATGGGGGAATAGATAGAGAAGTCCAGGATGATGGGTGTGGGGGAGGGGGGGGAGATAGCAGAGTCCAAGATGATGGGGGGATAGGGGAGTCCAGGATGATTGGGGGAGGGAAGAGATGGGGGAGTTCAAGACGATGGGGGGAAGGGGGAGATAGGAGTCCAGGAAGACACACAGGGATTGGGGGGGGGGGGTGTACTGTGAGGTGTTTGTATCATACAGGGCACGGAAAAATCAGCACAAGGGGCAAGGGGCAGTACTTGCATATCCTCCCCCTCCCCCAAAGTAACCATCTATTGGTCACCTCTGCACATCAATTTGCTTACCTCTGCTCTCTCATCTACAGCTCACCTCTGTACCCCCCTCCACCCACAGCTCACTTCTGTTTTCCCTGTCTACCTCTGCCCCCCCCCCCCTCCACAGCTCACTTCTGTATTCTCTTTCTATCTCTGCCCCCCCCTCCCCATCCACAGCTCCCCTCTGTACCTCTCCATCCATCTCTATATCTTTCCGTCCACCTTTGTATCACCCCTCCACCTCTGTACCCCCCATCCATGTTCATCTCTATATCATTCCGTCCACCTCTGTACTCCCCATGTCCACCTTTGTTTTCCCCATCCACCTCTGTATTACCCCCCATCCATGTTCACCACTGCATCCCCCCATCCACAGATCACCTCTATATCCCCCATCCACATTCATCTCTTTATCCTTCCATCTGCCTCTATACCCCCGTCCCCCTCTGTACATCCCCATGTCAAACTTTGTACCCCCCTCCACCTCTCGGTTCATCTATGTAACCCCCTCCACCTCTGTACCCCCCCATGTCTACCTCTGTACCCCCCCATGTCCACCTCTGTACCCCCCCATGTCCACCTCTGTATCTCCTCCACCATTGTACCCCTCGTGTCCACCTCTTTACCCCCCGTCCCCCTCTGTACATCCCCATGTCAACCTTTGTACCCCCGTCCACCTCTCAGTTCATCTATGTAACCCCCTCCACCTCTGTACCCCCATTTCCATCTCTTTACCCCCCATGTCCATCTCTGTACCCCCCCATGTCCACCTCTGTACCCCCATGTCCACCTCTGTACCTCCCCCACCTCTGTACCCCCCAATGTCCACCTCTGTACCTCCTTCACCTTTGTACTCCCCCATGTCCACCTCTCACTTCTGCACCCCCCTCCCCATGTCCACCCCTGTACCAGCAATTCTCTGCAGTCTGCACTTGCACTTACCTGATCACTCGGCGGTGCAACGCAGTCTCTGGAGTCTGCTTATCAGACCCAGCACACAGCCAGAAAACTTCCCTCGGCTCTGTGCTGCACAGGTCTGCCAGGCGGGGGTGGAGGCAAGAGGAACACAGAGTGCTGCTCTGTCATTGTCTCGGGTCCACAGCTCCTGACAGAGGGAGAAGCAGGACGAACGGGCTCAAATACATGAAGTCCGCAGCTGTCCCGCTGTCCTGTATAATAAATATGTCCAGAACTTGGGAGGGCGCATGCGGGGGGTTGAAATTGGCTGCACGCACTACTCTGGGAAAAATGCGGGAATCGCAGGGCTTAACTGGCAGCTTGCTTTGGGCCCCCGAGCAATGATAGGGCCCAGGGCATCTGCCCCTTTTGCCCTGCTTTAAAGACGGCCCTGTATGTATCAACCCAACCTCTCCCAGCGAGATGGTAAAATCAACATTATGGTTGTTACTGGCCTGCCTAGTGGCTTTTTCTCCAAGTCTATGGAAGACACATTCCAGTGAGGTGGAACAGGAAGATTAGCTCATAATTCAGTTCTGTCAAGGTTGGCAAATCTGACCTTTGGGGCAATAGACGTCTTTTCATCCAAACCTAAAGATGAATAGATGCTACTAATCCATTCCTTGCTGCAATCAGGTGAACTACATTACCAATTACAATTCCCAGAGATTGTTGAGCGCAATAATGACATGTTAGGATATAGACTAGCTGGTATGGTCATTGCAGTTTTCATACTACTACTTCTATCTAAGAAACTGATGAAAAATAACTGCCCTATAACCATTTATTTACATGGCACTGCTTACTACCCTAAATTGAAGATTTAATTCCTTTGTTTTTTGATTTGGGAGGAAAAGGATCATTTCTAAATAACTTGTTTCTATGGAAATGTTGTGCTTCCAGACAAGATGTGGTCCTTGAACTACTAGTTTCTTCATCCTGCCCCTTAGATAGCCAAGTGGTTATCTGTTAGCTATAGAAGCTTCACCACATACATTAGCTTGCTAAAATATGGCCAGCTAAAGAGCAGCTGAATACAACAAATACATAAAATGCTCCTGATAAGAGTGCTGCTAGCAATCTGAAAGATATCAGGCTTCTTAAGGGATAGAAGGGCTCAATGATCCTTACAGACATTTTTTCAACATGTGAGAAATGATCTTCAATCATCATATTTGTCCAAAGAAAAGGGAGCAATTGTTTTGCTGCGGGGATGATTCAAAGTAAAGATTTTTGTTTGGTCAGCTATTGTTGCAATTATTATTTCTGATAGGCAAATCTCTCTTCTCTCCTGGACACTTAATGTTTCCGTACATGTCACAACATTCGTAGGTAATATGACAGTTAATTTATTCAGCAATAGGGGACCTTTTCACGTGCTGGAAGTCATGAAATAAATTGAGAATATTTTTCACTGTCCATAGTTCTTGGGTCTGCCTATTTATGCGAAACAGGAAACTCATTAGATGGTAATCAGGAATACAGGTACATTCCAGCAAAACAGAAAGCCTGGCATTTTGACCTTCTACATGTGTTCATTTATGTCAATAGGAAAGAGAGGATAAGAGTAGCCAGAAACACCCAAAGACATGAGAATTACCACCCTGCCCAGTAAAAAATGTTTTAATGGAGAGCGATCATCTCATATTAGTGATTTTAGCTTTTGCTAAAAAGTAATAAATGCACCCATATCAATTAATAAATAAAATGTACATTTATTATTATCGTACTCCCAGATATAACCAGAAACTAGCCAAATAGCCAAACTGAACAGTTTTAAATGCCTAATTCTACAAAAAGACCCACCGCCACTGACGCATACTATTCCTAGCTGCAGCTCACCCAGACTTTCCCTCCTATACACATACTTGGGAAAAATAACTCCAGCTCACTGTTACCCCCTCGGACTCGGAAAAGTGCTTTGTTCTGACCCTAAAACTATTGTTGGCAACTAAGACACAGTAAAAATAGTTCAAAGTTATCACTAGGTGGTATAGGTACCCCTCTGTCCGCCACTACTTTAGCTTGTGTGGCCATAGACGCTAGCTGGCGGTGCCACACCTCTAAAGGCACCATGTCTGATATCTGGTGGAACTGCCCCCCCATCCAGTTATTCTGAACGTGAATAGTTAATCTCTACTGCAAGCTTATGGTGACTCACGTCCCAGTGTCACCCACAATAGCACTCGTATCATTATTCCTGGACCCCATAAATTTGTAAAAAAGGATGTCCTCAGGCACTTTCTAGCTGTGGACAGGATGGTCATACCCTGATACTGGAAAACAACCTCTACACCTCCCCTTGTGGAATGGGCAACTTAACTCAAATCCATCAGGGACCTAGAACATCTGTTGTTCCAGGAAACCAGAAAAGAAGAACAATTCAAACAAACTGGGACCACCTGGTCTCTGTTTTGTGACTCTTCTGAGACTGGGTCAAGGAAAAAACTACCTCAACCATGTTGGAGTGACCCCAATACCCTACTCCCCCCCCCTTACCTCCAATTACTTTTTTCTCTCACCCATTCTTTTATCTCAACTAGCTATTAATCAGTAACCCTCTTTCCCCATTCTAGACATATATCTTACAGGCTCAGTTATTCCCAAAATATCAACAGACAAACATATACTTTTAAATGTACTACTCTTCAAAATATTTTCTGATTAAGGTAACATTCGACTAATCTAGTTGGATATTTGCCTCTATAGTTACCTCTTAGCTGATCTGCAACAGTAGTGCCTGGTTACCAATACCGTCTGTTTGTCATCATTGGAATCTGTGTTTCAATGTAATGTATTGATGTGTACTTTACTGCATTTTGGTAGATCTGTATTTTACTACTTTTTTACCCTTGTAACTGTAACTCCTATTTATGAAAAGTTTAATAAAATAAGATTGAACAAAAAAAATTAGCATTTATTATTTTATTTACATTGGAGCCTGAAAAGCATCTTAACTGTGATCAGGATCCTGAAGACTATTCCTCCAGCAGCAGGTCTGTACCAAGGTATGGACCTTCAATTAGGGGGCTGGAGAGAATATCAATGTACTACAACTGCAGTGACCACCGCATAAAGCAAAGTGCTTATGTAAAAGAATTTTATGGAAACTGCAACCTTGCTGTCTCTTGATGCAGCCTATTTCCAGGCAGCAAAGCTAAAGCTACACCAATAAACTAAAAACAGCCCTGGGACTAAAGTACACAGCATGCAGATATTAATACCTTCCATCAGAGCCTTCTCATATGGGTGTTTTCTGAAAGATTATGAATAGTACAACAAATCACACCCCACAGCAGAGATCACCTCTGCAGGTCTCGTCTACATGTGGGCACATGGCCAGCCCTCGCGGCATTTTTATATAGCTGAAAAGCAGTGAGAGTCTGAGAGAGAGAGAACACAGGTGAAGGAAGTGTTATAAGCATAGCACAACATGGTATGGCTGATGAACATTTATTCATTCACGTGTATAAATTGCCCAAATCGCACAGTTGAACACCAGCATCCTTCAAATTGCAAAGAATAGAAAACCAAACATAAATAGGACTTTTAGGTGCCCTCACATATATAAGATGTACTTCAAAATTAAGACCTAATATATTTTTATTTTAACTCCTCTAAAAACATTGATCTTTAAATCTTTAAAATGCAGAATGTTTTGGCCCCCATTCATAAACACAACAATAAATTTTACACAGTATTTCCCAAAGTCCTGCATGGTAATAGGATTGAGCGAGGTGGGTACCAACAGTCAATGCAACACGTTTAATGGGTCTTTGGGAATCCCACTGCGAAACTGTGAAAAGACACAAGTCCATCAAGTCCAACCTATGTGTGTGTTTGTTTGTCAGTATTACATTGTATATCCCTGTATGTTGTGGTCGTCCAGGTGCTTATCTAATCGTTTTTTTAAATTATCAATGCTCAGTTCTTTAGACAGAAAATACTTTAGACCACCAGGTATAGATAGAGAACCAGGTATAATATCACTGGTGTCAGTGGAAGGAATAGTGCCCCATCACTGGTGTCAGTGGGAGCAATAATGCCCCATCACTGGTGTCAGTGGGAGGGTCAGCCATCTTTGTTACTGGAGGAGGAAGTGCACGAGTCTTTAGCGTTTGTACATGCTGTTACCATTTGATATACAGTATATGTAAGTGCAATACTTTTTAAAAAAGAGAGATCATTTTACAATACTTTACTATGTGGAGCCTTTATCTTGCATATGCTGTGACCTATTAGCTGTAAGTGAGGATCGGATGGATACCAAGAAGCACCCGGACAGCTGCCGATGCACATTCTTATTGGCTGATTGAGCGATCTTTGACCATTCTGAATAAGGAGGACACCGGCGTTCCGGTAAGCCTCTGGTATTGAAATTTCCATGGGTGTCACATCGGCTATCCCTGGACTTCCTTCCTCTCTAGCACAAGATATATGGTTAGGATTTCCTTACAACTTTCTTTGCATCACTTTTGGTTGTGAGGTGTATTTGTTAGCCCATTCCATGGTGTGTAATTTGTAGACTTTTTCATGGAATTTTTCTTCACAGATTTTCATATATGTATATTATTGAAACATCATTGAATTAATTATTACATAATTGTTATATGCGCTGCACTTTTTATTAGATGTTTATGTGCTTAATAAGGGTATAGTGTTCAGCTGCTTTTATTATTTATTTCACACGCACACATTTTTCTTTCCTTTTGTGCCCCATCACTGGTGTCAGTGAGAGGAATGGTGCCACGTCTCTGCTGTCAGTGGGAGAAATAGAGCCCTGTCTTTGGTGTCAGTGGAAGGAACACTGCCCCAAAGGCTGGATAAAGGCAAGCAAAGGGTCACATTCGGCCCATGGGCCGCAGTTTGGATACAGCTGCCATAGGTGAACACAGAAGCCAACAGTAAATGTGAATGGAATAACACATCTAGCAGAACCACTGCTGCAAGGAGATAAGAACACACAAACAGAAAACTGCAAACTAGACTGTGACAGCTGCAGCAATTACATGCAAGTTATCATGATTAGCTAGCTGGCGGCCTCCCATTGCTTTTAATAGGACTGCCCAATCCCGGCAGCCCCCGCTGGGGATCTCGCATGCAATGGCAGGCAGGGTGTATTTGCATTTGCAAATTGTGAATGCACCCTTAGCCTGCTCTGCTGTAACATATCAATATTAGCAATGTCCTCCAAACTCATCTGTATCCAAACATCAAAATCACTCTTTGTTTTACTCCAGACAGCTGCAGACCAGGTCACTCCCTGTCCTGTAGCACATGGAAACAAAGGGGCAGGACGCTGGTGACTTTAGTGCCCTTTTATGGGCACATGACCATATTTAGCTAATGTCATTGGTTGAAAATTGGCCTGTGTCCATAGGAGGGCACTGAGGTCATCAGATTCCTGCCCTTTTATTTCCATGTGCTGCAAGACAGGGAATGACCCGGCCTGCAGTTGAATGGAGTAAAAAAAGGGCAGTTTTGAGGTTCGGCTGGAGAAGAGTTCAGAGAAGACATTATGGAGATGATTTATTAAAGGCAAATAGACTGTGCACTTTGCAAAGTGTAGTTGCGTCAGAGCTTAGTAAGTGAGGTGAAGCTCTGCTGACGTTCATCATCCAATTATGTGCAAGCAGAAATTCTGTTTTTTTTTTGTTTTCCTTGCACGTGATTGGGCAGGACGACCCATCCATTAAGGATGCACGGCCACCGCCTCCCCTATTCATCGCCACCACCCTCCATCCATGCATCCAGCCCCTTTCAGGATGCCGGGCGCATGAATTCCAATGCGGGGTGGGTGGTTTTCAGAAGCACCGATTAGTGCCAGAGGCTCTAATTACCTTTAAAATAGAGTGGGCTCGAGGTGCGCTTGGAATTCACCCAGGTGTGTGAGAACAGCGAATGAATATTCCTTATTCTCACACTGAATCAGCTCTGAGATACACTTCCCGATTGGCTGAAAGGAGAAGCGTTCTGATTGGCCGAGGAGGAGGGAAGATACAGAAGCCGCCAAGCAGGGTAAGGAGAAGCTGTTTATGATGCCTGCAGAGGAGAGCTGTGGAAGCCGCCCATGATTGCCCACCATTGATGGGGTTAGTGCACCAACCGGCCGACCTGACCGGGGAGGGTTGGCGGGTGCACTGCTTGCCGCCCCCCCTCCAAAAAAATTGCCACCAGCTGCCACTGTGATTGGGTATTCTTTGCAAAGTCAAGCTTTATCTCATTTACTAAGCTCTGGAGCAACTGCAGAGTTAAACTGCACTTTGCAAAGTACACAGTCTGTTTGCCTTTAGTAAATCAATCCCTAACTCTCTAATTAGTATATATTTTAATGAAGTGACAAGTCAGTCTGTCGGGAAGTGAGTATAAAGACATCAGACTTAACAGCACTAAAGAAAATCGAGAGACCCACTTAATCATCTTTTCTTATTACACAAAGTCCTTGAAAGACTCAGCATCCTAGATTAGTGGTAAGTGAATGATCCTTTTCAGAACATGTTTCATATTATTTATTCAGTCACATTGTCCTGACCTCAACACCTGTTTAATATTGCATATTCATTGGCCAAAAATGTTCATTTTGCTCTTTTTTTATTTTGTCACCATCTGTTGACACAGTCCCTGCGTGTTGCTGTGTCTAAGCTAGTCCATCTGTGACAATGACAGCAACGTCACATACAGAGGTCCCTTAAAAGCTGTCGACTCACTTAAAGGACAGAGCAAAAAAGAAAAAAAAAAGCAGTACAGTATGTATTTTGCAAGTGCTAAGCAAATAAATCTATCACTGCAGCCAGCAAGCGTGCCAAATGTTATCAATACTAAGACACCCCCTCCATCACACCCCAACCCCCCCCCAGCACTGACTGGTGTCTTGTAATCAGTCTAACAATTGCTATCATAAAGACAACAGCTGCACAGCCAGAGTTAGCCTCTTCCATACATGGCTAACAATGTGTAACCCCATCCCAGATCCAAATCTTCATGATTTATTTATGGAGGCAATATCTCTTTCCCAGTCCTGTTTACCGTAGACTTTTCATAAATGCAAGGAAATTGAAATTCTATGCCCAGGAAAGGTTAAAGGTTATGCTCTGCAATTACTGTCCTTTTTAAAAAGGCTATGAGCAAACAGCAAATCATAGAATGTTGATAACACATAAACAAGAGGGATACTCAATCCTAAAAAAAAATGCATATTGGTAATGTGCAAATGTGGTTTTCATTTGGGGAAAAATAAAATCACACATATTGTCATATGTATGTTCTAGGTACAAAAGAAGTCTGTTTAATAGAGATGAGCTTGGGCATCCTGGGAACTCATCTTTAGCCAAACTCCAAATTCACCCTTTTTTCTACTCCATTGAGCTGCAGGTCAGGTCATTCTTGCCCCGCTTCTCACATAAATAAAGTTTCTGGGTGGGGATGAATCAGTTTGCAGTTCAGTGGAATAAAAAGAGCAAAAGTTTGGCATTTGGATAGAGGTGAGGTCAGAGGACTCCTGAGCTCATCTCCACTGTTTATTTATTACAGGTTCTGATTATATAGCGCCATCAATTTACGCAACGCTTCACATACATACTGTATTTTGTACATTCACATCAGTTCCTGCCCTCAAGGAGTTTACAATCTAAGGTCCTTAAGACCCCATTCACACTTGTCATGCAACTTTGGACCCCATATTTGTGCAATTTAAAGTTGCAGCAACTTTAAAGTAGTTCCTGCCCTACTTTGGGCCAATTTTCAGGCTAAGAGTCCCCTGCCTGCAGACCCCCACAACCACCGGCCAGGGTTGTGGGGAAGAGGCCTATGTCTCCATCAAAATGGGGACAATACTGATGTTGTGTTAATGTTATACAGGTAATTATTGTTTCCATACCATCCCGCCTTCACCCCCCCCCCCCCCCAAACCCCTCTCCCAATTGTATACTTTTGTTATTCTATGTTTGTTTTTGATACTTTTTTTTTTTTGTTATTGCATGACTGTATATGAATTAAAGTTCACATGCCACTCGCCAATGTAATGTAAAATAAAAACCCAATAAACATTTTTCAAAAAATAAATGGAGGCAAGGTGCTTTGAAGGGGGGCAGAGGCTCCCCTGCCCCAAAGCACCCACACCCCATTTTGGCATTGGGTTCCCCTTAAAATCCATAGTAGGCCCGAAGGGTTTATTTCCTTAATCATTCTTTTCTGGCATTTTTTTTTTGTTTACATTGAGCTGTCAGTGGAGAAACCAGTCATCTGTTAAGGACGCAGCAGCCAGCTTCCCGGCCCGCTCCGTAACAACCACCTATTTTTCACACAGAATTTGGATTGGTCGATCAATTTTTGACCGATACCAATCGTTCTGAAACATTTCAATTTGTTAGAAAATGAAGAAACAAGTTGATTTTTTTCCATTCTGCACATGTGTAGCGACTTTGTAGAGCACAAACAAAGCAATCACATTGGTCAAAGCTAAAGTTTGTACAATTTTGAAGTTGCACAAGTGTGAATGGGGCATAACTAACATTCATACATACTAGGTCCAAGTTAGATAGGAGCCAATTAACTAACTAGCATGCCTTTTGGAATGTTGAGGAAACCCATACATGCACAGGGAGAACATATAAACATATAAACTCCAAGCAGTTGGGGCTGTGGTTGGGATTCTAACCAACAACCCTAGTGCTGGTAGGCCAAAGTGCTAACCACTTAGCCAATGTGCTGCCTGTACTGTTTTAATACATCTGGGATTCCAAGTAGCTAGTCTGGACAAACTTATAATGGCTTTCAAACTAAATTAGTTGACTCAATGATGGAAAGTTTGAATGCAAGATTGAATGTTTTGGCAAACAAATTTTTAGAGCTACCATACAAATGTTTAAATTATATCATGGGTGACACAGTGGTGTAGTAGTGGATAGTACTTTTTCTTAGCTGTGAAAAGGGTCACTGGTTCAAATCCCAACCATGACACTACCCGCCTGGAGTTTGCATGTTCTCCCTGTGCCTGCGTGAGTTTTCTCCCACACTCCAAAGACATGCTAGTAGGTTCATTGGACCCTATCTAAATTGTCCCTAGTATGTGTATGTATGAATGTGAGTTAGGGACCTTACAGTGTAAGCTCCTTGAAGATAGGGACTGATGTGAATTTACTATGTAAAGCACTGTGTAAATTCACGGTGCTATATAAGTACCTCAAATAAAATAATAAATAACACTGGTCATTTATTGACTGACATATTTTTTTGTGTGTAGGACCTCTATACACATATAAATACTTAGATAGTCCATGGTTATGATGGATGAGAGGGTAGAGAATAAGGACTTCACCTTAGTGGAAAACAGTAATTTAATTATCAGGCAAATATATGTGACATGGATGAGGGTTACTTCTGTGCCAAGTACAGTCAGCCTGATCTTAGACAGCACACAGCAGAAAAGAAGTAGTACTGTCCAGCATTCTAAACAAAAATGGCAGCTGTTCCAATCAATTTATAACTAGCCTTTAAAGTGAGGTTCACATCAGGGGCGGATCCAGAGTCTAGTCTCGGGAGGGGCACTTCTATAAAATATGTTTTTTTGGGGGCAATTTATATGGGAAATGGCTGGTATTGGTACTTCAATCATTACGGCACCATGGCTGTTATGGTGTCAGGATGATTGAAGCGCATTATTTCTATTAATACATTGTAATATAAAATTAAATGGTTCAACTCACCATAATGCAGAATCAGTGGGAGCCCTGAGGGTGTCTTTCGCCATGTCGCCTGCCACCAAACGCGGATTGTCACTTGCCACGTCACTTGTCACCAAATGTGGATTGTTACTTGCCACGTCACCTGCCACACATTGCGGATTGCCACTTGCCACGTCACTTGTCACCAAATGCGGATTGTTACTTGCCACGTCATCTGTCACACATTGTGGATTGTCACTTGCCACATAGCCTGCCACACATTGCGGATTGTCACTTGCCACGTCACCTGCCACACATTGCTGATTGTCACTTGACACGTCACCTGCCACACATTGCTGATTGTCACTTGCCACGTAGCCTGCCACACATTGCGGATTGTCACTTGCCACGTCACCTGCCACACATTGCTGATTGTCACTTGCCATGTCGCCTGCCACACATTGCGGATTGTCACTTGTCACGTCGCCTGCCACACATTGCGGATTGCCACTTGCCACGTCACCTGCCACACATTGCGGATCGTCACTTGCCACGTCACCTGCCACACATTGCTGATTGCCACTTGCCACGTCACCTGCCACACATTGCGGATTGCCACTTGCCACGTCACCTGCCACCAGATGCGGATTGCCACATAGCCTGCCACACATTGCGGATTGTCACTTGCCACGTCACCTGCCACACATTGCTGATTGTCACTTGCCACGTCACCTGCCACACATTGCTGATTGTCACTTGCCATGTCACCTGCCACACATTGCTGATTGTTACTTGCCACGTAGCCTGCAACACATTGCGGATTGTCACTTGCCACGTCGCCTGCCACACATTGCTGATTGTCACTTGCCACGTCGCCTGCCACACATTGCGGATTGCCACGTCACCTGCCACACATTGCGGATTGCCACTTGCCACGTAGTCTGCCACACATTGCGGATTGCCACTTGCCACGTCACCTGCCACACATTGCGGATTGCCACTTGCCACGTAGTCTGCCACACATTGCGGATTGTCACTTGCCACTTAGTCTGCCACACATTGTGGATTGTCACTTGCCACGTCACCTGCCACACATTGCGGATTGTCACCTACTGTGTCACTTTTCTGCTAAGGTGTTCTTTTGTTGAGTCCAGAGTGAAGATAGGCAGCAGAGAGATGATCTAATCTCTCTGCTGCACACAGCTTCCTGCACAGTGAGGGCGGAACTGGAGGGATGCAGAGCAGTGAGAGATGATGTCATCTCTCTGCTCCCCTGCCTGCTGGCTTCCTGATTGGCCAGCAGCCCTCCTAAGCCACCCAGCTGCCCCCCCCCCTCACCCATCCACTCAGCGCAGCCAGTCACCCGCGGAACCGGCCGCGCTGGCACCCACGGAACCGGCCGCGCTGGTACCCGCGGAACCGGCCGCGCTGGTACCCGCGGAACCGGCCGCGCTGGTACCCGCGGAACTGGCCGCACTGGTACCCGCGGAACCGGCCGCGCTGGATCCGCCGCTGGTTCACATGGCAGCACTTTTAACAGAATGAACACAGTACAAAAATTTCCCAGAACACTTGCCAGCCAGCCAAAAAACACATTATACTACTTACACCTAAACGCTACCTCCCAGTGGCTCTTTAAAGCGGAACTTCATTCAAAAGGGGAAGTTACACTTTATGTCCTCCTCCCTCCCTCCTCTACCCCATTTGGCACATTTTATATTTTGGGGGGAGCGGGTACCGAGTTTTGATAGGTGCCTGCTCCCACTTCTGCTCAGATTGTCTACAGTAGGCGATCTAAGCAGAAGGTTGTCCCCCCCCCCCTCTTTGCCAGCAGCCTTTTGGGACACGTCATGGGTCCCAAGAGGCAGCGGGATCATTTAAAAAGCGCAGTGCTGCTCGCACATGTGCAGTGGGAAGCTGGCTGTGACTTCCCACTGTAAACATACCAGAACCAGGGACCTGAAGAACCGACATGGGTGGAGGCAGCGCTGTCACCACTACAATATTTGTAGCTGCTGACATTTTCTTTTTTCTTTTTAGGGTGAAGACCCTATTTAAGTGGTCAGAGTGGCTTCTGTATCATGTGGCCAGTCTGATTAATTATATATGGTAACGCTGTACTGCACTGGTGACAGTATGTAAAAAAAAAAAATTTGAAAAAAATAAATAATAATTTCTTAATTTTCCAAATAATTGTGACAAAAAATTTAAACTTAAAAAACTCACCATGCCTCTTACTAAATACATTGAACTGTCTATATCCCAAACAGGGGCCATTTTGGGGGTATTTGTACTGTCCTGGTGTTTTCAGGCCTCAAAAGAGGCCTATCAAGAGACAAACAGAACATCAGGATTGATCGATTATCAGATATACAGATATATACACATGATGTATACATATGATGATTTGAAGACAAAGTAAATTTATTGCATGTTGGAGAACGTGTCCCTTTGTTGTCTTTTATTTTTATATATATATATATATATATTGTAGACATGTCACTGGAGAAGTGATCGAGGGGGTGTACATCTCACTTAGGTTGCTACACAGTGTGAGATGGTAAGTCCAGGATGGATCAGTTTCTCAGCAGCGATATGCTGCTGAGTTGTTATTTAATCTTGCCGGGCCTGGGTTTATATGGAATGGCAGGTAGGTTTGGTAGAGGGACCTGTCATTCCACACCCCCCCCGATCCAGTTCTGGGTTTTGGATCAGGTGAGCTTTGATCCTAATTAGCCTGGGAAGGTAAAGGCTCTGCTGGGCCTGCAGGTGATTGCTCTCAGCCAGGGAATGAACAGTCTGTGTGTTGAAGGAAGCTGCGAATGCAGCCACTGCTGGAGCTAAAACCCTCCCTGCGATATCCAGGCAAAAGACGCTGTGTTTCTAAGTGTCAGATAGGTGAGAAGAACCTGTTAGTAAGCGCCCAGCCGGGCAAGGTTTTCTTTTATTTCTGTTGTACTTAAAAAAGCACGGTGTTGCCGTATGTTTTTGTTTGTTGGACTGTTTGTACCACGAATAAACGCCAAGGTCTGCTTTATAAATTCCAAGTCTGCTGTGAACTGTGTCCAAACTCACCCTACCCCGGGAAGATCCCCTACAGTTGGTGTTCGAATGCGGGCAACACGGTTGCTAGGGGCAACGGTGTGGACAGACTTGGCTACAGCTGCTTATGTCTTGGGTGAAAGCTGCAACTACACTCCAAGAACAGTCCAGCAACATGGAGGAGATGCTGAAGCAGTTTATGCAAGTGAGTTTGCAACAACAGCAGGCTCAGACAGAGGCCAATAGACGACATGAACAGTCCATGGCGGCACAACAGCAGATGCATAAGGAAGAGTTGCAAGCTTTGCGCCAAAGCCAACAACAACTTATCGAGCACCTGATAGTAAATCGAGAGGCGCCTGTGGTTGCTAATCCACCCACAGTGATGGGAGCCGCTCCAGAGATTTTTTTTGGGAGAAGGACTGTGCAGAAAGCGCTGCAAAAGATGACTGCTGAGGACGATGTTGAGGCCTATCTAACAGTATTTGAGCGCGTGGCTGAGCGAGAGAAGTTACCAGCCGCTGAGTGGGCAGAGGTAATTGCGCCCTATTTAACAGGTGAACCTCAAAAGGCCTACTATGACCTCAGTGAGCAAGAGGTTAAGGACTATACTCGGCTAAAAGAGGAGATACTTGCCCGACTAGGAGTTACTACTGCAGTCCGTGCCCGGAGGGTACGCAACTGGAGCTACAGTCTGGACAAATCAGCGAGGTCCCAGATGTATGACCTAATCCATTTGGCAAGAAAATGGTTGGAGCCAGACACTTCTACTCCTGCACAAATCCTAGAGAAGGTCGTGATGGATCGCTACCTCCGAGCACTTCCTACTGACCTGCAACGCTGGGTGGGACAAGGTGATCCTAAGAATGCAAACGAACTTGTCAACCTTGTGGAGAGGTTCCAGGCGACTGAGGACTACCTCCGTGATATTCCTGCAGCATCTTCACCTCCCCGGAGCGCCAGATCTGTGCCGTCAGCTGGTAAGAGACTTCCATCTATTGGGGGAGTGTGGAGGGGTGCTGATGGAGGGAAAAGGGCTCAAGTGGTGTCTCAGGGATAAAAGACTGATGATGGTCCCGGGTGGCTAAGGGGCTCTAAAAAGGACTCCTTGCCAAGGAGACCAGGCCTTGTCCAGTGTTGGAGATGCCATGAGGCGGGACACGTGTCTGCCCATTGCCCTCTTACCACTGAACCCATGGAGTGTGACGCTAGCCGGCGTCAGTCGCTGTTTGCGGAACCATCTTGTGCTGCAGTTCCTGGACTAGAGACTGAACCGCAAATCTGCAATATTACAATCAATGACCTTCCTGTTAAGGCGTTAATGGACTCGGGAAGCCTCGTAACCTTGGTGCATGCTAGCCTGGTGGCTGGGGACTTAGAGTCTAAAAAGCATATGAGTGTTGTGTGCATACATGGTGATACAAAAGTGTACCCTATAGTGCTGGCTAAAGTCGGGACTGAACAAGGCACCGTACAATATGAAGTGGGTGTGGTGAAAAACCTCATGCATAATGTAATATTGGGGCGTGATTTTCCATTATTCTGGGCTCTCTGGGAAAAAAGAAAAATCCCCAAAAGGAGTGAGGATACCTCTAAGGGGGTTGCCTTGTCCACTGTGAATGATAAAAGTATGCAGGATGAAAATGATTGTTTTCCTTTGCAGGTCCTGGCTGGGGAGGAGGAGGCTCCTCCCACTGAGCAAAATATACTAGAGTTAGAGGTGTCTAGGGATAATTTTGGGGCTGCACAATTACAGGACCCCACTCTCAAAAATGCGAGAGAGCAGGTTGCTGTTATGAATGGGGTACCTCAGGAACCAGATGCTGAAAAAAGATTTCCACATTTTTCGGTGACTAATGATCTTTTCTATAGAGTCAATAAGATTAAGGATGAGATTGTGGAACAGCTTCTGGTACCTAAGCCGTACCGGCGTCAGGTGCTTGACATGGCACATAACCATGTTCTTGGGGGACACTTGGGGACTGACAAAACGCGAGAGAGGGTGCTCCAGAGGTTTTTTTGGCCGGCGATATATGATGACATTAAAAAATACTGCGAGTCGTGCCCCACATGTCAGGTTAGTGCCCCAGTGTCACATTTTCGCAGTCCTTTGGTTTCGCTCCCTATTATAGAGGTGCCTTTTGAGCGTATCGCCATGGATTTAGTGGGTCCCGTTGTAAAGTCAGTTAGAGGACACCAGTATATTTTGGTAGTCATAGATTATGCGACCCGCTATCCTGAGGCTGTACCCTTGAGAAACACTGCATCTAAAACAATTGCACGTGAGTTGTTTTATATGTTCTCTAGGACTGGGATCCCCAAAGAAATCCTAACTGACCAAGGTACGCCATTTATGTCAAAACTGATGAAGGAATTATGCAAACTATTTAAAGTCTCACACATCCGTACCTCTGTATACCACCCCCAGACGGACGGATTGGTGGAGAGATTTAATAAAACTTTGAAACATATGTTGAAGAAAGTGGTGGGAAAAGATGGTCGTGACTGGGATCATTTATTACCCTACCTCATGTTTGCTATTAGGGAAGTGCCCCAAGCGTCCACAGGGTTCTCACCATTCGAGTTGGTCTATGGTCGTCACCCTAGGGGTCTACTGGACATTGCAAAAGAGACATGGGAGAGTGAGTCCACCCCATACAAGAGTGTTATTGAGCATGTAGCACAAATGCAGGACCGTATAGCCACTGTAATGCCCCTGGTAAGGGAACACCTCCAGAGAGCTCAAGAGGCCCAAAGTAGAATTTACAACCGGTCCGCAAGAATCAGGACATTCAACCCAGGCGATAGGGTTCTTATACTAGTCCCCACTGTTGAGAGTAAATTCTTAGCGAAGTGGCAAGGTCCTTATGAAATTGTTGAAAAGATCAGTGAGGTGAACTACAAGGTGCACCAACCAGGTAGAAGGAAGCCTTTCCAAGTTTATCACATAAACTTGATCAAGCCCTGGAAAGACAGGGAATCCTTGGTGGCGACAAATACTGTTAATAATTTGTCACAACCAATCCCTCCAGTCAAGGTAAGTGATACTCTATCAGTGTCACAGAAACAGGAGGCTCAGGAATTTTTACAGAAAAACAAAAACAAGTTCTCTGACCTCCCAGGGCGTACACACCTCATCCATCATCACATTGAAACTGAGCCTAGAAGCAGAGTAAACCTTAAGCCCTATAGGATACCGGAGGCACGTAGGAAAGCCGTATCTGCCGAGGTAAAACGTATGCTTGATCTGGGGGTAATTGAGGTGTCACAGAGTGAATGGTCCAGCCCGATTGTGCTAATCCCAAAGCCCAATGGAACTTGGAGGTTCTGTAACGATTTCAGAAAGTTGAATGAGATCTCCAAGTTCGATGCTTATCCTATGCCCAGGGTAGATGAGTTGATTGAGAAGTTGGGTAACGCCAGGTACATAACCACCCTCGATCTCACAAAGGGCTACTGGCAGATTCCACTTTCTGGGGAGGCTAAAGAGAAAACTGCATTCTCCACCCCTGATGGGCTATTCCAGTATGTAGTGATGCCATTCGGGTTACATCGGGCGCCTGCAACTTTCCAGAGGTTGATGGACTTGATTCTGCGACCACATCGTGATTACTCAGCCGCCTACCTCGATGATGTGGTCATTTTTAGCCCTGATTGGGAAAGTCACCTCTGTAAGGTACAGGCCGTGTTGGATGCCATAAGTGATGCAGGGTTGACCATAAATGCCGAGAAGTGTGCTCTAGCCCTAGAAGAGGCCAAATATCTGGGCTACATTGTTGGGAGAGGATTGGTTAGGCCACAGCTAAATAAAATTGAGGCAATACAGAATTGGCCTAGACCCCTGACAAGGAAACAGGTTAGAGCTTTCCTGGGTATTACGGGTTATTACCGTAGATTTGTGCCGAACTTTGCCTCAGTTGCTGCTCCACTAACTGACTTGACAAAGGGCGGAAAGACAGCAATGGTCACGTGGACCCCAGAGGCCGAGAAGGCTTTCCAAAGCCTTAAGTCTGCCTTGTGCCAACCACCTGTGTTAGTCACCCCCGATTTCAGGCGAGAATTTCTGGTCCAGACAGATGCCTCTAACACAGGCTTAGGTGCAGTACTCTCACAAGTAGTGAATGGTGAGGAGCATCCGGTGACGTACTTGAGTAGAAAACTAACCCCGGCCGAGAAAAATTATGCCATTGTGGAGCGAGAATGTTTGGCAGTGAAGTGGGCCCTAGAATCTTTAAAGTATTACTTGCTAGGCAGGAAATTCAAGTTGGTGACAGACCATGCCCCCCTAACATGGATGAAGTTAAACAAGGAGAGAAATGCAAGAGTGACTAGATGGTTTCTGTCCCTACAAAACTTTAATTTCACTGTGGAACACAGGCCAGGGAAATTACAGGCAAATGCTGATGCATTGTCGAGGGTAAGTTGTCTGTGGGGACAAAAGGCTCAGCCCTCCGGTCTGAAAAAGAGGGGGGGGGATATGTAGACATGTCACTGGAGAAGTGATCGAGGGGGTGTACATCTCACTTAGGTTGCTACACAGTGTGAGATGGTAAGTCCAGGATGGATCAGTTTCTCAGCAGCGATATGCTGCTGAGTTGTTATTTAATCTTGCCGGGCCTGGGTTTATATGGAATGGCAGGTAGGTTTGGTAGAGGGACCTGTCATTCCACACCCCCCCCGATCCAGTTCTGGGTTTTGGATCAGGTGAGCTTTGATCCTAATTAGCCTGGGAAGGTAAAGGCTCTGCTGGGCCTGCAGGTGATTGCTCTCAGCCAGGGAATGAACAGTCTGTGTGTTGAAGGAAGCTGCGAACGCAGCCACTGCTGGAGCTAAAACCCTCCCTGCGATATCCAGGCAAAAGACGCTGTGTTTCTAAGTGTCAGATAGGTGAGAAGAACCTGTTAGTAAGCGCCCAGCCGGGCTAGGTTTTCTTTTATTTCTGTTGTACTTAAAAAAGCACGGTGTTGCCGTATGTTTTTGTTTGTTGGACTGTTTGTACCACGAATAAACGCCAAGGTCTGCTTTATAAATTCCAAGTCTGCTGTGAACTGTGTCCAAACTCACCCTACCCCGGGAAGATCCCCTACAATATATATATATACAGATATATACCATAGTTTGTAGATTCTATAACTTTCTTACAGACTAAATAATTAACACTGAGTGCTGGGTCCTTGACCAGAGAAAGAATACCAATGAGCTCTAATGTAATGGAAGCTCTGTGCCCTTTTAATTACCTAAATTATGTAGACAGCATTATCAAAATCAATATAAAAGCATAAAATCTGATGAAGAATCCATTTTGGGGGGGAAAAAAGCTACTGCTGAACTATTCTAATGTTGTTTATGTATTTTTAGAGATTTGTGAATTATTTTGATACAGTCTGATTTCTGGGAAGCTGCCGGCATTGGATTACAAAAATAAAAGATAAAGATAAACCGCATATCTAATTTGGCTTCTACTTTGGGATATTGATTCCTTTAATGCAGTCTGCGTAAGTGCATCTTTTTGATAAAATCACTGTGTAAGAGAAAAAAAGCTTTGGATGGTAGGAGACGTGGCCCTAGAGAAACAGTCGTCTCATGTTGCCATTTCTTCTGCATTACTAGGTCAGTCTACCTAAAAGTCATATTTCATTTATAGATAGAGTCTAGATGACTAAGTCACTTGTGGGGCTTTTATAGCTATTAACGTTTCTGATTTGCTCACACATATCTTGAAGTTTCACTCCTGTAGCTAAAACAGAGGGATTTTTTGGGCCTAAATGAAAGATCTGACAGGGAGAGTAGGAACTCTCAGAGCCCTAGAAAGGGGTAGGGATGAGAAGGCCTGGAAAAAATCCCGAAAAATTGGTAAATGCCGTTTTTCTGTTTCTTTCTGTAACAATTTTAAAAATCTGGAATATGTTCTTTTACTGTTAAATAATATATCTATGACATGGAATTCAATCTACATAACATGAATATCTTCATAAAAGATTTCTGAGACTTTATGTAAAGTCTTAAATGATTGCAAGTTCTCTGCTGAAGACAAGCAAATCCTGAAATTCAATCCAAGTAACACTTTACTTCTCAATGCAGTTATCAAACAAGAGAAATACGCATTTCTGCCACTAGGGGGTACTGCAAGGGAAAGGCTCCAGTTTAGTTTGCTTGTGGGCTCCATCTTGAACCTCCTACAGTTGGATGATTGTTGGGCTATAGTAGATGATAGTTTCTGTCCTCCCAGGCCTTAAAGTGGTTGTAAACCCTTACAGACCACTTTGTGTATGGTTTAGGAGATATCACCTGTATTTGCATGTGCCAACGTCATCGGCACATGCGCACTGACACAAACTGAAGCAAGGGCACGTATGGCATCGTGGCTCCAGCCAATCACAGTGCCGGAGCTGCCATACTCGGGAGTGATGTCGACCACCAGAGCGGTGTACGGGCACTGCAGCAAGGGCTTCGATCTCAGGTGAGTACATGCATACTAGCTCATTATGCTTTTGTCTTGCAGGTGTTAGATTTTTTTTGTTTTTCTTTTAAAGTGGGTTTACAACCACTTTAATTAATAGATAATGGGGTATATTCATCTGAAAAATTTGTTTATCTTTATAACCTTTAAATGATTCCTATTAATGTTCTCCACCATCACAGCATAATGTTTACGTATACAATGGTAAGTACATTGTTTTTTTCTTTTCTTCCTCTCAGTAAAATGGTGAGCCCAACATCTAGAGTTTGAAAACATTTCCACAGCATCATTTCTGCTGAGAGCAGCATCTTCAAGTAAGGAAGTGTTAAAAACGTAAATACAAATTTTAAAGCAAGTTAAGTTTAAATTCTCCATTTTTTTTCCAGATAAAAACAGGCTCATGGCTTCAGTTTCCAGAAATGTTACATCTGTAGAAAGGGGTAAGAAGCTGATGAGGTAACTGTCCAGCATTTGTTGCTAAAACATCAATTTTGGATGAAGTCTTTAAAGCGTTCCACTCAAAAATGGAACTTCCACTTTAAGGGAGGTGACCCCCTGACATGCCATATTTGGCATGTCATTTTTTGGCACTGTATCAGATAGCATATCTTGATTTCAGCAAGGTATCGCTGCACCGGAAGGGAGATCACCTTCCCCCCTCCCCCTCTCGGCAATCATCTGGGACACCTCACAGGTCCCAGATGATTGCCTGGCCTGTCACAGCGCGCGGCACGCGCATGCGCAGTGTGTGCCCGGCCGTGACGCCACAGTTGGGCTCCCACAGGTACAATGCCGGCACTACAGAGAGGAGATGGAATAGATTGATAGATGGAAACAAGAAACCAGACTGCCATTCAGTGTTTATTTATTATAGGTATTTATATAGCGATGACAATTTAGGCAGCACTTTACACATTGTACATTGAAATAATTCCCTGCCCTTAGGCTGGGTTCACACCTATGCAAATTGGATGCAGTTTTCCCCGCGTCCAATTGGCATAGCAGGAGAATATGACCGGCTGTCCATGGAGCCGGTTCACATGTCTCTGGGGCAGCTGCGGTGCGTACTGCATAGAAACGCTGTGCGTCTTTGCCTCCCTTTCAGGGCCGAATTCAGGCAAAGATTCCACCCTGATTCATCCCTGAAACAGAGAACAGGGACGGACAGCGTTGCTGTGCTATCCACGGCCGGTTTAGGTGTGAACCGAGCCTCAGGAAACGTATAACCTAAGGTCCCTATCTCCCATGAATACATGTTGGAAAAACAACAGCAGGTAATGTAAAGTACTGTGAACTATATATGTGTATGCAATATAACTATCTATCCAGCAGGTGGCACTGCGGTATTATAGTGTGTATTCTATGGTAATGTAATAACAGGATGTACCGTCTATATAAGTTCAGTGAACTTGTTTATATTTGGTTGCTGTTTCATGTTTCTCATGCTGTAAGATATGCATTGATAATCCTCCATAAAAGCAAAGCTAGTTGCTGCAAACAAGAAGCCTCCAGCATATGAGTTCAATACTCTGCACAACAATATATACATGCACACACATACCAGAGCTAATTTGCATAGGAGACAATTAAAGCCTAACTCCAGGTTTCATTTAATTTTAAATTGTTTATTATGGTCAAGCTGCCGCAAACAAATTATTTGCTAATACATGCAGCTGCTGATAATGCTGTATAAAGTATATATAGCATTAACTACATACAGTATACATTGGTGTGTGTCAGCAATGGTACTTCCTGTCCTGTTTCTGGAACAAAATCTAGTTAGGCTAGATGCTGCTCAACCATTCATAGGAAGCCTTGTATTTTTTTATTAAAGCAGAGTTCCACCCAAAAGTGGAACTTTTGCTTTAAGTACTTCTTAGCCTCTGACATGCCACATTTGGCATGTCATTTTTTTGTGGGGGGGGGGGGGGCGGGTTCCTGATTTTGACAGGTACCCAGCTCCCATTTCCGCTCTGGGCCGCCTAGGTGACTCCTCCTCTTCCCCTAGGCGGCCCCTCCCTCCCTGCAATCTTCTGGGATACGTCATAGGTCCCAGAAGATTGCATGACCATTCACAACACGCAGCTCGACTCGTGCATGCTCAGTGTGCACTCGGCTGTAAAGCCGCAAGCTGTCACAGTCAGGTGCCCACAGTAGTAATGCCAGCGACCCCGCGGAGAGGAGCAAGGCTTCAGGCACCCACATCGATGGACCGTGGGACAGGTGAGTGTTTTTTTATTAAAAGTCAGCAGCTACACTTTTTGTAGCTGACTTTTATTAAACAAAGACCGGGTGGAAGGCTTGCTCTGATTGCTTGAAGTCTACACCTCAGCCAATCAGAGGAAGCCTTCTATTCATTCATAAAATTCAAAGCTTATTGTGAATGCCTAAGAAGTGCTCATCCCAATTTGATTCTGATCCAGGGAAGGAACTGGGAGTGCCCGTATGTAAGCAAGGTGCAGGGTGGTGTGTTGGGTAGTAAACACACGGAAAGTTATATTGTAGAAAAGGTTCAAACTTATTCAGACCCAGTGGGTAGGCAAACCTGTCCAGAGCCACTTACGAACAGTGATAGCGGTCTGAAAACTTGAAGATGCCAACAGTGTCTGCAAGTGGAATGCAGCCTGGCCAGTCCACACCCAAAGGGGAGGCTTCCTGAAAAGAGGTAGAGGCACTATCCCTATTCCTCTGGAACCTTTCCCTATCTCTAAGCACTGTCTCTGTCTGAAGGGGATCCTGTCCCTATGCTAGCCACTCACATAAAGCAAGCCAAACCAGGGAGCCTGAGGCCTAAATGGACTCTGCCTTACCCAAGATGAAATGAAACCCGGGGTTACACTTTAATAGACATGTGCAATTCGTTTAGTTTTGAATTTGTTTTTTAAAAGAATTTCAACAAATTTGTTAATTCAGGAATTTCTGAATTAACCAAAACCTTGTAAATTCAAAAATTCCAAAATTCTGAAATCCAAAAACCCGAAAATTTAAAAATATGAAATAATAACTAACTAATAATAACTTAACCAATAAATTATAGGTATCGGAAATTCCTTTCAAATTTGGCTGTTAGTGAATGTAACGAATACGAATTTATCCAAAGCTAAAAATTATCCAAAGCTAAAAATTATCCAAAGTAACGAATGCCGTATCTAAACAAATGGAACATAGTGAATTAATAATAATAATAATAATAATAAATAAAAATAATAATAATAACAAAAAAATGTATTATTATTATTTATTATTAATTTGTTCCGTTCCATTTGTTTAGATACAGCATTCATTATTTCTGATGATTCATAACTTCGGATAAATTCTTATTCGTTACATTCAATAACAGCCAAATTTCAAAGGAATTTCCAATATCTATAATTTAATAGTTAGTTATTATTAGTTAGTCAGTTGTTCTTTAAAATTTTCAGATTTTCTTATTTTCTGATTTTTGCATTTTCAAATTTTACGAATTTTCAAATTGCGATCATAACAAATGACCCGAAAAATGAAAACACAAACAAACAAAAAAAAACAAATGAAACGAAAATGAACACATTTTTCGGCAGTGCACATGTCTAGACTTTAACCTACAAGTGTGTCTTTGGAGTGTGGGAGGAAAGCAGTGTACCGAGTAGGGATGAGCCGAACACCCCCCGGTTCGGTTCGCACCAGAACTTGCGAACGACCCCCGCGTTCGGTACGAACGTTAGAACCCCATTGAAGTCTATGGGACTCGAACGTTCGAATTGGAAAGTGCTCATTTTAACGGCTAATATGCAAGATAGTGTCCTAAAAAGGGTTTGGCGACCTGCCTCCTGCCTCAGGGGACATGGGTCACTGCAAAAAAAAGTTTTAAAAACTACCGTTTTGGCGGGAGCACTGATTTTAATGACGATTAAAGTGAAAAAAAAAAAGTGAAATATTCCTTTAAATATGGTGCCTGCGGGGTGTCTGTAGTATGCCTGTGAAGTGCCACGTGTTTCCCGTGTTTAGAACAGTCCCTGCACAAAATGACATTAAACGGAAATAACACCATTTAAAACTGCTTGCGGTTTTAATGTTATATCTGGTTCCTGCAATATGGTTGAAAATCATTGAGAAAAATGGCATGGGTAGCCCTCCCTGCCCATTACCAGCCTATTTGGGTCTTGTACGCATATTAAGGGGAACCCCGTACCCATATTAAAAAAAGGAAATGCGTGTGGCCCCCAGGCCCTATATACTCAGAACAGCAGTATACAGGCGGTGCAAACAAGACAGGGACTGTGTAGGTTTGTTGTGTTAAGTTGAATCTGTTTGTCATTTTCAACCGGTACATTTTTAAAGTGTAGCTCCAGTCAAAAAAACTATCTTTAAGCTTTTTGGAAAACATAGGGAAGGGTTATCACCCCTGTATAATTTGTTTTGTCGTCCATCTTTTTTCATCTCACTTGCTGCTGTCTCCTTGCGTTTGCAAGTAGGAGATGTTTGTAAGTTGGATGTTTGAAAGTAGGGGCCTGCCCTATATTATAGCGGTATGTACTGGGTACAGAGCATGCAGACAGCACGCACTCCTAACACTACTGACTGCAAGCTCTATTATTAACCACTTGTTAGCCCAATGTTTGCATAAAGTGAAAGATGAAGTTATGCTGAGTAAATAGATATCAAACATGTCACTCTTCAAAATTGCACATGCCCGTGGAATGGCGCCAAACGTCGCTACTTAAAAAATCCCCATAGGCAACGCTTTAAATATTTTTTTACTGGTTACATGTTTTGAGTTGCAGAGGAGGTCTAGGACTAGAATTATTGCTCTCGCTCTAACATTCTCGGCGATACCTCACATGTGTGGCACATGCGAGCACATGGGGACATGGGCGCTTTAATTTTTATTTTATTTTTTTATTGTTCATTTTACTTTATTTATTTTAGTTTGACATTTTTTTTCCCAAAAATATATTTTTGATCACTTTTATTCCTATTACAAGAAATGTAAACATCCCTTGTAATAGGAATATGGGGTGACAGGTCCTCTTTACAGTGAAATCTGGGGGGTCAATATGACCCCACATCTCACCTCTAGGCTGGGAAGCCTGAAATAAAAAATAAAAAAAAGATTCTGGCTTTGATCGTACTGGCGAGTTGGTAGAAGCACCGGAGGGCGGTGAGGGGTGGGGGCGTCTATGGCTGGGTATTTCAGGGTATCACCGAGTATGGCTGGGTATCTCTGAGTATGGCTGGGTATGGCAATTTATGGCAGGGTATTACAGAGTATTGGCGGGGTATTGGCGGGGTACTACAGAGTAATAGCAGGGTACTGCACTGCAGAGTAATGGCAGGGTACTGCACTGCAGAGTAATGGCGGGGTACTGCACTGCAGAGTAATGGCGGGGTACTGCACTGCAGAGTAATGGCGGGGTACTGCAGAGTAATGGCGGGGTACTGCACTGCAGAGTAATGGCAGGGTACTGCATTGCAGAGTAATGGTGGGGTACTGCACTGCAGAGTAATGGCGGGGTACTGCACTGCAGAGTAATGGCGGGGTACTGCACTGCAGAGTAATGGCGGGGTACTACAGAGTAATGGCAGGGTACTGCACTGCAGAGTAATGGCAGGGTACTGCACTGCAGAGTAATGGCGGGGTACTGCACTGCAGAGTAATGGCGGGGTACTGCAGAGTAATGGCGGGGTACTGCAGAGTAATGGCAGGGTACTGCAGAGTATGCACTGGTATTGCAGAGTATTGGCAGGGAATTGAGGGGTTAAATTCGGTGAGCAGCGATGTGGGCACTGCAGATGCAGCCCACATCGCTGCTGACACCGATCTCTTTCCCCTCCGCTGTACCGATCGGTACAGAAAGGGGAGGTAGGAACAGGCGTCATAACATGACGCCGGTTTGTTTCCAAGTGATCACTCCGTCATTTGCTCTCGAGTGCGCACACCTCGGGGCACGCGAGAGCAGAATTCTGGGAGGCCGTTAATTAACGGCCTCTCTGAGTTAAACAACCGCCCTGAAGCCGTTAATCGGCAATGGGCAGTTGTTAAGTGGTTAAAGCTAGATCACTAGCTATATAGGTGAGGTGAATATAGTGGTGTATACTGCAGTCAGGGCACAGACAACAACCACTACACAGCAGCAAGATAGGAAATCAGCCAAAAACGATTGGTGTGTACTGTGTTGAAGGTACACAGAACACCCACTGCTTCAGATGCAAAGTAACACACTACAGGAGGCCGCCTTAAAGGCGGCCTTATATAGTGTGGGGCGTGCACTACACAGCCTGAGCTATGATTGGCCACAGGCAGGATGCCTGTGGCCAATCATGGCTCTCCTCGCTGCCGGCGCTGCGATTGGCCAAGCATGCGGGGTCACAGTGCATGCTTGGCCAATCATCGGGCAGCAATGCACTGCGCCAACGCAGTGCATTGTGGTCCGCGCGCGCGTCACTCGAATTTTGACGCGAACGGCCAAAACGTTCGGAATTCGGCGAACGGCCGAACGGCCAATGTTCGAGTCGAACGTACGTTCGACTCGAACACGAAGCTCATCCCTAGTACCGAGAGGTAACGCATGCAAACATGAATGTTGAACATGCAGTTGAACATTATGTGTTCACATAGTCTACATAATCCATGCATTTATACACAGACATACATGTAATACATACCATAGTGTATGTATGTAGTATGTAGTACAAATACTAATTTTTCCCTTACCATCTGAAAAATTCTGCATTCTTGAGAAATTTAGCATTCCTGTACCGTTCGCTATTTCTAGTAAACAACCACCATTAAATGTGTTAGGTCATTGCATTTCTTATTTGGAGTCTAAAGCAACCCAGAGACACAATGTGGCAATTTTATGTCTATAAGACGTTCTCATAACCATTATATGACTATGTTTAGGAGGAAACCTACATCAATCCCTATTGTTCTTCTTAGAAATATGCTAGGGCCACCTCCATGCTCAAAATCCAAAGCACTATTCCACCATCAGCTGAGATGTGCCTGCTTGCTTAACCATCCTATGAAGTCTATGGCCAACATTATGGTGCCAACAGATTTAATATTGGTATTCCATAAGTTAGTAGAGGTCTCCTATTCTTATTTCTGTTTTCTAAAGGTGTAAAATGGCTCAATGCAATAAAGCATGCTTGCACAACTATTTTTTTTTCTTTTAAAAAGATCATCATTCCTTAGACAGCCACCATCTACAGTCCAAGAGGCACCTTTATTAGCATAAAATATGGAGCATATGTTTTACTAAGCCTTATAAGCAGCATATAATTGTTACAATTTACAGTACAAGACTAGAGACACACATATAACAATACTCAGCTTAATAGGTTTACTCTACACATGGCTTATTACGCCTATCTAGTGAAAGGCATGCTTTATTAGAGATAAAGGTTTACCATCCCCCTTCAGTGGAAAAAAAAACCATTTGACTAGCAGCTGGTTGTCTTGTCTATTATCTGAGCCTGAGTTCAGCCTAACTAATTACAGTCACTGATTACTCAGCACTGAGCTGAGCAGCAGTCACCTGCCCCGGCCTTACTGGATGGTACCATCTGTGCCACATGGCCAGGGTACATGGAAGTGGGGTGAGGTCACAGGGACAACAGTAACAGCTCTCAGTGGAGAGGTAAATGTATGGTGATAAAGCAGACAGCTGTACATTGTTGTGATGTCACATCGTATGCATCCATACTTGAGTCTTAGATAGACACATGACATCATTGGAATATGTGGCCTCTGAAATCAGGAATGTTTGCTATTCCACTGTGCTTGTAGACATGAACACCAGCATGGATCCTTTGGCTCACTACGACCATGCAAGAAGGGTGGGATTTTGGATACATCATCCCTTGTAGGCCAACAGTTCTTTGTGCTTTGCCAGATGCACTACATATAAAACAAGTATGTGTCTTCTATAATATTATAATATTAAAAAAATGCAATTCAAATCTGGTTTTGGATGGAATGGGGCAAGGCCAAACCAACCCGATTTTTCTGTTTTGAATGGAATGGGGTAAGGTTTGATGTATCACTGATTTCTGTCTGTATGGTGGGGTAGGGTTAATAGCCCCCCATCCCCCAACCTGTAGCATGGAAATTATAGGCAGAGCTTGGTTTCTTTCAGCTAAGCTACTTGTGTCATCACCCCTGGAGTTATCCATATATTTCAATGGAAAGTCCACTAGAGGGCGTATGACACATTTTTTTCTGCCTTGAACTCTCCAGTGTATTTTTTATAGGAATGCATTTGGGGCTGTATAGATTAGATAACATCAATAATGTTGGTGCCCTAGCCCCACCGCCACTGTATGGAAAGGGGCAGGGGTTCTATTCCCTGCCGAAACTTCATTGCTATTTGTGGCCCCAGTAGCAATATCCCCTTTCAACTCCTACCATGGTTATTACTGATGAGAAAGCTCAGTTGAACTAATCCTGCTGGGAGCATGATGCTATATTTCCCTAGGTTGCGCCTTCTAGTGATTCCTACATAGGAATACATGATAAGCTCAAGCTGGTGACAATAGCTGGACCTTTAGCCTGTAATAACCATCCTAGAGAGGGTATATGTATGTGTGTTGGGGGTGGAAAGGGTTGCAGCTGTATAGATCTGTCATAGGATTTTGCACACCATCAAAATCAAGACCCGGTTGCTGCTAATTTTTCCTCAGCATATAATGGCATGTTCTATCTGTATTGACAGCTGTTAAAAAGGGGTTCACCATGTGCAAAATCTAGTGTAGCTATGCATAGAAACCAGTCGGCTTCCAGATTTTTTCTGTCAAACCTTAATTGAAAAAGCTCAAATTGGAAGCTGATTGGCCACCATGCCAAGATAAGGGATTCATGTTTGGAGGAGAAGCATTAACATTTTACCAGCATGTTAGTAGGTGGGCAACTTGAAAAAAAAAAGCCATATCTATTTCACCTTCATTTCAAGACTCAAGCCAAAATTTAATTTTAAAAACCTTGTGTAGCACCCTGTAGTTTGCTACAGTTGAGAGAGATTTCGTTTTTGGCTTCTCTGTAAAAGGTGAGCAGTGTTCAACTGCTTTTGGCTGTTCTGGGTTCTGATGGCTGTAGGCTTCGGTGCTTCCTTCTGGATTCTGGTAAGTTCTAGAATTTAGTGGGTGGAGGAGGCAGACCCTCACCTGCATATTCATGCAGCCTCAGCCAATCTCTGGCAGGAAGAATGGCCAGTAGGGGGCTGAGGTTGGCATAAATATACTAGGGCCTGGAACAGCAAGGTCCCAGATAACAAGGAATTGAGCTGCAAGGTTGAAAATGGCTTTAAAGCTATTGCTAGACTTGCCAGGCTTCACAAGTTTGTTGCACAATTGCAGCAAGTCCACATTGCACGACTCCAGATCAACTTTCTTTGCAAACATTCTGCAAGTCTGCTGCAAGTTCTGGTTCAGTTCTGTTGTGCAATAGTCATCCCACCACAGGGGTCACTGTGGTTGAATTGTCATGCTGTAGACTTGCAGAGGTCTTGCTGTAGAATCTCCACTGCAAATTTGCTCTTGCTAGAGACTTGCCATGCAAATTTTCTACAAATTGCAAAAGTGCTCTGCAACTGTACAAGTTGCCAGTGAAAATTTGCAGCAAGCTAACAAGACCTACAATTTAACACTGCCACAAATTTGTGGCAAGTTATCCTTGCTGTCAGGGGTCCTTGTTCCTATGGGGAAAGACTCAGCCTAAAGGCTGAGGTCCTCTGCGCTGTTAGCTGCAGTTCAGAAGAAATCCATGTTGGTCCAAGCTCCAGCTAGAGCTTGGGGATCCATGCCCAGGGCCCCTGAAGCATTGCAGGAAGTCCACAGAGGATCTGACTTGAAAGCATCCAGTATAGAGGCTGACTAGACCTACAAAAAATGTGTTACTGAACCCAGGGCACAGTGACAACTAGCCTTAAAGTTCCTAGAGACTGTCCTTGTCACCTTTGGGAGAGCTCAATACAGTTTGCTGACTCAGGCTATACCTTCGCAAAAGGGGCCCCTGAGTCATAGTTCACCAAATAATGAAAATAATAATGTGGCTGCACCCTGAAGATACAAAACAGTTAGAGGTGACCTCCATTATATTCTTGCTATTTTGGAGTATTCCAAGGCTCACCTAAACCCTACCCAAGTTAAACCAGCCAATAAACTGCAAAAAGACATGCACTGCTTGTTTTCTGACTTGAGTGACTGTAGGGTACCGTGTGTCTGGCTGCCATGTGCCTCACAGGGAATGGAACCTGGCATAATACAGCCAGCCCAAATGCTAGTTGTCTGTCTGTTTCTGGCTTTAATGCTGATTAGAATGCTAGAGTGACGTCAGAACTCCTAATCTGCATACTAAGAAATTACCAAAGCCACCGTACCATCATGATGGCCAAGGAACTAGCATTTTCAGAAGGAGTGGACAGTAGGGATAAGCTCAGGCATGTTTGGATCCTAGTCCAAAAACACCTGAACAAGCCCACCAGGAATCTGCCACCTGTACTAGGCCAATCATCTTCTGCCAGGCTCAGATTAGGACTTGAACACGCCTGTGCTCATCCCTAGAGGTCAGCAATGGCTGCCGCCATGCTTCCTCAGTCCAGGTTTCCTTTACTACAGATTGATTAAAAATATTCTTTTTAGTTTAGGCCATTAGCAGCAGCAATATGATCTTTATGTTAACTCCTACATCCCTGCAATAATCAGTATTGATGGCCCATGTGATTTTTTGTTTTTTTTAATTGTGAGGGCCTATGCTGACTAATGGAATGGATAGATTCAAGACCGCTGATAGCAATACTAACGCTGATGTGTAGTCCATGATATATTTCCTTGCAGCATTATCTGCTTATTAACATATATATTAGAAGTGCAAGTTTTGGATTTTATGAATTCCTTTAAAATAGCAGGGCAACTCATTTTTGGTAATCATGAAATATTAATCACCGGTTTCTACTTAGAATTGAACTGGTGGACTGGCAATTTAAAAAGATCTTTTTTTTCAATGTTGCTATTTAATAATAGAATGTTCCTTACAAAAAGTAGGAATAACACTTTAGTAAATAACATCATATATTGAAAATGTGTTCTTTTAATACTGTCAAAAGTGTCCTTCAACAGATAAGTACACGCGACACGTTAGGACTTTCCATACTGAGGAAATAAGCCATCTCCATTATTTTCACACCATACAAGCATGCATTAATAATATATATCAAGTAATTAGCAGTACATTTTCAGAGATGACAGCCAACCTAATGTGATTGGGGTCATGTTGATTTAGATTTTGTCTGACTTTCTCTTGACTGGTACCTTTTCATGGAGGAGGTAATCATTTTCACTGCGCACAGTTATGAGAACGTGGCCTAGTATTTCAGTGAAAACAAAAGACCTTGGACAAGCATAGACTTAGCTTGCTGTGAATTTTGCTTCCATGATGTAATTTGTTTCTGGTGAATTGGCAGACTGTGTGCAAAGCACTGTAACCAGCAACAACCAGACAGAGATGATTTTCACGGTTATAGTTACATGGAACTAAAGGAAGCTGAATGCCATTTACTTGCTCAAGTAACTACCTCTCACTAAAATGATTTATTAAACCAAAGACTGGGACACAAAATCCCCTCGTAATATCTACAGAAATATTGCACCTAGCATGGTGAAGGAAGAAAGAATGGACAGGAGCCTGATAGCTGGTTCCTGTCTCTCTATGAGCAAAGATGGTGGATATAGAATTGCTGATTTTGTGCATGGCTCTGCAACACCCTCCCGGAACACTATGTGTGAGAGTTGTAAATTCACAAGCAGAGCTGTAGCATCAGGTGAGGTCAAAGGAACGATTCCCGTATGAACACAAGATGAAAAAAAAAATACTTTACTAAGCAATTGTGTATGCTGAACTGTTTAGCTAATTACACCAACTGAGGCACAGCTTGGGGGTTGCTCAGTACAGGCAGAGTCAGGGGGTCAGCATGTAGGCAGGTGTAGTCTGCATCTTTCACTGGAGCAGCATTACAGCTTGGAGAGGAAGTCAGGAAAACTCATTTTCTCTGTGGTTTCCTTGTTCCCGGAGACAGCTTTCCAATTGGCTGCACTGTAACCAGGTGATCCTTGGCGGCCATCTTAGGTAAACAGTCTTTTTAAGTCCCTGCTCCCCAGGTTGTGAGTAGTGTATCAACTGGTCACCCATCTGTCAGGGACAGCATTAGCTGCAGGGAAAGGTTCCAGATGAGAAGGGAAAGCGTAGGACTTACAATTGCCTGGGACATCTTCCCATTTGGGTACAAGATGGCCAGGCCGTATTCTGCCCCTCCAGACAGATGCTGTTAGTACGGCTGATACCTACTCCGCTACATGCTGTTGGAATTCGTGAGTGCTCCTGGTTGGGCCCTCTCCCACTCGGTTTGTTGTGAACTGTTAACCTTGACTAGAATACAAGTTCTGCCTTTGCTACAATACAAGTTATGCTGATTGCACTTGGACTGTGTGCGAATTATTGCCGGCACACCAAGCTACACCCACCTACAAGCGCACACACAGTCAGTGGGTGCGGAGTACACAGAGTCAGAGGGTCAGCACACACAAAGTAAGTAGGTGTTTAGTACATACAGAGTCAGGGGTACTCAAAACACACAAACTCAGGGGGTGCTCAGTACATACAGAATTGAGGGGGTGCAGAGCACATGTAGAGTCAAGAATTCTGAGTGCACAAGGAGGGTACAAAGCAAACCTTAGGGCACACAGTGCAAAGGGGGTGCTAAGTATTATTGTTATAATACAGAATTTATATATCACCTACAGTTTGCACAGCGCTTGTAACTACACAAACAGTCACTCACAGTCAAAGGGTGCTCAGTGCCTATGGAGTTGGGGGGTGCAAAGCACATGCAGAGTCAATGATTGCTTAGTGCACACAAAGTTAGTGGGTCCTAAGCACACAGAGTCAGGAGGTGCTCAGTGCATACAGAGTTGGGGGGTGCATAATACATGCAAAGTCGGGTGGCATGTAGGGTTGCCACCTGTCCGGGATTCACCTGGACAGTTTGGGTTTTGAATTATGCATGCAGGTTTCAGACTGCCTGAAGCACAGACACATTATTCAGACCAGAATATGGCTTGCTGGCTGCAGTTGTCTAAGCCAAGAGTGTCTGTTACACTCTCTTTCCCACTGTCTAAAGCACGCCCTAACAGTCCCATCCCCGTAGCTCCCCCCCCCCCCACACACACACACAGACATGAGGTGGTGGGAAATTTAAAGCCCAGCAGCCACAGATACATCTGGATGAGAGGTGCTGATTGCCAAGGGGTTAGTGAGCTCACCATCCATCCCTGTCTGTGACTGAGGTCTCCCTCCTGCCCCTTTCTCTCTCCTGCCTCTGAGTGAGTACACTAAGGTAAATCAGTTTCCCTTTACATCAGAGGCCGCAGTGTTCCCCCTTATATCAGAGTCCTGTCTGTACATCAGAATTTTCAGAGTTCCCCCTTAAATCAGGGTTCCCAGGGCATCCCTTATGTCAGAGTCTCCAGAGTTCTCCCTTACATCAGAGTCTGCAGAGTCCCTCCTTACAGCGTAAGGGAACTCTGTGAGTTCAGATGTAAAATGGGAACTCTGTGGACTCTGATGTAAAGGGGGACTCTTGTGATTAACTTTATATCATTTAACCACAAAATGTATGTATAATTTATACTATTAAACAAATTACTGTGCACCGCTAAAGTGTTTGGGTTTGACTTTCAGAAAAGGTGGCAACCCTAGTGGCATGCGCAGAATCAGAGTGTTCTCAGCTGGAGTTGCTGCACACATGCAGATCCCCAGAGTGTTAAGCACAGAAATGCAATAAGTGTAAATTTTTTATGTAATTGCATACCATGCCTGAGGATTATTCTGGATTTCCTGTAGTGGCAGCATGGGAAATACATGTTGAGACTCGTCCACCCCCCCCCCCCCCCCTGCACCTAGAAGTCTCATTTCCCCCCTGTGCAGTACTCATTTCTAATGCCTATGACAATGAAAATGTGTTATTTACTCTGTACACCGGGGGAGGGGAGTGCTGTGTAATGGTGGCTGTGCATGCTGTGATGCATGAATGGAGTCAGCAAAAGACTAGCTGCTGACCATAATTGTATATTGCTTTTACAGGCAATAGCCCTAGGCATGTTGGTTCAGCGAATAAAAGTGACTGGCTGACTGAACTCAGTAGTGTCAAACCCTATCCTTAAAGTGAAAAAGTATTTTGATGTGTTTCAGAGATGGGTGGAATGGAACAATGCAATGTTGTCTTGAAAATGAATTATAATGGTGATGTCACCGCACACTTCCCACTCATAGTTATCAAAATAATTGTTGAAATGCTGCGTTATTTATACGTAAAGAATTTGAGGTTGGATGGAATATTTGGCGTGTTAATGGGTAAATGCAATCACTGCCCTATAAGGTCGCAGGTCATTGGATTTAGCTGGTTTATCTTATAAACTAAAAGCACTTCCAAAGATTAAGCAATATAAATATAATATGTCAAATTATCAGAAGCATGGGATGAAAAAGAACCCTTTCCTCCATCCCCTAGCCTGCTCACATCTGTGTGGGCTGCATGCTCCATATACAGCAGTCCATTTTTTTATCGGGCAGGGAAAGAAGTCCCTAACCCAAGCCTACTCCTATTAATCTGAACGGTCTTGAAGTTTGTAAACTTGCTGTGTCACACATTTTACAGAGCCTGCCTTCTGAACTACAGATGAGTTGAGAAGAGGAGTTTCAGAAGGTGGAGTCAGTACAGGAATCACGTCTTGCAGGCAGAAAGGTATCATGGGATACATAGTCCTTAGAAATGTAATGTAAGTAGCAGAGGAGAAGCTGCAAACATGTAGGGCAGGGATATGCCATTAGCGGACCTCCAGCTGTTGTAAAACTACAAGTCCCATCATGCCTCTGCCTCTGGGTGTCATGCTTGTAGCTGTCAGTCTTGCTATGCCTCATGGGACTTGTAGTTCTGCAACAGCTGGAGGTCCGCTAATTGCATCCCTGATGTAGGGAATGTAGGAAGTTGTGGAGAGAGATGGTCAGGCAGAACTCACAAAAGGAAATCTTTCAAGTAAGCTTAGATTGAATTGTCAAAAACAACTATTGCTTGTATTGATACTACAATGCTGATGTCATAAAATGAAAGTGTATGCGGTGACCATAGAACTTTAACCCCTTAATGACCGAATGACGGCTAGAGCGCGGACAGCTAGTTTCCAGAAGGCCGTCATATGATGGCTTCCCATGATCGCGGCCCGCTGCTGGGCGCCCCCAGAGATCACAGTGTTCAGAGGACAATCATAGATTGAGGTAAAGAGCCAATTAGCAGGTCTTTATCACGTGTTCAGCTGTGTCCAATCACAACTGGTCAGGGATGTAAATAGAAGCTGGTTATCGGCACATGTTGAGAGCATGAGAGGAGAAGAGAGCCGATAACTGGCTTCTCTAAAAGAGACATGACACTCATAATCAGGGTACTGATTATCAGTTCAGTCCAAACAGTGCCCACCAGTGCTGCCAATCAGTGCCCACCAGTTCTGCCAATAAGTGCCTATCAGTGCTGCCAATCCGTGCGTATCAGTGTCACCTATCAGCGCCGCCTACCAGTGCCCATCAGCGTCACCTATCAGTGCCCATTAGTGCCACCTATCAGTGCAGCCTCATCAGTGCCCACCAGTGCCACCTCATCTGTGCCCATCAGTGCAACTTATCAATGCCTATCAGTGCCACCTCATCAGTGCCCACCAGTGCAGCCTATCAGTGCCCATCAGTGCAGCCTCATCAGCACACATCAGCGAAGGAGAAAAATTACCTGTTTCCAAAATCTACAAATTACAAACTATGAAAACTATGACCGTGCAATTGTCATTCAAAATGCAACAGCGCTGAAAGCTGAAAATTAGCCTGGCCAGGAAGGGAGTAAAAGTGGGCAGTAAAGTGGCAAGTGATTAAAGGCCAATTGATGGACTAATTGATCCACTCAGTAGAAAAGGCAGGCTTTGTAGAGCAGGGATAGGCAATTAGCGGACCTCCAGCTGTTGCAAAACTACAATTTCCATCATGCCTCTGCCTCCTGGTATCATGCTTGTGGCTGTCAGAGTCTTGCTATGCCTCATGGGACTTGTAGTTCTGCAACAGCTGGAGGTCCTCTAATTGCATATCCCTGTTGTAGTTTCATCATAGTTTCATTGATTTCAATTGCACACCATTTGATACCACATCTTGCAAATTGCACTTTGTCTTTTTAACAAATCTGTATACAACAGTCTCTACCATTTTGTTGTTATTTTTTATTATTAATATTATATTATCATTACTGCTCCTGATACCATCAGAAAATAACACTGCTCATTCCATATTATGTCTTACATTTTCTCCTTGCAGAATAATATTCCCCTCGCTTACTTGATCATTCTCAGAAATGGCATTTTATAATAGACCTAGGATGAACACTGCAGCTTTAGTTACCTCGTATAATCTCTATCTGAGGCGCGCTGAACAGATAAGGCACTATTTCCCCAGCAAAGTTCCATTTTCCATTAAAAATAATGACATTCTATGCATTCGGTGCCGCTACAAAAGTGAAAAATGCACATAAATAGCAGTTGGGATCATTTAGATGCCTCAACCAGGAAGATCTGGATTTGCAATAAATGGCACTGACCTTAGACACAGCTGTCATATTTTAAATCTCTAATTTTAACCAAAATGATTCACTAGCTGCACATTTATCTGGATGTCCCTGAAATTGTAGCCTTGACACTTAGAATGTGTCACTGCCACAGACTCAGAATGACACATGTAACCATATCAGTAAAGGAAAGGACATTTCATTGCTTTAAATAATTACATTCGCTGATTCCAAAATGGAGGGCAGTGTCTTGTGACGATTTTGGAATTAAAATAAGAAGGTATGATTCAACACAAAGTTTATAATAACTAGGTAGAATTTAATAGCCATGGAGCCTTGTTGGCATTTGGGCCTTCAGCATATTAAGTATCTGCCTACCTTAGATCTAGCCCAAGAAAGTGTGTGGCCATCATATAAGTTACATATATGAGCATGTTAAAAGTATACATGCCTCTCAAACCACATAGGAGGTTCTGACAGGCTTGTGAATAAATACCTCTCATTCTCAGACCCCAGACTGACAGCTCAGGTAAAAAAAACAGTTAGGAATTGTCCGTTTTAAAGCGGGAGTCCACCGGGACTCCGCGTTTTTTTTTTTTTTTTTAAAGCCAGCAGCTACAAATACTGCAGCTGCTGACTTTTAAAATAGTGACACTTACCTGTCCAGCGCGCCCACGATGTCGGCACCCGAAGCCGATCGCTAGGTCGTCTGTCGGGTCCTGCCGCCGCCATCTTGGGTATGGGAATCAGGAAATGGAGCCTTTCGGCTTCATTTCCCGGTTCCCTACTGCGCATGCGCGAATTGCGCTGCGCAATAAGGACGCTCCCCGCTGCCTCTGGGAGCTGTGTGTTTCCCAGCAGGCAGCGGGGCACTTGCGGGAAGGGGCGGGCACTTGCGGAAAGGGGCGTAAGTTACGCCCCTTTCCGCAGAGAGCTGTCCCGGAAGTGGGTGCAGTTACCTGGATTATCCAGGTAACTGCACCCCCCCTCCCCCCTGAAAGGTGCCGATTGTGGCACCGGAGGGGGGGAGGGTTCCGATGAGCGGAAGGTCCATTTTAGGATGGACCTCCGCTTTAAGTTGGTATAAGCGTGCAGCTTTTCTACTTAGACATGGATGTTTGTGCTGTTATTTAATTGTATGCTCTCCCTGGCAGAGCAGAATTTTCAACCCAGTGTCAGGTTATAATGCCTCCTTGGAGCCTAACTGGTCATTGTTCCATTTTTGTTATATTTTTGGTGCTGCTGCCTCTTTCTTCCCTGACATGAAGTGTATACAAGTGAATAATATGTAGCATAAATGCATAAAAATAAAATAAAAAATGAGACCCACTTTCCAATATCTGGAAATAGTTGAGTATTTGGTTAGTTATCACCAATTCATCCATGTGGACGGGATACCTTCAAAACTATATAGAGTCAATATATGTAAAACAATAAGAAGACAAAGGGATGTCTGCAAAAAGAATAGCAAAAGGGAGGATCAGCCACGGTGTATAAAAATAAAAAAAACTTTATTGAATCATACTGTTTTTTCAATAAAGTTTTTTTATTTTTAATACACCATGGCTGATCCTCTTTTTTGCTATTCTTTTTGGAGACATCTCTTTGTCTTCTTATTGTTTTAATAATATGCAGAATCCTGATGTTTAGGTAGGGTTGCTAGTAAATTTATTTGCTAAGTGATAGTTGCCTTGGCCAATTGATGGGAGGTCAATTGATTTTACCCTAATTCTGGAATTGCTGCACTTCTCTCTTCTGTCACTAGATGGCCGGGTATCTGGTGGCCATAGATAAGACAAGGGCATTGCAAGGACAGATTAGGAATAGATGAGGTGTCTCAGCCAATGGGCAGGGATTTTCTTAGATCCCTTGGCCTGCTGGGAGAGACTATTTATTTGAGTGAGGAAAGGTGATCAGGGTTCTGTGCTACCTGGACAGCTGTCTGGGTGGACATGTGTTGTGCTGCCCCAGACTGCTAGGCCAGAGCCTGAGGCCTATCCCGGGGACATCTGGCTGCTAGGCTGTCTGAGAGCCTATCCAGAAGCAAGAGAGCAGCTTGGGGTTGGGATTGCGGCTTGCATTGCAACCAGAAGTGACGGTTCTGCTGGCCGGAGAACCTGTCATGGTCGGAGGTAGAGGGGAAGCTATTGCCACTAAGAGACCATCGACCTTACTACCAGGTCCCCCTGTGAGTAGCTGAAAAAAGTACCAGAGCGGTATTCTCACCAAACGGGGATGGTTAAGAATTGGGAAACTTCAGCAGATGCCAAGCCAGGGACCAAGCCAGTGGAGGTGATGCTTGCAGAGCAATATTATGTGCCAAGCCAGGGACCGAGCAGGCCAGTGAGGTGACGCTTGAGGAGTATATGTGAGTGCCAAGCTATGGACCCAGCAACCTGAGTGAGAAAATTGGAAGAGCTCAGGGGATCCAGTGGCATCAGTGGATCAGCAAGTCTGTTGGAAGACTGGGAGCTCAGTTGAGTGAAGATCTACAATAGGAGACTGTAGAAGAAGTGAATAAGTTCATTACCACCTTTGTTAGAAAATGTTTCAAGATTGTTGCCATAGGAGACAGCGGTCCTACTCATGCAGATGTGGTGTCTTGCTGGATGCCTTCCCTGCATGGCTGTCTACATATAGAAGTCTCGGAGTCTGCTAAATTGGCATTGCAACTACTAAAGTGTGTCCTGGCCACAACTCTCTCTCACACCGTTCTGTTTAAAAGACAATAAATCTCTGCATTCAAGAAGTGTCTGGTGCTCATTAATCTACCTTACATTGCACCCACCATGCCTCATAACCCACTCTACACAGAAATATGTCAGCTGTCCCTAACTCTGGAGGTCACCATTAGACCTGGAGAGGCCTGGGATTTGGCATCAAATTAAAAATCAGTTGATCAGAGCAGATGTTCAGTTTCCATGACTTTTTGTAAAAAAAGTTTAAGGGTGAGTCAAATCTAAAATCAAAATCAAGTAATTGCAAACTTTTACATGGACACACATAATCTCACAAGGAATCCTACAATGCTCTTGCACAAGTGACTGAGCACAGACAAGCCTAACACTCATTCATAGCTCACAACATATACTTGTGTATCGCCCTCCTAGTTAGGCTGCTATCTCTGGTTAGGCAAATTTAGTTTGTTGGCTTTCCTCTAATCAGCAAAAATGCATGCAGTGGTGGCCCATCCATCCCTATCCATGAGTCCGACCCCCTGATCTACACATCAGGGTGCCGAACTATGGATTCCAATGGGGGGCGGAGTATTTTTTTGACGCACCTGATTGAAGCCAGAGGCTCCAATTGGCTTCAAAAAAGGGTGGCCCCGAGTCCACCCAGTTGCGTGATGATAGCAAATGAATTTTCGCACCAAATTTCCTCCCTGCCAATCAGGAGGTAGGCCGTGAGAGCTGTTTCCTGAGTTGCCAAAGCATCAGGCGGTCCTTTTGGATGTCTAACGCTTAGGAGGAACAGAGAGGAGACACATGGAGGAGGAAGCCGTGGGAGGAGTGGGCCCCGGAGCTGCTGCCAGCACCCCGGGAGAGGAGGAGAGGATACCACAGCCTGCCAGCCCTAGATAGGGTAGGTGCCTGACCGCCGGCCTGCCGGAGGGGGTGCTTGCTTGCCACCCCCCCCAAAAGAAAAACCCACCTGCCATTGTCTGCATGTGATAGCTGTGGGATTCTCTGGGTTCTGCAGACTGCTGGCTTGATCACTTTCTCCTTTTTTCTAGAGATTTCCAGAATCTAGTGAGTGGGAGAGTCAAACAGACAGCCTGAATATTTACGCAGCTCTAACCAATGCCTGAGGATATGTGACCAGGTGGTGGTTGGAGGATGCATACTTTGGAACCACAGAGGGAGGGGTTCTTTTCCCTGGGGGAGAGGTTCCCAGTCAGGAGTGGTTGTCTTCCCTTCCTGGCCTTCTTGATGAGGTCCCAGCCTGATCATTGTGGTCCCAGCAGTGCTCAGATGGGGCGCCTATCCAGCCACAAGCCCTTTAGGAGCTAAAGAGGGGTGCAACTGGAAATCTGCCCTGGAACTTTACAGAGAAGTCTGCATGCCAGAATCTGATGAAGACATTCCAAGCTTTTGGGACTCTGTAAGTAGAGACTAAGGCAGAAGGATCTCAGTGATTGTTGTTTTTGTTAACCCCCTCTGCACAGAGCATAAGGCCCCTTTCACACTGGCAGAGTCTGCCAGCGGATCTGCCTGCTCAGAAGGGGATCTCTCTGCTGATCCCTAATGAGCAAGAGGATGACCTGTCCGAGTCTGCTCCACTAATGCAGAGTGAACATGGACGCAGCCCTCTATTAGCTGTTGGCCCGCCTGTCCATTTCCATCCGTCTGTCATCTGATCCGATCCACCAGACAGATGGAGAACAGATTCCCACCTGTCTGTTTTTAGTGAATAAGATCGGATTGTTAGAATGTTAGCGGGTGTCAACAGATACATGCCCGTTGACATCCGCTGCTCCGTAGAGAGAAAAAGATGATCCAATCTAATCCACCTGAAAAACTAACAGGCTGACCCGAATAGTCCATTGGTATGAAAGGGGCCTAAGGCTTGCCTGGCATGGGACATTACTACAAGTGCTCCAGTATTGTCCAAATTTTCCTATTATTTAAAGGGCATGGTCAAGAAGCTTCTACAATAAATAAAATATAGCTTTGGTCTTTCTTACTGATGACTTGCAATGAGCCTGTCCTCTGACTGCTCTGTGTCCTTCATCCTCCTGGGAGATGCAACATGCTTTCTAGGAGTCTGTTGGACCAAGGATACATTATTCTTGCCTTGGGGAGATTGACAATGGGGAGCATGGCCAGAGGAAACATTTTTAAAGAAGATAAACAGGCACAAGAAACCAAAACATAGATTCCAACGGTGTAGGGAGGGAAGAGAACAGACTCCCTTTTGAGAGTGAATGTACACTTTAAAAACAAGTGCGTTGCAAAGCAATAGGATTTGAAGTCATCTCAATAAAGCAATAAACCTGGGTTACAGCACACTACAGCACCCCGTAATGTACTATTATGCATTGTTGTGTGCTGCGTTGGTCAGATCTGGATTGAGGCATTGAGGTGTGTCGGCAGTCTATTCAAAATGAATAGGCTGTCTTTACACAACACACATTAATACATGGCTTTATGTACCTAAATGTACAAGCAGTAACTCCTCAAACAAAAGTAATACTGAAAAAAGGACTTATAGGTTTTAACCAAGCAATATTTGCACATTCATTTTTCTTGGTTCACATAAGTTCAGGCGTAACAGGGGTGTTCTCTATTGCCTAAGGCAGTGATTCTCAACCAGGGTTCCTCCAGAGGTTGTTAGGGATTCCTTCAGCATTGGGCAATTTCTGCCTCTCAGATAAGTTCCAACTGAGACCATTGATCTTTTTAGCTATCTGTAAGGTGGTAATTCTTCCCAATGACCACAAGTGTAAGGACCATTCTTCCCACTGACCATCACACTAATGTATCATGAGTTGTAGATTTCTAATTTTTATCAGGGGTTGAACGTTTCTTAAATGCGAACAATCACTGGCTTAGCAAATCAAATAATATTTTGTACCATATATCAAAAGACAAAGCACATCTGTAGACACAGTGACTGCATGCTGGCAGAACACTAAATTGGAGTGAACACCAAGAAGCAATGAGTCCCCCTTCCTGGCACAGACACGCATTATTGATTCTCCCAGCAGTCGTTTTCTTCAACAATATGACAAATTAACACAGCTTACAAGGGAAATCTTCCACCTAATTATGTTTGTAAGAAGGAAGAAAACATTCATTTATTATTTCCTGCTTAATGCAAATGCAAAACTGCATATAGTTTACAATACTGAGGTTTTACACTTACATTTTAAAGTGGACTTATAGCCTTACTTACAGACATTATATGTAAAATGCGCACATTTCTTCGGGCTGGTGCGGTACAATAATACACCTGCATTAATGCACATTATGTTGCATATTAATGTGCGTTGTGTTAAAGCAATCTATTTTATCAAAGAGCAAATAGTGGCATGTGGTATGTAGTGGGCTGCAGTGCTACCGCGTTTTCCACTAAAGTAACTGTGGGAAGGGGTGCAAAATGAATGGCTCCTTGACTGAACACAGCGTGCACTTGGTAATGCATAAAGGTGAATGGGCCCTAAACTAAAAAAAAGCTATAGAACGTTCTAAAATTCTTACCTATGTACAACACCTCAGAACTATTCATGTGGCCTTTGCCAAAGGGTGAGGTTCATGAAGAAACAGCCAATCAAAAGACACCAATTACATCACAAATCCTAAAATTAAGTGAATTTTTCAACAAAAGTAAACCTAAAAGCACAAATCGATTGGACAACTATAAGGCAAATTAAGTTTAAAGTGATATTAAAGTCTTGCTTTTTTTTCTAAAAATAACAAACATGCTATACTTACCTGCTATGTGTAATGGTTTTGCACAGATCAGCCCGGATCCTCCTCTTCTCCGGTCCCATGTCATCACTCCTGACCCCCACAAAAAAGCAGCTTGCTCTGGGGGCACCCAAGCAGGCGCACTCCCAAGCCGCGACTTTGTGTGTCCATTCCATCTCCTGATTGGCTCACTGGCTGTGATTGACATGGCTCCTGCTGCTGCCAAAAGACAATCAGGAGTGTGAGTCATCGCTGGATCGAGAGAAAGCTCAAGCAAGTATTGGGGGGGGGGGGTCTGCTGCACACAGAAGTTTTGTTAGCAAGGTTAAAAAACCTTGTGCCTTTACAACCACTTTAGGGTTTATAAATGTAAAGTTGCACTTCAGGGCTACAAAACATGCTAGGGGAGTCAATGGTTGAGAAGGATCTGGGTGTTCTGGTAGATCATAACCTTAAAGGAGAAGAAAAGCTAAAGCTTGTTTGGCTGTACTCCACCTGTGAGTCACAGAAGTGCAGTTCGCTCTGCACTCCCTTGACCTGTTTACAGCAGACAGCGGGCTGAATCCCACTGTTGGTTGATGTCACAGAGTCGGTCCAGGCTCGGATTCCACCCAGCCTCCGGCCAGCCTTCTTTATATATATATATATATATATATATATATATATATATATATATATATATATATAATCTGTGTGCATGTAAATAAATTGGCAGTGCGATATAAGTACCTATAATAAAAGTCGTCTTGCTCTGTATTTACCAAGAGTTCCACTTTACATATTCAATATGATTGATAATGGAGCTGGCAGTCCCAAGCATGGGCTGCATTTATGAATATAATATATATATATATACCATATAAATACGGGATGGCAGGACCATAATGGATGTCTACATTTTCATCAGGATGCTCATTTACATCTGGTGAAACCACTAAGGAAGGCCAAATGCTCACAAACCTTAGAGAAGATCGAGCATTGCTCTTCATAAAGACACTGGTGTTGAGGCAACTTTTCAAGTAAGAACTAAAGTTTTGGGCTTTTGACACAAAGTTTGTTTGCCTTTAAAAATAGAACTTGATGTATAGTTAGAGCCAGACAGGCTACGATTTACTTTTGTGAGATATGGGTTATTGCTGTGGACAGGCCATCTAATTTATATAATGCTGAAAATGCTGACTTTGTCATTTCTGATGCTGGAAGCATAATCATGCTAGCTGCAGTCAATTTAAAACCTGAAATGTGGTGAAGATTCTTGAAATACATCAAGCCCCATCGAGGCAGTCTACCTCCAAAAGTATAGAAATATATGTATATAGTATATTTAGTATTTAACAGCTAGGATAGAATTGGGCAGTCTTTCTAAAACATCTGCCCGTTAATTGTAGCATGTAGAATTAACAATCCTGTCCTAACATAGAAATCCTCACCCAGTCATTACATGAACTGATAATGTGTATATGGTGAAAGAACAGAACAACACCTACATAATGTCGTTTAGCATGTAACAGCTGCTGACATATATTGTACACTTATTTTTTCCTCCGCTCCACCCATTTATGGATTTTCCAAATATGTAATCTGTCATCATCCCGCTGCTGAGGACAGCTTTCTATGTGGGCTCCCCACCTGCGGTACTTCCATTATTGTCTTGGCTTTTGTCTTCATGGAAGGCACAGTAACTTGCCTTGCAGCATTTTTGCGGTATTGCACCTTTTGCTGGGGCTCATTTTATGGTCATTACATATGCCCAAGCAAGCCATTCCATTCTTCAAGATTTCAAAAATAAACCTTTAAAGCTTTTAAGTTCAATTTAAAGACGTAATTAATGTATAATGTAACCTGATGTCACAGGGTTACATGATCACTTTGCTATTTGAACTTGCCTATTTTTAGCCCATTGTTTAGTAAGAGGAAGACTGTTTGCTGTACAGAATAATTTAGGGTGACCCATTGAACATGTTCACTTACAATGATTGGTTATAAAATAAAAAAAATCTTGCCACCCTTTTTTAAAATCCAGTTCTAACACGACTGGTGGAGCGGTCATCTTTACTCCCCCGATAACTATAGCCCCTTTCCCAATTACCTTATGCTCCCCCGAGAACAAACGACACTTACATTACTTGTTTCATTGGAATGATATATATTTTATGTAAGTGTATATACAGTATACAGCTTCAAAAATATCACACCATAGTCATTGATGTCCAAACATTTACAAATGGCAAAAACAATGCCTTTTTGGCTGATCTGAGATGTTACCAACAGTCGCTCGATTCTACCAAAACCACAAGCGGATTTATGCCTGAAGCCAATACCGCCCCCAACCATTTATTCTGGTTCGAAAGATCACCAGGGGTTCAGACGTTCCAAAACCTGCAATAAATGTTAAAAACATAACTGACATATCAAAAAAAGACAAAATTTTCCATTCCCTTGGTGTTAGAGGGAATGATAACTCAACCAGTTTTTGAGCAGCTTCTAGCCCTCCAAGCTGGGCACACTCCGCCAGACATTTTATGGTCATCTCAGTCAGCCAAGGGACACCACTTGCTGTGACAATGATACCAACTACAAGGGAAAAAAAAAAAAAACAAGAGTATACAAACAAATAGGAAATCAGAAGACAAACGGAAAAGTAATTTTCTTTGTCATCAAAATAAAATACATTCCAGCAGAAAATCATGTACACATACAGAAGCAAATGATACAGCAAGCAAAACAAGTGAGGAGAAAAAGAGGAGGGTGGATCACTGGCTTTGATTGACAGCACTTGGAGCCAATGGCTCCCCGTGCCCCAGCAAAGCCAGCAAGACCCAAAAGTGAGGGGCGAAACGTGTGCGGCACTGGATTGAAAGGGGTCTCAGGTAAGTAAAGGGGGGCTGAGAGGGCAATTCTGACACCAAAATATGTTTTACCTTAATGCAAGGAATGCATTAAAATAACAAATGTTTAGACTTTACAACTCCTTTAAAGGCACAGCGTGATCCTTTATTTGTCTATAATTCTTGCACTGACCTAATTCCAATATTTATGGGGTCTATTCATAGGGCTCCATGGTGGTTTGCCACTCTGAGAATCCCAGTGGCAGGAACAGTGGCATAGTTAGCATATCTGTCACCCGGGTTGGTCATTACCCCCCCCCCCCCCCCAAGCAAAATGGTATGCGGCAAAATAGCGGCACCGGGCAGAAACTGTGGGTGTGGTCAGATTACATCAGACGTGGGAAGGGCTTAAAGGGCCATATGCTTTAATGACTGTGCCACAGGCGAGTATGTAACAGACAGTACAAACCTCAGTACACTAATTTTAATCATTTTAATTCACTGAGAGGCTAAGCTGGGTGCTGGTCCAGGCATGTGAGTGGATCCTGACCACATGGTTGCAATCTTTCTCCAGCCGGGACCGGCTCTGTGACATCAGCCGACAGCCCGCTGTCAGCTGAAAATGTGTCACAGGAGTGCAAAACAATCTGCACTGCTGTGATCCACCGGAGAAGTACAGCCAAACAGCCAAATCTATCACACAACCTGTCTCTCTGCTCCTGTTGACATTACTTGCGACAGTTGATAAATGTCCACATTTATGTTGTGAACTCACCCTCCAGGGCCCAGGCAGACTCTTCCTCAGATCAGGATTTAGATCCACGCTCTTTCTCCCTGAACCAATTCCTATTCCAAGACCATTTCTGCACCCCTGCCCTAGTCTAGGGCCTCCTCTGCATGCCCTAGTCCAAGGCCTCCTCTGCACTCCTCTGCTAGCCCAGGCCCCCCTCTGCACCCTCCCCCCCCAGTCCAGGGCCACCTGTGTACTCCCCTCCTAGTCCAGGGCCTCCTCTGCACTGCCCTCCTAGTCCAGGGCCTCCTCTGCACTCCCCCTCTCCTAATCCAGGGTCTTTGCTACGTCAACTCTTTTCTAGTCCAGCGCCTCCCCTGCAACCCCCAGTCCAGGGCTTTCTCTACAAAATGCCCCCAGCCCAGGACCTCCTCCACACCCCCCTAGCTCAGGGCCTGCGTCCACCTGCTATTGTTCTGCTACTATCCTGTGGTGTTATTCCTTGTTTTATTGATTGAAGTATAAAGGGACTTTCCGATACTTGGTGTGCAGCCATCCATTTCTTCCCTCCTCTGCACCCCCCAAATCCAAGGTCTGCAACCTCCTTAGCCCAGGGCTTCCTCAGCACCCCCCCCCCCAGTCCAGGGCCTCCTCTGAACCCCCTCCCTCAGTTCAGGGTCTCCACTGCACTCCCCAGTCCAGGGCCTTCTCTGCACCCCCCCCCAGTCCCCCCAATCCTTTGCCATACCAACCCCAACTTCCTAGTCCAAGGCCTGCATACAAACCCCTCTCCTTGTCCTATTACAGTGATGGCGAACCTTGGCACCCCAGATGTTTTGGAACTACATTTCCCATGATGCTCAACTACACTGAAGAGTGCATGAGCATCATGGGAAATGTAGTTCCAAAACATCTGGAGTGCCAAGGTTCGCCATCACTGTCCTATATGATTGTACTACAGCTGGGATGCCTTACTCAGAAAAGACATGAGCTGCTTTGGCACTGAGCAAAACTAGGAGGGTGGACCCCACAACGCTCTTCCGTGGATGCCAATTTTGCCAGGTGCCTCTGCTCTAGGGTGTCACTGCCATCAGTTCAAGTGTAATGGACAGGCAGCGCCCGCTGCATTTTTGGCAAGTACCAGAGAATCAAATAGGAGGGAGACTGCACAGGTGCACTAACGCAGAATCACTCCACTGCTTGTCCATTACACTTGATCGAGCGACAGTGACACACTTAGAGCAGCAGTTCCCAGTGCGGGTGACATGGAACCTCTGGCGGTGCCCCCCCAGATGCGTCACCAGGGAATGTGCCCCCCCCCGGTTTCAGCCCTGGGTAGGAATATTGGTGTGCACAGTCTATTGCACTAGGGTGTGCACCCCGAGCTTAAACACACATGTGTGAATGTAAACAAATATTTTTGAAATGTGTTAAAACATGGACAGTGTCAGTAGGGCAGTGAACGTTGTCAACAAACCCCTGATGTCTTACTTTTGAGACAGAGAAGGTGACTCTTTCTCTGCAGCCACAGCTGCACTGGACGGTGACTGAGTGGAAAGTGCTCTGTGCTGAGCGGCTTCCTGTTCATTCACAAACGTAAGCAGTTTACTATGATTCAGTATGAATGTACATGTAGCGGCCATAACCCATTGCAGGGCGGCCTTGACTTAATGGGCTTACCGGTTACCTTCTCTCGGACTGCTCCTCTGCGTCTAGGGGTTCCTAGGGTTGATACCCAAAGACTTGTACACTGACACAGATGAAGTCCTTTTAAAAAGGTTTATTTTGCAGTAGAACTTTCAAATAACACAGTCTCTTAGGGAACAGGGGGCAATGGTGAAGAACTCGTTGACTCAGAACTTGAACGATCAACTAAGGGTGAACAGGAACCCTTTTCCACCGTACCTGGAACGTTTTCCGCTTCCTTTATGGTACTGGAAAAGTGTGAATTTGTCAATGTCCTTCCCAACTCAGTAACCAGGCACTTCACAGGATGCCACTTGCCGGCCCTCCTCCGAAGAGTCCTCCCCTGGTCACTTCCACGAGCTGTGGTGTCCCTCCAAGCCGAGAGCACACCCGGACACTGTGAATCCTCCCTCAGTTACTGCGCCTCGGACCAGCAGGTTCCCGAGACTCGGGAACAGATGGATCCCTACCCCAGACCAGGCAGGTCTATTAGGGGCCACTGACAGGAACATGTTGCGGGGTGTCAAACACCCCGTGACCGGGACCCCTCACGGGGCTACCCCAGTCCTTGAACCAGAACAGACCACACTGGTCTCACGAACAACTCCGGAACCCCGAACACGTGACCCACACTCCCTTAAGTACCCCTTTCCAGACTCCTCAGCGAGCCCACTGATTGGCTCTGAGAAGGCTGATACATAAATATCCAACCAGACCTGGTTCTGGTCTGTCATGTGCACCTCACCGTTCACATGACCAGGCAGAACTTCCAAACTCAGCCTGGCCAGACTGGTGTTAAGGCCTACCTACACAATTAACCCCCAGAACCTTTATTGTTCTGAGGCAAAAACTAAATTTACATGCGTGTGACATTTGATCCCAAATGTCATCCGCTAGATACACAGTGAGTGATCGGTACCAATCACTCACTGTGTTTATTCAGAAATGTAAGGGGGCGCAAAAAAGCATATTTACAGCCCCTTCACCTGCTCTCCATTCTAAAACATCCCCTGCAGGGATGGGGATACACAGGGTTCAGGCAGCAGGGGGAATCAGCTCTGCACAGGGTGATTAGGGTGTGCCCAGGAACACCTGGCACACCCTGTGTGCATGCCTAATGGCAGGAAACTACTGATTCCTGATGCTGAGATTGACAGCTACATGAAGATAACAGTTTGTGTGCATCCAGCCACGCTCGCTGGCAATGCTAACAGGCATGAATAGCAGAACCGCAGCTATCCGCACGCAGCTGTCAATCCCAGCAGCAGGATCTGCAGTATGGCAGAACATCCATATAAATGGAGCCTGAATGGTTTCACCCAAGATTCACACATTTTTCTAATTGCATTCATTATTCATTATTAAACTGCATTATAAATGCTATTCAATATTAAGGCTATGTATCTTAATATTTAACTGATAAAGTGTCAAGCCCAGGGCTGGCCCTACCATGGGTCCTGTTGGGTCCATTGGACCCAGGTGGAATTTTAAAAGGGGTGGCAATGTGCCTAACACACTGCCCCTTGAGCCACTTGTTTACATGCAGAGTTTGTGGCAGCGGGAACATGGCAGCAAACAACGGTGAGGCCACAGGGATTTTGGGAAGATGGCCAGCGAGGAGGGCAGTTAGACCTGTGAGAGCGGAGGAGGGAGAAGAGCTCAACCCTCTCCCTGACCACCGAAGAGGCGAACCTCCTGGGAGCCTCCCTGGCGCTCCCAGAATCTGGATTCCTCCGATCCACAGTGAGGCCCAGGACATGCGGGAGGCGAAGGCTGCCAAGGAGCCGCTGGAAGGAGCAGAGCAGTTAAAGCAAGAAGGAGACTCAGCACTCCCCGCTGCTGGCCATCAGGTACCAGGCATCCCACACACACCTGCGTGTAGGGGGCAGCAGAGGAGGGACTGTAGATAGGGAAAGGGCTATGTGGTCTCTCTCAGCCCTCCCCTCTCTCTCCCACTCCCCAGTCTGCCTGCCCCCTTCTGTCTCACTCCCTCTCTCTTACACTCACCCCCTCTCTCTCACACTCCACCCCTCTCTCTCTCAGCCCCTCTCACACTCCATCCCTCTCTCTCTCAGCCCCTCTCACACTCCACCCCTCTCTCTCTCACTCCCCCTCTCTTATACTCTCTCTCGCTCTCTCTCTCTCCCTCCCCTCTGTCTCTATGCTCCCCATGTCTCTCAGTCTCTCAGCCTCCCTCTGTCTCACTACCTCTCTCTTACACATACCCCCCTCTCACTCTCACCCAACCCTTCTCTCAGCCCCCTCTCTCTCTCAGCCCCTCTCTGATACTCCACCCCCTCTATCACTCCCTCTCTCACACTCCAACTTCTCTCCCTCTCATTCTCCCCATCTATCAGCCCCCATCACCCCCTCTCTCTCCCTCCCTCTCTCTTACATTCACCCCCTTCTCTCTCACCCACCCCCTTTCACCCCCTTTCCCTCTCCTCTCACCCCCTCTTTAAACCCCTTCTCAGGCCCCCCTTTCTTTCACCCCCCCTCTCATTCTCCTCTGTTTCACACTCACCTCTCTCACACTCCACCCCTCCCTCAGCCCCCCTCTGTCTCTCAGATTCCCTCTGTCTCTCAGCCCCCCTTCTATTGGTTACCCCCTTCTGTCTCTCAGCCCCTTCTTCTTTCTCTCTTAGCCCCCTCCTTTCTCTCACCTCCTCTCTCTCTCTCCCTCTCTCTTACACTCAACCCCTCTTTCTCTCACCTACCCCCTCTCACCCCCTTTCCCTCTCCTCTCACCCCCTCTCTTTAAACCTCCCCTCAGTCCCCTTTCTTTCACTCACCCCTCTCATTCTCCTCTCTCCCCTTTCTCTCACTCCTCTCTCTCACCGCCACCTCTCTCTCTCATCTCTCTCAACCTCCCTCAGCCCCCCTCACTCCCCCCTCTCTCACTCCTCCTCTCTGACCTCCCTCTCTCTCTCACTCCTCCTCTCTCTCACCTCCCTTTCTCTCTCTCTCTCATCCTCTCATAATATACAATAATGGACGTGGGGGCCTTTTGGTGGGTGTGTTTTTTTTGGGGGGGGGGGTGGGGGGCAGCATTTAATTCTTGGACCTAGGCAGCACAATGTTTCTGGCCAGCCCTGGTCAAGCCCAGTGCTAAATGTTTTATGCTCACAATATTATCTTCAAAAATTCTTAATGTTCAATTACATAAATAAAACAAAATCCAATTCACCAATAGGTACATCTTAAAACCAACAATAACATTTTAAATATTTCAAGTGGCAAAGGGAAAAAGAAATCACTAATGTCTATTAAATCTGTGATGCAACCACAGTGTAGCATTTGTATTACACTGACATTAATCTATAATTGATTATTTCAAGCAGTGTGTGAATCTCCTGTTATTATTTTGTATTTGGCCTTCGCTAGGCTTGACTAGAAGAACATCAACTCCAAGGAAAAAGACATTTAAAGGTGTATATCCAACCAATTTGTTTCAATTTTAGCGTAAGGACGGGGCTTCTAGGGCTATTGCGTAATCTTCCCTTACTTTCTGTGCCAGTAACAATGGTTTCACCAGACAGGAAGTGAGGGAAAATCTGCAACAGAGATTTTCAGCACTAAATTGGTGAAGGGGGTTCAAGCCTTTCCCTAATCTGCTGTAGCCCTGCTTGTGGCACTGCTGTTATTGCAGTCATTAATGCCTGGACTGCCACAGGCCTCCCGTGCTGCTGTTTTCCTGCTACCCTGTCACAATGGGACTGTGTGGCCATGCTGGGAAAGAGGGACACATGCACAAGCTACATTGACCAGAGAAAAGAGATGATCTGTGATTGGCTGAAGCCTGAAGAGGACGGAAGAAATAACTGGGCATTGCAGGTGCAGGGGCCATTGGGGGTGTCAGTCTGTTTGTGTGGGACTACAAGTCCCAGCAGGCGTGCTGCAGGAGCAGTGGGGGATGAACCACTGCACTCAACCAGTTCAACTGTCCAAAGACTGTTTCTGCCAAAGGCGTGTGCACAGGGTTATCACCCTGTGTGGTACAGATGCTCCCTGTTTGGACCCCTGATATTGCACCAAAGCCCCCTAACAGAGCTGCTAAAATAATTGTAAAAAATAATGCAATAGGCTGTACACACCTATGGCTTCTACCATGGTGACTGTTGCATGTGCACAGTGGACTGTGCCGTGGATCAGAGGGTCCCACAAGGCTGCCAGCGGAGGATTGTGTCCCACAGTTGGTGAAAGGCTGTTTCCCTGTTCTCATTCAAAAAACAAAACCAAACAAGGCCATTTACTATCCAAGTCAGAGTCATGAGCAATGCATATCATACAAAAGGGGGGGGGGCACAAAACTCTGGGTAGAGCAGTCCAACATAGACTTACGCCCTATCACCAGCTACTGGCAGACATTTGCCACTGGCCATTGGGAAGGGAATCAGTAGAGACCATGTTTTATAGCTCTACGAGGTTATTGGGTACTTTTATTTATGAATCTGATACGATCTTGTTTGTAAAGTAGTGTTAATCTATATACTGTTTATTGCCTCTGTTTTGACACTATTTATTGATATAGCTATGATAGTCTTTCTCTGCTGGGGTGTTGCCTGAATAACCAACCTTCCTTTCAGCCTTAATGTGTTAGTTGCAGAGTGCAGCACTGTCTAGTGGGTTGTTAACACCGGGGGCAACATCTAAAAACCAGGTTCACTTTTGCCATTTGGAGGGGGCATCCATATACTCCCATATCCAGGGCTCCGGGTGACCCACACAGAGGCTGCCCAGTAGCAACTCCCAGACTGTCAAACAATACAGATGGAAAATCTTGGTGTGGTTGGAGGACGTACAACATGAAACTCCAGGGCATGGTTTTTAGATGTTGCATGGTTGTAATAATCATTATGTATGAAACAAAAAGTATGTGCCCCTTTCCCATTATACCCCTGAAGAAATGATTGATCTTTTCCTGAAATGCATCAGGATGGAGCGGAGATACTGTCACTAAAGTTGTGTAAAGTTTTATGCAATTTCAGCCGTTCATGTTTTAACTATTTGTATGATCTAATATTTTTAAATGGCTGTAATAAAATATGATTTTTATATAATTTTCTATTTGTTTTCCAAGTTGCTTTAGAAGTCCCATCCATTGGTTTGGAGGTTGGTATTCTCTTCATTAAAAATCACAGAGGCTTTAATCCATTACAACTCCATCAAAAAATATTTTGGATAAATATTTTGTAAGCTTTAAGATACCAATTATTAGGTTAGAAAAGGTTGTAATACAGACAAGTAAAACTTGGCCAAAATTACAAGAGGAACGTGTACTAAAAACAATAACTTCCATACAATACAAAGCTCAGCTACCAAGGTAACCCTAACATTTTGCCCTTTATGCCCAAAAAATTGTCTAGGCAAGAGGGCTCCTTGATTAAATTCAACCTGTTGCTACCATATGAGTTTTTGTACTTTACATTTAAAGGTAAATAAACTATATATAGAGGACACTACCAAAACCTGTTAGTACAGCATTTAGCTGTGATATATATTGCTTCAAAAACTAGGTGGTGAATATGAAATTCCCCATTGGGGAAAATGGAAAGTTGCAAATGATTGACTCATAATACTTCAGTATGCATTCTGTACCTCCCTTAGGTTTACTGAAATAATTTCCCTTCTCATGTGACCCTTCAACCAACATTGCTAGGCTCTGGGACTTAGTGGAGTGCCATTACCAAGGACATGAGACAAATCTTTCCTCAAAAGGCTTAGCACTTGTGATCATAGCATTTCAAGGGGACATCCCAGCTGTTGCTGCCTCCATGGTTATGCTACCCAATACAAAAGCTCATCTGGCCTAAAAAAAAGGATTTCAGTCTTCTTTTATAACATTGCTAATTTGATTATAACATTTCAGATTACACATCACTCTTAAATTACTGTGATGAAGGACAGCAGCTATTTAGATCCATTAATGCGTGGTGACCTGAATACCAGATCATGAAATGGTTCACTGAACTAGTTACACATTGATACTTGGCACCAAAATCAATGCTCATCATAATATTGCACTCAATCATTTATACATACTGTAAATGCAAAAATTAAGATTCCTTACTGGAAATATCCTCTGATCAAGACACAATTTCATCAAAGTTTTTTAAAGGGGGGCAGATATCTATGTATTGTATAGGGGGTCAAATATCCGTGTACTTAATAGAAGCTCAAATAACTGTATATTGATTAGCTTATTTTTTTTATTTTACATCTTACTTTTTTATGTATCTTATATAAGTATCTTATATATAAAAGTTTGTTAAATGGCTTTGTTAAGGATGGAAATTTGTCAGTTTTATTCTTTTCCAGGTCCCATTTATTAAATAATATTTCCAATTTAGCTGCAAAATTTTTTTTTCCTAGTCTTTTTATTTTTTTTCGGGGGGGGGGGGGGTAAAACCCATTTGTAGATCTTATTTCTTGATTTTCATTCTTCTCTCCCTCTACTGAGATACTGTTGTTGTGTTGCACCACTAACCTCCAGCCAGCAAGGGAGGAGCTAAAGACAAGCAAGTTTGTAGACTTCTATGGAGAGTACTTATGGAGAGTGCTGAGAATCCTGGGAGTTGTAGTTTCAGACAGCAGCAACATAATGGGACAAATAGACTCCTTACACTACAGATCCCCATAGGCACTGTGCAGTAAGAGGTGTGGAGAGATGATTTTTATTAAACTGCCCAGGAAAATTCTTCCTCTTGGCATTGAGGGAGTTAGAGAAAGAGAGCACCCCTGTCTGGATATTTGCCTGCCAGCTGGAGACCATACCAGCATAGATCTGAGCCTAAGACTTGAAGTGAGGACACCCCAGGAGCAGCACAGCACCGCCCACATCAAAGCACCTACACTGCTGCAGGAAGACTGGAGCTTCCCATTGTTGATAACCGGAGGCTTTTGGGGAGAGTCAAAGGGGGCCCTCTTCTATAGCGAAAGGTCACCTCAGCATCCAAGGGACTGGTGAGAGGGTTATTCACATATTGTTAAAAATGCTAGTGGGGACTGGGCCATTGAGAGCAGGACACAAAGTGTACCTAATCCATACTGCACCCATACCGCACTGCATACTGCATTTACTTCAAATTCATACCAAACCCTTCCACTTCTGAACCACATCTACAGTACCTTGCACCTGTGCCAAAATGATACCATGCCTTTATTGCATGCAGGTTTACTGGAACTGTCATTAAGTGCACCAACACTCCTAAAGGGCCCAAATGATAGCCGGCAGAAAAACATCTCAAAGGACTGCCCATCCCAGAATAATTATTCTGCAAGCCCTCTTAGTTCCCCTGCCCCTCCACTATTATTCTCCTTTTCTTTCCTTGCCAGATTAAACTTTACTACTGCTCACTGCTGCTCTTGAGGTGGCCTTGCTACTGTTTAGGATGATCTGGACTCCAAAGGTCATTTTATGTCTAGTCCTTGCTGTTAATCACTTTGCATGCTAACTTGTGTTATTAGTACAAACAAATGGCAAACACCTCAACATTCTTGCTGGAAAAAAAACATTTGAAGCAACAGACAGCATGGATTCATGAAAGACAGAAGTTGTCAGACAAACCTGATTTCTTTTTATGAGGAGGTAAGTAAAACCTTGGACAGAGGGGTGGCTGTGGATGTGGTATACTTGGATTTTGCAAACGCGTTCGACACAGTTCCCCACACAGGACTCATGTGTAAAGTAAAGTCTACAGGCTTGGAAATATCAGTTTGAAAATGGATAGAAAACTGGCTAAAAGACAGAATTCAGAGAGTAGTGGTTAATGATTCTTACTCTGAATGGTCTAAGGTTATCATTGGTGTACCCCAAGGATCAATGCTGGGATCCTTACTTTTTAATATCTTTATAAATGATATTAGGTCTGGGATCAAAATTTCTGTCTTTGCAGATGACACCAAGCTATGCAGTGGAATAACGTCTTTACAGGATGTCTCCAATTTACAAGCCGACCTCAATGCTCTGTCTAATTGGGCGACTATGTGGCAGATGAGGTTTAATGTTGAGAAACGTAAAGTTATGCACTTGGGGGCTAAGAATATGCATTCATCATACATGCTAGGGGGAGTACAACTAAGGGAATCCGTAATGGAGAAGGATCTGGGGGGTTTGGTAGATCATAAGCTCAATAATAGCATGCATAGAGAGAGAGAGAGATATCATTTTGCCCCTGTTCAAATCATTAGTAAGACCTCATCTGGAATATGCAGTTCAGTTTTGGGCACTAGTTCTCAATAAGGATATTGGGAACTGGAGAAAGTGCAGAGAAGGGCAACCAAACTGATAAAAGGCATGGAGGAGCTCAGCTATGAGGAAAGATTAGAGGAACTGAATTTATTCACTCTTGAGAAGAGGAGAATAAGGGGGATATGATCAACATGTACAAATATATAAGGGGTCCATATAGTGAACTTAGTGTTTAGTTATTCTCTTTACGGTCAACACAGAGGACACAGGGGCACACTTTATGTCTCGAGGAAAAGAGATTTCATCTCCAAATATGGAAAGGTTCCTTCACAGTAAGAGCTGTGAAAATGTGAAATAGACTCCCTGCACAGGTGGTTCTGGCCAGCTCAGTAGATTGCTTTAAGAAAGGCCTGGATACTTTCCTAAATGTACATAATATAACTGGGTACTAACATTTATAGGTAAAGTTGATCCAGGGAAAATCCGATTGCCTCTTGGGGGATCAGGAAGGAATTTTTCCTCTGCTGTAGCTAATTGGAGCATGCTCTGCTGGGATTTTTTGCCTTCCTCTGGATCCACTGTGGGTATAAAATTGGATTGTACAATATTTTTTATTTTATTATTTTTATTGTTTTTAACCACCTCAATACAGGACACTTAAACCCCCTTCCTTCCCAGACCAATTTTCAGCTTTCAGTGCTCTCTTACTTTGAATGACAATTACTCAGTCATGCTACACTGTAACCAAATGAATTTTTTATAATTTTGTTCACACAAATAGAGCTTTCTTTTGGTGGTATTTATTCACCACTTCATTTATTATTTTTTGTAATATAAGCGAAAAAAGAGCGAATTTTTTGAAAAAAAAAACAAAATTTTCTACTTTCTCTTTTAAAAGAAACCAAAAAAATCTAATTTTGGCGAAAATTTAGGCCAAAATGTATTCTACTACATGTCTTTGGTAAAAAAAATCCTGATAAGTGTATGATCATTGGTTTGTGTGAAAGTTATAGAGCCTACAAGCCATGCTATGCATAATTGAAAATGTATCAATCCTAATGCACTGATGGCCTATCTCAGTTCTTGAGGCCCTAAAATGTCAGGACAGTACAATAACCCCCCAAATGACCCCTTTTTGGAAAGAAGACAGTCTGCGGTAATTGGTAAGAGGCGTAGTGAATTTTTTGAAGTTGCAATTTTTTCCCCACAATGCTTTGGAAAATTAAGAAATATATATATATTTTTTTTTTTCACGAAATTATCATATTTACAAGTTATTTCTCACACATGGTGCAGGCATAATTGCAATTACACCCCAAAATACATTCTGCTATTCGTCCTGAGTATGGAGATACCCCATGTGTCAGACTTTTCCACAGCCTGGCCACATACAGAGGCCCAACATCCATGTAGCACCATCAGGCGTTCTAAAGGCATAAATTAACACATTTCAACACATGAAACACATTTCATTTCCTGAGTACCTATTACATTTTTGAAGGCCCTGGAGCACCAGGACAATGGAATTACCCACAAAGTGACCCCATTTTGGAAAGAAAACAACCTAATGTATATTCTATGAGGCATAATGAGTCTTTTGAACATGTAATTTCTTTCCACAATTTTTTGGAAAATGTGGAAAGAAAATAAAAACCTATTTTTTTTTCACAAAGTTGTCAATTTAGAAGATCTTTCTAACACATAACATGTACATAGCCAAAATGACACCCCAAAATACATTCTGCTACTCGTCCTGAGTATGGCGATACTCCATGTGTCAGACTTTTCCACTGACGGAGAGAGTTCCCCGCTACTCTCGTCCGACATACTCTGGAGCATCTGGAAAGCCTCCTCTGCGCTGTACGACCTTTTAGTCATGTTGACGGGCAGATGTCAGATGGCGGGCGGAAGATGTCAGATGGCAGGCGTCAGATGTGCCTGATGGAGGGCGTCAGATGGGCCTGATGGCGGGCGTCAGATGGGCCTGATGGCGGGCGTCAGATGGGCCTGATGGCAGGCGTCAGATGGGCCTGATGATGGCGGGCGTCAGATGAGCCTGATGATGGCGGGCGTCAGATGAGCCTGATGAGGGCGGGCGTCAGATGGGCCTGATGATGGCGGGCGTCAGATGGGCCTGATGATGGCGGGCGTCAGATGGGCCTGATGATGGCGGGCGTCAGATGGGCCTGATGATGGCGGGCGTCAGATGCTCCTGGTGATGGCGGGCGTCAGATGCGCCTGGTGATGGCGGGCGTCAGATGCGCCTGGTGATGGCGGGGCAGATGCGCCTGGTGATGGCGGGGCAGATGCGCCTGGTGATGGCGGGGCAGATGCGCCTGGTGATGGCGGGTCAGATGCGCCTGGTGATGGCGGGCAGATGCGCCTGGTGATGGCCGGGCAGATGCGCCTGGTGATGGCGGGGCAGATGCGCCTGGTGATGGCGGGCAGATGCGCCTGGTGATGGCGGGGCAGATGCGCCTGGTGATGGCGGGGCAGATGCGCCTGGTGATGGCGGGGCAGATGCGCCTGGTGATGGCGGGTCAGATGCGCCTGGTGATGGCGGGTCAGATGCGCCTGGTGATGGCGGGTCAGATGCGCCTGGTGATGGCGGGTCAGATGCGCCTGGTGATGGCGGGCAGGTGCGCCTGGTGATGGCGGGTGGCTGATGTGTCAGATGGCGGGCCGATGTGCCAGGTGTTTTTGGGGACACTGTGTTTTTGGGGACACTGTGTTTTTGGGGACACTGTGTTTTGGGGGACACTGTGTTTTGGGGGACACTAGCTGGGAGATCAGTGGGTAAACAGCAGACAAACAGCTAGAAAACTCACTGATCTTCCCGGCTGAAGCAAAGATTTCTCTTCCTCTCCTCACTGACAGGTTCTGTGTGAGGAGAGGAAGAGACGAGAGCAGTTACAACTGCTCTCCATTTACATTACATGACGACTGTGATTGGACACAGTCGTCATGTGATCAGGAGGGCCAATCACATGGCCCTCCTGTTGTATTTTTCTCTCCGGTCTCCGGGGGTCTCAGGCAGATCGGGATCGCGCCGCTGCGCGGGCACGTGGCGGCGCGATCACCGGTTATCTGCCACCCATCCCCCTTTGTTTACTTACGATGGCTGTGATTAGACACAGCCATCGTGCGGATCAGGAGGGCAAATGACATTGCTCTCCTGCCGATCCGAGATGCGGCGTGTGCGGGGGACACGCGCGCACCGGGATCGCGCAGCTGCGCGGGAGCGCGCCCGCGCGATCCCGCTTCTTTGACATGGCGTTCAGGAACGTCCTGTCAGGACTAGAGAGCTCCCACCTGGCCCTTTATATGCAGTGGCCGGGTGGGAAGTGGTTAAGGTTGAACTGGATGGACTTGTGTCTTTTTTCAACCTGACTAACTATGTAACTATGTAACTGGGTAACATATATCTGGCCTTTGCAGCAAGGAGCACATGGATGGGTGACACATGACAAAAAACAACAAAGAAAAATTCCCAGCTTACCAACCAGCCTGCAACAAACCGAATTGTCCTGTCTAACAGTTCATGTTAAAACCATGGATTTAGTTTACACAAGTTTGCAAATATATGCATAATCTGCAGGGCCATTTCATGATGCCCTTGTGTACTGCAGTCCTAACTATAAATTTGTAGAGTCTCCAAAGTTGGACATACTGTATATAATAATGGATAGATTAAGGGCAGGTATGCCTGGAGGGAGCCCACCCCTCATTAAAAGTACAGCAACACACTGGATACCCAGCAATAGCACAATGGCAGCGAAGATATCCAGTGCACTCCCTAACCAATTAACCAATAGTACAAAAAAATGGCAATCACCCCAGCCTATAACCAACCTTTGGCCTTTGCAACAAGAAGCGCATGGAGGGGCAACTCATGTCAAAAAACAACAAAGAAAAATTCCCAGCTTACTTACCAAAATGAAATTTTGTTATTACCATGATTTTATTTTATACTTGCCTAGCTACCAATCATATTGGGTGACAATACTTCTTTTGGGTACTAAGTATTACTTTCAGTGAATTCCTGTGATACTGTATGTTTGTACACTCAAGCTGGTGTGTTAGAGAGGCTGAAAATCTTGAGAAGGTCAAGGCAAAGAACAGAGAGCCCATCCTATTAAGCGGCTCTTAGGGGTTTAGCGCTACTTGTTCCTCAAAGAGACTTTTCTTCACTTCCTGTCTTGTAGACTTAAGAGGAAGTGTAATCCTTCTAATGTTAGGGAAATACCCTATTAGACAATTGTACCTAGAATAAGTGTCTCCATTGGAAGATTTCCATTTTTCTGGTTATCAACTCCAAATGTTGGCTTCACCCTGACCTCATTCCCCATGACATTGGTGATCAGGACAATTAAGCAGAGTGAATACCCAAAGGGTTACAGACAGCAATAAAAACACTCGTATTTCTGGAAGGACCAACAAGTATTTTTATTTACTTGCTGCATTTCCAAAGAATAGTATGTCGGAGATGTGCTGAATATGACTTTTTTTGTTTTCCCAGGTACACTTACAATAAAAACATGCTTTGAGGTTAAAATAAAATAATATATACTGATATACAGTAATTAAGCCCCAAAGATGAATATTAATGTGAAATATACCAACACATCCCAATAGCTATTTTATTCAACTCTCTAAGTTACAGTAGTGTTTATGCCTGCTTGAGAAACAATGGCATTACAAAATATATTATTTTCTCTATAATCTTTATTAGAAGACAGCATTTCCTGGTAATCGGGTTCCCATGTCACCGTGGCCAGCAGATGTCTCATCTTGTGACACAATATCAGGTAATGAAAATTAAGTAAGAAAACATTTCATTCGCCGTAAATCACAATGAGTTATCCACCGCATCCATCATAACATTTCAATTACATTACAATTACCACCAGCATGGGGAAACATCTCCCGCACTCTGGGTGCTGGGAACACAGACTATTTATTCAGACCGGAGAACACAACTGAAGCTGTAAATGTATAAATGATTTTCCTATCATGGTAAAATGAAGATTAATGGCTCAGCCCACTGGTTCATTTGCTGCACTGCACATTTTTAGTCTCTTAATAGACCTAGATTAAAATAAATATGTAATGTAGGTGGTATTTTTGCCCACAGGTTCAGAAAACAATGGGTTTAATCCTTGTTTTAGAATTGTGGATAAAAAGATCTGGGTTTGTGGTTAGGCCACACCCTAGAGCAGCTAAATTTAGGAGGTGTGAGTTCATATCTTCCAGTCTTCTGAGATGAGAAACATGGAAACCTTTTACCATACCATTGCTGTATTTTGTGGCATGGAAAGAATGTATTTTTTCAGACTTGTAAAGTTACTGAGGGAGGGTAAGAAAAAGGGGGAAGGGGTATACCTGTATTTCAGAAATTATGTACAAGTGAACGTGAGGGATGACATCAATAATGGAGCAAGGGAAGAGGTGGAATCCTTATGGGTAGAGCTACAAAGGGAGGAAACCAAGGGGAAAGTAATACTGGGAGTAAGCTATAGCCCCCCTAAACAGAGTGAGGAGGGTGTGGCAGACCTCCTATCACAATTTGGAATGGCGGCAAGGATGGGAAGTGTCATTATAATGGGGTATTTTAATTATCCCGACATAGACTGGGTGGAAGGAACCGTGCATTCAGCTAAGGCTCGCCATTTCCTAAATGTCTTACAGGACAATTTCATGGGTCAAATGGTAATTGCACCAACAAGGAACAATGCGTTACTAGATCTACTGATTACTAACAATACAGACCTGATCGAGGATGTAGAAATATGGGACAATTTAGGAAACATCAATCACAGGTCAATTAGTTTCAGTATAAATCCCACAAATAGGAAACATAAGGGGAATACAAAGACACTGAATTTCAAAAGAGCCAACTTCCATAAACGATGATTCTTGCTAGAATATATTAAATGGGATAAAATCCTAGGAACAAAGAGCATGGAGGAAAAATGGGTGTGCTTTAAGAGCATTTTAAATATGGGTATTAGCCAGTGTATTCCAATGGGAAATACATTTAAGAGTTATACAAGTCTTGGGTGGCTTAACTCCATCGTAAAAATGCATATAAAAGGAAAGGAGAAGTCCTTCAAAAAATACAAGGCTGGGGGATCATCGTCAGCATTTCAACTGTACAAAGAATGCAACAAGACATGTAATTGTGCAATCAAGGCGGCTAAGATAGAACACGAAAGGCACACAGTGGAGGAGAACAAAAAAAATCCCAATAAATTCTTTAGGTATATAAATAGTAAAAGAGGGAGGTTGGATCATATTGGCTCCATAAAAAATGATGTAGGGAATCTGATTACAAAAGATGGAGAGGTGGTGAAGGTATTGAAGGTATTCTTTTCCTCAGTATTCATGAGGTAAACGGGGGGGTTCAGTAACCAAGACTACAATGTTTATCCTCATGACACATCACAGGAAGCACCCTCATGGCTAACAGAGGATAGAATTAGGAATAGACTTGAAAAACGTAACATTAGTAAGTCACCGAGACCAGATGACTTGAACATGAGGGTCCTTAAGGAACTCAGTCAAGTAATTGCCAGACCATTGTTCCTTATTTTTAAGAACAGTCTACTGACTGGCATGGTACCAGAAGATTGGAGAAAAGCCAATGTAGCACCAATATTTAAAAAAAGGACCAAGATATATCCCTGGGAATTACAGAGCAGTTAGCCTAACATCAATAGTTTGCAAGCTCTTTGAGGGGATGATAAGGGATTAGCAGGAATCAACATGGATTCAGGAAGAATCATTCTTGCCAAACCAATCTATTAACCTTCTATGAGGTTAGCTGCTATCTAGATAAAGGAAGGCCCATTGACGTGGTGTATCTGGATTTTGCAAAGGCATTTGATACGGTTCCCCATAAACGTTTACTGTACAGACTAAGGTCTGTCAGCATGGATCAAAGGGTGAGTACATGGATTGAAAACTGGCTACAGGAGCAAGTTCAGAGGGTGATGATAAATGGGGAGTACTCGGATTGGTCCGGTGTGGAAAGTGGGGTCCCTCCGGGTTGTGTCCTTGACTTGCAGGTTTTTTTTTTTTTGAACATCCGTGGTTTGCAACCACTTTAAGATTTCTCTTACTTCCTGAATTTAATTTATTCACAAACGACCTGGAGGATGGGAGAAGCAGCTCAATCTCAGTATTTGAAGGATGTGGATAGCTTGCAAGAAGATCTGAACAAATTAATGGGATGGGCAACTACATGGAAAATTAGGTTTAATGTAGAAAAATGTAAGATAATGCACTTGAGTGGCAAAAACATGAATGCAATCTACTCACTAGGGGTGAACCTCTGGGGGAATCTAGGATGGAAAAGGACCTGGGGGTCCTAGTAGATGGCAGGCTCAGCAATGGCATGCAATGCCAAGCTGCTGCAAGCAAAGCCAAAAGAATATTGGCATGCATTAAAAAGGGGATTACGCCAGAGATAAAACAATAATTCTCTCAATCTACAAGACTCTGGTCCAGCCGCACCTGGAGTATGCCATCCAGTTCTGGGTACCAGTTCTCATGAAGGATGTACTGGAACTGGAGAGAGTCCAGAGAGGGGCAGCAAAGCTAATTAATGGACTGGAGGATCTCAGCTACGGGGAAAGACTGCAAGCACCAAACGTATTCTCTCTGAAGATGAGACGCTTGAGAGGGGATATGATTTCAATGTACAACTACCATACTGGTGACCCCACAATAAGGATAAAACTCTTCTGCGAAAGGGAATTTAAAAAGACACACAGCCATTCACTTAAATTAGATGCCTTTTAACCTTAAACTGTGTAGAGGGTTCTTTACTGTAAGAGCAGTAAGGATGTGGAATTCTCTTCCACAAGCAGTGGTTTCAGCAGACAGCATAGATAATTTCAAAAAAATATTAGATAGGCATCTGAGTGACCATAACATACAGGGATATACAATGTAATACTGACATAAAAACACACACACAGGTTGGACTTGATGGAATTGTGTCTTCTTTCAACCTCACCAACTATGGAACTATGAAACTATGTAACTATGTAAATGATAGGTCCACTTAAAAGAGGAACTAAAGTTACTCTGTAACAAACAGCGAGCAGACAGGCTTTATTGCAGAAGAGACATGCAATGTCTTCTGCAATAAAATGCCCAACCTAACTGCTCTTCTCTGACACAGCAGCTCATCTTGCAGCTCTGAGCCGATCCCTATGTGCCGAGATGAGTCACTCCTGTGCATGCACAAAAGTGATGTCATTCTGCGCTGGCCAATAAAGTTGAAGACTGGCACACAGAAGAAGATGTCAACGCTGGCGAGGGACCTATGGCAAGGTGAGTATTAACTCGTTTAGTTCCACTTTAACAGCATCATTTGCTGACGTCAGACCTGTGATGAAATGACTGTCGGGTAGCCACGCCCACACCTCCTGTGCATGTGCTATCGCAATTTAAAACCACATACAGGTTTTTTATCTGCTAGCAGTTTTATTTTTCATTTTCAACGCTGTTTGTATTTTAATCGCTATCTGTACATTGGAGACTCGGTGGAGTCCTTTTTACAGCATCTGACTTTATGCAATAAAGAAAAAAAAAATTGGTGTTAAAACATATTACACGATTCTTTTTATTTTGCATAAGCCTTCACGCTAGCAAATGTTTGGGAAGTTTGCAGTGACTGATCACCTGAGCTGCGGAGTCTGCAGATAGGAGACACCTGTTTTTTCACATATGGTCATCTGGAGCCGGAATTTGTGACATTATACGCGCTGACTGACTTCCCTTAAACAGGGGGTCGCTGATGATCTGCTGAGCCCCCATCTTATTAGTGGTGATTAAAGCTGACGGGTCCCACGTGGTCAAGTATATTATTTATTTATTTTTTATATAAATTTGTATTGGTTTTTTAAACATCATACAGTGCATCACAGAGTCCATGAGTGTAATCGGTACATATTAAAACACAAGAAAGCATTTTGATGGGGGTATATTCCCCTTTGGCTAGTTTACAATCGCAAATTGACAGAAGATTTGAACAGTAGACCCTGTTAGCACTTAGGTCATGGCTGAATGGGGGGAGGGAGAAGGGAGTAAAGAAGCTTGAACTGGTGGACCCGAGATCTGATTAACATTTTACATGACAAACGTATATGGTAGAGCACAGTAAAGACAAGAAGGCCTCAAAATCTCAATTAATTGTGTGTAGGTCGAGAAGACTAATGAGGGGTGAATATACTGTCGCTCTCTGCCCTCTCCTTTGCCTATTGTGGGAGTGGAGGCTTGCCGTGTTGACCGGATCTGATTCTAGTTGTTGGCTTGTTAACTGCAGGGAGCCTATTATGTATTACCAGTACTCTGTGTTAGAAATTTCCTAATTCGGAGGGTTAGGTAAGGTATGGCGATCCAGTTGGACGTGATTTGCTTGAGGTTGGGAACTCTTCCTTAGACCGGTTAGCTTGAGTTGTTCTGGTCTGTATCGCTAGTTTCCCCAATGAGTTGGTGATATTTCGTTTCAGATACCAGTCAGTATAACGGAATGGGTAAATTATTGAGGAAATCTCTTTGGTGTCATAGGTGTATTCTATGAATTGTCTCCATCTGGTAAAGAAGCGTACATTGGAGTGAAAATTCGATAGGATTGTGTCCAGCCTTTCGAGTTGAAACAATGATCGCAGTGTGAGCTTTACTGAATGCAAAGAAGGTGGGTTTTTATCCGTCCAGTGTGTCATGACCATCCTTCAGGCTGCTAATAAGCATAGATGGGTCCATTGGGTAAGGGGAGGCAAAGTCTTTGACATTGAGGTGTTGTTGTGAGGGCTGTAGCCAAATAAGCATAGAAGAGGATCTTTCACAATTCTGACGTTCTGATCGACCTTGCCAATGTATTTAAGAACAGTGTCCCAGAATTTGGTAATAAGTATATTATTTTTATTCCATCAAGTCACACTATCTGTTGGATTTTTTTGATATTTCTATGGACATTTATTTATGATTTATGGACTCACATATGAATGGATTTTTATTCATTTTTTATTGCACATTTATATGTTAATATTGATTTCGTTTGAATGCCACTTTATTTTGGTTTTTGGATTGTCACCATTTTTGCATATTTCACTTGTGTGATTATTTAATCATTATTTATTGAACAAGCGCTACACTTTATTTTTTTCTTTGCATTTCTGTGCCCAGTATCTGAGTTATGGTGTTCAGCTGCTGTTAGTTGTTTAAGCTTAAACGAGCGCGGATATTTACCTACTTACATTTATTTTGCGGCTTGATAAAGGGGCGCAGCTTAGTGCCCTGAAATGTGTAGCCATGCCCACCAACATGACATCATCCCACTTCAGTGCCCTCCTAATGCCAAGTCACTTCCTGTTCCAGCGGTGTGTTCCACACTGGTGCTACAGAATTCTACATACCCAGCAGCTTCCTGCATCTCAGCATTGCCTGATAATACTTTCCAGCCAAACTTTGCACTATTATACAGCAGCTCCAAGGAATTATACCATCCATGCCAACAAGCTTCCCTGGTGAACTCTGCAGCTAATCCCATGACTGTTGATGTGCCTAAATCATTTCTTTTATCAAGTGAGTGCATATTGGTTTTATTTTACATAGTTATATAGCTACATCATTAGATTGGTTGAAAAAAGACACAAGTCCATCCAGTTCAACCAATAGAAGGGAGGACAGAAATAGAAATCCTTTGGAAGATAAAACAGCTCTCTTATATGTATTTCATACATAGCCATGACCTGAGTATCTGGATTTCAGCTTGAAATCATGTTTTACTATTACATACTTTGCTATTATAAGAATATTTCTCTTTTTCTGGATTCTCGTCACATTTATTGTAAGTCACCCACCTGCTCTGAATGCATGCCATCCTCTGGGAATGCTCTACTTCCAGCAGGTGAAGCCGTGTCAGTTTACACAAGTCATTGTGAGGATAGTAATTACCAGATTAGTGGGAGAGTGCGACTTACATTTACAAAGAGAACTGGATGGATAAATCCTTTATTTGATAGATGTTTTGGCAGTCTGCATGACAGGATGCTATTAGTTATGCTAATATCCTAATCAGAGGAATGGAGCCCAGCCCTATTATATTATCAGTTATTTTGCTTGAAAGGCTTGTGCTAAAAGAGAACCCCAGACAAAACACATGGATCGCTAATACATATTACATGGGAAGAACCATTTACCTTGGTCTGGTTTTGATTTCCAATGTCTTGTTTGGAAAACAAAGTTATGATCTTCAGGATCTTGTGCAAAAAAATCAGCCTGTGTCCAACAAAGTTGTTTTCCTGACAGGCTCCATGGCAGCATACGTGTGGGTTAGCCCCGCCTCCATAATTACCCAATAGGACCTCTACTCCCATAAATCTTTGCTCCAAGCTGCTATCCGTGTTCCTTTTTTGTCCTCCTCCATAGGACAGGTGTTTCCTATCTGAAGAGATCTTCACTACGATCAAGTCGGCCGACTATCAAGCTTTTGTTCCTCCGATAGGCCCTGTCTGTTAAGCATGGGTATGGAGTGTATGGCAGAGTAGCGCTGAAGGCTTGGTTTGTCCGAAGATAAGTGCGCACGGCTTATTACCTGCTATGTAAGGTGGCCATTATCTGCCCGGTGGGTCGGTGGTGTGTGCTTGAACCTGTTCGGCCAGATGATCGTTGGTGGAGTGGTGAGCTGTAAAAATTCAGTTTTTCATGGCAGCAGTGTTTATGTGTTTTCTTTTTTCTACCTGTGTCTTTTTCATATGCCAGCTGGTTCTTGTGTATAGGCGCTGACGCTTCCGCGTTCCAGCAGCCTTTCTCCCCCTGTTTCCGGGTCCAGCGCTGCGTTCTGCGCATGCGCGGACCCAAATCCAAAGCGAGGCTTGGTTCCCGCGCATGCGTGCGGGCATCTCGCGTCTGACGCCGCTGATGACGTCATAGGCGCCATATTTAAAACACAGTGAGAGATGTCAGAATTTGGGAATGATTGCAGGAAATTCAGCGACTTCCCGGGGCCATTCTCTGGTTGGTGTAAGGTAGGTTATGGTCTGCTCTGATGTATTGTTGCTCCTGTGTTTTGTATGGCTGCTTATGAGGGTCTATTGTTGTTACAGTCAGCGTTCTTAGTCATGGATGCCTCACTGCCTACTAGTGACCTGCCCGCTTGTAACAGGTATGTGCATGGCTGGATTGCTGTGTATTTGTGGAGTATTCCTTAGCATTTGATACCAGCCTGGTCTGTATCTCTCTCTCTTTCTTGTATATTTCCTTATAGCCCTTCTAGGTCTGAACCGCATTACAGTGCGCATAGTCGCAGTGGATCGTCAAAATCGCACCACCGCAAATCATCGTCAAAGTCTGGTTACCGTAGGTCTTCCAGATCTGAACAACGCAGTGGTCACTCGCACTCAAGCAGAGGACCAGATAATTCATGTTGGGGCTGTAAGATGCCCATCCCATCAGACAAATCGCTCTGTGATCATTGCTTTTCTAAAGTCGCAGATGAAAGAGATGGTGCGGATCAACGCTTGGAATCTATGGTGAGAAGAGTGGTAAAGGAATCCCTGCAGCAGAGGGAAGCTCATCGCGCTATGGAATCCCCCTCAGACCCATTATGTCCTTCAGGAGGTGAAGGGCTCTTACAAGAGACTGGGGAATCTTCTCAACCAAGCCACCACTCTGTGCTCTTGTCTGACAGCGAATCGGATCCAGAGGATCCAGGAGTAGGATTTGATTATGCTTTAGTACCTGCTCTTGTCAAGGCAGTGAAAGAAGCTTTAAAATGGGAAGAACCCACTACTTCTCCCCTCCCCAAACAAAGAAAGTTTTTCAAACAACTCAAAAAGGAACGGCAACATTTTCCTTTCCTATCTGAATTGGGAGAAATCATTACTGAAGAGTGGAGCAAGATTGATAGGAAGAGCTCCATGCAATCAAAGGTGTCTAAATTGTACCCCTTTAAGGAGGATGATGTGAAGCACCTTGAATCAGCTCCTCTGGTAGACGCAGCACTTATGCGTTTAGTCAAATACGTGACTCTCCCTTTGGAAGACACAGTATCTTTCAAAGATCCGTTAGAGAGAAGAATTGACTCAGATCTGAAAAAAATTTATCTAACTTCAGGGATGGCTTGTAAACCAACTTTGGCTTTAGCCGCAGTCTCAAAGGCTATTGAAACATGGGCCGACAATGTTGAAGAGTTCTTGAGAGGTATCTCAGTGAATACGGCTAAAGACTCTCCTATTCAGGAGATCAGAATGGCATCAGCCTTTTTGGGGGAGGCATCTATTGACATTACCCGCCTTCTGTCTCGGGCTATGTTGGCAGCAGTCTCGGCACGCCGTGCTTTGTGGCTCCGTCCCTGGTTGGCGGATCCAACATCTAAGCAGGCATGGTGTCGTATACCATTTGAGGGAACCTCCTTGTTTGGTAATAAATTAGATAGTGCCATATCCCAGGCCACAGGTGGGAGGTCTGGGTTCCTCCCTCAAGACAGACGTCTTCAAAACCAAAAACGTATTTTTCCAAGAAGGCAGACCTCGGATCGCGCTAGAGAAGCGCGCAGTTATAGACCCGGCAGGGAGTTCTCTAGATCTTGGAGGTCCAGACAATCCTCCCTTAAGAAAACCTCAAAGGGGGCTTCCGTAGGTAATCAAGATTCTACCAAATCTTTTTGAAATTGGGCCCGCTCAAACATGTCAGGTGGGGGCTCGCCTTCTTCACTACCGACATATTTGGGCTGCCTCAATTCAAGATTATTGGACCGTCAAGACGGTTTCCTCGGGTCACAAGTGGACTTTCATCAACACTCCGAGATTAAGGTTCATTCCCACAACAATTCCAGGCTCAGAGGAAAAGAAACAGGTCCTATTGACCTACGTAAGTTGTTTGCTGGATCAAGGCGCAGCCGTGCCCGTGCCAGAAGACGAACGTGGCGAAGGCATGTATTCTCCTCTGTTTATGGTTCAGAAAAGAAATGGCGCATGGAGGCCGGTGATAGATTTGACCCTCCTCAATTCCTTCATTCGCAAGGAAAAGTTCAAAATGGAGTCTCTTCTTACAATCCAACAGTCGGTGCAGCTAGGGGATTGGTTAATCTCAATCGATTTGAAGGACGCATACTTTCACGTGCCAGTAGCAAGGGATTTCCAGCAATTTCTCCGTTTCGCAGTTGGCGATCAACACCTCCAGTTTACCTGTCTCCCATTCGGGTTGACAACATCTCCTCGGGTCTTCTCCAAGGTACTCCTAGCGATAGTAGCTCTTTTACGAGTCAAAGGAGTTCGTCTCCATCATTATCTGGACGATTTGCTCCTATTATCTCAGGACAGAGATCAAAGTCTGGAACACAAGAGTTTAGTCATCTCCACTCTACAGACGTTTGGTTGGCTCCTGAACCTAGAGAAGAGCCATCTGGTTCCAACTCAAGTGATCGTGTTTCTAGGGGCTCAGTTCGACACATTAAAAGGCACTATCTCTCTGCCGGAGGAAAAAATCTGTGTGATCCGGGACAGGATTCACAAGGCTTGGGAATCATCTCATCTTTCGGCTCTACAATGCTTGAAAGTGATCGGCACAATGACGGCCACCCTCCCTATGGTGAAGTGGGCCCAGTGGCACACTCGTCCCTTCCAGAAAGGGTTTCTGCAACAGTGGGACTCGTCCAATCAAACACAGCGCATACTCCTTACACCAGCGATGAGGATGTCTCTCCTCTGGTGGCTTGAAGGGAAGAATCTACGCAACCATCATTCGATAGTCCCCATTTCCTGGGTAATAGTAATCTCAGATGCCAGCAACAAAGGTTGGGGCGCTCACTGCCTTACGGAAGTAGCTCAAGGAAGGTGGTCGTTCCCGTCGCGGCGTGTGGTCTCCAACATCCTGGAGTTGAGAGCAGCCTTTCAAGCACTCATAGCATTTCGCCATCTGGTGGCAGGGTCGTCAGTAATGTTAAGACTGGACAACACAACTGCGGTGGCCTATATAAAGAAACAAGGAGGGACTCGCAGTTGGTCTCTTTTACGAGAAGTAGAACCGATAATGAACTGGGCTCAGAAGAATGTGGTCAACATTTCTGCTGTATACATCCCAGGGGTCCAGAATGTTCAAGCAGATTTTCTGTCAAGGGTCAAAATAGACAACAACGAGTGGTCCCTTCACAGGGATGTCTTCGAGTGGCTTCTGACTCTGGGAGTATCTCCAGAGGTCGATCTGTTCGCTTCGCCGTACAATCGCAAGATGCACAAATACTACTCGAGGTTCAGGGATCCTCAGGCGTTCGGGATAGATGCTCTCACAGATTGTTGGAAGTTCCAGAGAGCCTACGCCTTCCCTCCAGTTCCTGTAATCCTACAGTTCCTTCGGAGGCTCAGAGGGGAGAAGGTGGAAATCATTGCAATAATACCATTCTGGCCCAACAGACCTTGGTTTCCTCTGCTGTTGCTCCTCAGCTATCAGGACCCAGTTCCCCTGCCTCTCAGGCCAGATCTACTGTCTCAAGGCACACTGTTACACCCATGCCCATCCTGTCTACACCTCAGGGCATGGTTCTTGAGAGGGGAAGGCTAGAAGCTCTAGGTTGCCCAGAAGAAGCGATTCCAACCCTTCTTAGTGCCAGACGGAAGAGTACCAATAAAGTGTACAAACGTATATGGGCCAGGTTTATGGGCCACATGTCTTCTAGGTCAAATTCATATAATTCTCCGGCAGTTCAAGATATCTTGTCTTTCCTTCAGTCAGGGTTAGACTTGTCTCTGGCAGTTAGTTCTCTTAGAGTACAAGTTTCAGCCATTTCAGCCTTTACAGGAGTTTCGTGGGCGAATCACACCTTAATTCAACAATTCTTTAAAGGACCCATCAGGCTTAGGCTTCAAAAGAGGCCCAGGTTTCCCAAATGGGACCTTCCGTTAGTATTGGACTTTCTTTCTGATCTTGGGAAAGGTTTGGATGCTCCCCTGTCTTTAGGAGATCTCACTATCAAGACGGTGTTTCTGGTGGCAATAACTTCAGCCAAAAGAGTGTCAGAAATTAGGAATCTTGGGTCTGTTGAACCATTTCTAACTTTCTTTCTGGACAGAGTGGTCCTGATCCCTATGCTTGGGTCAAATCCAAAAGTCACATCAGTATTTCACGAAAATCAGGAGATCGTGCTACCTACGTTTAGAATGTCAGACAACCAAGAGATTCATCCCCTGGATGTTGGTCGCACCTTGAAACAATATCTGGACGCTACAGCCTCGTTCAGACGAACAGACTTTCTTTTTGTCCTTCTTCATGGCAAAAATAAAGGGATGCGAGCATCAGTAAGATCAATCTCATCTTGGGTGGTCCAAATGATTCAAAGGGCATACAAGGCAAAGGGCATGGTTCCTCCTGAGGCAGTGATGGCTCATTCAACTCGGGGCATCTCGACCTCTTGGGCAGCAGTTCGACATGTCGCACCAGAAGTTATCTGTAGAGCAGCTTCCTGGTCTTCAATTAATACCTTTGTTTCCCATTATTGTGTAGAGCCAGCTGCGCTTTCTTCTGTTAATTTTGGTTTACAAGTATTGTCAGTGGACAATGAAAAATAAAATTCTAGTTTCTTTGCTCAACATTTTTAGCCCACCCGGGTGTGTCTGGCGAGTTATTTCCCACACGTATGCTGCCATGGAGCCTGTCAGGAAAATGGAAAATTTATATCAAATACTTACCGTAATTTTCCTTTCCTGATGGGCTCCATGGCAGCAGGAGTTCCCTCCCAAATGTTGGAGTAGGCTAGTTACGGAACACGGATAGCAGCTTGGAGCAAAGATTTATGGGAGTAGAGGTCCTATTGGGTAATTATGGAGGCGGGGCTAACCCACACGTATGCTGCCGTGGAGCCCATCAGGAAAGGAAAATTACGGTAAGTATTTGATATAAATTTTCCATTTTTGTGCATGTTTTCCACATCCAAATGACCAATAGCCATTTTGTGCAATGCAGTTTGGAGCGGCAGTGGTTCAGCCACCAATCCATTCAAATCCTGGACCAGAATGCACCTGCTGGGAGCGATAATGCTTCATGCACACAGTATATCCGTGTAAGCCCCTCTGAACACCAAAACTCTTGGCGGAAAAAGCTGGTTAAAAAAAAAAACGCAAAAAAAGCCACGTATTGCACACACGATCAAGCACACCGAGTGTTTGAGCATTAATGAATTCTATTTGTAGAATTCTAATATTTTTTTTATAATCCAGATTTTTTTATTAATTTTTTAAAACATACAAAACAATTCCAAATAAAATGCCATTTCCATCTTCTCATTTACATATGCCATATCTTATCTTCCTAAAAAAAAAAGGGGGGGGCAGTGCTCCTCTCCTCCCTTCCAGTCGCCTCCCCCCATCCCTTCCCCTCTCACTCCAAAAAAGAAAAGCTCACTTTAGTCAATCTCCGTTGAATAGAGCTCCCATTTTATCAATTTTTCCCTAAATTCCTCCTTTCTATTTTGGACCATATATCTCCATCTTTCAGCCTCCATTATCCTATCCACTTCTTTCTTCCATACTATCAAAGTTGGTTGTGTAGTCTGTCTCCATAGTCTGGGAATTAATAGTTTTGCCGCATTTAATAGGTGTGGTCTTATACTCTCATTGTAATGGATGTCATTGTCCCATGGAATAGAAAGTTTAAGGGTGATAGTTCAATTCTTCCAGGGGATACCTTCTCTACCCATGGAGCAATTTCCTGCCAGAAACCCTTGACCAAAGGACACAGCCACCATATATGGAGAGGGGTAGAATTCTAGTATTAATTTATTCTGGCTATAGGAATGCATTAACACTCAAACATTAGACATCAATCAATCAATGTTTGGTGTGACCATCCTTTGCCTTCAAACCAGCATCAATTCTTCTAGCTACACTTGCACACAGCTTTTGAAGGAACTCAACAGGTAGTTTGTTTGGAGGCTTGAACAAGCACTGTTGGCAGTGTGAAATGCGTCACCTCCTGGGTCCTGTGTCCTTGTTTTTGTCTTGGTGGCTGTCATTTGACTTTCTGTTGGAACAATAACCCATTCATGCCTAAGTCTATTTCTGAGATTTGTTGCTTACAAGTTAAAATCCATTTTTTTTTTTGCTAGAAAATTACTTAGAACCCCCAAACATTATATATATTTTGTTGCAATATTTTATGTCACACTATATTTGCACAGTTGTCTTTCAAACGCTATTTTTGGGAAAAAAGACACTTTCATGAATTAAAAAAAAACTAAACAGTAAAGTTAGCCCAATTTGTATAATGTGAAATTTATTGTTGTAGTAATTGGAACACTAGTTGATAGGGACTTTAAAGGTGCAATATTCAAACTCAAGGGCTACGGGAACCAATGGACACAATCATGCTGCTGCATTTCCTCCAGATAGTCTCAGAGTAAATCTCAGCAGAAGGAGTTGTGTGGTCCTTGGTACTAAGTCAGCTGCAAAATCGAACTAACTGCCCATTATCTAACATCTGTGGCACCTGTGGTGCTTAGGTGGGTTTTTGGCGCGGCTGATTATCTCACCATCCTGGCCGTTCTGGTCTTGTTTCAGGAAAAGGTGAAAGCATTATAGTGTACAAACGGACAGCATGCCCTGAGGAAGCACGATATAGGGGCGAAACGTTGGGAAATATCACCATGCTGCATCGTTTATAACACAGAATGTATTGTATTAACTATTATGCATTTCCTTGTTCCTGTATATTTTAACAATAAAAACGGGGGGAGCTTAAAAAAAAAAAATCGTATTTATTTATTTTTACGTTGTTGCTTTAAAAACAAAGAATTGATCTAAAAGACCCCAAATTCCTCCTTTGCACTCACCAAATGAATACTGTAATTTTTTTCAAAAACTGCGCCATTGGCAGCCAAGTACACCGGAAGTGACGTTGTGACGTTGCTTCCATCTTTACACAAGGCAGACTGGAAGGAAGCCATTTCTGACTTCCTTCCAGTCTCACTCTAGCCAGTGGAAGTGTCAGATCATGGATTAAGTCTCCCGGTGGGACGGAAGGCCCAGGAAGAGCAGCGGACGGTGACGGGAGGGTGGGTGTCCCCTCTCGCTCCTTCGGGATAACAGCCGAGCGTCTTTTAACTGCATCGGTGGTTATCCACAAAAAGCCGACTGCTTGCTCTAAAAAAACAGTACTGGGATGATGCCTGCAGCTGCAGGCATCACCCCAGTATAACTCCTTAAATGCAAGGCTGCATATGTGCGTACGGTCGGTGCTAAGGGAATAAAATCAAGTTGGATCGTTTGTTGGTGTGCAGCCATTTCTTCTTTATCCAATTGATGTCGGCGGTGAGCAGGGGCTTGCAACCAACACATCCGGACCATAATTGCTCACCTGTTTTATTTCACTTATTCTCCTCTGTATTTTTCTCCTCCTTTTCAAATCACTGTGTGAAGTGGGAGGGCTAACGTCATGCAGGAACATTGCTACAGCCTCATTGGCTGGAATTTCAGAAACTGCCATTGCTGCACAGCCATCGGCTGCCTTTCAGCAATGCAGCAGCAGCAGCAGCAGTGAGGTGATGGACAGTGCAGAAAACAGGTCTCCTCCACACCATCCAGCCAGCCAACCCCAATGGCCCCCCAAGCCCCCACCTCCTTCACTGGCCATTAGCCGTTCTACTTTATTTCTCTTATAGGTAGGGGTATACCTAGAGCATTTGGCACAGGGGATGGATCCAATATATGGCCCCCCCTCTCCCAAAACTAACACAGTTGCAGCGAAGTGGTGCAAGTTTTTAAGTATAAAATCAGATGGTGAGGAGGCAATATAATGCTTCCTTGTCACCTCTGGAAAGTGATCCGCTGTGATTCACTCTTTGGAGGGCAACACTAGTGTACCATAATCTACAGCAATGCCCCTCACAGGGCCAATTCTAGGGTCACAGGTACCTGGGTGCAGAAATATTTCTAGCGCCCCCACATGGGTGTGGTCATTTTACTAACTACTCCCCTTTACAAATGTTTCTATGGCAATGACTGCAGTTTCATCAGTGCCCATCAAAGTAGCCTCACCAGTGCCCATCATTGCAGCCTCATCAGTGCCCGTCGGTGCAACCACACCAGTACCCATTAATGCAGACATACCAGGGTCCACTAATGTAGCCTGATCAGTGCCCATCAGCGCAGCCACACCAGTGCCCATTAATGCAGCCTGATTAGTGCTCATCAGCGCAGCCACACCAGTGCCCATTAATGCAAACACACCAGTGCCCATCAGCACAGCCACAAAAGTGCCCATTAATCCAGCCTCAGCAGTGTCCATCATTGCAGCCTGATCAGTGCCCATCAGCACAGCCACACCAGTACCTATTAATGCAGCCTCACCAGTGCCCATTAATGTAGCCTAATCAGTGCCCATTAACACAGCCACACCAGCGTCCATTAATGCATCCTTCCCGGTGCCCATGAATGCAACCTAATCAGTGCCCAACAGTGCAGCCATACCAGTGCCCATTAATGCAGCCTGATCAGTGCCCATCAGCGCAGCCACACCAGTGCCCATCAGTGCAGCCACCCCAGTATCCATTAGCACAGCCGCACCAGTGTCCATTAATGCAGCCTGATCAGTGCCCATCAGCGCAGCCACACCAGTGCCCATTAATGCAGCCACACCAGTGTCCATTAATGCAGCCTGATCAGTGCCCATCAGCACAGCCACACCAGTTCCCATTAATGCAGACATACCAGTGTCCACTAATGCAGACATACCAGTGTCCACTAATGCAGCCTGATCAGTGCCCATCAGCGCAGCCACACCAGTGCCCATTAATGCAGCCACATCAGTGCCCATCAGCACAGCCACACAAGTGCCCATTAATGCAGCCACACCAGTGCCCAACAATGCAACCTAATCAGCGCCCATTAGCAGAGCCACACCAGTGCCCATTAATGCAGCCTGATCAGTGCCCATCAGCGCAGCCACACCAGTGCCCATTAATGCAGACATACCAGGGTCCACTAATGTAGCCTGACCAGTGCCCATCAGCGCAGCCACACCAGTGCCCATTAATGCAGCCTGATTAGTGTTCATCAGCGCAGCCACACCAGTGCCCATTAATGCAAACACACCAGTGCCCATCAGCACAGCCACACAAGTGCCCATTAAAGCAGCCTTAGCAGTGTCCATCATTGCAGCCTGATCAGTGCCCATCAGCACAGCCACACCAGTACCTATTAATGCAGCCTCACCAGTGCCCATTAATGTAGCCTAATCAGTGCCCATTAACACAGCCACACCACTTAATGCAGCCTGATCAATATCCATCAGCGCAGCCACACCAGTGCCCATTAATGTAGCCTGATCAATGCCAATTAGCGCAGCCACACCAGTGCCCATTAATGCAGCCACACCAGTGCCCATCAGTGCAGCCACACCAGTGCCCATTAATGCAGCCACACCAGTTACCATCAGTGCAGCCACACAAGTGCCCATTAATGCAGCCTCGCCAGTGCCCATTAATGCAGCCTGATCTGTGCCCATCAATGCAGCCACACCAGTGACTATTAATGCAGCCTCACCAGTGCCCATTAATACAGCCTCACCAGTGTCCATCAGTGCAGCCACACCAGTGCCTACTAATGCAGAGTAAACAGTGCCCATCAGTGCACATCAATGTTAGTCCCCCCCAGTACCAGGCCTGCACAGCTTCTTCTACCTAGGTCCCGGGTGCAGTGCTTGTCCTGCAGGTGGTTCCCTGGAGCTGGGAGCAAGGGACCAGCTGTGCACTGCTGGTACATATGGTCCTCTCCCTTCCTCCTGGGCACCACAAAGCTGGGTAACTAGGAATGGTGGTAACTGGGGGTGGGGGGCGAGGTGAGCTGTTGGGGACTCCCAAATCCTGTCCACCAATCAGTTAATCTCCCGACACCTTTTGCTAGCATCTGACGTTTTTACAGCTCTAGCGCTGGAGCCTCAGAACCCACTGTTCCTGGGTTATTTTTGCAGCTTAAAAACGGCTATATCATTTACAGCTCAAAAACGCCATGGTGGGCATGAGGCCATAGGCCAGTGATGGTGAACCTTGGCACCCCAGATGTTTTGGAACTACATTTCCCATGATGCTCATGCACTCTACAGTGTAGTTGAGCATCATGGGAAATGTAGTTCCAAAACATCTGGGTGCCAAGGTTTGCCATCACTGCCATAGGCTAACATAGAGAGGCGTTTTTAAGCTGCAAAATACGCTCAAAAAAGTGGCTGTAAAAACATCTGTGGGCATGAGGCCTAAATGTTTCCTGACATAGCAAATCTTTATTATTTGTGTTGTAAAATAAAGACTTTATAATTAAAAAGATATAATTATAATACAAATTATGTAAAACATAAACTTGTAAACCTTAAAAAATAAAATTGACCCCAACTATTGTACTTTCCTCTTCAAAATGTAAAATCGCATTGTAATGTAATTTATTAATTGCAGGAAATAAAAATGGATTACTAGCTCTGAACTCAAGGGTAGCTAAAGATGTGAAATTCTCATTGCCAGCTCCAGGGGATTTAGACACAGCCACTCTAGAGTCTGCATACATATGATTTGTGGAAAACCACAATATGACCTTGGTCTAAGAACGAGGTCTGAAGTAACGATTGAACATGCTAAGAAATTTCAGATACTGCAAAAAAAAAAAAGGAAAAAAAGAAATAAAATGTGGGGGAAAAAATATTTTCTAATCTTATTCCTACAGCTGCCCATAGACATGAGATGACAGTCAGACTGACAACTTTATTTGGAATATATGAAACTAATTTGGAATGTAGATACATTTTTTTTTAAAAATACATAAAAGCTAGAAATAATTAGCATAAAATAAATCGTACCTTTGTTTATGTTGGTTAGCTAGCTATTTTCACAATAATAAGATATAATGTTTCTTTTATGTACATTGCTTTCTGTTAGGCTACTGCTGTGCCCTCACTTATCGCTATTATGCTACTTGCAATCACAATAGGCAGTGTGAAGATTGACATCCCTTGTCATTATCTGGAGACTGCAGCAAGGCTTCAGCAATCACTAGTATTTAAGATAATTAGCAGGTGTATTATTGTTGATCATTGTGGTTAGATTGTCATTCCCTGCCAGGATTCAATCCATTTCTGAAGGTCTCTGGTGGTGGTGATTCAATTTTTTGAATAATTGGCTTAAAAGGAATTGACCTTGAAATACAACGAACGTTTTGAAAATGATAATCCATATAAGTGTCCTTAAAGATAGATAGAAACATATTATAAAGGTTTCAGCATTTGAGTGCTATTATCTGCTAAAGTGGGAGGAAAAAAATAATAGTAACTGTTTTTTCAGTACAAAAATGTGAGATCATTGGAACAATGAGTCCATGGCCAACTTATGAATACTAAAATGTTTTGGTGACGTGCTCCAGTATAATTAACACCTGGATGCCTGCTGTCTGTGGATTATTGTGATTAGGCATGGTGTCCAGTGCAAAGAGGTTGGTAAAGTGTCACTAAACCCACATCATAGAAAACTATCAATAAATGGTGTATTACACGCATTTCATGCTCACTTTGAGATTCCATTTCTGTATTCTGAAAACAAAAAACTGGCTGATCCTGCTGTTCTCTATCTCCTGCATCTGTCCAAGTCCCCAATTTAGCTAGGGATTTTGCAGAGCAGTGTTGGCAGCTCTGCACATGCTCAGTTTTTAATGGGTTTCTATGCTGAGCATTTCCTCCCTATCACCTCTGAGCAGCCCATTTGACTATAGAGTCACACATGTGGGCGTATACATAGTGGTGAATGACATTGGGGGGTGGGATATTACATGTAGATTCAGGAGGCTTCACGTCCCTGTTATTGTAAGACACAGGCTGGAGGGGTGTGAGTGCCAGAAACCATGAATCAGACTTCTCCAGCTCAGTGGGTATATCTCGGGCTGCCATCTCATCCTTGATGGTATCTGAGAGGCCATAAGAAAAAGGAGCCATGAGGGCTTCATTGTTCCAAGCAACCTCTGCTGCCAGAGTATGGAATTCAATGGCATAATCGGCAACAGTTCTCGTACTCTGATGGACAACAGGTAACTTGGCAGCAGAAGCGAATCGTGCGGGAACGTCAAATAGCCTTTTAACCGCTTGCTGACCGCCTCACGCCAATATACATCGGCAGAAGGGCTCGTACATGCAAACTAACGTACCTGTACATTGCCCTTTAAGAGGCGGCCTATGGGTGCACGTGCGCAGCTAACTACGTGAGCCGGGTCTTTATTGCTGCGGGGATACCCGCGATCGTCTCACAGAGAGGAAGAACGGGGAGATGCTAATGTAAACAAGCATCTCCCCATTCTGCCTAGTGACAGTGTCACTGATCTCTGCTCCCTGTGATCGGGAGCAGAGATCAGTGATGTGTCACACTTAGCCATGCCCCCCCCCACAGTTAGAAACACTCTCCATGACACTCTTAACTCATACACTGCCGCCTAGTGGTTAACCCCTTCACTGCCAGTGTCATTTACACAGGAACTGATTGCACTGATTGCTATATAAATGATAACGGGCCCAAAAATGTGTTAAAAATGTCCGATGTGTCCACCATAATGTCACAGTCATGATAAAAATTGCTGATCGCCGCCATTACTAGTAAAAAAAAAAAATTATTACTAAAAATGCCATAAAACTATCCCCCATTTTGTAAACGCTATAACTTTTGTACAAACCAATCAATATACGCTTATTGTGATTTTTTTTTATCAAAAATATGTAAAAAAATACATATCGGCCTAAAAAGGGGGAAAAAAAATGTTTTATATATATTTTGGGGGATTTATTATAGCAAAATGTAAAAGATAATGCGTTTTTTTCAAAATTGTCGCTTTTTTTTGGTTTATAGAGCAAAAAATTCAAAACGCAGAGGTGATCAAATACCACCAAAAGAAAGCTCTATTTGTGAGAAAAAAATCATGTCAATTTTGTTTGGGAACCACGTCACACGCCCACGCAATTGTCAGTTAAAGCAAAAAGGGGGCCAAATCGCAAAAAAGTGCTCTGGTCAGGAAGGGGGTAAATTTTTCCAGGGCTGAAATGGTTAAAAGAAGCCACAAACTCAGGATAACTCAAGACAACAGGTTTTTGCATCTCCCATAGAGGGTTTACCCAGGCCAAAGCTCTCTCAGAAAGCAAAGATATCACAAAACCTACTTTGCTTCTGTCCGTGGGAAATGCCTGGGGAAGCATCTCAAAGTATATGTCAACCTGGTTGAGAAACCCTCTGCATTGGACTGGATCGCCCCCAAATTGATGTGGAAGCAGAGCGGAACCAGACATACCTCTTATAGAGGTAATACTCAAGACAGGTGCCTGCACAGAGCAGCAGCAGGGATGGCCTGTAACACAGGTTGTACCAGAGCAGCCACAGTGGGAGATTCCAGGTGAACCATGAGACTCAGGAGCATCTGTAACGCTATGGCAAACTGATCCATGCGGTGATCCTGCTCATCCAATCTGGAAAAAATATTACCAACAAGTGGATTGCCTGCATCCTCTGAATTCATGGCCTTCGCCTACTATCAGAAACCATGAATCAGACTGAGATAGAAGTATGGTTAAATCACACTTGTTTAATAATAATAATAATAAAAAAAGGGTAAACAGAGAAAACGTAGTTAAAACATAGCCAGAGTTCAGGAGCCGGAATGGATAGTCAGACAAGCCAAAATGCCAGGGAGCCAGAGATGAGCGTAGTAAAACAGCAAGCAGGAGGAATGGTAGAAGGAATGTCAGCCAAGCAAGTCTTTAACAGGAACACAGGAGAGTGTCTCTAGAGATGTGACCAAGGCGAAGGCAGAGATCACCTGGGCTGGATGGCTTAAGTAGGCAGGACTGACGAGCAGGATATCATCAACAGGTGAGTCACTGTGCAGAGAAAGGAGCTGGCAATTGGTCGACAGCTGAGCGCTCAGCTCAGAGAAGGAATGGCTGAGCCCAGCCCTGACAGTGACACAGCCTGTGACTGGCGGAAATCAACCCATACCATGTTATTGTTAATAACTAATAAAGATTTGATTTCAAATATATATATGTATGATGATTTAAAACAGTTTATTGATATTATTTATTTTTACACTATAATCCAAAGACTGTTTTGTTTAAATTTTGAACATGTGACAAGAAGCCCCTCCTGCCATTGTTTCCCTGTCAACAGGCTGGCATAGATCTGGGTCATAAGACAGCTGTATATCCATTAGGAAAGAAAGTACTTGTTTTATTTTATTTTAATTAAAATAATTACAGTGCCATCATTCACATACAGAAAGAAAAGGAAGAATGACAATTAAACACTTTAACTACTTGCCGACTGCCTTACGACGATATACGTCAGCAGAATGGCACAGGCAGGCAGAGTAACGTATGGGTACATTATTCCCCTCCCCCAGGCAGGGGGTGAGATTTCGCCCCCCCCCCCCACCCCCCTCAGTGCCCGAAGCAGTCGGCATCATTTCAGGAGCGATCTGATTCATGGCCACCCCTTCACGATCGCTCCTGACGAATGGGAAGCTTCCTCTGCTTCTGAAATATAAACAGAAACAGAGGAAGTGATGTCATCTCTCCTCGTGGAGCCTTTTCGTTCCGGTTCCCGAGGAGAGAAGACATCAAGGTGAGCACACTTACACCAGTATACATAGGCACACAAATCAGCCCTGATCACCCCCCGATCACCCCCCCCCCCTGCACCCCCTGTCACAGTGACACCAATGGCAGTTTTTATTTTTTTACTGATCACTGCATTGGTGTCATTTTGTGACTGTTATAAGTGTTAGGGCAATTAGTGGTAGGCCCCTTTAGGTCTAGGGTACCCCCTAACCCCCCCAATAAAGGTTTAACCCCTTGATCGCCCCCCAGTTAACCCTTTCACCCCCTGTCACCAGTTTCACTAATCGATCATTTTTCTGATCGCCATATTGGTGTCACAGGTGACGCTAGTTAACCTGTTAGTTATTTAGGTTCACGTCAGCTTTTTATAGCTTCAGGTACCCCCATATACTCATAATAAAGGTTTTAACCCCCTGATTGCCCCCAGTTAACCCTTTCAACAGTGATCACCATATAAGTGTTATGGGTGACGCTGCTTAGTTAGTTTGTTTTTTATACCCGCCGTTTATTACTCAATAGAGGTTTTACTCCCTTTAGGGTCAGTTAGGGTCTGCGTCACCCCAGGCAGCATCAGATTAGTACCAGTACCGCTAACACCCACTCACGCAGAATACACCTCCCTTAATGGTATAGTGTCTGAATGGATCAATATCTGATTTGATCAGATCTATACTAGTGTCCCCAGCAGTGTAGGGTTCCCAAAAACGCAGTGTTAGTTTGATCAGCCCAGATACCTGCTAGCACCTGCGTTTGCCCCTCCGCCCAGCCCAGCCCACCCAAGTACAGTATCGATCGTTCACTGTCACTTACAAAACACTAAACACATAACTGCAGCATTCGCAGAGACAGGCCTGATCCCTGCGATCGCTAACAGTTTTTTTGGTAGCGTTTCATACAGTTGCTTACAGCCTAGGAGCTTTTTTACCTGTGAGTCTCACTAGTGTATCAGTAAATTTAGAGCCCAAAATGGCAAATCGAAGGTACACTGAAGAAGCCTACACGTTTCTGAGCATGACAGATAGTGAAGAGGAAGTCACTCATCTGTCAGATTCAGGCTCAGAATATGATTCTGTAGACCACAGAGACTCCATGATAGATAGCTCTGACGACGGAGTTGTGGTCCCTGTCAAGGTCAGGCGTACCAGACCCCGATCTTCTTCTGCTGTCGTTGAGGTGCAAGAACCGCAGGGCTCTCGTATGGAGCAGAGAAGTACTAGCGCCACTATTCCTTCTGGTGAACTGGCAAGCACCAGCGGCCTAGTACACCCTGGTCGTACTTCCAGCACTGCAGTATCACATGGTGATGTGGAGAGTCCCATAAGTGCAGTTCAAGCTGGCTAGGTGGCAAGCACAAGTTGTGTCCCGCTACCACCAAAAAGACAAAGACAGGCCCGTCGTGCCATAGTACCCTACCTGCAGAATTTTCCAATCCTAATTGAGAGCCCACCACTTCTGTAGAACCCGTACTTCCCCCATTCACTGGCCAACCCAGCTTTCAGGTGGATTTTACGTCACAATTTTTATTCACTGTTTTTCACAGAATATTTCTATAGATCTATTGTGGACCAAATTCATTTGTATGTTGGTAAATTCATTACCGCTAATCTCCAGTCCTCCCTTGCCAGAGATTACAAACCAATTAACGTTTCCGAATTTAAGAACTTTCTGGGCTTATCCCTCGACTAGTTAAAATGAGTACATTGCGGTCCACTGACCTAATTTACCATATGCCCGTGTTCTCTGCCTCCATGACCAGGGCACAATACGAGCAGATCTTGCGGTTCTTGCATTTCAACAACAATGAACTCTGTCGTCCTCGTGGAGACCCTGGATACGATCAGCTCTACAAAATTCGGCCCCTCGTAAACCATTTCAACCAACGTTTTGCAGCCTTTTTTACTCCCCATCAAGTTGTCTGCGTTGATGAGTTCCTGATTAAGTTTTCTGGCCGCTTGTATTTCAAACAGTATCTTCCCAGCATGCCAGATACGGGGTCAAGATGTATAAGCTCTGTGACAGGGCCACAAGCTATACATATAGTTTTAAGGTTTACGAGGGAAGACATAGTCACGTAGAGCCGCCGAACTGCCCAGATTACATAGGGAACGCTGGCAAGATTGTGTGAGACTTGCTGTCACTCTTTTTCGGAAAGTGGTACCATTTGTATGTGGACAATTATTACACGAGCGTGCCATTTTTAGTCACTTGTTTGATCATCAGATTGGCGCATGTGGCACCGTGCGACCTAATCCCTGGGGCTTTCCCCAGCGGCTTGTAGATTCCCTTCTTAGGCTGTGGGAGAGAGCTTGCTTGAAGTGTAATAACTTGTTCGCTGTGAAGTGGAGGGATAATAAGAATGTTTTCGTTCTGTCCTCCCTTCATGTAGACACGATGGTGCAAATTCCTGTGGCGACTGGTGTTGTGGAGAAACCCCTCTGAGTCCACGAATATTACCAAAGTATGGGAGGGGTGAACCTCAACAACCAGTTGTTAGTGCTGTACCTAGTTGCCAGTAAGGCCAGATGCTGGTCCAAAAAATTTGCATGGAATTCCAGGAAGAGGTCGTCAGAGCCCTTCTGTTTCCAGACGGCGCTCCACCTCACCTTCCCAATTCAAATGCAGTAAGCCGGCTGCATGAGAGGCATTTTCCGTATGTCCTCCCGAGTACCCCTACTCAACGAGCCCCCCAAAGAAGATGTCGTGTCTGTAGCAAGCACGGCTATAGACGTGACACCCGCTATTATTGTCCCTCCTGTCCTGACAATCCCGGTCTTTGCATTGTTGTTGAATGTTTTGAACGCTACCACACACAAGTCTGTCGGACAAAAGTCCAAAATACAAACACACATGCTTAGAAGCAAGGATGAGCCAGAAGCGGTCGGTCTTGTAAACTAGCGTGCGTAATGGAGAATTAACATTCGTGATGTGGCAAATTATGAAATCTCGAAAATGCAGCGCACAATTCTCTTCTTCTTTAATGGGATAATAATGAAGCTGCTTTGCTGGTGATACTGATGGAGTTATTGCAAACTAATTTTCAAAAGCTTTTTTTTTTTCTAGTGATATCAAGAATAATATTATTATGCTTTTTTTTTGGGCAAGTTACAACAACACCATTATCCCGAAGTTTTTAAAATCAAAGATACAGCTATGTTTACTTTGATGTCCCTTGTTAATTTTACATTGTATTTTTTTTATGTAACTGCCTACTCCCAAACTGTCATTTGAAGTAAAACACATAGCCAAGTATTATTCTACACAATTTTTTTATTGTGCATTAAAAAAAGAAAACAAATAAAATTAGACATGCTATCTGCCAAAAGAACTTAAGCAAAAAGTGTATTCTATGCATCCAAAAATATAGAAAATATACCAAATCAAATCATTATTCAACCAAAAAAAATAATGTCAAAGCACTAATTCCAAGGCCAATAATAAATAACACATTATCTCCTCCCCAACATGTCTGGTTGACGAACGAAAGTTCAGAAACGAACTGAAAAGTGCGAACTGAAAAGTGTAAAATGAAAAAGACGAAAAGAAAAGCGCGAATCAACACTCAAACTTCTACTAACATGAAGTTAGCAGAAGGAGCCCAAAGGGTGGCACTAAAGAGCTGAAAAACAACGTAGTACGTCACTACGTTCGGAATTGTTGGTCAACAATTGTGTGGCTGTTTGTATGCAAGACAAGTTTGCCCTTTGGACAAAATGCCACAGTTTTGTTGGCGAATAATCCGATCGTGTATAGGAGAGGCTTTCATGTGGGGTGGGGAGCTTGTACGGAGCTAGTTCACTTTTTCATTTTTTCTGTAAAGGCAAACGAACACTTTAATGCAAAATAAATGTATATTTGCAGGTTGTTTGAGAAAGACGTGGTTTCAGCCTGGACCCATATGGAAACACGCAGGTTTACATGTAAATGACTTGCTGTCACAATAAAGCATGTTCTCTTTGTTATCCTGGGAAGTGTGCTCAGAGTACATGAAAGGTGAGCACCTGTCTATATCTAAACATACACTAATTACAAATGGCAGATGGCTGCAAACACTGTCCTTACAGTACTCTCTAGACTATTGTTCCTTTCAGCACAGAGAACAAACCCTGCACACTCCTCGCTGCCTCGTATTATTCCTATAAACCACCACATGTTGCCGTACAAACACACCGCAGTGTTTTGGACACAAACTTTTTAGCCCCATCTTGGTTACATCAGATAAGCCTGGCGTGCTTGCTGTACCACATACCGCCCAGCCCTTGATTCTACAGAGGCATTTCCCTCTACTGAATATAAACATACAGACATTTTTAAACACGTTACTGCGTGCATTTATGTGTGATCTTTTGCTTTTAAATACAGGGTTATAGAAATTTTTGTGCATTTTAAAAGCCCAAGTTCAGTCACAAATACAAAAATAAGCATAGGGGACATTACTGTGCATCAGCTGAAATCCTTGTCCATCATTACCATCTTTACCTAGGTGAACCCAGACGGTCTGGGTTTTAAATCATGTGTCCTGGTCTCTATCCACCCAAAACCCGGACACATTATTCAGACAGGAATGTGGCTTGGAACAGGGCCTGACAGGAGGGTGAGGGGGCACTATGTGTGTCTCATTACTATTTTTTTTGGAGGGCCCAAAGGTGTCTCAAGTTTGTTACAATCCTATCCACTTACGAACTGCCCCCGCAGTTTTACGGCGGCTGTTTGAAGGAGGATATCGTTGTTATGGCAGCAGCTAGCTGCCATAACCCCGGTATCCCCTTCTTCAGAGGGTGGTCCACTACAAGATAAAAGTGGTCTCTGAGGCGGATTCGCCGCAAAATCACATTTATCGATGGTGGGAGAGGAGCCCCCCCTCCCGCCACGATCCGGTGCCCTCTGCCACCATCCGGAGCTGTCGGCAGCAGCGGAGGTGATTGCGTCCCGTCTCCTGTCAGGTATGGAGACGAGTGAGGGGAAGATGGCCCCCACCCCTCTCCATACAATTGCAGGGTGGAAGCAACGTCAAAACATCACTTCCGCCCACAGCTCTTAAAGGGCCATTTTCTTTCAATTATTTTTTTAAATTACACATTTTTTTATTTTTTTATTGCATTTTAGTGTAAATACGAGATCCCTGATCTCATATTTAAGAGGTCCTGTCATACTTTTTTTCTATTACAAGGGATGTTTACATTCCTTGTAATAGGAATAAAAGTGACTATTTTTTTTTACAGTGTAAAAATAAAAAATAAAAGGTAAAATAAACAATAATAATAAAAAACGTGCCCCGTCCCGCCGAGGTCGCGCGCAGAAGCAAACGAATACGTGTGTAGCTCCTGCATATGAAAACGGTGTTCAAACCACACATGTGAGGTATCGCTGCGATCGGTAGAATGAGAGCAATAGTTACTCCTCTATATCTTAAAACATGCAACCTGTAGAATTTTTTAAATGTCGCCTATGGAGATTTTTAAGGGTAAAAGTTTGTCGCCATTCCACAAGCGGGCGCAATTTTGAAGCGTGACATGTTGGGTATCAATCTGCTCGGCGTAACATTATCTTTCATAATATATAAAAATGGGCTAATTTTACTGTTGTCTTATTTTTTTATTAAAAAAAGTAAATTTTTTCCAAAAAAAGTGCGCTTGTGAGACTGCTCCGCAAATACGGTCATATTGCAATGACCGCCATTTTATTCTCTATGGTGTTAGAAAAAAAAACAATATATAATGTTTGGGGGTTCTAAGTAATTTTCTAACAAAAAAACAAAAAACAGTTTTAAACATGTAAACACCAAAATCTCAAAACGAGGCTAGACCTTAAAGAGGAAGTAAACCCCTTCAAACCACTTTGACCTACAGGTAAGCCTAAATTAAGGCTTACCTGTAGGTCCAAGCAATATCTCCTAAACCTATATGGTTTAGGAGATATTTGCCCGAAAATGGGCACCGCTGTCTACGGCGCATGCGCCGTAGACAGCGGCGCGCAGGCGCACTAAATGCGGCAAGTCCAAGAATGGATTTGCCTAATTTGTCGACTCCCGTGCGCATGCGCGGGAGTGATGTCATCGCGGCTTCGCCGAATGGCAGCGTCGGAGCTGCGAGACGCGACTCCCGCGCGCATGCGCGGGAGTGACGTCATCGCGGCTTCGCCGCTGCCATTGGTCGGAGCTGCGAGACGCCACCAGCAAGATGGACGCGGCAGACTACAAGGATCAGCGGCGACTTCGCTGGCTCCTGTGTCAGGTAAGTGACACATAATGAGCTACTATGCGATGCATAGTAGTCCATTATGCTTTACCTTTGCAGGGAAAAAAAGAGGAAGTAAACCCATCAGGGTTTACTTCCTCTTTAAGTGGCTATAGTGCAGTGATGGCGAACCTGGCACCCTAGATTTTTTTCGAACTACATTTCCCATGATGCTCAAATACACTGCAGAGTGCATGAGCATCATGGGAAATGTAGTTTCAAAACATCATTGCTATAGTGTATACTAAAAAAGAAAAAAAACTTGATGTGCGTCGCTAAGGCCCCTTTCACACGGACGGATAGAATGGTGCTTTTAGCTGCGGATTTTCTAGTTTTCTACCGCAGCTAAAAGCACACAATGCTTTCCTATGGCCCCATTCACACACAGCTTTTAGCTGTGATTTCGTTACATGCGGTTTGGTGCGAATAGAAAAAATAGAATTGAATGCGTCCAGGTGCGATGTAGCACAGCTATATTCACATAACCGCAGGTAATCGCAGTCTTTTGTGTCAACTGTGGATAGCAGTGTGAGAAGGGATTCAAGGGACCAAAAAAATAAATAAAAAAAAGGGTTGCTGTGGGAACGACTATATTAGATAACTGCAGCTGAACGCAACTGCACAGAAACGCACAGAAACGCAGGTAATTGCACTGTACAAATGCAGCTGATCACTGTGCCTGGAGTCTTGAATTTCACAGAAAAAAATAAACATGCTAAACTGCGGTAGTCCCGCCGTCCATGTGAAAGGGGCCTAAAGCTTGAAGAAAAACTGGCAACCCTACCTCTACCCCCACCATTACCATCTTCCGGATTAATAAGGCCAATGTAGGTTTGATAGGCATTTACCAAGGGTTTTCAACTATGCCCACGCTGTATGCCCAGCTCCTACGATCATCAATTTTGTTTGATTTACAGAAGCTATAGTACAGTTTTTATGAATGGAGGAGCTTAGCGGAAAGGGTGGGCATAGTTGGCCACTCTTGACAGGGATTGATCCATTAATGAGGATTTCAGCTAATAAAGGTGCCAACAGTACAGGGTACACATCCTACTGACTGTTAGTAATGTCCCTTGTGCTGGTTTTATTTTCATTTGTGACTATATTTGGGCTTTAAAGTGTTACTAAACCCAGGACCCTGCATTCACTATATCTGGTCTCCTACAGAACATGCAATAGTTTTAGTAAATATAAACTGCTAATTACCTTTTCTCATCAGCAGTATACTGTATAGCAATCTTGTAATTTCTATCAGTGTCCGGCCGAGCATTGGTTAAAGCTTGTAGGAGATTTCATTCTCCCCGGATTGTCCTATGAGACTGCAGGACCCCTGGCCCTCTGTCTGGACAGTGCCATCTGGCCCTGTGATGATCACATGCACCCTCCCAAGAAAAAAACAAACACTCTAGCAATACACACCAAACTGAGCATGTGTAGCTTACTCCCAAGGGTCTGTTCTATCGGGAGATGGATTGGGGATAATGGAAGGAGGGGAGGATCAGAGAAGACAGGATCAAACAGCCTTTTTACACAATGCAGAGAAACAACCACTTAGGTTTTTGGTTATAACAAGCATGTTTTACTGCATATACAGACTGATTTTACTGTTGTGGGTTTAGTGACACTTTAAGCCCTGGTTCATACTGATGCGATTTGACATTTCAAATCGCTTGCCAAATCGGCGACAAGAGCAGCGTTCGAATCGGTGCGACACTGCACTGATTCCCAAAAGTAGTTTCTGTACTACTTTTGTCAATTTAGGGGTGTGATTTCCATTGACATCTGTGCAGAAACACAGAGATGTCTCTGAAATCACCACTGAAGTCGGGACTTGCGGGAATGAAATCCTGTTTAGCTGAACTTGCTTAGTTTCATTCCCGCAGTCAGTGTGAACCAGGGCTAAACACATTTATTTCATGTATTATGCAGTTTCCTGATCCATGGCAGGTTCACTTTAAATACATATAAAAGCTTTGCTATATGTCAATTGCTGTAATCTTTCTTCATATTAGACTTCTATCGCCCCCACAATAATGCTAAAATGACAGAAGAAGCTGAGTGAAGGAACATGTGGTGGATACTGAAACAACTAGGTATATCTCTGCAATGGGGGTTATATACGAAAGGCAAATCCATTTTGTACTGCAAGTGCACTTGGAAGTAAAGTCGCTCTAAATCTAAGGGGTAGATCTGAAATGAGGGGAAGCTCTGCTGATTTTATCATCCAATAATGTGCAAGCTAAAATGCTGTTTTTTTATTTTCCTTGCATGTCCCCCTCGGATCCACAGCGACTTTACTTGCAAGTGCACTTTCAGTGCAAAGTGGATTTTCCTTTAGTAAATAACCACCAATGCGTCCTATCTGCAGCTCTGATAGTTTCCTATTACAAACAGTAGTGGCAGGTGCTTAGATAACGCACACGGGGGTTTATTTACTAAAGGCAAATGCACTTTGCACTACAATTGTACTGCAAGTGCAGTCGCTGTAGATCTGAGGGGGACATGCAAGGAAAACAAACAACAGCTTGTACATGATTGGATGATAAAATCCGCAGAGCTTCCCCTAATTTCAGATCTTTCCTTCAGATCTAAAGTGACTGCACTTCCAATTGCACTTGCAAGAAATAAATTTAAAATCCGAAAATGGGAGATGAAGCTGTCCCACACAGGAGGCAATGGGGGTTATTTACTAAAGCTGGTGCAAATCTGCAAAGAAAGAATCAGCTTTCAGGTTTTATTGCCAAAACCTAAGGCCCCTTTCACACATGCGGACAGTATGTCCGTATTTCATCCATCCGTTTGCGGATGAAATACGGACATACATGCATCCCTATATGATAGCGGGTGTCTGCGGATGAACATCCTCAGACACCCGCTATTGTCCGCCTCCGCTATTGTCCGATTCTGCAGACGGAAGAAAATCCTATTTTTCTATCCGTCTGCAGAGCGGATCGGATGAACACGTACAGACGGTCCGTGCTCATCCGATCCCCATAGAGGAGAGCGGAGAGCTGACAGGGCGGTCCCGGCACAGTGTGCGGAGAACGCCCTGTCCGCCGCCGGCTCAGCGGGGACAACGGAGCGATCCCCGCTGAGTGAGCGCATCATCACGGGGCGGATTGTTACTGACCCGTCCCGTGTGAAAGGGGCCTTACTGAACAAGCTGAAATTAGAAGCTGATTGGCTGCCATGCACAGCTGCATCAGATTCTGAGTGCTCCAGTTATACCCTGTTTCCCCTAAAATAAGACCTAGCGTGATTGTCGACGATGGCTGCAATATAAGCCCTACCCCCCAAATAGGGGGAAACAGGGTAGTAAATCGACCCCATTGACACTGATCCAAGATCCAAGGTCAAGACTTTCTTTTGTTTGCTGGAATGCTAATAAATGAGTGCAAATAAATAACACATAGGGGGTTATTTCCGAAAGGCAAATCTGCTTTGCACTGCAAGTGCAAACTACAAGTGCAAAGTGCAATCATGTACAAGCTAAAATGCTGTTTTTTTATTGCATGTCCACCTCAGATCTACAGCGACTTTACTTCCAAGTGCACTTTGCACTTGTAGTGGATTTGTCTTTAGTAAATAAACCCCATTGTTTTACTAGGAGTGGGTGGAAATGCACATTCACTTGAATCTTGTATTGACTTTTTTTTAGTGACAAGGAGAAATAACACACACAAAGGTCCTGTAGACACTACATAATACATCAAGCATTAATCCAATAATATGCAAAGTTTAGAGTTTATAGCGGTTATAGGTCAATAGTTTTGACCCTAAAGAGGAAGTAAACTTCCTCTGCTGACATTTACCTATAGGTAAGCCAATTATAAGACTTACCTATAGGTAGTGTAAATATTGCCTACCTTTTAGGAGATATTTACATTACATACAGTCAATGACATCACTGACACATGCGTTCTAAAGGAACAGCCACGGGTGGCGTTCCTTCCCAGCCCTGTGCTGTAAATAGCGGCTCCCGCGCGGAAGTGACGTCATTGTGGCTCTGGCCGCTTTCCCGGAAATAACTCCGGGAAAGATGTCAGCCATCTCCATGGTGTACAGGCACCGCTGGAAGGCTTCGTTCTAAGGTAAGTATTTCATAATGAGCTAATATGCGATGCATACTAGCTCATTATGCCTTTGTCTTATAGGGCTTTTTTTTTGTTCTCGCTCTACCGATCGCGCCGATACTTCACATGTGTGGTTTGACTACCGTTTTCATGTGCGGGTGCTACTCACGTATACGTTCACTTCTGCGTGTGAGCTCGTCACGACGGGGTGTTTAAAAAAAAAATTCTTATTTATTTTACTTGATTTTATTTATTTTTACGCTGTTTTTTTAAAAAAAATGTTATCACTTTTATTCCTATTACAAGGAATCCCTTGTAATAGAAAAAAATCATGACAGGTCCTCTTAAATATGAGATCTGGGGTCAAAAAGTCCTCAGATCTCATATTTGGGCTTAAATGCAATAAAAAAAAAATTTAATTTGAAAAAAATGTTCCTTTAAGAGGTATGGGCGGAAGTGACGTTTTGACGCCGCTTCCGCCCTCCTATGGTATAGAGACGAGTGGTGGCCATCTTAGCCTCACTCGTCTCCATACCCAGCAGTGTGAAGGACCCGATCACCTCCGCCGCTACCGACGGCACCAGTAAGCGGCAGAGGGCGTGGGAGAGCGCCGGTAGGGGGGGTTGCCTCTCCAACAAAGACTCCACTAGTGATGTCTACACAGTGCCCCACATGTGATTCCACATATTTTCCATCAACCATACAAAAACAATTTAAGATTAAAAAACATATCAACTAAAAGTAAACCAAACAATAATGTAATCTTAAGCATATTTTAAAAAGGATATGAATATTTTGGCAACAATAATGCAACCTTAAAGTATATTTAAAAAAGGATATAAATATTTCAGCAATGTGGATGCAGATGTCCCAGAATATCAACTAGAAAAAAAGAGACATGCTAAGAATGCAAGACACGCTATTAGCAGCTAATCTAAGATCATTGTACCTTCTATAACAAAAAGGGAGGGGAAAAGTAATTTTCAATAGCCAATGATCGACATTGGCAGTAAACATATAACAACATAGAGTATTTACTGGATTTACATACTCAATACATTGGCTCCAGTGGGCCTCAATGAGGAAATAGAGATCAGTACGATCTTATGATTTTATTCATACTTTGTGTCATTATACAGTATGTTTACTGCCAATATCTATCATTGACTATTGAGAATGATTGCATTATGTTAACCTATTCACAAAACACAAAGGCTTCTTTGAATGGGCAGCAGAGGGGAGTGGTGTGCATAGCTGCTCTGTGTGCCTCGCTCATCTCTCCTACATCCCTATAAATCCGTGTATGACACAGAGCCATAAACCCGTCAGGTATAAATAAAAAAGATCCGTTCAGATGTCGTATAACTCCTTGAACTTAAATCATAGCGTGCCTTCACTTTTTACAAAGTGGCTGAATTCCTGGATTTCAGCTTTAAGCCCCAGACAGACAAATTACTGTACATTTTCAGAAGAAGGCAGAGCTCACATTCCGCTTAGTACAGGTTTACTTTCTGTGTACCATGCAAATCTAAAGCCCCATACACTATCAGATTTTCTGCTGATTTTTTTCTTCAGATTTACCAAAACCATGTAGTGCAAGGGCCTGCCTGATTGCATACAAATTGAAACTCCTAAGGTTTGACCTCATATTGTATGGTTTTGGTAAATCTGAAGGAAAAAAATCTGCAGAAAATCTGATAGTGTGTATGGGGCTTTTGAACAGACTAAGATTATCCATGCCCATATGGATTTCTCTTCTTTAACCCCATGAGCTGAACAAGAGGAATCCATAGATTAGTATGGCTCCTGCGGGTCTCAGAATAACCAAACAGTTTTCATCTGATTGGATGCAATCGATGTTCAGCCAACAATTTCACACCCCAAAATTAACCAGTTGCCGACCGCCGCACGCCGATGTACGTCGGCAGAATGGCACGGGCAGGCATAAGCACATACATGTACGTCCTTGCCTTCCCGCGGGTCGGGGGCCCGATCGGGCCCCCGCCCGGTGCCTGCGGCGGTCGGTATTCGTTCGGGAGCGATCCCGGACGAGGGGACGGCCATTCATTCATGGCCACCCCCTCGCGATCGCTCCCGACGAATGAAAATCCCCCGTGACATCACTTCCTCTCCTGTAATGTAAACACAGGAGAGGAAGTGATGTATTCTCTCCTCGTGTCGGTCTTTTTCGTTCCGGCACGGAGGAGAGAGGATCGGTGAGTTGCACCTAACACTACACTAACAGTAGAACACGCCAGGCACACTTTTCACCCCCCTGATCACCCCCCAATCACCCCCCAATCACCCCTGCCCCCCCCAGTCACAGTGACACCAAGTGCATTTTTTTTTTTTTTTTTTTTTTTTTTTTTGCATTGGTGTCATTTGTGACTGTAATAACTGTTAGGGCAGTTAGGGCTAGCCCCCTTTAGCTCTAGGGTGCCCCCCTAACCCCCCAATAAAGGTTTAACCCCGTGATCACCCCCCGTCGCCAGTGTCGCTAATAAGCGATTTTTTTCTGATCGCTGTATTAGTGTCACAGGTGACGCTAGATAGGCAGGTAAGTATTTGGGTTCGCCGCAGCTTTTTATAGCGTCAGGGACCCCCATATACTACCGCATAGCCCCCTGATTGCCCCCCAGTTAACCCTTTCACCAGTGATCACCATATAACTGTTACAGGTGACGCTGGTTGGTTAGTTATATTTTTTTGTTTCAGGGCACCCGCCATTTATTACCTAATAAAGGTTTAACCCCCTGATCACCCGGCGGGTGATATAAGTTTTTTAGGGTCAGATAAGGCCTGCGTCGCCCCAGCGTCAGGTTAGTGCCAGTACCGCTAACACCCACGCGCAAAGCATACACCTCCCTTAGTAATATAGTATCTGATCAGATATATATTAGCGTTGCCAGCATTTTAGGTTTCCCAAAACGCATTGTTAGCGGGATCAGCCCAGATACCCGCTAGCACCTGCGTTTAGCCCCTCCGCCAAGCCCAGCCCAGCCCACCCAAGTGCAGTATCGATCGATCACTGTCACTTACAAAACACAACACGCATAACTGCAGCGTTCGCAGAGTCAGGCTTGATCCCTGCGATCGCTAACAGTTTTTTTTGTAGCGTTTTGAAACAGTCGCTGACAGGCTAGGTGCTTTTTTACCTGTGAGTCTCACTAGTGTACCCCTAAATTTAGAGCCCAAAATGGCAAAGCGAAGGTACACTAGTGATGAGGCCTACACGTTTCTGAGCATGACAGATAGTGAAGAGGACGTCACTCATCTGTCAGATTCAGGCTCAGAATACGATCCTGTAGAGGACAGCGGCTCCATGACAGATAGCTCTGACGACGGAGATGAGGCCGCTGTTAAGAACAGGTGTGCCCAATCCCGTATGTATTCTGTTGTTGAGGTGCAGGAACCGCAGGTCACTCGTATGGAGCAGAGACGTACTAGAGCCGCTCAACCTTCTGGTGAACTGGCAAGCACCAGCGGCCTAGTACACCCTGGACCTACATCCAGCACTGCAGTAACACGTGGTGACGTGGCGAGTCCCATAAGTGCAGTTCAAGCTGGCGAGGTGGCAAGCACAAGTAGTGTCCCGCTGCCACCAAGAAGAAGACAAAGACAGGCCCGTCGTACCCATAGTGCCCTTCCTGCAGAATTCGCCAATCCTATTTGGGTGCCCACCACTTCTGCAGAACCCGTACTTCCCCCATTCACTGGCCAACCTGGCATTAACGTGGAAACAGTTGATTTTACGACACTTGACTTTTACTCACTGTTTTTCACCGAAGATCTCTTTAGATCTATTGTGGACCAAACCAATTTGTACGCTGCTCAACACATCGCCACTATTCCCCAGTCCGCCCTTGCCAGACAATGGAAACCAGTTACGGTTTCCGAATTTAAAATCTTTCTGGGCCTCTCCCTCAACATGGGCATAACCAAAAAGAGTGAGTTGCGGTCATATTGGTCCATTGACCCAATTCACCATATGCGCGTGTTCTCTGCTTCCATGTCCAGGGCACGATACGAGATGATTTTGCGGTTCATGCACTTCAGCGACAATGAACTCTGTCGTCCTCGTGGAGACCCTGAGTATGATCGGCTCTACAAAATTCGGCCCCTCATAAACCACTTCAACCAACGTTTTGCAGCCTTGTTTACTCCCGATCAAGTTGTCTGCGTTGATGAGTCCCTGATTAAATTTTCTGGTCGCTTGTCCTTCAAACAATACGTCCCCAACAAGCGTTCCAGATACGGGGTCAAGATGTATAAGCTCTGTGACAGGGCCACAGGCTATACACGTAGTTTCATGGTTTATGAGGGAAGAGATAGTCACGTAGAGCCGGAGAACTGCCCTGATTACATAGGAAGCGCTGGCAAGATAGTGTGGGACTTGGTGTCACCCTTATTCGGAAAGGGGTACCACTTGTACGTGGACAATTATTACACAAGCGTGCCACTCTTTAGTCACTTGTTTGATCAGCAGATTGGAGCATGTGGCACCGTGCGACCTAATCGCCGGGGCTTTCCCCAGCGGCTTGTAGAGTCCCGTCTTAGGCTGGGGGAGAGAGCCTGCTTGCGCAGTAATAATTTGCTCGCTATGAAGTGGAGGGATAATAAGAATGTTTTCGTTCTTACCTCCCTTCATGCAGACACGACGGTCCAAATTTCTACGGCGACTGGTGTTGTGGAGAAACCCCTCTGTGTCCACAAATATAACCTTAACATGGGAGGGGTGGACCTCAATGACCAGTTGTTGGCGCCGTATCTAGTTGCCCGTAAGTCCAGACGCTGGTACAAAAAAGTGTCTGTTTATTTATTCCAATTGGCTATACTGAATGCTTATGTACTACACAAAGCTTCAGGACGGACTGGATCCTTCCTCAAATTCCAGGAGGATATCTGCAGAGCCCTTCTGTATCCAGGCGGTGCTCCACCTCACCTTCCCCTACCAGATGCAGTAAGCCGGCTGCATGAGAGGCATTATTCTTATGTCCTCCCGAGTACCCCTACCCAACGAGCCCCCCAAAAAAGATGTCGTGTCTGTAGCAAGCGCGGATTTAGGCGTGACACCCGTTCTTATTGTCCCCGCTGTCCTGGCAATCCTGGTCTTTGTCAGGGTGAGTGTTTTGAACGCTACCATGAACTAGTTGAGTATTAGCGCAGGGTACAGCATTGCACAAGCTAGGCACACGTTCACAGGGTCTCCCAAGATGCCATCACATTTTGAGAGACCCAAACCGCTGGAACCGTTACAACAGAAAAAGTGTTAAAGTTACAAAAAAAAGTGTTAAAAAAAAAAAAAAAAAAAAAGTAAAAAAACCAAAAAAACCAAAAAAAATATAAAATAAAAAAACCAAAAATAGTTGTCGTTTTATTGTTCTCTCTCGCTCTCTATTCTCTCTCTATTGTTCTGCTCCTTTGTACTGTATTCTATTCTGCAATGTTTTATTGTTAACCATTTTTTGTTTTCAGGTACGCCATTCAGCTGTAGCGTGGATTTATTTATCTTGACAGCAACAGCGTTTGCTCCCACGATATGTAAAGCCACGACTCCAGCGCTGTCGGAGGTGATTTCACCACCACAGTTAAAAAAGAGCATATATGCCGAAGCATGGGGGCATAAGGGGTGGAGGATCGATTTTGCTCCTAATGCCGCGTACATACAGTCAAAATTCCGACGGAGGGCTTGCCCGTGGAAAAGTTTGAATGTATGTACGCGGCATAACTTTTTTGCGGGAGGATGCCCCCATGCTTCGGCATATATATATTTTAGGCACAGATTGTGTTAAATGTGTTATTTTTTGCGATTTTTTTTGTATTTGCTTTGCAGGTATGGTAAGTCCTACTGTTATACTGTAATGTTACTTTGTTTTATTGTTAACCATCATTTGCTTAGCAGGTACGCCATTCTGCTGCAGAGCGGATTTATTTATCTTGACAGCAACAGCGTTTGCTCCCACGATACATAAAGCCGCGACTCCAGCACTGTCGGGGGTGATTTCACCACCACAGTTAAAAAAGAGCATATATGCCGAAGCATGGGGGCATACGGGGTGGAGGAACGATCTGCTCCTACCTTTTGCGGGAGGATGCCCCCATGCTTCGGCATATATAAATGGTGCATGTATGCCCACCATTAGAAAGTGGGTGGATGAAGGGTGGTATCTAATGGTGGGCATGCCCACCGATCAATATTTTTTTTTCGTTCAGCCCACAGGCTGCATGAAAAAAAAAATACAATATATGCCCAACCAGTTCCAGCAACATACTGGTATGTTGCGGGACTTTGAGTGCTTATACCAGAATGATGCCTGCAGGTTTAGGTATCATCTTGGTATCATTCTTTTCAGCCAGCGGTCGGCTTTTATGTAAAAGCAATCCTAGTGGCTAATTAGCCTCTAGACTACTTTTACAAGCAGTGGGAGGGAATGTCCCCCCCCCCGCACCATCTTCCATGGTTTTCTCAGGCTCTCCTGTCCCAACAGGGAACCTGAGAATGCAGCCGGTGGTTCCGCCAGCTGACCATAGAGCTGATCAGAGACCAGAATGGCTCCAATCATCTCTATGGCCTAAGACACCGGAAGCTACGAGCATTTCATGACTTAGATTTTGCGGGATGTAAACAGCGCCATTGGGAAATTGGGAAAGCATTTTATCACACCGATCTTGGTGTGGTCAGATGCTTTGAGGACAGAGGAGAGATCTAGGGTCTGATAGACCCTAATTTTTTTAAAAAAGAGTACCTGTCACTACCTATTGCAATCATAGGTGATATTTATATTCCCTGAGATAACAATAAAAATCATAAAAAAATATATATAAATGAAAGGAACAGTTTAAAAAAAAAATAAAAAAGCAAAATAAATAATAAAAAAAAAAAAAAAAAAAAAAACCACCCCTGTCCCCCCCTGCTAAGGCGCAACGCGGAACACAAGCGTTGGTCTGGTGGCATATGTAAACAGCAATTGCACCATGCATGTGAGGTATCACCGCGAAGGTCAGATCGAGGGTACTAATTTTAGCAGTAGACCTCCTCCGTAAATCTAAAGTGGTCACCTGTAAAGGCATTTAAAGGCTTTTAAAAATGTACGTAGTTTGTCGCCGCTGCACGTTTCTGCGCAATTTTAAAGCATGTCGTGTTTGGTATCCATGTACTCGGCCTAAGATCATATTTTTTATTTCATCAAACATTTGGGCAATATAGTGATTTTTAGTGCATTAAAATAAAAAAAAGTGTGTTTTTTCCCCAAAAAATGCGTTTGAAAAATCGCCGCGCAAATACCGTGTGAAAAAAAAATATGAAACACCCACCATTTTAATCGGTAGGGCTTTTGCTTTAAAAAAACACTACATGTTTGGGGGTTCAAAGTAATTTTCTTGCAAAAAAAAATATTTTTTCATGTAAACAAAAAGTGTCAGAAAGGGCTTTTTCTTCAAGTGGTTAGAAGAGTGGGTGATGTGTGACATAAGCTTCTAAATGTTGTGCATAAAATGCCAGGACAGTTCAAAACCCCCCCAAATGACCCCATTTTAGAAAGTAGACACCCCAAGCTATTTGCTGAGAGGCAGGTCGAGTCCATGGAATATTTTATATTTTGACAAAAGTTGTGGAAAAAATACATTATTATTATTTTTTTTTTTTTTTTGCACAAAGTTGTCATTAAATGATATATTGCTCAAACATGCCATGGTTATATGTAAAATTACACCCCAAAATACATTCTGTTGCTTCTCCTGAGTACGGGGATACCACAAGTGTGAGACCTTTTGGGAGCCTAACCGCGTACGGTACCCCAAAATCCAAGCACCACCTTCAGGATTTCTAAGGGTGTAAATTTTAGATTTCATTCCTCACTGCCTATCACAGTTTCGGAGGCCATGGAATGCCCAGATAGCACAAAATCCCCCCAAGTGACCCCATTTTGGAAAGGAGACACCCCAAGCTATTTGCCGAGAGGTATGGTTAGTATTTTGCAGACCTTCATTTTTGTCACAAAGTTTTGAAAATTGAAAAAAAGAAAAAAAATATACATTATTTTTTTTTTTCTTCATTTTCAAAAACAAATGAGAGCTGCAAAATACTCACCATGCCTCTCGGCAAATAGCTTGGGGTGTCTACTTTCCAAAATGGGGTCATTTTGGGGGGTTTTGTGCTATTTTGGCATTTTATGGCCTTCAAAACTGTGATAGGTAGTGAGGTGTAAAATCCAAAATTTACACCCTTAGAAATCCTGAAGGCGGTTCTTGGTTTTCGGGGCCCCGTACGCGACTAGGCTCCCAAAAAGTCCCACACATGTGGTATCCCCGTACTCAGGAGAAGCAGCAGAATTTATTTTGGGGTGTCATTTCACATATGTCCCTGGCATGTGTGAGCAATATATCATTTAGTGACAACTTTGTGAAAAAAAAATAAAAGTTTGTAATTTTCCCGCAACTTGTGGCAAAATATAAAATATTCCATGGACTCAACATGCCTCTCAGCAAATAGCTTGGGGTGTCTACTTTCTAAAATGGGGTCATTTGTGGGGGTTTTGTGCCATCTTGGCATTTTATGGCCTTCAAAACTGTAATAGGTAGTGAGGCGTGAAATCAAAGATTTACGCCCTTAGAAAGCCTGAAGGCGGTTCTTGGCTTTCGGGGCCCCGTACGCACCTAGGCTCCCAAAAAATCCCACACATGTGGTATCCCCGTACTCAGGAGAAGCAGCAGAATTTATTTTGGGGTGTCATTTTACATATGCCCATGGCATGCATGAGCAATATATCATTTAGTGACAACTTTGTGAAAAAAAAAATAAAAAAAAAAAAGTTTGTAAATTTCCCGCAACTTGCGGCAAAATATAAAATATTCCATGGACTCAACATGCCTCTCAGCAAATAGCTTGGGGTGTCTACTTTCTAAAATGGGGTCATTTGTGGGTGTTTTGTGCCATCTTGGCATTTTATGGCCTTCAAAACTGTAATAGGTAGTGAGGCGTGAAATCAAAGATTTACGCCCTTAGAAAGCCTGAAGGCGGTTCTTGGCTTTTGGGGCCCCGTACGCAGCTAGGCTCCCAAAAAGTCCCACATATGTGGTATCCCCGTACTCAGGAGAAGCAGCAGAATTTATTTTGGGGTGTCATTTCACATATGCCCATGGCATGCGTGAGCAATATATCATTTAGTGACAACTTTGTGAAAAAAAAAAATAAAATAAAAAAAGTTTGTAATTTTCCCGCAACTTGCGGCAAAATATAAAATATTCCATGGACTCAACATGCCTCTCAGCAAATAGCTTGGGGTGTCTACTTTCTAAAATGGGGTCATTTGTGGGGGTTTTGTGCCATCTTGGCATTTTATGGCCTTCAAAACTGTAATAGGTAGTGAGGCGTGAAATTAAAAATTTACGGCCTTAGAAAGCCTGAAGGCGGTGCTTGGTTTTCGGGGCCCCGTACGCGGCTAGGCTCCCAAAAAATCCCACACATGTGGTATCCCCGTACTCAGGAGAAGCAGCAGAATTTATTTTGGGGTGTAATTTCACATATGCCCATAGCATGTGTAAGCAATATATCATTTAGTGACAACTTTGTGAAAAATTTATAAAGTTTGTCATTTTCCCGCAACTTGTGGCAAAATATAAAATATTCCATGGACTCAACATGCCTCTCAGCAAATAGCTTGGGGTGTCTACTTTCTAAAATGGGGTCATTTGTGGGGGTTTTGTGCCATCTTGGCATTTTATGGCCTTCAAAACTGTGATAGGTAGTGAGGAGTAAAATGACATATGTATGCCCTTAGAAATCCTGAAGGCGGTGCTTGGCTTTCGGGGCCCCGTACGCGGCTAGGCTTCCAAAAAGTCGACCACATGTGGTATCCCCGTACTCAGGAGAAGCAGCAGAATGTATTTTGGGGTACAATTCCACATATAACCATGGCATGTGTGAGCAATATATCATTTAGTGACAACTTTGTGTAAAAAAAAAAAAAAATTTTTTTTTTTGTCATTATTCAATCGCTTGCGGCAAAAAAATAAAATATTCAATGGGCTCAACATGCCTCTTATCAATTTCCTTAGGGTGTCTACTTTCCAAAATGGGGTCATTTGGGGGGGTTTTGTACTGCCCTGCCATTTTAGCACCTCAAGAAATGAGATAGGCAGTCATAAAATAAAAGCTGCGTAAATTCCAGAAAATGTACCTTAGTTTGTAGATGTGACAACTTTTGCGCAAACCAATAAATATACAATTACTGACTTTTTTTTTACCAAAGACATGTGGCTGAATACATTTTGGCCTAAATGTATGACTAAAATTGAGTTTATTGGATTTTTCTAATAACAAAAAGTAGAAAATATCATTTTTTTTCAAAATTTGCGGTCTTTTTACGTTTATATCGCAAAAAATAAAAATCGCAGAGTCAGTCAAATACCTTTAAAAGAAAGCTCTATTTGTGGGAAGAAAAGGACGCAAATTTCGTTTGGGTACAACATTGCATGACCGCGCAATTACCAGTTAAAGCAGCGCAGTGCCAAAGTGTAAAAAGACCTCTGGTCATTTACCAGCAAAATGGTCCGGTCTGAAAGTGGTTAATTTTCACAAGATGTGTGATGACAACAGGGAAACCAAAGGCTTGAAAATTGGCCAATTCAACAGGAATTTGCCAAAATTGATGGAGCAAATGGCCCTCTTAAGTCACTAAATTGATTCCTTTTTAAAATTGATGCTGCCATTGAAACTTGTAAATACTAACCTGCATAGCACTGGATTCAGCAAATATTTGTAGAGCATTAAGTACACTTCAAGCAGCTGTTATAAATCTGCTTGAAAGGACCAGTTGTATCTGTAAGACTATATAAATGTATCTACTCTTTGTCATATTAAATAATTGCCTCTGCATTCAATTATTCTTGGTTTAGTAATAACTTAAGACTTAAGATGTAAAGGGCAGGTGCAGACCGGCATGGAGCCCACTTCTGTAGCACATGATGCAAATCTGAAAAGGAGGGTCGCACACTGCTGGTATCATCCACAAGAAACGTTGTAGGAGACTATTCAGACAGAACATGGTTCTGCCATGGTGTTCTGCAATAAAGTTTCTTGTGAACAAAATTAGCAGTATGTGACCCTCCTTTTCAACTGGCATATTATTGTATTATTCTCATAATAATTCTAAGCAGATGTCAAGAGCACCCCACCCCAGGGCCGCTGATAGGCCAGTACAACTGGCCCTGCTGTACCGGGCCTGACCAGCAGGGGGGCCCGGGCAACCTGAACTGCAAAGTAAATTTTTAATGAAAAAAAAAAAAAAGATTCTCCTCCACCGATCATCGTCCAGCCGCTCGGTAAAGTTTTTTTTTTTTTTTTACAGATGTGCTTAATCTGTTCTGTATGCGGCTGCAGGGAGGGGGGGGACTATTTGTTGTATTTCGGGCGCGGAAGAATAAGTCTTCTGCGCCCGCTCCTCATGCTCCGCACACCGCACAAGTCCTGGCCAGCATATCCTATGGTGTTGCGGAGTGATATTCCTCTCTCTCTCTCTCCCCGCGTGAGAAGAAGTAGCAGAGTGAGAGGAGCAGAGAGAGCAGGGGCCCGGGCAATCGAGCTATTGTGGACACTCAGGAAGAGGGAGAAAGATCTCTGCTGGGGCCAAGGCAGCTGAGCTAACAATTACACAGGTGAGGTGTATGCTTGCTTGGGGGGGGGGCAGGGGGGGGCTTGAAGTTCAACATCTACTACTACTCTGCAATACATACCCTGCCAATACTCTGCCAATACTCTGCCAATACCCTGCAATACTTACCCTGCCAATACCCTGCCAATACTCTGCAATACTTACCCTGCCAATACTCTGCAATACTTACCCTGCCAATACTCTGCCAATACTCCGCCAATACTCTGCCAATACTTACCCTGCCAATACCCTGCCAATACTCTGCAATACATACCCTGCCAATACTCTGCCAATACTCTGCAATACTCTGCCAATACTCTGCAATACTCTGCAATACTCTGCCAATACTCTGCCAATACTCTGCCAATACTCTGCAATACTCTGCAATACTCTGCAATACTCTGCAATACTTACCCTGCCAATACTCTGCAATACTTACCCTGCCAATACCCTGCCAATACTCTGCAATACTCTGCAATACTCTGCAATACTTATCCTCACAATACTCTGCAATAAATACCCTGACAATACTCTGCAATACATACCCTGGCAATACTCTGAAATACTTACCCTGACAATACTCTGCAATACATACCCTGACAATACTCTGCAATACGTACCCTGACAATACTCTGCAATACATACCCTGACAATACTCTGCAATAAATACTCTGACAATACTCTGCAATACTTACCCTGCCAATACTCTGCAATACTTACCCTGCCAATACTCTGCAATACATACCCAGACAATGCTCTGCAATAAATACCCTGACAATACTCTGCAATAAATACCCCGCCAATACTCTGCAATAAATACCCTGACAATACTCTGCAATACTTACCCTGACAATACTCTGCAATAAATACACCGACAATACTCTGCAATACATACCCTGACAATACTCTGCAATAATACCAAAAATACAATTTTATTTATTTATTAATGGTTTTTATTACATATAGATATTAAAGAGGTATGTTCTCATCTGAAAACAGTATTTCTTTTGGATAATCAAACCTATAACTGGCTGGAGAAAAACAAATATCACTTGTAGACAAACCTACTCTTTATTTCAAGGCGGGGTCTGGGGAGGGGCAATGGGTGGGGTCAGGGGTGGGGCTGAAGGAGGGACCATGGGCGGGGGCCAGGGAGGAGCTGAGGGGGCCCCGTCAGGTAGGCTGTATGGGGCCCCATGATTTCTATCAGCGGCCCTGCCCCACCCCCTTATATCAGATGTCAAGAGCCCCCCAACCATAGGAGTCAAGAGTCCCTAATCCTCCCTTACATCACAGTGTATCCACCTTATCTTGTGTCCCTGCTGGGAAAAGGCTGGGGGTGGAGCTGGAAAGCAGAAAGTGCAGGGTCTGGAGGAGGACCAGAGGAGGGCTGGAGTCACCCAACAAGGTCTACCGAATGCTAAAACCAGGGAATGTGGAGACAAGGGGGTGCTGCGGCTGCACAGGGAGATGCAAGATGTATATGAGGAGTACACCTGTCCATCTCTCTGCTGCCGACTGCTGAGATGGGTTTGCAGAGCCTGCATAGAAAAGCGCAGGATCTGGCAGAGGAGTTCTGTAGGAGACCAGGGGGGTGCTACAGGAGAGATGCGAGGGCCACATGAATTGGCCTGGGGGGCTGGATTTGGCCCGTGGGCCTTGTGGTTGACACATGTGACTTACAGCATACATGGCCCCCTGAGCTACATACAAGGCGGCCGTATGTAGTGTGATAGTGAAGATTGAGAAGTTGAGCTAGATTAGGTTAGTGGCGTGCAGGCAGTTTAATATATATATATATATATATATATATATATATATATATATATATATATACACATACACAGTGCAGTCAGTGTAGAATATATATACAGGGCAGGCAATGTATTAATATATATATATATATATATATATATATATATATATAGATATATATATATATATATAGATATGTATATATACACATACACACACGCACACACGCACACACACACACACAAACTGCATTCAGTGTAGACTATATATACAGTGCAGGCAGTCTAGAGTATATATATTTATACACACAGTGCAGTCAGTGCAGAGTATATAATACAGTGCATTGAAGTGGTTAAGGGGAACCCTATGATAGAATTAAGAAAAAAAACAGAATGGGGCCCCCCCTAAAATCCATAAGGAGTCCTTTGGGTCTATTATAGATTTTAAGGGGAACTCCGTGCCAAAATTTCATTAAAAAAACAGTGTGGAGCCCCCCCCCCCCAAAATCCATACCATACCATCCATAGATTGTAAGGGAAACTCCACTGCAATGTAAAAAAAAAATTGGTGTGGGTCCCCCCCCAAAATCCATGCCAGACCCTTATCCGAGCATGCAGCCTGGAGTACAGGATGGGGGGCGAGCGAGCGCCCTCCTCTCCCCCTGAACTATACCAGACCACATGCTCTCAACATGGGGCAGGTGCTTTGGGGTCCCCCCCCAAAGCACCTTGTTGATGGGGACAAGGGCCTCTTCTCCACAACCCTGGCCATTGGTTGTCAGGGTCTGCGGGTGGGGGGCTTATCGGAATCTGAAGGCCCCCTTTAACAAGGGGGCCCCCAGATCCTGCTCCCCTATGTGAATGGGTATCAGGTACATTGTACCCCTACCCATTCACCAAAAAAAATGTGAAAAGTAAAAACCACTTCAATACACTGTATTATATAGGCCACACTGCACTATATACCCTGCACATATATATTATTATCATACAGGGTTTATATAGCACCAACAGTTTGTGCAGCGCTTTACACCATGGGGGCAAACAGTACCAATTCAATACAATACAATTCAATACAGGAGGGATCAGAGGGCCCTGCTGGTTAGAGCTTACAGGCTAGATATATATTAACACACTGCCTGCACGATGCGCATCAGTGATTGTCGCCATCTTGACGGTGATTCGCACATGTGAACCAGACCTCGCTCTGGGCATCGGGTCGCACGTGCGCCGATTCAGCCACAGGGGCCGGCCAGAAGCGAAGCTGAGGCATGGAATGAGGAAGCAAATCAGCTGCCATGGCCAGGGACACTAACACCAGGGAAAGTAAACCAAATGGAAGACAAACACATAAATAAGACACAGAACACTGCTGCCATGGAAACAGGTACATCATACCACTCCCACCATGATCATGCCAGGCTCAAGGGAAATGCAGTCACACTGGTCTGGGGCAAGTACAGCCACCCGCTAATAGCTGGGTTATTTGGCCACCACACTGCTTGCCTGCCAATGGCCAGGCCTCGCTCTTCATGGCGTCTCTTCCATTGCTCACTCCATACCCCGCTAATAGCTAGGGCTTATCAGAACAGCCCGATCCATCTTCGCCCATGGTCGGGGCTTGCCAGGCCTTGATCGTGAATGATGTCTTCAGGGTAGGAAAATCAACCATTTAGGTCCTTCGGAGGAGGACAAAAAAAGTAACATGGCTACCCTATAGGTTAGGAGAGGATGCGGGGCTAAACCCAAATGTATACTGCCATGGAGTTTGTCAGGAAAATAAATTTATGTTTTTGGTTGTAACATGACACAATTAGAACATTTCAAGAGGTATGAATTCAGGCATTTAGATTCAGCATCTGTGCTTCAGTACAATTCAGAAACCCGTTTTGAACCTCGGTACATTCAGCTCATCTCTAGTGCCAAAACAAACAGTGATGGGTTCTGCCACTGTATAACCAGAGATCTTCTTGTCTACCACCCTTCTCTTTCCATCTTCTGTCATATAGTATTCTGATAATGTTCTTATTATCATAAATCATAGCAAAAAGAGGTACTTAAATAGGATTGTGGAGTAAGAACTCAAACTGGCTGTATTTTGTTTCTGGTGAAACCTGTGCTAATAAACCCCCAGCAGATCCTGTATTGTTCTGCAAAGAATGCCTCCATATAACTGTTGTGTCACTGTGGTACATGGAGACAGAGCAGGGTCAGACAAGGTTCAAACATTGGTAGTGAAAGTAGGGGATAATATCCATGGTCAGCTCAGCTGTCAAGGGTCATCTGCATTAATGCTAGCCATAGAGAGAGCTGTCATATGTGAGGACATTATCTCATTGCAGAACAATCTTTTTTGTACAAAGAAAACATGTGCCCTTCTATCACCTTTGGGATCATCATGTTTGTTCATACCATGGGAAGGGACTCTAGCACTGGTCTTATCTTTACACAATAGCAATAAGCCAAATAAAGCAAACAGACCCAAGTTGCTATTCCAGATCAGTGATGGACGCCACCTAGTCCTCATGTAGACATAAAGATCTTCGCCAGGTCCAGCCTTTAGAAGTGTGAGATATTACGAATACATGGTTACATACACAATCTGATATTTGCCAATGATTCCATGAGATTACTAGTCAAAGTGATATAGAGATGAGTTTAAAAACATAAAAGAATGTCAGTCTTAAAAGAAACAAATCCCAGGTTTGCACAAGACTTTAAAGCATAAAAGAAAAAGTTAACATATTGCAACTGACCGGTCCTTAGATGTGGTGGCTGCATCAATTTATTACCGTTACTTATATAGCACTGACAATTTACACAATTTGCAGGAGCTTGCAATCTAAAGTCCCTAACTCACATTCATACACATACTAGGGCCACTTTAGTCAGGAGCCAAATAATCTATTAGTATGTGGGAGGAAAACCACGCAGGCACATGGAGAATATACAAACAGGTTATGCCGTTGTAACAACATATTCGGCGACCCATCGCAGTTTTCTATGGAAGTGACGTTCTGTCGCCACCATCTTGCTACACCCCACACTCATCCACAGTAAGGATACACTAAGAAAGGGGAAAGCGGACATGTTGTTACACCCACTGGAGTTTTGCATTTTACACGTATTTATAACAGTAAAGTCAGTTTATATAGTGAAATACAGGACTTACAGGCCGACAGGTGGCAAGCGGTTAACTGATTAATAAGTGTTAGGCAGATCATACATGATTACAGTGGTGGCCCATCCATACGGGGCGCAGAGGCGCCACCCGTATGAATCCATACACCCAGCCCCTAATTTACAGGGTGCCAGACACATGGATTCCAATGGGAGTTTTTTTTTAAGTACATGATTAGAGCCTGAGGCTCTAATTGGCTTCAAAAAAAGGGTGGGCTCGGGGTGCAAAGCACTGCGCTCCGAGCCCACCCAGTTGTATGACAATAGCAAATTAATATTGGCTATTGTCTTCCTGCTTCTCCTCCCGGCCAATCTTGGCTCTGGAAATGGGTCCTGAGATCCGAATGGCCGAGAGTAGAAGAGATCCCCCCAAAGTACCTTGTTGATGTGGACAAGGGCCTCCTCTCCACAAACCTGGCCATTGGTTGTCAGTGTCTGCGGGTGGGGGGGCTTATCGGAATCTGGAAGCCCCCTTTAACAAGGGGGCCCCCAGATCCTGCCCCCCCATGTGAATGGGTATCAGGTACACTGTACCCCTAACTATTCACCAAATAAAGTGTTAAAAAGTAAAAACCACTTCAATACACTGTATTATATACTCCTCACTGCACTATATACTGCACTATATACTATATATATATATATATATATATATATATATATATATATATATATATACACACACGCACACATACACTATACTGTATATATATTTTTATTATCATACAGGGTTTATACAGCGCCAAGGGTTTGCGCAGTGCTTTACACCATGGGGGCAAACAGTACAGTTACAATACAATTCAATACAGGAGGGATCAGAGGGCTCTGCTCGTTAGAGCTTACAGTCTAGATATATATTAACACACTGCCTGCACGGTGCGCATCAGCGATTGTCGCCATCTTGACGGTGATTCGCACATGTGAACCAGACCTCGCTCTGGGCATCGAGCCGTGCATGTGGCGATTCAGCCGTATGGGCCGGCAGCAAGATAAGCTGCAGCATGGAACGCGGAAGCGAATCAGCTGCCATGGCCAGGGACTCCGACTTAATCACAGCCGATCAAGTGGTAAACAGCCATGCCCAATGACTGTTCACCCCCTCGGTGGCAAGCAGAGTCTCCGTGACACGTTGCCACTGAAGGAACAGGGATGCACACACACAATCGTGCGCATTCCCTGTTTAAATGGACAGATGTTATATGACGCCCGCCCAGAACAAGCAGTTAACTGATTAATAAGTGTTAGGCAGATCATACATGATTACAGTGGCAGCCCATCCATGTGCCCGGCCCCTGATTTATAGGGCGTCATATGCTTGGATTCCAATGGGAGTTTTTTTTTTTTTTGGAAGTACATGATACTCTAAGTGGCTTCAAAAAAGGGTGGGCTCGGGGCACTGCACTCCGAGCCCCCACATTTGTGTGACAATAGCGAATTAATATTGGCTATTGTCTTCCTGCTTCTCCTCCCGGCCAATCCTGGCTCAGGAAGCACGTCCTGAGATCCGACTGGTTGAGAGTAGAAGTGATCCTATTGGCTGAGGAGGAGGAGGGAGGAGACGCAGGGGAAGCCACTCCGCTGTGAAGCCAAGGAAGGAGGAAGGTGCAGAGGTCCGCCGCCCAGAGGAAATCGATAGATAGTCTTGTGTACAGCGAGCTAGCCCATACATGGATCAAAATTTGGCTAGTTCCTGCTAAACCAGCCACATTTCAATCCATGTATGGCCAGCTTTGGTTGGAGTTCAGCTTTAATTTGTTAGTCATTTATGTGATGTCCATCTAAAGCTACTAGTCCATCTAACACTACAGGTTGTTGCTGTCCAATGAGGGCTACATTGCCTCTACATGGACACAGTAGAACAGTGATATGCAATTAGCGGACCTCCGGCTGTTGCAGAACTACAAGTTCCATGAGGCATAGCAAAACTCTGACAGCCATAAGAATGACACCCAGAGGCATGATGGGACTTGCACTTTTGCAACAGCTGGAGGTCCGCTAATTGCATATCCCTGCAGTAGAAGAATGAATGTAGCCACCCTAAAGCCCCATACACACTATCAGTTTTTCTGCTGAGTTTTTCCTTCAGGTTTACCAAACCTAGTGCAAGGGCCTGCCTGATTGCATACAAATTGAAACTCCTAAGGTTGGACCTCATATTATCTGGTTTTAGTAAATCTGAAGGGAAAACTCAGCAGTAAAAAACAGATAGTGTGTATGGGGCTTTAGACAAGTGTATTACTGGCCAGATCACCAGGAGAAAAAAAAGGAGAAAAAACTCAAAGAAAACTTAATGAAGCTACCACTTCTAAGGATTTTTTTGGACAGAGTGGAGAAAGATTAGATGACCTGTTAATTATGTTTCTTTTACCCCATCACAAGCAGCAGCCTTAGGGACAAGTGTGCCTGACCCAGAGAAGCAGCCTAATGCCCTTCTACTGCAGGATAGTGCAGATACAAGAAACTTATGCCGCGTACACACGATCGGACTTTCCGGCAGACTTGGTACGGCGGACTTCCCGTCGGACTTTTGGTGGAGGTCTGACAGACTTTCAAAATAAACGGACTTGCCCACACACAGACTAAAGTCCATTTGTTTTGAATGTGACTCCAGGTACGACGGGACTAGAGAAGGAAGTCAATCTCACAGCTTTCATCTGCGAGATTGACACTCTGCGAGCCCCGTCGATTGGTATGGATTTTAAGGGGAACCCCCTACGCCGAAAAAACTAAATGGGGGTCCACCCAAAATCCATACCAGACCCTTTTCCGAGCATGCAGCCCGCCTGGTCAGGAAAGGGGGTGGGAACGAGCGAGCGCCCACCCCCTGAACTGTACCAGGCCGCATGCCCTCAACATGGGGGGGTGGATGCTTTGGAGAAGGGGGCACCCTGCAGCCCCCCCACCCCAAAGTACCTTGTCCCCATGTTTATGGGAACAAGGGCCTCTTCCCGACAACCCTGGCCGTTGGTTGTCGGGGTCTGCGGGCAGGGTGCTTATCGGAATCCGGGAGCCCCCTTTAATAAGGGGCCCCCAGATCCGGGCGCCCCACCCTATGTGAATAACTATGGGGTACATCGTACCCCTACCCATTCACCTGGGGGAAAAGTGTCAATAAAAAACATACTACACAGGTTTTTAAAGTAGTTTATTAGACAGCTCCGGGGTTCTTCTTCCGACTTCACACTGGAAACATTCTCGTGGGCAGGTGCTGTAGTTGCCGTCCGTCGGACCAGCATACAGACGAGCGGAGTTCCCGACAGGAACTGGGTCCGGTGGACTTTCGGCGGAAATATTTAAAATGTGTTTTATTTCTAGGTCCGCCGGACTTTGGGGAAGAAAACTATCAAATTGTCCGATGGACTCTGGTCCGTTGGAAAGTCTGATTGTGTGTATGCGGCATTACTCAGCTGCCTGGAGAGACTTGATCCACCTATGCCAAATTAAAGCAGGACATGTCTTTTGGACAGTCATGCAAGCAGCTTTCGATGATGCCTGCCTGACAAGTGACACTTCCTATAGCTCAGGCATGGAGTTCTGTGCCCAACTCTGCGACTGGGCAAAGGAGAAATTGGTGGACCAGACTACCACAATCCAAGATAAAGGGGAGTCTGTGGATAAGTATCATGCTAGATACAGGCCTTTGATGATCTGAGCTTCTCCCATTATGAAAAGGCACACACACACGTTTTCTGTGTGGGAGTGGATGGGGTGCCCCGCTCCATTCCACTTACTGAGCCACTCCAAGTGGGGACATTTCCTGATTTGCTTGCCAGATTTGTGATGTCTTCTACATGCCCCTTGAATCTGCTCGGAGCTGATGTGTTGTCTACTACAGGCTTCAATCATTTTCACACCTGAAGGGGGGGGTGAAGTTACATACTCCCGTATGCTTAGAAGACTCATCTGCCTTGTGTTCTCTGCCTCTCCTGATGACACTTCATGAAGCAGTAACTCCAAGTTCAATACCACAGGAAGTACTTAACAGAATCCCTGCGTGCCTATGGTCTACAGGATCGGAAGACATCGGTCACTTAAAGGTGCCACCAGTTTCAGTCAAGCTGAAAGAGGGTGCATCATTGCCCTGGAAACCATAATACCCTCTAAAGCTAGCCCAATTTGCAGCTATTTCGAAGCATGTCAAGGCCTTCATGTCAAGGAGAGCCCTGATACCCTGTACATCTCCATGCAACACACCCCTATTCTCTGGAAAGAAGAGAACCCCTAAAAGAGAACCAGAATGGTCCATGACCTTCGAGCAGTTAATGAAGCTACAGTCTTAGACACACCAATTGTGTCTAACTCTCACACTCTACTTGCAGGGAGTGCCTCTGACCGCAAAGTACCTCACAGTGGTGGACCTTGCAAACGCTTTCTACAGTGTCCACCCTCCCCCCTCCTGCTGGTACCTTTTGCATTCACCCACAAAAAGAAACACCAACGTACCTAGACAGTTATGCCACAAGGGGGACTGAACTCCCCAAGCCAGATTGCAAAAGCTATGGCTATCATCCTTGACACACGACAAGAGGATCACCCGGAAGTGATTCTCCTCCAATATGTTGATGACCTTCTCCTCTATACAGATGACTTACCCCCTGTTGAAGTTACCTCAGAATGCCTGCTGTGCCATCTTGCCAACCGGGGTTGTAAAGACTCAAAACCCAAATTGCAATGGTGCTCATCATCTGTCATTTTGCTTAGACACTGTTTGTCCCATGGGACAAGACACTGAAGAAAGTGTGAAAGTAATCTCTGACATCGCACCGCCATGGGCCAGAAGTCCCTTCATGCCTTCCTTGGACTAATTTCCTACTGCAGATCATGGATTCCAGAAGCCTCCCTACTGATGCAATCAGACCCCTTCCAGATGTCTCCCAAAGCAATATCCAACTTTAAGGCCGTCAAAGGGTGCCATAGCCTCCTCCCCAGTGCTAGGGGGGAATATTCCCCTGCCACTTCCTGAGGGGGGAATAAGAAGAGGAGGAGTCGAGTCCTGACTTGTCACCCCATGACTGCTTCGAACGAATGCGGCTGGAAACCACGCATCTCCCCACCGTGAGTGAAATACCCCTGCAGAAAAAGAGCCAACATTCATACGGACTCAAGATATGCTTTCAGCGTTGCCCATGATTTTGGTGTTATCTGGAAGGATAGAGGATTCCAGACGGCTGCAGGAACACCTGTGAAACACAGCTCAGCCATCAAGGACTTGATGGACGCTTTGCTTCTCCCAACCCAAGTGGCTATTCTGAAAGTAGAAGCACACAACAAACTGAACTCAAAGGAAGTTTGAGGCAATCATCTAGCCGATTCAGTTGCCAAACAGGCATCCAGCGGTCCATGGGAAGTGGAAAGCAGAGTGGTAGAAGGAAGAAGTCCACCCCAGAACTACAAGAAGCAGCAAGTCCGGATGAGAAAGAAAGCTGGAAGCAGAGAGGAGCAACTATCAGAGATGGACTATTCAAGTGCAACAAGAAGCCTTGTCTACCCAGGAGTATGTACCCTGTCGTGGTGCAATGGGCACATGGAGCTGCCCACTTGTCAAAGACTCTTATGAACGCCCTTATCAACAAGTACTATGTAGCACCAGGAATTACTCCACTGACCAATAACTTCTGTAGATTATCTACACCAAATGTAACCCAGGACGCACAGAAAAGGCACAGAAAAAGCACCTGGCAAAAGCCCTATACCCCCTTCCAGAGGATACAAATTTATGACATTCAAATGCCAAAAAGTGGCAGATTCAAATGCGCCCTAGTGGTGGGGAACATGACTGCCAGGACCACAGCTAAGAAACTACTGATTGGGATAGTATGTAGATTTGGGGTCCCAGGGGTGATAGAAAACGATCAGGGCCCAGCCTTCATAGCAACCCTTACAAAATAGATTTGGGTAGCACTGGGAGTTCATTTGACCCTACACGCCCCATATCACCCTCAAAGTAGCAGGAAGGTAGAAAGGATCAATGGGACACTAAAAAAACAGTTTGTTAAAGATGGCCCAAGAGGTGAGCATGAGTTGGCCAGACAGTTTGCCCATTGCCCTGTTCAGTGTCAGACACACTCCCCAGGGGAAACATGCCCTATCCCCTTATGCAATTTTGTTTGGTTCAGCCCCCAGACTTGGTTGTTACTCTCCACAACAGTTACAGTTGCAATCTGATGTGTTGACTAATTATGTAACCGCATTATCACAAGAATTAACCTGAATGCATGTCCAGGTGTTTTCTTCCATTCCAGATCCTGAATTAGATACAGGAGCACACTAACTAATGCCTGGAGATTGGGTGTTGGTAAAGAAAAGAAAACATTCTCTTGAACCCAGATGGTCCATTTTAAGTTTTGCTGACCCCAGCCATCTTGTCACGTACCTGGATCGTGAGCCTGACATGTATAGAGAGCTCCTGAGGTTGGAACAGCAGCCACAGAAGCACGGTGATGCAGGAATGCCTATGATCAATCCAGTATCGGCATGGCTGGATGCTTGTGGCTGGAGGTGCAGCAGGCAGACCGGTAGACCAGAACTGTGGTAGACTGGATCGTAGATGGAACAGGAACAGGTGCGGTTCACAGAGCAGAGTCGCAGCAGGCTGGAGGAGTAGATGCAGAGTCAGGCAGGCCAGGTCGGTAACGTTCTGGTGGATCAGGCAGAGCAGCAGGCAGAAGAGAAGTCCAAGAAACAAGCCTGAGTTGGGGTATCAAGCAGACAGGGATACAGGGATACAGGGATACATTTTGGTATAACTCTTCAGGTACACATGTTGCCACCTTTACCTTTGATTACTGTGACATAGTGCCTGTGTCCGTTTGACCCTTCATGGCAATGCTATTGGTACAGCGGCATCCCCGATGGAAAGGATATATATGTGTGTATCACAGACAGTTACTGGGGACAGAGTTGTGGTTCCTTGGAGGGGCAGTGGGTTGGAACACAGGACCAGATTAGAGGAAACCTGGACTGGTGAATGTGCCCTTGCAAAGGTCATTATGCCCCTCCATATCCTAACAGAAGATACCCATGATACAAGCACCAAGTCAGAGGAGGAAGTGAGCAGCTCTCTCTGGAAGCTTTGACCCTCATGTGTACATAGATGCCATAGGGCTCCCATGATGAATTCAAAGTCAGAGACCAGGTAAAAGTTGGTTTTGAGTCTTTGATCCCCATATTCACTGTGAACAAGAATGTAGATTGGATCAACTAAATATTTTATATCCAACAGAGATTTGTGAATTACACTAAAGATGCCCTCCAGGGAAATGCTGACAAGTTGGCCCCCACTTCCTACATGACATTCCAGAACCGGATGGCCTTAGACACGGTGTTAGCTGAGAAAGGAGGTGTCTGTAAAATGATAGAAAAAAAAAAACGGGAACCTGTTGCACCTACATTCCTGATAATACTGGCCCAAATGGTAAGGTTACTCTAGCTATAAAGAAATTAGAAGATCTGTCATTGGAGTTGAAGAAGAACTCAGGTATTACAGACCCATGGGATCAATATTTTAGCTGGTTGAGTGGGTGGCAAAAGGTGCTCTCCCAGATAGGGGTAACCGTATTATAATCCTAGTTCTTTTAGCCCTGCTTGTATGCTGTATTCTACCTTTCATAAAGAAGTTGACAAGCAAGGCTGTAGACAACAGCACACCTACATTTCTCCACCAAGAAGAAGAGGACCCTCTTATGATGGAAGATGACAAACCCTTCACTCCTCTACAGTCACTCCCTGTCCATAATCTCACAATCCTATAGGGTTATAGGGATAGATAGCACCTGATTGCCCTTCTCCAGCTGTATCAAGGGGGGTAGTGAACTAGTTTCTGCCCATCTCTATATACAGCCTAAAAGAGTTGCTGAGAAGAATGGGCCAGGTGAATAGGACCTTTAGATGAGGGACAGAAGAAAATAGCCATTTTAGGGGGGGACTGTGGAGGAATGTAATTTACATAATGATAATCAGAAAATGTCTATTTGCTTATGTGTATACATGTTTCTATGCAACTCCTTACTCATTATATAGTATACAGATTAGTTTTGCTTCAGGACTAAAATGGTGGCTACCCCCTGCCTCCCACACATTAGAAGAATGCAGAAGTGAAGAAAGAAACAGATTTAACCAAGCTTCAAGCATCAAGTTTCTTTATTTTGTCTTATATTTCAACCAATGAGATGTACCTATTAGACTAACATAGCAATGACATATATTTGTGTATAAAACATTAGCACCGCCTTGGAATAAACCAGAAGTGTAGAAGTAACCAAGCTGAACATGTGTCAGAGTGCTCACTTCTAGAGTGCATTGACATTCACACTTTTTAATTAGAAACAGCAGCAGATAACCTTGAGCTTGATTGAAGTTCTTAACCTTATCATAGACACCCCCCCATTCTTCTTTTTTTCCTCATACCTCCACACACCAGTGAAGAGAAGAGTAAGCAGTATTATGTCCCCTCTGCCTAGCCATCTGAGTTTAGCCTCTCCCAGTGTGAAGTCCCAGCGCTCGGGCTGCTAAATGTGCTAAAAGCCTTGGAACCCCTTCTGTGTGTCTTGATGGTGCCCTGCAGTGTTTCCTGTGGGCCGAGGCTTGAGGGGGGCAGCTAGTTCATTCCTTTTCCTTTTTTTTGGTTCCTTGCACCATACACGGCTGCCTATCCCTTTCATGCTGTCTCCTCATATGTGTTCTCCCTTACCTTGTACTTTTTCCCTTTTGAGTGCCTCCCATGTCTCCATTTTTATTAGTGTTCTGTTCCCCTCTTGTTTGCCCATGTGGGGCTCTAGACCGTGCTGCCTGGGATGTCCCAGGCAAGCCTATAGTGAAAGAATGGCTGCACAGTGCTGTTTTTCTTTGGCCAGATCGCCCTTGATGACATCATCGGGCTGTGTTCCGACCGCCATCTTGTTTATGGGCAAAAGCTCCCTCTTGCCAACAAGAGCTCTCTTGGTGCCCCCTATGGCTTTTTACCAGATAGGACACCAAAAAAAAGAGAAATGTATAAATATATTAATTTATTTATTTTGGTTTAAAAAATTTAATTTTCTGTTTTTTATCAAGGCACATTTTATTGTCAAAAGCCCTTCTCTCTCTAGTGCTATTTTTCTTTCTGGCTATCCTCATTTCAGCTGGCCATCCTATTTGTCTTCAAGCAATGAGTTAGGCCACGTACACACGGGCGGATTGTCTGCCCAACTTAGTCCGCTGAACCGTGTTTCAGCGGACAATCCGCTCGTGTGTGGGCTTCAGCTGACTTTTTCAGCGGACAGTCCGACGGACTTTGTCTTTCAGAATTTCCGTAATTTTGTCCGTCCAAACTTGGTTTTGTCCGTCCAAACTTGGTTTCAGCGGACAGTCCGCTTGTGTGTAGGCAAGTTGGATTGACTAAGTATGGCGCATGCTCAGAAAGGATTTACACGGCCGAAGGTTGCATTGCAGTGTATTGGACGTCGTTTTTCTAGTCCCGTCGTACGTGCTGTACACGTCATCGCGCAAGTTTTCAGCGGACTGTCTGTTCATCGTGTGTGGTCAAGTCCGTTCATTCAAAATTTGGACGGACTATCTGTCGGATTGTCTGACGAACTTAGTTGGGCAGACAATCCGCCCGTGTGTACGCGGCCTTAGTCACTGTTTATGAAAAAGACCCTCAAACTCAAAGGTACGGGACAACCGTATTGGTAAGTTTGCAGGAAAAGAGTGCCTCCTTATGCGGATTGCTTTGAGTTTCTTCAGCCCTGCATGCTGATGCTCGCAAAGAGCCAGGGAAAGGCGGATGGTCAACGGAAAAAGTTCTAAGGAAGACATCGTATCGCCTTTTCCCCAGAGCACCGCCAGCACCCAGTAAGAGTCCTGCAGGGCCTGTGTTTCAACCCATGTACCCAATAGGTTGGTGATTAAAGACTGCCCAGAGGAGTTTGCAGTTAACAGGTAACACCAAATGTCTTTATTATTTATGGTGCAATATTCTATTTTGAACTCACTTCAATTATCCTGGCCAGGCAGCACCCCTCCTACTGGAAGAGCAACCTAGCATCTTGGCATGTGCCGCTTAACAACTCAGTTCTGGTGAGCGGGCAGCCTGCAGATAATAGTAGCTCCTCTTCATCAGACACTTCCACTTGTTTCATGACTTCTCCCATTAGAACTGTTAGACTGGATAATTGTTACAAATCATGTCTGCAAGACAGCCTGGAAGGTGCACTGTGAGGGACTGTCGGTCAAGGCAATCGAAGATTCCCAGCCAAGGAGGGTAGTCTCGATTGCGCTGGAAGTTCAAGCAGCCCTTTTAGCACTTTGGCCTTGCTACACAGAATCAAGGGAAGACCAGTCTCCTTGCAGTTGAGCAACAGGGCAGCAGTTGCCTATATTCATCTCCAGGGAGGAACTTGCAGCAATATGCTATTGAGAGAGGTGAAACCCATAATGTCTGGGACGGAAGATCACCAGCAAATTGTGGAAGCAGTTTACCTCCCAGTGGATTTTTGAACACACATGCAGACCGACTATCATGCAAGCTTCCCAGAGCACAACAAGTGGGTCTACGTCCCAGGTCTTCTCTGAGCTGGTCCACAGGTGAGGCCTACCACAGACAGACCTCTTCGCTTCCCACAGTAATCACAACCTTTGGGTATGTCTGACCTTGTTTCTGCACCCCAAAGTGCAGGGGCTGATGCTCTGGTCTCTCCTTCGTGCTGTAATGTAGCCTAAATATGTTTCCCCTAACATCTTTCATAATAAGATTCCTATTGATTCTGTCAAGGGAGAACATAGTTGTCATAGCCAGTCCTCCATATTGGCCAGGAAGCCCTCAGTTTTCCCTGACCATTCACTTCAGGATACAGAAGACATTTCCCCTCCACAACATACACAGACCGGGGCTGCAAAAGGGGAGGCTGGGTAATTCAGGTTGCTCCAGATTCTCTGCAGAGTGATCTTTACCTTGTTGTGTGCGAGAAAGGACTCAACTTACAACATCTATGCCTAAATCTGGAACAAGTTTGCGTTTTCTAAGTAGGGCGAGACATTGATCCTACTGCCCCTCCTGTGACAACTGTTCTATACTTCATCTAGGCCGTATTGGACATGAGCCTCAGCCCATGCTCATTGAGCTTGCAAGTGTCGGCTATATTGGCAATAACAAATTTAATCCTTCAGTTTGCGCAACTTTTGGAGGCAGTCATGAGGATTTGGTCACCAGGGAAAAGAGATCTATTGGTGTTTCTGGATCTCATGTCAGTTCAACCGTTTGTTCCAACAGAGCAGTGTTCGTTTCAGGCAATTACCTTTAAGGCAGTATCTACTGCAAGAACTTTAAGCAGAAGGTTGTCTGAGATTCAAGCTCTTGGAGCTTCAAAGAAAAATATATATATATATATTGTTTTATTTCCAGAAGGAGTAGAGTTGGGTCTTGTAGATCATCTTGCATCAAAAGTAGCACCAACCCTCTATTTAACAGACATCTGGACTTTGCCTAACTTTCCAGAACATCACACAGAAAAGTCACACAAACTGGTCATTTTCAGAACTTTAAAGAAGTACCTGTCCACAATTGCACTTTTTAAGTCATCTAATAAACTTTTTGTCATTCCAGCTGGAAGTCATCAAGGAAAAGAGGTTACTGCCTGGACTCTAGCAGACTTGGTTGTGCATATAGGACAAGGGGTCATGAGCCTTCGTCAGCGGCGGCGGCACACTCTACCAGATCTGTTGCAGCCTCAAAGGCAGCACATTCGAGAGCATCTATGGTGTTCATCTGTAGAGCAGTATCATGGTCATCCCAGCATACCTACTCAAACTTTATGGAGTAGACCCGGGTGCCTTGCCATCAGGGGACTTTGTAGGATGGACTATTCAGTCCTCTGTCCCATCCTAATTAAAAGATTGGTTTGGCAAATAGAACCCACCCTGTCAGCTAGTTATTTATCATTATCACTAGTATGCTGCCATGTTGGCATCAGGAAAACAAAAAGCTGTATCCAATGCTTACCATAATTTTCCTTTCCTGGCGCCAAACCATGGCAGCATACAGACCCGCCCTGTATGTTTCGGTATGTAGCTTGTTACAAAGAATGGGGGGAGGGGGCAGCTAACTAGTCCTTTTTATGCTATTCACTGGTTCTGAGGGAGTGGTGAAGAGGTGGATCTATATCACTAGTATGCTACCATTTGGCATCAGGATAGGAAAATTACGGTATTTGATATAATTTTCCGTTATATGGGGTTTATTTACTAAAGCTGGAGAGTGCAAAATCAGGCTTGCTTATGCATAGAAACCAATCAGTTTCTAACCTCTGCTTGTTCAATTAAGCTTTGGCAATAAAACCTGGAAGCTCATTGGTTTCTTTACAGAAGTGAGCCTGATTTTTCACTCTCCAACTTTAGTAAACAAACCCCAATGTGTCAGCAAGAGGTTAAGGCAAACCTGTCACACCAGAAACAGCGTCCTAGGAGAAATGTATTTGAAACAAATTGCTTTTCCTTAGTCTATGGTGGTTTCTTTTCTTTTCATTGGTCAACATTTTATTGCCTGTTGATCCTATCAGTACATCTGTTATTTTTCCTCTTCCTGTAAGAGGGCAAGCTTTCCAACAAAAGCTACAGTTAGGCCCAATTACACCTCAGCGTTTTGTAGCTTGAAGCTTGAAGATCCAAGAAGCTGGAGGAGAAAAAAATCTGTTATTCTCTACGGAGACGGTTCACATCTCCACTCCAAGTCGCTTGAAGCCAAACTGAATCTCAAAAAAGTTCTGGAGCTTTTTTTGTACCTCAAATCGGGCAGATTTGAGTGTTTTTGGCACGTTTTTATTCCCATAGAAATAAATTGAAAAGCACCATTCATGCATATTTGTGCGCATTCGTGGGTTTTGTCCTGCGTGTGCATGCGATTTTCTGCTCAAACTAAAAATTGTAGAACATAAAATAGCAAAAATAGATGAATAAATAATTGTAAACTAAATTTTGAAAAATAACTAAAAATCCTCATAAATAAAATAAATGAACATAGTGTAATAATACATAAATACATGATAATTACCTCAACCCTTAAAAATGTTTAAATATATTATTAGAAATAATCATAATAATAATTTATTTATTTATTTTGTGTTAGGGTTAGGGTTTGAACCAGCTCCCTGAAATAGGGTTTTTTATTTATTTATTTTTCGCTGGGATTAAGGTGTTAATACTACTACTACTAATAATAATAATAATTCATGAATAAAAATGTGTAAAATAAATACACAAATAAATAAAAATAATCAGAAATAGACAATAAAAAAAAGAAGAAGAAAACTAAGTAATAATAAATAATTAACTTCTAATCCTAAACCTAACCCTAACCCCAAACTCCTTATCCTAACCCTAACCTAACCTTAACTATAATGCCTTTCCCAACAAAAAGAAAAATCAAATAATAAATTAATAATACTAATTAAAAAAGAAATAAAAGCTAACAAAAAAGCTAAAAAAAGCTGAAATACCTAGCAACAAATGGTGCAACAGACGATAGTTTTCTCTATTGGCTAATTAAAAAAGCCAAAGCTCAAAAACTGCACGCAAGTCGCGCATAAAAATGCACAAAAAAATGCTGGAAAAACGCTCAAAGATGCTACGCTCAGGTGTGAATGCAGCCTTATAGTTACAAGAAGTCCCAATCTTAGCTAGTATTGAGTCAGAGCAGCTGTCAATCAACCAGCAGGGGGTATTGACTGAGGCACATTGGATAAAAGTACAGCTGCTGTAGTTTACACAAAAGGGTGACAACCTTCAAACAAATTTGGAGATCAGGCTATTTAATGTAATTTTTAGTCTCCAAACACAAAAATGTATGTTGCACGCACCTCTGCATGCACATCCCTAAACATCAAGTTTAAGACCTGGTTCACACTGCAAACTGCAGGTGATTCACACAGGAATCCCACTGCATTCCTGGGCAAATCACAGGCAATTCTGTGCTGTGGGATTTTAATGCATTCATTCTGAATGGCTCAAATCACACCACACCTGTGTAAAAAAGGTGGAACTGGATCGCATGGGTGTTTATATTTAATTGTTGGATTATTGTGTGCAGTTGCAATAAATAGATATCTACCCTTCAGCCCTTTTATGTTTGAGAGTGTGGTGCTGCTTTGAAAATCATGAGCACTTGGAAAAAGGGACCCAAAAAAACTGTGACTGCTTTGGACGTAAGTGTTACACATGAGTGGCAGTGCAATTTTTTGGTTTGTTATTATTCTGTAACCATGCCCAGTATCCTATGACGCATCCATGAGATCAAGTACAGATAATGGTGAGCCGGCACAAAATAAGGTCCCTTTTACACAGGCTTTCCGATCAGTGGTCCTATTTTTCATCTCTCGGGTTAGGGAACCTCGGCTCTCCAGCTGTTTTGAAACTACAAATCCCATCATGCCTCGGGCCTCTAGGAGCCATGCCTGTGATTGTTAGGGTCTTGCAATGACTCATGGGACTTATAGTTTCAAAACAGCTGGAGAGCCGAGGTTCCCTACCCGAAGCCGCCTATCCGTTTTCATCCGATCTTCCCATAGAGGAGAGCAGGACAGGTCCGTCTTTACACTGTGAGTGGAGATCTGTCATCCGCCTGCTCAGCAGGGATCAGTGGGCACCGATTCCTGGCAAGCAAGCGGAGTCCGTCAAACAGATCTGCTCTGTGTGAAAGGGGCCTAAGAAAGAAAAGGCCAGCCACCAATGACTTTTTAAAATACGGTGATGTGGTTTTCTCATCCACAGAAGGGACAGAGAAGGAAGACTAATGAAAACATTTGACATTGTTCCCAGAGTGGGGCTTTAGGAAGGCCTCAGAGAGAACAGAAATTGGCAGAATCAACTGTTTTTTTAAGCAAAAAAAAAGCAATCACAGTAATGAAAAAAAAAAAAACCTTGTAGAGCTACATTTACAAGGCATAAAGGCAGCATTAGTATTTGGGTTTACATACACTTTAATAGATCAAGCCTTCTGAATCCATCCTTTCACAAGGGTTTACCACTATTTATTTGGGAACATCTTTAGACAATCTTTTTTTCACTTGTTACAATCTACATCTCAAAATGAATCCACATAGGGGAAAGCACAGCACAGCACACCAAAGCTTATCCAAGCACTGTCAGCAGAGAACAATAGGAAGTCCGTGAAAAGTTTCCAGCTATCAGATCCCTTTGTGTGGCATTGTACCCCCAAGATTATTTTTTACAACCTTTGTTCCATATCCCTTATTGAAAACAGTTGGTAGGGCCGGATATGTCTGTACCCAGGGCTACTGATAGGGGGGACCACCAGTCCTCATGTAGGGGGCCCGGGCACACATGGGGGCCCAGACAGCAGAGGGAATCAGTGAGGAATCAGGGGCAATTACAGAAGGATGCCCTGTGCCCCTCTCTGCAGCAGCTGAAAGACAGTTTTTCTCCCTTCTGCCAGCTTTCAGCTGCTGCAAGGAGAGACATAGACACCGGACGTTGTTCCTGTAGTTGCTTCCCCCGCACCTATCTCCCTCCCTGTTCTGCATGCTTCTGAATCCCCCTGTGTGCCCCCCTGTCACTGTGCTGCCTCCCGCAGTACTGACAGCTTTCTTGTCCCGTAAAAAAAATATGAAATTGTTGAAAAAAAAATATTAAATTGTAAAATAAAATTATTTAAAAAAATTTAAACTTTTAAAAAATATATATGTAAAACAAAATGTTTAAAGAATGTAAAAAAAAAAAATTAAAAAAGGTTTAATTCATACAAGGTTGTCTGTTATGTGTGTGTCTGCTAACAAACATTTTAGTGTCATTTTTTTGTGAAAATATTGATATGATAAATCCGGGGGGGGGGGGAGGGGGCTGTGATTTCTAAGAGCAGCCCTGTCTGTACCTGTCCAAAAGCACTATAAGGACCTGCTATGACTTTTCTTTCCAGTTTGACAAATATTTAATGGTAGCCACAGAAGCAAGCAGGTTGACATTTAGAAAGAGAAGAAGTGAACACGGAACGTTGACAGGATGGCAGAACTCAATGCTGAGAGTACTTAGGAGTTACCATTTACAATTCCCTGTGTCTGTGTGTGTATACAGTATGGGAATCTTGAGATATGCTCACATACAGTATAAGAAGATAAGAACACATGCAACTGTGAATATTTACTGTTTTATGTGATTTTTTTCCTTTTGCCCAGTCTTGATGACATAAGGATCTAGCAATTATACATCAAGATGCCACTATAAGCAGCATTTGTGCTAGCCTGAGGACCAGTCTCCACCATCTGCCACCTCCTGGGCTCATTGGGACCACCTCTAATTCCAGATATCAAAGTCTATAGATCTGAAGAATAAGACAGCTTGGTAAAATCTGCATAACAATGCTTGATCTTACTTCATGTTAATTAGACTTCTAAAGAAAAACCTATTTTATAACTCTGCACCATCATGCATCTGTAATGTTCCAATCTCAAAAGAAGTGCATCAAATATTGATAAGATGAAATTACTATAATTAAAAAAACATCAGCTATTGACTATGCACAAATTCGGCACACTCTAAATAGCCCTGCACATTTGTAAGGAAGGCAGGCCTTTTACGAGGATGGAAAGTATAGTAATTCTGTCTCTGACTTGACTTGTCATGAAATTACCCAGCACTGATGCAAATCAGCAAATATAGAATCCAGAAATAGTACATAAAAATACAAATTGAATTTTGGGAAAAAAACAAAGGAAAACAACAGGAAAAACAGGGAATGCAGTACAGTACATGGGACTCATTAGAAGATTAAAATAACATTTTCTTTCTTTTTTTGAAGCTTGCCATTTTCTTAATTCTGAAAATGTTCCCTAAATGCAGAAGAGTCAATTGCACGATATAATCCTTCCTTATATTAATATACTGCATTAAAACCCAGTACAGCTAGGGCAAAAAATAAATAAAACAGTCCTCGGCATATTTACATTAAAAAAAAAAAAAAAAGCATTTCTGTCTGCAAACTCACATTGTCTTTGGCGCTGTCGGACGCAGATACACCAATCTGGCTTGGCATTTTTAAATGTTCAGTTTATGATTTCCCCATTAGTGATGGACGAACTTCCGACGGGACGTTTCGTGAACGCGGACCGCGAACCCGGCCGATAGTTTGCGAACCGTAACGTTCGCGGCGGGCCCCATTGACCTCAATGGGAGGCGAACTTTGCAAACCTACAGGTCAAATTTGCAGCCACAAAATAATTACTAGCTGTGCAAACATAGTCTCACCACATGGCCAATGACATAACACATGTATGAGGTGAATCTGGGATCGACAACTACAAGCATTCTTTTTTTATATGTGAAATTGTGACAATTCAGCACTGTGGAGCGCATGAAGGCAATGGAGGTCAGGGTAGGCAAAGAAGAGGGTGCAGGACATGATCACCAGCAGCGTGACATACAGCAATGACACCTGCACCGTGATAGAGTAATCTGACACCAGCACCGTGATAGAGAGCACTGACATCAGCAGCGTGACATACAGCAATGACACCTGCACCGTGATAGAGTGATCTGACACCAGCACCGTGATAGAGAGCACTGACATCAGCAGCGTGACATAAAGCACTGACACCAGCACTGTGATATACAGCACTGACACCAGCACCGTGATATACAGCACTGACACCTGCACCGTAAGCAGCCCCAGGAGGAAGTCAGCATAGCACAGGGATGGTGGGAGCCCCTCATAATGAGCATAGCACAGGGATGGGTGGAGCCCCTCATAATATGCACAGCAGAGGTACAGCCCCAGGAGGAAGTCAGCACAGCACAGGGATGGTGGGAGCCCCTCATAATAAGCAGCCCCAGGAGGATGTCAGCATAGCACAGGGATGGTGGGAGCCCTTCATAATAAGCAGCCCCAGGAGGAAGTCAGCATAGCACAGGGATGGTGAAAGCCTCTCATAATGAGCATAGCACAGGGATGGTGGGAGCCCCTCATAAAATGCACAGCAGAGGTACAGCCCCAGGAGGAAGTCAGCACAGCACAGGGATGGTGGGAGCCCCTCATAATAAGCAGCCCCAGGAGGAAGTCAGAACAGGGATGGTGGGAGCCCCTCATAATAAGCAGCCCCAGGAGGAAGTCAGCACAGCACAGGGATGGTGGGAGCCCCTCATAATGAGCATAGCACAGGGATGGTGGGAGCCCCTCATAATGAGCATAGCACAGAGATGGTGGGAGCCCCTCATAATATGCACAGCAGAGGTACAGCCCCAGGAGGAAGTCAGCACAGCACAGGGATGGTGGGAGCCCCTCAAAATAAGCAGCCCCAGGAGGATGTCAGCATAGCACAGGGATGGTGGGAGCCCCTCATAATGAGCATAGCACAGGGGTGGTGAGAGCCCCTCATAATATGCACAGCAGAGGTACAGCCACAGGAGGAAGTCAGCACAGCACAGGGATGGTGGGAGCCCCTCATAATAAGCAGCCCCAGTAGAAATATGACACCGCTGAACCTCTTCAAACAGGAGGGTATGGGCATATAGTACGGTGTGCTTTTTTTGGACAAGGAAGTGAGCCAAATGAAGAAAGAAGGTCTGTGTGCTCGATTAAAAAAATCGTTTATAGACATATACATGGTCTACTGGTCACATGTGTTGAATTCCTCCGAGATCCATGCCTCATTCATTTTTAGAAATGTGAGGTAGTTAACACTGTCGTGAGCTAGGCGAGTACGCTTATCGGTCACAATCCCCCCTGCTGCGCTGAACGTCCTTTTGGACAGGACACTGGACGAGGGGCAAGCCAACAGTTCGATTGCAAATTGGGCAAGCTCTGGCCAGAGGTCAAGCCTGCCCACCCAGTAGTCAAGGGGTTCATCACTCCTTAGAGCGTCCACATCGGCCGTTAACCCGATGTAGTCGGACAGCGGACGGTCTAGGCGTTCCCTGATGCTGGATCCGGATGACACCTGTCGATGGGTCGGCTGAAAGAATGACCTCATATCAGAAGTCACCAACACATCTTCAAACCGGCCTCTTCTTGCAGGCGCTGTTGGATTGGTACCCGCAACTCCTTCTTTGGGAGTGGGAATTGCTCCTCTGCCAGCGCACGCAAAAGCAGAATGCAGCATTTCTCAAAGCAAGGCCTGGAAGTGCTCCATTCTGACAGCCCTCTGTGACGGCGGTAACATTTCCGCCATTTTGTGTTTGTACCGGGGGTCTAAGTACGTTGCCACCCAGTACTGGTCCTTGACCCTTATGCTTTTTATACGGGGGTCCCTATTAAAACACTGGAGCATGAAGGCCCCCATTTGCACTAAACTGGAAGCGGCGTGGTGGCCTGGCTCCTGCTCATCATCCAGGATAATGTCGTCCTCTTCATTCTCCTCTCCCCATCCACGCACAACATCAGGGATCCCAGAAAGGTTTAAAGCATGCTCTTCTTGCTCCTCCTCATCCGCCCCGGCACCATCCTCCTCTGACTCCTCTTCAGACTCCTGTTGTTGACTTGTCTCAGATAGAGTAGCCCCCCCTGGGAATTCATCCAGCATTGCGACTTCCTCATCTTCCCGCTCCTGCTCCTCCACAGCTTGATCAATGACACAACGCAATGCACGCTCCATAAAGAAGGCATAAAGGTACCATGTCACTGATGGCGACATGGCTGCGACTGACCAGTTTGGGGATCTCCTCAAATGGCCGCAGAAGTCTGCATGCGTCGCTCATGAGCAGCCACTGGTGCGGTGAAAAAAAACCCAGCTCCCCAGAACCTGATCTGCCGCAGAGTTCATACAGGTAGACGTTAACTGCACGTTTCTGCTGGAGCAGCCTATCAAGCATATAGAAGGTTGAGTTCCATCGCGTCGGGCAATCGCAAATAAGACGTCTGACCGGCAGATTGTGTCACCACTGAATGTCAGCAAGGCGAGCCATGGCCGTGTAAGATCTTCTGAAATGGGCCGAGATTTTCCTTGCCTGCCGTAAGATGTCCGGGACCTCAGGGTATTTGATAACGAATCGCTGCACGACCAAGTTTAAGACGTGTGCCATGCATGGCACGTGCGTAATTTTGTCCTGTTTTAATGCGCTAAGCAGATTGGCACCGTTGTCACACACCACTTTACCAACTGTCAAATTGAGTGGTGTTAGCCACTGATCTGCCTGTGAACGCAAAGCTGAAAGGAGTGCCTGGCCAGTGTAGCTCTTGGCTTCCAGGCACAACAGACGCAGCACGGCATGGCAGCGTCTCACCTGGCATGTCGAATAGGTTCTGGGGAGCTTGGGCGGCGCAGCGGAAGAGACGCTAGCAGCAGAAAAGAAGGAGTCAGCCGAGGAGGAGAGGGAGGAGGATGGAGTAGGAGGAGGAGGAGAAGAAGAGCCAGGCCTGCATGCAATCCGTGGCGGTAAAACCAAATCTACATGGGTGCCACGGGTTACATGCTTGACGGCCATCAGAAAGTTCACCCAGTGGGCAGTAAAAGTGATATACCTTCCCTGCCCGTGTTTGCTAGACCACGTGTCTGTGGTCAGATGTATCTTGGCACCGACACTGTGTGCCAGAGATACATTCACTTGCCGCTGAACATGGCCATATAGCTCTGGGATGCCCTTCTCTGAGAAATACTTCCTTCCTGGGACCTTCCATTGTGGTGTTCCGATGGCCCCAAATTTTCGAAAGGCCTCCGTGTCCACCAGTTTATATGGCAGAAGTTGGCAGGCTATCAGTTCTGACAAGCCAGCCATCAACCGTTGGGCAAGAGGGTTATCCAGCGTCATCATTTTTTTACGCTCAAACATTAGGCCCACGGAAGCCTGCCTTTTTGCAGAAAAACGTGAGCTTGGCGTGATGGAAGGTGGAGTGGAGGACAATTGTGAGGAGAGAGGAGAAGAAGTAGAAGACGAGGCTGGATGGTGAGAGCCTGGAGTGTGGCTTTGTGTGTTCCGTTGCTCCCACTGGGCTCAGTAATGGCTGCTCATGTGTCTTCTTAAGGCGGTCGTCCCTAGGTGAGTGTTGGGCTTACCGCGACTAATGCGTTGACTGCAAAGATTGCAGATGGCAACACTTTTGTCAGCAGCGGACACGTTAAAAAAAGCCCACACTGCGGAGCCATGTCCCGGCATCCTGGGAGCGCCAGATGTGACCGTACATGGTCGATGACTCGCTCCTGATACATTAGCAGTCTGCTTTGTCCCTCCTGTGCAATGTAAGTTATTCCTGCTTCTCCTCCCTATCTGCTGGTCCATATCTCCCTCTGAACTCCCCTCCTCTTCCTCTTTTGTGGGCACCCAAGTGACATCACTAGACACGTCATCATCGACGACACCTTCCCCACCGCTATAAGTAGAGATCTCGGAGTAGGCAGCAACACCGGGGACCAACCTCCTCCTTGGGCTGATCTGGGTACTGTCGTCAGACTGCTGAGTGGCGGTTGTTGCTACCTCCTCTTCCTGATCCAATGCCAAGAGTGGCTGCGCATCAGAAATGTCTTGATATGGATCGGAAAATAATTCCTGTGACTCAAGCGGAAGGTATGTGGTGGTGGTGGTGTTGTTGGTGGTAGTGTCTTTGGGGGTGCACATAGCAGAGAGAGAAGAAGAGGGTGCAGATCGAGAGGATGAGGAGGGTGCAGAAGAGTAAGGCTGAGTGAGCCACTCAACCAAGTCTGGTGCGTCCTTTAAAGTAATTGAACGCACCTTCTGCAACTTCCCACTTTGGCTCAAGCCTGTTGCTCCTGCCCTACCCCTACCACCCCTGCGGAAGGGCCTGCCTCTTCCTCTGCCTGTCATTTTTTAAATGACCCTGTGACAAAACAGTCCCTATACTGATAAAGGACTGCTGCAGTATAAGGCAGCAGTCAGCAGTAGTGCACCTCAACCCTATATATTGTGGACCTATACCAGTCCTTAAGGAATAGCAGACTGTACCTCACTCAACCCTATGTACTGTAGTACACTATACCTTACCAGTCCTTATAAGGACCTTTGTGGAACTAGTAGGTTGTGATTAGCAGACTGTACCTCAGTCCCTATACTCATAAAGAACTACTGCAGCAGAAGGGCAGCAGTCAAGTATAATATTCTTTCTATATTTGGAAGAAAGAATATTATACGTGTACAGGTCTATTACCATACCAGTCCTGAAAAGAACCTTTGTGGACCTAATAGTAACAGCTACTGATTAAACTGACTGTCCCTCACTGCCACACACAGCTTCCTGCCTGTCTCTATTTAAACTGACAAAACACAGGCTGCTGCAACAATAACTTGAATAGCACTCAAAACTATATCCTGTACTACTTTACCATACCAGTCCTGAAAAGGACTTTTGTGGACCTAATAGTAACAGCTAATGATTAAACTGACTGTCCCTACTGCACACAGCGTCCTGTCCCTCTCTCTACACTGACAAAAGACAGGCTGCTGCAACAATGACTTGAATAGCAGTGCCTCAAACCTATATCCTGAACTACACCTAACACCTCTACCAGTCCTTAAAAGAACTTTTGTGGACCTAATAGCTAGCGATTTGGGTCACTGCAGTCTCTCCCTGCTCCACACAGCAACCTCTCACTATAGTGACATACGAAAGAATGTAAAATGGCCGCCGGATCGGGTCTATTTATAAGTTAGGGGGAATGTCCAAGTGTCCATGTGCTGTAATGTCTCAATTGGCTGTCCTGTACCACATGATGGATGTGTCATCATAGGTCAAAGTTCTTTTACACAGTAAACACGGAAGTCCACCGGACGAACAGCGGCAATAGTCCGCCGATCAGGCGGACCGCGAACAGCCGAAATTCGCCGCGAAGCGACCGCTGGGCGAACCATTTGGCCATCCCTATTCCCCATCCACACATACAAGGTGGCTGGGGGAATCCTCCCTACTGCGGAGAAACTCCCCTACTGCTAGAATACACAGATCAGTGTTGAAGACATTATCTGAAGCTGCTGATCAAGTGGCTTTTATCTGACAGGGCAGTTGAACAGAAGTCAATCAGTAGATCAACTTCTGTTCAAGTGCAGTGGCCACACGGTAGATCCCAGTTGAACTGGCCAATTTTTGAGCCATCTATGTCCAACTTAAAGTGATTGTAAAGTCTCATTTTTTTCCTATAAAAATAATAAACATGTTATACTTACCTGCTCTGTTGCAATAAAAGTGATCAATTTTTTTTTTAAAACAGTGTAAAAAAATAAATAAAATCAAATAAAATAAATAAGAATTTTATTTTTATTTTTTAAACACCCCGTCCCGACGAGCTCGCATGCAGAAGCAAACGCATATGTGAGTAGCGCCTGCATATGAAAATGGTAGTTAACCACTTTCAGACCGGACCAATTTGCTGGTCAAAGACCAGACCACTTTTTGCGATTCGGCACTGCGTCGCTTTAACTGACAATTGCGCGGTCGTGCGACGTGGCTCCCAAACAAAATTGACATCCTTTTTTCCCCACAAATAGAGCTTTCTTTTAGTGGTATTTGATCACCCCTGCGGTTTTTATTTTTTGCGCTATAAACAAAAATAGAGTGACAATTTTGAAAAAAACGCATTATTTTTTACTTTTTGTTATAATAAATATCCCCCAAAAATATTTAAAAAACATTTTTTTCCCTCAGTTTAGGCCGATACGTATTTTTCTACATATTTTTGGTAAAAAAAATCGCAATAAGATTATTGATTGGTTTGCGCAAAAGTTATAGCGTTTACAAAATAGGGATAGTTTTATAGCATTTTTATTAATAATTTTTTATTATTTTTTTTTACTAGTAATGGCGGCGATCAGCGATTTTTATTGTGACTGCGACATTGTGGGGGACCCATCAGAAATTTGTGACACATTTTTGGGACCATTGTCATTTATACAGTAATCACTGCTATATAAATGCAGTGATTCCTGTGTAAATGACACTGGCAGTGAAGGGGTTAACCAGTGGGTGTCAGTGTAGGGGTTAAGTGTTCCTAGGGGTATGTTACTAACTGTGGGGGGGTTGGGCTTTCATTTAGTGAACACTGATCTCTGCTCCAATCATATGGAGCAGAGATCAGCGTCACTAGTTGCTAGGCAGAATGGAGAAATGCTGTTTACAACGGCATTTCTTCATTTGGCCGCTCTGTGAGACGATCGCGGGTATGCCCGCGGCGATCGAGTCCGCGGGTCCCTCGACCGGACTCACGGGGGTTCCCGACCAGCGCGGGAGCGCGCCGCCGGCGGCGCGCTCCCGATGGCAGGGCGGCAAATTTAAAGGGACGTACATGTACGCCCATTTGCCTGCCCGTGCCATTCTGTCGACGTACATCGTCGTGCGCTGGTCGGCAAGTGGTTAAACCACACATGTGAGGTATCGCCCGGATAGCTCCAGCTTTGTTATCTACCATCTGCAGGTAATTATTTTTGAACGTGATGCATTAATAGCGCCACTTTGTAATTGCTATTAAGAACTACCTGAAACTGCCGCACATGGTAATAAAGTTACTGAAACAGGCAGTAGGGATTTTTGAATCTGGCAAAGGCCATTTTAAAGTGCCATAACACCAGAAAACTGTCAGTAATGATTTATTGAATTCCTCTTGAGTAACTATTAAATTAACCTCACTTGAATCTTTCAAATGATAAGAAAAGCCCTTTTAAAAATATTAAGTAAGGACAATCTATAAACCACTATTTATTGATAATATTAGGTTTATTATTTTTTGCCATATATTTGTTTTCATTTACCTCTTGTCTCATGGCTCCATTTTCAGTAAGTGAAAAGAAATCCATCTCCCTTTACTTCTTAATTCTTACCACTGTGCAGCTCTCCTACCATGCCACACAGTAATTTGTTTAAAGCTGAACTCTGGGCAAATGGTTTTTCCCCTATGCAGTGGGGCTGTGCCAGCACTGTATGGGTTAACTGCTGTTTTTTGTCTAGGGGATTTGAGAACAGAGATGTATTTACCTGATCCTCCAATCCTCCCAGCACAAGACTGGTCCCTGCTTCCCCAGCAGGGGCAGTAGTTTGGATGCCCCAGGATAGCCAGGTCCCTAAACAACGTGGGTTTTGTTGGCAGTAAAACGAGGGGGTGTGCAGGTTTGGAAATGGTTGCCAGTTCAAACATGGGTGCTCAGGTTGCGGGGGCAGTCACACGATGTCTCGGCGCTTCATACAAGGGAAAGACCGTTTTGGAAATGCTTCAGGTAAAAGGGACGACTCCAGTGAAGGTGGAAAGGATGCTCCCTTTCCTAAATAGATACCCAGACCGTGCAGCTGCATGGCTCCTGGAATTGGGTTTTACAGAGGATTTTCAGATTCCATTTTCACTCATTCCCCCAGTGTCCATTAGGGGTGGTCCCCAAGAAGGAGCCCCAGAAATTTTGTTTAATTCATCACCTTTCATTCCCTAAGAAGGGCTTGGTTAATGATGCGATTGACCCGGGTGCCTGTTCCGTGTCATATAACTATATAACTCTTTTGATGCCGCAGTTTTTTGAGTCCGGCATTATGGACAGGGCAAGCTCATTGCCAAAACCGATGTGGAGACGGCCTTTCGGCTGCTGCTGGTCCATCCGCAAAGTTTTTATCTCCTGCAGTGTTATTGGCTGGATACCTTTTATGTAGACCGATGTGTGCCTATGGGCTGTTCGATCTCTTGCTCCCTGTTTGAGACCTTCAGTTCATTCGTGAAATGGGTGGTGTGGAACATTTCTGGTATCAATTCTGTCATTCACTGTCTTGACGATTTTTTATGCATCGGCCCTCCTTCCTTTAGGTTGTGCATTATCTTGCTGGCTACTCTACAACATATTTTGGAACGCTTTGGGATACCGCTTGCGCCTGACAAGACTGTCGGCCCAGTGGTCGAGCCTAGCTTTCTGGGTATATTGATAGCAATTATCGATTCCCAAGCGATAGAATGCCGGTTGCCTGATGACAGGTTGATTGTTCTGCAGTCAGAGATCCGCTCTGTGATTGATTTTTTGTCGTTGTTTGTTGGCTGCAACAGCGGGCATCTCTTCTCCTACTCCTTTTAATACACTTCCGCGGGACCACAGGAAGGATCTTCCCGTTTAGCATGTTTTTCTGAACTCCTTTAGTGGCTGTTCTCTTTGGATGGAAGGGCCGGTGAGTAACTTTGATTTGGAATTTTTTACCGATGTGGCCAGGTCGTCAGGATATGGGACCTTTTTTGGGGGACGATGGAGTGCAGAGCGCTGGTCAGAAGACTGGCGGGGGTGGATTTTCTCAAAAATCTTGTTCTGCCTGGACTATTTCCAGTTATTGTCGCAGTGGAGATCTGGGGTGAGTTATTTTGTGATAGGAAGATCCATCTCCATTGCGGGTGGTTCAAGTCATCAACCAAGTGTCGATAATAAAAATCACAATAAGGGTATATTGATTGGTTTGCACAAAAGTTATAGTGTCTACAAAATAGGGGATAGATTTATGGCATTTTTATTTATTTATTTACTAGTAATGGTGGTGATCTGCAATTTTTATTGGGACTGCAACATTATAGAGGAGACATCAGACACTTTTGACACATTTTTGAAACCCTTGACAATTATACAAAGATCAGTGATATAAAAATGCACCGATTACTATGTAAATGTCACTGGTAGGGAAGGGGTTAACAATAGGGGGCGATCAAGGGGTTAACTGTGTTCCCTGACTGTGTGTTCTAACTGTGGGGGGAAGGGAATGACTATAGGAGATGACAGATCGTGGTTCCTGCCTCTCCTCACAGAACAGAACAGAGATTTGTGTGTTTACACACACACGTCCCTGTTCTGCCTCTCGTGCCCCTGATCGTGCCACGAGCATCGGCACCCTAGCAATGCAGTGGGCACACACGCGCCTGCAATGCCGCTTAATGGAGCCAATGTACAGCTACAACGGTTCACGGGATGGTGCCAACTTGCCCTAGTATAATGATGGCGGCTGGTCGGCAAGTGGATAAAGTAGATAAAATACTTGTTTTCATCCTTTGCTGCAAAAATAATCTGCTGTGACCGCTTTTCAGCCATTTTCTGTCTAAATACATCCACTCCAGTGATGGTTTCATGGCATTTCTCAGGACAAGTTTCTTGATGTTGACATCAGTAAACCATACTCTTTCAATGTGTTTTAAATAGCCCAGTTATAGTCTTAAGGAAACTTTAAACCCAATATTTCATATCTTGATATGTGCCTGCTGTACCATGTACTTGTATGAAAGAATATCCTATTCTCTTTGTATTGTTTCCTTCTTTGTGTGAAATAACTGGTGTTCCTGCCAGTTCCTCTGCTTTCCTAACAAAAACCGATCACAGCAGGCGCGAGAGCTCAGCGTGGTCAGTTCTCTGTATGTGTTGGGAACTCCTCCAATGATTACATTTCTCCTGGCTGACACACACCCCTGCACAGCCATTTACTGGGAAGATTAGTGTGCTGCTGTTTCTCCTGTTTCTCCTCCCCTAGCTCACTGAGCTCCCTATGCAGCTGAGAACAGATGGTATGTGATCACTTGTAAAAAAAAGGGGGGGGGGGACCAGGTGTTTATAAATGTTTTATATCTATACACAAATGTTTTTCCTTTTTGTTTCTGATTTAAACGGAATGTGTTGTTTTACAAGGTACAGATTTACATATACTTTAATTGTAAGCTCACGTGACAGGTGGCAACGCAAAACAACTAGGAGACAGAAACATAATGTTGTCATCCTATAACAGGAAGTGCGTAACCACTTAAGGACCGAGCCTCTTTCTGAGATTTGTTTTTTACAAGTTTTTTTCGCTAGAAAATTACTTAGAACCCCCAAACTTTATACATTTTTTTCTAACACCCTAGATAATAAAATGGGGGTTATTGCAATATTTCCTGTCACAGCGGTCTTACAAGTGCACTTTTTTTGAAAAAAATACACTTCTTTGAATTAAAAAATAAGACAACAGTAAAGTTCACCCAACTTTTTTATATTGTGAAAGATAATGTTACGCCGAGTAAATTGATACCCAACATGTCACGCTTCAAAATTGTGCCCGATGGTGGAATGAAGATAAACTTTTACCCTTAAAAATCTCTATAGGCGGCGTTTAAAAAATTCTACAGGTTGCATGTTTTAGATTACAGAGAATTATTGCTCTCGCTCTACTAGTCGCGACGATACCTCACATGTGTGGTTTGACATGTGTGGTTTCAGACAATGTAATAATTACAAATCTATAACTATATAACTTAATTTAGGTGTTTTCAATCAAAATTCCATATATAGTATCCCAAAACACCTTCTTACTTGTTATAATATAGGTTTTTGTCAACGCTCCTGCTTGTCCCTCGCCGCCGCCATTACTACTGTTGTCTTCCGTGACTTTACAGTAATATATTTCCACCCTCAGTATGTAGCTGTGGCTATAATCCCGCGCATGTGCATTATTTCCTGAAGCCGAGCCTCGTTTCCTCTCCACAACCCCTCTGACGTAGAGAGTCACATGGGGTCAAGGCTCGGCTTTTCAATGGAAGCATCGCGGTATGCCGGGGCTGATGTCGACACTAGGAAATGATGCAGCCCGGCATAGACCCTGCATTTTTCCGGCAGAGTTTATGCATGCCGGAAAATTACGACATACGGTGCATGCGCGGGTGACGTCATAAGAAAGAAAAGTACAGATTACTCGCAAAGCAATCGGGTATGGGAATATTCATCTAGCACAATAAATTTCATAGCATGCAATTATTCATATACAGAAAAATAGTCTGATGGGTTTACTACCGCTTTAAATATGAGATCCGGGGTCAAAAAGACCTCAGCTCTCATATTTACATTAAAATGCAATAAAAAAAAAAAAATGGCCCTTTAAGCCCTTGTACACACTGTCAGACATTCCGATAACAAAATCCGTCTGATTTTGTCCGAAACTTGTATTGCATACACACGGTCGGACAAAGTTGTCGGAAAATCCGATTGTTCAGAACGTGGTGACGTTATTTCATTATGACGGGACTACGTTCAGGCTAGTAGCCAATAGCTTTGGTCTAGGAATTTGATCTGAGCATGCGTGGCACTTTGTCCGATCGGAATCTCTACAAACAATCGGACAAAGTCCCATCGGCCCAGCTCTAAAACGTTGTCGGTCGGATATTCCGACGGATACAGTCCGACGGAGCCCACACACGGTCGGATTATCCCACAACATGGTCCGATCGGACATTTTCCATCGGAATGTCTGACCGTGTGTACAAGGGCTAAGAGCTATGGATGGAAGTGATTTTTTGACGTCGCTTCCACCCTGCAGTGATAGGGAGACAGGTGGGGGCCATCTTCCCCTCACTCGTCTCCATACCCAAGCAGGGGACAGACACGATCACCTCCGCAGCTGGTGACGGCTTCGGTAAGCAGCGGAGGGCACCAGATTGTGACGGGAGGGGGGGACCGTCTCACTCCATTGATAAAAGTGATCTTGCGGCGAATCCGCCACAGAGACCACTTTTATCTTAAACAGGACTGGATTTAGTTTACCATGTTAAAGCTTTTATAGGTTTTAGGCTTCACGTGATTCTTCCGTGTTCAGAAGAGGGAGGTTGAACCTCATTTAACCGCAGCAGTTCCGAAATTATCCTAAAAGCCTATGTGTATATGGACACATAGGCTTTTATGGAGTTGAGTTTAGGAGCTTTGCCAAAAAAAAAAAATAGCGATTGGGTTTTAATCTACTTGTTTCTATTGTAGCTATTTGTTTCTTATATCTCCATATATTATAATATGGCAAAAAAAAAACATTGTGTATCCTAGTTGACCTGTGAGATCTCTTTATCTCATTGCGGTACATGCCCAGTGCGACATCACCAAATATGGTGCCATTAGGAGCTCATGACATACTCCTGGCAGCAATCTGGTGGTCCCTTCATTCCATGTAACCATGAAGGTTGCTCATGTAGTATGCTTCTGGGAAAACTGAGGCCTTGCTGTGTATCAAGGTCTAGCCAATAAAACACGAACGAGGGTTACTGAAATCAACCGATCTGTGTGCCAAACCTTTATATAAACAAGGGCAGCAATGCTCAGGAAAACTCAATGCTTTTGACACAGAAGCAGGAAATGTATTTCTGCTTGTTACATAATGTTCCCGAAAAAGATGTGATGCTCAGCTGTTTGCTGTGAGTTTGGCATAGAGCTGAATCACCTGACCTTTGGACCAATTTTCACACCTATAATTACCCAGAACCCCCTGGAAACCAGCCAATGCTTCACTCCTGCTTTCAACAATCATCAGTCACCATCTCGTGTGCAGGGCTACTACTAGGATGTTTATTTGAGAAGTAACTTGGAACTCATTCAAAATTAGTTAAAGGCAATGTAAAGGAATAAAGTTGTATGTAATTATCGATAGCAGACACAAGAAAACAAAAATAAACAAGTGGGAAATGAAAATGAAGAACTGTCTTTAAGATCTAACAATCTATGGTCTATAGTCAAACTTCAAAAATGAAAATGTATTTACTATAAATATTTACATTTTATACATTGTTTAGTTATTAACCACTTGCTGCCCAGGCCAATTCTGACATTTCTCTACTACATGTAAAAGTCATCTTTTTTTGCTAGAAAGTTACACAGAACCCCCAAATCAGGGCCGTCTTTAAGGTAGGGCAAAAGGGGCAGCTGCCCTGGGCCCTGTGATTGTTGTGGGGCCCAAAGCAGCTGCCTCATACTTGCCAACTATCCCAGTTTAAATTTCCTCATTCCTTGAGGTTTTTGTCCTGTGCTGTGTCCTGATATCTCAGTTTGAAGTTCTGTTACTAATGCTGCCCAGCTCTGCCCTATTGTTGTGTACAGATGATTCACCTGCAGAACCTGTGTTTACATGTACATATCCGTATTGATATGTAAATAGCTGCATGCATATGTAAATATGGGCGGGCAGGCAGTATTCATATGTAAATAGAGGTGGTATTCATATTTATATCATGCCTCCCTGAGGTCATATGCACCATGACCTGTTCTGAATGCTGCCCACTGGGGAGATAAAGGGGCATGCTTGAAGGTCCTGCCTACAACTGTGGTCATTACCATCAGCATCCTCTGCAAAGGTAAGCAAATTAGGTGGGAGGGTAGTGTGGGGTGTGCAGAGGTAGGCAGAGAAGGAATTACAGTTTGGGGTGCACAGGTGAGCAAGGAGTGGATGTATGGAGGTAAAAAAGGTGGGTGCAAAGATGAGCAGAGGAGGCAGGTAGAGTTAAAGAAGAGGGGGATTGGAATGGAGAGAATGGGAGATGTTTGGGGTGTACATGTTAGCGTAGGTTTTAGGATACAAAGGTGTACTGACAGGGTGCATAAAGATGTAGGTCACGTGTGGGGCAGCCCAATCATTTCAATGGGCTGCTCTATGCGCTACACATGCGGAAGAAAGTCCCAAACCCTTTTTCAAAATCACACGGTGCCAAGGCACATGTCACCAGATGCGTGAGTGTATCATTAACAATTTTTGGCACTGCTGTGTATCTGCTAAAGGGCAGCATGTTTCCATGGTGTCAGGAAATCGATTTTGCATGCGTTCCTGACACACACAAATGTGAAGGCAGGCTAAATGTCTCGGTTGCATTGGTGGTCAGTCTAAATCTTCTCATTACATCAGTACTTATTAGATTGTAAGCTCTTCTGAGCAGGGCACTCTTAATCCTCTTGTATTTTATTGTATTGTAACTGTATTGTCTCCTTTTTATATTGTAAAGTGCTGAGTAAATTGCTGGCGCTATATAAATCCTGAATAATAATAATAATAATACTTGGTGTAGAATCCTTTCATTCACACTAGTGGCCAGTGTGAATGCCTCCCTTACATTGGTGGTCAGTATAAATCCCTCCTCACATGGTGGTTACTGTGAATGCTTCTATTACATTAGTGGTCAGTGTAAACGCCTATTACATTGGTGACCAGTGTTGAAATTCCTCTTTATATTGGTAGTCGGTAAAAAAAAAAAAAATCAGCATTGCCATTGATCGAAACAAGAGCGAAACTGCATGGAGGGGGGCCCCCAATAATTTTTTGCCCAGGGTCCAATCAATATTTAAGATTTTAAGATGTCCCTGCCCCAAATATTTTATATATATATATATATATATATATATATATATATATATATATATATATATATATATATATACATACATTGTAGCAGATACCCTAGAGAATAAAATGGCGGTCATTGCAAATTTTTATCTCACACAGTATTTGCACAGCAATTTTTAATGCTTTAAAAAAAACAAAAAAAATAGTAAAGTTAGCCCAATTTTTATGTACAATGTGAAAGATGATGTTACATCGAGTAAATAGATACCTAACATCTCACGCTTTAAAATTGCACACACTAGTGGAATGGTGCCAAATTTTGGTACTTGAAAATCCCATAGGTGACACTTTACATTTTTTTACAGGTTACATGTTTTGATTTTCAGATGAGGTCTGGTACTAGAATTATTGCTCTCGCTCTAACGTTCGCGGTGATACCTCACGTGTGTGGTTTTAACCCGGTTTACGCAAGCGTTCACTTCTGCAAGCGAGCTTTCAATTATTTTTTTTATTGTTCATTTTACTTGAATTTTTCTAGGTTGATGCTTTCTTTTTTTTAAAAAATGTTGATCACTTTTTTCCTATTACAAGGAATGTAAACATCCCTTGTAATATGAATAGTGCTTGACAGGTCCTCTCTACAGAGAGATCTGGGGTCACCAGATCTCTCCTCTAGGCTGGCCCACTGGAAATCTCTATGATCAACATCCGGCACCAACGGATCCCTTCTCCGTAGGGAGAACGTAGAGAACGGGACTTTATAGGTGCGGTGTCAGATGAAAAGTAATCAATATAAAAAATATTCCTTTATTGGAATAATAGAATACAAATACATCTATTCCATAAAACCAAATAGACAAAGGAAAGGAGGTGCAAATTATGGCTAAATGCCCAATGTTTTAAAGCTTAAACAACACAACAGTAGATGACAAGCTTCCCATCATCTACTGCTGTGTTGTTTGAGCTGTAAAACATTGGGCATTTAGCCATAATTCGCACCTCCTTTCCTTTGTCTATCTGGTTTTATGGAATAGATGTGTAGCGCCGGCTCCTAAAGAGCCCGCGCTATGTTTTTGAAATTTAAGGTTACACCTGAACTGCAGTTTGGTTTGGGTATAATTATTCAAAATTTTGACCTCAGCATCAGTCTGACTGGACTATAGGGTGTTCAGCCTGGCCACCGGGGGCACTGTCTCTTCTGGCAGGCATGGAACCACAGTCTGGTTGGGTGCTTTAAGGTTACTTTCTCTTGGAGCCCGCCAAGTGGGAGTGTCATTCTTGCTGTGCTTTCTGGGAGAGGGTACTTAAGATGTGGATGTCACGTGGTTCGGGGTTCCGGTCCAGAAGGGTATTCTGACTCAATGGTCCTGGTCCTCCTGACCAGCCCCCAGGAAGGCTATGGCCTGGGGTGCAGATCCACCCGACCTTATGTCTCGGGGATGGCTAGCGCGAGGCAAGGAAACTAAAGAAAGGATTCCGAGGTGGTCCGGTGCCGTCTACAGTCATGGAGAGGTACAGCAACTTCGTAGCTATACAGGGGAGGACTCTTCAGAAGAAGGCCACATTGGCTTCTTAGCAAGAGCCTGGTGAGGCTGAGGGACCTAAGTGAATCCAATCTCGTGGGTATTGCCAAACTGGCTGAAAGATCCAGGTATCACACGAGTGTTCTTCAAGTTCTAGTTTCCTACATGTTCTACAACGTCTGTGGCAGAGACTTATTTCTACATGTTCTACAACAACGTCTGTGGCAGAGACTTATTCTTACATGTTCTACAACAACGTCTGTGGCAGAGACTTGTTCCTGATTTAAGCACCTTGTTGGTTGCTAGGCCTTGTGAGAGAGGGACTATCCAACATGAGTGAACATCCAGCTGTGAATGGCTATTCTCTGGATTTAGTCAAAGTAAGAGAGTTCTTTATTATTGACTTTGACACTCAGCCCCTGTACACACGGTCGGAGATTTCCACAACCAAATCCGTCGGATTTTGCCCGTCGGATTTTGTCCGTCGGATCTTGTCCGAAACTGTTGCATACACACGGTCGGACAAAGTTGGCCAAAAATCCGATCTTTCAGAACGTGATGACGTAATTTCGTTACGATGGGACTGCATTCAGGCTAGTAGCCAATAACTTTGATGTAGGAATTTGATCTGAGCATGCGTGGCACTTGGTCCAATCAAAATTCTCTACACATGATCGGAGTATGTCCGATCAGCCCAGTTGGTCGGGAAATATTTCCAACATGTTGGAAAATTGGGTCCGACGGATATTCCGACTGAATCAGTCCGATGCATACCACACACAGTCGGATTATCCGACGACACGGTCCGATAGGACACATTCCGACGGATTCTCCGACCGTGTGTACAAGGGCTAAGAGTACCTGAACTTGTCCTCCTAACCCTCTGATCCTATACTAAGAGACTGTTCGTTAACTACGTTTTTTGCAAATAAAAATCTCTTTAAGCGGATCTGTCGTCAGTCTCTAAAGTTTCTGGGCCATCTACCAAGGGAACCCCTAGACACAAATCGAGGTGAAGAAGGTATTGGTAAGCCCAATCAAACCAGCAACTCCTTCGGAGGTTAGTGCTACAGATGTATTTGTATTTTATTTCTCCAATAAAGGAATATTTTTTATATTGATTACTTTTCATCTGACTCCGCACCTATAAAGTCCCGTTCTCTACGTTCTTTTATTCAAATTTGGGGATGTGGTGCTAAAAAACAAGTTGGTATGCTCATGGTCACAACATTCTGTATATTCCCCACAGCAGCTGAGGGAAGAGGAGGAAAGCCAGCAGCACTGCGGGGGGGGGGGGGTTGTCAACATGGGGGGAGCTCGGACAGTAGAGGTAGTCGGCATCGCACAGAGTGATTAGTCCAGCCACTCTTCTGCGCGACAATTTTCAAAAATCTGCACAGATATGATGCAGGGCTCTGCCAGGTATTTGGCACCTCACACAGACCTTCAGTGTATCTGCACATGCACAGGGCATGCTCACAAATGCCCCTAGTTTCTGGTATGTGGGCACTGTAGTGGATCGTGGCATCTGTGCACATGCGCATAAATACCCCACATGTGCGCAGAGGTTTCAAGGGCAGGAACGAGCCTTCCAGAGTTGTGTACTGCAAGATTTTTGTGCTGATGACTTTACGACATATAGCTAGTCCTGACGTATATTTGGGATTTGCACTGGTCCCCCCCTCTGGAGCGACTGGTCTGGTCCCCCTTTTTTCTTGACATACCTGCCTGCATTGAACAAGGACTGGTTGACTGGTGTGAAGTTCTATGCCATTGGGTTGCCTAGATTGCGGTGGGGAGTAAGATCTTGGCATTACAGCTTATAGATCTATACTGTGCATTATAAGACTTCTCTATAATTGGAGGGTCACACATGTTAAATATTGCCTGTGCTTTGAATTTTAAGTATCTAATCTATAAGCTGAGATGCCATATGTAAATACTCTGGTTCCCATCTGCATCATCCCATGTACAGTATATATACCAATTGATAAGAACCAAGAAAGAGAAGGGACTTTGTATATGCCTCTGAGAACCACACTTAAACTTACCATATTTATCTTTTAAAAAAATCAAATTTTATTACATCACAAATTCAAAACATACATTAAAATCATTATATTTACTACACAGTACAGAGCATGAAAATATAATGGGTATGAGGTTTGATTCTGTTTCCAACAATCTATTGGGTCATAGATCAATAGAATTAGACCTCATACTCATTATACTTTCATGCTCTGTGTTGTATAGTAAACATAATGATTTTAATGTATACTTTTAATTTGTGATATAATAACATTTTATGTTTTTTTTATATAAATTAGTTTGAGTTTGATTCTCTGAAGCATATATAAAGTCCCTTCACAATCTTGGCCCAGTTTGTATGAAGTTTAAATACTTATACCCAGTGATGAGGTTGAACGTTGTTATTTTTATATCTTTACTGTATCTCCTTTGCTCATTTGCGTAAAATTCTCCTGTTAACAAAGCTTAATAGCCCAGTATTTTTTTTCACTCAACCAGTGGGTTGAACGAAAAAAACTGACTCAATTCAAGTAGAAGAGGTAAACCTGTGTTTTTGTTTTCTGACAGTGGGGAGACTTCCCTGCCATCAGAATACACTAATCAAGGCTGCAGTCTATAGCGGACAGCGGTGGATCGCCCATAGGGAGCGCAGAGTTGCGCCCCCCCCCCCCCCAAAGCTACTCATCATAAAAAATTAAATAAAAATACTGGCCCTTTAAGTGTGTGCTTGATGCCAGACACACAGGTGTATGGGAAGCATGACTTACTGCAATCGCTGAAAAAATAAATAAGTAATGGCCCTTTAAGTGTGTAGGGCACCAGACTCACAGCTACTATGGGAAGCATGATGTGTTTGCAATCACATTATTGCAAACAAGAAGCTCTATGGCTTCCTTTAGAAAGTCCTCGGGGCACCGTGCTCTGTGCCCTGGACACTCCCTAGTCTATAGCATTGTTCCCTGCTGTGGTGTGTGATTGGTGGGTCCTGTGCCTTCCCTTCTGGTTACTCTCACTCATCTCAGCTGTCCAAAGGGGATGACAGGCGACATGTGTGGGAGCTGTGAGTACGGGGGGGGGGCATCTAATGTAAATGGGGGCTCTAATGGGGACATTTGATGTGAGGGGGGCTCTGATGGGGACATCTGCTGTAAAGGGGGACTCTGATGGGGACATCTAAGATAAAGGAGGACTCTGATGGGGACATCTAATGTAAAGGGGGACTCTGATGGGGACATCTAATGTAAAGGAGGACTCTGATGGTGACATCTAATGTAAAGCGGGACTCTGATGGTGACATCTAATTTAAAGCGGGACTCTGATGGGGACATCTAATGTAAAGGGGACTCTGATGGGGACATCTGATGTAAAGGGGGACTCTGATTGGGACATCTGATGTAAAGGAGGACTCTGATGGGGACACCTGATGTAAAGAGGGACTATGATGAGGACACCATATATATATATATATATATATATATATATATATATATCGCCGTCCATTTACACAGCGCTTTACATATACATTGTACATTTCCATCGGTCCCTACCCTCAAGGAGCTTACAATCTAAGGTCCCTAACTCACATTCATATACTAGGGCCAATTTACACAGACTTAGTTCCCCTGAGCCATGATATATATATATCGCCGTCCATTTACACAGCGCTTTACATATACATTGTACATTTCCATCGGTCCCTACCCTCAAGGAGCTTACAATCTAAGGTCCCTAACTCACATTCATATACTAGGGCCAATTTACACAGACTTAGTTCCCCTGAGCCATGATTGGCCAAAGGCACCCTGCCTTTGGCCAAATATGGCTCTCTCTGCAGAGTGCGCTGTGATTGGCCAAAGGTCAGGTACATGCTTTTTCCAATCATCAGACACTAATGCACTGCGATCTCGCAGTGCATTATGGGGCATTCCGCGGCACTCAAATTTCCCACGAACGCCTCATATTGTTTGCTGTTCGGTGAACAGGTTAACAGCTGATGTACAAGTCGAACTTACATTCGACTCAAACATCAAGCACATCTCTAATTATAATGATAGATTTCTTTTAAGGAAGAACTCCAGGAACTTCTGGCACACAAGGCGTTAAGTGCAGGGAGGTGTGGAGCTATATCTGTTTCTTACAGTTTACTGCTTCACTGAGGGATGATAGCTATCAGTATACTTCCAGCACTTTGACACTTCAGATATGGTTGTCCTACACAGTAGCCAGTAGTGTCTTTTTCAGTTGCACTTCCTGCCCCTTCTCACACTTTACCCAATCACAGAATGCTTTCCATTCTGTTTTCTCATTCACAAAATCCAAAGCTTTCTGTGAATAGGCAGGGGAGAGAAGAACAGACAAAGCAACTGCTATGTAGGAGGGCTGCATCTCTCCTCTCACACCGCTGAAGTATAGCAAAAACAAACCAATAAAACGAGAGAAACGGGAGGTGGTATACACCTCCTTGCACTTATGATATTCTAAAGGAAAGAATAATAAAAAAAAATAACAAACATGTTATACTTACCTGCTCTGTGCAATAGTTTTGCACAGAGCAGCCCGAGCCTCTTTTTTTCAGGTCCCCTATTGGCAGTCTTAGTTCCTCCCCTCCTGCCGAGTGCCCCCAATAGCAAGCCTCCATTCACACACAGAACATGCCTTAGCCCCGCCCCCCCCCGCTATTTCCTCATTGGCTCACTGATTGTGATTGGCAGCAGCAGGAGCCAATGGCAGCAATGGCTCCTGCTGCTGTGTGAGCAAATGATGAGAGAGAGACCTGGGAGAGCTGCTGCTCTTGTGCACATTTCTGTATGGAGATGGGGCTCAGGTAAGTATAAAGGAAGGGGTTGAGGGGAGGAGCTACACCAAGAAGGTTTTTTAACTTAATGCATAGAATGCATTAAGGTAAAACACCTTTAGCCTTTAAAAACACTTTAACTCCTTGCATTCATGCAGATTTGAATTGTTTTTTTTCCCTAGGGTTCTTCTTTAAGGCCCCCATAGACTTCAAAATCAGTGTCCATTCTCACTCTAATTGATAGAAATGGAAGATGGTTGTATAATACTAATGGTACATTAAAACTGATTGAAATCATGCATTAAAAATCTCTTTATAAGTCAAAGTGACATTGGATGGCCTCAAAAAAATCAAAGCAAAATAAATGGAAGATAAATCATAGTGATTCTCCCCTCTGGAAGGCTTTAGTGCTTCTTTCAGTAACAGCTAGCAGTGTTTTGTTGATTGATGCTGAGCTGATAAGTGTTCTTGTTCTATGTCCCTTCCTTCCCATACTGCACATCAAGACACTAAAGGCAACCCTCTTCTGTTAAATATATCTCTAGTGTTTACAGCCTGCAACTATCACAGAATTCGGATTGCTGCACCGTAATCTCCACATCTGCAATCATCTACCGACCATCAGAAAACATCCTTCAATCCCTGTGATGAAGACATGTTCTTGTAGGACACTGTGTGAGCAATACACAGAGCTTTCTGAATAATGTGTCCATTGATATGTGGACCTTCTCTGGTTGGTATCATGCAAGAACATCCATTCTAAATAGAAAAGTGTTAAACTGGCTATACACAGCTTGAATTATGGCTGATTGTGGCAAATGAATGATGCCACTCCACAAAAAAAAAAAAAAAGATAAAAAAAAAAAAAAGCTGTCGCTGCACTACGCTCGGATGTGAATGGAGCCTTGATCTTGTATCTCGTGTATGCTAATCTCATGTACCATAAAAATTTACCAAAATGTTATCATAATCCATGTACTGTAAGGCCGCGTACACACGGGCGGACTGTTCGCCCAACTTTGTCCGCTGAACAGTGTTTCAGCGGACAGTCCGCTCGTGTGTGGGCTTCAGCGGACAGTTTCAGCGGACAGTCTGACGAACAAAGTTTTTCGGAATTTCCGTAAGACTGTCCGCTGAAACATGGTTTGAGCGGACAGTCCGCTCGTGTGTAGGCTTGTTCGTCAAACTAAGTTCCGCGCATGCTCAGAAAGGATTTACACGCCGAAGGTTGCATTGCAGTGTATAGGACTTTGAATCTCTCGTCCCATCGTACGTGCCGTTCACGTCATCGCGCAAGTTTTCAGCGGACTGTTCGTTCGTCGTGTGTGGTCAAGTCCGTTCATGCTAATTTTGAACGGACTGTTTGTCAAACTGTTTGACGAACCTAGTTGGGCGGACAGTCCGTCCGTGTGTACGCGGCCTTATGCTCGCCTCTGTATGAGTGGTTGTGGAATATAGATTGGTGTAGCATTGCATACAGTACCCGTTCCTATAAGAAAAGCAGGCCTAGCCTACTGGTACATGGCAGCTCCCAGGTATTATACATAATGCTACGTTTACTGGCCAAGAAGTAGAAGAGACTGAACAAAAAAGTTCTTGTGGTTTCAGGAGCGCAGTTGTCCACAGAGAATGGCTAGGACTAGTGTCCTGGTTGGAACATAGTCAGTGGGACTTGCAGATGATCAGTCTGGGGAGAAGGCAGAGGCAACATTACACTGATGTGACAGAGATCACAACACTGTTGCTGGCTTAAACTTGCACTGGTGTGGCAACTATCAGAGACACTGTTGCTGGCTGCACTGATGTGGCACTGATGTGACAGAGATCAGAACACTCTTGCTGGCTTAAACTTGCACTTGTGTGGCAACTATCAGAGACACTGTTGCTGGCTGCACTGATCTGGCAACACTGGCACTGGTGTGGCGATAATCAGAAACACGGTTGCTTGTTTAGACTGGTCGGGGTGACACTGGAACAGGCACGGCAGTGATCAGGTACACAGTTGCTGGCTTACACCGGTCTACGATCAGAGACACTGTTGCTGGATTACACTGGTCTGGTGTGGCACTGATCAGCAACACTGTTTCTGGCTTACACCGGTCTGGTGTGGTGGTGATCAGGAACACTGTTGTTGGCTCCCACCCATCTGGTGACACTGTACTGGTCTGGCAGTGATCAAGATCACCACTGCTGGCTTACGCTGGTCTGGTGACACTGTACTGGCGTGTTAGCAATCTGGAACATTGTTACCAGCTCACACAGGTCAGCCAACACTGGGACTGGTGTGAAGGTGATAAGGAACACTGTTGCTGGCTGAGACTGGTCTGGTAACCCTGTACTGGTTTGACAGTGATCAGGAACACTGTGGCTGGCTCACACTGTTCTGATAAAACTGTATTGGTGTGGTAGCGATCAGGGACACAATGGCTGTTTAACACTGGTCTGATAAAACTGTACCGGTGTGGTGGCGATCAGGGACACTGTGGCTGGCTCCACTGGTCTGGTGACACTGTACTGGTGTAGCTAGTGATCGGGAACATTGTAGCTGGCTTGATTGACACTGTGCAAAAGCTGCCAACATCCACTATTTGGAAACACTCTGTTTCCTCTCACAACCGATCAACGTGAGAGAAGAAACAGAGCATAGGCTGCAACATGCAGCCTTTGTTTACATTTGTGATTGGTTACAGTGATCATGTAGTACAGGGCCAGTTTCATTTGCCCAGCACCCTGCTCTGGGATCTGCCGTGTCCAATGAACACAGTAATCACAGATCAGGAATGTGCGCACCAGAAACGTGTGGTGAGGTCAGTGGCTGGTGAGGCACTGGCTAGTATCAGAGCCGGAGACACACAGGTTACATACACAGCGAATGTTAGAGCGAGAGCAATAATTCTAGCACTAGACCTCCTCTGTAACTCTAAACGTGTAATCTGTAAAAAAAATGTAAAGCATTGTCTATGGAGATTTTTAAATACTGAAGTTTGGCGCCATTCCATGTGTGTGTACAATTTTGAAGCATGACATGTTAGGTAGCTGTTTACATGGCAAACATGATCTTTCTTATTATACAAAAAAAAAAAATCAGGTTATCTTTAAATACCATGTAACATAAAAAACAACCACCATTTTATTCCCTAGGGTGTCTGCTAAAGCAATATATATCATGTTTGGGGCTTCTGAGTAATTTTATAGTAAACAAAATTATGATTTTTTTACATGTAGGAGAGAAGTGTCAGAATTGACCAGGATGGCAAGGGGCTAATTACCATAAGTAAGTAATAGAAAAATAATTATTATATATTGTTTTTAAGGTAATTTACTATATTTTCAAAAACTGAAGTTTGAAATTATAACTTCAAACCAGTAATTTCACAATAAATAGATAAATAATACATTATCATATACCATACAAGGATTATAACTGTACAAGCTTGATTATAACAGTACCTTTTCAACAGCAGCAGATTCCCATTCTCCCTCTTAAAGTGGATCTAAACCCAAAAAATAAAAAATAAATTGATGTCATAATGTAGAGTATAAGATTTCCTATCATTTGAACCCAGTCTTGCCACAAAGAGTTAAAGAGGAAGTAAACCCTGATGAGTTTACTTCCTCTTTCATTCCCTGCAAAGGCAAAGCACAATGGATTACTATGCATCGCATACTAGTCCATTATGTGTCACTTACTTGACACAGGAGCCAGCGATGTCACCGCTGTCCACTGTAGTCCAGCGCATCCATCTTCTTGGTGGGTCTCGCTGCTCCGCCGCTGTCATTCGGCGAAGCCGCGATGACGTCACTCCCGCACATGCGCGCGGGAGCTGCCACGCGTGGCATATCGCCGTTGACGGGTGCCACGCTCAGTGCGCCTGCGCGCCGCTGTCTACTGCGCATGCACCTTAGACAGTGGTGCCTGTCTTACGGCAAATATCTCCTAAACCGTGTAGGTTTAGGAGATATTTCTTGGACCTACAGGTAAGCCTTAATCTAGGCTTACCTGTAGGTCAAAGTGTGTTGTAAGGGTTTACAACCACTTTAATCCATCTCTAAGCAATCCTCTTGCTTGTTCAGTGAGATAAATCTTGACAAACAGAGAAAAACTTTGTCAAATCCTCCCCCTTTGCTGTGAGCGACAGGTGATTTACAGCACTAGCCTAAGAGAGATGCATTATTTTTTTAATTCCCTCCCACTCCTTTCTTCTGCTGCTCTGCCAGGTTTGGATGTTCCCCACCTCAGCATGATTGGGCATGCTGAAGTCATGTGGTTACTTTCCTGTCTTTTCACTGGATGTTAGAGACCATAGCAGAAGTTCAGTGTAAGAAATACACAGGAGAATATGCATACTGACAAGGGGAGTGTAGAGGTGGGCGGGGAGTCTACGGACATCACGACTCCACCCACCGTGCTCCAGACAACAGACCCACCCACAGAATATGTAGTTTTTTGGGTCTCATAGCAGACAGAGGGGAGACATTTGACAAGTAAAGATACATGCAGGAGGCATGTATATCCTTATAGATAACCCCTATGGCAGTAGTTTAGAAAGGATGACATTGGGTTTACATCCACTTTAATTGTGTGAGAAAAACATGGGATTGTGGGTAAATCTTATACCCATAAACCCATGTATGTCATTGTAGTTAAGGGGGTGGAAGGGAGTATTTGTCTTTTAGACACGTGCCCCTACTATGACACTGCAGTGAGAGGCGTGCCTCTACTGCAGCATTTTTATTGGACAGCTGGGGCTAATGGTACTTTACCATTGGTCCAAGACTCCAAGCTGTCCATTGAGCTCAGTGCCTCTGACAAGAAGTGAGGAGGGGCACTGTGAGCTCATCCTCTCAGTCTGCTGCAAACAGAGTGTGCCAGCTTGTATTTAAACTGGCCGCTCTGTATGTAGCTTCTGACAGTTTGCGCAAGGAGCCTCGTATCTCAGAACATAGGTCGTAGGAGCCCCACATTTTTATCAGTGGTGGGGTAGGACTTAGGCTACCTACCCCCCACTTGAGGTCTCTGTGACCACAGGTCACTGAGCTATGACCCTCGAAGCTCAATTATTATTTTTTTATGTTCATGGCTCTGCCTCCTTTGACTGCACGCCCCTGGTGCGCACGGGCTCTGCCTCCACAGCTGCATTATCCATTCACAGGGATCAGTGAACAGAAGACTACAAATCCCAACTTCCACTACAGCAGAGGGACCCATAGTTCTCAATGGTGCACAAATGTGGCAACGCCATCATGCTCATTGCTCATGCTCATTGTACTGACATACTTTCGCTAGCTCCATATCTGAAGATCTGTACCTCTATACAGACCCGGGGCTGGAGGAGCGTGTGCTTTGCGCCCACGATCCACTGATTGTAGTTGCAATCAATTCTGGTTCCAATGTAAAATAATAAAAAATGCATTTTTTTTATTCCTTTGTAACATGGGTGCATTTACTGTATTTATCTACAAAGGAGTATTTCTTTAAAACTAGGTAGTAAAATTCTAGGGTAGGCATAGAAACGAAAAACAGTAGTGTGACTTTCTACATTGTAAAAAGTGCACTAGGCAATGATATATAAGGCCTAGTTAGGGAAGTTACTGTAGTAGTGTGGAAGTGTTATGATGTGTATGAATCATCGTCACTATAGAGGAAAAAATAGAGCTGTCAGAAGAATGTGGTGTTATCTGTCAGGTGCAGGGCCCATGTTTCATTCAGTGTCTCAGGGAGGGGTTATCAGAAGGCTTCCACACCGAGAACTCTACGCTAACTTCCTAGCAGGTGCTGATGGTATTGGGAGTGATAATGCCGGTTGCTCAACCTTGTTCTTCCAGAATTTCCTTTTGTGATTCCCTCCTGACATTAGGAAAGGTCTTTGATGAGTCATATTTGCAAAGCACAGTTGCCACCATTAGTGACGGCTCTTGAAGTTAGACACCCTCTTAATTAATAACAATAGACGCAGGGCAAGTTGTGGCGTGTCTGGAGTTTCGCCTATATTGTTACATTCATTTAAAATAGAAATATGGTCACTTTTTAAAAGATCAAAAGATCAAAAGATCAAAAGACTTTTTAAAAGATCACTGTTCTAGAAAAAATTACATAGAACCCCGAAACATTATATATATATATTTTTTGCAGAGACCCCAGAGAATAAAATGATTGTTGCATTTTTTTTTATATTACACAGTATTTGCGCAGCGGTTTTCAAACCAAAATTTTTGGGGGAAAAAATACACTTTAATGAATATGAATTAAAAAAAACACATTATATAGCCCAATTTTTTGGTAAAATGTAAAAGATGATGTTACTCAGAGTAAATAGATACCTAATATGTCATGCTTTAAAACTGGGCATGCTTGTGGAATGGTGACAAACTACGATACTTAAATATCTCCATAAGCAACACTTTACACATTTTTACAGGTTACTAGTTTAGAGCTGCAGAGGGGGGTCTAGCACTAGAATCGTTCCTCTTGCTACGTTTGCGGCACATATGTGGTGCGAACACCACTTACATTTGTGTGCACAACTTAAGTATGCATTCGCTGCTGTGTGCGAGCACAGAAGGGTGGGTGTGCTTTCGTGGACGGTGTCAGTAGTTTTTTTACTTGATTGATTTTTTTTTACATTTTAATTTGTTTTTTAAAAAAAATTCACATTGCTTTTTTTTTTTTTTTTTTACACTTTTTTTACAATATTTTATTTTCAATTTTTAGGGGGGCTTTGGTGAGATTTCAGGGGTCTAAGCAGACCCCTGACATCTCCCCTTTGAGACAGACAAAGGGACTGAGGACACATTCCCCAGTCCCTTTCTCAGCACTAAAGATGAATGAACAGGAGACAGAGGCTCCTCTCCATTCATAAACAGTTTACCCTGCTCAGTAATCACAGGACACAGGAGCGATCTCGGGTTCTTAGTTATGCCCACACCTGGAGGGAGAGGAAGGAAGCCGGTCATGAGGGACAAGGGGTAGTGGAGAAGGACACAGAGGGGGGTGGGGGAGGATTACACAGAGAAGCTGGGGGTGATCGGTGGGCAGCAGGAGGGACAGCCGCCGAAGCGATCATTCTTGGGAGATCGGGAGGCGCTTGCGGGTGTGCGGAAGCCACCATAGAAATGTGGGAGCCTCCCGCATTTCTCTCTATCCTCTGCAGGTTTCTCCTCCCCCTGTGATACATACTGATTGGTACCCCTTAGCCCTTGTACACACGATCGGACATTCCGATGGAAAATATCCAATCAGACTGCGTTGTCGGATAATCCGACCGTGTGTGGGCTCCATCGGTATGTCCGACCAACAAAGTTTGATATAAAATTTTCCGACAGCATGATCCGATCGGACTGTCCAATCATTTGTAGAGAATTCTGATCAGACAAAGTGCTACGCATGCTCAGATCAAACTACGAGACCAAAGCTATTGGCTACTAGCCTGAACGTAGTCCCGTCGCAACGAACGAACGTCGTCACGTTCCGAACAATCGGATTTTCCGACAACTTTGTTCGACCGTGTTTATGCAACACCAGTTTCGGACAAAATCCGTCGGAAAAAATCAGACGGATTTTGTGGTCGGAATGTCCGACCATGTGTACAAGGGCTAAGAGCTTCCTGCTCCTACTTGTATACCCTAAAATTGTTCTTAACTTCATCTATGACCTCTGTTTTGTTTCTTGTTTTTACCTACGAGTTGTTCCTATTTCCCGATATGCTGTGCAGACCACCCCTGTGCTCTACATACATGGACATTTTTATTTGTACCATCAAACCTTTTGTTACATTTCAGATGTTTGTACGCTCTATAACAATTTTTTTTTTTTTTAATCCAATAAAATACAATTTAAAAAAATAAAAGGGGGTTATTGCTGATAGCTTTAGCCATAACCCCAGTAAACCACTTCATACATAGTGCAGGTGTGAAAGCCAACTTTTTTTTTTTCATTTTGAATAGAGTAGGGCAGTGATGGCGAACCTTGGCACCCCAGATGTTTTAGAACTACATTTTCCATGATGCTCATGTACTCTGCCTTGTAGTTGAGCATCATGGGAAATGTAGTTCCAAAACATCTGGGGTGCCAAGGTTCGCCATCACTGAAGTAGGGAATGGTTAAAGCGGTATTATACCCAAACCCAACAATTTAATATATTGCAGCTTAGATGTGGCTGCTGTGTTAGTTTTCTTTTTTTAGGCTTTTTTTTCCCTCTCTGTTGATCTGTCCAGTAACACACTTCCTGTATTACAGTGCCCCCATTCTGGATGAAGGAGCACAGGGGGACAGCAACATTTTTAATCTGGGGGTAAAGGAGAGGACTAATGCCCCGCACTCACAAGCAGATTTTCTGCTTAAGCTTGGCTTGCATACACACGGTCACACCATCAAGAACACGGTGACGTACAACACTGCGACGAGCCGAGAAAATTAAGTTCAATGCTTCCGAGTATGCGTACACGTCGGAACTTGTACAGACAATCGGAATTTCCGATCGGAAATTTTTCTGACCAAAAAATTGAGAACCTGCTCTCAATCTTTTGCTGGCCAAACTTCCGCCAAAAAAAGTCCGATGGAGCATACACACGGTTGCATTTTCCGACCAAAAACTCTCATCGGACTTTTTCTGGCACAATTTCCAATCATGTGTATGCGGTGTTACAGTTTTAGATACGCTAACAAATGAAAGCTGAACTCCAACTCTTGTATATGTATGAATGTAAGTTAGGGACCTTAGATTGTAAGCTCCCTGAGGGCAGGGACGGATGTGAATGTACAACATACAGTATATGTAAAGCGCTGTACCTTTAATAAATAAATAAACTCCAAATCCAGCTGAACTAAACAGTTACAGCAACAGTTTTTTTTCCTTTGGGGATAACAGCCAATCATTGTAAGCACCTCTGACAGTGGTAATTGGTTTGTTTTAACCTTGTAACTGCTACATTTGTTGGACAGCTTGTTCTGTTGAACAATAACAGACTTACAGGCAGGATCACCAGATGAAAATAAAGGAAAAAAAGGCTAAAAAAATGAAAACTAATGCTGCAATTACATCTAAGAATTGGTAAGCTGCAATATAATAAATGTTTACTTTTGGATTTAATACTGTAATTGGAGGCAAACAATGAGGAAGGATGTGAGACCTCTTTCCTTTATTATTTATTAATACTGTAATTAAGCTGAATTCCAGGTATGGCAATTTTCACATAGTTACGTTGGTCCAGCCTGGACCAAGATAAGTAGTTGTACTGTATGTTCTTTACCTGGGAGGCTGGAAATTACCATGAAATTGCCTTGTCTTTATATTGGGACTGCTTTGGGAAAGTCAGCCTTACTATGCATATTGTGTGAATGGCCTGAAAGTATTCTTATGCCAAATGGAAATGCTCACACTCTGCTCCTTATCACGGGGGGTCTGTGTACAAGTGTGTTCAGTTCATACAATACAGAGGATTTTGCAACATGCAAAAATTCTAAATGGGAACAATGGATACTTTGTGATCTCAGTGCACACTGTCCCCAGTGCTCATTTTGGTTTTCCGTCGGGTGATTTATTAGGGGAATGTGCTTGGGGTAGACATTCGAAACAGTTTGTGCTCTGCCATCAAGACTTGCATGATGTTGCCAGCGGCCAGCCGGGCTCCTTCTGAACACATGCAGTGTGAATGCCATCAAAATGTGTGCGCCCCCCGTCCGCCCACCTGTCACCTATGGTTATGAGAACTTAAACTAACGTATATCCGAAGCCAAATCTTTCTTTTTAGATTTTGATATAGTAGTGAGGGATTAGAACATCTGTCTGTTTTTATTTCTGCCTGTATGTAAAATAATGACATCCTGATATCATTGATATCCTCATTTTTAAAATATGACCCATATACAATCACCACCTAATGGCCCTGTAAACTATTTTTCATGAAATAGTTTCTTGCTGTGTTTTTCTATCTCTTCCCCCTAATTACATTTGTTTGGAACTGCAGTGCACTGCTCTATTCACACTACAAATCCCATAGTTCTTAGTCCATATTGGGAGTGAGCAAGAGAGGGTAGCTATCAGTGGCGGCTGGTGCTCTATTTTTTGGGGGGGGGGGGGGGTGCAGCAAACAAACCCCCCCCACCTGCTCGCCAGCTCTACCCATTTGCCAGCCCCGCACTTACCCCATCCAGGTCGCGGGCATCTTCGGCGGTTTCTCCTCCCACCAATCCGGTCGCTTCTCCTCCCAGCCAATCCGGTCGCTTCTCCTCCCGACCAATCCCGCCTTAGGACCTGCTTCCTGTCCTGATTGGCCCAGGAGGAGAAGCAGGAAGACAACAGTGAATGTTCATTCGATGGTGTCACAGGTGGGTGGGTTCAGGGTGCAGTGCTCTGCTCCCCGAGCCCAAACTTTCTAAAGGCAATTAGAGCCTCTGGCTCTAATCATGTGCTTCAAAATTAAAAAAAAAGTGTAGAACTCTATGTATCCGGCACCCTGCATGGAGATTAGGAGGGCGGCCTCCTCTGGTGGTTCCTACACACAGTGGCACCATTGAGAACAAGCATAGCCACCCTGCAGGAAGAGGGATCACAGCAGCAAACAAAAAAAAAATTTGGAGATTTTAAGGAGGTTGAGAGCCCAAGAAAAAAGGACCTTTTTTAAAAATTAAAGTTGTTCTATAGCCATAAGGTAAAACCCTTCTGTGCTGCAGGATACCCCCCAGTGCCTCCCCCCCCCCACCCCCACACCATACTTACCCAAGCCCAATACTGATCCAGTGATGTGCACGAGAGCAGCATCTCTCACTGCTGTCCTGCTGCCTCCCTCCCCATTGAATCCTGCTTCTGTTAATCAAATGCGGGGCCAAGCTGCCTGGTCTGTGTCAATAGATACAGACAAGGGAGTGAGCTCACACAAGTGCCCCCATAGAAATTGGCTATCTGTGGGGGGGCACTCCCCAGAGGGGAGGAGCCAAGAGTGCCATCAAGGGACCCCAGAAGAGGAGGATCAGGGCTGCTCCATACAAAACCAGCTCTGTGCTGAAGTTAGAAGCTGATTGGCTACCATGCACAGCTGCACCAGATTCTGAGTGCTCCAGTTTTAGTGAATCTCCCTCAAAGTGACACTACACTCTGGTTTCAATTTTTTTTTTATTAAAGTCGGTTTTCTCATCTCCAAAAAAGTTCCTTCTATTGTCTTTGAATCTCCAAATTCATTTTTCTTTTGCTGCTGTGATCCAACTTCCTGATAGAGTGTGTCTACGTTTATTCGCTGTGGTCCCTCTGTATGTAGGACCCGATGTCCACTGGGACCCGCTGATCTTTCCCGAGGCAGACAGAATGGCGGTCTGCCTATGTAAACAATGCAGATCACTGTTCTGTGACAGGAGAAGCAGGAACACGGATCTCTGTCTTCCTACAGTACAAGCACCTCCCCCACAGTTAGAAAGCACTACCAGGGAACACGTTGAACACTTTGATTGCTATTGATGTTAACCACTTCCCTGCCAGTGTCATTAGTACAGTTACAGTGCATATTATTTAGCACTGATCACTGTATTGGTGTTACTGGTCCCCAAAAAAGTGTCCCTTAGTTTCCAATTTGTCTGCCCGCAATATAAGTCGCTGATCGCCGCCATTACTAGTAAAAAAATAAAAAATAAAATAAATTCCATAAAAATATCCAATAGTTTGTAGAAGCTATAACTCTTGCGCAAACCAATCAATATATGGTTATTGGGATTTTGTTACCAAAATTATGTAGCAGAATACATATTGGCCTGAATTGAAGAAGAAATTCGATTTTTTACTTTTTTTTTTTAGGGGGGGGGGGGGGTATGTTTTATAGCAGAAATTAAAATATACATAAAAACTTGCATGTGGCCTTTTCAAGCATCAACTGTGGAGGTGTGCTAGAGACCACTTTTGACCATTAGAAGGAAAGAGATTAGATATTTATACTTACCAGACACTTTATTAGGTACACCTTGCTAGTACTGGGTTGGACCCACTTTTGCCTTCAGAACTGCCTTAATTCTTCATGGAATAGATTCAAGAAGGTGTTGGAAACATTCCTCAGAGATTTTGGTCCATATTGACATGATAATACCACGCAGTTGCTGCGGATTTGTCGGATGCACATCCATAATGGAATATTCCGTTCCACCACATCCCAAAGGTGCTCAATTGGATTGAGATCTGGTGAGTGTGGAGGCCATTGGAGTACAGTGATCACATTGTCATGAAACCAGTGGTGAGATGATCTGAGCTTTGTGACATGGTGAATTATCCTGCTGGAAGGAGCCATCAGAAGATGGGTGCACTGTAGTCATAAAGACATGGACATGGTCAGCAACAATACTCAGGTAGGCCATGACATTTAAACGTTGCTCAATGGGTACTGATTAGAAAAAGAAAAAAAAGGTCAGACTTTGGAGGCAGATTGGAACAACAATATCATTTTTAAAAGTTTGCTTTATTTAAACATAAACACATAGACATATACAGTATAAAAATTGTATATAAAAAAAGGTATAGTCCACTAACGGCCAGGCAATGGCCAGAAAGAGAGGATGTTACATATACCCAATTCAAAAAATGACATTCAAAAGTATGACATCAGAACATGCATGAGCCCCTGTGCGTCTACGCGTTTCGCTTGATCGCTTCTTCAGGACACACTTTGGGGAGTATAGGAACAGGTCACCCTGATCCGGACATATGTCACTGCCTGCACAGGACTCTCCCTGGATGGGCGCCACGGCACCAGAATAACCAAAACCAGGGTCCAAACTTGAAATATACAGCTCAATAATTCAGCCTCTAGAGGCAAACGATGTCTGGTAAGGTGAACTTGCCATCAAACATAAATCATATACTTGCTGCATGGATATAGATGGTCACATTCACGTGGTGCAATCATTACAGCCCATTTACAGGATTATAGTTGCATGGAGATCATCTATTTCACAGCTCCAACTGCATTGATCCATTGAGGGCCAGCACCTGTAGACGTGCCTTTATATCTTCCCCAAAGGATGTCATCCCATATTGACATGATAGCATCACGCAGTTGCTGCAGATTTGTCGGCTGCACATCCATGACGCAAATCTCCCGTTCCAACACATCTGGTGATTGTGGAGGCCATTGGAGTACAGTGACCTCATTGTCATGTTCACGAAACCAGCGGTGAGATGATTTGAGCTTTGTGACATGGTGCATTATCCTGCTGGAAGGAGCCATCAGAAGATGGGACACTGTAGTCATAAAGGGATGGACATGGTCATCAACATTACTCAGGTAGGCCTGACTAGGGATGAGCTTCGTGTTCGAGTCGAACGTACGTTCGACTCGAACATTGGCTGTTCGTCCGTTCGGCGAAATTCGAACACTTGGTCCGTTCGCGTCAAAATTTGCGTGCCGCTCACGGCCCACAATGCACTGCGATGGCGCAGTGCATTGCTGGCTCATGATTGGCCAAGCATGCACTGTGACCCCGCATGCTTGGCCAATCGCAGCGCCAGCAGCGAGGAGAGCCATGATTGGCCACAGGCAGGATGCCTGTGGCCAATCATAGCTCAGGCTGTGTAGTGCACGCCCCACACTATATAAGGCCGCCATTGAGGCGGCCTCGTGTAGTGTGTTGGCATCTGAAGCAGTGGGTGTTCTGTGTACCTTCAACACAGTACACACCGATCGTTTTTGGCTGATTTCCTATCTTGCTGTTGTGTAGTGGTTATTGTCTGTGCCCTGACCGCAGTATACACCACTATATTCACCTCACCTATATAGCTAGTGATCTATCTTTAATAATAGAGCTTGCAGTCAGTAGTGTTAGGAGATAGTGCGTGCTGTCTGCGTGCTCTGTACCCAGTACATACCGCTATAATCCACCTACATAGCTGTTCTTTATTTGAGCCCAATTGCCATCTGCAGGAGTTATTGGAAGTTGTGTGTGCCTCCAGCACAGCACAGTATACATCTGTATATACCCCTTTATCTCTGCTGTTTTCTGGTTATTGTCTGCGTGCCCTGACCGCAGTATACACCGCGATATTCACCTCACCTATATAGCTAGTGATCTATCTTTAATAATAGAGCTTGCAGTCAGTAGTGTTAGGAGATAGTGCGTGCTGTCTGCGTGCTCTGTACCCAGTACATACCGCTATAATCCACCTACATAGCTGTTCTCTATTTGAGCCCAATTGCCATCTGCAGGAGTTATTGGAAGTTGTGTGTGCCTCCAGCACAGCACAGTATACATCTGTATATACCCCTTTATCTCTGGTGTTCTATAAAAAAGGCATCTGCAGGAGTTAGTGGGTGTTGTGTGCCTCCAGCACAATATAAACTACCCAACTGCTGTTTTACCCAACTCCCTTCAGGCCATTACCATGTCTGGAAGGCCAGCAAGGAGAGGCAGACAGGCGCGAGCCGATAAAAGAGGGCAAGCAGGCTCTGTGTCTAAAGACAACAGTGCTGGTCGTGGACGCGGTGCATTGTCATCAGCACGTGGCCATGGGACATGCTTGTCCTTCTTTTCGGCAGCTGGACATGTTGAACCGCAACATGCCAACGACTTGGTAGAGTGGATGACCAAGCCCTCTTCATCCTCCTCATCCTCTCTCACCCAGTCTCAGGGTAGTAGCAAAGCAGCTGCCAACACATCGTCTTCCCTCCTCTCAATGTCATCATCAGTGACTCTTTCCCTAGACCCACCACGTCCTCTTGAGGAGTCTCCTGAACTCTTTGAGCACAGTGTTGGGTACATGCTCCAGGAGGATGCCCAGTGTTTGGTGGGCTCTGATGATGACACTCAGCTAGAGGAAGGCAGTAGCGTGAGCGCAGAGAGAGGGGATGCTCAAGAAGGACAGCAATCTGGCAGTCATGTTCCACAAGCTGCAGCATACTGCCAGGTTTGCTACAGCGATGAAGAGGGATGGGATGATGAGGGCACTGACTCCACGTGGGTGCCTGGAAGGAGGGAGGAGGAGGAGGCACATGTCCAACGAGGCAGGATGCCCTCCGGGGGCCAGCTTAGGGGCAGCACACCGACTGAATCACACCGCAGAGCTCCGCCTGTGCAGAGCGCTGCCTCTGCGCGTTATTCTAAAAGTTCTTTGGTGTGGGCCTTTTTTGAGACGAGTGCATCAGATCGCACCGCTGCTATTTGCAACATATGTCTCAAGCGTATCTCACGTGGCCAAAACATCAGCCGCTTGGGCACCACATGCTTGACCAGACATATGTTGACCTGCCATGCAGCTCGTTGGCAAGCGTACCTCAAAGACCCACACCAAAGAACAAAGCGGACCTCTCCTTGCTCCTCATCAGCTGGCATCTCCAACCCCACTAGACCTTCAGTCCTCTCTGAAACCTGCTCTGAGAGGAATGAAGGTGTAGAATTAGGTGTGTCACAGCCAAGTGCTTCCGGCAACTCTGCTAGTGGTACACCCACGTCCGATTATAGCAGGCAAATGTCCCTGCCCCAGCTGCTGGACCGACGGAAGAAGTTTACTCCCAGCCATCCACATGCCCAGCGGTTGAATGCTAGCTTGGCTAAATTGCTAGCACTTCAACTGCTGCCTTTTCAGTTGGTAGACTCGGCCCCCTTCCGTGAGTTTGTACAATGTGCGGTTCCTCAGTGGCAGGTCCCCAAACGCCGGCGATTCCGGCTCTCTACCGGCATGTGGAAGGCAATGTCCTTGCCTCGCTGGACAGGGCGGTCAGCGGTAAGGTGCATATTACCGCTGACTCATGGTCCAGCAGGCATGGACAGGGACGTTACCTGTCTTTCACGGCCCATTGGGTCACTCTTCTGGCTGCTGGGAAGGATGCAGGACAAGGTGCAGTAGTGTTGGAGGTTGTTCCGCCACCACGCCTCCAAAATGCTACTATTGGTTGTGACACACCTCTCTCCTCCACCCCCTCCTCTTCTTCTTCCTCCATGGCCTCTTCCAGTGCTCTGTCCTCAGAACCAGCGGTGCTCTGTAGGCGTTCCAGGGGCTACGCAAGTACGCAGGCAAAACGATGCCATGCCGTGCTTGCGCTGGTTTGTTTGGGGGACAGGAGCCACACTGGGGCATATGTTTTGTCAGCTCTGCAGGGGCAGGCCGAGAGGTGGTTGACGCCACGCCAGCTTAAGCCAGGAATGGTGGTTTGCGACAATGGCACCAACCTCCTCTCCGCCCTCCGACAGGGACAACTGACCCATGTGCCCTGTGTAGCTCACGTCCTTAACCTGGTGGTGCAGCGGTTCTTAGGCAGGTACCCCGGCTTACAGGATGTCCTGAAGCAGGCCAGGAAAGTCTGTGTGCATTTCCGCCGATCATTTAATGCCTGTGCTCGTCTGGCTGAGCTCCAAAAGGAGTTGAACCTGCCCAAGAACCGCCTTATATGTGACATGCCCACCAGATGGAACTCAACATTGGCCATGCTGCAGCGACTGCACACGCAGCAGAGGGCCATCAGTGAGTACCTGTGCGACTACGGCACCAGGACAGGGTCAGGGGAGCTTGGTTTTTTCTCACCACGCCAGTGGGGCATGATCAGGGATGCATGCACTGTCCTGTCACCGTTTGAGGAGGCCACAAGGATGGTGAGCAGTGACAGTGCATGCATCAGTGACACTGTACCTCTTGTTCACCTCTTGGAGCATACGCTGCGTGGAATAATGGACAGGGCACTTGAGGCAGAACAGAGGCAGGAAGAGGAGGACTTCCTTGCCTCTCAAGGCCCCCTTTATCCAGACAGTGTTCCTGCTGTGCCACCCATCACACAGGAAGAGGATGAGGAGGAGGAAGAGGAGGAGGAGGATGATTGTGTCAGCATGGAGGTGGAGGCTGGCACTCAGCATCAGCATCAGCATCAGCATCAGCAGCAGCATCAGCAGCAGCAGTCTTATAGGGATGATTTACAGTCCCAAGAAAGACGTGGACTTGTACGTGGCTGGGAGGAGGTAGCTGCGGATCATGTTGTCCTTAGTGACCCAGAGGACTCCGGACCGAATGGCTCAGCTAACCTACGCTGCATGGCCTCCCTGATCCTGCAAAGCCTGTGGAAGGATCCTCGTATTCTTCGGATCAAGGAGAGGGACCATTACTGGCTGGCCACTCTCCTTGATCCACTGTACAAGGGTAAGGTTGCCGACCTTATCTTGCCATCGCAGAGGGAGCAGAGGATGAGACATCTCCGGGAGGCCTTGCAGAAAGGTCTGTGCAACGCGTTCCCAGAGACTGGGAGGTTACAAACTCCTGGTCCTGGACAACGTGTTGCTGAGGCATCGGTCAGAAGGAGCGGTGGAGAAGGTGGCCGTCTGACTGATGCTTTCAGACAATTTTTTAGTCCGCAGCCCCAAGGTATGATTGGTTCCAGCACCCATCGCCAGCGTCTGATTTACATGGTGCAGGAATACCTAGGGGCAAGGTCAGACTTGGACACCTTTCCCACCGAAAATCCTCTGGCTTACTGGGTCTTGAGGATGGATCACTGGCCAGAGCTTGCACAGTATGCAATTGAGCTACTGGCCTGTCCTGCATCCAGCGTTCTTTCAGAACGCACCTTCAGTGCTGCTGGTGGCTTTGTTACCGATCACAGGCTGCGCCTGTCCACCGAATCAGTTGATCGACTGACCTTCATCAAGATGAATCAGTCTTGGATCACCCACAGCTACCAAGCATCTGAAGCTGATGTAACCGAATAATTTTTTTTGAAATACCACATCCCTTCAAGACTGCCTATGCTGATGCTGAGTGACTGTCCTGTTATGTTGATTGTCTATCCTCTTCCTCCTCCGCTGATATGTTGGAAGAACATTTTTGGTTCTGGGTGATGCCAGCAGCCCAATTTTTCTGCCCCTGTTTAACAGGGGCGTTTAATTACAATTTTTGATGCAATGCTTTGCAGCAGGGCTAATTCCTGAAATAAAACTAGAGTATATGGCAGAGGTTGCAGTGTGGTGGCACCAGCACCAGTGCCTAAGGCCCAATTTTTCTGCCCCTGTTTAACAGGGGCGTTTAAGTACAATTTTTGATGCAATGCTTTGCAGCAGGGCTAATTCCTGCATTAAAACTAGAGTATATGGCAGAGGTTGCAGTGTGGTGGCACCAGCAGCAGTGCTTAAGGCCAAATTTTTCTGCCCCTGTTTAACAGGGACATGTAATTACAATTCTTGATATAATATTTCACAGGAGGGCCCCTTCCTGTGCCCACCCAGAGTAACGGTGAGGACTTATAGTGTTGTGGCACCAGCACCACAACCACCAAAGGTCAATTTTTCTACCACTGTTCAACAATGGCATGTAATTACAATTCTTGATATAATCGTTCACAGCAGGGCGCTCCAGCGCCCACCAAGAGTCACTTTGAGGGCTTACAATGTTGCTTACAAACCAACACCTTGTTCCGCCATTTCTGCAGAGCATATAGGGCAGGCCCCTACTTTCAAACATCCAACTTACAAACATCTCCTACTTGCAAACGGAAGGAGACAACAGCAAGTGAGATGAAAAAAGATGGACGACAAAACAAATTATACAGGGGTGATAACCCTTCCCTATGTTTTCCAAAAAGCTTAAAAATAGTTTTTTTGACTGGAGCTACACTTTAAAAATGTACCAGTTGAAAATTACAAACAGATTCAACTTAACACAACAAACCTACACAGTCCCTGTCTTGTTTGCACCGCCTGTATACTGCTGTTCTGAGTATATAGGGCCTGGGGGCCACACGCATTTCCTTTTTTTAATATGGGTACAGGGTTCCCCTTAATATGCGTACAAGACCCAAATAGGCTGGTAATGGGCAGGGAGGGCTACCCATGCCATTTTTCTGAATGATTTTCAACCATATTGCAGGAACCAGATATAACATTGAAACCGCAAGCAGTTTTAAATGGTGTTATTTCCGTTTAATGTCATTTTGTGCAGGGACTGTTCTAAACACGGGAAACACGTGGCACTTCACAGGCATACTACAGACACCCCCCAAGCACCATATTTAAAGGAATATTTCACTTTTTTTTTTCACTTTAATCGTCAGTAAAATCAGTGCTTCCGCCAAAACGGCCATTTTTAAAAACATTTTAGGCATTGACCCATGTCCCCTGGGGCAGGAGCCAGGTCCCCAAACCCTTTTTAGGACAGTATCTTGCATATTAGCCGTTAAAATTAGCACTTTCCATTTCGAACGTTCGAGTCCCATAGACTTCAATGGGGTTCCAACGTTCGTAACGAACGTGGGGTCCGTTCGAAAGTTCTGGTGCAAACCGAACCGGGGGGTGTTCGGCTCATCCCTAGCCGTGACATTTAAACAATACTCAATTGGTACTGAGGGGCCCAAAGTGTGCCAAAAAAATATCCCCTCACACCATTACACCCCCATCACCAATCTGAACTGTTGATACATGGCAGGATGAATACATGCTTTTATGTTGTTTATGCCAAAATTCTAACCATATGTGCTTAATGTTGCAGCGGAAATGGTGACTCATTAGACCAGGCAACATTTTCCAATCTTCTATTGTCCAATTTTGTTGAGTCTATGCGAACTGTAGCCTCAGTTTCCTGTTCTTAGCTGACTGGGTGGCACCCAGTGTGGTCTTCTGCTGCTGTAGCCCATTTGCTTCAAGGTTCGATGTGTTGTGCGTTCAGAGATGTTGTTCTGCATAACTTGGTTGTAACAAGCGGTTATTTGAGTTACTGTTGCCTTTCTATCATCTCAAACCAGTCTGACCATTCTCCTCTGACATTAACATGTCCACACAACTGCTGCTCACTGGATATTTCCTCTTTTTCAAACCATTCGCTGTAAATCCTAGAGATGGGTGTGCACGAAAATCCCAGTAGAGCAGCAGTTTTAGAAATACTCAAACCAGCCTGCCTGGCACCTACAACCATGCCACGTTCAAAGTCATTTAAATCCCCTTTCTTCCATATTCTGATGCTCAGTTTGAACTTCAGCAAGTTGTCTTCAACACATCTAGATGCCTATATGAATCAAGTTGCTGCCATGTGACTGGCAATTTGGGTTACCAGCAATTAAACAGGTGTACCTAATAAAGTGGCCAGTGAGTGTATAGCTAAACGTTCTCTTCTCCATGGAAAAATGAACAGATAATTTGCCATGCATGAATTGTATTCATATATCAACTATTTTTTTTTTCAATCAAATAATTTTTATTGAATTTTCACATTATACAACAAAAGAACACACATAATATTTCTAAATGCATCAACTATATTGGGAGGGGGAGTGCAGTAAGACTTATTGGTATTCATATCCTTTTAGCTCTACCAGATGTCTCATCATCTGTTGCCCTTGGTGAGAATTATTTGTGCATCCAAGAGCTTGGCCCACCTAGAGGGCAATGTCATAAAAGGTGAATTTTCTATAGAGAAGAGAATAGAATAAAAAAATGTTTGAGATTAATGCCATCATATTGCTACTGTTCCACTGAAACATTAACAAGGATTCAGGCTTGGGTGTGATATCTTAGTACTTGGAGTATCTGTGTCTACTCTTCCAAATGTACTATGCTGAGTGACACCTGAAGCATGGAAAGTAATGCTCCTTGGTATATATTTTTTCATTTCTGGGCTATTGACCTGCTACAACATGCAGGGGAGATGGATTGGCTACACACAGATTATAATTTCTTTAACTCCTCCATATTTTTATGACTATTAGGACCTCTATCAGTGGGCCTTTGTTCAGGTTACACAGGTTTTGCATTCCTACTCAAATCCACGGGGATGCAAAGCCTGCTTGAAGGAGCTTAGAAGAAGATCAACTCAGGTCAAACTCACCTGTAAATGAATTTTAAATCAGAAGGACCTCAAACTAATATTAAACTGATGCCATTGGCACAACCCTAAAGCCCGTCAACACGGGCCATTAGTGTTACTGAAAAGCGCTATATCAAAAATAATATTAAACATGTGTAAATGGCAAGTTTTTAAGGTTGAACTGGATGGACTTGTGTCTTTTTTCAACCTGACTAACTATGTAACTATGTAAGTAAACTCACACAACATACCCCATGGTATGTAGTGCAAAAACGTGCTCAAACAAAATTATAATACAAAACTGCAGTAGATACATAAATTCTTAAGTGTACAAAAAGTCATTGAATCCCTCAAAATCAAAATAAAAAAATCCAAAGAGATGTAAATCTAAAAAAAGGGAGGATCCCTTTGAGGTCCAGACAGAGTGGGAGATAGAAAGCCTCCAGATCCCAGATAGCAGGCACCTCACACCCCCTCAGTGAAGACAGATCGGGGGCTTACCAGAACTGTATGACCGCTAGAGCATAATGGTCAAAAACTCTTTTAACACTTCAAGAAGATATTACTTTCCTACGGTTCTTCAAATGTGATAAGATGTCATTAGAACAATTGGTCTTCCAAACCTCCACTTCACAGTAACGCCAATGCCCATACTTGTGGGTCACGAACCATTCAAATATCACACCACATTTGTATGACTGTAGATGAGACTGTAGGCTTGTTAGGAGACACGTTCTCTTTGGAATGATCCAAGGTTCGAAATAGAGATATGGTTTGACATTAGCGTTACTGGTATATACGAAAATTTAATAAGGGTGAAGGGGGGTGGGCTTCCTGCTCCTCTGGAAGTGGTACTCATATTACAATGTTACAAATCAACTGGCCAAGTGTTGCGTTGTCTTCCAGTACCATGAGGTCAGAAACTTACCATGGTATACCCTGCCCAGCAGCCACCTTCTGACATTGGGAGCCTAAATCCCCAGCTTCCAGAGACACTCTGAGTGTTCTATTCTCCCTATTTTACTCAGCCAACAATTGGGGATATCAGAGGTCAACCTCTCAGATCTCAGTCCAACCCGTACTTCTCCATACAGGTTACCACAAATAAGAAGAACAAGATTAAATCTCATTACTCAATTTCAGATTCCGCCTTAGGTTGGGTTCACAGTATTCTACACGACAGTAGTACGACTTTCATCCGACTTTGCTCTGCGACATCAGTCCTACATTGGTCCTACATTGGTCCTACATCCATCCGACTTTCATGAACTTGATACTACTTTAATCCGACTTTTCAGATAGTACGACTTGTCCTTTGACCAATCAAAACTAACACACAATGGGAGGGGCTACAGCAGGGGGCAGGAAATAACACAATGTTGGATGCCAAAGTTGGATGGTTAGGACAAGGATCCGACTTTGATCCTACTTCAATGGTATTCAATGGGCTGAAGTAGGATCAAAGTCGGACCAAAGTAGTACAAGGAGCATTTTCAAAGTCGGGCCGACTTGTGTCGGACCAGTTAAGATGGCTCCCATAGGGAAACATTGATTTTCACAGGTCATGCAACATGAGCTCCCAATGGCGGAGCATTTGTCGTACCAGTGTGAAACCAGCCTTAGCAAGAAGGAGTCACACCTGGTTACTAATACATAAGTAGAAAGTTCCCAAAACAATACGGATTTACATCCAAACTACAAGGTGTCACAGTGCTCCATCAGAAGCCCACACAGTCTATCAATACATACACAAAAGATCCAGTCCATTACACTGCCTCTTTTCTCTATTGGGGCAGCCCCACTCCTCCAAAAGGGAGACTTATTTCCCAGAAACATACAGTTTGGTCATGTTCTTTCATGCCCCAAGAAGAATTCCTCCTCCAACTGCTCTTCCACTGTGCCACCAACCAAGCTGCTTCCACCTTTTCTTTGTGCTGTATATGCTCAATCCAAGAATGTTGAATGACAGCAGCACCCCTAGATGAAAACCAGGTGGGACCACCTCTTAAAGGGCAACACCAGGTTACCACGGGATTACTATAATTCCTGAAAGATAAAAAAATGAATATTTTCCTAGGGTTTAGTGGCTGAGCATAGTAACAAACTAAGGTAACAGAGATGTTTAGCCTTCCCTTAAAAGCCCTTAAGGTGGTTATAAACCCTCACAAATACTGTACCCTGGGCCAGGACAAGGGGTGGGCAGAAAGGGTGGCTGCCCATGGCATTGTGGTATCATGTGGGGTGGGAGGGCACCGAAAGGGAGATTGGAGGGAGGGGATTTGTGTTGGAAGAGTGGATTTGGGGGGCTGCAGAGGGTATTATTCTAGAAGGGGAAATTTTAAGGGGGGTGCCAATAGTGTTGCTTTGGGGATTTGTGTTGGGTGGAGGGGTATTTTTTTGCTGGGGGGGGATTTGGAGTGGGGGGGAATGTGTACTAGAAGGGAAAATGTTAGGGGTAGAGGATGTGTGCTAGGAGAGGTTATTTTTTGGGTTGGAGGGGGAATTTGAGCTGAATTATTTGGTGGATGGGGGGGCAAAAATTTGTGCTGGCAGGGAAGACTTCAGCAGGGGAGCGGATTTGTAATGGGGGTAGTTTAATTTTAGGTTGTAAGCATGTGGATTCCTGCTCAGTTTTTTTGTGGGGGGATTTTTGCTGACACTTAATGCTTATACATGTGGGGGGGGGGGGGGGGGGATGGTGCAGTTTGGCATGTTTTCCCTGGGCTCTAGATGATTTGTCCCAGCACTGCATATACCCAGTAAAGTGAACAGCCTCAGATGATACACAGAGATGAAACAAATCCTCCCACATAAGTGTTACTTGTTTATTTGCAGTCTTCTCTTCCCTACACCCCCTCACAAGGGCAGATCGTGATAAAAAATCTTTCTCCATCTGTCAGAGAGAAGGGGGCAGAGAGGGTGCAGTTACAGTGTGTGAGAGCTGATTGGAGGAAAGAAACACACCCCCCTCCACACAGCAGAAGAACTGTGTTTTGAATAGACAAGCTGGTGCTAAGCTCTCTCCCCCCCAACCCAAATTTATCTCATGTAACAGAAACCTTCTCAGCAGTGACACATGCTGACAACAGAGGAAGACATACCAGCAGGGCCGTCTTTAATATTGATTGGACCCTGGGAAAAACTTTTCTTGGGCCCCCCCCCATGCAGTTTTGCTCTCCGCCTGCTCTGGGACATACAATAAATAGCAGCTAGACTGAAAATCAGTTTACTGAATTAGATCAGGCAGCTATTGCGATTGGTTGGCGGAGGTTACAGTGTACCATTACCGCTCACTGACTGGATGCTAGAGGTTACAGCACACATTACGGCTCACTGATTAGTTGCTAGAGGTTACAGCACATGATTTCTGCTTGTTGCTTGGTTGCTAGAGATTACTGTGGATATGACCTCAGGGGGCATGATATACATATCCATGCCACCAGCCACCCCTATTTACATATGAATGCCGGTAATTTACATGTAAACACAGGGTCTGCAGGTGAGTCATCTTTACACAACAATAGGGCAGAGCTGGGCAGCATTAGTAGCAGCACTTCACACTGAGATATCAGGACTCAGCACAGGACTAAAACCTCAAGGGACAAGGGAATTTAAACCAGGATAGTTGGCAAGTATGGGGCAGCTGCTTTAGGCCCCACAACAATGACAGGGCCCAGGGCAGCTGCCCCTTTTTCCCTGCCTTAAAAACGGCCCTGCACACCAGAGAGAAATAACACTTAGAGCTTTGGAGAGAGATAAGTAACACTACAGTTGTATGTGCTTTGCTCAGATTCCAAATGGTTTACAACCACTTTAAGTCCCATGATTTGTTATTAAAGAGGAAGTAAACCCTGATGAGTTTACTTCCTCTTTCATTCCCTGCAAAGGCAAAGCATAATGGACTACTATGCATCGCATAGTAGCCGATTATGTGTCACTTACCTGACACAGGAGCCAGCGAAGTCGCCGCTGTCCCCTGTAGTCCGCCGCATCCATCTTGTTGGTGGGATCTCGCAGCTCCGCTGCTGTCATTCGGCGAAGCCGCGATGACGTCACTCCCGCGCATGAGCACGGGAGCCGACACGCGCGGCAGCTCAGTCGTGGAGAATGCCGTGCTCAGTGCGCCTGCGCGACGCTGTCTACGGCGTATGCGCCGTAGACAGCGGTGCCCGTTTTCGGGCAAATATCTCCTAAACCATATAGGTTTAGGAGATATTGCTTGGACCAACAGGTAAGCCTTAATCTAGGCTTACCTGTATGTCAAAGTGGTTTGTAAGGGTTTACAACCACTTTAAGAGGCAATTCTCCTGATTTCAAACATTGATTATAGTGATGAGACAGGCAAGCATTTCTCCCTGCCAATGGTTAAATATTTTCCTGTAAGTGGGGCCTAACTTCTTCTGGTGAGGAGGGATGAAGAACACAGGTGAACAAGATTACTTGGGCACTTCGCATTCAAATTGAAGATTATTTTACTACAATGGGCTGTGGTCATTTCATTCTACTGTGTCACCAGCAATAGGCAGATTACTGCCTATTATATGACTTAAAAATTATGCAATACTAGTCCCTGTTTTCACCTTTTGTTTTTACTGGTGAAACCAGAACAATACTGACCAGGTGATAACCCAACAGTGCCAGAGAACACTGAGTATGCTTCAGGAATGCAAATTGGCACTATGTAGGCAAGGCCAAAAGACACTGATCCATACTGTGAATTCTGGTCTTTCTCTTAAAGGGATTCTGCCACAAAGAGACATGTCAGCTTCCAGTTGAAGCTTCTCCGACTAGTATTTTGCTTTGAGACAGATGCAATTTAAGTTGTCCTTTGATAGGCAGATTATGAAGGCAATGGAACATGCCCATTACCATAAAGGCAAAAATATTACGCTTAGTTGGAAGGGGGGGGTTAATTGTTTAATTCAATTTAGACTTTATTATTATGTATTTTTTACATTATTCCATTCCTAATACCGCGTACACACGATCGGAATTCTCGTCGGAAGAAGTTCTGATGGTTTTCCCGACGGAATTCCGACGGAATTCCGCTCAAGCTGTCTTGCCTACACACGGTCACATCAAATTCCGATAGTTTAGAACGTGGTGATGTACAACACGTACGACGGAACTAGAAAAAGGAAGTTCAATAGCCAGTAGCCAATAGCTTCTGTCTCGTAGTTGAATCTGAGCATGCGTGATTTTTTGGAGTGTCGGAATTGCATAAACACGATCGGAATTACCGATACAAAGTTTTTCCGTCTGGAAAATTGAGAACATGCTATCAATTTCTGGCTGGTGGAAACTCGGACAGCTAAATTCCGATGGAACATACACATAGTCGCATTTTCCGATGAAAAGCTCTCATCTGTCTTTTTCTGGCCGGAATTCCGACCGTGTGTACGCGGCATAATAGTACAAAATACATGTACTTTATTACTTCTTCCTAGGTGCGCTGTAACCCTAGCTGTGATGTCAGACAGGGTGCCCCCCCCCCTTGGTCAAGCTTCACCTTCCACTGCATTCCTCTTGCAGGTGCTTGCCTCAGGCAAGTGCTGGGAGTCGGAAACAGGTGCTCACTACCAAAGCAGCTGTCTCCTTGCTAGTTGCAATGTCAGTGGGTTGTGCACCACAGGGGAGGTGGGCACACTTTCTGGCATCACAGCTTATGTTACATGGCACTTAGGAAGATGGGACAAAGTACTACATGTACTTTGTCCCTTTGGTTTAATTAGCTCCTGCCTAAATTGACCCTAGTATGCACTACCTGCTTGGAGTTTGCATGTTCTCCCTGTACCTGTGCGAGTTTCTTCCGGTTACTCCAGTTTCCGCCCACACTGCAAAGACATGCTTGCAGGTTAATTGGATCCTGACTAAATTGGCTCTATTGTGTGTGTATTAATGTGGGTTAGGGACCTTAGACTGTAGGAGCCTTGAGGGCAGGGACTGATGTGAATTAATAATATAAATATACATATAAAATGCTACACAAGATTGGGCGCTAAAATACTGTCCCCCATCATAGTGTCATGATGACAGCTGAAGCACAAGAGTTAGTAATAGGCACAAAATAAAGCAGGGCAGCCACAAAGTGTCCCCAGGGATGGTGGGGAAAGAAATTGTACAAAACCAAACTACTGCCAGGCGCTCATGCTATAATGCACCAGAATGTAAACTGTCCATGGACCATATGCGTGGGGCTAATGATAGTGATAATTAGAAGTCCAGAGCCCAGTAACATAAGTAGCCGAAAATGAAATAAAACACAGTTTATTTCAACAATGAAGCAGAAATAAAAAAAAGAAAGAAGCCCAAGCTGAATATGGAACAGCATTAGCAGAGGGGGATCTGATCCAGTCCTGCAGAAGCAAAGGACGACAAGAAGAAACCTGTGTAAACCGGCAGATCTGGATGAAGGGCAGATCCTGTGTGAGAAAGCTGCCCGCCATGACCAAACAGCGGGGAAACACAGGTCACTCAAAACAGCGTGGTTGGAACACAGGGACCAATAGTAGGCTTCACAAACAGGAAGTGAAGTTAGTTGCTTATACTAAAACCCCTTTGTCAAATCCCTTTTTCTTTTTTTTTTTAACAAGCCTTTATTAACATGCCTATGTAATGCCTGTCGGTTGCCAAGCCAGGATTTGACAATGGGATGTGTCCCGAAACAACATGTAGTTTAGGCAACCAATTTCACTTCCTGTTTGTTCAGCTTCCTGTTGGTGGAACAACTGATCCCTGTGTTCCAGCCATGCTGTACCGGGGGACCTGTGCTTCCCTGCTGTTTTCTCACACAGGATCTGCCCTCCATCCAGATCTCCCCTCATCATCCTCTGCTGCTGCAGGACGGGATTGGATCCACCTCTGGTAATTCTGTTCCACATTCAGCTCAGGATTCTTGCTGTTTTTATTACTACTTCATTGTTGGAATAAACTGTGTTTTATTTGATTTCTGACTACTTATGTTACTGGGCTCTGGACTTCCAATTATCACTATCATTAGCCCAACACAAATGACCCATGGACAGTTTACAGTTTGGTGCATTATAGCATGAGCATCTGGCAGTGGTTTGGTCATGTACTATATGTAAAGTGCTGCATACATTGTTGTACTTGTAATAAATAAATAAATAATCAGAACCCGAATACTGTGAAAAAAATTGTTCTTTATAGATGTAGCAAGGTCCCAGATCTCCTTTAGTCTAATGAGAACCTCCAGAGCTGTAAATAACCATTTATCAAGTGATTATGTATCATTACTGCTAGATAAAACTGTGCCCATCATATGCAGCTTCACTGTGCCCGTCAATTGCAGCCTCACTGTGCCCGTCAATTGCAGCCTCACTGTGCCCGTCAATTGCAGCCTCACTGTGCCTGTCAATTGGAGCCTTACTGTGCCTGTCAATTGGAGCCTTACTGTGCCTGTCAATTGGAGCCTTACTGTGCCCATCAAATGCAGCCTCACTGTGCCCATCAAATGCAGCCTCACTGTGCCCATCAAATGCAGCCTCACTGTGCCCATCAAATGCAACCTCACTGTGTCCGTCAGTTGCAGCCTCACTGTGCAAGTCAATTGCAGCTTCACTGTGCCCATCGTATGCAGCCCCACTGTGCCCATCATATGCAGCCTCAGTGTACAAGTCATTTTCAGCCTCATCGTGCCCATCAATTGCAGACTCACTGTGCCCATCAAATTCAGCCTCACTGTGCACATCACATGCAGCCTTACTATGCACATCAATTACAGCCTCGCTGTGCACATCAATTACAGCCTCACTGTGCAAGTCAATTGCAGCCTCACTGTGCCTGTCAATTGCAGCCTCACTGTGCCTGTCAATTGCAGCCTCACTGTGCCTGTCAATTGCAGCCTCACTGTGCCTGTCAAATGCAACCTCACTGTGCACATCAATTGCAGCCTCACTGTGCACATCAAATGCAGCCTCACTGTTCCCATCAAATGCAACCTCACCGTGGCCTCAATTGCAGCCTCACTGTGCCCAGGATGCAGTGTGTGTGTAAGCAGTGAAGATATATGTGAGGGGAGAGCAAACAGCAGAAAGTCTAGAAGTGGGGAGGATTGGTGTGATAGGGAAGGTGTACAGACTTCCATTACACAGAGAGAGGAGGGGGGAGGGGAGGATCGTGTGATATGGAAGATGTAGAGACTTCCATTACAGGGAGAGAGGGGGAAGTAAAGTTGGATGAAAGGTGCTGCTGTAGCAGGCGTCAGGACAGGGACAATAGCATAGGAGGTGCCCCCATCTCCCCACAGTCCTGGCCCTGCATGTACTGTACCTTCTCTGGGTGTTTCCAGGGATCCCTCAGTGTGCACTGCTGGCTGGCGACTCTGTCACAGGGAGATGGATGGAGGACATGGACTGCTGTACGGACCTGAGCCTGTCACCAGTGCCGTCTTTAATATTGATTGGACCCTGGGCAAAACTTTTCTTGCCCCCCCCCATGCAGTTTTGCTCTCCACCTGCTCTGAGACATACAATAATTAGCAGCTAGACTCAAAATGCGTTTACTGAATCAGATCAGGCAGCTACTGCGATTGGTTGCCAGAGGTTACAGTGTATCGTTACCGCTCAATGACTGGTTGCTAGAGGTTACAGCACACATTATGGCTCACTGATTATTTGCTAGAGGTTACAGCACATGATTTCTGCTTGTTGATTGGTTGCTAATGATTACTGTGGATATGACCTCAGGGGGGCATGATATACATATCAATGCTGCCGGCCGCCCCTATTTACATATGAATGCTGCCTCTATTTACATATAAATGCCGGTAATGTACATGTAAACACAGGGTCTGCAAGTGAGTCATCTTTACACAACAATAGGGCAGAGCTGGGCAGCATTAGTAGCAGCACTTCACACTGAGATATTGGGAAAGAGCACAGGACTAAAACCTCAAGGGATGAGGGAATTTAAACCAGGATAGTTAACAAGTATGAGGCAGCTGCTTTGGGCCCCACAACAATGACAGGGCCCAGGGCAGCTGCCCCTTTTGCCCTGCCTTAAAAACAGCCCTGTCTGCCACCATTCTTTTTCTTCTGCCAATTCCCTTACTTGCTGAAGGAGGTAGGCAGTGTGTGAGCCGATTCACTCCTCCACCAGCACCACAGGGACTGAGAGAGCCGGGACTTTAAACTTACTATCGGCAAATGTGGCCAGTGTAAATCCACATAGGAGCCGAAATGGAAAAAATAGTCCCTCCAGTTACAGTCTCCCCGGCTCTCCTGGTGAACTGATGCCCCCCCACCCCAGAAGTCCCCCCTTATCAGAAGCCCTGGATAGAGCACTGGATGGATGGCCAGTTGGCCACCTGCCTGTATGCAGGCTGGGCAGCGATTGCCCTTGGCGCTCCACTTTCCAATCCTGTGTTCTCCGGGCTAGGTAGTAGCAGGTAGGGAGGTGTAGAGGAGTGTCTAATGGCTGGTCAGCCAACTCAGAGAGGCTCAATCTTTGTGTTCCACCACCATGGGACCTGGAAATGTTGACCACGAAACCAGAAGTGAAGCAGTTCAGCTAAATGCACTGCCCTATGTCCTCCACAGCTCCACCAATCACAAAGAATAATTGTATAGTGGGAGTGTCGGGGCGCACGGCTCTGCGCCCTGAGGAAACACTAAAGGCAGCCAATCAAGTTTCCCAGCTGCAATCACATGATTGCAGAAACATCATGCTTCCCATAGACACCCGTGTGTCCGGCGCCCGCAGGCACTTAAAGGAACTTTTTTTTTTGATCACTAGCTTTGGGTGGGGGGAGGGGGGGTGGTGGCGCTCCTGTGCCTCCTATTGACGGGCCATCACTGGTTGTAAGGCATAATGGTTGCCGTGTAAGGTATATTCATGGGCGCCAGACGCTTCTTGAATGCAAAGAGATTCTATTTCTCTTGAACAGAACTCTGGGAGAAATTTTAGGGGCAGGACACCCTTAAGGTAGTTGCAATGTTAATTAGTAGACTCAGAGACTTCTACAGGTAGACAGCCATGCAGGGAAAGACATCCAGCAAGACACCACATCTAGGTGGTGTAGGAATGCTGTCTCCTATGGCAACAGTCTTAGAACAGTTCCTGATTCTTCACCGTGAGAATATTGCACCGGTACTTGTTTCAGCTACTCACTGTGGTCCCTGGTAATAAGGTGGTTGGTCCCTTAGTGGCGACGGCTTCCCCTCTATCTCTAGTCTGGTTGGCCTGCGAGCCGCAATCCTAACCCTGCGCTGCTCTCTTGCTTCTGGATAGGCCCACAGACAGCCTAGCAGCCAGATGTGCCCCGGATAGGCCCAAACTCCTGCCTAGCAGCCCGGGCAATATGGCACATGTCCCCCAGACAGCCATCCAGGTGGCACAGAACATCGATCACCTGACTCCACACCATGTCCTCACTGCAGCTCAGTGATACTGAGCCTGACAAAATCACAGGTATAGCATTGCTGAACTGCTTGCCCAGCTACTGCACCTGCCAACCAGACAGGTGCAGCGGCCGAGCATCTTCAGTAAGGCAGAGCCTGTTAACGGTGCAAGCTCAGCAAAGATAGCCACTTCAACAGGCATCTGCCTTGGCGTGGCCCTGCTAACCACATCCTTGTTTGTCCCATGTTCTATTCAGTCTATCTATCTATCTACTGTTCACACCCATGGGCCCATTGGGCAATCCTTTTTCATAGACCTAGTACCCACTATCTGGCTGCACTGCAGCATGTTAGTAAAATTCCTGCAATGAAGCCTATAAAATAATCTCCTGCAAAACATATCAAAACAGGCAGCAGCGCACGTTACTGCAATGTACAATATTACAGTGTGAGTAAGACGTAATGCTGGCCATACATGTGGCAATTCAACAGAGCATTTAGACTGCGTTCACATATAAGCGATTCACATGACAGGTGAGTGTGATTCACTCTCTATGAAGCCAGTTCACACAGGTCCAGGGAGGCCACAGTCCAGATTGCAGAAGGGTCCTGTGCGTCTTTGGGTCCGGTTCAGGTGAGAATTCAGGCAAAAATGTGATCCTGAATCACACCTGAACCAGTGAACAGGGATGCACCGGACCCCATGCTGAGAACCACAACTGGAGATATGTGAACCCGGCCTCAAACTATTGAGTCCATTTTTTATTTATTTTTTTAATCGCAAAGTAATCGAAGACATAAAATAGCAATTCTGAACAAACATAAGGAGATAGGATTGATAGTTTCTTGATCAAGCATGGCAGAAGAATCTTTGATCTTCAATAAACAGTATTGTATCTGTGTAATCATTGCCCAGCTTCAACCTAAAAATTGTGGTGGCCAATCATACTCAGTTGTAGATTGCCCAGTAGCACAAAAGTGGTTGAAATGTCCTTAAAATTGCCAAGTGTATGTTTTCTTCGAATTCCACTCCAGTCCATTACTGACATGACTGACCATGTAAACGCAATTAAATATTAAATCAATGTTTTGACTGCTGCTTTTATGGTGTTTGTTTAAGCAGATAACATAAAAGAAGTATAATAAAAACAAGGACAAGGTTGTCTTAACAGACTTTGCTGGAGTACAATACCTCCATCAAAGGCCAAAACACTCTTTTGTATTTAACCCATTGGAATCCAGTATTAAAACATATCTAAACCCCAGAACTAAAATCTAATATATAACAGCACCTTAAATTAGTTGTAAACCCTTACAACACACTTTGACCTACAGGTAAGCCTAGATTAAGGGTTACCTGTAGGTCCAAGAAATATCTCCTAAACCTACACGGTTTAGGAGATATTTGCCGAAAGACAGGCACCGCTGTCTACGGCGCATGCGCCGAAAGACAGGCACCGCTGTCTACGGCGCATGCGCCGTAGGCAGAGGCGCACTGAGCACGGCACCGTCAACGGCGAAAATGCCACGTGTGGCGGCTCCCGTGCACATGCATGGGAGTGACGTCATTGCGGCTTCGCCGAATGGAGGCGGCGGAGCAGCGAGACCCACCGAGAAGATGGATGCGCCGGGCTACAGGGGACAGCGGTGACATCATTGGCTCCTGTGTCAGGTAAGTGACACAATGGACTACTATGCGATGCATAGTAGTCCATTATGCTTTACCTTTGCAGGGAATGAAAGAGGAAGTAAACTCATCAGGGTTTACTTCCTCTTTAAATGGAGTCGGTACATTAGTGTTCTATTTTAGTAATTTTCCCTTTATCTTCACCTGCTGATCCTGCAAGTCACACACTTCCAGCTTTACATGCCATTCACACTTTTGCAACTTCTCATGTGACTTTGGACATCAAAGTCACATGACAAGTCGTCCCCCATGTTTTGCAATGATAACCATTCATCTTATGATCGGTAGGATGCAATATGTTACATTTTTGTCTTTGGATTTAATACCGCTTTAAATGCTTCACTTCATTTTTCTCTTTCAAAAACACCGGCCTGTAATTGTCTGAACTCTCAAAGATTTCTGGAAGGGCCATTATGGGATGCAAAATGTTGAATTCAGTTCAAATATTCAAAATTTTACATTTCTTGGGTATCCCACTTCCACCTAACAACTGTACATTAATTTTCTCCATCAGCCCATGCCCCACAGTTATTACCGCTTGTATCATTTGCCCCTCCAGCTTAGATTGTAAGCGCTAACGAGCAGGGCCCTCGGATTCCTCCTGTGTCGAATTGTATTGTAATTGTACTGTCTACCCTCATGTTGCAAACAGTCAGCGCTATATAAATCCTGTATAATAATAATATATGTGTGACTTAAAGTTGCAGCAACAACTGCTACTTTTGTTTGACTTTCATTCAACTTGATGGCCCTAGATTTCAATGTAACCCTCAAAAGTTGCATGAAAGTGGTACCTGAATGTTTTACATGCAACAGTGGGTCTGACGTTTTCAGCAGGACAACAAGTCACACACAAGTCACACCCATCCAAAGTTGTATCAAAGTTGTACTCCAGAGCCTATGGGAGACAACAAGTGTTAGGCCGCGTACACACGCGCGGACTGTTCGCCCAACTTTGTCCGTCCAACAGTTTCAGCAAACAGTCCGCTCAAAATTAGCATGGACGGACATGCCCACACACGACGAACGAACAGTTTGCTGAAACCGTGCGCGATGACGTGAACAGCACGTACGACGGGACGAAAAATACGACGTCCTATACACTGCATTATAGCTTTCGGCGTGAAAATCCTTTCTGAGCATGCGCGCAACTTTGTTTGACGAACAAGCCTACACACGAGCGGGCTGTTCGCTGAAACAAGGTTTCAGCGGACAGTTTTTCGGAAATTCCGAAAAACCTTGTCCGTCCAACTGTCCGCTGAAACTGTCCGCTGAAAGCCCACACACGAGCGGACTGTCCGCCCAAACACTGTTCAGCGGACAAGGTTGGGCGAACAGTCCGCGCGTGTGTACGCGGCCTTAAGCTCATGCATGTTCATATCCTACTGTGTGAACCCACCTGAGCAATTCCAGCTATGGCTGCCGTGCTGATTGAGTAGGGTGGTTGTACAGAAAAATTGGAATGGAAGGCTTGGACTTTTTAGGTATGACCACATGGGTAGTTAATACATAAAAAGTTTATTATATATAGAAAATACATTTAAAAATACATTAAAAAAATATCGGCATTAGTAAAGTCAATACAACAGGGTTAGATAATTTATACTGTACATAGCCATAGGAAGTTAGCGTGAAACACTTGGAGGTGAAGAACCACTCATTCCATAGTCAAATTTTGATTCCAGAGTTAGGCTATGTAACAGGTTGTGGTGATAATGATATCCTAGGCTCCACATGTTATGCGCCTTGCGCTTCTTCAGGAGCATCAACAGAAGTCGATTGGTAGATCAACTTTTGTACAACCAAAGATCCCATAAATGGTTTGAAATATGGCCAGTCCCTTCTAAACTGGTTGAATTTCAATCCATGTATGGCCTGCTTTCGCTTTTTTCATCCCACCTGCTGGTTGAATGGACAGTGTGTGGCCAGCTTGAAGCAGTTGTAAACCCTGCTTGGTAATTTTTACCGACAGGTAAGCCTATAATAAGGCTTAACTGTAGATAAAATGAATATCTCCTAAACTTGCACCGATTAGGAGATATTCACCCTACACGCAGTCAATGACATACCTTGCCGGAACTTCAGAGTTTCATGCCGGAACTGAGGGCTCCTGTACCCAAGAGCGGGAGTGATGTTATTGCGGCTCTGGCCAATCACAGCACCGGAGCTTGCAAACCAAGAAGAAAGACAGGGGAAACATGTCAGCCCTCTCAGTGGTGACTGTACAGCTCTGGAGGTCGTTGTTCCAAGATGAGTATTTTATAATGTGCTAGTATGCAATGCATACTAGCACATTATGCCATTGACATGCAGGTTTTTATTATTTTTATTTTTTTTGAACATCCATGGTTTGCAACCACTTTAAGATTTCTCTTACTTCCTGAATTTATTCATAAACGACCTGGAGGATGGGATAAGCCGCTCAATCTCAGTATTTGCTCAGTATAAGCTAAGCAGGGCAATAACTTCTCAGGATGTGGAAACCTTGCAAGTAGAGCTGAACAAATTAATGGGGTGGGCAACTACGTGGAAAATGAGGTTCATATGTAGAAAAATTTAAAATAATGCATATGGGTGGCAAAAATATGAATGCAACCTTCTCACTAGGGGGAGAACCTCTGGGGGAATCTAGGATGGAAAAGGACCTGGGGGCCCTAGTAAATGACAGGATCAATAATGGCATGCAATGCCAAGCTGCCAAGCAAAGCCAATAGCATATTGGCATGCATTAAAAAGGGGATTAGCTCCAGAGATAAAATGATAATAATTCTCCTGCTCTACAAGACTCTGGTCCGGCCGCACCTAGAGTATACTGTCCAGTTCTGGGCACCAGTCCTCAGGAAGGATGTACTGGAACTGGAGAGAGTCCAGAGAGGGGCAACAAAGCCAATTAATGGACTGGTGGATCTCAGCTATGGGGAAAGACTGCAAGCACTGAATTCATTCTCTCTGGGGATGAGACTCTTGAGAGGGGATATGATTTCAATGTACAAATACCATACTAGTGACCCCACAATAGGGATAAAACTTTTCCGTGAAAAATTGATGGACTTGTGTCTTTTTTCAACCTCACCGACTATGTATCTATGTAACAATGCTGTGTCTACAGGACGGGAAAGACAGGCAAATCTTTCCAATGGTACACAGATCAGCAGCTTGCTATTGGGGTGCCCGAGCCGAGTCACAGCTTCCGATGTACATTCAGACATGGAGCCCTGCCCCAGCCCCACCCCCCTCTCTCCTGATTAGTAGCTGACTTTGATTGACAGCAGCAGGAGCCAATGGTGCCTCTGCTATATCTCAGCCAATCAGGAATGAGGATCTCAGACAGCTGAGATACTCGTGGACATCGCTGGACAGAGAGGGACCTCAGATAAGTTTGTAGCACCCTCTACCCTAGGTAGGTGCTAGAGTAGTGTTTTTGTTAGTACTGCCAGTGCAGGTAAATTTAGGCAGGACTAGCTGTGAGCTGGGCCTGTTTGTTTTTGATCTGGAGGCAGGGGAGTGGTTTTAATGTAGCAGCAGATGAATGACATGTGCTTCAGCTATCTGGCGCCTCCTTTGTTTCCAGTGAGACGGTTCTGGAAAAGAGGCAGGGCAGAGCTCTGGAGTGACATGGGGTGTATTTGGGAGCCCTGACCAATCCCCAATTAGGATTGGCAGAGGGCAGGCCTCCTATATATACCCATGGTAAGCCTGTTGTGGGATGAGTTGTCGGGTGGAAGAACTGAGATGATGGAGGGTTAGTGTTGTGGCCTTTACAGGGAAGCCCCTTTCTGGGGGCGGGGGGGTGAAATCAGACCTGGAGCTTGGGAGCTGGGGTGGAGCCATACTCTGCACGGTCATTGAAAAGGTGTCCTGGAACAAGAGCAGGAGGAGGACAGTGGGGAGCGCTGCCGGGCAAGTCATTCAGGAGGGATCCATGCTGGGGTTGGTGAGTGAGAAGCACAGTGAGAAGCTCTGAAAGAGACATGCCAGGATTGGATGTGGAGCCAGAGGGAGAGACTGTGGTGTTGTTGAAGTCAAGTCGCTGCAGCCAGGATGGTTGACAGGATTTGCACTGATCTTTCTGGGATCTGTAGTCCACCAAGTATCAGTTAGCACAATGATATTTTTTATCTAAAATGGTTGCTACTACAGAGGGGACTGCAGACCCTCACCTGCAAATGGCTACTAGGAAAATGTTAGGACTTATTCAGAGTGAGACCTAACCATGTGCTAACGGTGACAGGAATCTAGGATTGGACAGTAGAGGAAAGGACGTGATCTCAAGTAGTGTGCAGGAGGAGATGTGACGTAGCAGAGACTGTCAGTTTAGATTCAACTACCTTTTTTTTCACTAAGAAAGATTCATCATTTGGGCATCCCATGTCCCTTTTCCCCATCCAAGTTTAATCCCCTAATAAAAACAACAAACACAAGCAAAAGACTGTTCATTGACTGGAGAACCTGTGCCTAAAATGGATGTCTGACCAAGCAGGGTGAAGTGTGGAGCTGAAACACACAGTGACCCCATGGGGGCACCGCTACAAGTATTAGTGGGGCTGAGGGGGGCTGCTGCACACAGTAGGCTTTTAGAATGCATTAAGCTAAATAAAAACTTCAGACTTTACAACTAGTGATGGACGAACTTCTGACGGAACATTTCGCGAACGCGAACCGCGAACCGCGAACGCGGCCAAAAGTTTGCGAACCATAAGGTTCGCGGCGGACCCTATTGACTTTAATGGCAGGCGAACCTTAAAAACCTCCAGGTCATATTTTCAGCCACAAAATACTTACTAGCTGTGCACACATAGTCCCACAACATGGACACTGACATAACAAAAGTATTAAGTGAATCTGGGTTCGACAACGACAAGCATTCTTTTTTTTTATTTGTGAAATTTTGACAATTCAGGAGCGCATAAAGGCCATGGAGGAGAGGCAAGGTTAGGCCTGGCTATGAAGGGGGTGCAGGAGATGATCAGTGCCACAGTCAGGGCAGTGCAGTCCTGTGCCAGTGTCCCAGTGTGCCAACCTGTGCTTGAGCCCCTCCCTCTGCCCAGCCCTTACACCAACCTATGCAGGGCTCCACTGCGGTGGTCCGGATAGGCCAGTCCAGTGCTGATCCTCAGCCATGGTGCTGGCACTGCTCCACTGCTATCTCCCTCACTGTCTGAAACCAGCACTGTGATAGAGACTGAGCACTGACACCAGCACCGTGATAGACAGCACTGATACCAGCACCAAGATAGAGAGCCCTGACACCAGCACCATGATAGAGAGCACTGACACCAGCACCATGATAGAGAGCACTGACACCAGCACCATGATAGAGAGCACTGACACCAGCACCGTGATAGAGAGCACTGAGACCACACCAGCACCGAGATAGAGAGCACTGACACCAGCACCGAGATAGAGAGCACTGACACCACACCAGCACCAATATAGAGAGCACTGACACCAGCACTGATACCAGCAACTCGCTGCGGGACCCAAAAATATGACAACGCTCAACCTCTTCAAACAGGAGGGTAGGGGCATATAGTATGGTGTGCTTTTTTTGTACAAGGAAGTGAGCCAAAAGAAAAAAGGTCCTTGTGCTATAGAGTTATGCATATACATGGTCTACTGGTCTACTGGTCACATGTGTTGAATTCCTCCGAGATCCATGCCTCATTCATTTTTATAAATGTGAGGTAGTCAACACTGTCGTGAGCTAGGCGAGTGCGCTTATCGGTCACGATCCCCCCTGCTGCGCTGAAAGTCCTTTCGGACAGGACACTGGACGAGGGGCAAGCCAACAGTTCCATTGCAAATTGGGCAAGCTCTGGCCAGAGGTCAAACCTGCCCACCCAGTAGTCCAGGGGTTCATCACTTCTCAGAGCGTCCACATCGGCCATGAAACCGATGTAGTCGGACACCTGTCAGTCTAGGCATTCCCTGATGCTGGATCCGGATGAGACCTGGTGATGGGTCGGTTAAAAGAATGACCTCATATCAGAAGTCACCAACACATCTTCAAACTACCCTCTTCTTGCAGGCGCTGTTGGATTGGTACCCGCAACTCTTTCTTTAGGACTGGGAATTCCTCCGCTGCCAGCGCACGCAAAAGCAGAATGCAGCATTTCTCGAAGCAAAGCCTGTAAGTGCTCCATTCTGACGGCCCTCTGTGATGGTGGTAACATTTCCGCCATTTTGTGTTTGTACCGGGGGTCTAAGTACGCTGCCACCCAGTACTGGTCCTTGACCTTTATGCTTTTTATACGGGGGTCCCTGTTAAAACACTGGAGCATGAAGGCCCCTATTTCTACTAAACTGGAAGCGGTGTGGTGGCCTGGCTCCTGCTCATCATCCAGGATAATGTCGTCCTCCTCGTTCTCCTCTCCCCATCCACGCACAACAACAGGGATCCCAGAAAGGTTTAAAGCATGCTCTTCTTGCTCCTCCTCATCTGCCCGGCACCATCCTCCTCTGACTCCTCTCCAGACTCCTGTTGTTGACTTGTCTCAGATAGAGCAGCCCCCCCTGGGAATTCATCCAGCATTGAGACTTCCTCATCTTCCTGCCCCTGCTCCTCCACGGCTTGATCAATGACACAACGCAATGCACGCTCCATAAAGAAAGCATAAGGTACGATGTCACTGATGGCACCATGGCTCCGACTGACCAGTTTGGTGATCTCATCAAATGGCCGCAGAAGTCTGCATGCGTCGCACATGAGCAGCCACTGGCGCGGTGAAAAAAACCAAGCTGCCCAAAACCTGTTCGTACAGGTAGTCTTTAACTGCACGTTTCTGCTGGAGCAGCCTATCAAGCATATAGAAGGTTGAGTTCCATTGCGTCGGGCAATCGCAAATAAGACGTCTGACCGGCAGATTCTGTTGCCGCTGAATGTCAGCAAGGTGAGCTATGGCCGTGTGAGATCTTTTGAAATGGGCCGAGATTTTCCTTGCCTACCGCAAGATATCCTGGACCCCAGGGTATTTGACAACGAATCGCTGCATGACCAAGTTTAAGACGTGTGCCATGCATGGCACATGTGTAATTTTGCCCTGTTTCAATGCGCTAAGCAGATTGGCACTGTTGTCACACACCACTTTACCAACTGTCAAATTGAGCGGTGTTAGCCACTGATCTGCCTGTGAACGCAAAGCTGAAAGGAGTGCAGGGCCAGTGTGGCTCTTGGCTTCCAGGCACAACAGACACAGCACAGCATGGCAACGTCTCACCTGGCATGTCGAATAGGTTCTGAGGATCTTGGGCGGCGCAGCGGAAGAGACGCTAGCAGCGGAAAAGGAGGAGTCAGCCAAGGAGGAGAGGGAGGAGGATGGAGTAGGAGGAGGAGAAGAAGAGCAAGGCCTGCATGCAATCTGTGGCGGTAAAACCAAATCTACAAGGGTGGCACGGGTTACATGCTTGACGGCCATCAGAAGTTTCACCCAGTGGGCAGTAAAAGTTATATACCTTCCCTGCCTGTGTTTGCTAGAGCAGATGTATCTTGGCACCGACACTGTGTGCCAGAGATACATTCACTTGCTGCTGAACATGGCCATATAGCTCTGGGATGCCCTTCTTTGAGAAATACTTCCTTCCTGGGACCTTCCATTGTGGTGTTCCTAATGGCCACAAATTTTCGAAAGGCCTCTGAGTCCACCAGTTTATATGGCAGTAGTTGGCGGGCTATCAGTTCTGAAAAGCCAGCTGTCAACCGTTGGGCAAGAGGGTTATCCGGCGTCATCATTTTTTTACGCTCGAACATTAGGCCCACGGAAGCCTGCCTTTTTCCAGAAAAAATGAGAGGATGGCATGATGGAAGGTGGAGTGGAGGACAATTGTGAGGAGAGTGGAGAAGGAGAAGTAGAAGACGAGGCTGGACGGTGAGAGCCTGGAGTGTGGCTTTGTGTGTTCCGTTGCTCCCACTGGGCTCGGTGATGGCAGCTCATGTGCCTTCTTAAGGCAGTCATCCCTAGGTGAGTGATGGGCTTACCGCGACTTATGCTTTGACTGCAAAGATTGCAGATGGCAACACTATTGTCAACAGCGGACACGTTAAAAAAAGCCCACACTGCGGAGCCATGTGACGTCCTGGGAGCGCCAGATGGTTGATGCCTCGCTTCTGATACATTAGCAGTCTGCTTTGTCCCTCCTGTGCAATGTAAGTTCCGCCTGCTTCTCCTCCCTATCTGCTGGTCCATATGTCCCTCTGAACTCACCTCCTCTTCCTCTCTTGTGGGCACCCATGTGACATCACTAGACACGTCATCATCGACGTCACCTTCCCCACTGCTATAATTAGAGATCTCGGAGTAGGCAGCAACACCAGGGACCAACCTCCTCCTTGGGCTGATCTGGGTACTGTCGTCAGACTGCTGAGTGGCGGTTGTTGCTACCTCCTCTTCCTGATCCAATGCCAAGAGTGGCTGTGCATCGGCAATGTCTTGTGATGGATCGGAAAATAATTCCTGTGACTCAAGCGGAGGGTATATGGTGGTGGTAGTGTCTTTGGGAGTGCACACAGCAGAGAGTGAAGATCGAGAGGATGAGGAGGGTGCAGAAGAGTAAGCCTTTGTACACACAGTCGGAGATTCCGACAACCAAATCCGTCGGATTTTGTCCGACGGATCTTGTCCGAAACTGTTGCATACACACGGTCGGACAAAGTTGTCGGAAAATCCGATCTTTCAGAACATGATGGAGTAATTTTGTTACGATGGGACTACGTTCAGGCTAGTAGCCAATAGCTTTGATGTAGGAATTTGATCTGAGCATGCGTGGCACTTTGTCTGATCGGAATTCTCTACACATGATCGGAGTATGTCCGATCGGAGCATTTTGTCGGAAAATATTTCCGGGAAGTTGGAAAATTTGGTCCGACGGATATTCTGACGGAAACAGTCCGATGCAGACCACACACAGTCGGAATATCCGACAAAACGCTCCGATCGGACACATTCCGTCGGAATCTCCGATCGTGTGTACAAGGACTAAGGCTGAGTGAGCCACTCAACCAAGTCTGGTGTGTCCTTTGACGTAATCAAACGCACCTTCTGCAATTTCCCACTTTGGCTCAAGCTTGTTACTCCTGCCCTACCCCTACCACCCCTGCGGAAGGGCCTGCCTCTTCCTCTGCCTGTCATTTTTTAAATGATCCTGTGATAAAAGTCTCTAGAGAAGTGCAGTATGTATGTGGAAGAAGGTATATAACACCCCACTTCAATCTGTTGTTTTGGGGGCCACTGCTCTATCACACCAGTTATAATAC